>NW_028258344.1:5102500-6415833 GCF_053883595.1 Heterocephalus glaber | reverse complement strand
TCTAGGTGTAGATTTCTTTTTGGTCATGGCTGGATGGAGTTCTATATGCCTCACTTATCTGTACATCCAACTCTCTACCTCTGTCTAGGAAGTTATTTACTATTATTTCTGTGAACAGTTTTTTATGTCCATTGTACATTCTCCTGTTTTTTCATGGACTCCTATGAGTCTTATGTTATTCTTCTTTGCATCATCTAGCAGCTGTTGGATTGATTTCTCATGGTCCCTTACTATCTTTAAGAAATCTCTGTTTTCATGGTCCTTAACCGCAAACCTGTCTTCTATATCTGATATTCTGTCTTCAGATTCTCTTAGTCTGCTCTGCATGTTTTCAATGGAGTTTTTAAACTCCTGAATATCTGTTTGAATCTGTTTCATGGATTTCATTTCTTTCTTATGTTAAGCGATCATGTTTTCCATTTCTTTCTTATGCTGGGCATTTATGGCTTCCAGCATGTTTCTGATCTCATCTATTTTCTTATCTGTTTCTGCTTTAGAGCTTCTAATCATGTCTTTCACTCTGTTCACCATGTCTGTATTTATCTGGGAGATTATTTCTGTTTTGAAATTTTCTAGAGCCTCATGCATCTGCTTTGTTACTTCCTGTGCTATCAGTTCAGGGTGTCCAAGTGGTTGCTTATCAGACTTTTCCACCTCATTTCCCCCAGAATTTCCTTTTTGTGGCATGGAAGCCTGCATTTGTGCTTTGCTTAAGTGTCTTCTCATTTTTGTTTTTGGTACTGTCCTTTATTTAATTCCTGAGTTGATATTTCAAGATTGTTTAATGTAGGTATCTTTGTTGCTTGTGTTTAAAACCCTTATGGAATGATTGCTTTTCAGAGGTGTCTTCTAGATATGGCTTGTGTTTGGGTTTTGAGACTCTAATGACTCTGGAGCTATTATATTTTTCTTATACCAGGAAGGAAAACTAATTAGATCAATCACAACATGTTAGCCCAAATGATATAGTCAGCAATACCATAGCATCAAGCACAGTTTAGAAAATGACAATTTGTGGTGGTTATTAATCTATCACTTTTAACTATGTGAGTTAAATTAAAACCAAGGACCAACCCAACATAAGTTTATAATGAATAAACTCTTCAATATAGCATCTTTCCCCTTTGGGATGGGGAGCTAAAAAGAGTTGGGGAGGGAGGGACAGGTAGAAAGAACAGGTAAGAAGAGCGGTGAGGCTAGAAGACACAGAAAGATCACACAAACTCTAAGAAGTTGTTAAAGGCAAGAGAAAATGGCAGAATGAAAGAACAAAGATGTGAATAGAATCACCTAACAGCAACAGGGAGCCTAGATACCAAATTTACTTTCCTTTAAACCTAATGATAATCAAGAGAAGAAAAAAGAGAAGAAAAGAACAGTAAGGGAGAAATCCGAATTCAGTGCAGAAAGGAACAAATGGGGAGATGAGGGGCAATGTGGGTCAGTGAGAAGACGAGAGAGAGAAAGAAAAGATAAAAGAAAGAAAAGAAAGAAAAGCAAAACTTTGAAGAGTAGAAAAAAAGTAAAAATTAAGAATTAAAAATAAGAAATTTTTTTTCTTTTTTGCAAATAGCAATAGAAATTATGGGCCTCCTTCAGGGTATGTTTCTGCTGTCACAGTAGGCAGCGTAGGAAGCCGTGTGCATATACGAGTCAATGGGACTCAGCAAGCCAGCAGCAGACCAAGTACAGTGGTCTGATGTGCCTTTATTGTAGAGATTCTCTTTACTTTTCTGCTGAGCTTCAGTTTTCTTCCAGAAGCCTGAGAAGCCCTTCTTTCTGTTACTAACTTCTGCTCTATCTTGTGGCGCTCAGGGCAAGGATCTTTATAATCTCCTGTGCCTCTGTAGTGTGGGATCAGGTAGCAGAAAAGCCAGGAGGTAGGCGGTGCACGGGGGGGGGGGGGGGGCGGTAAGAAGCGGACCTCACAGTGCCGTGGGCGTGGCCCGGGAAGGCCGCAGGAACTTCGAGCTGCTAGTCGTCTCACAGGTCCCTGCAGCTTTGAGAGCGTCGGGTGGAGGTGGGGAATTTGTAGAGGTTAAAGTCTATAATCCCCTTGCTTCAAAGCAGGGTAGCAGAGAGGCAACACTTCATTGTGGCAGAAGCAGCAAAAGCAACAAGAGCAATTTTTTTTTTTTTTAACATGGGAAGGGTTAGAGGTAGATATAGGACACACTAAAGAGTAGCGTGCTGGTGCTCAGAGAAATGAGGCACCTCTAATTCTATACACAGGCATAAGTTCCACATATATAATCGCCTCATTTCAAAGAATTAGTTATAAGGTTTTAAAAATGCACCTGTAAAAAATATATAACAAAAATGGTCACACAGTTAAGAAGTTAAACAGCACTGAATTATGAATAGTATCCTCCAAAATATCATGTCCACCAGGTAATTCTGATGTGTTTGAAAATAGGGTCTTTGCAAATGTACTCTGTTGAAATGATATCATATTAGTTTAAGATGGACTCTAAATCCAAGGAGAACACACAGAGACATGGACTTATAGACAGCAAAGGCAGCCATATGAATATGGAAGTAGAAATTGGAGTGAGGCAGCCACAAGTTTAAGAAACCCTCAAGGATTGCTGTTAACCATTAGAAAGTAGAAAACAACTCAGAAGGATTCTTTCCTGGAACCTAGGGAGGGTGCACGGCCCTGCCAAAATCTTGATTTTGGATTTCTATTCTCATGATCTGTGAGAGAATCAGACTTAGTTGTTTTAAGGCACACTGCTTGTGGTAGTATGTTACTGCAGCCATGGGAAACTAATAGAAGCACTTTCCACTTAGCTCATTGATTGTTGAATCTAGCGCCAGGCAGCACACAGGAAACCTGAGTGTCCAGGGAAATGACTTGCAAACATCATCCCCTCAACCACAGTGCATCTCCTCTCCAGGAACAGCTGGACTAGGTAAGAGGCAACTTCACTTAGGTAGGAAAGCACTGATAGGTGTTTCCCATTCCTCATGACATAGAAATAGGTCCAGAATAAAATACAAAAAGAAAAATTTTTAGCAGATCTGGTGAGAAATACATGCAGTTTGAAAAGGAAAAACACCAAGAGTTGATTTGGGCCCAGCTGAAATAGGATTTGAAATTTTCTAGGATTTAGTTTCTTCATAATGAATACATTCTCATCAAGATTAAATGAAATAACATGGAATTGATCCTGGCACTACAATAAAATCCAGGTTCCTCTCCCCACATAAAACGCAAAGCCATGGAGTTGAAATGAAGGGGGAGACCATGGATCTGTTTGGAATCTTTACACCAATCTCTCGGTCTCTCTCTCTTGTTAAAAACACATCTTCTGAGATTAGAAGGCTGGGGTAAAGGACTAATAATCAGTGACATAGGAACTTAATACATTCTAATTCTTTAAATTTTCAAGATAATCCTCAGTAGGTGGGCTGGTATTATTTACTGCAAGTACATAATCTTAGCACAAGCCTGGGTATTCACATCGTGATGCCATAAGCCAATCACCCTCATGGGTATGTGGCCACTTACCAGCAATACCATGTTAGATTTATCAGTGCAGAATTACGCAGGGATGGCGTCCCTTCTTCATATTTAAAATGTAAGCTATCTTAATGTTTAAAAAAAATCCCAATATGAATCTTCAGGCAGGCAATTTTGAAACTGAATAAGAACCATTTAGGTGGGCACACTCAATCTGCTGACACTCTTGCTAACTGCTGCCCTTTAATCTATCTATTGTTCAAATTACATACCTTGCAGCCATTCAGCAACTGTGAATCACATTGCCTCATCTTTCCACTGCCAGAGCAGTTAATTAGCTGCTGGCAGGTTTGAATGTCTGAGGAGATGGCAAGGAAGATTTATAATTGTTCACTGAAGTAAAGCAAGTTTCTTAAACATCTTTTGCTCAGAGTTTATGATTTCTACATCATTTAGATTTTCAGCTATCTCATAGGAAATAGAAAACTTCATAGTTTTCACAGTCCTGATGGTGGCAACAGCGTCATTCTTTCAGCTAGATAAAAGGGAAACAAAAAATAGGTCTTATGAATCCAAATAGCTCTGTGAAATCTGAAGAGAATATCAGAAATTCTATAGGATAAAATATGTTCTGTTACCTTAAAAGAGGTCAAAGCTGAAGGATTTATGAAAAAAGTTCTCTTAACGTTCTTTAACAGTAAAGTTCATTACAGTCGTGTATCAATTAATGACATGGAAACAGTTGAAAATGTGTGGTTCGGTGATCTTATTGTGAGAACATTACAGCATGAATGCACTTGCACAGAACTTGAGGGGCTGGGTCATGTGCTCTCATTTGACACAGTAAATACAAGATGCATCAGACTGCTGCTGATATCATACTGGACAGTTTTATACTAAGCTTTTATTTTTTTATAAGTGAAATAAGAATGCAAAGCATTTTTATTAGTACATATTTAATGTAAATTAGTAGAACTACTGTGGAAATTAGTATGGAGAAGCCTCCTATAACTAAAATAGAAATTCCATTTGATCCAGCTATACCACTTCTGAATATCCTCCCCAAAGGGTTACAGACATCACACTGCGGTGATACATGCATATCCATGTTTATAGAACCACAACTCACAATAGCTGAGTCGTGGAAGTGACCTAATTGATGTCCATGAACAGATGAATGAATAAGAAAATTATGATACATATGTATATGATTAAAAGTATTTTACACTAAATATACTAGTTGGTAACATAGTTATTACCAAGTATTATGTGCTAGTCACAATTATCTGTCCTATACTTTTCTAAGACATAGCATGGTAGGTTTGTTTACACCAGAAATACCAAAAAACAGTGAATGATATGTTGCATTATGAATTACCAGGTGATAGGAATCTTCCAGTTTCATCATAATCTTATGAGACCACCATCAATTATACCAGGTACTATATAGTTCACTCTTGCTCAAAATGTGATTTTGTGGTGCATAATGGTGCTTTTAAATTTACACTCTCGTTTAAGAATCTCATCAGCTTTTGAACCAGGCAGGTAGATTTCTCTAATCATCACCACCTCTTCCTTTCTATAGATTGTGTACTAGTTAAATAGGACATTTAGGGCTTTGTTTTTCCAAATTATTGTCATCTTTAACAGTCCAATTATTATCTCCTTTGCTTGAATATTTTCTGGACATACTGCTGCTTGTTTTTATTTTTTCAACTCTTGAAATTCTATGATATGTAATATCTGTATTTGTCATTTATTACCTCTTTTTTTCATTCTAGTTTAAGGTTGTATCCTCAGTCAGACTTTTCAGTATATGGAAAATAGGAAAAATCTTGTTTTCTCTTTGGAATATATTTGTATTAAAGGGAGCCGAGGCTGTAGCTTAGTGGCACAGCACCTGCTGTCACGTGCAAGGTCCTAAGTTCAATTCCTAATAACAACAACAACAACAACAGAATGCATTAATGCATTAGGGAAAGAGAGAGAGAGAGAGAGAGAGAGAGAGAGAGAGAGAGAGAGAGAGACCACTTGGGGAGGCATTGTGTGGGCAGTGAGGTAGTTTTTTCACTCTGCTGGGAGCAGGATGAATCTGAAATGGGACTTAGAATAAACCAGGCAGAGAATAAAGAATTTTGTAAAAAGGGAAGGGGTTGCTGCCTTATGAATTTGAGGGCAGAGGAAGTGTGGTCATAGTCCTCTGAGTGGGCAGTGTAGATGTTATCAAACGTCCTGGAACCAAGGAGCTGGAACATGGTGTCTTGTCTTCGTTCTTCTTTGGGATTTCCTGTGCTTCTGCAGCAGAGCCTTGATGACTCCAGGGCCACACTGGGCACGGCAGTCCTGCCTGCACAGTCGCCATGGAGATGGCCCATGCTCTGGCTGGTGCAGGTGCCTCACCCACCGGGTGTGACAATATGGTTTTGTTTTACATAGATGAATAAGAAAATAATGTTATTCTTCTAAAAGCTGTCCTTAGCATCAGAAGACATTCTAGAAAGATATCAAAAAATATTTTAAAATTGTTTTTTGGCTAAGTCCTTATCCTTCCTTACATCCTGTATTTATACAGATACAGTCCAACTTAATTGTCCACACAAAAATAATACAAATTGTCATCTAACAAAAATCATTTATTTCTTGGTATAATTTAAGTTCCTTATAGGCACACTGGACAGTGGAGATATTGGCACCAGAGGCTGCTAGTCTTCTAGAGAAGATAGGTTGGAGGGGAGAATTAGGGTGCAAAGAGGGGAGCCTGACATATTAGGCAAAGCATAGAATCAAAATGACTCAATAATAGCAGACACTACAAACTAAGACTTGGGCTTAGAAGTCTGCAATATTTGACTACACTTGGGGAACCACTGCCTCAATTCTTTCTTCTAAGTATTATGATTATGAAAATAAAGGCATGGAAATTTCCCAGGGGCACAATTCGCAGCATGATGTGTGTGACACACCCTACCTTTGTAGAGCTTGTTTTCCCTAGGTGAACTCAGGTTGATGTACACAGAAAATGATTTTTAAAAAATATCATCGTATTGAAGAATTGCCCAAAAATGTGATCAAAGCAATAACTCTGTGTTTTCCTTCCCTAAAAGCAAATTATGTTTCTTCTCTTTGTCTTAATGAAGAACTTGGGCAAATGAGGCTAACTCCTTGTGCCTCAACTTACCCAATGGGAAGAATACATATAAAACTACCACAAGACCTAAATTAAATAAGATAAAAATGTGCTTAGAAGAATGCCTGGCACATGGTAAGCAGTCCATTCAACATTTGTTGTTGTCTTTGTTGTAGATTACAGTGAAATTACAATGAAATTGCCTTTAGAGTTGTACTAGCAGCAATTTAAAGTATTGTGTTGTTCTACCTCAACAGCAAATAAGAAGGCTTAAATTTTTAGAGCTAGGACCATGACACATACTTCACAGGATTATTGGGCCAATGAGAAATAAATATATGAAAACACAGAGAAAAGTACCAGGAGAATAAATTACTCACATATTCATTCAAATGGGATTTGAAAAAGGGGAGTCTGCATATTTAAAGACCTATGTGGTAGAAGACTAGAATGATTGCTGTATTTTTACTGTTTAAGCATTGTTCTGTGTGTGTGCATTTGTATAGTGGGTTTATGTTTCTCTAGTAGCTCTAAAAACACATGAAATACTTCCCTCACCTGCCCCATTTTTTTCTTTTTGACAATTTATATTTTATGTTTCTCTCTTTGTCCCTGTCTCCTTTCTCCAGCCTCATAAATAATATGGTTCATTTCTGTGTCATTCTAAAGGAGTCACAGGCACTTTAAACTAAATTGATAAAGCTGTAAATGAGGAATTGAAAGGCAAAAGAATATACTGTGACTTTAGGTTGAAAAGATGTGTCGTTTTGCAGTGAAACATGGGAATGGAGCTGGAACTTTCACAAATCTCCTGGGCAGAGGGAAAATTCAGTGGGGGAAGTATTCCAATAGACAACTGTGAAGGAGACACCTGCTTAAAATATTAGGGTAAAATGCACACTTTGACTTCTTGGTAGGAGTGGAATGAATGCAAGATTTACAAATTCTTTCACACCTAATCACTCACACATGCACACATGCAAACACGTACACATGCACACACTTGTTTTAAGCGTTTCCATGTTCCTGTGGCAATGGGAGATGTGAACTCATGAGTGGGATGAGAGTAGTACTGGGCTTTCTCTGTGCATGCTCTGCTGAGGCTGCTCAGGGAAAGAGTAGCATAGGCCTTCATGTTCACAGTGCACATCAGTTATCCCTTGCTGGATCTTCCCCAGCGTCTCCATCTTGTCCCACGCTGTCATGTTCTCAGCCTTTCCACTTCATAGCCTCTGAGCCTGGGATTTTCAGCCTGGGCTCTGCTGAAAACCAGAGTAATAAATGATACTATCAAAAAAGTCAAAGAATAGACATTTCTTCAAGGAAGATATAAAAATGGTCAATAAGCATAGTAAAAGATTCTCAGCATCATTAGCCTTCAGGGAAAACTGCAAGTTGACACCCTATACCCACTAAGAAAACTTGAGCCAAGTAATCAGATAATAAATAAATGATGGTGAAGATGTGGAGAAATTACCACCCTCAAACACTGCTAATGCTAGTATAAAATGATGAACCCAGTTTAGAAAATAGTCTGGCCATTAATAAAACAATGAAACATAGAGTTTCCTTTTTTTAAAGAAAGCTCATTCCAGGACTTCAGCTCCTCTTGATCCTGGAATTTGAACTCAAATTCACCTCAGTAATTATCGTCTAACCAAGCAAATCCATTCCTGGGCATTTCACCCAAGAGAAACAAAACACTTACTCACACCAAATCTTGTACATAAATGTTATGACAATATTATTCTTTATAATCACAAGGCTGAAACCACCCAAATATCATCAAAAGCCAAATAGATAAACAAAATATGTTATATTCAAAATATGGAATATTATTGACCATAAAAAGAAATGAAGTCCTAATATATGCTAAAATCAATAAGCCTTGAAAATATTTTAAGTTGAAGAAGCCAGTCATAAAAGATTGCATGCTATATGTGTCAGTCAGAGATTTTTTACTGTGACAAAATACCTAATTAATCCAAACAACTTAAAGGAGGAAAGGTTTATTTTGTCTCACTGTTTCAGAGGTTTCAATTTATGGTAGCTGGCTCTATTGCATTTAGGCCTTGTGGAAAGACAGAAATGTTGCGGTAGTGGAAAAAAGTTGCTTACCTGACAGTAATTAGGAAGCAGAGAGGGAAAGAACCAGAAAGAAAGGAGCCAGGGACTAGCTATAGTCCTCAAAGTTATGCACCCATGATGCACTCCCTTCAAAGGTCCCATCTCTTGTTTCCAGCATCTTCCAATAATGCCATTCAATTACAACCTCAATGGATCAGTCCACACATGAAGTTGGAACCTGTATGATCCAATCACTGCAAAAGTCCATTACCTGGCAACCAAGCCTTCAGCATATTGAGATTTTTGGAGGGACATTTTGGATCCCAACCATAATACTATATGACTCCATCCATATCAAAGTGCAGAAAAAGGAACTCTATAGGAACAGAAAGTAGATTACTGGTTGCTTAGGGCTGAGGGAGGGAATGAGGGTAAAGAGTGCAGGGTTTCTCTTTGAGTTTATCAAACTGTTCTGAAATGGACTGGCAATGTTTACATATCACTGAATGTAATAAAAGCCATTGAATTATACACTGTGAGTGAATCATGTAGTAGGTAAATTACATCTATAAAATAATGAAATTCTAAAATTATAAAGAAAGAAGAAAATACTTTAAGATGCTTGAAAAAAGTAAGCTAAAATATTTTCAAATTCCTTTGCAATGTAGAATGCAATTAAAGAAGCACACATTTCCATTACAATGTATTGTATAAAATATTAAGAACAAAGACACTAAAAGAAAATGTCTTTTAAAATTTTCCAGGATGTTTGTACTGAAAAATTGTTCTAAACATTTAGAAAAGATTTATAAGCTAAGAAGAGAGGTCAGAGATGACGATCAAATTAGTTTGGATAAATTGTTGTTGAATCTTTGTTGCTATATGTGAAAGAAGTACATCATACATATAGAGAGTAGAGAACAAAACAGAACAACAATGCTTCAGAAGAGCAACGATGTTTAAGAGGCAAGATACAGAAAATGAGATAATAGCTCAACAGGTGGATGATGAGGTGAAAGAAACACCGTGGTGGTTATGGGAGGACATTCACAGAGCGCAAGCGGTCATGGAGTCAACAGGACAGCAGGCTCCCTTGAGCAGTTCCTCGCTCAAGGACACTGTCATTGAAGGACTATGCTCTTTAGTGAGGGTCACAGTGTTTCTTAAAGCACAATTTAAAATCCTTTTGTGGATATTTTTAAAAATGGTGCGTAGTAATATACTAGATATTTGGAAGAAGGTATCAAGGAAAATAAACTTTTTTTTTTGGTACTGGGGATCAAACTTGGGCCCTTGCACTTGCGAGGCAGGCAATGGAACCACTAAGCTAAATCCCCAGCCCTAAAATAAGCTATTGATCAAATTGAATTTTGGAGAAAATTTACTTCTTGGACCACTAATCAGACTTGGGCATATTTTCTTCTTCTATTTTTGTTTTTGTTATTTTTTGGTGCTGGAGATTTAACTAAAGCAAGAACTTTTGCATGCTAATTAGGCACTATACCACTGAACTCTACCCTTAGTCTGCCAAAATGGGACATCTTGATAACGTCTATTTGATTTTTGACATATAATCCTTGGACTAAACCAATGAGAAAAAGCAATATGCTTTATTATAGGGACAAATACACATGGCGAAAATGCCCTAGACAATACAGATGGAAAAGTGAGAAAAATGTTCCTTAATTTCCACAGGGAAGTTCCAGTAACAGGAATAGTAATAGCTATTTCTATTACTGCATGATATTTTCTCAAATCTTATTAAAAGGTGACTTGCATCCTTTACCACAGGAAATGCTGTGTAAACTGGAAAAGTGTGAAGGGTTATCTGTATTAGCATTGATACAATTCTGGAAATTATTTTGGTGCCATTTTGTTATCTGATTGTCCAATGGAATGGTCTAGATGGGAAAGAACAATGGCAAAATCCAATCTCTGGTACAGTCCCAGACTAAATTTTAGGAGCACTAAATCGTTTAGTTTTTCTTTCTTCTAATTGAACTATTAACCGGAATACCCTATTCCCTGGCTCTATCAGCTGAAAGTTCTGCATAATTATTTATAATAAGAGTTTAAATATTTCAAATATCTTTAAAGTCATAATTATTCTCATTACACTGAGAACTCACCTATATCTTGCCAGGCATTTGGCGATAGGGACTGTAATTGAGACGGGGCTATGTGCTTGATGAGCTGGAGACTGAAGGGCAGCATTTCCGATGTATGCATTTAGTTTCCAAAGCTATATTAAACATGCTAAGGAATTGGAAATATCTGTGCCTCTCTTTTAAGCATCATAAGCTCAGAACCATGACTATCAGTACAGAGGATGAAGGATAGCAATGGGCCATTGAGGGATGACAAGATAGAAAAGAGTTTGATGCAGTATTCCACATCGAGACAATGTCTCCAATCTGCAGTGGATCCATTAATTTCCTTAAGAGTAATTTCTAGAAGATAAATTCACCCTTTAAAAAACATTTCAGAATTTTATCTTGTAATTCAAAACGATATTGCAAATATGAAGTCATGGCTGAATTTCCATGTGACTTTAATGTTTCACTGTTAGTCTCAGTAAACTTGGGCATGGGATACCTGCAGGTGCTGATTGTGACAACAAACAAATACGTTTATAGCTCAGTAATTCAGAAAGAGCTCAGGACATAATTATTATAAAGCTATTAATATTTGTGTCATTCTCAAACTCATTATTACTATGCATCTTGTAAATCAATCACATTTTCTTGATATATGCAGTGCATCACTGGATCAAAGCTCCTTCAACTAGGGGTCCACTTCTGAAAAGTTCCACCACTTCCTCATACTGCCACCCTAGGGACCAGGCCTTTAAAACATGGGACTTTGGAGTCATTCAAGATCCAAACTGTTGTAGTGGTTTAGCAAGAATAGTAGGCCCCCAAAAGCAAGACAAGAAACTTGTAGAACCTGAGTTTTTAAATAAGTTTATAAAAGACTGCATTGATCGGAGAGATAATATGGCCAGTGGGGCTCAGAATATTGACCCTCAGGCCCTGGAATCAATTAAATCTTTAAACTGTAACATCTCTACTTAACACGAGAGCTAAGTGTAATCTAAGTCTCAATTTCTTTTATAAAACCAAATTTCTAAAGCTTTGGGGATAAGATAAATATCAAGTGAAATGTTTCTCAGAGTGCCTGGCACATACTAACTGATACTAACTGTTGAAGTGTAGGTATCATTATTCCTTTTATGAAGAATTTTACCTTCCATCTTGTTTTTGCTCTTCTGACTTTCAAGTTAAATATCCTTGTCACTAAATTAATATCTGTATCATAACCATTCAATTAAAAATGTATTCTGAAGCTCAGCAGATGACATCTATAAGTCCAGCTACTTGGGAGGCAAGGCATTAAGATCACAAGTTTGAGGCAAATCTGAGTGAGATCCTGTGTCAAAATTTAAGAAATTTAATAAAGGCCATGGGGGTAGTCCAGTGTTAGAGTACCCTGGGTTTAATCTTCAATATTGTGAAAACATATGCATGTACATAAATATGTAAATAGAGAGAAGTATTTTGAATGAAAACTTTCAAAAATTTAGTAACATATTAACATTATCTCATGTATTAAATTGGGAGAAGCAGTAGATGGAAAAATAGACTAGAGCAAAAATGCTAATATTCTCTGACGGCTCTTGTAACTGTGATATACTTTGCCTTATTTTTATTATCTAGAAAATAGTGACAAACATCCAAATTCATCTACAAATTAATATAAACAATAGCAAGTAGGAAAAAAAATAGTGAATCGTTGGTCTTTAAAGTATTGCAAAGTAACATCATATGTTATATTCTTTTTTAAAAACATAGTAACAAACAATAAACTATGGCATAATAGACTGAATTTTAAAGTGACCTGAAAGAATGGTCTAAGGCAAACTAGAAACTGACATTTTAGTCTGATCCCTTTGTGAGAATTTCACAGTGCCTCAGGTAATATTAATGCTGTGACCTCCATCAAGAGGTGGCCAAAAAAATAAAGGCTCAAGTGCCTACTTTGTTGTTGGCTAAATCAATGACCCTGGATATTTTACCTAAGTCATCAGATCCTCTGTATCGTCTGTTAATAACAGATAATCAACCTCTTCCGATTATCTCAAAGCTCTTTCAAGAATTAAATAGGAATAGTACTAATGAATGATTGGTACAAAAAACAGTAATAGAGTTTCAGTTATCTACCCTCACTATAGATAAAGCAACAATCACAATCTCAAATGAAAACAAGAAGACCGTAAAGGATTACAGAGGATGAATAGATAGAACTTCTCAGAGAGATTACACTGAGTGAGACCACAGTGGAAGTTGGCAAAAACAAGCACCAATCAGCAGCTTAGCTATGGGGTATCTGGCTCAACTACTAAATAACAGATGTCTACCAGTATGTGTCAGAGGGACTTAGAAGCCCAAGATAAGACAGTCAGCCAATCCAATCACAAGCCTGGTGTGATGGCAGAGGTGGCACGTTGTCACCAGTAGAAAAGCAGCTTGAAGACAGGTCGTTTGGGTAGGAATCTTATGTGTGGAGATTAACATTGGCTCTCTTTTCTGCATCTCGACATCTCTTTCAGTAAATTGGGAGTAATTATACTTATCTCATGGGAAGCCATGACAATCAAAGGACATAATGTTTATATAGGGCCTACCATGCAACAGGCACTCACTGAAGTTGGCATAGCTCATTGTCAAACCTTAAAAACTGGGTGCTGCTTATGCATGACCATTTTCATTTAATTAATTAATTAATTTGCAGTGCTGAGGTTTGAACCCAGAGGGTCCTTTAACACTGAGTTACACCACCAAACCTTTTACATTTTGCAACAGATTCTCACTAAATTACTAAGTTGCACAGGCTGTCCTCAAACCTACGACGTTCTTCCTCCACCTTTGCAGAGTGATGGTGTTGTAGGGGGGCACCCTCCCTCCATTTTCCTCATTGGTGGTACTTCTAACTAGGTACCTGGAATGTCACTAAGTGTCTTTCATAGTACTCACTACTTTCTGATATAATCAGTCACATATTTCCCACATATTTTGCCACATAAAAAAGGTGGAAATGTTAAATATCCAAGGAATAGCTGTTCAGATTGAGTTTCTCAAACCTGTAAAACTAATCTCTGACCATGTAGGTTTCACCATTATTGTTGCTGTCATATTTCATCACTTTTCAACTACTACCCTCAATAGTAAAGTCTAATATAAATAATGGTGAAGCAAGACCTTCACTTCCCTTTCTCTTGCAAACTACCCACTTTAAATCTGAACACAAGTCATAGCATATCTTGTGGGCTTCCTTTAATTAGAGTACATTTGTGATAATATTAGAAATAACATTGAAAATATATCCTTTAATTTTGGTGAAAAAGCCATGTTCAAGTTATGTGATTTGTGGACAAAATATGCTTATATTTTCAAATTGTGAACTATGTGAAAATAATTACATATGTTTAAAAAAATCTAAATGGGACCTGAATAACTTTCAAAGTATACTATTTCACATAACTAACATCCTTGAATAAGAATTGTAATTTTTGTGTGTTACAAGTTAATTTTTTTTTTTTTGGTACTGGGGATCAAACTTGGGACCTTGCATTTGTGAGGCAGAGGGCAGAACCACTGAACTAAATCCTCAGCCCACAAGTTAATTTTTGAGAGTTCATATAGAATTCTTAGTTTCTATAAAGCCATATACTTGGGGATAAAGCTAGACTTGCCTCTCCAATCCACAGAGTGAATACTTAGGTTTGTGGCTACCAAGTACGTACACTCATTTGTGCTGAAGCATTTTCATTCTTGTTTTCTTTTTGAACAACTGCTGTATGTTCTTGTGTGCAGTAAGGTGGCAGTGTCCATAGAGATGGACTGGCATGGCCATGTGGCCCAAGCAAAATCAACTGGACTGTGTTTCCTATAATTGTGAAACAAGTGTTGATTAATGACAATATAAAATACATAAAAAATTGTTTGATTCATCTAAGTGGCAGGATCCAGGTTTGGTAAATCAGTGGCACAATTATATCATTGAAGTCTAGGATCTTTCCCTCTTCTTTCCCCTTCACAGGGTGCAGACTCACTTTTTATAGTCAGCTTCAGTTATTGTCCAAGGTGGGCTCCTTGGTTCCACGTGTCAGGTGATTGAGTAGAGCGGCTGTTAGGTCAGAGGCCGCCCGGACAGCTCACTCTGCAAAACTGCTACCAGCTGAGCTTGGCCATGTGGTTAAATGAGTACACAGCCACCATAACTATATAGCTCCATAGTTTCAAATATTTTAATTTGTTATTTTAAATATCTGTGAAAATATCCCTAATACAATATTCTGCTAATTTTGAGCTATGCCTTTGGAAGTTGGATTTGAGAATGAGAGTATATTTTCAGTGACTTTGGTAGCAGTTTTGGAGGGAAGAAGAATAAACACTGTTTCTCCACTTCTCAGAAATCATTTGCTCTTATTTTCAGTTTCTGGCCACATGAAATGCCCTCCAGCTATAGCAGCTGTAGTTGAAACTGCTTGATGCTGCTGTGGGCTTTGTTTGCTCACTCCCAAGTGCCCACTTACACCCAAGATATGAGGACCACTATTACAACTTTGTTGAATTAATAATTGAGCCTAGATTAAAGAAGGAAGTAAAATTATTGTAAGAGCCTGAGAGAATAGTTATCATAAAAAATGACAATAAAATGAACACAAATCCAACAAAAGGAAGGGAAATGCATAACCAAGATGTAGAAAAATGAGGGACAGCAGAATATGAGCTGTGTGTTAACCATACCACTGTCTTGGGATTCATAAGTTTCAGCTGTGAGAGTTGTGAGAATCACCCAGACACACATTCTTGATAGTAAACAATTGACTCTTAAGGTTTTTTGTTTGTTATAAAATTCATTCACTCAACACTACCCCAGGGAAGAATACAAATAAGAAATCATCTCTATTCTTAGTATATAATCTAGTAAGAAGTGTATCATATTTATAAATATTTAGAATTAGAAAACCTAAAAATTATTTTTAATCTAATTTGTTCCATTTATAAATAAAAAGATTAAGGTATTGAGTGGTTCATTTGGCCAAAAATTTTTATGCCATCTAATAATCGCTTATTCAGTGTTGTCATAAACTCTTTGCACACATTATCTTATTTAATACTCTTAACTCTCTGAAGTAGTCTCAGTTTGTGAGTTAAGTACCTGAAACTCAGTAAAGTTAAGGAACTTGTCCAGTGTCACAAAGTCACACTCCCCATTGGTGATGGGCCCGGCTGTGTGGACTTCTACCCCAGGACTCCCCTCACAGCACAGATAGCCAGTGTTGGAATATCTGAAGACTCTTGGTGGGGAATTCAGAGCATACCTAAAGAAATAAGCTATTTTATGCTACATCACTCTGACTTTGAATCAGCATGAAACACTGCCAACAGCCAGAATTTAGTAAGACCCATTTGGGAGGGGGACAGTGAAGGTTTTCAAGACCAATAAGTGTAATGACACCAGTTTCTGTCTACATGATTTAAGAGTACAGAATTTTAAATTATTACCAGAAAGTTCTTATAAGGGCAAAAGAGCAACAGGGTTTTTGCAACAGAGAAAAACTGTATGAGAGAGTTTCAACCCACTTACTGCTTTGGTTGATATTTAAAACATCTGCAAAGAGTCTCACAGAAAGCATCTTTGGCACTCTGTATGAAAAGCTAGGACTATTCACTGGTTTGTTTATGCATGCATTTATTCTCTTTGCCATTGTGATTGAGATAATGATTGGTTACTTGCAAGTACAGTATAGCTGAAAATATAGGAAGAGTTTTGAAAGCCTACTAGAGATCTCCTTTCAAGAAGCCCAGTTAAAACAGTTAAATAACATAACTAGTATGAGTTAGACTAACTTTAGCTCCTCTTTTTTCTAGAGGTAGAAGCTTCATCTCTTTCCATAGTGTTATGTATTCATTTACTAGACACTAATGCTTTATTTTTGTTCCATAGTCTCATGTTCTGGCCTCTTTTCTAGAACAGTACTCAAATTCCTAGTATCTTAACAACTAGAAAGAAATGGCTATGTGCTGCTTAATAGAAATGAGCTTGAGAGAACAGTGTCATTGCCAAACACTTTACAAATTTAATAATTAAGAAGGTATTGAATTCCTAGATACATACAAATTGCCAAAATTAAATGAAGAAGATAGAGAAATTCTAGACACCCCAATAACAATGAGTGAAATTGAAAATGTAATAAAAATCGTACCAACAAAGAAAAGCCCAGGTCCTGATGGCTTCACTGCTGAATTCTACAAGACATTTAAAGAAGAACTATCACCATTACTCTTAAATTCATCAAGGAAATTGAAAGGGAAGCAACCTTCCAAATTCATTCCTGGAAGCAAGTGTTACTTTGATCCAGGGAAAGACCCAACCCAAAAAGAGAACTACAGACCAATCTCCCTAATGAACATAGATGCAAAAGTCCTCAACAAGATACTGGCAAACAGAATACAGAGGGTCATCAACAAGGTCATGCACCCTGACCAAGTTGGATTTATCCCAGGGATACAAGGAGGGTTCAACATCCATAAATCAATAAATGTAATACACTATATTAACAGAGTCAAGGACAAAAACCAAATGATCATCTCAATAGATGCAGAAAAAGCATTTGACAAAATCCAGCACCCATTCATGATAAAAACCCTACAGAAAATTAGAATAGAAGGGCTTTATCTTAACCTGATTCAGGCTATCTATGAAAAGCCAACAGCCAACATCATACTAAATGGTCAAAAACTGAAAACTTTCATGCTACAATCAGGAACAAGACAAGGATGCCTACTATCACCACTCCTGTTCAATATTGTTCTGGAAACATTAGCCAAAGCAATTAGAAAAGAGAAAGAAATAAAAGGAATAAAGATAGGAAAGGAAGAAGTGAAACTGTCATTATTTGCTGATGATATGATACTTTACATAGAAGATCCAAAAAACTCAGTCAAAAGTCTGCTAGACCTAATTGACAGATTCAGCAGAGTGGCTGGATACAAGGTCAATACTCAAAAAACAATAGCCTTCTCATATGCAAATAGCAGACCCATTGAGAGAGAAATTTGGGAAATAATTCCTTTTACAATAGCATCTAAAAATGAAATATCTAGAAATCAACCTAACAAAGGAAGCAAAAGACCTCTACACTGAAAACTACAGCTCTCTAAAAAAGGAGATCGAAGAGGATATAAGAAAATGGAAAGATATCACTTGTTCCTGGGTAGGAAGAACCAATATAGTGGAAATGGCCATACTTCCAAAACTGCTACATAGATTCAATGTAATGCCAATTGAAATTCCAACAATATACTTCACAGAACTAGAGAAAACAATCCAAAAATTCATTTGGAAGCAGAAGAAACCTAGACTAGCAAAAGTAATTCTAGGCAACAGAGACATGGCTGGAGGTATCACAATCCCCAATTTGAAACTATACTACAAAGCTATTGTGATAAAAACAGCATGGTATTGGCAAAGAAACAGACTTGAGGGTCAATGGAATAGATTAGAAGATGCAGAAACAACTCCAGACATACTCAGCCACCTCATCTTTGACAAAGGAGCCAACCACCCTCATTGAACGAAAGATAGCCTATTTAATAAATGGGGTTGGAAAAACTGGATTTCAACCTGCCAGAGATTAAAACTAGACCCATACCTATCACCATGCACTAAACTAAGATCAAAGTGGATTAAAGATCTAAATATTAAATCAGAAACACTAAACTTGCTGGAAGACAAGTTAGGTAGAACTCTTGATGACATTGGCATGGGAAAAGACTTTGTGAACCAATCTTCAGTAGCACGGGAGCTAGCACAAAGAATCAACAACTGGGATCTCATCATATTAAAAAGCTTCTGCACTACAAGAGAAACTACCAACAGAGCTAAGAGACAACCTACAATGTGGGAAGAAATATTTAGCAGCTGTACCTCAGACACAGGTCTACTATCGGGAATATACAAAGAATTGAAAAAATCAGACCCCCCAAATTCAAAGACCCAATTCAAAAATGGGCAACCGAAATGAACAGACATTTCTCAGACAAAGAAGTAAAAACAGCAATTAAATATATGAATTTTTAAAAATGTTCAACATCACTGGTCATTCAAGAGATGCAGATGAAAACAACACTGAGATTCCACCTCATCCCATAAAGATTGGCTGCTATCAAGAAATCAACCAATAACAAATGCTGGCTGGGGTGTGGAGAGAAAAGAACCCTTCTCCATTGTTAGTAGGAATGTAGACTGGTGCAATCATTGTGGAAATCAGTATGGAGATAGCTCAAAGAACTAGGACTACAGGTTCCATTTGACCCAGCTATTCCCCTAGTGGGAATCTTCCCCAAAGAATTAAAAGAATCATACCATAGCGATATATGTGCACCTATGTTTATAGCAGCACAGTTTGTAATAGCTAAAGCTTTGAAACAGCCCAAGTGCCCATCAACTGGAAACTGGATAAAGAAGATGTGGTTTTTCTATAAAATGGATTACTACTCAGCCATAAAGAATGAGAAACTAGAGTCATTTATAGCTAAATGGATGCATATTGAGGCCATACTCTTAAGTTAAATAAATAGGACATACGTGTAAATACAGAATAGTTTCTCTAGTGTGAGAAATTGAAAGTGTAAATAAGGATGAAAATGATTAAAATGAATAATTGATAATTTTAAATAAGAAAAGTTCCAAAGGTTAGGGGATGGTGGGAGGGGAAGGGGAAAGGAAAGAAGGGAAAGGAAAAATTATGAGAAAAAAAAATGGAATCAAACTGTGTAAATAGGGAAGGGTGGAGGGGGTGAAGGGTGCACAGGTAATGGGAGAAAAAATAAAAACTGAGATACATCGTGTTCTGGTACAAACACCCAATGGTAAATGTAAATATATTTTATACCTAAAATGTACCAATATATGTATATATATATATATATATATATATATATATACATATATAAATAATTTAAAAACTAAAGAAAAGAAGGTATTGAAGTTCAAAATCTTATATAAAAATCTTCCTAATTACATAATATTGTTAACTGAGTTAGTAGCCCGAGTAGTTTTTTCCTTTTGATAAAAAGTTCAAAACTTTTAATTTTTTCCTGCTTGATCCTGATATTGCCATAATGCAAATATACAAAATGCTGTTTGACAGCCATCATAGGAAACTACTAATTGCTCTTTCATGTCTTCAGGTTTTCCATTCACAGACTGAATTAACTTTGAATTGAAAATATTTGGGGAAAAATTCATAAAACTCCAAAATGCAAAACTTGTTTTGCCATGCGCAGAGCACTAAGGGGGATTCACCTGAATGCTGTGATGTGCAGACACGCCCTGCTCTCCCTCCAGCCTCTCCCAGATCCCATCTCCCTCCGGGCATGGTGTTTGAGCTTGTTCCTCTCAGTTCTTCCTTTGCTACTTAGGTTGTGTGCATCTTTGTTTCTGTGAAAAAAATGTCTCTTGACGTTTACACACACAAAATGCTACTAAAAAACAATTAGTCAAAGCAGTACCTCAAAGGCTAGGTGAGATCTTAAAGTGTTCATGGCGATAAAATAAAAATATTACATCTTTTGAAAAGTAACATGATGATGGCTGCTTCTGTATTAAATACATACAGATCTTTTCTTATCTCTATTCCTTCAATCTTGCAGTGTAACAATTAGTTGCATATTATTTAAAATGTGTTAGGTAATTTAGATCACCTACTTAAAGTACCAGGGAGTATGTATATAGGTCATAAATAAATACTGCACTATTGTATACAAGAGACTTCAACATCCATAGATTTTGGCACCCTCAGAGTTCTGAGTTAATTTGTTCACACCTAGGGAAAGCTATACAAGTATTTGTGTGTGTGTATGAAACACTAAAGATAATACAGCATAACATGTATGATATAGTATACTATGTCACATATAGACATATATAGTATTTTATGCATATAATATATATGCATATATATACACACATTTAGTAATTTGTGTGATGACTATCAGCCATGTGACATAGTGATTTATATCAAAGAGCACATGTATATCTCCAATACTATACATATAATGTACCATGTTATATAATATATATCATAGCATACATAAATACACATATTAATATATAATCAGGTTTTAATTACCAATAAAACATAATCAAAGAATAAAAGAGACTTTAAAAAAGGAACTAGTACACATAAGCATTCTGTTTTCTGTATAAACTAGGAGGATTATTGATAATGAAAGAGCTTAATTTATTTTCTCTTTGAGAAATACAGAAAATTGAAGCAAGCCTTTCAAAGTCATGCTCAGTGGAATGTGCGGTACTTCAGCAGTTAGCACAAAGGCACCAAGTTTTGTGACCCACACCTCACAGAAATTTGCAGAAGTGTGTCAAGCCAGGTGCTCAGAAAACATACTATGGAAAATATCCTGTACGCTGATTTTAAATTTATTTTCTACCTCTAAGATCTATCTTGGTTCCTGATCTGTTTTCCATGAAGAGTTGTATCTCTAGGATTTTTTTTACCTATTTTAGCAGATCTAATCCTATTCTTGGACCATCCTAAATATCTATTCCAGCCCAAATAACATGCCTCAACAAAATGCTCTCAGAGACTGATTTGATCTTGAGCTAATGTCTGATTCTCCTCCACAGTGGACTCATAACTTTACTCTGACCTCCTTGTGCTTGTCCTGTGTAGGAACTCAGCCAACTTGGCTTGTTATTTACAAATGGCTACTCTTGGGGAGCATACTACTGAATTGGCCATGGATTAACAAGATACATGGCTAATGCTGTTCACTTGGCACAGGAATTTAAATTCTCTTTGGTGCTTGGTTACTTTTATTGAATTTTTAGAATGATTCCAGGTACTCAAAGTGTGTTATAAGTGTGTATTGGTGACAATAATTGCCATCACTATTAGGGGATTTGGGGAGTCACTAGGCTGTAGATTTTAACTAGATTGTCTTTAGCCAGGGTCAGTTTTAGAATAATAAATGGTGCACATGTGATAATAGAAGGCCTCTAGCTTCTACCAAATTAAAATGACAGATAGTGAATTAAAATCCTTTTACTTGAGCAGTGCAGCATTGTATAAAAGTTGTTGTATTTTTGAACCCTCTCTTTTCTCACCTCATCTTCTAACTCAACTCCACTTTAAATAAAATTATGTTATTTTTTATTTTTCTCCACACATCACTCATTGTGATATAATTTTTTTTGCTACTTTTTATCCCAACCCATCCAATTACTCTGTCTTTTCTCCATTCTGATACCGATCTCTCTCTCTCTCTCTCTCTGTCTCTCCCCCCCTTCTCCCTCTCCTTCTCTCATTCTCTCCTATTTTTGAGGGATGGTTCTCACCCTTTCCTTCATACACATCGGTAAGTCATCATCATAGTCAATAAAGAAGAAAAAAATCAAATCAGTCAACAGCAAAAAGCAAAATCCTTCACAATGATGAAACGCTTCTCAGCCTTTTTCAGCTATACTTTGAGTCACTGCCCAAATATCACAAGTACAAAGGGTTCTTCTATTCTTTATTGCATTTTCAGTCCTCAATTTCATTGTCTTGCTTCTGAGCTTAATGGTTTATTGATACCTGCAACATGTTGCTCCTTCAGAATCTCTGATAAATCCCTCTTTGCAAAATGCAGGTGTCTCTTCCTGGATTTCACTGCTGTGTGACTTTCGGTGGTGTTCGACACAGCTGATCACTCTCTTTACTCACGTGCTCTTCCTTGGCTTCAGTTTAATCTCCTGTTCTCATTCTGTTAATTAGCAGGCTTTGGTCAGGCCTCTTTTCCTCTACCTGCCTTTTGAGTGGTCTAAGTTTATTTCATGTTGCTCTAACAAAATAACTGAGACTGAGTGATTTATCTTTGAAAAAAGGAGTTTATTTAATTTACACTTCTGGAAGTCCAAAACCATGACACCAGCATCTATTTAATTTCTCCTGAGGGCCTCTTGAAGGATGGGATCACATGACAGAGACATATACAGTAATGGCAAGCAGATGCACATAGAAAGGTCAAAACACTAGGGGAAAAGCTTGCTTTATGACAATCTGATTTTCTGTTATGCACTCAAGTCCCATGAGATCCAATTCATTCTTAAGAGACCTAATCCATCCCTTAAGAAAGATATTCATCTATTGATGAAAGCACAGGTACCATTACTAATTACCTCTCAAGAATGTTTTCCTTGGAGTCAAATTTCAACATGAGTCTTTATAGGGACAGACCAAGACACAAGCATAACTTTCTCAGGGTGGTGTCCTTCATTTTCTCTCATATACTTTCCCTGGAGATTTTGGTCACTACAATTTATCAATCATCACTTCCTCTCCGATGACTGAAAATCTGTTTTCCCAGCCTGGCTTCTTGCCACTGCATCTTCCTTCACAACTTTTTGTTGGAGGAAGATGCTGCCCTTATCCCTGAATTTAACCTGTTCAAAAAGAGAGTGAACAGGGAAGTGCAAGGGCACAGCCTTTGGATCCAGGCACACTGGAGTTACACCTGTCAGTTGGAGGCCTCAGGGAAAGACACAACATAGGTATATGTAGCTACAATTTAGATAAAGGCGGGTGAATTCAAAGAGTTAGGGTGAAGATTAAATATCTAACACCCTGAAATATGGTGACCCTCAATACTCGAGTGATTATCCTCTTTTCAATGTCTCTTTCTCTTGTTGGACTCTTCCATCTTTACTTACAGTATTTATGCCAGTTAATCCTAGTTGTCAATTTGACTGGAGTAAGAGACTTCTGGAAAGGTGATTGGATTGTGGGACACTGACCTTGTCGATGGTTCAGTCCATTGATGAGTTCCTAGTTGAATGGACGATTAGGAGGTTGGACCTTATGGAGGAAGTGGGTAATGGGAACATGACTTTGAGACCGTATCTTGTCCTTACTGTTACCCTGCTCTTTGCTTCCAGGCTGCCAAGCCCCTCCACCATGCTATTTCTGCCTTGGAACCAGCCACACATGGAGTGAAACCACTGAACTATGAGTCAAAATAAACCATGTCTCCTTAATATTAAATAGTTGATGTCAGGTATCTTTTCCCAGAAATGAAAATCTGACTAATACAGTACTGTATCCTTACAAACTCATAGTGAATTCCTTTAACTCTCAATCATTATATCCTATTAGTGGTCATGTCATTGGTTTTATGTTTTCATTTTTCTTTGAATCTGTATTTATCTTTCTCTATAGTCTTTGTTCTCTACTACTTGGATTACTGCAAAATATCCCAGTTATTTTTTCTGCTTTAATTCTCTGATTCTTCTGAATCTTCTTTCATCCTCCCATTTCAGTTTTTTCCTAAGGAACAGCAATATTGATTTAGCTTCAGTGGCTCCTAACTGTACAGTATAATGACCAAACACTGACCTTGTCATTCACCGTTCTGCCCAGACAGTCTTAGCTGTCTTTTCCATTTCATCTCTTACTACTTTATGAAGTCTCTACCTGCACTGGATTGAATAATTAACCATCTCTTAAACATGCTGTGACTGCTTAATGATATTTCCTCCATTTAGAATGTATTCTTAACAAATTCCAATTATAGTCAAAGCTTCTTTCTCAAACATCGTGTAACATGTTTTTTGGATCTCTATTAAAATCTTTATTTGTGCCTTTCTGATATTATTGTTACGTATGCAGGTATCATTCTTCTCCAAAAACTTAGCCCATAAGAAGTACAAATGACAAGACAATAATGCTGGTAAAATAGAAATGAAGATAGGAAAGCAGGATTGAGAAGAATAAATATAAAACATTATGGTCTGATATGACCGTAACTACTACCAAACTTAGCTCTATACTCCTTAGTAAATAAAACTGAATAATTTACTTATTTATTTATTCCACAAGTGTAATTTGAATACCTTCCCTAAGTCTTACACTATGCTACATTTTTGAGATACAAATGCCAAGTTCACATGGAACTTAAAATGGCAAGTTACATGTTTCAAATTTTCTAAGAGAAGAAAGCATGACATTCTTTACAAAATTAACAAACTTTCTCAGTAATCATGTTGGTAGAAAATTCTTATTTGAAAGGCAGATGTAGTGGTGCATGCCTGTAATCTCAGCATCTAGGAGGCTGACACAGGAGGTTTGCCAGGAGATCAAGACCAGCCTGGGATACTTAGTGAGTTCAAGGCCGGCCTGAATTATAATGTAAGACACTGTCTCAAAAGCAAAAAAACAGAAAAGAAAAGAAAGTTATTATTTGGAAATTTATAAATAATTGAATAAAATAATGAACAGAGACCGTCACAATTTTCTTATGAAAATACAGAAACTAAGAGCCACGAATATGCATTTCCTTGATATTGAGGACTAAACTATTGTTAACTGTCAGGCTTTATCACTGGCATTTCCTAATTTACTCTGTGGATTGTGACTATAACTTCTAATTAGTGATTCACATGAGCAAACTATTAAAAGCAATCTATATATTAATACATTCATAGATAATGGTGAGTGTGTATGTGTGTGTGTGTGTGTGTCTTTAATGAGTTGACAGTCATTTTTCTGTGACTTTTGGTGTTTCTTTGAAATCAGAACAAAATAGATTCCGAGATCTGCTTGATTTTGAAGATTCTATTTCCTTCTTAGGGATCACTATGCCCATTCCTTTCCCTACTGTCTCTTTCTATTTTTCTGCATTTCTCAACTCAGTGTAGAATGTATAATGGGTTACAAACATTGATTCCATTTATTTGATTGAAGCAAAATAAAACAATTAATGAGTACTGATATCTACCAACAGTGGTTCACTCTTAGCTGCTTTTTATTCTTATAGTAAATGTTTTTATTTGCAAGTATGCTGATTATGTGATCACCTGAATAAAGATAATTAAAGTCTGTGAGTGGTTAGAAGATGTTGCTCTTATCAGCCTATTGATTTTTCTTTACAAGATTTTAGGAACCTAGGGTATTACAAATAAAAACCTAGTTTTGCTTTGAGTCTTGAATGTGAATATAGCATAATCTTTTGGATTATGAATTACTGACTGAAATACATTTAAAGTCCATGTTATTATTGTCTCAGCAACTTTCTGGTTTTGTGCACACAGCAGGAACTCAGTAAATGCTTAATACATAAGTATAGAAAAAACTTTCACTCTTCTCTAGCCCCATTTATATTCTTGCCAAGTCATATGAAATTCAAATCATACAAAGATCATTGATTTTGGCAATTAGATTAACACTTATCACAACAGTAATTCTGGAGCCCTCTCTGGAGCTATTACCCACACCAGGAAATCCTTTAGAATAAAGCAGTTAGACCTTTCTCTAAATGCTTTCTCTCTATCACCCTCTCTAATAATGTAAAAATTCTTCTCCATCACTTGAGAATAATAAACCTTACTATACTCTTCTTTTGCTTTTATTAGTAGAAGGAGAGATTGGCAAAGTATTAGATGAACGACACAGTACTCATAGGACTCCTTATTCCTTTCTGCTCCATCTTATTTACATGTATGTAAATGTATGTATTTACATGTATGTAAATAAGTTGACATAAACTACTCAGCAGATTAAAAACTTGATGTTACTTTGTGAAACCCTGATGCCTGTCTTGAAATGCCCATTTCTAGTACTGGAAGAGGAATAACTTGTGGAGATATCCGTGAGAAGGCTTGGAAGAATGGAGTGATGATAAGGTGGAGAGAAACTTTTAATTCAAATATTGGAATCAGAAAACATCAGGCTCCAATTTCATAACATAAAAATGCTTAAAAGATATCTTGAGATGTGCAAAATAGGCTCAGGTAAAAATAAATATCTCAGTTGCAACATTGATTAAGCTTGCTAAGGAATGTGAAACATCATGACCTCCAGGGAATCATGCCCCATGTGGCTTATTCCTCAAGCCCGTCTTCACATTCACAGAAGTTCTATCATCTGGGGGGGAAGTACCCTGGACCCCAATGCCAACTCTACCAATTAAATAACGTGACTTTCAGCAAGTCACTTCATTTAACTTCTGAAAAAATGGGGATCCTGTCAGCAATGCCAACTGAATTTTTGTTTGTTTGTTTGCTTTTGGTACCGGCGATCGAACTCAGGACCCTGCGCTTGCAAGGCAGGTGGCAGAACAACTGAACTACATCCCTGGCCCCCAACTGAATTTTTAATAAATGTCCTTCTGCCCTGGGGTTTCCCTTCTAGTATCTCACAAAAGGGTCTTACTTTTTGCTCTAATTAGCACTCCAGCCCCAACCTTCCAAATCACGTTTACTCAGTTTAGCCTCTTCTTTTTGATGGTCTGCTTGCTAATCATTTTATGTCTTACTTACTTCCAACACTGCAGGTTCTGACTTTTGTGAGAAGCAAACTTTCCCTTGGGTCCAAGTGACAAATCTCAGATGCTACAGAAGTGGCCAGGGTGCCAGAGCAGTAGCTTGAGACATTACTTAGGTGCCTTGTTTGCTAGAGAGGGTCAGTCAAGCTTATTCCGTGGATATATTTGGAGGATCCAATGAAAAAAAATGTGCTTGAATATACTTGTTAAACTCTGTTGTATTGTACATAAGCTTCCTACCCAGGTTCATTGATGTACATTGTTTTGGCACCCACACCTTCTCTCATTCAGATCTTTAGACAATTTTTATCATATATATGTACACACTCATATTTGCATATATGCATATTTATGACACACAGGTCACACACATAAATGGCATATAATTCATATATATATATTTGCATTGCCTGTTTTCTTCCATTATTTCCTCTCAGCTTAACTATTCTATTGAACTGTAAATGATGGTCTTCTAAACAGTGTATAGTCTAAAGATCATGTGTTTAATTCACTCTGCCAATCTTTCTTTTTTAAAAAAAATTCTTTTATTGGTACATTTTAGGTATACAACACAATTACATTTCTCATTGGGAATTGTACCTTTACATAATGCATCTTGGTTCTTATTTTTTCCCCATTCCTAGCCCTCCCTTCACCCCCTCCACCTTTCCCTATTTACAAGACTTTATTTCCAATTTTTTCCATTTCTCAGCATTTTTCCTTTCCCTTCTTTCCTTTCTCCTGCCCCTCCCACAAACCCCAGCCCTTTGGATATTTTCTTCCTATTTTGCATTATTGATTATTCATTCTAATCATTGGTACATTTTAGGTATACAATATAATGACATTCACCATTGGAAATTTGCATCTTCACATAATCTCTCTTGGTTCTTATTTTTCACTCTTGCCCAGCCCTCCCTTCAACCCCTCCAGTCCTCCCTATATACAAAGATTTTGTTCCTATTTTTCCATTTTCTCATATTAATTCCATACTCTTCTTTCCTTTCACCTACCCCTCCCACTTCCTTTCCCTTTGCCCCTTTTCTTCCTATTTCACATGACCTATTATAAATTTTAGTCCTTATTTACACTTTCAGTTTCTCACACCCGAGAAACTATTTGGTATTTATACATGTGTGTCCTATTTATTTCACTTAAGAGTATTGCCTCAATGTGCATCCACTTAGCTATAAATGTCTCTAATTTCTCATTTTTTATGGCCGAGTAGTACTCTGTTTTATAGAAAAACCACATTTTCTTGATCCAGTCTCCAGTTGATGGGCATTTGGGCTGTTTCCAAATTTTACCTATCACAAACTGTGCTGCTATGAACACAGGTGCACATATATCACTGTGGTATGATTCTTTTAATTCTTTGGGGAAGATCCCCAGCAGTGGAATAGCAGGGTCAAATGGAACTTCCAGTCCTAGTTCATTGAGGTATCTCCATACTGATTTCACAGTGGTTGCACCAGTCTGCACTCCCACCAGCAGTGGAACAGGGTTCCTCTTTCCCCACAGCCCTGCCAGCATTTGTTATTGGTTGATTTCATGATAGCAGCCATTCTTTCTGGTGTGAGGTGGAATCTCAGCATTGTTTTCATTTGCATCTCTCGAATGACCAGTGATGTTGAACATTTTTTCATGTATTTATTTGCTATTTCTACTTCCTTGTCTGAGAAATGTCTGTTCATTTCAGATACCCATTTTCAGATTGGGTCTTTAAATTTGGGTGGCCTGATCTTTTTAAATTTTTTATATATTTGAGATAGTAGACCTTTGTCTGAAGAAAAGGAGGTGAAGATTTTTTCCCACATTGTGTGTTGTCTCTTCACACTGCTTGTGGTTTCTCTTGCTGTGCAGAAGCTTTTTAATAAGAAGAGATCCCACTTGTTGATTGTTTGTGCTAGTTCCTGGGCAACTGAGGTTTTGTTCATAAAATCTTTTCCTACACCGATGTCTTCAAAAGTTCTACCTAACCTCTGTTCCAACTGGTTCAAAGTTTCTATTTTAATATTTAGATCTTTAATCCATTTTGATTTTAGTTTAGTGCATGGTGAGAGATATAGGTCTAGTTTTAATCTTTGGCAAGTTGAAACCCAATTTTTCCAGCACCATTTATTAAAGAGGCTATCTTTCCTCCAGTGAGGGTGTTTGGCTCCTTTATGGAAGATAAGATGGCTGAGTGTGTCTGGTATTGTTTCTGCATCTTCTAATCTGTTCCACTGGTCCTCAGTTCTGTTTCTTTGCCAGTACCATGCTGTTTTTATCACAGTAGCTTTGTAGTAGAGTTGCAGGCTGGGGATTGTGACACCCCCTGCCATGTCTCTGTTACCTACAATTGCTTGTGCTATTCTGGGTCTCTTCTTGTTCCAAATGAATTTTTGGATTGTTTTCTCAAGGTCCGTGAGGGATGCTGCTGGGATCTCAATTGGAATTACATTGAATCTATTTAGCAGTTTTGGAAGTATGGAAATTTTCAATATACTAATCCTTCCTACCCAGGAGCAGGGGATGTCTGTCCATTTTCTGATATCATCTTCAATGTCTCTTTTCAGAGTGCTATGGTTTTCAGCGAAGATGTCTTTCATTCCTTTCATTAGGTTGATTCCTAGGTATTTCAATTTTTTGGATGCTATTGTGAAAGGAATTCTTTGCCCTATTTCTCTCTCAGTGAGTCTGTCATTGGTGTAGGGGAAAGCTATTGATTATTGTGTGTTGACCTTGTAACCAGCAACTTGACTGAATTTGGTTATTAAGTCCAGAAAACTTTTGGTGGAGTTCTTGGGGTCTTCTATATACAGTATCATGTCATCTGCAAATAATGACAATTTGACTTCTTCATTTCCTATCTTTATTCTTTTTATTTCTTTCTCTTGTCTAATTGCCATGGCTAATGTTTCCAAAACCATATTGAACAAGAGTGGTGATAGTGGACATCCTTGCCTTGTTCCTGATTTTAGTGTGAAGGATTTCAGTTTTTGACCATTTAGTATGATATTGGCTGTTGGTTTTTCATAGATGGCTTCTATCAATTTGAGGTAGAGACCATCTATTCCAATATTTTGTAGGGTTTTTATCATAAATGCAGGTTGGATTTTGTCAAATGCTTTTTCTGCATCTATGGAGATAATCATATGATTTTTGTCCTTCGCTCTATTGATTTACAGTATTACATTGATTGATTTTCATATATTGAACCATCCCTGCATCCCTGGGATGAATCCCACTTGATCAGGGTGTTTGATCCTCTTGATGATCTTCTGCATTCTATTTGCCAGTATCTTATTAAGGATTTTTGCATCTATGTTCATTAGTGAGATTGGCCTATAGTTCTCCTTTTTGGTTGGATTTTTCTCTGCTTTGGGGATCAAGGTGATGCTTGCTTTCAGGAATGAATTTGGGAGTATTGCTTCCCTTTCAATTTCATTGAAGAGTTTAAACAGTAGTGGCAGTAGTTCCTCTCTAAATGTCTTGTAGAATTCAGCAGTGAAGCCATCAGGGCCCAGGCTTTTCTTAGTTGTTAAGTTTTTAATTACATTTTCAATTTCATTGGTTGATATTGGGTTGTTCAGAATTTTTAGGTCTTCTTCGTTCAACTTTGGTAATTCATATGTATCTAGGAATCTGTCCATTTCTTCTGTGTTGTCCATCTTATTGGCATATAGGTTCTGGAAGTAGGTATTGATGATCCTCTGGATTTCTGCTGGGTCTGTTGTAATTTCACCCTTTTCCTTCCTAGTTGCATGGGTTTGGGCCTTTTCTTTCCTTTTTCTGACAAGGTTGGCTAAGGGTTTGTCAATTTTCTTTATTCTTTTGAAGAACCAAGTCTTGGCTTCATTGATTTTTTGTATTGTTCTCTTAGTCTCCATTGCATTGATTTCTCCTCTGATCTTTATAATTTCCTCCCTTGTGTGAGCTTTGGGGTATTCCTGCTCTTCTTTTTCTAGAAGCTTGAGGTTCAGCATCAGGCTGTTTAATTGGGCTAGTTCTGTTTTCCTAATATGCATATCCACTGCTATGAATTTCCCTCATAAGACTGCTTTCATTGTGTCCCATAGATTCCAATATGTTGTATTGTCATTGTCATTTAATTGAAGGAACTGTCTGATTTCTTCTTTAATTTCCTCTGTGAACCATTGGTTATTCAGAAGTGTGTTGTTCAATTTCCATGTGTTTTTGAAATTTTTCGAGTTCCTTTTGCTATGAGTCTCCAATTTCATCGCACTATTGTCTGATAATATACAAGGGATAACTTCAGTTCCTTTGCAGTTACTTAAACATGTTCTATGTGTGAGCATGTGGTCTATTTTGGAGAATGACCCATGTGCAGCTGAGAAGAATGTGTATTCTGACTTTGTCATGTGGAACACTCCGTAAACATCTGTTAAGTTCATTTGTTCAAGAGTTCGATTGAGTTCTAGTATTTCATTACTTATTTTTAGTCTAGTTGATCAATCTATTTGTGACAGTGAGGTGTTGAGGTCCTCCATTACAATTGTATTAGTGCATATATGACTTTTCATGTCCGTTAGTATTTGTTTTATATAGTTGGGTGCACTAGTGTTTGGTGCATAGATATTTATGATTGTCATCTCTTCCTCTTGGATTCTTCCCTTTACAAGGATGTAGTGTCCTTCTTTCTCTCTCTTAATCATTGTTGGTTTGAAATCTACTTGTTCTGCAAAGAGCATAGCTACTCCTGCTTTTTTTTGGGTTCCTGTCACATGGAGTATTGTTTTCCACCCTTTAACTTTCAGTCTATGAGTTTCCTTTTGAATTAAGTGTCTTTCTTGTATGCAGCATATTGTTGGATATTGCTTCTAGACCCATTCTGCCAGTCTGGTTTTTTTGATTGGTGAATTGAGACCATTAACGTTGATGGTTATAACTGAAATGTATTGACTTATCATTGCCATGACTTTTTCTTTTTGTTGATTTCTCCCCCTTTACATTTAACTTCTTGTCATGCCAGATGCGTTCATTCTGCTTTGCTTCCTGGGCTTGTGATCCTCAATGTCTGTTCCTAGGATATTGTGTAAAATTTTTTTGAGTGCTGGTTTGTTATTCATGAAGTTCCTAAGGTGCTCTTTGTCATGAAAGTATCTTATTTCTCCATCCATTTTGAAAGATAGTTTTGCAGGGTACATCAATCTGGGTTGGAGGCTGTTTTCTTTTAGGGCTTGGAATATGTCACTCCAAGCTCTTCTTGCCTTGATGGTTTGTGTTGAGAAGTCTGCTGTGATTCTTATGTGCTTTCCTTTGTATGTGATTTGTTTCTTTTCTCTCAGTGCTTGTAGAATTTTGTTCTTCTGTTGAGTTTCTGGAATCTTAACGATTATATGCCTATGTGTAGATTTTTTTGATCGAGGCTCTTTGGAGTCCTATATGCCTCACTTATCTGTATGTCAAGTTCTTTTCCAATGCTTGGGAAGTTTTCTGCCATTAGTTCTGTGAAGAGATTTTTTTATGTCATCTGCACTCTCTCTTGTTTCTTCATTGACTCCAATCAGTCTTATGTTACTCTTCTTTGCATCATCTAGCAGCTGCTAAATTGATTTCTCATGTTCCCTTATAATTTTGAAACAATTTTTCTTTTCCTGTTCACTAATTGGAATCTTATCTTCTATATCTGAAATTCTGTCCTCACGCTGGCTCATTCTGCTGTGTAGTGGAGTTTTTCATCTCCTGGAAATCTATTTGCATCTGTTTTATGGATTCCATTTGTTTTCTATGGATTGAATTTGTTTCCTATGATGAAATCCTTTGGGATTCCATCATGTTCCTCAGCTCCTCTCTAGATTTATTAATCATGTCTTGCACTAGGAGCACAATCTCTATTGTTATCTGAGAAATTATTTCTGACTTCATTTTTTCCAGATCCCCTTTTGTTGCCAGTTCAGTGGGTCCAGGTGGTTGAGTATCAGAGTGTTCCATCTCATTTCCCTTTGGGGTTGCTGTAGGTGATCTGGAAGTCTGGTTTTGAGACTTATTTACATGTTTTCTCATTTTGACTGGGGGGGCAGGGGGTTGCTGTTGGCATCCGTGTGGCTCACCTCCTCTGAGCTGGGAGAGGTGAGACAGAGGCCCAGAGTGGCAGTAGGGATGGTGGCCTGAAAGCCCCTTCCTCTGGGCTGGGAGTGGTGGGACATTTGGTGGTCCAGAAACCCCTTCTTCTGGACCAGGAGCAGTGGGACAGTGGCTAAGAAGCCCCTACCTCTGGGCAGGAATTCTTTAAATGCTGAGAACTTGATTAGCTCCAGTACAGTGGTCTGGTGGTCTGGTGTCCTCTGTGTCTTTGTAGTGTGGAACCAGGTTGCTGTACAGAGAAGAGGCCAAAGTAGCGGAGTGGGGCTTCCAGTGGATTGCTGCCGGGGCACAGGCTGATTCAGTGTTTTCAGTGGGACTGGCAACCTCAAGACCCCGTCCGCAGACCTGCCTGTCTCCAGCAGGGTGATTTGTTGTTTTCAGCGTGACTGGTGACCTCAGGACTGTGTCTGCAGACCTGCCTGTCTGCAACAGGCTGATTCAGTATTTTCCGCGTGACTGGCGACCTTGGGACCACATTTTCAGACCTCCAATCTTTCTCTTCTTATAGGTGTATTTAGATCATTTATATTTAAGGTAACTACTGATTTGCTAGAGCTTCAGTCTGCCAGTTCATTGTTTTCTATTATTTCCCTCTGTTTCTCTTCATAGTCCTTTTGGTTACTTAGAAACCTTTTCAAGATTCCATCTTTAATTTAACTGTATTTTGAGTATGTCTGTTTTTGTATAGCTTTTATAGTGGTTGTATTGTGTATTTCATGTACATATTTGGCATCACATTTTACTGTAATGAACATTTTTTCAACTTTTATTGGAATGTGGAGAATTCAGTTATATTTAGGTACCTTTAAAAATCTTACATTTAAATATCATTGTCTTACATGTCAAATGATGTGATACTTTTTGATTTAATTATTAAATCACTTCATAAAAAATATCTGTCTCCTGCACCCAGTTATGCTGCTTCCCTCTTCCTTGTGCTCCAAGATTCCCTCTGGAGATTCTGTTTGAAAATCCTTGAGTCATGTTAAAGGCTAGGCCTACAAATGACAACTTCTTTTAATTTTTCTAGATCTGAGAATGGCTTTATTTCCACTTTCTTCCTTTGGTATCGTTTTGCAACAAATAGACTTCACAGTTGGCAATCCTTATCTCTGTATTTGAAGGATGCAAGTACCTTCTTTGCCATCTGAATGGTGTCAGAAGAGAAACACTATCACTTCAATTAGTGTCCCCTGAGGGTAATGTGTCATTTCATTCTGGCTGCATTCAATGTTTTATCTTTGTCTTTTGTTCTCAGAAGTTTAATTACAGTAAATGTTGGCATTGATTTCTTTGGGTTTATCCTTTTTGGGGCTAACTCATTTTCTTCATTCTGAAAGTTTTATCTTTTGCCAAGTTGGAAAAGTTTTAGAAATCATGTCTTTGAATTCTCTTTCAGCTTCACTCACTGTTTTCTTTTCAATCCCCTTATAATTTTTAAAATTTTTCTTTTCTGAGATTCTGATGGTAAGAATACTAGATATTTAATTATTGGCCTACAGAGTCTGAAGCTATAGGCATTTTCAGTGAGAGAGGACTATTTTATCTATATTATATTCCATATTAGGTAAATTCTATCAATTTGACTTCAAGTTTAGTATTTCTATCTTCTGTTCTGTCCACTCATTTGTAAGTTCATCAGAAAGACTTTTTAAAAGCTTTTTTCAGTCATGGTATTTTTAATTCTATAATTTCCCCTTGGATTTTAAAATAATTTCTATGCTGAGATTTTCTATTATTCATTTGTCTCAAATTCTCATGAAAATATACTACTTTCTCCCAGTTCTGTGATCTCAACCATTCTTCTTAATATCTCTCAAATTTCTCCTTTGTCTCTTGCCTCATTTCTAGTGTTTATAGTTGTACTTTTCAAAGAGAAGCAGAGCAAAAATTGTTGATTTCACCTTTTTGGATAAAGCAATGATTCATAATATACAGAATTCTATACTAAGTTTAGGGAGAAGTGGACTTATTACACAGCAGCTAGGTAATAGTTCTTAACCCTAATTGATGTAGAAGTTTTCCACAATACAGATGTGAGTGTTGAAGAAGAGGAATATATCTTTTTGAACTAGGTGAAGAATGTACAATATCAGAGCAGGACTAACTAGCATTTAAATGGATCTTTTTTCTTTTTCCTTTTGGTACCAGGGATCGAACTCAGGACCTTGTGATTGTGAGGCAGGTGGCAGCAAAAATGAGTCTTGTAATATTGCTTTCATTTTGAGGATTCAAAGATTAAGGAACAGTACACTTTAGGCAGACAAAGCAATATTAAAAGGAAAAATGTATTTACAGTAACATTTATGGAGATAACATAAATAATTGAAATATGAGTTTGGAATGCTTTAGCTGTAAGTAACAGGAAATCTCATTAAACAGTGGCTTAAACATAGAATTTTTTTAGTATATTTATAGGAAGCCCGAAGATCACATGACTCACGGTAAGTTTCTTCACTTGGGCTTATTGTCAAGAATCCAGGAAAACTGTATCCTTCCACTCCTTCATCCTTACCGTGTTGGCTTTTATCCTTGAACTCCCCTGTTACCACACATTTTAGGAACAAATTTATATCTGTTTCCAGAGAATGGATAAGAACAGAAATGCCAAACACCATGTGATTAACTCCAGGAAGCTACACGTTCTGTTTCCTCAGCAAAAAGTAAAGTATGTTTGGAAGATAAAAGAGCCCGTGGTTGTGTGTAGGTACTCTAACAGGCAACTGACGGCTTAAACATTGAATTCCCAATATTTTCAGAGATGCACTGGATAAAAATTTAGGATGAATATTTTGAGGCTTGTTCATATTCTTTCAATTCAGTAGACATTCTTCTGTTTCCATTTACCTGAACTCTTTGTAGCATTTGACTGTATTTACTTGTTTTCATTCTCTAAGCTCTGTATGCTTTGGCCTGCATTTCACTTCTTTTTGCTGTATTCTTCTTCTTCTTCTTCGGTTGCTCTTTCTCAGTATATTTTTATGGGATACTTGTCCTGGTTCCCTTAGTGTGTCTGTCAATTTTCTTGATTTCCATGCGAGGTCCTTTGGTCTTCTCACTCTTCCAAATGGATTTCAAATGCCGTCTTATGTAGATATGATACTATTTTCTCCCTAATTTTCTAGCACACACATTAAATTTCTCATTTTGCATCTATATTCATCCCTGCTTCTAGGTCTCTTCAAAACATTTTGTATCCTTGGACCTTCACTCAAACTTTTTCTTCTACTCACATTACTTTTCCTTTTCCCTTTTCTGTCTTGTAAGTTTATTCTCACTCAGGCCTTAATTTAAATGATATCCTTAACAGGATGCTCTTCCCTATTCTAATGATTCTTCTGCTTTGTGCTACCTGGTACTCATATTTTCTGCGTTACTTTCAGCGACTCTTTTGTTCAAATCTTATACAATCTCTCTAAAATATCTCCTACTAAGATCACAGCATTGGCCTTCTAAATAAACTCTTTATATGAAGTTTGGCTAATCTATAAGCTTTTCTCTATTCTATAACACAGTGATTTTTTAAAACACAGAATACATGATATCTGTCCTTCACTTAAAGTTTCTAGGATTCCTGTTATCCTGAGAATAAGGATCCAGGAGCATTATATAACCTCCACTCTTCTCCTCTCTCTACAATCATTTCACATTTTCTGCCTCTTGCTCTTTGTCCCTAAATATGGTGAACTATTTTTTCGTTGACCCAAAAATGCCAACTATTTATCTTATGGCCATGGAATCTTTACAAATGTAAAGCCTTTCTTCACCTTTATCAAATAAACTCCTCCTCATCTACATAATCACAGTCCGTGGATCACTTGCCAAGACTGTACCTTACCGCTGCAGTTCCATGTTTCCATAGAGTCATATCTCATTCATCCAGGGTGCTTCTGTGTGAAACAGTGCACCTGTTCATGTAATTATTTAATTAATAGTTTCACTCTTCAAAGAGTAATCCCAATAAGAGTAGCAGTTGCATCTACATTTCCTTAGTTCTTTTCAATGTTTCCCATAATTACTAATATCTATTACATATTCAGTAATGTAATGATTATTGTATAAATTTAGGGATTTAATCATAATCAATAAGTGGCTGGGCTTTCTATTTTATTCTGTAAAATTTAGGTCCTTTCACAGTATTTACACAGTATTTAATGAAAGTTATTATTGAGTGATTGGATTAAAAAAGCATTAAATAACAGGCTAATGAATCTGTTGTTAGGGAAATAAGATGTGTGTTCAGAAAAAGCATTGGTAATGGTTCCTAGAGGAACAGTTATTATGGATTATATAATATTACATATAAATTACATCTACATATACATTTTATATACATATAAATTATATATATACATATAAAATTATTCAAGAGGATTTATTAGGTAGACATACAAGATGATAGGCAAGGAAGTTGACAGTGATCATCTTTCTTCATGAGGAAGAACCAAAAGATACAGCAGGAGCTCAATTCAAGAAGCTGGAAGCCCTGGAACAGGGGTCAAGGATGAAGCCCTAGTCCTAGACTGAAGGCCTAGAAGCTCCCTGGAGAGTCTGCATTGAACGTCTAAAGAAATGGGAGCCTGACATCCACAGGCAGTGGCAGTAGAGAAATATGCACCCCTTCAAGCAGAATGAAGCATTTTCAAATGCAGACTAACTTCCTCCTAGTCTCTCTTTCATCCATCCATGCTACAAGTCTGTTGCTTAGTGAGCCCACTATCAGGGTGTAACAACCTCCCTCAGTCATTCCAATCATTTCCAAAAATACTCCACAGACACATCTAGATGTATGTTTTACTGATATATTAGACAGTTCTTAATCCAATCAATTGTGATTAACCAATCACGATTAATGATCACAAAGAGAATTCTAATCCCTGATAACCATGCCCACCCCTTTTCTTTGGTGCTACTAATATATTTCTTATAATTGGAATCTTCTTTCCAAAACTCTTGTTGAAGAATTCAAAATTATTCTACACTTCTCTTTTTTATAATCAGACCGAGGAAACAGAACCTCTCAACATATGATCCAATTTTTGCTCATTTTAAGGAATTTTGTTTTCCTATTATTTTTCCCATATTATCTAATTTGGACTTGGTTTGCATTATTTCAATTTACTTAAACAAAAGTACATTTCCTTAATTCTTCTTGGGTATATTTTTCCAATAATGAGTTGTCCACAGAGAAATTGGTATGGAATTTGGAAGGTTAGAAGTAGCAGCTGCTGTAACTTCGAGGACAGCAAGTTTCAGGTTTTTCTCATTATCCTTCATTTTACATCCAGCAATTCCTCCTAAATCCTGTCCCCTCTAGTCATTGGCTGTTCCCCAGATATTCAGCTGCAGATCCACAGGACAATACCTTCCCTGACTTCTACACCAGCAATCCTTCTACCTCTTCAACAGCCCAACACATCCTGTTTTCTAGATTGACCGATTGGCAATAACTCTGCTTCTTAAATTTTACATTTCAGACCATTCTTTTCAGAGTCATACAAGATTTAACTCCTATAATCCATGCTTTACTTTCCATGTCACATCAATGTTTTGCTTCCTTATTCAGCCATGGCAGATGCAGAGATTGATATCTAGGAATAAAGTATTACTGTAGCAAATACCTAAAACATATGACAATGACCTTGACCCTTTGACAGTGACAAAAACAGTAGGCTGATATGAAGAACATCAAGAAAATCAGTGCTGTAAACTGGAAAAATGAAAGATTCAGATTTGCTTTAGTGGAACAATTAATTAGACTTCTACATGCAATAAAATGAAAAGTAGAAGGTGAATTCTTATGTCTGACTAAAATTTTTCTAGCAGAATATTGATAATGTCAATTGGCTTCTTACAATTTCATTTATAAAGTACTGCAACAGAGATTACAAAAGTAAATAGATTTCAAAAATTACACAGGATACATACCTAACACTGAATTTGCTGGTTTGGAAATGGAAGTTGTTGCTGTTACATATAAATCTCACATGATAGGAAATGATTTTAAAAACATGTCCCTAAATTTAAGACCAAATTCAAGATACTGAAGAAAAATAGAGTCCTTAGGTCAAGATCAAACTAAAGATAAAGCTAAGATCCTTTGTTAAGACTTCAGGATTTTTTTTTTTTTTTTTTTTTTTTGTACCAGGGATTGAACTCAGGTCCTTGCACTTGTGCAGCAGGCAGCAAAACCACTGAGCTAAATCCCTGGCCCCTAGGATGTTTTCAATGGAGCATCACAGTCCCCCTGAGCCAACATTCTGCTGATGGTGGCTCACACCACCCATGAGAGCTGGTTTGTTTAACTTTTCGCAACTAACGTTTCACAACTTGATGTTGGTGCCTTTAGATCAGCCGTGGCAGGAGGATTTGCACTACTGCAAGAACAAACAATTACAAATCAATCCACTTTCTCCTGCAGGGCTTTGTGTTAAATGCTTATCATTAAAGCACTGGTCTCAGATAAAGCACTCTTGATTGAGTGCCCTCCTACAGCGCTCTGACTTACTGCCCAAAATAGAGAAGGATCGGTGTCAACAACTGTTTCAAAGAAACTTGTTGGATTAGCTTTGTGTTCTTTTTCTTTTGAAATAATTGTTAATTCATATACAGTTGTAATAAATAGTAGGGAAATTGTTTCCCCTTCCCCAGTTCTCCAAATGATAATAAAATCTTGCAGAAGTGCCATAGTATAATGTCACAACCAGGAAACTGACATGGTGGCATTAAAGAAACAACATTTTTGGCACCATGGGATTCTCATGAAGGCCCTTTTACAACCACATACTCACCTTTCTCAATACTTTTTTTTTGGTACCGGGGACCAAACTCAGGACATTGTGCTTGTGAGGCAGGCGCAGTGCCACTGAGCTAAATCCCTGGCCCCTTTCTCAATACTTCGAAAACCCCATCAACCACTAATCTATTCTTTGGTTCTAACATTTTATTATTTAGTGAATGTTATATAAATGTATTGATACATGGATATGTAACCATTGAGTATTGGACTTTTCAACTCAGCAAAATTTTCTAAAGATTCATCCAAGTTGTTGGTTGTATCCATCAATGGTTTGGTCCTTTTCATGGCATAGACAAACCACTGTGATTAACTGTTCACTCCTTGAAGGGCATCGGTATTGTTTTCAATTTGGGGGTATTACAAATAAAGTTGCTATGACTATTTATATTCAGGTTTTTGTATGGACTTTCTGTCATATGATAATTTTATGTTTAGCTTTATAAATAATATACCAAACTTTTTGTAGAGTGGCTATACCATTTTAAATCTCCAACAGCAAAGCGTGAGTAATTCGATTCCTTGGAGTCATTGACAGTATTTAACACTGTTCCTATTTTTTTGTTCTTAGCCATTCTGATGCATCTATACTGACATGTCATTGTTGTTTTACTTTGTATTTCTCTAATAGCTAATTGATGTAGAACTTCTTTTCATAGTCTTATTTCCCTTCTATTTGTATGTTTCTTTTTGCTTAAAACTTTGTCTTTTGACTATTTTCAAATTGTTTTGCGTGGTTTTAGGTATTAGTTTTTGGTAGTTCTTTGAATACCCTAAACGCTGGTCTCTTGAGAGCTCTATGAATTTATTTCCTTCCAGTTTGCACTTCTCTTTTATCTTCTCTAGGTCTTTGACAAAAAATATTTTTTTAATCTTGATGAGTTCAAGTTTATTAATTTTTATTTTCACACATTATGGTTTTGGTGTCATTATGGTTTTGCCTAGCATAGCACTAAATTCCAAATATTTTTTCTAATGATTTTTTTCCTAAAAGATTTTTAGTTTCACATCCTACATTTAACTCTATGGTTTTAATCTGAGTTAACTTTTGTATAAAGCGTATGTTACAGTTTAGATCTAAAAAGTTCCAAAAAAAGTCTCACATGTTCAGAGGTGCGGTTATTGGATTATGAAGACACTAGCTTTATCAGTGGGTTGATCCATCAATGAAACAATCAAGGACATTTTGAGGAGGTGAAAGGAACCTGAGAGGTGAGGTCCAGCTGAAGGAAGTGGGTCATAGGCACATAACCTTGAAGTCTGTATCTTTTCCCCAGCTCCTTCCTCTCTGGTTTTCACTCACTTTCTCTGCTTTCTGGTTATTACGAGGTGAGTGGTTTTCCTCCATGCCTTTCCATCATAATGTTTCTGCATCACCACAGACCTAAGATCAGTGAGACCTAAGAGCAGTGAGACCTAAGGGCAGTGAAACCAGCTAAGCACAGGCTGAAACCTCTGAAACTAGGAACCAAAATAAACTTTTCCTCCTTCAATTGGTTTTCATAGGTATTTTGTCACAGGAACAGAAAGCTAACTAATTTGTCATGTGGCTATTTAAATTAAAATGTTTTGATTCATATCCACCAGAGAAAATTTTAATGAGAATTTACATAATTGGACTAAAGTACAGTAAGTTCAGAATAAAGAGGCTTCTAAAGCCCTACTTCATATGAACAGGAAGTATACTGAGATCATGAGTCAGTTGAAAATATTGTTTGTTATTTAATAGAAAGGAATGAGGACCATAAAGCTTGAACTAACATCCGCAGGATGGATTTGAGAGCTGGAGAATTCAGTTTCCATGGATCAGAACTGAGCCCTATCTAAACAACAGTCCCTAAGGCTAGCTAGGGGCTGTAAAAGCATTTTCCTGGTGAGATCATGGTAGTGTTAATATGAAGCAATAATTATCCATTACATGGAGGATAAAAAGATGAGTGAGGGCCAAGCTTGGATTATCAAGCCCTAGATGATTTTCCACCATACATGCTGCAGGAGTAATGTCATCCCACAACATGTGCAGCACATAAGCCATGAGAAATTACAATTTGATGCTGTTTTAACTCTTTATGTTATATAGTGGTTATACAATGGATAACTGAAAACTATTATTTTTTTGTGCTCTTTAAGCTACTCAACCACATCCACTATCTGCAGTTCCACTCACATTTGTTTAATTTCATGTCCGGAAACCACATCAAAGAAGGCACTTTCCGGCAAAACTATGGTTATAGATTCATACCACAAAGGCTCAGCCGAGTTGGTTGTATTGAAAAGAATTTTTCTCTTTACAGTGAACAGCCTGAGTTCCATTACAATGTTGATATTTGATTTGCTGTTTCAATTACAAAAGTACTCCACCTGGAGAGTTTATTTGTGTAACATGTTTAAATTTAGGTTAATTCTTAGTAGTATCTTCAGTCTGGCTTTCTTTTTCTCATCAAAAAAACTTTTATTATTATTTTTCACTTTCTCTGAACACATAGCATGTTACTAACAATCATTTAGAAATTAGGAAATTGTTAAAAAGTTCTGTCAGTAAAGTATATAAACCACTCCTATGAGAATACCTTTATCACATTATTGTTTTTTGTTGACAACATAAAAGCCATGATGGAAAAACATATTATGTCAAATGAAATTAATTGGGATATATTTTGTCAAGGTAGTCAATCGAGGAAAATAATTTTTTCATTTCAATGCATTGTTACTCATGGAGAAAACTACTACAGTTTAAATAACTGTGATGCATTAGAAAAACTGATAATTCATACTCCACTAAAAGAAAAAACTAAACAATATATTGCAACTAATTGTAATGCAGATTTTATAACACTTCTCCAAAATTATATTCTATCATGTCAGCTCACAGAGCACCATTCTTTTTTTTTTTTTTTTTGGTACTGGAGATCGAACTCAGGACCTTGCACTTGTGAGGCAGGCTGTGGAACCACTGAGCTAAATCCCCAGCCCCACTATTCTTACCAGAAGTAGAAAATGAGATATTTTCATTTAAAGGAAATTGTTTTTAGTGCATTTGTGGCCAGGAGACATAATGTATGTCATTTGTATTACTCTAATCTGTGTTGATACTGCATTTTCCTTATCAGAATGTGGCAAATTGTGCACAGTTTGCTCCAGAAATTTCAGCCAATTATTTATTTTATGATGGGGATGGGTAAATCTAGGTACGCTCAGTTGAACGCGCAACGTAAATTCCAGACTATCTCACACATTCACTAAAATGAGTAGATTAGGTGGTTTTGCAGAGTGCATCCACTGGAATATGAACTTTTGGAGGGGATATGTTTATGGGATTTTTCCATGATATGTCCAGGAATCGGGCATTTAAGAAAGTTTTCACTAAAATACTTAGTGTTGTTTGTTTGACTAGAAATTTTCAATCCATTGTGAACAATTACTTAAGGATTATTTTGTGGGTTTTTTTTTCATTAAGTTTATTGGTACATTTTAGGTATACAATACAGTTATATTCATCATTGGGAACTTGTAACTTTACATGATGTATCTTGGTTCTTATTTTTTCCCCATTCCCCTGCCCTCCCTTAAACCCCTCCACCCCTTCCTGTTTGCAGAGAGTTTGTTTCCATTTTTTTCCTTTTCTCATATTATTTCTTTTCCCTACTTTCCTTTCTCCTACCCCTCCCACTTCCCATTTTGAATCATGAAAATGTTTGTATTAAATTAATTAAGGTAAAATAGAAACAGAAAGTCTGCTAACATGATTATTACTTGTAATTCTTTTACTCAGCATATTAACTAATTATTACTTGCTGCCTTTTGCCATTATTTATTGACAATGGCACTAACCTGTTCTCTGAAATATTCTTCTATCTTTGTGTGATGATATTCAGTGTAGTCTGAGCTCCATGATACCCAAAAGCAGCAATGTGTGAGCTATATTTTAATGTAAAGAAAACTATCCATTAAAAAATCACCTTGCCTCATAATATTCAAAGGTAAAAATACTCTTCTACTTTGCCTTTGACACCCATAAGACTCACTATCCAGTCTTATCCGTGACTCCCTTAGTTAATTCCTACATTTACAGGTTTTGGCTTTCATTAACATTCCATGTTTTTTAACATTCTTTTTACTGTAGTAACCTGAATAAAATCATATCCTTAATGCATTTTGTCTTTCACATGAGCAATGCTGTGGAATTCAAATACAACTTAGGATAAAATAAATACAATAAGTAAAATAAAAACGTAAAACTTTATTAACATACAGAATTCTTTTTTTCAAATTATACCTGTGCATACATGCACACAATGATGTTTAATGATCTCAGAAAATGCATAAAATTTGATGTTGTTGAATAAAATAGTTAATGGGTTATTATTTTTCTTTTTAAAATAATTCATTGGTGAAATTAGGATAAAAATGAATTATAATTATTTCAATAATAATCCACTATTTAAATATGTAGAGATAATAGTTTAACTGCACTTTAAACTACTTTAGGTAATGTATTAATTTCTCTTGCTGCTAGAAGAAATTACCAGAAAATCCATGACTTATTACAAACTTACTGCCTTACAGATCTGGAGAACAGAAATCCAAAGTGGGCTCATTGAGCTAAAAGCCAAGTGTTGGTTGGGCTCTGCTCCTTCCAGATGCTCTAGAGATAATAGGTTTTCTTGCCCTTCCAATTTCTAGAGAGCGTCCACATCCTTTGGTTAGCATCCCTTTCCTCCTTTTTCAAAGTGAGCAGCAGTGGATTGAGTCCTTCCCACTGACCTCTTCTACCTCTGACTTCCACTTTAAAGAGCTCTCTTTGATTGCATTGGATTCAACCAGAAACTCAAAGATAATATCTCTATTTGAAGTTCCACTGATTAGCAACCTTAAAGTCCCCTCTGTCATCTAACATATTTACAAGTTCTGGTATCCAAACTTGGACATCTTTGGGCAGCCATCATTGTGTCTATCACAGGCAAGATATTCATGTTCATGTCTTTCATAAATAAATAACTACTGGGGCTGGGGATTTAGCTCAGTGGCACCGCACCTGCCTTGCAAGCGCAATGTCCTGAGTTTGATCCCCGGTATAAAAAAATAAAAGTAAATAACTAGGTTCACTCGGCAGAAAAAGTCCTAGGAAACTACTATGGATGAGGTTGTCACTGTAGTTGTAGTGTGTTCCTTCTGTGTATACAGCTTTCACTGATACCTACCCTACACTTCTGCCCAGCCTCTCTCATTAGGTACCATGATTCCTCTATACAAACTTGCTTTCAAAAAAATCTCATCAATTCAGTTCTAATGAAAGTGTCTATCACTGCTAGATGAATTCATTAAAGATTTTCTCTCTCCAAGTTTTATTGTTTAACAGGTGCTAGTTCTCATGTCTAATTTGGAAATGAATATAGAGTTCAGGGAAGCATTGTGCTGATAGAGGTACTTCTCAGAGCTCTGAGCTATGTGCAAAACCAGACATGCAAATGGGGTCACTAGGATTTGCTTTTGTTGAAGTTCCATCAGGAAAGATGCTTCAGTTCTGGATCTTACTAAGGACTAGACAAACAATTCATGTTGTATGATTTAATTTATGTGAAACTAGAGAAAAAGCAAAACTAATTAACTTATAAGGATGGAAATTTGAATAGTTTGCCTAAGGAGAATAACAATTTAAGAAAAGAGTGCATGAAGGAATATTTTTGAGTAATGGACTACTCTTTCTCTTCACAGGAGTGGTGGTTCCCCGGGTGTATGAATTCATCAAAACAACACATTGTACATCAAAACTGAATTTTAGTATATGTAAATTTTATCCAAGTTTTTAAAAAGCTATGATATGAAGTTTGTAATTAAAAGAACAAAGAGAAAATGAAACTTTAAAATATTTTGACCATGCATTTGAGTTGCTCATAATAGTTCACCTATGTAATCTTAGCTAACATTAAGAAACTTCCCAAGCCTGTGATGAATTGTAATTATTGGCTTATTTTTAAACTATAATCTCTGATCTACCCTATTAAATAAATTATTTTAGTAGTATTAGATATTAACATTAGTAGCACAAACTACTATTATATTCACAGCCAGACTTATTTTCAAAATTATTTTCCAAACTTCAAGTAATCAGAAATGAGATTCTACCAATAGTCTCGATGCTCATTGGGTTAAGTATTTGGAATGGCCTACCATTCTTGGACCACAGTTCTTCTGAGATTTAACTATTTCACTATTTCAGCTCTAGGACTCTTTACAACCTCCATTTCTAATATTTAATTACAACCTCAAAATATATGTTGGAAAATTTTTTTCTTAGAATAACTCATAATGTTTTATATAGACCATTGTTTTAAAATGGACCATAAAGACAGTATGATTTTTGGATAAAAAATTTTAAGTTAAAAAACTGGCCTATGGGGATTAGAGATTTATGAGAAGAGAGCATCTTTTATGGTAATGAAAATGTTTTATGTCTTGCCAGGGACAGTTCCTGCCCCTGAAGGTGTTCTAGCACCCATGTGGTTAAATTTCCTGGACTGTTATCACATTAAAAAGTAAAATGTTACTAGTATTACAAACTATCCAGGGGATGACAAGGAGTGTGCTGACCTGCTGAAGTTCTTTCAATGATTCCTTAAAAGCACTAGAAATAGAAATTTTATATTTTCTGTTTGGTCCTTCTAACGTACTGTCCCTGTGGTATTCTCATGCATTTATCTGAACCTTAGGATGGTGATTCCATGAAAAACAACCCAAGGCCAAAAAAGTCTTCACACTGAAGAGAAGCTGTCTGTAATTTCCTATTTTATTTTCTCTGTTAGAATCCATGAAAATAAATCTATTATTCTTACACACATACCATTACAGAGTGAGGATGGTTTCATAAAAAGATACACTTGAGATTCTCAAGAAGACAAAAAGGAATCTTTTTCACATGGTGATGGAAATGAAGATCTTCATAGAATGGACAATGCTGTGGGTATCTCTGCCTATCTTCTACCTGTCTGTGTGCAATTCTAACAATGGGCTCATTTTCAGCTCTACACTTGATCATAGCCAAAAGGCAGAGAAGCAATTCATTTTCAGCTCTAATCCATGATTTTCCATGAAAACATTATTTTAATTTTCATAGTAATATAGTTAATAATTCTTTTACAGCCAGACTTTTTCTTTCCAAACTACTGCCTAATATTTCAGTTAGGCAGAAACTAGTTGTCAGTATGGATTTAGCCTTTGAATTTGACAACACAAGTCACAGAGCTGTTCTTTCATATAGTACTTATCAGGGCTGCCTACAGAGTTTAAGTTCTGGAAACTTTCCAGATTTCCTAGATGTCCTGAGGAAATCCACAGTTCCTCTTACAGCATTTTTCCTTTATTCAGATTTCACCTTCTGATCTACCTTTTCAAAGCTGAAAAAAAGGAAACAGAAGGAATCTTGAAAATGTTGTGCTTAGAGAAATCACCCAGACCTTCAATTTCGAGAATTCATATTACGAAGTTCCAAGAACATACATTTTAATTATTCCATAGATGCTCAACCCAGGTAAAAATAAAGAATGCCTATAAAGTAGAAAAAAATACCATCCAAAATATAGACTTTTTTGCCCCACCATGACTAAGTATAGCCCTACTGCAAAATAACATGTACGCTATAGTTTGAGTCTTAAATGTCCCCTGAAGTCCCATGTATTAAAGACTTTGTCCCCTGAGAGGCAGTACAGTGGACCATTGACTTACAAACTCAATTTGTTCTTGAGGGCTGGTCGTAACTCAAGTGGATCAACTGAATGCTCAGGCTCTTGAACACAGCCTTCAAAGTTTCTCTCTTGTATAGAGGCAGATCTCAATGAGCTTAGAGGGACTTTGGCACAGAACATCTCAATTCACTCCACAAAAGAAAGGATGTTATATTGTTCCTTCCAGAACTTAAGTGTTAAATCTGTATCTGAAACCATCTAGAAGCACAAGCAGCTCACATTCAGTTTGTAACTCAAGACTTTGTTCAGTTAAAACTAAAATTCTGGTCATAACCCAAGTTGTTCATATGTCAGGCAGCTCGTAAATTGAAGGTCCACTGTATTGGGAGATGATGGAAATTTTAAAAGGTGAAGCAATGAGGGAGGATTTCTGGTGGTGGGAACTATTTTTGATGGTTATTATAGAACACTAGACTCTTCTTCCTTTTTTTTTTTTCCATACCAGAGATCGAACTCAGGACCTTGCACTTCCAAGGCAGGTGCGGCTCCACTAAGCGAAATCCCCAGCCCTTCTTCCTATTTTCATTTCTCCTTCATGATAAAGTGAAAAGTTTGTGACACATGATCAGGGTGTATGATCTTCTGCATTTTAATTTGCCAGTATCTTATTAAGGATTTTTGCATCTCTGTTCATTAGTGAGATTGGCCTATAGCTCTCTTTCTCGATTGGGTCTTTCTCTGCTTTTGGGATTAAGGTGATGCTTGATTCCAGGAATGAATTCGGGAGTATTGCTTCCCTTTCAATTTCACTGAAGAGTTTAAACAGTAGTGACAATAGTTCTTCTCTAAATGTCTTGTAGAATTTATCAGTGAAGCCATCAGGACCCAGGCTTTTATTAGTTGGTAAGCTTTTAATTATGTTTTCAATTTTATTGATTGATATTGGGTTGTTTAGAATTTTTAGGTTGTCTTAGTTCAACTTTGATAATTCGTACACATCTAGGAATCTGTCCATTTCTTCTGTGTTTTCCACCTTATTGGCGTATAGGTTCTCAAAGTAGGTATTGATGATGCTTTGGATTTCTGCTGGGTCTGTTGTAAGGAAATCTCACTTGCACATGAACTAGTACAAAGAATCAATAAGTGGGATCTTTTCTTACTAAAAAGTTTCTGTACAGCAAGAGAAACCACTGACAGTGTGAAGAGACAACCCACTATGTGGGAAAAAATGTTCACCTGCTGTCATTCAGACAAAGGTCTACTATCTAGAATCTATAAAGAACTTTAAAAAGTTAGATTTCTCAAATTTAAAGACCCAAACCAAAAATGGGCATCTGAAATGAACAGACATTTCTCAGACATGCTGGCAGGGATGTGACAAGAAAGGAACACTTCTCCACTGTTGGTGGGAGTGTAGACTGGTGCAACCACTGTGGAAGTCAGTATGGAAATACCTCAAAGAACTAGGATTAGAGGTCCCATTTGACCCAGCTATTCCCCTCCTGGGCATTTTCCCAAAAGAATTAAAAGAATCATACCACAGAGACATATGTGCACCCATGTTCATAGCAGCACATTCTGCAATAGCTAAACTTTGGAAACAGCCCAACTTCCCATTAACTGGAGACTAGATAAAGAAAATGTGGGGTTTTTTTTTCACTAAAATGGAGTACTACTCAGCCATAAAAGAGAAATTAGAGACACTTGTAACTAAACGGATGCACATGGAAGTGATACTCTTTTTTTTTAAATTAATTTTATTGGTACATTTCATTGGTACATTTTAGGTATACAATTCGTTTACATTTATCATTGGGTGCTTGTACCTGTACATGATATATCTTCATTCTTATTTTTTTCCCCATTACCTGTGCACCCTTCACACCCTCCGCCCTTACCTATTTACATATATTTCATTTCCATTATTTTTTCTTTTCTCATAGTTTTTCCTTTCCCTCTTTTTCTTTCCCCTTCCCCTCCCTTCATTCCTTCGTCTTTGGACCTTTTTTCCTATTTCAAATTATCAATTATTCATTTTAATCATTTTAACTCTTGTTTACACTATCAGTTTCTCACACTAGTGAAACTATTCAGTATTTACACACGTGTGTCCTATTTATTTCACTTAAGAGTATGGCCTCAATATGCATCCATTTAGCTATAAATGATTCTACTTTTTCATTCTTTATGGCTGAGTTGTACTCCATTTTATAAAAAAACACATTTTCTTTATCCAGTTTCCAGTTGATGGGCACTTGGGCTGCTTCCAAGATTTAGCTATTACAAACTGTGCCAATATGAACATGGGTGCACATATATCACTGTGGTATGATTCTTTTAATTCTTTGAGGAAGATACCCAGAAGGGGAATAGCTGGGTCATATGGGACCTCTAGTCCTAGTTCTTTGAGGTATCTCCATACTGACTTCCACAGTGGTTGCACCAGTCTACACTCCCACCAACAATGGAAAATGGTTCCTTTCTCCCAACAACCCCGCCAGCATCTGTTATTTGTTGATTTCTTGATAGCAGCCATTCTTTCTGGGGTGAGGTAGAATCTCAGGGTTGTTTTGATCTGCATGTCTGGAATGATGAGCGACATTGAACATTTTTTCATATATTTGTTTGCTGCTTTTACTTCTTTGTCTGAGAAATGTCTGTTCATTTCAGATGCCCATTTTTGAATTGGGTCTTTGAATTTGGGGGATCTGATTTTTTTCAATTCTTTATATATTCTAGGTAATAGTCCTTTGTCTGAGGTACAGCCACTTAAATTTTTTTCCAATATTGTAGGTTGTGTGTTAGCTCTGTTGGTGGTTTCTTTTGCAGTGCAGAAGCTTTTCAATCAGATGAGATCCCAGTTGCTGATTCTTTCTTCTAGTTCCCATGCTGCTGAGGTTTTGTTCATGAAGTCTTTTCCTATGCCATTGTCTTCAAGAGTTCTACATAACTTATCTTCCAGCAAGTTCGGTGTTTCTGCCTTAATATTTAGATCTTTAATCCACTTCAATCTTAGTTTAGTGCATGGTGATAGGTATGGGTCTAGTTTCAATCTTTGGCAGGTTGAGATCCAGTTTTTCCAACACCATTTATTAAATAGTCTATCTTTCCTCCAATGATGATGGCTGGCTCCGTTGTCAAAGAGGAGGTGGCTGAGCATGTCTGGAGCTGTTTCTAGATCTTCTAATCTATTCCACTGATCCTCAGTTCTGTTACTTTGCCAGTACCATGCTGATTTTATCACAGTAGCTTTGTAGTATAGTTTCAAGTTGGGGATTGTGATACCCCCAGCCATGACTCTGTTGCTTAGAATTGCTTTAGCTATTCTAGGTCTCTTATGGTTCCAAATGAATTTTTGGGTTGTTTTCTCTAGTTCTGTGAAGTATATTGTTGGAATTTCAATTGGCATTGCACTGAATCTATATAGCAGTTTTGGAAGTATGGCCATTTTCACTATATTGGTTCTTCCTACCCAGGAGCAAGGGATGTCTTTCCATTTTCTTGTATCCTATTTGATCTCTTTTTTCAGAGTGCTGTAGTTTTCAGTGTAGAGGTCTTTTGCTTCCTTTGTTAGACTGATTCCTAGATATTTCATTTTTTTATATGCTATCATAAACAGAATTTTTTCCCTAATTTCTCTCTCAGTGAGTCTGTTATTTGTGTACTAGAAGGCTATTGTTTTTTGAGTGCTGACTTTGTATCCAGCTACTCTACTGAATTTGTCAATTAAGTCTAAAAGTCTTCTGGTGGAGTTTTGTGGGTCTTCTATGTAAAGTATCATATCATCAGCAAATAATGACAGTTTAAGTTCTTCTTTTCCTATCTTTATTCCTTTTATTTCTTTCTCTTTTCTAATTGCTGTGGCTAATGTTTCCAGAACTATATTGAACAGGAGTGGTGATAGTGGGCATCCTTGTCTTCTTCCTGATTTTAGTGTGAAAGATTTCAGTTTTTGACCATTTAGTATGATGTTGGCTGTTGGTTTTTCATAGATAGCCTTAATTGGGTTAAGATAAAGACCTTCTATTCCAATTTTCTGTAGGGTTTTTAGCACGAATGGGTGCTAGATTTTGTCAAATGCTTTTTCTGCATCTATTGAGATGATCATATGGTTTTTGTCCTTGACTCTGTTAATATAGTGTATTACATTTATTGATTTACGGATGTTGAACAATCCTTGCATCCCTGGGATAAATCCGACTTGGTCAGGGTGTATGATCTTGTTAATGACCCTCTGTATTCTGTTTGCCAGTATCTTGTTGAGGATTTAGGCAGATTGGCCTGTAGTTCTCTTTTTGGGTTGGGTCTTTCCCTGGTTTTGGAATCAGAAATAACACTTGCTTCCAGGAATGAATTTGGAAGTATTGCTTCCCTTTCAGTTTCCTTGATGAGTTTAAAGAGTAATGGTGATAGTTCTTCTTTAAATGTCTTGTAAAATTCAGCAGTGAAGCCATCAGGACCTGGGCTTTTCATTGTTGGTAAGATTTTTATTATACTTTCAATTTCACTCAATGTAATTGGGGTGGTTAGAATTTCTATATGTTCTTCATTTAACTTTGGCAATTCATATGTATCTAGCAATCTGCCCATTTCTTCTTTGTTTTCCATTTTATTGCAGTAGAGGTTCTTGAAGTAGGTATTGATGATCCTCTGGCTTTCTGTTGGATCTGTTGTGACTTCACCTTTTTCATTCTTAATTGCATGTATTTGTGCCTTTTCTTTCCTTTTTTTGATAAGGTTGGCTAAAGGTTTATTGATTTTGTTTATTCTTTCAAAAAACCAACTCTTTGATTCATTGATTTTTTTGTATTGTTCTCTTAGTCTCCATTGCATTGATTTCTGCCCTGCTCTTTATAATTTCCTCTCTTGTAAGAGCTTTGGATTTGTTATGCTCTTCTTTTTCTAGGAGCTTGAGGTTCTGCATTAGGTTATTTAACTGAGTTTTTTCTCTTTTCCTAGTATGGGCATTCAATGCTATGAATTTCCCATGTAGAATTGCTTTCATTGTGTCCCATACATTCCGGTATGTTGTACTGGCATTTTCATTTACTTGTAGAAACTGTTTAATTTCTTCTTTAATTACTTCTGTGACCCATTGGCTGTTCAAGAGGGTGTTATTCAGTTTCCATGTGTTTGTTGGGGTTTTGTGGTTTCTTATGTTATTGCTCTCCAATTTTATTGCACTATGGTCTGATAATATACAGGGGTAACTTTAATTCTTTTAAATTTACTTAGACATGTCCTATGAGCTAGCATGTGGTCTATTCTGGAGAATGACCTGTGTGCAGCTGAAAAGAATGTGTATTCCGATTTTGTGGGGTGGAACACTCTGTAAACATCTATTAAGTCCATTTGTTCAATAGCTTGGTTCAGTTCTAGAATTTCCTTGTTAACTTTTTGTCTAGATGATCTGTCTATATGTGATAGTGGGGTATTGAGGTCCACCACTACAATTGTGTTAGTGTTTATTTGGTTTTTCATGTAAATTAATATTTGTTTTGTATAGTTGGGGGCATTTGTATTTGATGCATATATATTTAGGATTGTCATCTTTTCCTCTTGGATTGTTCCTTTCACAAGGATGTAGTTACCATCTTTCTCTCTCTTAATTAGTTTTGGTTTGAAATCTACTTTGTCTGCAAATAAGATTGCTACCCCTGCTTTCTCCTGGATTCCTGTGGTGTGGAGAACTGTTTTCCATCCTTTTACTTTCATTCTATGAGTTTCTTTTTGAGTTAGGTGTGTTTCTTGTAGACAGCATATTGTTGCATTTTCCTTTTTAATCCATTCTCCCATTCTTTTTCTTTTGATTGGTGAATTGAGGCCATTAACATTGAGGGTTATAATTGATAGATATTGATTTATCCTTGTCATGCTGTTTTACTTTTGTTGGCTCTTTTATTTCTTATTTTTACCCCTTTCCCTTTAGTGTCTTACCTTGCCTGGTGGCTTCCCTCTGTTGGGCCTCATGGAGTTGGGGCCTTCATTGCTTTTTTCTAGGAAATTGTTTAGAATTGCTTGTAGTGGTGGTTTGGTGTTCATGAAATTTTTCAGGTGTTCTTTGTCCTGGAAGTATCTAATTTCCCCATCAATTTTGAAAGATAATTTTGCAGGATATAACAGTCTAGATTGAAAGTTATTTTCTTTTAGGGCTTGGAATACTTCACTCCAGGCTCTCCTTGATTTGAGGGTTTCTGTTGAGAAGTCTGCTGTGATTCTGATGGGCTTTCCTTTGTAGGTGATTTGTTTCTTTTCTCTGACTGCTTGTAGGATTTTGTTTGTCTGTTTGGTTTCTGGGATCTTGACTATTATATGTTTAGATGTAGATTTTTTTTTTGATCATGGCTATTTGGAGTTCTATATGCCTCATTTATCTTTATGTCCAATTCTCTACCTCTATCTGAGAAGTTTTCCACTATTACTTCTGTTAACAATTTTTTTATGTCAATTATGCTTTCTCCTGTTTTTTCATGGACTCCTATCAGTCTTATGTTATTCTTATTTGCATTGTCTAGCAGTTGTTGGATTGATTTCTTGTGGTCCCTTACTATTTTTAAGAAATCTCTATTTTCATGGTCTCTAACCGTGATCTGTCTTCTATATCTGATATTCTATCTTCAGATTCCCCTAATCAGCTGTGGATACTTTCAATGGAGTTTTTGATCTCCTGAATATCTGTTTGAATCTGTTTCATGGATTCCATTTCTTTCTTATGTTGGGTGATCATAGTTTCCATTTCTTTCTTATGTTGGGCATTCATGGCTTCCAGCATGTTTCTGAGCTCATCTATTTTTTTATCTGTTTCTGTTCTAGATCCTCTAATCATGTATTTCACTCTGCTCACCATCTCTGTATTTATCTGGAAGATTATTTCTGCTTTGAAATTTTCTAGAGCCTCATGCATCTGCTTTGTTACTTCCTGTGCTATCAGTTCAGGGTATCCAGGTGGTTGGTTATGGGACTTTTCCATCTCTTTTCCCCCAGGATTTACCCTTGATGGGGTGGAAGTCTGAGTTTGTGCCTTCTTTAAATGTCTTCTCATTTTTGTTTTTGGTACTGTCCTTGGTTTAACTCCTGGGTTGATAGTTTGAAATTGCTTATTGTAGTTATCTTTGTTGCTTGTAATTAGAACTTTTATGGAATGATTGCTTCTCAGATGTGTCTTCTAGATATAGCTGGTCTTTAAGTTTTGAGTCTCTAATGACTCTGAGGCTATCCCATTTTCATTACAGCAGGAAGGGCCACTGACTAGATCAATCACAACACCTTAGCCCAAGTGATACAATCAGCAACACCATTGCATCAAGTACATCTTCAAAAATGACATTTTGTGGTAGTTACTAATCTATCACCTTTAGCTGTGTGAGTTAAATCAAGATTCAGGAACAACCCAACATATAGTGAATAAACTCTTCAATATAACAACTTTAACCTTTGGGATGGGGAGTTAGAAGGGGTTGGGGAGGGAGGGACAGATGGGAAGAAGGATAGGGGAAGGTTAGCAGTGTGGCCAGAGGACACTGGTGAGAAGGAAAAAGAGAATAATAGGAAAATAAGGAAGAACTCTGAATGAGGACCAAAACAGAGACAAAAAGGGAAGATGAACAATGTGGGAGAGCAAGAGAGTGAGTGTAAGAGAGAGAGAAAGGAAAGAGAAAAAAAGAAGAAAAGAAAAGAAAAAAAGGAGAGAAAAACAAATATTTGCAAAGAGTAGGAAAAAATTAAAGATAAGATGAGCAAAAGAAAAGAAAAGAAAAAAAACAAACTAATAATACTAATTTTGGGAATAAAAATAACAATGAAGATGTAGGGCCTCTTTCAAGGTGTCTCTACTGTCACAATAGACAACGTGGGTAACAGTGTGCAGATATAAGTCAATGAGTCTCAGCAAGCTAGTCACAGACCCATGAGATTCAGGCAGATTTCTGGCTGCAAGCCCCAAGTTGAGCTCCCTTTCCTTCTGTAGGATTGAACTCTGCAGAGTTGTATTGCAGGTTCCAGCTGCCCTTCCCCTGAAGATAGACCCGGTCCTGATGGGAGGTGAAGATGACTCCAACTTGCCCAGTACTGTGGTCTTGGTGGTCCAGTGTCCTCTGTCTCTTTGTAGTGTGGAACCAGGTGGCTGAACAGAGAAGAGGCCAGAGGAGCGGGGGGGGGGGGGGGGGGTTTCCAGTGGATTGCTGCCAGGGTGTGGGCTGATTCTGCGTGTTCCACATAACTCTTGACTTCAGTAGGGTGTCCGCAGACCTGCCTGTCTGCAGCAGGCTGATTCGGTAGGGCCTGAGGTGATACTCTTAAGTGAAATAAATAGGACACACATGTGTAAATACCAAATCGTTTCTCTGGTGTTAGAAACTGAAAGTGCATATAAGGATCAAAATGTATAATAGATAATAGGAAATAGGAAGAAAAGATGCAAAAGGGAAGGAGAAGTGGGAGGGAGAGGGGAAAGTAAAGGGAGGAATGGAATTAACATGAGAAAAGGAAAAAATTGAAACAAAGTTTTCATAAATACGGAGGGGCAGAGGGGTTGAAGTGAGGGCAGGCAAATGGGGAAAAAAATAAGAATCAAGATATGTAAAGGTACAAATCTCCAATGATGAATGTCATTACGTTGTATACCTAAAATGTACCATGAAATTAATTTTTAAAAAAAGAATTTTGTGACACAGTCCCCAGCATTGCCATCTGGACTCCACCAGAGGTCTAAAAGCAATAGGTCCATCCAATCCTTGACTGGAACCTCTAAGACCATGAGCCAAAATAAACTATTTCTCCTTTTAAGTTAATTGTCTCAGGCATTTCTCATAGTGACAGAAAGCTGACCAACACAATATATTTCTAGATTAAGCAAATAAAAAGAAAAATAAATTCTAGAAAGGTCAGAAAGCCATTACAAAGATGTTAAAGTGAAAAAGATGTTTTAAAAGTATTGGAAAACAATATCCATGAGGAAGGAAGTGATTCAAGATTGAGTGAAATAAGATGCAGATGAGCTGACTCTGGCTCTAATGGAAGAGATTGTTTAGATGTTAAAAAAAATTCTCTGTGTTCAAAATAGGAAGTTTCAAGCATTCTATTACTGGAGCTCTGAAACTAGGGTAAATGTGTCTCTGTCTGGATGATATACTTGTGGACCATCCTGGTAAGTGGGAATTATATCTGTGTTCTCTCAAGGACTCCTCTATACTGAGTCTATAACTCTAAGATCACTCAAGCTACAGAGACCACAATGCTAGCTGTTTGTAAATGCTGTTGAAAAAGCAATTAATATGTGTGAGTACATGACTATACTACTGAGTTATTATTTATTTATTTATTTATTTATTTATTTATTTTTTCATCTATTTTTTATTTTGCTTTGGAAATATGTAATAATTGTGGAGGATCTTCACTATAAAAGTGGGTAAGTGGGGTGTTGGTATAGCTCATTGTAGAGCATATGTATACCATGTGGAAGGACCTGGATTCAATACCCAGCTAAAAACAAATAAATGAACACTAGAAGTATTTTACCCATTTAGGGCATGGGTGTAGCTCAGTGATGGAGTGGTTACTTAACATGTGTAAAGACTTGAGTTAAATCACCAGCATGGAAGGAGGAAGGGAGGAAGTAAAGAAGGAAAGAAGGAAGGAAGGAAGGAAGGAGGGAGGGAAGGAAGGGGGGAAGCAAGGAAAGTCAATTAGAAATCCAGCTCATTTTTTAAATTGTACATGAAGTATTACAGTAACTTTAAGGAATCTCACATGTGTAGCTTTGATCAGAAGAGTGACGATGAAGTTTTATAAGGTTATTTTAATCATTTAATTTAATGAGCTTTTTGGTAGACTTGTTACAACAGACCTGGATAAAAATAAGACATTTTTAGTAGCATTGAGAGATTCAATAATAACAATAGCTTTGCATATATATGAAAAATAAAAATTGAATGAAAATATAATTAAATTTTTCAGACTATGTCTATTCAAATAAAATTCCAGTCAATTTACCCTCATCATAGAATGATTTAATTAGTATTTGAGCTATACTAGGGAATGGTTTAATAAAAACAAATGTAATAGTTCTGATTTTTAAATATTCCCATGGTCATCTACAAAGTTTTCCATTGTGTGGCTGCTATCAAGAAATCAACTGATCACAAATGCTGGCAGGGCTGTGAGGAAAAAGGAACCCTCCACACTTTTGGTGGGAGTGTAGTCTGGTGCAACCACTATGGAGATCAGTGTGGAGATTCCTAAAACTAGAGGTTTCATTTGACCCAGCTATTCCCCTTCTTGGTATCTTTCCAAAAGAATTAAAAGCATCATCCCACAGTGATAAGCGTACACCTGTGTTTATAGCAGCACAGTTTATAATAGCTAAACGTGGAAACAGCCCAACTGCCCATCAACAGGTGACGACATAAAGAAGATGTGGGTTGGGCCAGGGATTTATCTCAGTGGCATTGTGTCGGTGGTCTCTCTAGAGGGAGACCGGAGACCCCGGGGAGCACCGACCTTTAAAGAAAGAACAGGAGACAGGCTGGGGGACGAACAGCAGTTTATTCCTCTGACACTGTTCGACCATCACAAAGGAAGGAAGCAAGGCTTTTATACATGTAGGAAAGCAGCTTAGTTATTCTGGCTATTGTTTTTCTGATTTTAACCTCTGGAGTTAGCCAGTGACTTTAAGTGACTCATAAAAGCTACAGGTGAACTTACAAGTCCCCTGTTTCCGTTCACCAGTCCCATACATCTAAGAGCACACGGCAGCCCTCTTCTTATCAGATGGTACCAAGACAGCAGGACGACTTCAGCCAAAATCAAGCCCACCGGCCCACCGCAAACTTCACGGATGTTTTTAGTGAGTCGTGTCTCTCACCACCCATAGCCTCATTGGGTTGCAGTCCTCTGATCCTGGGCAATGGTAAATAAGAAAACTAGGCAAACCTGTTTTTCTCCCATGAAACTTTTACAACATCTCTTAAAGTTTCCTGGAGTTCTTTTAACAAACAGGCTTGTGGAATTTCCCAGAAACGACTTCTTAATTTTCTCAGTTAACTAACTTCTTGTGATCAATTCTTACAACTAGAATAACTAAATTCAATTTCCCACAGCATTGCACCTGCCTTGTAAGTGCAAGATCCTGAGTTCAATCCCTGGTACCCAAAAAAATGTGGGTTTTTTTTTGTTTTGTTTTATAAAATGCAGTACTACTCAGGCATAAAGAAAGATAAACTAGAGACATTTATAGCTGAATGTATGCACCTTGAGACCACACTCTAAAGTATGAAATAAATAGGACACATGTGTAAATATCGAATTGTTTCAGTGTTGTGAGAAACTGAAAGTGTAAATGAGGACCAAAATGTATAATAGATACTGTGAAATAGGAAGAAAATGTTCAAAGGAGAAGGGGAACTAGGGTGGGGGTGGTAGAGGAAAGGAAAGAAAGAAAGGAAAAAAATAGAAAAGAAAAAAAATAGAAACAAAGCTTTTGTAAATAAGGAGGTATTAAGGGCTTGAGGGGAGGAAGGGGAATGGGAAAAAATATGAGCCAAGATATATCATGTACAGGTACAAATTCCCAATGATAAATGTGATCATAATGTATACCTAAAATGTACCAATAAAGTTAGTGAATAAAAAAATTTCCATTATGCAGATTATTCTACCATTTGGTTTAATTCTGAATTGATTATTAGATTAATTTGGAGGCCCACTTGACTTAAATGAACATTTATGGAGAGAAATCATGAGTGAAAACTATTTCTGTATGATGATCAGAAAATAGAGCTGAAAGAAAAGATTGTTTATACTAACTTAACGTTTAGTTTGGTCACACTGACATTATCAAATTTTTGAGACATTCCTCAATTAATAACATTTCCACACTTTATTCTGTCTACAGAATAAACTTAATTGTTATCTAACTTCTCAAGTTTGTTTTACTTTCTGTGCAAAGGTTTTAATCAGAATAACTGTCTTATTTAAATTATTTTGTTTAAATACTTTTCTTTCTTAAAAACACTTCATCTAACTTCTTTGACACTTTCTCTGCTCATTTCTGAGTACATCTTGACATTTTGAAAATAAATACAGTCCTCAGGAGAATGTGGAGTTTACTCAGGTTTAACAGCTGCTCTCATTTAGGATGTATATGGTCATATTAAAGATGCATTAATTGCTCTTCAGGATTAAATGTGATGGAAGGGCCCATGAAAAAGACCGCACACATTATCATTTATTGTTCTGTCATCCTATCCTTTGCAGAACCTCCTTATGGAAGGTTGCAAGAGATGGACTAACTGATAAAAAAAGAGAAGCTTGTACATATTTAAAATTAACAACTCCCTAATCCTTTCTGTGAGCCATCAACTACATTCAGATTAGTTTTAATGGGAAAATGTATATCAGGAATTCTTCCACAAAACCTCCTAATTAGTGCTGATGATGGTTTTCTTCACAAATGCTTAGTGAAGCATACTTACTGATGAATTGTAAACTTTCAAAAATAAAAATTACAAAAAAATAACTGGGATAAGATAAAGAAGGATGCAATAGGAGAAAAAGCAGTTTCATAACTGTAAGAAAAATAACATCAGAAGAATCCCGTATTTATTTAAACTTATGATGGCGTTTCATGGGAAAAGTATCTCTTTACCTTCTGTTTTAGACTTGGAAGTTTTTCTCCTTTTGAGAACACATGTACTCTGAAGCTAGCCTGAGTTATTTATATCAGAATCTTTTAGAATGTATAGTTTTACTATAGTCATTAGCATATAAGTTTTGCAAAAGCTGTTTCTATTATTTATTCTTTGTTATATATGTCCTCTATTAATAATTTAATCTTGCTTGTCATTCACCTTAGCCTGGCCAAGGAGCCAATTTTAAAATCTTGTTGGTAATTTAATTTTTTATGTTAGGTCAGTTCTCAACATTTTCTTTATAGAAATATATAGACAGGATGATTTTACTTGCAACATATTTCTACTTTTGGGTTCTCAGGCAGACATGTAAATAAATCCTTAACATGCCAATACCATGCATGTCCTTTGGGAATACTGTCTCATACATGGAAGCACATATAATATTACTATTATCATAGATATAATTTTGGATTTTCTCTTCTAAAGTTTTAAGCATTAAAACAAAATATTTAACTAATATTAGAAAAAAGTATAGCTGCTGAGTATGTCATAAATTTTAGAATGAGATATAAAATTAAATATTATAGAACCATCAATAAGGAGCATTTGAACCACATGGAAATACAAAGACTTCATTTCAGTGGATACATGTTAGTGGCCTGCAGTATTCCCTCTGGTTCCTGATGGGGTAAACAGCTGTCCTCTGCTGTGCCCTTTAACTATACCACTTCTGTCTTGGGGCCAGCCACCTGTGAACTGAATCCCTGAAACCATAAATCAAAACAAACCTCTCCTCCTTTAAGTTGTGGTTGTCAGATATTTTGTCCCAGTAATAAAAAAGTTTAAAATACAGAAAATGTGTATCAAGAGTGGGGTCATATTTGTGACTGTATATGACCATGTGGTTCAGAAGCTTTTGGAACTTGTCTCTGAGAGAAACTTGAGAAGACCAGAAGATGTGAGCTTGAGAAGCCCTGGAATGCTGAAAGCAGAGCTTGCTTGATGGGGAATTCTTGTGAGAGCTAAGGCCAGAATGTTGATTGGAATGTGAACAGTAGTGGCCAGGCTCTTGAGGTTTCAGATGGGAAAGAGGACTGTATTGGAAAATGGACTTGAGGGCATACATGTAATATTCTGACAAAGAACTTGCCTATATTTTCCCATGTCCTAAGACATTGTATAAGGCTAAATTTAAGGTGGTAGATTAATATGATGGTATAATTTAAAGGTAGCTTAACCTTCAGACTAGGATGTGGGTTTGCTGGCTACTTTTAGCCAAACACCATGAGAATTAAGAGTGAAAAGCAAAGCTGAAAGTTGTGAAAATTTGGCAGGTTGGCTGAAAAGGAAGCTCAGCATGTAAAGTTGGTGCTTAGGAGAGTATGGTTGCTTAAGAGACTAGTTTTTTTTTTAAAGCCAAGTACTTTGCACCAGGACAATAGGAAAGATGCTTTCATGTCATCTCAGGAAATGCCTGGGCCCCACCTACCACAGGCTCAAAAGTGTAAGAGGGTAAACCCCTTTGGAAGACTGTTTTGAAAAGAGAACTCAGGCCACTCTGCTCATTAAGAGCTGCCTAAGAAAGTATTTGCCTAAATTCAGCCATCTAGGTGCTCAGAGGCTGCTATAGCCATGGTCCAAAAGAGCTAGGCTATTGGTTAAACTGCCAGCAGACCTTAGCACCATCTACAAGGCCCTCATTTTTCAGGCATGCTAAATACAAGACTTATGGGATCATGGAGACTTCCACCTAGATTCCGCGTAGAATATGTATAACCTGTGTCATCGTACGTATGTTGAATGTAGTTAACTTTCGTTTTTATTTTTATAGGAGCTCACAGCTAAGTGTTTATCTTGTGTATCACAGGAGACTTTGAGTTTAGACATTTCAGCAATTAAGGAACTGTTAAGACATTGACAACTCTTAGAATGGACTAAATGCATTTTTTATAATGAAATGAACACATGACCCTTTGGGAGCTCAGGGGTAGAATATTATGGTTTAGATCTAAAATCATACTTTAAAGGTGAAATTTTGGAAAATGATTGGATAACTGGTACTTGTACTGATTAATAGATTTATCCATTGATGAATTCATTCCTGAATGTGCCATTGGAGGTAAGGTCTGGTTCAAGGAGGTAGGTCTTTGGAGCATGACATTGAAGGGTATATTCATGTCCCCACCTCTCTCTCTCTCTCTCTCTCTCTCTCTCTCTCTCTCTCTCTCTGATTCCTGGCTGCCATGTAGCTAGCAGCAGTCCTCGACCACACCCTTACACCATAATGTTTCTTCCTTGGAGCCAGCTACTTGTAGACTGAATCTTTTAGAATCATGAGCCAAAGTAAACCTCTCCTTCTTTAAATTGTGAGTTTTAGGTCATGCAATTTTTCTCAGCAACAAGAAAGTGACTAATAAACCTGAAGCATCAGACAGTTTGGAAATATTGTAGATAGTTTTATTTTTCATGTTAGGTCAGTTCTCATCATTTCCTCTATAGCAATACATATAGAGAATGATTTTTACTTGCAATAGATTTCTATTTTGGGGTGCCCAAATCAGACACATAGATCAACCCCTGACATGCCACGCTATGCCTTTTGGAAACTCTATCTCATACAAGGACACACAATAATAAATAGTGTTCTTATCATAGATATAATTCTGGATTTACTCTACCAAAGTTTCAAACTTCTATGACTTAAAGATTTATATAATACTAGAAAAATATAACTGTTGAATATATTATAAACATTGGAATAAGATACAAAGTTAAAAATTATGAAGCCACCAATTAGTGGGACTTCTGCCACATGGAAATAGAAAGACTTTGCTTCAGTGGGCCTATGCTAGCAAACTACAACATTCCATATATCATGGCTTTGGGGAAGGAAATCTCTACCTTCAAAAAATCAAATTGTAGCTGCCAATCATCTATCTTCTTCTCAAAAAGAAATCTGAGTGTTTGTCCTAAACACTAAATTCCTTACAGTCTACTTACATGATCACAGGAATGTTTATTTTGTTTGTCAGTGAGTACACATAGACTTGCCAAGTCAGATCAGCGCACAAGAAATATTACTTCTCTCTAATAACCTTGACGTTTTTGAAGATATTTGTTTTTTTGGACTATCCCTCAGTTTAAGTTTCACTTGTTTTTCCTGATTACTTTCAGTCTATTCATGATTGACAGAGATATCACAAGTTATGTTAAGCATTTTCCTCATTTTATTCTATCTGGTAACATACAGTTTTTATGTATGTACTAATGATGAAGGGCCTCTAAGCATCTACCATAAAATCATTAACTATATCTATAATTAATAAGCATTTATAGGAAAGTAGGTTGCTTTTATGTGTCAAATTAGCTAGGCAACGGTACCTAGTTATTTAATCAAACAGTAGGTATTGCTGCAAAGTTACTTCATCTAAAATCAGTTGCCCTTTATTCAATCAGTAGAAAAATTTCTTAAGAGGAATGACTGAGGAGAAAGAAAGTCTGCTTTAAGACTGTAGCATCAATTTCTTTTTAAGTTTCTGTCTTGCTGGCCTGCCTTATATACTAGAACTTGTCAGCCTTTACGGTCATAAGAGCTAATTCCTTGAACTAAACCCCTTAATATATTTATGTAATAAATTAATCACTAACTATTAAGGTATACAGATAGGGTAGATGGTGGATAGACAGACAGACAGATGGGTACATACATACAAACATGTATACACACATGCATACATAGACACATTTTCAATTCAGTTTCTTTGGAGAACCCTGGTGTAATTGGTAGAGATTTTACTGAAAGTGGTTTGGAAGTAACAGAATGGTTCAGAGGTAACAGTATCTAAAAGATGAGTTTTCTAAATTGATTCTATGGAGATAATTTAAGATTATGATATTGCCCGTTCCTCATCGAACTGTTAATTTATTCATTCCTTCACTTTTGATATGGATTCATGGTTTCCTAATTAATTAAATGATTCAGTCTATTTTTATAATATTTTATTAAGATATAATTCACATATTATATAATTCAACCATTTAAAGCACAGAATACAATATTTTAATATTGATAAAATTGTGTAATCATCATTACAATTAATTTTTAAATATTTTTTCTGACCCAAGCCAAAATCCCATACTGGAGTTTTTGTAACACTTAGATTTAGGATTTCCTCCTAAAACTCTGTCATTACACTGAAGCTTGGCAACCACTATCCTACTTTCTGTCTTTATAGATGTGCTTATTCCAGGTATTTCATATAAATTGAATCAAATGCTACAATGACATTTCATTCAAAAATGAGCACATTCAAAATGATGGTCCTATAAGATTATTAGGTAGCTAAAAATATCCTATTGCTAGTGATTTTGCAGCCATCATAGTATTATAGTGAACCACATTACAAATGTGTGTACAGTGATGCTAGTGTAAACAAACCTACTGTGCTACCAGCCATACAAAAGTTTACCACATACAGTTTTATACAGAACATAATAATTGGTGATGCTAATAAAGAATTAAATTGCTATTTTATGAATGTAACAAACTATATTTTTACTATTTGAATGTACTTGTTAACAAAGTTAATTGTAAAACAGGCCGAGGCAGGTCATTAAGGAGGTAATTGAGATAAGAAGGCATAGCTATGTGTGTTAATGCGTATGAAGAACTTCTAGGTAGCCAAGATAGTGGAAGACAGTGATGTTGGTGGTCTTGACCCTGGGAAGGCCAGGTTCATGCATGTGTTTGTGTCTTAGTTTAAAAAAAGTTTAAAAGTATAAGATAGAATACAAAAATTTTATAGAATAAGGATATAATGAAAGAAAAATCTTGCAGTGTTGTACAACAGTTTTTAGTCTTAACCCAAATGTTATTATAAAAGGTCTAAACAGTTTAAAAACCTGAAGTTTAGGAATTAAAAGTTACAGTAAGTTAGGGGCTAGGGATTTAGCTCAGTGGTTCTGCTGACTGCTTTGCAAGTGCAAGGTCCCAAGTTAGATCCCCGGTACCAAAAGAAAAAGTTACAGTAAGTTAAGATTAATTTATCATTGAAAAAAACCATTTCCTATAAATTTAGTATATCTCAAATCTGCAGTATTTATAAAGTCTGCACTATGGATGGTCACAACCTGGCCTTCACATTCACTCACCATAAACTCACTGACTCACCCAGAGCAACTACCAGCCTTGTGAGCTCCATTTATGGTAAGGGGCCCCCTACACAGAGGTACCATTTCTTATATTTCATATTTTATTACACCATCTTTCCATTTAGATACACAAATACCGCTGTGCTGCAATAGCTCATAGCATTCGGTACAATAACATGATGTTTTACTTTCTGAGGAACTGCCAGATTGGTTTCCAAAGTAAGTCCACAATTTTATATTCCAACAATGATGTTTGAAGGTTCTGATATTTCCACATTTTCTTCAACATTTCCTATATTTTACCTTTTATTATTATTCTTTTGATTATAACAGAAATGTATGGTATCCTGTTGTTTTGATCTGCATTTCCCTAATGACTAACAAGGTTAAACATCTTTCATGTCATGTACAATTTTTATCTTATTGACCATTTGTATGTTTTCTCTAGAAAACTATTTAAATCTGGCCAGCACCGCCCCCATTGCCTGGACTGCCACATGGAGGCCAACACCACCCCCACCACCCGAGAGCATGCTGCACAGGCTTCAAGGTATTTGAATCCACACTGCAGAGGCATCAGGGAGGCCATAAAGGCCATAGGTATGACCACCAGAAGAGAGAGGAGAAGTGAACAACAGAGAGAGGGGCTCTCTGAGGCTCCTCAATGAAAATTAAAGCCCACTGGAAAAGTGAAGAAAATCTCTGTAATAAAGGCACACTGGACCATCGTGATTGGTAAGTTGGTGGGATCAGCACCTCTCATAGGAACTTGGACTTGCTTTGGAGGAAGGGCAGGTGGAACCTGCAGTAGAAGCTTGCAGATTTCAATCCTGCAGGAGGTCAGTGACCTCAACTTGAGCCTTGCAGCCAAAAATCAACCTTAATCTCAGTGGACTACAGCAGGCTTGCTGAGACTAATCAACTTAGATCTGCACACTGCTGCCCACAATGTCTACTGCAACAGCAGAGACATACTCTAAGGAGGCCCCCTTTAAAAAAAAAACAAACATATATATATATATATATATATATGTATTTTTTTCTTTTCCTTTCCTCTCTCTCCCTTCTAGTTCTGCATTTCTTGCCCTCTATGTTCCTGTTTCTGTCCTATTTTGGATTGTTTTTCCCTCACTTTCCTTCTCTCAATTGTCATTATTCTTATAGGAAGGTGAATACAGTTTCTAGCTTACCTATTGCTGTTAGTTTGTTCTGTTCTTGTCTTTGTTCCTTTGCTCTGTCTTTTGCTCTTGTCTTCAACAGTTTCCCAAAATTTGCATGAACTTCCTGTGTACTCTAGCCTCACTTCTAACCTTTTCCTCTCCTTCTAGCTCTCTATTCATCCCTCCCCAACTACTTCTAAGTCCTTATGCCAAAGGGCAAATTTGCTATATTGAATGGTTTACTTACTATAAACATATTTTGAGCTGGTCCATGATTTTGATCTAGCTTACGTAGTTAAAGTTGATGTATTAATTGTTACCACAAATTGTCATTTTCTAAGCTGTGTTTGATGCTATTATTGATGCTGATTGTATCAGCTGGGCTAAGATTGATCTAATCAGTTGCCCTCCCTGATATACTGAAAATAAGATTGCCTAAGAGTCATTAGAGGCCCAAAGCCTAAAGACCAGCTGTACCTTGAAGACACCTGTGAGAAGCAACCATTCCATAAGGATTCTAAATACAAGCAATAAAGATACTCACAATAAGCAATATTGAAGTACCTGCCCAGGAATTAAACCAAAAACAGCACCAACAACAAAAATAGAAATGAGAAGACACCTAACAAGGTGCAAACTCAGGCTTCCAGCTCACAATAGGCAAATTCTGGGGGCAATAAAGTAGAAAAATCTGATAGTAACCCTGAACTGATAGTATGGGAAGTAACAAAACAGATGAATGAGGCTCTAAAAAAATTCAAAACAGAAATAATTTCCCAGATACCTACAGAGAGGATGAGCAGAATAAAAGACATGATTAGAGACTCTAGAAAAGAAACAAACAAACAGAAAAGATGATCTCAGACCATGCTGGAAACCATGAATGCCCATCATAGGAAAAAAAATGGAAACCAAGAATGCCCAACATAGGAAAGAAATGGAATTCATGAAACAGACTCCAACACATATTCAGGAGATTTAAAACTCCATTGAAAGTATTCACACCAGATTGAGCCAATGTGAAGATAGAATATCAGATATAGAAGATAGGATTGCAATTAGTGACCATAAATAGAGAGCTCTCTTAAAAATACTAAGGGACCATAAGAAATCAATCCAGGAGCTGATAGATGATGCAAAGAAGAATAACATAACATTGATCGGAGTCAATGAAAAAACAAGAGAAAATACAAATGACATTAAAAAAAAAAAGCTGTTCACAGAATTAATGGCAGAAAACTACCCAAACAGAGGAAAAGAATTTGACATACAGATAAATGATGCATATAGGACTCCAACTAGCCATGATAAAAAAAAAATCTACACCTAGACATATAGTAGTCAAGACCTCAGAAACCCAACAGAAGAACAAAATACTACAAGCAGTTAGAGAAAAGAAACAAATCACATGCAAAGGAAAGCCCATCAGAACCACAGCAGACTTTTCAACACAAACCCTCAAGGCAAGGAGAGACTGGAGTGAAGTATTTCAAGCCCTAAAAGAAAATAACTTCCAACCTAGATTTCTGTGTCCTGCAAAATTTTATTTCAATATCAGTGGGGAAATTAGATACTTCCATGAAAATGAATACCTGAGAAACTTCATGAATACCAAAGCAGCACTCCAAAAAATTCTAAACAATATCCTAGAAAAAGACAATGAGGGTCATAACTCCATGAGGCCCAACAGAGGAAAGCCATCAGTTAAGGCAAGAAATTAAAGGGAAAGGAGGAAAATAAAATATGAAAGAGCAGCCAACAGCAAAATATCATGACAAGGATAAGTCAATACATATGAATTATAACCATCAATGTTAATGGCCTCAGTTCACCAATTAAAAGAAATAGACTGGCAGAATGGATTAAGAAGCAAAATCCAACAATATGCTGTATACAAGAAACACACCTAATTCAAAAAGAAATTCATAGACTGAAAGTAAAAGGACAGAAAACAATTCTCAGAAAACAATTCTCCATGCCACAGGAACCTGGAAAAAAGCAGGGATAGCTATTTTATTTGCAGACAAGGTAGATTTCAAACCTAAGCTAATTAAGAGAGACAAAGAACATCACTACATCCTTGTAAAGGGAACAATCGAAGAGGAAGAGATGACAATCATAAATATATATGCATCAAATACCAGTGCTCCCAACTATATAAAGCAAATATTAATGGACATGAAAAAACCAAATAAACACTAATACAATTGTAGCGGGAGAACTTGATATCACACTGTCACAAATAGACAGATCATCTAGACAAAAAATCAACAATGAAATGCTAGAACTGAAACAAACTTTTGAACAAATAGACTTAAAACATGTCTACAGAGTGCTTCACCACACAAAATCAGAATACACATTCTTTTCAGCTGCACACTGGTCACTCTCAAAAATAGATCATATGCTAGCTCATAGAACATGCTTAAGTAAATGCAAAGGAACTGAAGTTATCCCCTGTGTATTATCAGACCATAGTGCAATTAAACTAGAGATCAATAGTATAAGAAACTGCAAGAACTTCACAAACATATGGAAATTGGATAACACTCTCCTGAACAACCAATGGGTCACAGAGGAAATTAAAGAAGAAATTAGACACTTTCTGCAATTAAATGATAATGTCAATACAACATACAGGAAACTATGGGACACAATTAAAGCAGTTGTATGAAGGAAATTCATAGCAGTGAATGCCCATACTAGGAAAACAGGGCAAGCTCAAATAAACGATCTAATGCTGAACCTCAAGCTCCTAGACAAAGAAGAGCAAGGCAAATCCAAAGCTTGTACAAGGGAGGAAATTATAAAGATCAAAGCACAAACCAATGCAATGGGGACTAAGAGAATGCCACAAAAAAATCAGTGAATCATACATTTGGTTCTTCAAAAGAATAAAAAAAATTGACAAACCCATAGCCAACCTTATCAAAAAAAAAGGAAAGAAAAGACCCAAATCCATGCAATTAGGAATGAAAAGAGTGAAATCACAACAGACTCAGCAGAAATCCAGAGGACTATCAATACCTACTTTGAGAATCTATACTCCAATAAAATGGAAAACACAGAAGAAATGAACAGATTCCTAGATATGTATGAATTACTAAAGCTGAATGAAGAGGATATAAAAATTCTAAACACCCCAATTACAATAAATGAAATTGAAAACATAATTCAAAATTTACCATAAAAGAAAAGCCCAGGTCCTGATGGCTTCACTGCTGAATTCTACAAGAAATTTAGGGAAAAGCTAATGCCACTACTTCTGAAATTCTCCAATGAAATTGAAAGGGAATCAATACTCCCAAATTCATTCCTGGAAGCAAACATCACCTTGATTCCAAAAGGAGAGAAAGGCCCAACCAAAAAATAGAACTACAGGCCAATCTCTCTAATGAACATAGATGCAAAAATCTTTAATAAGATGCTGGTAAACAGAATACAGAGGATCATCAAGATCATACACGCTAAGTGAGATTCATCATAGGGATGCAAGGATGGCTCAACATCTATGAATCAATATATGTAATACACTGTCTTAATAGAGCCAAAGACAAAAACCATATGATCACCTCAATAGATGCAGAAAAAGCATTCAATGAAACCTAACACCCATTCGTGATAAAAACCCTACAGAAAATTGGAATAGATGGTCTTTATATCAATCTGTTAAAGGCTATCTGTGAAAAACTAACAGCCAGCATCATACAAAATGGTCAAAAACTAAAAACTTTCCATGTTAAAATCAGGAACAAGACAAGGATGTCCACTATCACTACTGCTGTTAAATATAGTTTTGGAAATATTAGCCACAGCAATTAGACAAGAAAAAGAAATAAAAGAAATAAAGATAGAAAAAGAAGAAGTTAAACTGTCACTATTTGCTGATGACATGATACTATACATAGAAGACCCAAAAAACTCTGCTAAAAACCTTTTGGACTTGACAGATTCAGTAGAGTAGCTGGGTACAAGGTCAACACTTAAAAATCAATAGACTTCTTGTACACATAAAGCCAACTCACTGAGATAGAAATTGGTGAAACAGTTCCTTTCACAATAGCATAAAAATTAAATATCTAGGAGTCATCTAACGAAGGAAGTAAAAGGCCTCTACCTTGAAAACTGTAGCCTGAAAAAAGAGATTAAAGAGTATATCAGAAAATGGAAAGATATCCCTTGCTTCTGGGTAGGAAGAACCAATATAGTAAAAATGGCCATAATTCCAGAACTGCTATATAGATTCAATGCAATCACAATTGAAATCCCAACAGTATATTTCACAGAACTAGAGAAAACAATGCAAAAATTCATTTAGGACCAGAAGAGACCTAGACTAGCAAAAGCAATTCTAGGCAACAAAGACATGATGGGGGGTATCACAATCCCCAACATGAAAGTATACTACAAAGCCACCGTGTTAAAAACAGAATGGTAACAGCATGGCAAAGAAACAGACCCAAGGATCAGTAGAATAGATTAGAAGATGCAGACACAACTCTAGACATACTCAGCTACCTCATTTTTGACAAAAGAGCTAACCACCCTCACTGGAGGAAAGATATCCTCTTTAATAAAAGAGCCACCACGGACTAAAACTATACCCATATCTTTCACCATGCAATAAAGTAAAATCAAAGTGGGTCAAAGATCTAAATATTAAAACAGAAACACTAAACTTGCTAGAAGATAGAACTCTTGAAGTCACTGGCATAGGAAAAGACTTTATGAAAAAAAACTCAGTAGCTTGGGAACTAACAGAGAGAATCAACACCTGGGATCTCATCCTATTAAAAACCTCTGAACTGCAAGAGAAATCACAAACAGAGCTAAGAGACATCTTACAATGTGGGAAAAAATTTCTACTAGCTGTCCCTCAGACAAAGGTCTACTATCTAGAATATATAAAGAACTTTAAAAAAATCATACTCCCCCAAAATTTAAAGTCCCAATTCAAAGATGGGCATCTGAAATGAATAGACATTTCTCAGACAAAGAAGTAAAAGCAGCAAATAAACATGAAAAAATGTTCAACCTCACTGGCCATTCAAGAGATGCAGGTGAAAACAACACCAAGATTCCATTTCACTCCAGAAAGAATGGCTGCTATCATGAAATCAACCAATAGCAAATGCTGGCAGGGTTGTGGGGAGAAAGGAACCCTTGTCCACTGTTGGTGGGAGTACAGACTGGTGCAGCCACTGTGGTAATCAATATGGAGATAGCTCAAACAACTAGGATTAGAGGTCCCATTTGACCTAGCTATTCCCCTGCTGGGTATCTTCCCAGAAGAATTAAAAGAATCATACCATATTGATATATATGCATCTATGTTTATAGTAGCAGTTTGCAATAGTTAAAACTTGGAAGCAGCCCAATTGCCCATCAACTGGAGACTAAATAAAGATGTGGGTTTTTTTTTTTTTTTAGTAGAGTATTACTCAGCCATAAATAATGAGAAACTAGAGCCATTTATAGCTAAATGGATTTACATTGAGTCCATAGTCTTAAGTGAAATAAATAGGACACATATGTGTAAATACCAAATAGTTTATCTGGTGTGAGAAACTGAAAGTGTAAATAAGATTAAAAAATATATAATAGATAATGTGAAACAGGAAGCAAAGGTCTAAAGGGGAGGAGGAAGTGGGAGGGTTAGGGGAAAGGAAAAAGTATGAGAAAAGGAAAAAATGAAAACAAAGTCTTTGTAAATAAAGAGGGGCAGAAGGGTTGAAGAGAGTGTGGGGGATGGGGAAAAAATAAAAACCAATATATATCATGTAAAGGTACAATTTGCCAATGATTAATGTCATCATACTGTATACCTAAAATGTACCAACAAACTTAATGAAAAAAAAGAAAACTATTTAAATCCTTTGCTCAATTTTTAATTACATAATTTTATTTATTGAGTTGAAAATATTCTTTATATAATTTACAGAGAAGAACCTCAACAGATGTATGATTTGAAAATATCTTTTTTTCTGTGGATTATCTTTCTCTTTTATCTTAGTACCCTTTAAACCCAAGTGTTTTATTTTTTAAAGCCCCATGTATCAATTTTTACTTTTGTCTCTTGTACTTTTTGTGTCATATGTAAAAAATCTTTTCCAAATCTAAGATCCCACAGATTTACCTGTGCATTTCTTGTGAAAATTGTATGGTCTCAGCTCTTTAATGAGGTCTTTTCAAGTTGCAACTGACTGTGCCTATTGTATGAAATAAGGTACAACTTCTTTACACATGTGGAATCCAGCTTTCCCAGCACCATTTATGTATGACTCTACTCTCAGCTCATCCCTCATTGAATCAAACTGATGTCATGTAAAATGCAGAAGCTGAAAACTCAAGGAATCAGTACCTCAACAAAAGAAACAATTAAGCAGGCAAAGCTGATTAAATTCATTCTTATATAACTCTTCAATATAAACAAAAATTTACAACTAGATGGGTGTTTCATGGGAACAAAAAGACTGCTAATTTCTAGTAGAAAGCACTGCAGTATTTTGCTCACCTACCATCTGTCATTCTCCATCTCAGTGGTGGCTATGTACACATCAGCCCAAGCTACTGGTAAGACTTGTTGGTGCCGAGAGAGCAATCCAGAAGTTTTTCACACACACACAAAAAAAAGACATATGGTTATGACTTTTGACCTGTCTGGCAATTATCTGGAAGGCATGCACAGAGGCTGAATTTTCTTTTGGAGCACTTGACCTTTTCTGCAGCAGATTTCCAGCAGGAAAAGCAACTATGTAAAGCATTTAAAGACATACTCTACTGCACAGTTTGGGCGACTGATGACAGGTGAGACAGAAAGTAAACAAATTCAACAGCTGGGAAATTGGACTTAGGAGAAAGATTCTGGGAGGAATAAGATCTTCCAAAGGCTACTATGCACAGCATGTATTAGGCTGTGGATCTAAAATGACTCCCAGGAGGCACCTGTGTACACAGGTGGACCTTGGAAAGGGTACATCATGAATCATGAGGTCTCTAATTTCAACAGTTGATGAAATTGTAATTTGAAAACTTTATTGAAAGGTGATAGAAACTTAAGAAGTGGGCCTAGCTGGAGGAAGTATGACATGCAGACATTACATTGGGAACAATATCTTGTCCCCAAACCCTCCCTTCAGGCTCTCACTTTGTCTTCATTTCCTGGCTTCCACAAGATAAGTAGCTTTTCTCCTCCAAACCTTCCACCATGATGTGTCTGCCTCATCACTAATAGAAGTGGAGTCAGCTAACTATGGAGTTAAACTCTGAAACTATGAGACAAAATAAACCTTCCCTCCTTTAAGTTGTTTTTCACAGGCATTTTGTCACAGTGACGGAAAGCTGACTCACATACCAAGGAAGCCAGTGTGCAATGCATATGCCAAGGATCAGATGTACCATCAGAAAATACCGGAAAGGAACATAGGGCTGCATGTCTGTTAATCTGTAGGTTCTATGTAATCAGGAGGTGAAGCATAAGGCAAAGTTGTTTAGGGTTGAAGAAATGTTGCAACTCAGGACCAGTCTTCAAAGACAGGGAGAGGGTTTTACATTTGAGGAGGGTTTTGTTTTGTGTTGTATTGTTTTTCTTTATTTTGTTTTGCTTTTGTTCCAAGTATTTGAAATCTCTGCCACTGATCAGGTTACTAATATCTGTGATAAAAGAACAGAGACTTTAGTGACCACACATAAGAAGGAATATAGGCTCAAGGAAAATAATTTGAAAAGGCCAATGTACCAATGTATAACTTTAGCCTTCAATGAACAATGGCAAAACCAAAGGATGAAGGAGAATCTAATAAACAGAATTACCAACTTATAATATACCAATTGTTTGGTTTTCGCTGAAAAAATTATGCAGCATACAAAGAAATAGGAAATTATAACTCATTCACAGAAAAAAATTGCCAGAAATTCTTTTGGAGGAAGTTCAGGCATTAGATTTATAGAAATGATTTTAAATCAACCACAGTGTGAGATGATTAGAAAATATCATTTGGAATAAACATTTTTTTTATACCAGAGATCAAACTCAGGACCTTGATCTTGCAAGGCAGGTGGCAGATAAACTTTTAATTATATACTTAGGGTAAAATTTTTTAAATTCTATTTTCATGAGACTGACATTGTTATAACTATGCTTGTATTTTTAATACAGCTCTTTTCTATTTATTATTGCCTTCTATTCAGCTTTGAAGAAAAGCTTCAAATCTTCCCTTGCTACAGAGGAGAGAAATGACAATTATCTTAAAATGTGTGCTCTGCATTAGTCTGAAAGTCAATGCCATCTGTTCTCTAGTTGAGTCATTGAAAAGGTATGGATCTGTGGAGAAAAGTGACAATGCTTCTAGAAAAGTGCAACTCAAAGTGTTGACCTCTGGCTTATGTGTGCACTGGTCCACAAAGAGGTACAGAAATTGAAAGTAAGTGTTTAGAAACTTCTACAGTAATTTAACAGAGTAATTCTATGTCTGTTGAGTATAATAATAAAAGATTAGGTAGTGTTTCAAATGGTTTCTATTTCATTTTTCTAGTCATTTATTTTTTATTGTACTTTACAGAAGTATTGATCCACAACAAATTGGAAAAAATTAAACTACTCCTTTATTACAGATACTTTAAGAAGCACTGTGCTGGGAAACTTTAGTAGACCTTGTGAGTTGTTTTATTTTAGAGGAATATAATGATTTCCAAAAATATAAACAATACCTTTATCTTAAAGTAATAACAAAAGTATTAAATATACTGACAAAGAAGACTAGATAGAACTCAAAAGTTTTATAATACCTTATACCATGCACTGTAAGGATATATGTACACATCTGTTATTGCAAGGATATATGTATTTCTTTTTCCTTCTGGCCTGTACATTTTTGCACATTTCTCCTACCATTAGACAGTGAGCTACATCAGAATAGAGATTGGGATAGTTATTCTATTTTTATCTTATGTATAGTGTCTATCCTCTTGATGAGATTGTTGAATAAAGAAAGTGATGATATGCTTTAGGATGGAAAAGCACTTGAGAAGAAGACTCAGAAGATGTGCTCCAAAAATGAGCCTGAGTCAGTGACTGACAATCATCTGGAGGTTATTCTGGAATAATGCAACGATGATGTCTCATTCTGAGGTGCAGCTGGAGATGAAAACATAAATTTAGGTAAAATAGCCAGACCTCCTCAACTATCCTGTAGCACCAGTACCACCTTTTTTTCCTAATAGAAATACCGGTTGGCTTGCAAATTATAAAACTCCATGTATGGATCTTTCTCCAAAATGTTTTCATGGCTGGCTTGTTTTCTCAGGTAAGACTAAGGAAACTGGAGATTCTTATGCCAAGCCTTAACATCTCCTGCTCCCCTTCCTCCTCCTCACCATCCTCCTCCTCCCCACCCCCTTCTGCTCCTCTTCTTCCCACTGTCTTCCTTCACTTCCTGAATTGTGTTCATTTAGCAAAAGAATCAATTTAATTTCACTCAGGCAAGTTTTCCAGATGTTAGCCACAATGGCATTAGACCTCAGTCATTACCTACAAAGCAAACAGCAACCTCTCAATTTAAACACTGAAACCTTCCAGACTCTCATACCAGGGTGGATGTGATGATTCCCTCTGCTCACCATTGCAGAGAACTTCTGCTTTTCTTGTGCTACACCCAGAGGCAGGAAACCAAAAAGACAGGCACAATGCAGGAAGAATAAACAGCTTGGGAAAAGACACAAAGTAGTTTCTAATATAAATGTGCTATTTGTACTTAAAATGTTCTAGCAAGCTCTCTGAAAATGCTTTTTAAAATATTTTATAGGATAATCATTATAAATAAATAATATGAATTTTTAAAGTATAAATAATATTACAGTTTAAAATACATATTGTTTTATTGTTTTTCATATATATATATTTTAAACCTGTGACAAAATTGGGGGTACTGATGGAAATTATTGAGGCTATAAAACTTCCCAAAAGTCACCCGTGGTATTGCTTGTTTGAATAAAAAGATACAAACTGATTCACAGGCTTCTGCTTAGCACTTGTTAAGTGTCACAATTGAAAGAGGGTTTCCAATCTTAAACAAATTATTTTCCAGTGTTAACTTCTAAGAAAGATTTTTATTAATTTAATTAAATTATTAAATTAATTATTATTAATTAATCATTATTCCAGCCTCTTCAACTTAATTGATTCTTATTATACTTTATAATGCCCTAATACCTTTATCCCTTTTCTACTTATATCTTTAATACTACTCTTTATATGTTTTAACAGATCATATATAAATATATATCAATTGATATTTAATGATGTATGCACACATTAAATATAAATTTTATATATATATATATATATATATACTTAATCTGTATTTCTACATAGACTTTTAAAAATTCTTCAGGGATCTACAAGTATAAATTCCAGTGGAAAAGATGTAAGGGCTTCAAGTCCAAGCGCAACTGGTTGTGACTTATACAGCTAACTTGCTTTTTTGAGCCACCATTATCAGACCACTTTATTGAGAGTATCCTACTTGACACTGAAATTTTCAGACCCTTACAAAGGATAGTGAATGCTCTTCACTTCTGACAAAACCTCAGAGAAGCTTAGTTCAATGGCAGAACTGTGCCATTTATGTGCCTACCTTACAGCAACAGCACCTGTAATTATAGCAGAGCCTCCCTGGAGCCCAAGGTCTCTGAAAGGAGCTGCTCCTACTCACAGAAAGGAGCCCTCTGAACATGGGAAGGACCAGGAAGCAGAGCTCTGGGGAGCTTTGGAAAATAGAAGTTCTGACTTCACCTGTAATTCCATCCTTTGCAATAATAGTTCATAAGGCAAGGGACATTGTTTATTTTTGTTTTTCCCTTCTTATTTGGTTTTCCACAAAATAGATTTGATATTTATAAAAGAAACAAGAGAAAGTGAGCCAGTCTCAGGACCTGGAAAAAGGCCACCCCACCACCATTCCACGCTCCTAGGGCAGAGAAGGTGAGCCAGTCCCAGTACCCGGAAGGAGGCTCTCCCACTGCCATTCCATGCTCCTAGGGCAGAGCAGGTGAGTCATGCGGGTGCCCACATGCCCCCCTCCCCCATGCAAATGAGAAAACATGTAAACAAGCCTCAAAAACAGACTTCTGGATCACACAACCCCAAAGGGAAATGAGATAGAATAATCTGATATTCTACCAACTGGACTCTCTGAACTGGCAACAAAAGAGGATCTGGGAAAAATGAAATCAAAAATAATTTCTCAGATAACAACAAAGATTGTGCTCATAGTGCAAGACATGATTAATAAGTCTAGAGAGGACACAGATAAGAAAATAGAGGATCTGAGGAACATGATGGAATCCCAACATAGGAAACAAATGGAATCCATAAAACAGATGCAAACAAATTTCCAGGAGATTAAAAACTCAATCAAAAGTCTTTGCAGCAGAATGAACCAATGTGAGGACTGAATTTCAGATATAGAAGATAAAATTGCAATTAGTGACCAGGAAAAGAAAAATTGCTTTAAAATTGTAAGGGACCATGAGAAATCAATCCAGCAGCTGCTAGACGATGCAAAGAAGAATAACATAAGACTGATTGGAGTCAATGAAGAAATAGGAGAGAGTGCAGATGACATAAAAAAACTGTTCACAGAAGTAATGGCAGAAAACTTCCCAAGCAGGGGAAAAGAATTTGACATACAGATAAGTGAGGCATATAGGACTCCAGCTAGCCTTGATCAAAAGAAATCTACACATAGACATATAATAGTAAGGATTCCAGAAATCCAACAGAAGAACAAAATTCCACAAGCAGTGAGAGAAAAAGAAACAAATCACATACAAAGGAAAGTCCCTCAGAATCACAGCAGGCTTCTCAATGCAAACCCTCAAGCCAAGAAGAGCTTAGAGTGATGTATTTCAAGCCCTAAAGGAAAACAGCCTCCAATCCAGATTGAGGTATCCTACAAAATTACCTTTTAAAATTGATGGAGAAATAAGATACTTTCATGATAAAGAGCACCTCAGGAACTTCATGAATACCAAACCAGCACTACAAAAAATTTTAGACAATATCCTAGGAAAAGGCAAAGAGGATCACAACCCCAGGAAGCCCAGCAGAATGAATCCATTGAGCATGACAAATTAAATGTGAAGGGGGAGAATCCAACAAAAAGAAAAGTAATGACAAGGCTTTTAGAACTTTTAATTTCATCTCCCTAATGAGTTTATAATTCAATCTTGTTATTGTTCTGATTATTATTTTTCTGATTCTAGAGTTGCACACCTTTCCCTGTGCTATACTATTTATCATCTTCTTATGTCTACTTTTTAATTGGGTTGTCTAATAATGAGCTGTAAGAGTTATTTATATATTCTGGTCATATGTTATATGCATTGTAAATATGGTCTGTTTAAGGACTACTTTTCATTTTAAAGATGTCATTTAAAGTTCTAAATTTTGATGGAATCTCATTTATCAATTTTTTTCTTTTATACATCATGTTTTTTGTATCCTAGGTAGTTCTTGCCTACCCTGAATTCATAAATATTTTCCCTTATAATTTCTTCTTAAAGATTTATACTTTTAGGCTTTCCTATTTAGGTTCATAGATCCCTTCAAATTATTTTTATGTATGGAAATAAAGGGTTTAGGTTAAATTCTTATATATGGATACCAGGAGTTCTAGTGCCATTTGCTGAAAACACTCTCTTTTCCTCAGCTCTTGAATTGAGTTTATATTCTATAAAATGTTAATCTTAAATAATCTTTCATTACTCAGTGGACCATATACATGTGGTTCTATTTCTAGATTCTCTGTTTTATTCCAATGATCTATATGTCTTTCCTTACACCAACACTGCCTTGAGTACTGCAGCTTTAGAAGAAGTCTTAAAATTAGGTATTAAAAGTCTTCCAACACTGTCTTTTGTTTTGTTTTTTTTTACTTTTCTAGGTCCTTTGTTCTCCTACATAACTTTTAAATTTCAATATCTGATTCTTCATTTATAGCAAGTATACACAGACCTGAATTTTTATATATACCTTGTGTTTCCTAATCCTACTAAATTCAAATACAAGTTCTAGGGGCTCCTAGAGATTTCTTAGTATTTTCTCTGTAGATGATCATTTCATCTACATATAAAGATTTTGCTTCTACCTTGCCAACCCTATCTTAATTGTGTCATTTTATTGCCAGACTCTTTTGGTTTGGACCTAGGTTTCAAAGTTTAACGGCCAGATGAAGAGTAATCATATCTGCCCTTGTTCCCCAACTTAAGGAGAAAGCATTTTATCTTCTCCATTCATATAAGGCATTTTTGCTGGAAGTATGGAGTGCATGTATTTTATCTGTTGAGAAGGTTCTGTTCTACTTCTAGTCTCCTGATAGCTTTTACCATGAACAGCTGTGGAATTTAGTCCAATACTTTTTCTCCAACTACTGACAGGATCATATGGCTTTTTCCTTTCCTCTGTTAAAATGATGACTTTCGGGGGTGGATCTTCCAATGCTGAGCCAACACTGCCATCCCTAGAATAAAACCACTTTCTATATACTGCCAGATCTGACTTCTAAGAGTTTGTTTTGTTAAACAAACTAATTATGTTCATACTTTTTTCTCCTATTATCTTTATCCAGTTTTAGGATTAGCACAATGTTGATTTGCTAAAATGAGGGGAGAAATGTTCCTTTTTTCTCTGCTTTAAATCTTTGATATAATTTATCAGTTAAAATGTACATGAGCCTGTTGTTGTCATATAAGTAGGTTTTCAAGCTAGGAATATACTTTCTTTAATAGGTGCTATTCAAATTTTATATTTCTTCCAGGGTTAGTTTCATTAATTTTTCTTCCAAGGTACTTCTTAGAAGTTGTCAAAATTATTTCAAAACAGATTTTTGAAATATGCTTTCTAAATCCTTTTAAATTCTGTAAAATCTGTGGTAATATCTCCTAGGTCTTGCTATTTTAATTTAAAAAATGTATAATTGATATTTTGTAATAGGAAGTAAAGGTCTAAAGGAGCAGGGCAAGTGGGATGGGTAGGGGAAAGGAAAGAAGGGAAAAGAAAAAATATGAGAAAAGGAAAAAAATGGAAACAAAATCTTTGCAAATAGGGAAGGGTGGAGGGGGTAAAGGGAGGGCAGGGGAAGGGGAAAAAAATAAGAACCAAGATACTCATGTAATGGTACAAGATCCCAATGAAGTATGTAAATGTATTTTATACTTAAAATGTACTAGTAAAATTAATGTGAAAAAAAAGAAACAGTTTCTGCCCCATCCAGCCCACAACAGGCACATGGGTGGGGTGCCAGAGAGAGAGGACCCAGATCTCAGGGAGCCCTGCCCCATCCAGACCATGCCAAGCACAAAAGCAGGGACCAGCGAAAAGGTGAGGACCCCTTGCCACTGGCCATGCCCAAGGTGGTGATCCACTTAACTGCACGAAGACACCCCCCCCACCCTACCCCCTCCTCTGGCCTCTTGGCAGTACCACTACCTGGTTCCACACTGTAAAGACATAGGGAACACCAGACCACCAGACCACCGTACTGGGTAAGTAGGAGGGAGCAGAACCTGGACTATCTTCAGGAGAAGGAAAGCTGGAACCTGCAGTTTGAAGTTGCAGCATTCAACCCTACAAGAGGACAGGGAGCTCAATTTGGGATTTGAAGCCAGAAATATGCCTGAATCTCACAGATCTGCAACTGGATTCCTGAGACTACTTATATCTGCACATGGCTGCCCACGTTGTCTATTGTGACAGCAAAGACATACCCTGCAAGAGGCCTTTCATTTTCATTTTCATTTCCAAAATTATTATTGGGTTTTTTTAATCATATTTTTAAATTTTTTCCTACTCTTTTCAAATTTTTATTTTTCTCTTCTTTTTCCTTCTTTTCACTGTCCTTTCTTTCTCTCACACTCACTTTCTTGATGTCCAACAGTGTTCTTCAACTCCACTTGTGTTCCTGTTCTGGCCCTAATTTGGATATCTTCTTTATTTTTCTTTTATTCTCTTTTTCCTTCTCTTGCCTGTGTCCTCTGGCCTCACTGTTAATCTCCCCGTATCCTTCTACCTATCCATCCCTCCCTCCCCACCTTCTAACACCCCATCCCAAAGGGTAAAGTTGCTATACTGAAGAGTTTATTCACTATAAACACATGTTGGGTTGGTACTCGATTTTGATTTAATTCACACAGTTAAAGGTGACAATTAATAACTTTAACAAATTATCATTTTCTAAGATGTACTTGAGGCTATGGCATTGCTGATTGTATCACTTGGGCTAAGGTGTTGTGATTGATCTAGTCAGTGGTCCTTTCTGCTGTAATGAAAATGAGATAGCCTCAGAGTCATTAGAGACTCAAAACCTAAAGACCAGCTATGTCTGGAAGACACCTCTGAGAAGAAATCATTCCATAAGAGTTCTAATTACAAGCAAGAAAGATACTTACAATAAGCATTTTTGAAGTATCAACCCAGGAATTAAACCAAGGACAGTACCAAAAACAAAAATGAGAAGACATTTAAGGAAGGCACAAACTCAGAGTTCCACCCCAACAATGGTAAATTAGGGGGGAACCGAGGTGGAAAAATCTGATAATCAACCACCTGGCCACCTTGAACTGATAGCACAGGAAGTAACAAAACAGATGAATGAGGCTCTAGAAAACTTCAAAGCAGAAATAATCTCCCAGATAAATACAGAGATGGTGATCAGAGTGAAAGACATGATTAGAGGTTCTAGAACAGAAACAGATTAAAAAAATCAATGAGGTCAGAAACATGCTAGAAGTAATGAATGCCCAGCATAAGAAAGAAATGGAAACCATGATCACCCAACATAAGAAAGAAATGGAATCCATGAAACAGATTCAAACAGATATTCAGCAGATTACAAACTCCATTGAAAGTATGCACAGCAGATTAAGGGAATCTGAAGATAGAATATCAAATATAGAAGACAGGATTTCAGTTAAGGACCATGAAAACAGATTTCTTGAAAATAGTAAGGGACCATGGGAAATCAGTCATGCGGCTGCTAGATGATGCAAAGAAGAATAACATAAGACTGATAGGAGTCCACGAAAAAACAGGAGAAAGTACAACTGACATAAAAAACTGTTCACAGAAGTAAAAGTTGAAAACATCCCAGACAGAGGTAGAGAACTGGACATACAGATGGGTGAGGTATATGGAACTCCAACTAGCCATGATCAAAACAAATTTACACTTAGACATATAATAGTCAAGATCACAAGCAGTTAGAGAAAAAAAACAAATCATCTACAAAGGAAAGCTCATCAGAAACACAACTTCTCAATACAAAGCTTCAAGTTGAAGAAAGCCTGGAGTGAAGTATTTCAAGCCTTAAAGAAAAATAATTTCCAACCTAGAGTGTTGTATCCTGCAAAATTACCTTTCAAGATCAATGGGGAAATTAGATACTTCCACAACAAAGAAAATTTGAGAAATTTCATGAACACAAAACCAGCACTCCAAGCAATTCTAAACAATATCCTTGAAAAAGACAATGAATGTCACAACTCCATGAGATCCAACAGAGGAAAGCCACCAGGCAAGATAAGAAATTTAGGGAAAGGCAGAAAAATAAGAAATAAAAGAGCCAACAATAGTAAAACATCATGACAAGGATGAGTCAAGAACTATCAATTATAACCATCAATGCTAATGGCCTCAATTTACCAATCAAAAGAAATAGACTGGCAGAATGGATTAAGAAGCAAAATCCAACAATATGCTGTATATAAGAAACACACCCAACTCAAAAAAGTAATTCATTGACTGAAAGTAAAAGGATGGGAAATAGTTCTTCAAGGCACAGGAACCCAGAAAAAATAAGGATAGCAATCTTATTTGCAGACAAAGTAGATTTCAAACCAAAACTAAGAGAGACAAAGATGGTCACTGCATCTTGGGAACAATCTAAGAGGAAGAGATGACAATCCTAAATATATATGTACCCAATATGACTGCCCAAAACTATACAAAACAAATATTAATGGACATGAAAAAAACAAATAAGCACTAATACAATTGTAGTGGAGGACCTCAATACCCCACTATCACAAATATACAGATCATCTAGACAAAAAGTTAACAAGGAAATTCTAGAACTGAACCAAGGTATTGAACAAATGGACTTAATAGATGTTTACAGAGTGTCCCACCCAACAAAATTAGAATACACATTCTTTTTGACTGCACACAGGTCGTTCTCCAAAATAGACCACATGCTAGCTCATAGGACATGTCTAAGTAAATCTAAAAGAAATGTAGTTACCCCCTGTATATTATCAGACCATAGTGCAATAAAATTGGAGATCAATAGCATAAGAAACTGTAAAACACCCACAAACACATGGGAACGGAATAACACCCTCCTGAACAACCAATGGGTCACAGAGGAAATTAAAGAAATTAGACAGTTTCTACAGTTAAATCATGATGCCAGTACAACATACAGGAATCTGTGGGGCACAATGAAAGCAGTTCTATGTGGGAAATTTATAGAAGTGAATGCCCATGTTAGGAAAATAGAGAGAACTCAAATAAATAACTTAATGCAGAACTTCAAGCTCCTAGAAAAAGAAATAGCATTACAAACCCAAAGCTCATACAAGAAAGGAAATTAAAAAGATCAAAGCAGCCCCTACTGAGGTTCCGAGTCCCAAGGAACACGCTGAATCAGCCCACTGCAGACAGGCAGGACTGTGTACACCCTACTGAGGTCCCGAGTGGCATGGAAGATGCCGAATCACCCCGCTTCAGAAAGGCAGCCACCTGGTTCCACACTACAAAGACACAGAAGACACCAGACAACCAGACCACGGTACTGAGGCCTGCTGCTCCTGGCCCAGAGGTAGGGGCTTCTGAGCTGATGTCCCACTGCTCCTGGTCCAGAAGAAGGGGCTTCCTGGTCACAATCCCTCCTGCTGCTCCCAGCCCAGAGGAAAGGGCTTTGAGGCCACCTTCTGTCCCACTGATCCTGGCCCAGAGGAAGGGGCTTCTGGGACACCATCCCTCCCACCGCTCCTGCCCAAGAAGTAGGGGTTTCTGAGCTGCCATCCCACTGCTCCTGGTCCAGAGGAAGGGGCTTCCCGGCCACCATCCCTCCTGCTGCTCCCAGCCCACAGGAAAGAACTTTTGGGCCACCCTCCCTACTGCTGCTCCCGGACCGAGTCCCACCTCTCCCAGATGAGAGGAGATAATCCATGCAGGCACTAACAGCCCCGCGCCCCAGTCAAAATGAGAAAACATGTGAATAACTCTCAAAACAAGACTTCCAGATCACCTACAGTAGCCCCAAAGGGAAATGAGATGGAACACTCTGATACTCAACCACCTGGACCCACTGAACTGGCAATAAAAGGGCATCTGGAAAAAATGAAATCAGAAATAATTTCTCAGGTAACAGGAGAAATTGTGCTCCTAGTGCAAGACATGATTAATAAATCTAGAGAGGAGCTGAGGAACATGATGGAATCCCAAAGGATTTCATCATAGGAAACAAATTGAATCCATAGGAAACAAATGGAATCCATAAAACAGATGCAAAGAGATTTCCAGGACATGAAAAACTCCACTACATAGCAGAATGAGCCAATGTGAGGACAGAATTTCAGATATAGAAGATAAGATTCCAATTAGTGAACAGGAAAAGAAAAATTGTTTCAAAATTATAAGGGAACATGAGAAATCAATTTAGCAGCTGCTAGATGATGCAAAGAAGAGTAACATAAGACTGATTGGAGTCAATGAAGAAACAGGAGAGAGTGCAGATGACATAAAAAAATCTCTTCACAGAACTAATGACAGAAAACTTCCCAAGCAGGGGAAAAGAGCTTGACATACAGATAAGTGAGGCATATAGGACTCCAAAGAGCCTCAATCAAAAAAATCTACACATAGGCATATAATCATTAAGATTCCAGAAACTCAACAGAAGAACAAAATTCTACAAGCAGTTAGAGAAAAGAAACAAATCACATACAAAGGAAAGCCCATCAGAATCACAGCAGACTTCTCAACACAAACCATCAAGGCAAGAAGAGCTTGGAGTGACATATTCCAAGCCCTAAAAGAAAACAGCCTCCAACCCAGATTGATGTACCCTGCAAAACTATCTTTCAAAATTGATGGAGGAATAAGATACTTTCATGACAAAGAGCACCTTAGGAATATTGTGAGTACCAAACCAGCACTCCAAAGAATTTTACACAATATCCTAGGAACAGATATTGAGGGTCACAACCCCAGGAAGCAAAGCAGAATGAACCCATCTGGCATGACAAGAAGTTAAATGTAAAGGGGGAGAACCCAACAAAAAGAAAAAGTCATGGCAATGACAAGTCAATAGGTTTCAGTTATAATCATCAACGTTAATGGTCTCAATTCACCAATCAAAAGAAATAGACTGGCAGAATAGGTCAAGAAGCAAAATCCAACAATATGCTGCATACAAGAAACACACTTAATTCAAAAGGCTACTAATAGACTGAAAGTTAAAGGGTGGAAAACAATACTCCATGCGACAGGAACCCCCCCCCAAAAAAGCAGGAGTAGCTATCCTCTTTGAAGATCAAGTAGATTTCAAACCAACAGTGATTAAGAGAGATGAAGAAGGACACTACATCCTTGTAAAGGGAAGAATCCAAGAGGAAGAGATGACAATCATAAATATCTATGCACCAAATACTACTGCACCCAACTATATAAAACAAATACTAAGGAACATGAAAAGTCATACATGCACTAATACAATTGCAGTGGGGGGCCTCAACACCCCACTGTCACAAATAGATAGATCAACTAGACTAAAAATAAGTAATGAAATACTAGAACTTAATTGAACTCTTGAACAAATGAATTTAACAGATATTTACAGAGCCTTCCACCCCACAACATCAGAATACACATTCTTCTCAGCTGCACATGGGTCATTCTCCAAAATAGACCACATACTCACACATAGAACATGTTTAAGCAAGTGCAAAGGAATTGAAGTTATTCCCTGTATATTATCAGATGATAGTGTGATGAAATTGGAGATCCATAGCAAAAGAAACTCAAAAAATTTCATAAAAACATGGAAATTGAACAACACACTTCTGAATAACCAATGGGTCACAGAGGAAATTAAAGAAGAATTCAGACAGTTCCTTCAATTAAATGACAATGACAATACAACATATCGGAATCTATGGGACACAATGAAAGCAGTCTTACGAGAGAAATTCATAGCAGTGAATATGCATATTAGGAAAACAGAACGAGCCCAATTAAACAACCTGATGATGAACCTCAAGCTTCTAGAAAAAGAAGAACAGGACAACCCCAAAGCTCATACAAGGGAGGAAAGTATAAAGATCAGAGGAGAAATCAATGCAATGGAGACTAAGAGAATGATACAAAAAATCAATGAAGCCAAGAGTTGGTTCTTTGAAAGAATCAACAAAATTGACAAATCCTTAGCCAACTTTGTCAGAAAAAGGAAAGAAAAGGCCCAAATCCATGCAACTAGGAATGAAAAGGGTGAAATTACAACAGACCCAGCAGAAATCCAGAGGATCATATTTATCTACTTCCAGAACCTATACGCCAATAAGATGGACAACACAGAAGAAATGGACAGATTCCTAGATACATATGAATTACCAAAGTTGAATGAAGAAGACCTAAAAATTCTGAACAACCCAATATCAACCAATGAAATTGAAAATGTAATTAAAACTTATCAACTGAGAAAAGCCTGGGCCTTGATGGCTTCATTGCTGAATTCTGCAAGATATTTAGAGAGGAACTACTGCCACTACTGTTGAAACTCTTCAATGAAATTGAAAGGGAAGCAATACTCCCAAATTCATTCCTGGAAGCAAGCATCACCTTGATCCCCAAAGCAGAGATAAACCCAATTTAAAAAGAGAACTATAGGCCAATCTCACTAATGAACATAGATGCAAAAATCCTTAATAAGATAATGGCAAATAGAATGCAGAAGATCATCAAGAAGATCATACACCCTGATCAAGTGGAATTCATCCCAGGGATGCAGGGATGGTTCAATATATGAAAATCAATGTAATACACTATATCAATAGAGCCAAGGACAAAAACCATATGATTATCTCCATCGATGCAGAAAAATCATTTGACAAAATCCAACATGCATTTATGATAAAAACCCTACAAAAAATTGGAATAGATGGTCTCTACCTCAAACTGATAGAAGCCATCTAAGAAAACCCAACAGCCAATATCATACTAAATGGTCAAAAACTGAAATCCTTCACACTAAAATCAGGAACAAGACAAGGATGTAAACTATCACCACTCATGTTCGACGTAATTCTGGTAACATTAGCCCCGGCAATTAGACAAGAGAAAGAAATAAAAAGAATAAAGATAGGAAATGAAGAAGTCAAATTTTCATTATTTGCAGATGACACGATACTGTATATAGAAGACCCCAAGAACTCCACCAAATGTCTTCTAGACTTAATAGCCAAATTCAGTCAAGTAGCTGGTTATAAGGTCAACACACAAAAATCAATAGCTTTCCTCTACATCAATGACAGGCTCACTGAGAGACAAATAGTGCAAACAATTCCTTTCACAATAGCATCCAAAAAACTGAAATACCTAGGAATCAACCTAACAAAAGAAATCAAAGACTTCTTCTCTGAAAACTATGGCACTCTGAAAAGAGAGATTGAAGATGATATCAGAAAATGGACAGACATCCCCTGCTCCTGGGTAGGAAGGATTAATATAGTGAAAATGGCCATACTTCCATAACTTCTATATAGATTTAATGGAATTCCAATTGAAATCCCAGCAGCATACTTCATGGACCTTGAGAAAACAATCCAAAAATTCATTTGGAACAAGAAGAGACCCAGAATAGCAAAAGCAATTGTAGGTAACAGAGACATGGCAGGGGGTATCACAATCCCCAACCTGCAACTCTACTACAAAGCTACTGTGATAAAAACAGCATAGTACTGGCAAAGAAACAGACCTGAGGACCAGTGGAACAGATTAAAAGGTGCAGAAACAATGCCAGATACACTCAGCCATCTTATCTTCGATAAAGGAACCAAACACGCTCATTAGAGGAAAGATAGCCTCTTTAATAAATGGTGCTGGAAAAATTGGGCTTCAACTTGCCAAAGATTAAAACTAGACCTATATCTCTCACCATGCACTGAACTTAAATCAAAATGGATTAAAGATCTAAATATTAAAATAGAAACTCTGAACCACTTGGAACGGAGATTAGGTGGAACTTTTGAAGACATTGGTGTAGGAAAAGATTTTGTGAACAAAACCTCAGTTGCCCAGGAACTAGCACAAACAATCAACAAGTGGGATCTCTTCTTATTAAAAGGCTTCTGCACAGCAAGAGATACCACCAGGAGTGTGAAGAGTCAACCCACAATGTGGGAAAAAATCTTCACCTGTTCTTCCTCAGACAAAGGTCTACTACCTCAAATCTATAAAGAACTTAAAAAGATCAGACCTCCCAAATTTAAAGACCCAATCCAAAAATGGGCATCTGAAATGAACAGACATTTCTCAGACAAAGAAGTAGAAATAGCAAATCAATCCATGAAAAAATGTTCAACATCACTGGTCATTTGAGAGATGCAGATGAAAACAACACTGAGATTCCACCTCACCCCAGAAAGAATGGCTGCTATCAAGAAATCAACCAATAACAAATGCTGGCAGGGCTGTGGGGAGAAAGGAACCCTTCTCCATTGTTGGTGGGAGTGTAGACTGGTGCAACCACTGTGGAAGTCAGTATGGAGATACCTCAAAGAACTAGGAGTAGAGGTCCCCTTTGACCTAGCTATTCCCCTGCTGGGTATCTTCCCCATAGAATTAAAAGAATCATACCACAGCGATATATGTGCACCTATGTTTATAGCAGCACAGTTTGTAATAACTAAAGTTTGGAAACAGCCCAAATGCCCATCAACTGGAAACTGGATAAAGAAGATGTGGTTTTTTTCATAAAATGTAGTACTACTGAGCCATAAAGAATTAGAAAATAGAGATATTTATAGTTAAATGGATGCCTATTGAGGCCATACTCAAGTGAAATAAATAGGACACATATGTATATACTGAATAGTTTCTCTAGTGTGAGAAACTGTAAGTGTAGATAAGGGTTAAAATGATTAAAACCTATAATTGATATTTTAAAATAGGAAGAAAAGGTCCAGAGGTATAGAGTTGGTGGGAGGGGTAGGGGAAAGGGAAGAAGGGAAAGGAAAAATTATGAGAAAAGAGAAAAAAATTGAAGTCTTTGTAAATAGGGAAAGTTGGAGGGGGTGCAGGGCACGCAGGTAATGGGGAAAAAATAAGAACCAAGATACATCATGTACAGGTACAAGTACCCGATGATAAATGTAAACATATTGTGTACCTAAAACATACCAATAAAAGAATTTAAGAAAAAAAATGTTTAAAAAAACAATTTCTGAATGACTATTATTGCCATAATATCCACATTAGTTAATTGTGGACACAGATTGATTCTCATTGGATTTCTTCATTGTGCTGACAGACAAAGATGTTTTCTAGTAGTAATTTCAAATCACTTCTAGCACTGAAAATGACTTGAGCCCTGGGAACTCTGTGAAAATTAATGATGATTTCTTTTTCCTTTGTCATTCATATTCTTTTGTTGAGACTCTAGGCAAACTTGTTGCCTAGTGAAACGTTACATTTTCCAATTTTTAACAAGAGTAAGAAAGGAAAAAGGAGAAGGAAGATAAGCAAAATAAACTTATTCAAATATATTTTAGGGATCATTAAAATACAAGAAAGCATTCCTCATTGTCACACCACACTTTATCTCATCTGACACACCGCACAACTACAGCAATGTCCACAAAGTGATATTTTACACCACTCCCTCGCATCTAAAGCAGAGTCAGGGAGCAGCAGTAGATGCTGGTTAAAGAAATGAACAAGACTGATCCGTTTTCTTATTCTCCAGCCATTTAAGTCTGATACACTTTACACACTAATTTCATTGCTCTGATTACTAAATATATGTGGCAGTCTCACACAACACTTTCCAGCTATCACATTTAATCACCCATTTCTTTCATGTAGAAATAAAACTGAGCATTGCCAGATGACAACATGAGACTATGAGGACAAATTTCTTGTTTTAGTAATTGAGCAATCATGAGGAAACTTACAAGAACTAAAAGCATATACAAATATTTGATGTAGAATCAAAGATGGGAAGTTAAAATTTTACCACTGACATACACTTCCAACATCTGAAAGATCTATCTGTAAAACTGGCAGAAACAAGGTTAGTGATTTATTTCATGTCCCTTGCAATAAACATTGGCCATCTCTCATAGACCATCACTAGAAATCATCAGGATATGTGCTCCATGTTGCACAGGTGAATAAAAACAAGAAGGGTATGGCACATGAGACATCTAAGCAAACTCCTCTATACTTCTCAAGGTGGAAACACTCCGAATAGTACTGTTTAGTCATCCACATTTGAAATAAAGGAAATAACTTGTTTGATTTTCTGTTTATAGGTATGAAATCAGCATTAACTTGTGAGAAGCACTAATGTACTTTGAGTGGCTTATTATACAGTATCTAGCTGATTTTTAAAATTCTTTGTTAAACACATTTACATAATTTAAAAATCAACCACTTGAACTCTTCTCATGTCTCTTGCCAACATTTGTTCCCTATTCCTGCTCATCAAAATAAATTTATAATTTGTTAAATATTTACTCATTTTAAGTGACTATTTTACATGGTTCAATTTCATACTTTTGCCACTTTTGTAGGCCCAAGCCATACAAAATTTATTGGTTGTTTAAACATGGAGCTCTTTATTAAACATTTTTTGAGAAATATGAATATGAATGCTAGTCACTCTTTTGTCACTGTGACCAAATACTTGACATACAAAACTTCAAACAGCAGAGATTTATTTTGGCTCCTGGTTTCAGAGGCTTCAGTCTATTTTTTGCTGGTTCCAAGGCAGAAATATCCTGTGGGAAAATAGCTCAGAGGAAAGCTGCTATCTTCATGGGAGCCAGGAAGTAGAGACAAGAGAAAGAGAGCCCAAGAAAATATATAACCTCCAAAAGCATGCCCCCAAAGACCTACTTCTTTTAATTAGATCCTATCTCCTAATAAGATCACTTAGTTAATGAACTCATTAATGAATTAATCCACTTGATGAAGTCAGTGTACTATGATCAAGTCACCTATTTAGGCCCTATCTCTGAACATTGTTATAATAGGGATGAAGTCCTCAGTACATGAGTCCTTATTTAAAACAACACATTTAAACCACAACAATGTATAACTTTAGCTTATTTATAGTATCTTATGTTGTTATCCATTTTATTATTATACAGATTTGGTTGTATTCTTTTTTTCAAATATCACTGATCTATATAAATGGATACATAGATATTGATATATATAGATATTTAGATATTGATATATATAGATGGATATTGATATATATATATATATTCCTGTTCTAGGTTATATGTGTAGGAATGAAATTTCTGTATATGCATCTGTACTGAGTGTTGACAATTTGTTTTTCAAAAGAATTGTATCAGTGTACCCTTGCATTATCATTATACTTGTGTAAGTGTATGTGTTTCTTTCTTCCCTTCACTTCAAATCCTTGACAATGTTTAGTGTTAAATTCTTTCTTTAACAGTCTTTACATCCTTTCTTCTGTTTCACTATACTCTCACCACCTCAGCCCTCAAGATGCTTGAGATCTCCTTAGACCTTTGAAGATTCTGCAATCCAAGTAGGGTCACTTTGCACCTTTGCCCACTGACGGCTTTAATTCTGGTTTTCACAGATTCATTTTATCTGTATTTGCTTGTTGTTTTGCTTTCAAGCTTATAAAATTTGATTGCCATTATCATCACTTATATTTTGTTGCTATGGGCTTACTTTTTTATTAATCTTAAAATGTTTTTATTTTAGTGGAGTTTCAAGTAGGAATTTAAATAAATGTGCTCAATCCATATTCTTATTTACAAAGTCTATTTTATTTTGCATACATGTCAGTTTGTTGTAACAACTCAAACCTGTGTGATGGCCCAAAGCAGTCATAGTCTATATACAAATGGATGTGAATAACTTCCCTTGAATAAGTCTTATTTACCAAAGCAAGCTGTAACCTGGATTTGGTACATAGGCTATATTTACTGAACTCTATTATAAATTTAATGACTGCTTGTCTGACATTGTGAATAATATATTAAAAATACATTTCCTAATATGCATTCCTTCCTGCAGTTGTCTATTATAATTATTTGTGAGAAGGTATAATGCACAAATAAACATTTAAGAACTGTCCATTGCCCTACTCTCAATCCCAGCTGCTTTTGGGCACTGCAGTCTAAATAGAAATAGGCCAGAAGGAGTGATACAGCACATTGGCTGACTCCAAAAGCCAAATTCCATCTTACACTTGAACTCATGTCTATATTCAGGAGCAATACCTAAAGCACCCCTGGGGCTGAGCTCACTTCAACTGTTTTAACACATACAGGCTTGGTTAGTTTCTGAGCAACAAGCTCATGTAGGCCACCAATTGACCTTAGCTGCGTAAGTCCAAGACAGTCATCAGTGTAAACCAAGTTGGCACATAAAATTTACTAAAACAATATAAAATACATGTTTCCATATGTGTCTATCTATGTGTATGTGTATATACCTACATATTTACACACACATACAGATCCACACTAGTACATGGATATTTGCCCCTCATTCTTAAGTTTTCCATATGTAAAATAGCAATTCAAAAGTAATGAAAATAATATTTATTCAAAGAACACTATTTTAGTAAAATAATATTTAAACAGGGTGACTCAGTGGACTGCCAGGCCTTCCTTCCATGCCTGCATACTCATTCCTGGTCAAGCTTGTGGCCTGTGTACAACCAATAAAAAGATCACAGAGACTGTTGCTCTGATCATGAAAAGATATAAAACTCTGCATTCCTTGACTTTAATGCCTAGGAACATTCTATTACACTGTTAAAACATTTGAAAAATTTCCATGAATATTATCTAAAATATCTCTGAACACTAGCACAATGATGATCCTTAATTGAATAAAATTACTCCTCCAATTACTAGCAAGCACAACCCATAAAGGGGTCAGGTCTGCTTGGCATCCAGCTCTAGGGCAAGTCACGAGTTGCATGATTAATTGCCATGTAGTTTCCATGGGGGGAAGTGAGGAGTCCACGAGATGTTGGCTTTCAAATTCCAATATATACACACATCATTACATGTCCTGTTAAAATACAGATTCTCCTTTACTGGGTCTGAAGTATAGTTCAAAATTCTGCAATTCTAATCAGCTCATAGGTGACAGGTGTTGTGGCTACAGCACACAACTAAAGCAGCATAACTATTTGGAACCAGTGATCCAGAGGAAGATATGTCCTTGGGATTTGTCAGTGTCTGAGGTATCTCTCTGAGAGCTCTTAAACTGAAAACTATCTCCCTGATTTTAAGGACAAATTTGTTAATGGAATAAACAAGATGAATATGTCAATCTAGGCATTTTGTGTGACTGCCATCTAGCTTTCCTGGGTGCCTTTGTGTTCAAGTATTTGGTGCAGGTCCTATAGATACATAGGTAACTATACTAGGGTTGCAGAATGATCACTACACTAGACATGATAAAGTGAGGAATTAAAGAAAAACTGATAGCCTAGGTTACAATATCAAATCATATTATATTATATGACCTTATGTTATAATTTCATAATTCTGTAATGTGTTCCTATTTTTATTTTTTGTTTACATTTCCTATCATTCTAAAACAAACATTTAAAGAGTTTTCTTTTGTCTCGCATATATTCTGAAGTAAAATGTACTGTTGTAACTCTAAGCCAAGTTTTTGTGGAATACATATTTGAATGCAAAATAGATATGATATGAAAGAGACAGACTTTTCCTCAAATTCATATTCAGCCTGTGCTTCCACAAATATTTGTAAACCACTTCCTGTGGGCCAAGCTTCAGAGTAGGAACAAGAAAAATTCATATAGAAATACAAAGATGGAAAAAAGTTTCTTTTCTCACTAACAATAAACAGACAATTTAACTAGCAAACTTGGCATTTTTAATAAGTATCATGTTGAGGTAATTTCAGATCTATGGGAGCACATAATTACAAGAACTAACCAGCTTGTTTCTAGCATTTGCATTTTTTAAAATTCTTCATCTCTTCAGGAACTACACTCACAAGATACATTAATGTATTAAATGCCTTTAAAAGTTTTTGTTTGATAATTATAACATCTTGTATATTTCCAAGTATGGCTCACTTCTTGTCAGCAGGTTATTTTCCTTGCATTCCCATGTGTATTGTAACTTTTTGTTGAATATTAGAATAGTACAGACCAGGAAAAATAATGCTCACACCTGAAATTAAGTTTACCTCTTCTTCTAAAGGGTTCAAGGAATTGAGATTTGTATTGAATGTCTCTTTTCTGGTTGAAAGTGGGACTGATGTTCTCTTGTAACTTTACACATTCCAAACAGAAGGTGCACAGAAAAATAGATTGAGATAGTACAACAAGGTGAAAAATATTATTGTGATTTGACACTGGAGGATCCTGTAACAATGGGACAGTAGCAAAAAACTCATCCAAAGAATGAATCAGAATGTCAGAATACCCAGAAGCAAGAAAGAATATGCTATTACTGAAAGTTCAATATAGTCTGGAAATCATGCTAAGGATATCCAGCTTTATACTAAAACACACAAATATGCCTTAAAGAGATTTAGGTAGAGGAGTTAAAAAGTGAGATAATAGTAAGATTTCTTATCTCATTCTCTGAAGAATAGAACTGTTAGGCTAAATGTAAGAAAATCAGTTTTTAGGGTTTGTAATAGTCCAGATGTGAAATATAAATGACTGTTCTAAGACTGTGGCTAAGAAAGAGATCTATAGATTCAAGAAAAACTTGAGAAAAGCAAACAATGAGTCTTGGTAGATAAACTACCATGCACTTTAAAGATTAAAGATCCCAATAAATAAAAATGTCTATAGAAGCCAGGGCCTCACTCCAATAACCCAGATGCTGGGCCCACAGGCCCAAGTCAAAGATCATCCTGGAAAAGAACTGCACAGGCACACAAGCAATGGCCAGAGGACTGCCCAGGTACCACCGTTAAGTGCATGCAGACTATAGGCAGAAGCCCACTCAGACATCAATGACTGGGGTACACATCCCCCAGCCAAAGGCCCTCCAAGATAACAGCTATATAGGAGGCCAGGCCCTAGCCAAAGGCACACCTAGATACCATCCCAAGTGTGCACAGGCCCTAGCAAGAACCCTGCCTGGACAACAGGACAGCATGAGGATCCAGAAGGCCACCACTCAGAACATAAGAATTGGGGCAGAGGTGAGAAGCAGAGAAAAGGCCACTTCTGTGGCTTGCTGAGAACTGAAGACCACTGGGTGAGCAAAAAGTTTCCTCAACAAAGGTGCAGTAGGCTGCATCTGTTGAAATGAGAAGACACATAAACAAGTCTAAAAACCAGACTTCCAGATCACCTAAGGCAACCCCAAAGGGAAATGAGAGAAAACAATCTGATACTCAACTACCTGGACTCCGTGAACTGGCACAGAAAGAGGATCTGGAAAAAATGAAATCAGAAATAATTACTCAGATAATAACAGAGATTATGACCATAGTGCAAGACATGATTAATAAATCTAGAGAGGACACAGATAAAAAACAAACAAACAGAGGAGCTGAGGAACATAATGGAATCCCAACATAGGAAACAAATGTAATCCATAAAACAAATGCAAGCAGATATTCATGAGGTTAAAAACTCAACTGAAAGGTTACTCAGCAGAATGAGCCAATGTGAGGCCAGAATTTCAGATCTAGAAGATGGAATTGCAATTAGTGACCAGGAAAAGGAGAATTTCTTAAAAACAGTAAGGGACCACAAGATATCAATCCAGCAGCTGCTAGATGATGCAAGGAAAAATAACATAAGGGAGATAAGAGTCAATGAAGAAGTAGGAGAGAGTGCAGATGACACAAAAAAAAACTATTCACAGAAGTGATGGCAGAAAACTTCCCAAGCAGGGGAAAAGAACTTGACATACAGATAAGCGAGGCATATAGGACTCCAACTAGCCTTGATCAGAAGAAATCTACACATAGGCATATAATTGTTAGGATTCCAGAAAGCCAACAGAAGAACAAAATTCTACAAGCAGTTAGAGAAAAGAAACAAATCACCTACAAAGGAAAGCCCATCAGAATCACAGCAGACTTCTCAACACAAACAATCAAGGCAAAAAGAGCTGGGAGTGATGTATTTCAAGCCCTAAAGGAAAACCACTGCAAACCCAGATTGATGTACCCTGCAAAATTATCTTTCAAAATTAATGGAGTAATAAGATACTTTCATGATAAAGAGCGACTTAGGAACTTCATGAATACCAAACCAGCACTCCAAAAACTTTTAGACAATATTCTACAAAAAGACAATGAATATCACAACCCCAGAAAGCCCAGAAGAATGTATCCATGAGGCATGACAAGAAATTAAATGCAAAGGGGGAGAATATCCCAAAAGAAATAGTCATGACATGGATAAGTAAATACATATCAGTCATAACCATCAATGTTAATGATCTCAATTCACCAATCAAAAGAAATAGACTGGTAGAATGGGTCAAGAAACAAGATCCAACAATATGTTGCATACAAGAAACACACTTAATTCAACAAGAAACTCATACACAGAAAGTTAAAGGGTGGAAAACAATACTCCATGGGACAGGAAAAAAAGCAGGACTAGCTATCTTCTTTGAAGATCAACTGGATTTCAAACCAACACTGATTAACTGAAATAAAGGAGGACACAACGTCCTTGTAAAGGGAAAAATCCAAGAGGAAGAGATGACAATGATAAATATATATGCACCAAATACTAGTGCTTTTAACTATATAAAACAAATATTAACAGACATAAAAAATCAAATAAGCACTAATACATTAGGAGATAGATCAACTAGACAAAAAATAAGTAATGAAATATTAGAACTCAATCGAACTCTTGAACAAATGAACTTAACAGATGTTTACAGAGTCTTCCACCCCACAACATCAGAATACACATTCATTTCAGCTGCACATGGGTCATTCTCCAAAATAGACCATATACTCACTCACAGAACATTTTTAAGTAACTGAAGTTATCTCCTGTATATTATCAAACCACACTGCGATGAAACTGGAGATCAATAGCAAAAGAAATGGCAAAATATTCATAAACACATGGAAGTTGAACAACACACTTCTGAATAACCAATGGGTCACAGGGCAAATTAAAGGAGAAATCAGACAGTTCCTTCAATTAAGTGATAATGACAATACAACATAGCAGAATCTATGGGACACAATGAAAGCATACTTACAAGGGAAATTCATAGCAGTAAATACTCATATTAGGAAAACAGAGTGAGACCAATTAAACAACCTGATGCTGGCCCTCAAGCTTCTAGAAAAAGAAGAGCAGGACAAACCCAAAGCTCATACAAGGGAGGAAAGTATAAAGATCAGAGGAGAAATCAATTCAATGGAGACTAAGAGAAATATACAAAAAATCAATGAAGCCAAGAGTTGGTTCTTTGAAAGAATAAACAAAATTGACAAATCCTTAGAAAACCTTATCAGAGAAAGGGGGAAAAAGGCCCAAATCCATGCAATTAGGAATGAAAAGGATGAAATTACAGTGAACCCAGCAGAAATCCAGAGGATCATCAATACCTATTTTGAGAACCTATAAACACACAAGATGGACAACACAGAAGAAATGGACAGATTCCTAGATACATATGAATTACCAAAGTTGAATGAAGAAGACCTAAAAATTCTGAACAACCCAATATCAACCAATGAAATTGAAAATGTAATTAAAACTTATCAACTGAGAAAAGCCTGGGCCTTGATGGCTTCATTGCTGAATTCTGCAAGATATTTAGAGAGGAACTACTGCCACTACTGTTGAAACTCTTCAATGAAATTGAAAGGGAAGCAATACTCCCAAATTCATTCCTGGAAGCAAGTATCACCTTGATCCCCAAAGCAGAGATAAATCCAACTTAAAAAGAGAACTATAGGCCAATCTCACTAATGAACATAGATGCAAAAATCCTTAATAAGATAATGGCAAATAGAATGCAGAAGATCATCAAGAAGATCATACACCCTGATCAAGTGGAATTCATCCCAGGGATGCAGGGATGGTTCAATATATGAAAATCAATCAATGTAATACACTATATCAACAAAGCCAAGGACAAAAACCATGTGATCATCTCAATAGATGCAGAAAAAGCATCTGACAAATTCCAACACACATTCATAATAACAACCCTACAAAAAATTGGGATAGATTGTCTCTACCTCAACCTGATAAAAGCCATCTATAAAAAAACCAACAGCCAACATCATACTAAATAATCAAAAAGTGAAATCCTTTACACTATAATCAGGAACAAGACAAGGATGTCCACTATCACCACTCTTGTTCAATATAATTTTGGAAACATTAGCCAGGGCACTTAGACAAGTGAAAGAAACAAAAGGAATAAAGAGAGGAAACGAAGAAGTCAAACTGTCATTATTTGCAAATAACATGATACTCCATATAGAAGTCCCCAAGAACTCCACCAAAAGTCTTCTAGACTTAATAAATAAATTCAGTAGAGTAGCTGGATTCAAGGTCAACAACTAAAAATCAATAGCTTTCCTGTATGCAAACAACAGAGTCACTGAAATTCCTCTCACAATAGCATTCAAAACAATGAAATACCTAGGAATCATCCTAACAAAGGAAATCAAACACCTCTTCTCTGAAAACTATAGCACTCTGAAAAGAGAGATTGAAGATTATATCAGAAAATGGAAAGACATCCCCTGCTCCTGGGTAGGAAGGATCAACATAGTGAAAATGACCATACTTCCAAAATGGCTATATAGATTCAATGCAATTCCAATTGAACTTCCAGCAGCATACTTCACCGACCTTGAGAAAACAATCCAAAAATTCATTTGGAAACAGAAGAGACCCAGAATAGCAAAAGCAAATCTAGGTAACAGAGACATGGAAGGGGGTAGTACAACCCTCAACCTGAAACTATAATACAAAGCTACTGTGATTTAAAAAAAAAAAAAAAAAACAGCAAAGTACAGGCAAAGAAACAGACCTGAGGACCAGTGGAACAGATTAGAAGATGCAGAAACAATGCCAGACACACTCAGCCATCTCATCTCTGATAAAGGAGCCAAACACCCTCACTGGAGGAAAGATAGCCTCTTTAATAAATGTTGCTGTAAAATTTGGGTTTCAACTTGCCAAAGATTAAAACTAGATCTATATCTCTCACCATGCATCAAACTGAAATTGAAATGGATTAAAGATCTAAATATTAAAACAGAAATGCTGAACCGGCTGGAACAGAGGTTAGGTAGAACTCTTGAAGACATTAGTGGAGGAAAAGTTTTTATGAACAAAATTTCATTTGCCTGTGAACTATCACAAACAATCAACAAGTGGGATCTCTTCTTCTTACAAAAAAAGCTTCTGCACAGCAAGAGAAACCACCAATAGAGCGAAGAGACAACATACAATGAGGGAAAAAATTTTCACCTGCTGTTTCTAAGACCAAGGTCTACTATCTAGAATCTATAAAGAACTTTAAAAAATCAGACCTCCCAAATTTAAAGACCCAATCCAAAAATGGGCATCTGAAATGAACAGACATTTCTCAAAGAAGTAGAAATAGGAAATAAACATATGAAAAAATGTTCAACATCACAGGTCATTCGAGAGATGCAAATGAAAATGCCACTGAGATTCCACCTCACCCCAGAAAGAATGGCTGCTGTCATGAAATCAACCAATAACAAATGCTGGCAGGGCTGTGGGGAAAGAGAACCCTGCTCCACTGCTGGTGGGAGTGTAGACTTGTGCAACCACTGTGGAAATCAGTATGGAGATACCTCAAAGAACTAGGACTGGAAGTCCCATTTGACCCAACTATTCCCCTGCTGGGCATCTTCCACAAAAAATTAAAAGTCATACCACAGTGATATATGTGCACCCATGTTCATAGCAGCACAGTTTGTAATAGGTAAAACTTGGAAACAGCCCAAATGTCCATCACCTGGAGACTGAGTAAAGAAAATGTGATTTTTTAAAAAATGGAGTACTACTCAGCCATAAAAAATCAAAAATTAGCGACATAGCTAAATGGATGCACATTGAGGTGATATTCTTAAGTGAAATAAATAGGACACACATGTGTAAATACCCAATAGTTTCTCTAGTGTGAGAAACTGAAAGTGTAAATAAGGACTAAAAATTATAATCGATAATGTGAAGTAGGAGGAAAAGGGGCAAGTGGGGGGGGTCGGGGAAAGGAAAGAAAGGAATGGAATTAATATGAGAAAATGAAAAAATGGAAATAAAGTCTTTGTAAATAGGGAGGAATGGAGGGGTTGAAAGGAGGGCAGAGGAATGGGGAAAAAATAAGAACCAAGAGAGATTATGTAAAGTTACAAATTTCCAATGATGAATGTCAGTATATTGTATACCTAAAATGTACCAATCAAATAAAAATTTTTAAAAAATCCATAGGTTTGTGGGTAGGTATTAAGCAGCTGATCATCTAGTAAGAGGGATTCTAGTCAACATATAAGAATAAAAATTTAAATGCAAAATAATCTCTTACATACTCCCAGTGTCTCTTAAATATGAAAAAATTAAAATAGGAATAAGTTCTCTGGATACTTGAGGAGAATTCAAGTAGACTGACAAGCATTTTACAGCAGGATGTTAACCCTCGCTCTTAGATTGTAGATTCCTTTCTCAAGTTCTGGGGCCTCACTCCCAGGTTGTTTCCCCCCCCCCCCTCTCTCTCTCTCTCTCTCTTTCTCTCTCTCTCTTCTCATTCTCCTCCCTTCTTCCCCTTCCCTAATTTATAAACTTTATACTTATGAGCAAATTTGTTAACATTAATTTTATTCAAATATTTGATAGACTATATATATTTTATATTTATGATTTGTCGTGCTTGCTGTGCCTTTATTTTTTTAGAGATGCATATTTCATGAGGCCAAAAGTCAAGTCTCATTTTTCTAATTCCTGTATCTTTAACAGTGTATGAATAGCACTGAAAAGGTGCTTGAAAAACATTTACTGAGTAAAATAATAAAGTCCTGGATGGATGCAGTAAATATTTCAAATTCTTATGATAAAATCTAATGTCTTTGTTGATGTCTTTATCCGTGAATTTTTTGCTGATAGATGTGTCTCTTTCTTCACTGCTTTGCTATTTGCTCTCAGAACTCCATCTTTAAAAAGAATCTTATCTATTCCTTTTCAGTATCTCTTTTTCATTTAAAAATGAAAACAAAACTAGAGAAAATTTAAATCCCTCCTCATCTTTGGTCCATGACAGCATGTGGTTTACACTATTCTAATGTCACTCATTTACTATGACTTGTATGAATTATGAAAGATTTCAAATTTTCACCACTAAATTCCACTAGGAAAATATTAATGTTTTCAATTTGTAGGTCTCTGGCAAAATCTAGATTATTCCCCAAAATTTTATTGATCCTGAGGTTTCCTTAAAGTACACTAAGACATTGAAACTTTAATAGGCTTAAATTTACTTTTAAAGTATTTTGCAAAATGAATTATAAATATTGTTCTTATGACATTAAATTTCTTAGAAAGGTGTTCTCTTTGATTAAGGTTTTTTGAATTATAACATGAGTAGTGTACAGTTGTACAAGTAAAGGCTTAGTACTATCAATCAGCTTCTATTTAGACTTGTATATTCTTAGAAATTTTAGAAAATCCTAGAAGAGAAAGTGCTTTGTAGAAAAGATGGGGTAAAAATAGCATGAAGGGGGGAACACACTAAAAATTTTTTAATTGACATAAAAAAATAAACTCTTTTAAATTGTTAAACATAGCCAAATGTCATTATTCACAGAATTCACACAACAATGTTGTGTTTGTTCAACACAAACATTACATTAGAGGATACTAAACAATTACATCTGACAAAAATACAGGATTTGATTTTGTGAAACTCTGGTCACAATATTTTCATTTATCAATGCATGAACTTGTTTTATGTATGTCTTTGTCTAAAAACATCTATTTCACGTACATTATTGATTCATTTACAGTGAACTCATAGCCAACAGCACTGACTCACTCTGAAACAAAGCTTGTCTAATATATACATTTTTTCCATAAGCATATCACATGCATCTTGTGCTTAGGAACACTGGACATCACTGTAACACTATGTTTAGATACCATCTTAAGCAAAATCACCAAGAAATTTTGAAAAATGTCTCACTAAAAAGACTTGATAAAGAAGACTTGCTTACTTTCCAGTTCACTGTATGGTAAATGTCTTTGTTGGGTGTTGCAAAGCTTTGACCACTGTGTAGAAGCCCATAAATAACTACAAATTCACTGTAAGTATCCATACTGGAGTTATAAATGAAATTCATCAAGTAGGAAAATTCACAAATATGGAGTCTACAAACAATAAGAATCGATACATTGTCTCTGATGGTCTACAAGATCTTTGACCCATCATCCAGGGTGGCTCTGCAGGAAGACCTCCTATCCTCAAAGACTTGCCTTTCTCTACCAGTGTTGCGAAGGACGATTGACTCATCCATACAGTTACCTTTCTGTGAACTCTAGGTAAACTCTGGTCCTAGCAGAGGAAATGGATAAATGTATTGTCAGCTCATAGAAAATATACATAAAGGTACATAGTTGTAAATTAAAGAGGTCTCCTTGGTCGGCCTCAGTGTTGTCAAATCAAGCTCTTCCAGCTCTCTGTAGGAGACGTGAGAGCATAAGTGGTGGCTGAGAAGAAGCCACAAGTTTGGGGAACTTCTTCACTCTTCACTATAGTCCAGTTCATATGTGTTTAATTTACATCACTTTTCTATTAGATTTCTTGTGTACTAAAGTCTTAAGTCTATATTTTTAATACAGCTAATCTACCTAATCAGAAACATTTCATTTAGTAGGTGGTAGAGAAAATATTTATATATGTCAAATGTCTGAGAGATGCTCTGTAACAGATATTTGAAGTACAATTCTAGTAATATGTTTGTAGCCTCAGAATGGGGGGATAATAGACATGTACCACTACATGGTTTCAGTCACATTTCTTATGCCTAAATTCAAGATACATTATCCTCTGCAATTTTTGCACACATGTATGTTATTAATATTACAGTGCTACATGTACATAACTGGAAAACACACAAAAAAGGGATGTAATGATATGTTAATTTATACATTTACATATTAAACCAGTCACAGTGATTCATGTTTTCTCTTATTTCATTTATTTACATAAATATTTATTCTATCTTATCCATTATTAAAAATAGTAGTACAACAGTGTATAATAAAAAATAATAAAGAAAAAAACCACCAAAAACATTCTACATAAAAGCTATGAAAAATAGGTAAAAACTGCTGAATCAACTTCTTTGGAACTTTGGAGAACAATAAGCTTGAAATACAACAGAGAGAGCTTATTAATGAAACTAGCTAAATCTCAACAAATATATCAAAAGTTTGTTTTATTCTTCTATATTCCCATTACCAACTTTCATTTTCAGTGAAAACATTAAAATTAACAGCTCTAGCTTCATGGTGCTGATACCAGAAGGAAAAAAACAGACATGATTCACAAATCATCCTTGGGTCATTTCTCCCTCTGCTCCCTAGAAGACTCAGTTGAAAGGCTTGTTTTGAATGTGCCACCTAACTAGAACTCCCCTACCACACTGCTACCCAGGGCCATTTGTTGAAAACATTTACAGGGAAATGATTTAGTTGCTGATACCTGAAGCCTTAACTAGCAGTTACACAACCAAAAGATTTGAGTAGCCAAATCTTGATAGGAAAGGCTGAAGACTGACCTTGGGAAATGGGGAAGTTTTAGGAAGCAGTAGTATATTCCTAGGAATCCAGAAGCTAGGCACATGTCTAGGGCTATGCCTATGAATAGAAAAGACTGGAGACTCCCTTAAGCTGTCACCTTTGGCTGAACTTGGTTGGCACTTTGATCCAGCAGGAAGGGAAAACAAAGGCAGAGTTCTATGTCACTTGGAGGAGGGATGCCTGCCCCACCACAAACAGAGCCACTAACAAAGACAGAATTGTTTTCAGTTCCAGGCATTTAACAAAATCACTGTTTCATCTTTAGCTGACAAGTAAGGCAATAGAGCAGACATGTCAGACATGTCAATGGCCATACATAGCAAAGAAAGCCCATTTCACAGAATTGGTTCAGAAAAGTCACTAAGCAAGAAAAAATAAAAAACTACAGTAAGCAATGATAAACTCTAAAAGATGAGCATTTCTGATTTTTAATGTTGTCCTTCTATAATACAAAAGTCTTGCAATTTCTAACAAAAAATAAAAGAACGCTAGAAAACAAGAAAATATACCCTGTACATTGGGAAAGTCATAATCAACAGAAACCGTTTCAGAAGAAAGCTTAGGTATTGGAAAATCATTCAATAAAGGCCATAAATCAGCTCTTTTAGATGTACTTAAACAGCTGACAAACCATATTTAAGGAAATAAAGTAAAGCTGAACAAGAATATATCACCAAGTAGAAAATATTAATGAAGAGACAGAAATTATAAAAATTAACTGAAAAAAGTTCTGGCATTGAAAAGTAATATAAATCAAATCAGAAATTCACTAAAGGAGCTTAGCAATAGATTTGAACTGGCAGAAGAATCAATGAACATGAAAATAGTTCAATTGATATTTTCCTGTTTGAGCACATGAAGAAGAAGAACAAATAGAAATGAGTCTAAAGGGCTTGTGGGACATCATCATGCCAGTTAATCTTGACTGTCAACTTGACTGGATTAAGACTACTAAAAGATGATTGGATTGGGGGCGGGGCTGGGGCGGCCCACAGGCCCAGGTCAGGCCAGCGGCTCTGTCCCCCACTGATGCCATGGCAGTCGCCGGCTCCCAGGCTGACTGTGGCTACATCCAGACCATACTGGGCCAGCAGATCCTGGGCCAGCAGATCCTGGGCCAGCTGGACAGCTCCAGTCGGGCGCTGCCCTCCGAGGCCATGCTGAAGCTGGTGGGTGGCAGTGGCCACAGCGGCCAGGTGGCCAAGAGCCTGGGGATCCAGGAGCAGGTGCAGGAGACCCTGGCCCGGAAGAGGCACAGCCTCGTGGCCAATGGAAATCTCCACCGAACTAACAGTGTTCCAGACTATGTCTACAACCTACACTTGGTTGAAAATGACTTTGTTGGAGGTCATTCCCCTGCCACTAAGACCTACAGCATGCTGAAGGCTGGTACCACTGCCACACAGGGTGACCACTGGGGCCGAAGGACACTGCAGTAAGTTCCCAGAAGTTGGTGGAGGACAGGCCCTGGAGGCAGCCGCTGCGGAGACTGGAGATCTCCCCTGATAGCAACCCCAAGTGGGTCCACTATGCGCACAGTGAGCACCACTACAGCCAGCGGAGCCAGCTGGGCCACCAGGACAGTCATTGCTCCACACTCCTTGTGCCCCTGAGATGCGCCTGTTCTGAGATCCTGGGCTTCAACCAGTCCGGGACTGTGAGTAGGCAGTGCCACTATGACACCTACCACAGACACCACCAGTATGGGTCTGTCACTGACACAGTTTTTGCCAATGTCCCCGTCACCCCTGTGGTGTTCGCCTACCCTAGGCCAGGGACCAGTCACAGCATGGGCAACCTGCTGGAGAAGAACTACCTGAGTGCAGGCTCTGTTGCTGGGCAGGTCAGGCCACTGGTGCCCCTCCAGCCTGTCACTCAGAGCAGGGCCACAGGTCCTCATGGCACCAGAGCTCCTTCCACAGCACCTGCATGCTGAGGGAAGCCGGGCCTAGCATCACTGTGGACTCTGGTGGCCGGAAGACACACGTGACCATGGGCCAAGTGGCAGTGGCAGGCAGTGGAAATCTGCTTCTGGAGAGGAGCACCTTCGCCAATCCATAGCTTGGGGCCGCAGACATGGAGATGACCCCAGAGCAAGCTGTGAGCATGCTTGACGCCAACCACACACTGCTGGCCTGGGTGGCAACCATGGCCACCTTCATCCAGCATGAGAGCTTCCAGAAGGCAGAGGCGCACAGGAGGGTTTATCAGCTACGTGGCATCCCCAAGCTTCTGCAGCTGCTCAAAGTTCAGAATGAAGCCGTGCAGCAAGCTATGTGTGGGGTCTTGAGAAACTTGGTGTTTGAAGATAATGACAAATTGGAGGTCACAGAACTAAATGGGGTGCCCTGACTATTTCAGTTGCTGAAGCAGACCAGAGACTTGGAGACTAAAAACCAGATCATAGGTTTGCTGTGGAATTTGTCTTCCAGTGACAAACTCAAGAATCTCATGATAACTGAAGCCTTGCTCACCCTGATGGAGAACATGATCATCCCCTTCTCGGGGTGGCCAGAAGGAGATGACCCCACAGCAAATGGTTTGCTTGATTTTGATATATTCTACAATGTCACTGGATGCCTCAGAAACATGAGCTCAGCTGGCCCTGATGGGAAGAAAGTAATGAGAAGATGTGATGAACTCATTGATTCCCTGGTCCACTATGTCAGGGGGACCATTGCAGACTACCAGCCAGATGACAAGGCCACCGGGAACTGTGTGTGCACCCTTCACAACCTCTTCTACCAGCTGGAGACAGAGCTCCCAGAAAAATATTCCCAGACTATCTACATTCAAAACCAGAATATCCAGACAACAGCAAAAGTGTTGGGTGGTTTGGTAATCGCAGCAGGAAAGTAAAAGAGTAATACCAGGATGTGTCAATGCCAGAAGAGAAGAGCAACTCCAAGGGCGTGGAGTGGCTGTAGCACTCCATTGTGATATGGATGTACTTGTCCTTGATTACCAAGAGCGTGTGCAACTACATACAGGAAGCATCCCTGGGAGCTCTCCAGAACCTCACTGCAGGAAGCGAGCCGATGCCAACATCCGTGGCCCAGACCATGGTGCTAAAGGAAAGCGGCCTGCAACACACCTGGAAGATGCTGCCTGTCGGGGACCCCAGTGTGAAGAAGACTGCTATCTCTCTGCTGAGGAACTTGTCCTGGAATCTCTCTCTGCAGAATGAAATTGCCAAAGAAACCCTACCGGATTTGGTTTCCATAACTCCTGACAGTCCCAACAACTAACCTTATTAAGACGACAGCCTCGGCCTGTTACACACTGAACAACATAATCCAGAACAGCTACCAGAACGCACGGGACCTCCGGAACATGGGAGGCCTCCACAAGGCCATGGCCATAGGGCTGGGGACGCCTACATCCCAGCAAAGCCACTAAGGTGGTGTCTGTGCTCCTACACTCCCTGTGAGCACACACAGAGCTCCACACAGCCTACAAGAAGGCTCAGTTTAAGAAGACAGACTCTGTCAACAGCCGGACTACCAAAGCCTACCACTCCCTTAAGGACTGAGGACAGGGAGACAGAGCCACAGAAATTTCAGCCTCATCCTCTTGGCCATGCAAAAAACCCCAAGGAAAATACCTATTTTTCTACTGTCTAGCCCAAGAATCCTCAAAAAGAAAACACATGTTGTTTCTAGCCTTTTCTGTTGCCATGGTCCTGAGATCCAGAAAACAAATCATCAGAGCACAGTGTTTTTAGGCCCCAGAGGACTTTTGCAAGGTTTCTGCCTGTAACTACCCACAGCAGGCTCTCCCTCAGCCTCTACCCTCCAGAGGCCACCTGGGTGCTCACAGGCAGGGTGTGTGAGGGCAGAGCTGTTGTGTCACTCACATTTTAAAAGTTTGATTTCTCTTTGTACTCCCAGTTTCTGCACATGCTTCAGCACCAAGTCACAAGTGTGTCATTCAGATATGCTAAAACCCATCAGGAAGGACAAGAAATACCTGCAGGCCTCCAGAGGAAAGTGTCATGGAAGGTCATTTGTTTGCTCCATGTTCGTTTTTATCCCCTTGGCTCTTTTTCCCTGTGGTTTTAAATGAACCTGAGAAATTTACATTACAGAAGCATGCATGTAAGAAAAAGGAATTGTGGGGGTGAGCTTGCAGCAAGATTAAATGGGGGCTGTAAAATCCAGGGTTCACTAGGCACTGGGTGAATGGGACTTGTGCTCAAGGAAATAACTTGCCTGTCCTAACAGCCAGAGATGAAGATCTCTTCTACACAGTGGGCTCCGGGAGCTGTGTCCTGGGCCTTCTCCCCTTCTGCCTTGGTGGGGGATGAGACAGGCTCTGCCAGGGGCACCCAGGGCCACCCGGGCTGTGGATGCAGCTCAGCAAATGAGCCACTACTGGGCATCTCAGCTCACCCAGAATGTGAGAAATAACGGAGCCATGGATACAATAGAAGAGTCACATGGAGGAAGCACATGGCAAGGTGCCAAGGTGCTCCCGAAATGACATAAGGATGCTGAGCTTCAAAGGTGCTGTCGCCAACTGCAGGGATTGTATTAACAGGGCTGTGATTAAAACCACTCGTGGAGGATTAGTCTTCTCAACTCCAATTCTGTTACACATTTTGCTTCTATGAAAAAGTCTGACAATATTTGTTATAAGAAAGTAAGAAAACGAAAACTCCTTTGGCTCCTTTTAGGTAGAAAAATGTAATAGAAAATAAATTCTCATTTCCAGTTTCAGTGTGCACTTAAGTCTTTCTTATACTTGGAACTTAATAATTGTTGTCCAAGTTTAAAATTCATTGAAGATGGATTATTAACCTAGACCAAAATGAAGTTGCTATCATTTTTTTTAAATCCTAAAGAGGGAATTTACATCTTTTTCCCTGGGTTTCAGACAATAAGCATTTAGAGTTTATGTCTTTCTCTAGATAAATGATATATGTTCAAATATTTCCATGTTTTCAAGGCACTAATAGAGCTTTCAAATATTAAACATAAAATGAAGCAAAAGTGAAAAAAAATGATGATTGGATTGCAAGGACACTAACTGCATTGTGACTTTGGGAACTATATCTGGTCACTGGTCACTTCCAGTCTGTCTTCTTCCCTTGCTGTTTCCCAGATGCCATGAGTTGAGTAGTTTTCTTCTACTATGCCCTTCTTCCCTGATAGTACTGTCTCTGAGCCAGCCAACCATGGACTGAAATCTCTGAAACCATAAGAAAAAATGAACTTGTTTTCCTTTAGTTGCAGGTATCAGGTATTTTGTTCCAGCAATGGGAAAGCTGACTAATACACTCATGTAATATACCAACAAGTATATAATGGGAATCACAGATGAAGAACATAAAGAAATGGCTGAAAGACACTAGAAATCATAGTTAGAAACTCAGCAAATTTGATGGACAAATGTTCATATATACATCCAAGAAGTTTAATGAATTCCAAGGAGGATAAATTTAAAGAGATCTACACTGAGATACATCATAATCTAATCACCAATAATTAAGAACAAAGAGAGAATCTTGATGGTACACAAAAAAACCAACTCATCACATACTGAAAATTCTCAAAAAGTTTAGCAGGTGATTTTTACAACAGAAATCTTGAAAGCTGATGACAGCAAATGACATATTCAAAGTGCTAGAAAAAGAAAAAAGATGTCAGCCAAGAATTCTATATTCTATAAGACTATTATTCAAAAACAAAGGATGCCGGGTGTGGTAGCACATATCTGTAATCCCAGCACTTGAGAAGTTGAGGCAGAAAGATTGCTGAGAGTTTGAGGCCAGCCTGGCCTTTCCTGCCTCAGAAAAAAAAGGAGTAATTAGGATATACCATATGAAAAGCAACAAGAGTTCACTTCTAGGAGACCCGTTCTATAAGAAAGTATAAAAGGCATTCTTCAAAATAAAACAGAAGGTCATAGCACAACAATTCAAAACAACATGAAGTATTAAAGGACTCCAGTAAAGATAACAATATTAAAGATAATATTAATTTATACTTTCACTTATATCTTCTTCATTTTCCTATGTATTTAAAAGACAAATGTATATTAGTGTTTATATAATGTATGAATATGTAGCTTATAATAGTAGGCTAAAAAGCATTACATGAATATAGAGGACAGTTATATGACCAAATTAAGTAATATAGTAGAAATTCATAAATAACCAGAAACATGGAGGTCAACAAAATAGACTTGAAAAAAATTAGAAAATTTGAATAGACTTATAATCAGTAATTAAAAATCTCCCCAAAATGTAAAAATCTCAGGAATAGATTCATTTGAAAACCTACCAAATATGGAAAGACTAAGATTAATTAATATTAATCATTTTATCTTCTAATACATAGAAGGGGAAGGAATACTTTCCTGTACTTTCTATGAAACCACTCTTACCCTGATTATTAAGACAGATATCTTTAAATCACAAGAAAATGATAGATCAAAATCCTTTATGAATAAGGAAAAGAAAAACTGAGTTCATCAGCTTATTTTAAAAATGATGTGAATGAACAAGCTGTATTCATCCTAATGACACAGGATTTGTTTCAGTATTGACATTCTAATTGATGTGAACCATGATACCAATAAAGTAAATACCAATGATCATCTCAGTACACATAGAGAAGGAATTTGACAAATTCAACATAATCTCATTATTTTATTTTCAAAGTCACTCAATAAAATAAAACTACAAGGAGACTTAACTTTATAAATATTAACTATGAAAACTCCACAGTAAAAAAATTAAAACTTTACACCTAAGACCATATAAAACAAGCATGTCCATGTTTACCCACATCTACTCAGCATTGTATAGAACTTTTAAACAGGGTAATTAAATAATAGCAATAAATAAAATGTATCCAAACTGAAAAACTTAGTAAAGGTATTTCTACTTATAGATGATATGATTTTAATATATCAAAAATTTCATGTGTGTGTGGTAGTACACAGCTGGCTCTTGGGAAGCTGAAGTAGGAGAATCACCTGCAGTTCAAGGCTAGTCTTGGCTACATATTTCAAAGACAAATACTACAAGAAAGAAAGAAAGAAAGAAAGAAAGAAAGAAAGAAAGAAAGAAAGAAAGAAAGAAAGAAAGAAAGAAAGAGAAGGAGGAAGGGAAGGGAAGGAAGGAAAGAAGAAAGAAAAGAAGAAAAGAAAAGTCTAAAGGATCCACAAAACACTGACAGGTAATAAACTCTTAGGAGATATAGGTAGGTATGAGTCTTTCTAATTTGGATTAAGGAATGATTTTAATTTAAATATGTGACATTAAAAGCATCAGCAAAAATGGCAAAAATATAAATTTTGCTACATTAAAGTGAAATATTTTGTGCATCAAAGTAAATTTCAAGAAAATGAAAACAGGTTCCACTGCTCCCAGCCCAGAGGTAGGCACTTCTGGGCCACCATTCCACTGCTCCCAGCCCAGAGGAGGTGAGCCACATGGGCGCCAACAGCACACCCTCTCACCCAACTTTGAGATGAGAAGACATATAAATAAGTCTCAAAACCAGACTTCCATATCACTGAAGGCAACCCCAAAAGGAAATGAGATGTAACGCTCTGATACTCAACCACCTGGACTCCCTGAACTGACAACAAAAGAGGATCTTGAAAAAATGAAATCAGAAATAATTTCTCTGATAACAGCAGAGATTGTGCCCATAGTACAAGACATGATTAATAAATCTAGAGAGGACACAGATAAAAAAAATAGAGGAGCTGAGGAACACAATGGAATCCCAACATAGGAAACAAATGGAATCCATAAAACAGATACAAAAAGATTTCCAGGACCAAAAAAAAAAAAGATTTCCAGGAGATTAAAAGCTCCATTGAAAGTCTACACAGCAGAACAAGCCAATGTGAGGACAGAATTCCAGATATAGAAGATAAGATTGAAATTAGTGACCAGGAAAAGAAAAATTGCTTCAAAATTGTAAGGGATCAGAAGAAATCAATCCAGGAGCTGCTAGACAATGCAAAGAAGAATAACATAAGACTGATTGGAGTCAATGAAGAAACAAGAGAGAGTGCAGATGACATAAAAACACTGTTCATAGAAGTGATGGCAGAAAACTTCCCAAGCAGGAGAAAAGAACTTGACATACATGTAAGTGAGGCATATAGGACTCCAAATAGCCTTGATCGAAAAGAAAAATCTACCCAGAGGCATATAATTGTTAAGATTCCAGAAACTCAACAGAAGAACAAAGTTCTACAAGCAGTGAGAGAAAAGAAACATCACATACAAAGGAAAGCCCATTAGAATCACAGCAGCCTTCTCAACACAAACCTTCAGGGCAAGAAGAGCTTGGAGTGATGTATTACAAGCCCTAAAGGAAAACAGCTTCCAACACAGATTGATGTACCCTGTGAAACTGTCTTTCAAAATTGATGGAGAAATAAGATACTTTCATGACAAAGAGCACCTTAGGAATTTCATGAATACCAAACCAGCACTCCAAAAAATTTTAGACAATACCCTAGGAATAGACAATGAGGATCACAACCCCAGGAAGCACAGCAGAATGAACCCATTGGGCGTGGCAAGAAATTAAAGGTAAAGGGGGAGAATCCAACAAAAAGAAAAAGTCATGAACTTCCTCTCCCTAATGAGTGTATAATTCAATCTTGTTACTGTACTGATTAGTATTTTTCTGATTCCAGTGTTCCACACCTTTCCTTGCACTGTACTGGCTGTTTATCATCTTCTTGTGTCTACTTTTTAATTGGGTTGTCTATTAATGAACTGTAAGAGTTCTTTATATATTCCGGTCATAGGTTATATGTATTATAAATATGGCCTTTTTAAGGACTACTTTTCTTTTCTTAATGATGTCATTTAAAGTTCTAAATTTTGATAGAATCTCATTTATCAATTTCTTTCTTTTATACATCATGTTTTTTATGTGCTAGGAAATTCTTGCATACCCTAAATTCATAAACATTTTCCCTTATAATTTCTTCTTCTTCAAGTTTTATACTTTTAGGCTTTTCTATTTAGGTTCATAGATCCCTTCAAATTATTTTTATGTATGGAAATAAAGGGCTGAGGTTAATTTTTTATATACAGATACCAGGTGTTCTAGTGCCATTTGCTGAAAACACTATCTTTTCCTCTGCCCTTGAATTGAGTTTATGTTCTATAAAATGTTAATGTTAAATAATCTTTCAAAACTCAGTGGACCATATATGTGTAGCTCTATTTCTAGATTCTCTGTTTTGTTCCAGTGATCTATATGTCTTTCCTTACACCAACACTGCCTTGATTACTGTAGCTTTAGAGGAAGTTTTAAAATTAGGTACTAAATGTCTTCCAACACTGTTTTCTTTTTCTTTTTACTTTTCCATGTCCTCTGTACTCCTACATAACTTTTAAATTTCAATATCCAATTCTTCATTTTATAGCAAGTATACATAGACCTGAATTTTTGTATATACTTTGTGTTTTCTAATCCTGCTAAATGAAAATACAAGTTCTAGGGGCTCCTAGAGATTTCTTAGTATTTTCTCTGTAGATAATTGCTTCATCTACATATAAAGATTTTACTTCTACCTTGCCAATCCTATCCTAATTGTGTCATTTTATTGCCAGACTATTTTGGTTTGGGCCTGTTTCAAAGTTTAATGGACAGATGAAGAGTAGGCAGAGCTACCTTTGTTCCCCACCTTAAGGAGAAAGCATTGTATCTTCTACATTCATATAAGGCATTTTTCCCGGAAGTATGGAGTACATGTCTTTTATCTGTTGAGAAGCTTCTGTTCTACTTCTAGTCTCCTGATAGCTTTTACCATGAACAGCTGTAGAATTTAGTCCAATGCTTTTCCTCTAACTACTGAGAGGATCATATGGCTTTTTCTTTCTGTTTTAAATGTTTAATATAATTTATCAGTTAAAATGTATATGAGCCTGTTGTTGTCATATAGGTAGGTTTTCAAGCTAGGAATATACTTTCTTTAATAGGTGCTATTCAAATTTTATATTTACTCCAGAGTAAGTTTCATTAATTTGTCTTCCAAGGTACTTTTTAGAAGTTATCCAACTTATTTAAAAAGATTTTTGTAATATGCTTTCTATATCCTTTTAAATTCTGTAAAATCTGTGATAATGTCTTCTAGATCTTGATATTATAATTTTAAAAATGTATAATTGATATTGTGTAATAGGAAGAAAAGGTCTAAAGGAGTAGGGGAAGTTGGAGGGGTAGGGGAAAGGAAAGAAGGGAAAAGAAAAAATATGAGAAAAGAAAAAAATGGAAACAAAGTCTTTGCAAATAGGAAAGGTTGGAGGGATTGAAGGCAGGGCAGGGGAAGGGGAAAAAAATAAGAACCAAGATACTCATGTAACGGTCCAAGATCCCAATTGTGAATGTAACTGTATTTTATACCTAAAATGTACCAATAAACTTAATGAAAAAATAAGATGAAAACACAACCTGCAAGAGAGAAAATAATTTTAAATCATACACATAATAAGGTTCTAATATCCTGAATATATAAAGAACTCTTAAAACCCAAGAAAAATATGTAGTAGGCAGTGTGAAAACAATTTTATAGAATAAACTCACATGCCATAAACATGATACAAAGACATTTTAAAATGAGAAGAAACTGGACAACCATATTGATAGTATCTATGTATAAGGAGGCTCAGAGTAATTTATATAATTTTGTTTCATCTTGGTATTTTCTGGTGCTTTTGACAATACAGCAAACATCTGTTACATTCATAAATAGTAACATTTACCATTAATAACTTGCTGCTAATGGCACGGAATGGCATGCCGCTGTGTGTCTTGTGTGAAATAACTGCTTCCACAATTCACATCCTGAATCTGGACTGACAAGCAAACTACAACTTTTCATCCTATGGATTTTTTTGAGAGCGAATGACTGCACTTAAATTTGTTTAATGCCCATAAAGTGGTTTAAAGATGAAAATTGCTACATAAATGCTAAGTATTGTTATTGATGATTAAGAATCACTTGACATAGCACAAGTGATCTCTTCATTACTGGCATGAAAGCCATTTTCTGTAGCCAAAGGGTAAGGAATTTTACTCATAATATTGACATTTTAAAAAGTGTATTGCTGTGAGACATGGTGTGTTGCAAACACTTATCTTCCCTTTCATTTAAGCACTGTTAGAATTTTATATTTGGTGGAGTCAGATCTATATTTATTTGTGTCAAATGTTAATTTGTTAGCTATATTATAAATTTTTCATGGTACTGCTATATTGATGATACTTTCAAGAAACAATTATCATTTTTAACAAGAATGTCTTAGGAGTAGGTATGTCTTTATGAAGTGCTTAGTACTGGATATATGGTAATTGTGTCTGGGGAAGATATTTATGTCAAATCAGACATAGACTTTCAGGATTAACAGAGGAGTAGGGATGCAGAAGACATTGTATGGGCTTGTGTGGACTTGCTGAAGCATGCTTTCTGAGTTTTGCCCTCAGATTGATTGTCATCTAATATTTTGTAAGCATTTAATTCCTAATGATTACCTGCAAACCAAGGATTTGCTTTGTCATATATATATTTGACAAAGGACTGAAGCTCAGAGATTGTTATATAACCAAGATCACATAGATAAGTACTATATTATTCTTCAGAAGGACAGGGAGATTTGCACTGCTTCAACCAGGCACATAAAGGTTAAGCTGAAAACGTGAAGGGGCTCAAATGAGAGAAAAAAAAAGTTCATGCTGCCAATGTTGCTTTTACCCTTCATGACAAAGTTTATTTGGCAACTCAGTCCCATTAAACAAAGAGCTTCTTGTTGCATCTTTTCAGGGAGGTATGGCAGAAATAAAATAGGATTCAGAGTACAGATCTCTTTTCTTAGATCTTTCTCTAATTAAATAATTGTTATTGTTTCTCATATATCCAGTCAGATTAATAACATGTTCTAATGAGATCAACAATGCAAAAACTGAAGTGTTAAATAATTTCTTATCCATAGTATTACTATTCTCTCAAGCTTTAGTTTAGAACATTTCTTTAGTATTTTAGCACATTTCCTGACATATTGAGATTGTGTGATTTTGTTATCACTCTGCCTGGTGATTGCTAAGTCAGTGCACAGGATCCCAAACAAAACTTTTCCATTGTAGGTGCTATTCACATACACTTTTTCAGCTCTTAAACATCCATAAATCTGTCCATTCATATTGAAGCATACACTTTAAAAGGAAAAATCCTTAAAATACTAATCCCAATTTGCATTTTCAGAGAAGAAAACTTCCCTCACTTCATATAACTCATGCAGCTTTCCAAAACTGGTACCAGGATCAAGTAGGTTACATTTATGCTATGAGTCATTAATTATCTGCCAAAGCAGAATATGCCCAGGCAGCTTTCTTATGGTATATGGACTTAAGCTGTACGGAGAACTCAAACAAAATGAATCCATCTCAGATATTCTACAGTGATTACTTTACCTAGTAAGCAGAACCTGGTTTGAAGAACAATTTATCCAGTTATATTTATTTGATATTTTTAAAAATTGCCTCTTTCTTTTTTTTTTTATTTTTGGTACCAGGGATCAAACTCGGGTCCTTGCACTTGCGAGGCAGGAGGTGGAACCACTGAGCTAAATCCCCGGCCAAAATTGCCTCTTTCATGCATTCATAATTCCCTCTCATTTATAAGTAAGCATGATGACTTATTCACTGGCATTGATGTTAAAAACCAGAAAACTGGAAAAAGTGATAGCAAGCTATTATGCTTTTTATGTAAAAAAATATGGTTTCACTTGATTTTTTTTCTATTTCAGTAACATAACTTTGCAATTAAGTATAAAAACATAACAATAGAAAACCATGGAGTCTGTGAAGTGCTAAACTCCTCCATTACCTTTCCTGTATGAAAGAAATGGATCCCAAACAAAATAAGTGGCTACCTAAAGAAATCTCTACAGACCATGTACATAGAAAATTGTCCAGCTTTTAACCCACTTTAACTCTTTCAAGCAACACTGATGTACTATAAGTAGCAAGTCACTGGTACTTGTTACTGGTGCTATTGGTAGCAAATCTCTATGAAATAGGGGTGTGACCTGACAGTGAGCAGTCTAATATTTCTCAGAGTGACAGGCAATATTCCCAGAAACACAACTTGTAATACAGCATCATGAATTGTTCTAGACTGTGCCCACACAGAAGCCAGAAATAATCAACTCCAGGTCTGAAACATCTGTTGGAGGAAAAGACTGGAGGTTAGAAAAATTTAAAGCACAAGATGAGACTTGGTGATGGATTGAGGGTAGATCTGTGGGCTGTAAGGACTGACCAGCTATAAAGATATACTATGTTGGGCCAGGGATTTAGCTCAGTGGTTCTGCCTCCTGCCTCGCATGCGCAAGGACCCGAGTTTGATCCCCGGTACCAAAAAAAAAAAAAAAAAGATATACTATATTAATAATACAAAGCTATCACTTAATATTATCTTGGAAATTACCAGTTTAGTTTGAACTGTAACTAGAGTTTTTTGGTTCTCCTTTTAAGGACAAATTCTATCCTTTGGTGTATAATGATTATAAAATAATTTTCAACAGGAATTCCTAAGCTAGTAAATAGAGACTGTTGAGAAGAAAACATTAGTTTCCACAATGTTTACACTTTACAGTTTGATTCATGACTGCAAATACAGCTGTGAGTGGCCCTGTATTGATCCTCAGTTTGCAATCATTTTGTTGTTTCTGCTTCTAGTCAGTAGGAAGAATAAGAATAAATGGCAGCTCACTTTATTTACAATAAAATTGAGTTTTTAAGGATAGGGTGCTTAATTTTAAGGAAAACACTCTTACCAGTTTTAATTTGAACCAAGCTCATTTCATAGATTCAGACTAATTCAATAACCAGGAATGTGCTCTGTTATCTCGGGTTTTTAAACTATCTATGTAAGTAAAATTTGAACTTAGTAAATATAGACAAAATGCTTACCGTGCACAAGTATGCAATGTACCACATTAAGCATTTAAGACCATGAAAAAATTATTTTTAAAAAACTATTTTAAAGAACATGTGTGTGTGCGCATGTGTGTCACATAACTTGGTCAAGATATGACAATTCACTCTATCTTCTGAAGTATTGTAGCTTACTGGGCAGTGTCAAGGCAAATGTGGTCAGTGCTTGCAAGGGAAATACATTTAATGTAGGACACATAATTTATAGGATTATTTTACAATAGTCACCCAAAAAGTCAAATGCAGAGGAGTGCAAGAGACCTAGCCATGCACTAGAGACCCAAAGAACCCAGCCAATGGCCTGGATCCCACAACAATGTGCCGCACAAGTCCAGCTGAAGGCCTAAAGTCCAAGGCAATGTCCTCCATGGATCTAGCCAGTGGCCTAGAGCCCAGGACAATGTCTCATGCTTGTTCATATTGAGAATGTACACCCAGAAGGCCCAAAGGCCAATAGTGGAAGCCAGAAAACCTGCACCAGTCAGATAAAGGATTTGTGCCACCAGGCTGAGAGATCTACATTGGAGCTAGGGAGTGACACAGTGAAGATCAGAGCTCCCCTCACAAGAACAGCAGCCATTCCCAGGGACAGTGAAAACCCAAGCTCCTCTTCCGATAAGAACCGCAAAGTTCTCATCAGAAAAACCAACTACAGCCAGCTTCTCTTAGAAAATCAACAGCCCACAAGCTTCCCCTCCTGTTCTCTTTTTATGCCATTGGCAACAATCCTCAGGTGGGTCTTCCATGCCCAAACCACACTTATTCAGTTCAGCTGGGTGTTACAAGTTTACCATTAGTTAATCCACCACAGCAAATATATTGATATTCAATGAGGGAAATCATTTTCACCTTTCTGCTAGATGAAGACATGCTCTGACCATATCAAGTAAGATACAACATAGCCTTTTTAGCATCACAAGGCTTGGGGGGGGGTGCGCGTGAGCGCATGTGTGTCACTGTTGACTGAACCCAGGGCTTTTACATTGAACTGTGCTTTCAGTCCTTTCTATTTTTCATTTAAAGACAAAGTCTCATTAAGTTTCCCAGGTGAAACTCAAACTTCCAACCCTCCTATCTCAGCCTGAGATTATAAGTATTTGCCAACACACCCAGCTCATCTCATGTCTTTTGTTTAGTAGACTTTTGGAAATAATTTTTCATTATTTTCCTATATGGTACTTCTAAATGTTATAAACTAATAATGGCATTTATGTTATAGTGAGATATGTATTAGCTTGCATTACTATAATGAAATATATCAGATAGGCTTTTCTTTATAAAGAAAAGATATCTATGGAACTCACAGTTCTGGAAGCTCACAGATGTAGTACTGGCCTCAGCTCAGCTCTGGTGAAGATCCTCTTGGCTGCATACCATCATCGTCAGAGTATGTGAGAGGAAAGAAGAGAACACATCTCAAAGCAGGATGCCAAAAAGCAACGGGGATCCCACAATCCCTTCTGAACGCACACCCCAACTGATCTAAGGATCTCCCCCTCAGCCTCAACTCTTAAATGTTCTGTCACCATCTCCTGAAACCATCACTGTGGGGAGAAATCATCCAACATGTGAACCTCTAGGGGACAGACAAGGCCAAACCATAGCAGTGTATAAAAGTACTTAATTCAGAAGCAAGTAGCAAACTAGGGTCAATCTTCTCTCAAATCCCAACCTTATGTACTTCACATTCTTAGAGTCTTATGACAATTTTAATGTGCTTTTTATGGGAAACATATTTTTCAAGAAACAGGGCATAGTTTATTCATTTTTTCCTCTTGTTATTTATGTTAGTATCTGATTTCCTTTCATTTGTTTAGCTCAGTAAAGCAAGATATATACCCTTTTTGTCATATTTCTATTAATTTCTGATTCATTTGCACTCTATCACACAACAATCAATCCGTGATTTTTCATTGAGGGCCTGCTTTCAGTTCAAACTGATTAATTGAAGTATATCCAGGTTTTCTTAAATTACCTGGAGTGCCTAATTCCCCTGTTTTAAAAATTAAACTCTTTAATATTGTGATATCTTGAAAATGTCTTTATCAAGGGTGAGACAACTCCTTGAAACAAAAGCAGATATTAAATAATTTTAGTGTTTGCAGCTATTTTGTCTCTACCCAACCCTATTGCTGTGTTACAAAAGCAATTACAGGATACATGTAAATGAAAAGGTGTTCCAATAAAACTTTTTTCTACAAAAAACTGAGAAGAGAAATTTGAACAATTAACGATTGCTTTCAGGTCTGTAGTCTACATAGTTATCTCATTGGTGTGGAATCGTTTGTATCATCTCCTTTATCTTCTGCTCTAATCTAGAATGATTACTTCATATTGTTTTAATTACTATTATCCAGGAATTGATGTTTACTGGTCTCCTGGGTTAGAACCATTATTTTGTGGAGCTCATATCTTCATCTTTCTTGATTGACCCTTTACATTGCTATACTTATTGATATCTATCCTCCATTATGCTCTTTATTTATCCTTTTTGTTTCTCACACAAGAGAAACAATACAATATTTAAACTTATGTGTCTGATTTATTTCACTTAAGATTATGGTCTCAAGGTGCATTCATTTTCCTACAAATGACTCTAATTTATTTTTCTTTATGGCTGAGTAGGATTGTATCGTATATAAATACCACATTTTCTTTATCCATTCATCTTTTGATTAGCATAGAGGTTGTTTCTAAGATTTAGCTATTAAAAATTGTGCTGTTTTGGGTTTAACTTGCTCTTTTTTTCTAGAAGCATGAGGTTCAACGTTAGGTTATTTATTTGATCTCACTGTTTTTCTGATGAGAGAATTCACTGCTATAAATTTCCCTCATAGAACTGTTTTTCTTGTGTCCCATAATCCCCAGTATGTCATGTTGGCATTATTGTTCAATTGTAGAGACTAATTTCTTCTTTAATTCCTCTGCGACCCATTAGTTATTCAGGATGGTGTTATTTAATTTCCATGTGTTTATATAGCTCTTATGGTTCCTTTTGGCATTGATGTCCAATTTCATTGCATTATGATCTGATGACACACATGGGATAATTTTAATTCCTTTGTAATTATTTTAAAATGTTCTATGAGATAGTATGTGGTCTCTTTTGGAGAAAGTTCTATGTGCTGCTGAAAAGAATGTATATTCTGTTGTTGAGTGGAATACTTTGTCTATATCTACTAAGTCCATTTTTTCAAAGGTTTAGATCAGCTCTGATATTTGTTGATTTTATGTCTAGTTGATCTAGCCATTAATGTTTTCATATCCATTAATGTTTGTTTTATACAGCTGGGTGCGCTGCTATTTGGTTCATACATATTTATGATTGTTTTCTCTTCCTCTTGGATTCTTCCCTTAACAAGTATGTGGTAACTTTCTTTGTCTCTTCTCATCAGTCTTGCTTTGAAATCCACTTTTTATGCAAATTGAATAGCTACCTCTGCTTTTTACTGGGTTCCTGTCACATGGGATATTGTTTTCCATCCTTTGACTTTTCATTTATAAGTTTCTTTCTGAATTAAATGTATTTCTTTTATGCAGCACATTGTTGGACCTTGTTTCTGTATCCATTCTGATAATCTCTTTTTTTTAATTGGTGAATTAAGATCATTCACATTAACGGTTATAACTGATATGTATTGGCTTATCCTTGTTTTATTATTTTCCTGTTCTTGGTTCTCTTTCTTTCATTTTTGTTTAACTGCTCACCTTGCTTGGTGAGTTCATTGTATTGGGCTTCTTGGAATTGTTGTCTTCATTGTCTTTTTCTAGAATATCCTTCAGAACTTTTTGGCATGCTGTTTTTGTGGCCATTAATTTCTTCAGGTGTTCTTCATTGCACAAATGCCTTATTTGTCCATAAATTTTGAAAGATAATTTTGTGTGGTACATCAATCTGGGTTGGAGGTTGTTTTCCATTATAGATTGAAATACTTCACTCCAAGCTGCCCTTGACTTAAGGTTTTGTTTTGAGAAGTCAGTTGTAATTTTTATGGGTTTTTCTTTATAGGTGATTTTTTTTTCCTCTAACAGCTTTTAATTTTCTGGTTTTGAATTGAATTTCTGGGATCTCGACTATTATATGCCTTGACTATTATGTGATATTCTGATCATGACTATTTTGAGTTCTATATGCCTCATTTATTTGTATCTCAACTTCTTTTTCCATGCTTGGAAAGTTTCCTGCTATTACTTATGTGAACAAGATTTTTATGCCCTTTGTGCTATCTTCTGATTCTTCTTTGTTTCCAATTAATAGTATATTAGTCTTCTTTGCATCATCTAGCAGCTGATAGATTGATTTTTTAATAGTCCCTTGCTATTTTTAAGAGGCCATTCTTTTGATGATCACCAAACACAACCCTGTCTTCGAGATCTGATATCCTATCTTCTTGTTGGTTGACTCTGCTGCATATACTTTCATTAGAATATTTAATCTCCTGGATTTTTATTTGAGCCTTTTTTTTTTAATGGAATCCAGTTCTTTTCTATGTTGGGCCTTCAAAGTTTCCATGTCTTTCCTAAGCTCCTTTATTTTTTATCTGTATGTACTCTAGATTAATCATTTCTTTCATCACGGTCAGCTATTTAATTATGTCTTTTCTTTATGTCAGAGACTTGTCAGCCTGGTTTGATACTTCTGCTGCCACCATTTCATAAAATTCATCTGGGAAATTTTTTATTTCTTCTCCCTCAATTCCCCCTTGATTTGCCTTGGGTGAGTTGAGGGTATGGGTTGCATCTTGCTTCCATGTTTTCTTTTTGTTTATTTGTTTTCCGCATTGAGGATTGTAAATTGCTTATGGGAGGTAGCTTTATTACTAGTATGAAGACCTCCTTGGGAAATGACTACTTTTCAGAGATGTCTTCTAGGTGTAGCTGGCTTTTGCCTTTTGAGTCTGTCACAAGATCCTGCTTTTTCAATTTATTAGGGATGAAGGGTTGCTGCCTGTTTAGCCTATCACCTAGTTCTTTGGTATTGGACTATAGTGTTGTTTATGACTCCCAGACACTCTAAGTATTAGCATACAAGGAAGATCTATTGATCACAACAACCATGTCACCCTGGCTAAAGTAGCACAATCAGTAATAACATTAGCATCAAGTACAGACTAGAAACTGACAAACTGTGATAAGTATTTATTAATTTAACCATAGGTATGAGATTTATAGTTATATAACAAGATGTAAGAAAAAATAGAAAATTAAATACAGTAAATATGCACTTAGTAGAGAAATTTTACCATGATGTGAGAAAATTTTAAAGTAATAAAAGAAAAAATAGAAAAAGGAGAAGAAAGAGATTAGAAGCCACACTGAAAGACAAAGGAAGGACAGTGGAAGAAAAACAAGAACAAAACAAAACAAAAAATATAAACAATATTCATATTCATGAAGAAACTAAAGCAAACAATACACAAAAACTTGAATGAACAAAAACAAACAGAAGCAAAGAATAAAGAGAGAAATTTCTGTGTGATTTCAAACCTGTGGTTATATTTTGGGGTCTACAGTTTTGTGGTATTGTCCAACTCTAGCCATGATTCTGTTTTTGGTAGTAGATAAAGAAGGTAATCAGCACCCAGATCCATGCTAGATAATCCCAGCAAGGCTGCAGTAGGATTAGGGCAGGGTGCTGTATAATTCCAGCAAGACTTCAATAGGATTAGGGCAGGGTGCTGATTCTGGTACCTTCAAATACACAGAAGTTTAGGCTGATCATGGCCTCTGATCATGGAGTTAGGGCCTCAGTCATTCAGCCTGCAACAATCTTGGTGTCTTCTGTGGGACTGACCTCAGCTCTCTGATCATGGATATCTCCTACAGTTGTCCCTTTCTGCTCTGAGAGCCCTGGAATGAAGTCAGTCCATGACTGCTCTAAGTCCTGGGTTTAATAGGTCCCTCTCTAAAATGGTGTTTGACCAAGCACCCTCTCCAGGAGATATGAAGTCACTTGGACTGGAGTTCCTCACCAGCAGTTGCAGTGCACAGCATCACTCGCTCCATTCCACTGGTGGATTTCTCCCTAGAGGCCTCTAGTGTCACACACCCTCACTGTGTCTCTGTAGATTTGATCTTCTTCTCTCATGCCACAAGCTGAGAGCTGGGAGAAAGTACAGACTGCCCCCTCCTTTTTCTGCATTGAGGTCTGTCTCTTCTTTGTTTGTAGGCTCCAATTTTCCCTTCACATTCTTTCTGGGTCCCAGGGATCCACCTCCTTCTCCTCTTCTCCTTGTTTTCATCCCCAGTGTCTGGATTCTGGATCTTGGAGAGGTTGATTCTTGTTGCTTACCACTCTGATATCTTAGAAATTCTTTTCTTTTTCCAAGTTGATTTTTCTGTTCTAGATCTCTTTCTGTTATATATAACATAATTATATACATATGTGTGCATATATATATATATATATATATATATGTCTCACTATGTAGGCCATCCTCTGTGGATCATTTTTATTTAGATTGCTGTCTACTTAGTTGTGTATTTAAATTTGAAGGCAAATGTACCTTTCATTCCTGGAAAAAGCTATCTTAATTATTTTATAATTTATTCCTTTATTTTTGCCACTTCTTTTCATAGAAAATTGAATTTACTTGATTGGTGCTTTATGTTTTTTATTAGGTATCATAGTATTCCAATTCCTACTTGTGTTCAGGCTAATTTCCACAATATTACTTCCAAATATGTGAGTCGTTTCAGTATATTTCTAGTGCCCAAGAGTCATTTTGTATTCTTCAACTCTCTGTTTTTTCCAGCACATCATTATTCTTATAAGAACAAAATAGTTTTCTAGTACTCTGAAGAGACTAAGCATCCTGTAAAAAGTGATGGCTTCCCCTGTTGCCTCTCTGCTTCTCCATAACTGTGTTTCTCTCCATGTGCCTTTTCCCAGATTTTCCTCCATTTACTTCACAGTGATCCTTGATTGCTTGCTCATCACTATGCAATGCGGCAGCTGAGAAACACACTAGCAAATCACCTTACATGGATAGACTGCCACCTGGCACATTTAACTTATGGCTGATTATACAAAGATATTGCATTACTGAGAGAGAGGGTGCTGAATTTTGGAACACATAGAGTTTTTCCCTAAGATATACCATCCATATTGGCTATTATAATTCTTTTTTTTTTTTTTTTGGTAATGGGACTTGAACTCAGGATCTCACTTTTGAGGCAGGCGCAGTGCCACTGACCTATATCCCCAGCCCAGCTATTATAATTCTTGCCAGACAGTTCATTCAGTTTCTTAAGAGAACAATCTCTGTGTATGCACATGCATGTGTGTGCATGTGTGTGGGAGGGGGAGGGAAAGAGAAAAACAAAGAGAAAAAACAGAAAAAGAAGAAAAAGAAAAAGAAAATTGAAAAAGAAAAAGAAAAGAAAAAGAGGAACAAGTAGAAGTAGAAGTAGTTAAGGAAAGCTATCTGCTGGGATTTTAAATGCAGGCTGAGGTACAGAGAAACTTAAACACTGACCACTGCTAAATGAGTCTCCCGTTTTCAACCAGGCTTTTCATGACTGTTTCTATGGTGTTTGCTGTTTTAAGTCTGAGGCTTTTTGGGGCTCCTCAGTCAGGTCACATCATCTGCCATTCCACTTATCTGCTCTCTGTTATGCAGTCACTTCATGAAATTGCATTGTAAATCTCATTCTCCTCATTGCTACCAAAATACAGCTTTTAAATTCCTACATTAATTTTTGGAGGTGTCCTAAAAGGACAGGTTATGACGATATATACATAATTTAAATATTGACCTGGGAACCCTAATTAACATTTGTAGGATTCATGAAAGTATTTGGTTTATCCTCTCATGATGGATCAATTAAAATTCCTGTTTCCTGCTTCTTTAAATTTATAACATATATTTGGAATCATTAGCCAAGATGATAGGTAAAGTAATGGCATCTTGGTAATTGTCTCTAAATTTAAAAATCTATTGTGTCCTCCAAAATATACATCTTTCTAAGACTATTCTGAAACTAGGAAAATATCAGCCTCATTCTTAATTTATTCTTAATCTATTAAGCTTGGTGAATATATTAGACAAATCAGGATGACTGAAATACTAAACCTTAATTTTTATTTCGTACTTTTGGATTTGAACAAATTCACAATAGTATCACAAATATTCAAGATTAAAAACACATAGAAACTAACAATCAGTAGAATTTCTTGCACAAGTGGGCAATAAACCAGCCTGGATTTTTCTATGCTTGCTTTTATGTCTCACAAAGTCAAATTTTGGAAAAAGTGGTTTTGTGGTCCAAGTATAGCATAAAAATGCTTATGATCCTGAGGAATGGGTTTATCAGCAATAGCATGAATGTTAAATTTCTCTTCTAGCATACAACTTCATTACACAAAACATATCTAAACTTCAACACATTTTTTCAAACTTTTTATATGTTTCAATTTACCTTAGCTTCTAGCATAAGAAAATTGAAGACAAAAGAAATATATGCATTTCAAAGTTAGAAAAACATTTCTATTTCAGGTTCTTCTGTCCCAAGAATAAAGTTCATCTTCCCTTATTTGATGAATAAAATTGCAAACTTTTGTTTCACTTTATGATATTATATTCCCTATTTTTCTAGATTATTAGTGTTAGAATTTGAAGATGTGTGCTCATTGGAAATAGTTACTTGTCAGTATGAAGTGTGTTGTTCAATTTCCATGTGTTTATGAAATTCTTGTGTTTTCTTTTGATATTGATCTCCAATTTCATCACACTATGGTCTGATCATATACAGGGGATAATTTCACTTCCTTTGCACTTACTTAAACATGTTCCATGAGCAAGTATATAGTCTATTTTGGAGAACGACCCATGTGCAGCTGAAATGAATGTGTATTCTGATTTTGTGGGGTGGAACACTCTGTAAACATCTATTAAGTTCATTTGTTCAAGAGCTTGATTGAGTTGTAGCATTTTGGTGCTTATTTTTTGTCTAGTTGATCTATCTCTTTTGACAGGGGGTATTGAGGTCCTCCACTACTATTGTATTAGTGCTTATTTGATTTTTCATGTCCATTAGTATTTGTTTTTTATAATTGGGCACACTAGTGTTTGATGCATATATGTTTATGATTGTCATCTCTTCCTGTTGGATTGTTCCTTTTACAAGGATGTAGTATGCTTCTTTGTCTCTCTTAATCACTGTTGGTTTGAAATCCACTTGATCTGCAAATCCGATAGCTAGTCCTGCTTTTTTGGGGGGTTCCTGTCTCATGGAGTATTGTTTTCCATCCTTTAACTTTCAATCTATGAGTTTCTTTTTTAATTAAGTGTGTTTCATGTATGCAGCATATTGTTGGATATTCCTTCTTGACCCATTCTGCCAATCTATTTCTTTTGATTGGTGAATTGAGACCATTAACATGGATGGTTATAAATGATACACATTGACTTAATCATTGTCATGACTTTTTCTTTTGTTGGATTCTCCCCTTTTGTGTTTAATTTCTTGTCATGTGCAATGGATTCATTCTGCTGGGCTTCCTGGGGTTGTGATCCTCATTATCCTTTCCTAGGATACTGCCTAAAATTTTTTGGAGTTCTGGTTTGGTATTCATGAAGTTCCTAAGATGCTCTTTGTCATGAAAGTATCTTATTTCTCCATCAATTTTGAAAGATAATTTCTCATGGTACATCAATCTGGGTTGGAGTCTGTTTTCCTTTAGGGCTTGAAATATGTCACTCCATGCTCTTCTTGCCTTGAGGGTTTGCATTGAGAAGTGTGCTGTGATTCTGATGGGCTTTCCTTTGTAGGTGATTTGTTTCTTTTCTCTAATTGCTTGTAGAATTTTGTTCTTCTGTTGCGTTTCTGGAATCTTAACTATTATATGCCTATATGTAGATTTTTTTTGATCAAGGGTAGTTGGAGTCCTATACACCTCACTTATCTGTATGTCAAGTTCTTTTCCCCTGCTTGGGAAGTTTTTTGCCATCACTTCTGTGGACAGTTTTTTAATGTTGTCTGCACTCTCTCTTGTTTCTTCATTGATTCTAATCAGTCTTATGTTATTCTTCTTTGCATTGTCTAGCAGCTGCTGGATTGATTTCTCATGGTCCCTTACAATTTTAAAGAAATTTTTCTTTTCCTGGTCACTAATTGCAATCTTATCTTCTATGTCTGAAATTCTGTCCTCACATTGGCTCATTCTACTGCATAAACTTTCAATGGAGTTTTTTATCTCTTGGAAATCTGTTTGCATCTGTTTTATGGATTCCATTTGTTTCCTATGTTATGATTCCATCATGTTCCTCAGCTCCTTTATTTTTTTGTGTCCTGTCTAGATTTATTAATCAAGTGTTGCACTATGGACACAATCTCTGTTGTTGTCTGTGAAATTATTTCTGATTTCATTTTTTCCAGATCCTCTTTTGTTGTCAGTTTGGGGAGTCCAGGTGGTTGAGAATCAGATTGTTCCATCTTGTTTCCCTTTGGGGTTGCTTTAGGTGATCTGGAAGTCTGGTTTTTAGTCTTGTTCATGTTTCTCCAAATTTCAGAGTGTGGGGGATTGTTCTGTTAGTGCCCAAACAGCTCACCTCCTTGGAGCTGGGGGTGGTGGTATGGTGGCCTGGAAAATTCACCTCCTCTGTGTTGGAGCAGCTCTGCTCCTCAGTACTGGGGATGGTGGTACAGCAGCCCAGAAGGTTCACCTTCTCTGTGCTGGGGACAGCTCTGCTCCTTGGCTCTGGGGACAGTGGTATAGCCTCTGTGGCTGTTTTTGTAAACTATAATCTGCCATACTAACCATGAAAGAAATGTCAAAATGAGCCCACATAAACACTTGTAGATTGTGTCATGGGGGTTTTTCATCAAGTGGCACTTTAAGAGTCATATCTTGAATTATCTAGTCTTCATCTGGGCTCCTAGTACAATTTTCAATGTATAAAATTTGCTGTCCAGGTTTGTTTAGTACCTGTCAGTATTGGTCTTGACACATAGTGGTTGTAAGCATATCTTTATTATGTATTTTCTTTAAATTACTACCAAATTGTTGCAAGATGGTGATGAAATATTTTGTTATTCAGCTTGACATATAATTGCAGAATTACTGTTCAGAGCTCAAATATTAAATTATATTGAGAAAAGATTATCTGTGAGGAAGATAAAAATGGTTTGTCCAGCTGACTTTACATATGGATATAATGATAACCATGTCTTGCCATACTGATTTTTAAAAGAACATTACAATAAAAAAACCAACCACGAGGTTATACAGATTGGCTCATAACATATTTGTACTCAAGGTTTGTCTAGAACATTTAAAATGAAATCTGACAAGAATAGAAAATCAGGTTTTTTTCCCCGAAAAAGAAAATGAGCATGAATGCAAATAATGTAAACAATAAATTTAGAAACCTTGAAAGTATATTTATATCATTCTTTTTTGAACATTAAGAACAATTCAAATTATAATTTATTATGTAAATTATATATACTGAATGTATTTTTGAGACATACACAATAAATTTCATGCTATATATTATTAAACCTTTCTCCAAATGAAGTTAACTTGGGAGGAAAAAACAAATTACAAAAACTCCATATGCTAAACATGATTGGGAATATTCTCCTTTAGGTGACTATAAAGGACATCTACTATGAACCATATATCAAAAGCTATGTATTACACTTCACTGTGTTTTCTATAGGGATAATAATTAAGATCAATTGTACAATAAGTGCTGTGCAAAGTATCAAGCCCTGAAAGCAAATGTAAATTCTCAAACAAAAACTTAAATATAGTACACCACTCAATTTGCTTGTATAATTAATGAATATTTTACTCTTCAGTACAATGACCTTACAGAATATAATATATTCTTCCCTAAAATATGTGGGTACTAAGTTTTGATTTAAATTTATCCCTGTCTATCTTTAAAAGTATAAGTAATTATTAAAAAGTAACAGTTTTCTTCTCTGAAACTCAAAACAGATCATATTTTCTGTTATATCACAGTGGTGAAGATACTTGAGACCACAAAACAGTTGCTAGGCTCAAAATTCCCACCACAGGACACACTGGAGACTTGGGTATCAGTCAGCATTTTTTCTACGTGGAACTTTTGCCTTATTTTCCTCTACAAAAGCTAGCCTGTGGGGCTGGGGATTTAGCTCAGTGTTGCCACCGCCTGCCTCACAAGCAGGTCCTGAGTTCAATCTCCAGTACCAAAAAAAAAAAAAAAAAAAAAGCTAGCCTGGGCAATTCTCTGCACAATCTGCTGCAAAGGTGTTCTCTGGCACTGCATTTGCCAGCAGTGATAATGCTTTTTAGAATATCAAGCTACTATTTTGGGGGGTGGGGTGGGTTTTTTGGTACCAGGGATCGAACTCAGGTCCTTGAACTTGGGAGGCAGGCAGCCAACTACTGTTGAATTCTGAATCCACTGTAGTTTGTTACTAGCAACATTCCAGTGACTTTTCATTGCATGATGCTGGTATGAAGTTAGCCACAAAATGACAGATGATTCTGAAGCCATTTGCTTCTATTTGATGCAGCACATACATCTTAGGGCTGTTTTTAAATCTCACTGCTTTAACCTTTGTTTTGCCTTTACCTTTTCCCTTTGTTTTTGATACTGTGACTGCTTTTCTGGACTGTCACTTGCTGCTAGCATTTAAGCCCTTATTTCCCTCCAATGCATCTTTTGCATTATTTCCTAAACTACGTTTTATCTTTTTGCTTCAAATCCCTTATTAACCCATTATGATCAACAGGATGAAATAAAAACAATAAAGCAAAATAGCCCACAATATAATTCCTTATCATTCCTTCATGACCAAAATCTTCACACAATTCTCCATAATTTCTTTCCTCTCCCCACCCCATCCTTCTTTCCTTCTAAACCGTATTCATTTCAGAAATGTGTATGGTGATCTTACCATGTGCTAAGCATTGTACTAGGATCTGGAATATACTAACTCATAAAAAAAGATCAGTTAGATGTGAATCCTAATGATGGGAGGCAGACCGCCACCAAATAATCATTCCCATAAATTGCAACCATGAGATGTGCTACAAAGCAGCACATTTTGGTCTGAAGATACATAATTGGAGAGTTTGACTTTGGTTAAAAAGATGGGGCAAATTTTTCAAGCTTTATTCTACCAGGTGGCACAAAGTACAAGTAGTAGCTGATAGTTTTCATTCATTCAGTTGAGAATATAAGACGTAAGCTAGTTCTAGAGCAACTGAGAAGAATGCAAAATACAGAGGACTTACTGTTTATATAATTGTTAGTTATCCTAGCTAGGTAGGTGAATATGAGTCTGAGACTCTTTGGAGGGTGTGGTTGTGACAGCTGAGCTGGTTTGGAAAACCAAACAGGAATTACAGGCAACAGCTAACACAGAGGGAATAACATTGGCAGGATGTGCAGGCACGAGACACCACAGGCTCTGGTGGCTTCAGTGAGGAGTACAGTGCATTGAGTGCACTCACCTCACTCCCTCCAGCCTTGTTTTGCCCTACTAACTAATCCTGGTCACAGTTTCTCACAATACTTATGTTTTGAATTGGAAATGTAGGTACTCTATATTGTGAGAATATCTACATGACCATATGATATGTATGCATGTTCTATGGTAGTTACACGGTGTGCAATTGTAAATAGTCTATCTTTATTATCATTCCACTTGAATTAAAAATAACTAATGTTAAAATGAAAGTACCAATGGTATATATACTCACTTTCCAAAAAGTCTAGTGTTCAATGTCATGGTTGTATCCAACAATTTTTGGGTGAATGGCTCAAGGAGGTTTTTGTAACACCAGAAATTTGTGTCCATTCCTCATTCAGAGCAGACATGTAAATGTTAGGTACAGGGATATATTAATTATACTTCAAGCCCAAATTCTGCACGAAGGGATTTTTCCCTGAGATCCTTAGATCATTTTTATTCTCAGAGGCAGACCACTGCATCAGAAGCACAAGCACACACTTGGATTTATAAAACCCTTGACATTCGTGGCAATCATGTTCATGAAATTAAAAATATCAGTACTGTCATTCCAAAGTTAGGCTGATTATTAGGTCAGTTCCAAGATGTAACTATTATGAACTGTGGTGCTATAAACATGTATGTGTGTGTATATATATATATATATATATATATATCAATGAAATATTGTGATATTGGGAAAGACACCTAGAAAGGTAATAGCCAAATGTAGTGGAATTTTTAGTTTTAATTTTTTGAGGAATCTCTATACTGATTTCCATAATGCTTGTACTAGTTTACATTCCTACCAACAATGTAGAAGGGTTGCTTTTTCCCTACAGCCTTTCCAGCATTTGTTATTATTTGACTTCTTGATGATAACTAGTCTTTCTGGAGTAACATGGTTTTTCAGTATTGTTTTCATTTTCATTTCACTAATGGCTAGACATGTTGATCATTTGTTTCATGTATTTATTGATCATTTATATTTCTTTGCTAGACATTTTTGAGTGCTATGGTTTATATCTACAAGATCCCCTAAATCCTTGTGCACTCCTAAGTGGGGCTTTAGGGAGGTGATGGGATCATGTGGGCATGATACTTATCAGTGCATTAGTCCACTGATGAGTTTACATTGGGAGGTGAAGCCAAGTTAGAAGAGGTAGGTCACTGGGGGCGTGGCCTGGAAAGGTCTATCTCCGTCCTTGATTCCCTTGATAGGGCTCTCTCTCTCTCTCTCTCTCTCTCTCTCTCTCTCCTCTGCTGAAATGCCATGAACTGTTTCTCCTTTTTCATGTCCCTTTGCCATGGTGCCCTGCCTTGGAGTCAGTTGATTATGGACTAAGACCTCTACAAACTGAGCCAAAATATATCTTTCCTCATTGGAGTGGTAAAGTATTGGGTATTGTATCCCAGTAATGGGGAAAATAACTAAGACAGTGAGTGAGTTCACAGAAAATTGTATGGCATTTATTACAAATGAGGATATTAAATTCAAGAGTTAGAAATAATTATATCTTTCAGGCCTGCAAAACACTCTAAAAATAAATTGAATTTTATTGGCATGTACTGAAAGTGGTAGGAACTATTAGAATTGGAAATTTTAAAAATCTTGATGGACTTTAAAGAATGCATATTTCTGAGTGCTCTCCATCTCTCCTCTTCCAGAAAGCCTACACTCATTGACACTTTTATTATTGACCTGTTTCCTATATATGCTTTGACGTCATTCTCCCTCTTTCTCTCTCACTCTCACTCTTGCTCTTCATTTATGAGACAGGATCTCACTTTGTAGCCAGACTGGCCTTGAACCCATGAACCTCTTGTCTACCCTCCTTAGTGCTTGCATTATAGGCTGTCCTCTTCTTTCTCTTTTTATTTTCATTTTTCCTTTGTATCCTTGCTCTTTTTTTTTTTTTTTTGGTACCGGGGATCGAACTCGGGTACTTGCACTTGCACAGCAGGCAGTGAAACCACTGAGCTAAATCCTTGGCCCTGTATCCTTGCTTTTTGAGTCACATGGAATGTTGTTATTATCTATTTTTACCTAGAAGTAGATAATCTTTCTATAGTAAGTTTATCATATTATCTATCACATTGTTTATCATACTCTTGGAATGAAAAAAATACACTTACAAACTATGTTTATGCATTATTATTAATGTGACAATCAAGACAACATAATCAAAGAAATGTTGATTAAAATAGTAAATAGTTACTATCTTAGTTAATTTTTTGTTGCTGGGATAAAATACCCAACACCCACAGTTAAAGGAGGAAAATTGTGGTTTTTTTTTTAGCTCACAGTTTGTAGAGGATTTAATCCATAGTTGGCTGGCTCTAAGGCAGGGAAGTGTAGCAGAGGCACTTGGTAAAAGAGAAACAGTCTGTGGCATGGAAGGCAGGAAACAACATCCTTCTTCTGCTTTCCCTTTTTTTTTCCATCCAGGCTACAAGGCTATTTGTTGGTGCTACTGACAAAAGAGTGTGGGTTTTCCCTCTTCAGTAAATCTATCATCCACACCCAGAACTATGCTAAAAGAATCAGTGGGCTAATCCAGAATCACACACCCATGATCCAGTCACTCCTAAAAGCCCCACCTATGAGCACATGTGCACAGGAGTGGTTGCATGGGTGGGAGCATCTAGATATAAACCAACACAGTTACTTTGGAAATAATTCAAAACAAATTTCCAAATAGACTCAAGTTTTATGCTTTATACAGAAATGGACCTAGGCTTCCAATGTATATTCATGTAGATTTCTGAAAGAGTACTGTCAACATGACCACAGCTTCAAATGGTTAAGTGTAATTTTACTTTAATATTCTTGTCATTAAAGCAGGAAAAGTGATTGGCTACAAATATGAAGATAGCAATACCCATAGCAAATTGGTATCATAGTTTGAATAACAAGTCTGAAAAATAAATATACTACAAATAATGGCATCTGTACATATTTGAAGTGGACAATTTATTTGCAATCAATGAATTAGTTTTAGTGTGATGACTCCTATTTCAAATTCCTGATTAGATGGTACAACATTGTCTGGATGTCCCTTATACAACCATATGTCAGTCTATCTGGCACACGTCAGCAGGGCACAGGATCTTCATTTTGATTCTTGAAAAAATATGTTTCATTTGCCATCCAAATAGAAGAGCAGTTTGTGTTGAATTTTAAGTGACTTAAATATTTTCTTGAATACAGCATAATTTGTTGTTATAAAGAAGAACCTAAACAGTATGATCAATAAAAAGCTCTCTTGTTCAAACTCATTTGAAAATATAGTCTTCAGATGTATGTTGTTGTTTTAGTCACTCCCCAAGTTCTCTGACACCATTAAAAGCTTTTACTTGCTACTGTGATTTATTTAGATCTTAGAAAATCTACTTGGCCTGCACAGATTATTAAAGAATCTCACAAAGATGATAGTGAGATCAGTTGTGTAGCAAAAGGCATTTGAGTCAGTCAAGCAGTAATAAAGCCCCAAGAATTTCCTCTATAACATCCAGAGACGCTTTCTATTTGTCTATTTTATAAGCACAGAACCTGTTTCTGTTTCTCACATTCTCATGTCAATGAATGTGTGAAAGAACCAGCCTCTGCATTTCCCATTCTAAGTCCAATATCTGTATCTTTAACAGTGTGTTTGTCTACTCAGCTTCTTCTTTCACATAATGATTAGAAAATAATTTCAGATTTTGTAAATAAAATCAGTATGAACATTAAGTTTTATTTGTCTTTTAACCTATTTTGTATATTGTGATTTAATTGTTTTTTACTTGCATTTAGTACGTTTGAGATGGATTGTTACTCAGCTAGAAAAGTGTTGCTTGTGCAGCTGGGATCCTGTGGCCTGGTTTTCTGCTGTGATTCCATTCTCCTTTTCATGTCTGCTCTCTGAGATGTGGTCCCTCGTCCAGCTCACTTGCTTTACAGCAGATATGTTGGGGTGGGGAGATAGCACAGCATATGAATAGAATTCTAGCAGAAGACAGCACAGGTGCTTGACTATCTCCTCATAGGGAGCTTCTCATTGTCATTTTTTCCTCAAAGTTCTCCATGTGCCACCATTTCAGGTGCTCCCTTCCCCATTTCTCTATGTGCCCCTGATTTCCGGGCCTTCTCCTTCTCCTGCAGACTGTTTATTTAAAACAAAATTTCTGCCCCTCTCTATTAGAAAAGAAAGGTTTCCTTTGGTTTGATTTTGCCCTTTTAGACTTATTTAACCCAAGACAGCTGAACACTACATTCTACTCTATTGATGTGTTATGCCACATCCCCATAGGGCAAAACATGCTTACTCTTCCCAGTGCACTCAAGTAGATTTGGAAATACTAGCTGCAATTCATGCTTTCTGTCCATCCTAGAGACCTCTCTAATAGAGATGATTCAGTAGATGATTGACTTACATTCAAATGTACCGTAGACCAATGCCATCTTATTTTGTTTGCTTTCTTTACATGTTTCTTTTGTAAAATTTTCATACTCATCCTCGTATTTGAAATTTCCAAATAAAATTTTTGAAGGGCCCACATATCAATCTACTTTTCTTTCTTTCTTTTTTGAAAATTGTTTTTAGTATTTCATTAGACATGTATCTACTGGCAACATAATTGTTCACTTTCATTCATATAAAATGTTTTAATTTCATCCTTATTTGAAAAAAATTACAATATAAGGAATTCTGGGACTGGCTGTTTTGCTCTGGCACTTTAAAGAATGTTCTGGCCTCCGTTGTTTCTGATATAGTGACAGCTCCTCTCATATAGTGACAGCTCATTTCACCTGGATGTAATACATTCTTTTGCTCTGAGTTCTATAAAGATATTTTTCCTTTATCTTCCTTTTGCAGCAGTTTAACAATATAATGAAAGGTGTTCTCTTTGTAATTATTCTGCATGGGTTTTGTTTAACTGAGTTGTACCAAATTTAAGAATTTTGAGCCATTACTATGTTTAATGCAAAAATATTCTTCTCTGGGAATCTAACTGCTCAATATTAGATTTCAGAACGCAGAATATTTTCTCTAATATCACTGAGGTATATAGTCTTTCTGCCCTTCCCTCACACTTCTCTCTGTTTAGAGGGAGAATGGCTATCACTATGACTTCACAGTCACTGCCCCCTCCTTCAGTAGTTCAATCTCTTCTAAGTTATCCAATTATTTTATCACTTTAGATATTGTACTTTACTGTTCAGAATTTCTATTTGTGTTTCCTGTTTTTCTGGTGAGAATCTATATCTCATTATTATTTATATTCCTTTAAGTCATTTAATATATTCATAAAAGCATTTTAAAATTCTGGTCTGAAATGTTTGTATCACAAAAAATAACATGTGATGTATATGTTAATTACCTTGCCTTAATCATTCTATAATGTATGTATACATATATGAACATATATAAAATGTCATCTTGTACCCCATAAATGTAATTATTATTTGCCAAAAAAAATTTTAAAACAGAAGACAATAACAACAGATGAGCAGCTAGAAAAAAGCGTAAATAAATAAGGCCTTATTCTTTTTATTTTAACATTTACATTATCTTGAGGTCTTTCATATTTCTTCCCAGTCCTTCTCCAAGTTTCTTCCTAGTCCTAATTTCTGACCTCCAGTAACACTTCATCTCACAGTTCCAAAGAAGGAGATCTTTGCTAAACTTCATGGAAAGCACTCCCACATGTATGCATAGTAATCCTTAGTCACTAACTTGTCATGAATTCCAAGAAAATTTCTGTCCTCTCCATTCCTTCCGCCTCCTCACCTTTATTTTCACACAAGGCCACACAAATTCCCACCGTTTATAATATCCAATACCTTAGTTGATTTTGTGTTGATATAACAGAATACTGAAGACTGAGTAACTTGTAATGAAAAAATAGTTTATTGGCTCGCAGTTTTGGAGTATGGGAACTCCAGTAACAGAGTGCTGGCTTCTGGCAAGAGCTCTTATTCCTATATCATCCTATAATTGAAGAACAAAGGGAAAGAGAGAGAGAAAGAAATTGAACTTATAGCTTGTATTAGACAGCTTTCTGTTGCTATAATAAATTACCTGAAATAATCAACATAAAAAGGAAAGATTTATTTGGGTTCATGGTTTCAGTTCATTACTCTATTAGTTAAATCCATTGTTTAGGGGCCTGTAATGAGATACAATATCCTGACAAATAGCACATGGTAGAACACAGCTGATCATTTCATGGCAGACAGGAACCAAAGAAGAATGACAGGGAGAATAACCCCTTTAAGGGCAGACTCCCAGTGATCTAAGTTCCCTCCACTAGGAACCTGAAGACTACTACATCCCAATAGTGCCAATGGTTGATGACCAAGACTGTTAGGAACATTTAAGATCCAAACCATCCCATTCCACCCCTGATTCCCAAAGGCTAATTAATGTCCATCTGATAATGCAAACTCTATTTAGTCTAGCTCCAGAAGTCCCCAAAGTCTTAAGAGTTACAACATTGTTCAGAAGTCCAAGTTCATATTCTCTTCTGAAACTCAATGTAAAATCTTAACTGTGAACTCCTAAAAAAAATTTTAAGAAGTTACGTAATGCCAAGGTACCAGGCCCCATAGCAGAGTAAACATTTCTATTTCTAAAGGGAGAAAGGAAGGATCAGACAAATGCAAGACAAAAATGGAGGAGGTCAAATATAAAATCCTGTGGCTCCATGTCCATGTATCCACGTGCATAATGGCATGATGTTAGGTTCAATTGACCTGATCAACTCCATCCCAGCAAAATTGCTAGTTGCAGCTCACAAGGTCACTGCCTTGGGCTGACTCCACTCATTTCAGCAGGGCTTTCATGTTCCTGCTACGTCCAACTTCCTGGGGTCTCTACTGCAGCTTCAACTTAATTTTCACAGATTCATATATCACCCTCTCAGGGTCTGCCTTAAGGACTGATTCTGCCACATACTACCTGGTTTTCGAGGCTGTACTTTGAAATCTTTGTGGAAAACTCAATGATACCACAATTCTTGCACTCTGTGTGCCTATAAAACCATGTTATAAAACATGGACAACATCAAAGTCGGCCACTTCAATGAGCTGTATTAAACATGCCTTAAGGTAGGATTGCAGCTACCTCTAGTGCCTGAATGGATGAGAATGGAGAAGTAAATCCCAGAGAAATAATTATTTAGCCAGCTCTGTAGGAGAACTGTGCTCCAAGACTTTCCCCAAGAAAAGTCTTTGGAGACTAGTTTATGCTTTAGTTCTACTTAAGGGGTGGGATCTTGCCAATAGCTGAGATACCCTCAAGGCGTCTTTCTTACTATCCTGGGGCAAAGTACTTGACTTCTGTTTAATGGTGCTAATCATCACACTCTCCTGGGCCACAAGTTTAATTCACTCTTTTTCTAGCAGTTTTCTAAATTTTCCACTTGATTTTTTTTTTGCTCCCAATTCTCACTATAAATCAGACTAAGAGCAGCCAGTAATAATCCTCATGCTTAAAAACTGTATTGCCTTGAAATTTCTTCCATCAAAGTAATTAGCCCATCACCTTTAAACTGAGCTCACAAATTCTAAGATCATAGACAAAGTGAAAACAAGTTCCTTGACAGAGTAAAATGAATGATCTGTGGTACAATTCACAATAGAGTCTTCATTTCCATCTGAACCCTCATGTGCACAGCCTATACTTTCTTTATTTCTATTAGCATCCTGGTCTTCTGAGCCCTCATCAGAATTACCCCTCCAGCTCTGCTTCAAGCATTCTAGGCTTTCTCTAGCCTGATTCTCCAAACTTTTCAAAATTCCTCCCACAAACCAATTCTACAGCCTTCTGAACTGCATCGTCAGATGTAAGGCACAGCAATGGCTTCACTTGTGTTACAAATTTGCTTAGTCAGCTTTCTACCACTGTGATAAAATATCTGAAAAAATCAATTTATAAGGAGGGAAAGTTTATTGTGGCTTACAGTTTCAGTTTGTGGTTGATTAACTCTGTTGTTTTGGAGCCAGTAGGACAGCCCCGAGTCCACTTATAATCAGCATTAATACAGGCAGCAGGGTAGTCCCCTCATGACTGAAACATCTCCCAATAGGGCCCACCTCTCAACACTGTCATATTGTGCATTAAGCTTTCAACCCATGAATTTGGGGAACATACTCAATCCAGTTCTCTCCCACAGTCAGAAAGAATATCAGTCTATAACAGGAAGGTGTCTCTAATCACAAAGCCAAGGTGATCTACTTTGCATGTAGTATTGTATATTTTCTTCTTTTAAGGATCACAATCTTGATCTATCTGTATGCTGTTCATTGTGTGAAAAAAGTTACTTAATAAATGTCATCCAGTTTTATTGTCATTTTCATCAAAAGAACAATCCCAGTACCAATTGCTATGTCCATAGCCAGAATTATCAGTCTTCCGTTTAGGTTGTTAAAATATTTTCCTCATACTTAGAAAAGATATGTAATTGTCTGTTTTTTTGTCAAGCATATTGCTTCAAAAGCTAGTTATAATTAATAATAAAATAAACATCATTAGTTTTCTTTGTTTAAAATTATTTTACCTATTAGAATTCCATCGCTGAGAGCAACACCCCATTCAGCCCGTGCCAAGCACACAGGCGGGGACCAGCCAAAAGGTGAGGACCCCTCACCACTGGCCAAGCCCATGACAGTGATCCACTTAGCTGCACTGGCACCTGCAGGACTCCACCACCACCACCACTCCACCACCCCTGCTCCTCTGGACTCTTGGCTGTACTGCTATCTGGATCCACACTACAAAGACACAGGAGACACCAGACCACCAGACCACCATAATGGGTAAGTTGTAGGGATCATCACCTCCCATTGGAACCTGGACTATCTTCAGGGAAGGGCAGCTGGAACCTGCCGTACAACCTTGCAGAGTTCAACCCTACAGGAGAACAGGGAGCTCAACTTGGGACTTGCAGCCAGAAATCTGCCTGAATAGCATGGGTCTGCGACTGGCTTGCTGAGACTCAGTGACTTATATCTGAACACTGCTGCCCACGTTGTCTATTGAGACAGCAGAGACATACCCTGAAGGAGGTCCTTCATTTTCATTTTTATTTTTTATTTCCAAAATTATAAGTATTGGGGTTTTTTTTGTTCTTATTTTAATTTTTTTCCTACTCTTTGCAAATTTTTGTTTTTCTCTTGTTTTTTCTTCTTCTTTCTTTTCTCTTTCCTATCTCTCTCTCACACTCACTCTCTTACTATCGCACATTGCTCTTCATCTCCATTTTTGCTTCTCTTCTGCCCAAATTTGGATTTCTTCCTAATTTTTCTTTTATTCTCTTTTTCCTTCTCTCACCTGTGTCCTTTGGCCTCAATGCTAACTCCCCCCTATACTTCTACCTATCTATAACTTTGTCCCCAACTCCTTCTAATACTCCATCCCAAAGGGTAAAGTTGCTATATTGAAGAGTTTATTCACTATAAACATATATTGGGTTGTTCCTTGATTTTGATTTAATTCACACAGTTAAAGGTGACAATAACTTTAACAAATTATCATTTTCTAAGATGTACTTGATGCTATGGTGTTGCTGATTGTATCACTTGGGCTAAGGTATTGTGATTGATCTAGTCCGTGGTCCTTCCTGCTATAATGAAAATGAGATAGCCTCAGAGTCATTAGAGACTCAAAACCTAAAGACCAGCTATGTCTGGAAGACACTTCTGAGAAGCAATCATTCCATAAAGGTTCTAATTACAAGCAACAAAGATACTTACAATAAGCATTTTCGAAGTATCAACCCAGGAATTAAACCAAGGACAGTACCAAAAACAAAAATGAGAAGACATTTAAGGAAGGCACAAACTCAGACTTCCACCCCATCAAGGGTAAATCCTGGGGGAAAAGAGATGGAAAAGTCCCATAACCAACCATCTGGATACCCTGAACTGATAGCACAGGAAGTAACAAAGCAGATGCATGAGGCTCTAGAAAATTTCAAAGCAGAAATAATCTCCCAGATAAATACAGAGATGGTGAGCAGAGTGAAAAACATGATTAGACGCTCTAGAACAGAAACAGAGGGAAAAAAAGATGAGCTCAGAAACATGCTAGAAGCCATGAATGCCCAGCATAAGAGAGAAATGGAAACCATGATTGCCCAACATAAGAAAGAAATGGAATCCATGAAACAGATTCAAACAGATATTCAGGAGATCAAAAACTCCATTGAAAGTATACACAGCAGATTAAGAGAATCTGAAGATAGAATATCAGATATAGAAGGCAGGATTGTGGTTAAGGACCATGAAATCAGAGATTTCTTAAAAAATAGTAAGGGCCCATGAGAAATTAATCCAGCAGCTGCTAGATAATGCAAAGAAGAATAACATAAGACTGATAGGAGTCCACTAAAAAACAAGAGAAAGTACAATTGTCATAAAAAAACTGGTCACAGAAGTAATAGTTGAAAACTTCCCAGACAAAGATAGAAAATTGGACTTACAGAGAAGTGAGGCATATAGAACTCCAACTAGCCATGATAAAAAAAAATCTACACCTAGACATATAATACTCGAGATTCCAGAAATCCAACAGAAGAACAAAATCCTACAAGTAGTTAGAGAAAAGAAACAAATCACCTACAAAGGAAAGCCCATCAGAATCACAGCAGACTTCTCAACACAAACCCTCAAGTCAAGGAGATCCTGGAGTGAAGTATTTCAAGCCCCACAAGGAAATAACTTCCAACCTAGACTGTTGTATCCTGCAAAATTACCTTTCAAAATCCACAGGGAAATTAGATATTTCCATGACAAAGAACACTTGAGAAATTTCATGAACACCAAACCAGAACTCCAAGCAATTCTAAACAATATAAAAACAGTGAAGGTCACAACTCCAGAGGCCCAAAAGAGTGAAGCCACCAGGCAAGGTAAGAAACTACAGGGAAAGGGGGAAAAATAAAAAATACAAGAGCCAAAAAAAGGAAAACACCATGACAAGTATGAGTCAATATCAATCAATTGTAAACATCAATGTTAATGGCCTCAATTCAAAAGAAATAGACTGGCAGAATGGATTAAGAACCAAAATCCAACAATATGCTTTATAAAAGAAACACATCTAACTCAAAAAGTAATTCATAGACTGAAAGCGAAAGAATGGAAAACAGTTCTCCATGCCACAGGAACCCAGAAAAAAGCAGGGGTAGCAATCTTATTTGCAAACAAAGTAGATTTCAAACCAAAACTAATTAAGAGAGAGAAAGATGATCACTACATCTTTGTGAAGGGAACAATCCAAGAGGAAGGGATGACATTCATAAATATATATGCATCAAATACAAATGCCCCCAACTATACAAAACAAATATTGATGGACATGAAAAACCAAATAAGCACTAATACAATTTTAGTGAGGGACCTCAATACACCACTATCACAAATAGAAAGATCATCTAGGAAAAAAATTAACAATGAAATTCTAGAACTGAACCAAGCTATTGAACAAATGGACTTAATAGATGTTTACAGAGTGTTCCACCCCACAAAATCATAATACACATTCTTTCTGGCTGCACACGGGTCATTCTCCAGAATAGACTACATGCTAGCTCATAGGACATGTCTAAGTAAATGTAAAAGAATTGAAGTTACCCCCTGTGTATTATCAGACCATAGTGGAATAAAATTGGAGTTCAATAACATAAGAAACCGTAAATCCCCCACAAACACATGGAAACTGAATAACACCCTCCTGAACAACCAATGGGTCACAGAGGAAATTAAAGAAGAAATTAAACAGTTTCTACAAGTAAATGATAATGCCAGTATAACATATAGGAATCTATGGGACACAATGAAAGCAGTTATACATGGGAAATACTTAGCAGTGAATGCTTGTAATAAGAAAACAGAGAGAACTCAAATAACCTAATGCAGAACCTCAAGCTCCTAGAAAAAGAAGAGCATAACAAGCTCTTACAAGAGAGGAAATTATAAAGATTACAGCAGAAATCAATGCAATGGAGAGTAAAAGAATGATACAAAAAATTAATGAATCAAAGAGTTGGTTTTTCAAAAGAATAAATAAAATCAATAAAGCTGTAGCCAACCTTATCAAAAAAAGGGAAGAAAAGGCTCAAATCCATGCAATTAAGAATGAAAAAGGTGAAGTCACAACAGATCCAGCAGATATCCAGAGGATCATCAGTACCTGCTTTAAGAACCTGTACTCAAATAAAATGGAAAACACAGAAGAAATGGACAGACTCCTAAATACATACAAATTGCCAAAGTTAAATGAAGAAAATATAGAAATTCTAAACACCCCAGTTTCAATGAGTGAAATTGAAAATGTAATAAAAAATTTACCAAGAAAGAAAAGCCCAGGTCCTGATGGCTTCACTGCTGAATTCTACAAGACATTTAAAGAAGAACTATCACCATTACTCTTTAAACTCATCAAGGAAATTGAAAGGGAATCAAGGCTTCCAAATTCATTCCTGGAAGCAAGTGTTACTTCTGATTCCAAAACCAGGGAAAGACCCAACCCAAAAAGAGAACTACAGACCAAACTCCCTAATAAACACAGATGCAAAAATCCTCAACAACATACTGGCAAACAGAATACAGAGGGTCATGAAGAAGATCATACACCCTGACCAAGTCGGATTTATCCCAGGGGTGCAAGGATGGTTCAACATCCAGAAATCAATAAATGTAATACACTATATTAACAGAGTCAAGGACAAAAACCATATGATCACCTCAATAGATGCAGAAAAGGCATTCGACAAAATCCAACACTCATTCATGATTAAAAAAAACCCTACAGAAAATTGGAATAGAAGGTCTTTATCTCAACCTGATTAAGATTATATATGAAAAACCAATAGCCAACATCATATTAAATGGTCAAAAACTGAAAACTTTCATGCTAAAATCAGGAACAAGACAAGGATGCCCATTATCATCCCTCCTGTTCAATATAGTTCTGGAAACATTAGCCAAAGCAATAAGAAAAGAGAAAGAAATAAAAGGAATAAAGATAGGAGAGGAAGAAGTGAAACTGTCATTATTTGCTGACAATATGATACTTTGCATAGAAGACCCAAAAAACTCCACCAAAGACTTCTAGACTTAAATGACAGATTCAGTAGTGTAGCTGGATACGATGTCAGCGCTCAAAAATCAATCGCCTTTTAGTACACAAATAACAGACTCACTAAGAGAGAAATTAGGGAAACAATTCCTTTTACGATAGCATCCAAAAAAATGAAATATCTAGGAATCAATCTAACAAAGGAAGTAAAAGACCTCTACACTATAAACTACAACACTCTGAAAAAAAAGATCGAAGGGGATATAAGAAAATGGAAAGATATCCCTTGCTCCTGGGTAAGAAGAATCAATATAGTGAAAATGGCCATACATCCAAAACTACTATATAGATTTAATGCAATGCCAATTGAAATTCCAACAATATATTTCACAGAACTAGAGAAAACAATCCAAAAATTCATATGGAACCAAAAGAGACCTAGAATAGCAAAAACAATTCTAAGCAACAGAGATATGGCAGGGGGTATCACAATCCCCAACTTAAAACTATATTACAAAGCTACTGTGATAAAAACAGCATGGTACTGGCAAAAGAACAGACCTAAGGATCAGTGGAATAGATTAGAAGATGCAGAAACAACTCCAAGCATACTCAGCCACCTCATCTTTGACAAAGGAGTCAACCACCCTCATTGGAGGAAAGATAGCCTATTTAATAAATGATGTTGGAAAAACAGGATTTCAACCTGCCAAAGATTAAAACTACACTTATATCCATCACCATGCACTAAATTAAGATCAAAGTGGATTAAAGATCTAAATATTAAGACAGAAACACTAAACTTGCTAGAAGATAAGTTATATAGAACTCTTGAAGACATTGGCATAGGAAAAGACTTTATGAACAAAACCTCAGTAGCATGGGAAGTAGCACAAAGAATCAACAACTGGGATATCTTATTAAAAAGCTTCTGGATTGCAAAGAAATCACCAATAGAGCTAAGAGACAACCTACAATGTGGGAAAAAAATTTTAGCAGCTGTACCTCAGACAAAGGGCTACTATCTAGAATGTATAAAGAATTGAAAAAAATCAGACCCCCAAATTCAGAAGCCCAATTCAAAAATGAGCATCTGAAATGAACAGATATTTCTCAGAAAAAGAAGTAAAAGCAGCAAATAAATATATGAAAGATTGCTCAATATCACTGGTCATTCAAGAGATGCAGATGAAAACAACATTGAGATTCCACCTCACCCCAGAAAGAATGGCTGCCATCAAGAAATCAAACAATAACAAATGCTGGCATGGGTGTGAAGAGAAAGGAACCCTTATCCATTGTTGGTGGGCTGCAGGCTGGTGTGACCACTGTGGAAATTAGTATGGAGATGCCTCAAAGAACTAGGACTAGAGCTCTCATTTGACCCAGCTATTCCCCTGTTGGGTATCTTCCCCAAAGAATTAAAAGAATCATACCACAGTGATATATATGCACCCATGTTTAGAGCAGCACATGTTTTAATAGCTAAAGCTTGGAAACAGTCCAAGTGCCCATCAACTGGAAACTGGATAAGAAGATGTGGTTTTTTATAAAATGGAGGACTACTCAGCCATAAAGAATGAGAAATGAGCATCATTTATAGCTAAATGGATGTATATCGAGGCCATACTCATAATTGAAATAAATAGGACACACATGTGTAAATACAGAATAGTTTCTCTAGTGTGAGAAACTGAAAGTGTAAATAAGGGTTAAAATGTTTAAAAGAAATAATTGATAAGTTGAAATAGGAAGAAAAGGTCTGAAAGGCTAGGTGTGGTTGGAGGTGAAGTGGAAAGGAAAGAAGGGAAAGGAAAAATTATGAGAAAAGAAAAAAAATGGAAATGAAGTTAAAGAAGGGAAAGGAAAAATTATGAGAAAAGAGAAAAAAATGGAAATGAAGTCTATGTAAATAGGGAAGGATGGAGGAGGTGAAAGGTGCACAGGGAATGGGGAAAAAATAAGAACCAAGGTACATCATGTACAGGTACAAGCACCCAATGATAAATGTAAACATATTGAATACCTAAAAGGTACCAATAAAAGAATTAAAGAAAAAAAAAGAATTCCGTAGCTGAAACTATGAATTTTAAAAGTATACATTTAAAATGGTCCTGAAATATTTTTGCTAAATCTTTTCAAATAAAAAGTACTGTGATAATTTTATAATATGCTCACAAGCTCTCCAAAACTATCCTTAAATTTTGATTGCATGCACCAACTTGCTTCTAATGAACAGCACATTATGGAAGGGACCATGTGTGACATTCAAGTTTAATTCATAGGAGACTTTATTGCTTCCACCTGATTCCACTCCTAAGCATGCAAAGAGAATATAATGACCATGATTAACTTGAACAAAGACAATTTACACCCTGAGTCTGCAAAGATTCACCAAAGATGCCTACTTTATGCAGAACAGGGTCATGTTGTAAAGGGATTATGCCTGAGAAAAATCAAGGTTCACTTAGCAAGGAAGAAAAGAGGAATGGCTATTGAGTGGATGTCAACAGTGTTTGTCACTGATTTAGTTCTCATCTTTTATCATATCCTACGAACACTCAGTACAGTTGTTCAGACTTTTGCTGCAGCATTTATAAAACATTTATTTTTAGTTTTTTCTGCAATTCTATGAAACAATTTTTGTTAAGTATGATGAACATCAGATCAAACATAAATGGGATATTGTTTTGAGTTCTATAGCTACTCAAAACATAGTTTTAAAAATAATATTTTGGACAAGGCTCTGTGGAGATAGCTTGTCCTGCTTTATTGTGTGCAGCTGGGGAGGCATGAAAGCTGGACTGAGATTTCATCAACTCATATATCTGGTAGTTGGATTGGGAAGACTCAAATGGCTGGAAGTCCTAGAGTCCTTTCTGCCTCATTCTATATTATAATCTTCCGTGTGTTCTCTCAAGCTACAGGCACTCATTTCAAGGCAATCGAGAAGTACATAAAGAAGATAATTGGTCAGCCATGTGCTTTCTGTTGCTTCTTGTCTGTTCCCATAGTCTCAGAGAGCCTCCTCTAGGCTAGGTAGAGTTCCAAGTGGTCAGGAGGTATTAGTAAAACACACGGGTCTTATACTTTTCCTCTTAGGAAACTTATGACATCCAGGGAAAAAGGCTATAAATTAATATAATAATACATAATGTACAAACAATGAACATAATAAAAAGGAAATAGTAAGATATATAAAAGGATAATTTTTCTGGGGAAAAATTAGAGCAGAGTAAGAGATGCTGGGAATGACGGCTTGGGTGGGGGCTGGCTTGGGAGCTTCATTTTCGGGTTCATTCATCTTACGACAACAAAAGCTGAAAGCATATCTGGACTTACAGCTTTAAGACACCTAAAGTCTGGAAGATAGAACGTTACTCCTTTTGTTTCTTTCTAAATTAGAGAACATTTTCCCACAAGGCATAGAGCAGAACTACTCCTAGGCATTCTTCCAAAAAACAGATGCTTATGCTTACTTCTCAATCACAAGGGGAATAGAAAGATTGTGCTCCTACAAAACTAATCAAGACTCAGTCCCTCCTCTGGAGGACTCGACCTTTCTTGGTATTCACATGCTTGAAGGAAGTTGACATCCTCTTGAGAAGAATACATGTATGGGGGCTTGTTAAAGGGAAACAATTTAGCTATTTAATGAAGAGTACAATCCATTGCAAACTTCTTGAACTAATAAAGCCTTATTTCCTTTCTACAAGATAATGGTAGCATCAATTCAATTGGGTTAAGAGAATTAAGTGAGAATAATAGTTAAAAAATGCTTAGTAAAAAACCAGCATATTATGAGTGTTCAATACATAGTAGTTAGGATTATGTTCATTATTACAATTATTAATAAGAGCCATCAACAAAACTCAGCCAATACTTTGGGACATACATTTAATGCTGTACAGTAGGATAAATGAAAAAATTGTAGGACCAAGAGACAAGTTCCATAAATATAATGATGCTTTGTGAGAAGCCTTGAGTGTTGTACATTGACTTCATAGCTATGAGACTACTAATTAAATTCCATCCAGTATGTAAATAGCTTTTGGATATACATCTGCTGCCTCTCTTGGTAACTTAACTGTTCCCATTAGGAGTATTTTAGGCATCTTTAGAAGCCTCCATGGCTATTTTTTACAATAAAGTTTAAGATCAGCAAAAGCACAATTAAGTTATCATTGCTTTCTTGGAAATTATATGACTTAAAATCATTTTCCTTCCAAGTCCATGCAGAAAATAAATATGAGAGCTTGTTTCATGTGACACATTTAAGATTCCAAGAAATACATTGAAAATTCAAATTGTACTTTTATTTTCCAAAGGAGTTAGCATGGCATTGTGTCTCCCTCCATCTTGGTGATAACTAAAAATCACAGGCTAATTTTTGAAATCTTTTAGTCTTTTGAAAGGATTGAAGCTTTTTAACCTTAGTAATTCTTGAATTATTTTAATGCTTCAAATACTCCAAGTATTCCAGTGGAGGAAAGATACCCTCTTTAATAAGTGGTGGTGGAAAAATTCACTATCCATGTCTAGAAGATTGAATCTAGACCCATATTTCTCACCATGTACCAAACTAAAATCTAAAGTGGATCAAAAATCTAAATGTTACAATATATACACTTAATCTATTAGAAAATAGAATAGGTAAAACACTAGAAGATATAGGTATAGACAAGGACTTTCTGAACAGAACTCCAGTTGCATGAGAAATAGCACCAAGAATTAACAAATGTGATCATTTAAATAAAATGGCTTCTGGGTCGGAGATTTAGCTCAGTGGTTCTGCTGCCTGCCTTGCAAGCAGAAGGTCCTGAGTTGGATCGCCGGTACCAAAAAAAAAAAAAGAGAGAGAGAGAGACAATCTACAGAGTGGGAAAACTTGACTTCTTTGGGTAGAGAACTAATATGTAGAATATATAAAGAACTCAACAAATTAGACCTCCAAAATAAAAAAAACTCAATAAAAAATGGACAACACTTTTCTAAAGAGGAAGTATAATATATACATGAAAAAAAATGTTCACCATCTATGGCCATTAGAGAAATCCAAATTAAAACAACATTGAGATTCCATCTTACTCCAGAAAGAATGGTTATTGTCAAGAAATCAGGGTTGGGGGGCCGGGGATTTAGCTTAGTGGCAATGTGCCTGCCTCACAAGCACCAGGACCTGAGTTCGATCCCTGGTACCAAAAAAAAAAAAAAGAAATCAGGGTTTGGGATTTAGCTCAGTGGTGCTGTGCCTGCCTTGCAAGTGTATGGTCCTTAATTCAACCCCCTGTACCAAAAAAGAAAAAAATCAAATAATAAATATTATTGAGGCTGTAGGGGGAAAGGAACACTTCTACATTGTTGATGGAAATGTAAATTAGTACAACCATTATGGAAATCAGTGTGAAGATTCCTTATAAAACTAAAACTAGAAATTCCACTCAAATTAGCTGTTCCCCTTTCTAGGTATCGTCCCAAAAAAGTTAAAGACATTATATTTCAGTGATACATATGTACCCATGTTTATAGCAGAACAATACATAATAGTTGCATTTTGGAAGCAACCTATATGTCCATCAATAGATGAATGAATAAAGAAAATGCGGTATTTGTACTCAGTGAAGAACGCTGCCTTAAAGAAGGACACACTTGAGTCATTTGTCAGAAAATGGATGTAACCTGAGATCATGATATTACGTAAAATACATCAGATTCACAAACTTAAATATTGCATCATGTCTCCTACGTGAGAAACCCAAAATAAAGTGCAAAATAAAAGATAAATAATAAGAAATAGGGAGATAGATCAGTTCCAAATGGGAAAGGGATCAAGAGATGGAGGAAGTGGGAGGGAAAAGAGATGAAAAAAGAAGAAACAATTCTCCAAGTACTCAGGATATATACAATTATACACGAACAAATTTATGCATAGAAATAGGATGAGGGTAACGAGGATTTAGCTCAGTGGTTCCGCCACCTGCCTCACAAGCAGAAGGACCCGAGTTCGATCCCTGGTACCAAAAAAAAAAAAAAGAAAGAAAAGAAATAAGATGGGAAATGTAAAGTAATCTGTAATGATATCTCACATTAATCATGAACTTTGATAGCAATGATAGGAAAGCTAGCTAACATTTCCCAATTGCCTACTCTCTACACATGATTTTACATTTTCTGTCCTTTTCCTACAGCAACTCTTTGAGGTAGATATTATTTTCTTTGTTCTATGAAGAAACTAAACTCAAAGACTCTAAGTACAATGGCAGGGAGACACATGTAGTCTATGGGGAGGGTAGAATTTATCCTCAGGTCCACCCCATGCGGCTTTTGCTGATCCACCACATGGCCATCCACACAGATGGAGACAATAAATCATGCATTCTAATGAATAGAGGGTTCCAAATTTATACTGGTTTTGTTTCTGTTATGTACAATGTTTATAATCTACTTCTATAGAGGCCTGATTCTTTCAGAAACTTCTACAATTTTTCAAAGTGCCAATAATAGAAACTTACTTCCTTCTTTTGATTTGGTATCTTTACCCATGAGAGCTCATTTTCCTGTGAAATTCTTCTCCTGTACATTTCATTTGAGGAGCCAGTTGGGGTCAATGAAATGTCTTTTTTTTTTTTCTAGTCATTCTTGTTACCCACTTTAAATTCTTCCCATGAACATTGCTGGGAAACATTTTATCTTGCTTAAGATTCAGTTTTTTCCTTTGCTTTCAAGGTTTGTTTCTTTTGTGTAGTGGACATGGTCTTCCATGTTAAGAGCATTTCAGAGAGTTAAATAAGACTGATAAACATAAGAAACCAAATTCCAAGTTTCTTCCAGGTGGCTACAATTTAATAAATTTTTAATATCTTTTTGCTTCATGGTTTTCTTTTTATTTTCAAATGGCGGAATTTAGCTCTGTATTGTAGTTTCCATTTTTACTTAAATAAATGCAACTTTTCAGTCTATTAATAAGTTTGAAACTTACTTTTATCATTTTATGGGTAATTCTACATGGACAAACATTAAGAGAAATTGGAAAGAAATATTTATGGAGGTCTGTAGGCTGCTAACATCTATATTCAAGAATAATATCTTAGCCAGACATGGTGGCTCATTCCTATAATCCCAGCAATCTGGGAGGCTGACGTAGGAGGATAAGTTCAAGTCCAGCTTTGGCAACATAATGATTTAGTGAAAGCATGTCTCAAAATTCTAAAAATGTTAAAACAAAAGGGCAGCAGATGTAGCAAATGCAAAGGCCCTAGGTTCAATCCCCAGATCACCCTCCCCACAAAAGAGTAATGTCTTGAGAGATGATCTCAAAGCCTTTGAAGAAACAACGTTCTAGAAATCCCACAAAAACTAGGCCTTTTGGGGGGAGCTACAATAATGATATCCTCTTTAGTATTCTAATTGGTGTCAATTAGACATTTACAAGAAGACAATGGGCACACTTAACATATTTAGATTACTTTTAAAGCCTCCCAGCAAAAAATTCTAGTTGTCTATCAATTATGTTATTGACACATTATAAATAGCATATTGGGCAATTTATAAAATGCATAAGCACATTTAGATCACATAAAAATGCGAGCTTTTCACAAGTCTTACTTTTCTGTTTTTATTCTCACTGCTTAGAGAGGAGTTAAAGAACAGAGATGACAGAGGTACATATTTGTCTGGATTTTGAATTTCTTTTTAGCTAACTCTGCTTTTGAGTTTTAATTTTAAAGAAACCTAAAATCCTATAGATAATAGGTTTTATGTTTTGTTCCATCACATATTCAAATGAATATATTTCAGAAAATAGATCATCAGTGTAGATGTAGTTTTATTTCAATGACTTTAATGTTCCAAATAAATATAATTATGAAAAATAAAATTTAAATAACATGGATGCACCTTGAGACCATACTATTAAAATTCATTTCTTTATTGATATGTTGACTTAATTTTTTCTTCTGTACCTTTCTCCAAGAAAGGGAAGCTATGCAATATGAAACATCTATTGTGTTTTATCATGATGTTTAGTGCAGATTCAAAGATTTGCAACTCTTTTCTCAGGAGGCAACCAGGTAATTTAATTTGCTGCTAGGTTACACAGTCTAACTATAAACAAGCACCACTTTCTAACTCTCTAAACTTTAAAGTAATCATTGTGGCTGGTATTGTATTAATAATTATTAATCAGAAAGTTCACAGTTATGTATTCCTCTTTACAAGTAGATTTCAAGTAAGTTTTATTTATTTTTTCTAGAGAAGTTGTCTTGGCTTTTTGATAGTAGTTGTTTTTTTTGTTTTTCGTTCTAGTCCTTTTTTGACCAAGTTTTGTACAAAAAAAAAATCAAATACCTATTCAGAAATACATGATCTCTACATTTTAATTTTAATATTTCCTAATTTTTATTCCTATATGTGTGAAGTATATAATGTTCACATCCCTTTTGGGGAGTTGGTACATGTACATATCCATCTTAATTCTTTTATCATTTCCCCCACTCCCTCAATCTCTTGGTCCCCCCTTCCCATTTGCAAAGGATCTATCTCCCTATTTCCTCCCACAGGAAATATCTATCTTTTATTTTGTTCTTTAATTATATTTTGAGTCTCTCATGTAACAGAAACCATGCTATATTTAAGGTGGTATGTCTGATTTATTTCATTTAATAGTATGATCTCACGGTGCATCCATTTTCCTACAAATAACTCAAGTGCATCCTTCTTTAAGGTAGAGTAGTACTCCATTGTGTCCATATATAGCACCACATTTTCTTTATCCATTCATCTGTTGATGGTCACATAGGCTGCTTCCAAGATTTAGCTATTATGAGTTGTGCCGCCATAAACATGGGCATGCATGTATCACTATAGTAAGATTTTTTTAAACTCTTTCAGGAAGATACCTTGTATGGGAATGGCTGGGTCAAATGGAATTTCTAAATTTTATTATTTTAATTTTTGTACTATATTTTCCTTTCAATCAAAATGTGAAAACAAACCATATTTTTAACAAAAATAAATGTTTTACACGTGTAGTTTATAAGTTTAATTGAGCAGTATAACTATAAAATTGTTTTATTTTCTCCCATATCTCCCTCCCTCACGCTTATGTGTCAAATCCCCCCTGCACTTTCTTAATAAATCTTAATTCTGTACCAACCATTATTGTTTAAGCTGCATTTCCAAAAATCTTGTTTCATGTTTCCTTTCTGGGCCACAGCAAACCACACTTGCAATTTGTGGCTTGAAACTTTCCTGTTTTCTCACTGTATCTCCCAGATGCTACCATCTGGGTGTTGGCAGGTGGACCAACAATGACCATCGTACAACTGTGGTCAGAGTGGGCTACAACCAGAATTAGAGGGTAAGTTGGGAAGTGTTCCTGATCACACTTGTCTTCTCTGGTGCCCCTGGGCACCTTGCTGATGGTCTCCAAATTGGCCCAGTTCCTTTTGTGCTTTGTTAAAAGGCACAATTGTTTCTTAATAATTCTAAAATTGATTCAATAAGTAAGAGTTCATTGGGCTACCCTTTAAAAAGTTAAATCATTAAAGGTGGCCACTGCTGCTAAATTTCAATGCTAATAGTGTTGGGCTCCAGAGAGAACAGCTTGAGTAGCTTTCTGTAAAATGTGCTGCTATGCCTTTTTAAAGGAAATTCAAATGTGCAAGTTGAATTCTCCAAGGAACAAATTGAACATAAGGTCATCCTAGAACAACAATATGTAGAACAAATAGAACACCAGTCAATGCCATTAGGATTATGGATTCTCTTGCTGTGAAGTTAATTAGTGTACTTAATGGATACAATCTCACAGTTGAGAAACTTCAATTAAGAGCAAAATCCAAATGATAAAGAATTTTAGGTAATATTTGCAATGGTTCATAAGATTATAAAAAGAAAGCCTGAGACACAGATTTATTTACATTTTTGTCACTTTGTTTTTCTTAATAGAATGTTAATGATGACTTTGGCTAGTGTTATACAGTAAACAAAATAGTGCTACACTATATAAATGTAGTGAATAATGGGTGATGTGGGTGAATATTTAATACATGATGATGGTGAATGTTTAGTAGAAATTCCTGCATGATCAGAGGAACATAGAATACAATTATGCAACATTTTTTTCTCTGTTGTTATAAAGAAAACAATTACTGAACTGGTACACAAATTTACTTCTGTAATTTATTTAACTAAAATCACATATATCTTATAGACATACCCCAAAAATTTCTCTTTGCCCAGAGATAATTTATTGTTGATTTCATGAGAAACTTAATGTTAAATACTTTGGAGTGACCTCAAACATGAAAGTCGTTATAATAGTTCTGTATTTGATATGTGATTTGACTCTTATGGTCACCTCAGGATGCCCACAATGTTCCCTTAAACTTTAGAACACAAGAGTTCTAGATCCCTTACTTGAATGAGTTAAGTCTGAGAATGCAAGTAAGTAGAATTATGAAGAAAGCAAAAAAATCATACAGGGAAGGTGGAATAAAGGATTGGTTGGAACAAAGATAACTGTACTGTATGATAACCTGGAGCAAGTAGTCATTTGTTACTATAATACTACATAAAGATAGAAGAGGCTATGTCCTCAAATCTTTGCAGCGCTATTACATCATCCTAATCTGCCTAAAGTTGGATTTCTTTTGCATGATAGAATATCTGTTAAGCCATTGTGTTGGGACTTTTCTGTAATATATAATCCAGCCTAATGCAAACTGATACACATATTTTAATTTAGAACTTATAAGCAAGGCAATTAGAACATCAGAATATACAAACCACCTCTTTTCTCATAAACTTTTCTATCTAATGAGAAATAGAGCCAAAATAAGAATGATAGAATAGGAAGCTGATATGACAAGAAGCTACCTAAACAATTTTGAATACAGCTGGGGATTTAGCTCAGTGGCACCGCACCTGCCTCGAAAACACAAGGTTCTACCTGAGTTCATCCCCAGTACCAAAAAAAATCACAAAAAAACACACCAATTTTGAATACACAAACCAGGAGTGTTAAACACATCCAAGTGAGTAAAGGTTTCCCTAAATAAAATTGTGATACGTTCAGGCCATGCTGTTTATGAACCAGGAGAATATACAGTCTTAGTATTTAAAATTTAATGCTGATAGTCATATATGAGAACTATGTTTATGTTTATAACAACCACATGTAAGAAACACAGTTTTTTCCCTTGCAATGAATTTGATTCTTTCATCCATCTCCATCCTGTGGTCTTTTGTGATTTTATAGATTTTTATTATAATACTTGCCATCATGGAGCAAAGCATGGGTCATTGCCTTTAGCAAGTGTCCTTTTAGATACATACTGTAAGCAAAGCTACTGTGTTTAAACTAGAGGAAAAAAATGACATGCCTTCAAGCTGGGATTCCTTTAAAGATGCTCTGCTATTATTTTTCCAATGCAACTATAGATAAATATGTTGCATGAATGTAAGGCTCCTGCATGGTACAAGTATATTACTTAGGTAAGAATCAGTACTGACTCAAAAAAATTCTTTCAGGGTGGGTAGAAATACTTCCATAAAAATTCCTTTATGAAAATATGCTGCTTTGAAAAAAAATGATGTTCAGAAGTCTTAACAGAACAAGTACAGAAATATACCCCCAAGCTTATTTTAGGAACAAAAATTCTATACAATCGAGCCATTTTGGGAAATGACCTACTCTTTTTTCTATAATAATGTGCCATGTTGTAATAATGCCATTTCTTAATGGGCCATCTAATGTTTTCATTTGTACAATAGAGTTAATCATTGTATTATTCTCCTGGGATTATAGAATTAATGGAGAAAATGTGCCATATATTTGAGCTATTAGAGAACATTAAAGTTATTAGTCTGAGAAAACAACCTGTCCTATTCAGAGCATCATAGGAGAGTAAAGCCTAAAATGTACAGTGAGCTGTGCTCTTCTTTAAATGAGATATTTAGAGGGGGTGGATAGTTATGTTTTTCTGCTTACAATTTTAATTTTACATTTGAGGAGAATGCAAACACTCAGGTGACAAATTTTACTTCACTATAAAAGAATTACAGGTCTTTAAAAATCAATGGCTGCCAATCAAAGCCTAGACAATGAGTGATGTACATGAATAATTGAAGATTTATTTGTTAACTGCAGAAGTGAAGTTAGCCTTGCAGAGAGACACATTGTCAATTGCCAGCAATTTACTATGTTTCTGAAAACCACAGGTAGCAATTTACAGAAAAGATTAGGCCAGTTACTGAACACATGTGACATTTTCTTGATTTAAGATGTCAATCTGGAAAGCTATAAACTGACAAGTGGAGTTTGGAATGAGGTTATAAAGTTTATGAAGAACTGCTTTTTTCTACAAATGTCTATATTTCAGCTCTGGGAGACCCCTGAATGCAACGTCCTGCTGAGGCTAAGCATGTGCTATCAAATGATTGCTGTCTCAGAAGGGTTATACACCCTCTCCCAGGACCAGCAGGAACCTCTGCATCACCCAATGCTCTAATGCACTTGAATTTCTTCAGAGCACAGTGATGAGCTTCTTTTTCTTTGAACTGATGTTATTAAAAAGAAAACAATGTGAATGCATTTTATTTAGTCCTATGCAACTGTGGTGAATATAATTATTTTAATCCTGTATCAGAATTCCTATGATTTTCAACTGCTTTATGAAAGAATGTGATGTGAATTAAGTAAAATATTAGCACTGAATATCAAAGAACTAATTGCTGCAGCTAAGACCCACTAAGGAGTGCTAAAGCTATTAGGCAAGAAATTAAAGAAACAGAGGTAAACTGCATAGACTCAAAGTATCTCCTTCAAAACAGCTATTAATTACTGAGTTGCTTTCCACCTATGTGAACAAATTCCACCCCCCAGAGATGAAACTTAGTTTTCCTTCATTCACTGCTGCTGAGCTTAGTGACCAGTGTCCAAAGAATAGAACATGAAAAAGGGTATGTGATAACTTTACTATGTCAAATACCACCTGAATGAAGGGTCAAGTTTAGTTAATATCACCAAGATTAAAGCAAATTCATATCACATGCCTTTTCTATGAAGTGATAAACAGGGAATTTCACCTCTGGTATATTCCCAAAAGTTTCTAATCCCAGTCTGATCATAAGGCAACATCAGAAAAATCTAAATGAAGACATTGTACAAAATATATATCTAATTTTCATGGTTTATATCTAAAATGCCCTTTTAATCTTATGTGTTCAGAGGTAGGGTTTTTGAAAGGTGATTGGATAATTGGGGTGCTATACATAGCAGTGAAATGATTTATTGATGAGATGAGATGAAATTGATTCATAGATAAATCTGTTGTCAACAGATGGGAGCTAGTTGAAAGTGTGTAACTGGGGGCATGGCATTGAGGGTTTGTCTCCCTCCTTTGCTCCTCCCTGTTTCTGGGCTGCCATGGATAAGCACCTGTTCCCCAAAATGCCCATCCACCATGTCATTTCTGATGTGGAACCAGGCAACCATGACCTAAATTATCTAAAAGTGTAAGCCAAAATAAATTGCTCCTCTTTTAAATTGTGAATGTTGGATATTGTGTTACAAAGACAGAAAGTGACCAACATGCAAATATTCTTCAAAAGTTTCTACACCAAGTTCATGAAAACTCAAAAAAGACAGAATATTCTCATACATTGGAGATATTACTAAATTGACTAAGTGAAACTTGGTATGCTGGATTAGATTCTAGAACTAAAACAAGTAAAAACAAAAAGGAATAGCATAAATGGAGGTATTAGTTAAATACAAATAAAGTGTTCAGCTTAGTAGAATTCAATAAATGCTAACTTTTAAATTTTTGGTCATTGTATAATAGCTATGAAAATTGTTAATATTGGGAGAAACTAGATAAAAAATTTATGGGAAGCCTCTATATGGTTTTTGCAACCTTTATGAAAATTAAATTGATTTTTTTCACAAAATGTAAAAAAATCATAAAGAAGAAAATAGCCAGTGGATGTTATCAGTTGAATTGTGTCCCCCAAAAAGGTATATTGAAATCATAACCTCTAGGACATCAGAATAGACCTTATTTGGAAATAGGGTCCCTACTGTTATTAGTTAAGATGAAGTCATACTGGCATAAGGTAGAGTAAATGGGTGTCTATGAGAAGATACAGGCATATAAGGGATGAATGCCATGACATTGAAGAGACTGAAGCAAGCCACAGGCCAAGAATTTCCAGCTCCCACAAAAAGGTAGAAATACATGTTTCTTAGTCACCGGGACAAAATACCCAACACCCACAACTTGATGGAGGAGCAGTTTATTTAGGCTCACATTTTAAGTCCATGGTCAGCTATCTCCAAGACAGAAATGGCATGGAAAAGTCTGGTGGAGGAAGATGCTAACAACACAGTGACCAAAAAGCAGAGAGCAAAGACGGAAGTCGGGGAAGAGACATGTCCTTCCAGTTCACACCCCTAGTTCACACGTCTAACAAGTCCTCTCCTCCTAACAACTCACTCAGCTGTAAACTCACTAGTGATTTAATCCACTAAAGAGTATAGTGCCTCATGATGAAATTGTCTTCTAAAGGCTCCACCTCTGAACACTCAAGGCTTTTGGGCAATGCTGTTGTGAGATCTGAGTAACTCCATTTTAAAATTTGGCCCCATCTTAGAGTAAGGTGACCTGGACACAAATTCTAGTTCCAAGAAAAACCACAAGATGCACTTTGGCCACCTGCCTGTGATAATGTTCAGCAGTCCCCTAGCAACTAGCCTAGCAACAGCTAATCAGTAGCTGCCTCAATGTCGCAGATGCTCTTCTCAATGACCTGCAACAGCTAATCAGTAGTTACCCCAATACCCCAGTATCCCAGATGTTCTTTTCAGTGACTTGAGCAGCCATTTGCAGTTCAGCGTGCAAGGCCCAACCAATTAGGTTTAAACTTTCAAAACTTGCTAAATGCTAGCCAATTGTGTGATTTGCATGTGATTTGAAACCCCGCGCCTTTTTGAAACCCCGCGCCTTGCTGTAACCTCTATAAAAACCCCTGGTGTTTTAGAGTCGGGGCTCTCAATCCTGACCCGCTGTGTCGGTGTCGGATGAGAGTCCCTGCTCGAGCTTGAATAAACGACCCTCGTGTGTTTGCATCGGAATCAGCTCCTTGGTGGTCTTTGGGGACCTCGCGATCTGGGCACAACACTGTATATCTAAAATACAACTTTCTAGCCTTACTCTCCAAAAGACTCACGTTTATTTTTATATGTAAAATAATTTTACTCTATCTCTAAGAGTCACCAAAGTTTTAACAATTAGAGCACTGCTGAAAAGTCCCAGTCCAAAATCTCATCTGAGACTTGAGGCAAACACTTAGCTGGGAAGCACTTTAAAAATCAAAAAGAATGTTAAACACTGCTGACATACAAGGACACAGAGTAAACATCCCCATTCTAGAAAGGAGAAATAGGGATCGAAAGGAAGGGACCAAAACAAGACTGAAATTTACCAGAGCAAACATTAATTCCTATAGCTTCATATTTTGCACCCTGAACAAGTTTTAGTAAGAAGTGAGTTCGAAGGACTTGGTCAGGTGCTCACTACAGCAGCACATACACCAAGGACTTGGTCAGCCCCATTCCTATGGCATTGCTGGTTGCAACCTGTATGGCCTCTCCCTTGAGGTGGCTCAGATCACTGCTTGTAGCTTTTCTCAGCAGATGTTCCTCATTACTAGCATTTCCAACTTCCAAGGATCTCCACTCCAACTTATAGTTTTACTCTTCACAGCTTCGTATACTGCCCATTAAGAGGCACACTGCTTTTTGTGAAATCTGGGTAGAAGCTTCCTCCCAGCTCTTGCATTATGTATGCCTGTAAAACCAGCATCACATGGATGACACCATGGTCTTTCACCAGCTTGAGCAGTAGCCAGACTTTCTTGAATCATGACTGCAGGATCTTCTGAGGCCCTGGATGGCTAAACTCCAGGAAACTCCTTTCTAGTTGACCCTGAATGACCTAGGCTTTCTAGGGCACTCTTTTCAATGCAAAATCTTAAGGCACCTTTTCTTTTGTCCTGAGGCAGAGTATTTAGCTTTTTAAAAATGCTAATCTTTAAGCAACTAAGCTCTTCCCCAGCCCCAAATTTACAGGGGTTTTTTTTGGGGGGGGCAAGAACAAAGTTGTTCAAATTAATAACTTCTGCTTTTAGCTTTTGATTCTCATATTAAATTTGGCTAAAAGCAGCCAGCAGTACCCATGCCATGGCAGAATTTTGGGCTGCCTTGAAATTTCCCTAGCTAGATTAATAATTCTTCTGCCTGTAGTGCAGTCATGTAGTCTTGTGACCCTGGCAAAACATAGACAAATTTTCTGCTAGAGCAAAACTGAGTTCAACTGCCAATGGAATCATTTTTCTCAGTTGAAACCCCCTGAGACTCGCATTTACTATTTGCATTTCTGTCTGAGTTCTGTCCAGAATCTCCCATCAACCTTAGCTTGGAGCATTCTAGAACTTCTCTAGCCAGAATCTTCAAAATCTCCTTCCATAAGCCAGTTCCAAAGACTTCAGAGCTACATGGTTAAGTATAGTCAGGGCAACAGACCCACTTCTTTGGTACCAAAATCTCCTTAAGTCACTTTCTCATAATGGGAAAAAAAATAGATAAAACTTGGAAGCAACCCAAATGCCCATCAACTGGAGACTGGATAAAGAAAATGTGGTTTTTTTATAAAATGGAGAATTACTCAACCATAAAAAATGAAAAATTAGAGACATTTATAGCTAAATGGTTGCACATTGAAGCGATACTCTTAAGTGAAATAAATAGGGCACACATGTATAAATACTAAATAGTTTCTCTAGTGTGAGAAACTGAAGGTGTAAATAAGGACTAAAAGGTATAATAGATAATGTGAAATAGGAAGAAAAGGGGCAAAGGGGAGGGGGAAGTGGGAGGGGTAGGGAAAAGTAAAGAAGGGAATGGAATTACTAGTAAAAAATGAAAAAATGGAAACAAAGTCTTTGTAAATAGGGAGGGGTGGAGGGTTTGAAAGGAGAGCAGGGCAATTGGGAAAAAATAAGAACCAAGATAGATTCTGTAAAGGTGCAAATTTCCAATGATAAATGTCATTATATTGTATACCTAAAATGTACCAATAAAATTAATTTTTAAAAAAAGATATACATTCACTGTGTCATTTTTTTATGATTTCTCTGTGTTTCTATTACTAATTTCACCTCTCCTTATTTCAGAGACAGGACTTCTTCGATAAACTGTAGACACCCTATGGTGGGTACTTGAAAGGTTTGTTTGACTTTCATTTTTAAATTGTTTTTTTTTATTGGTACATGTTATAGTATATAATAATTATATTCATCCTAGGAGTTGGTACATGTATGTGATATTTCTCAATTTTTTTAACCCTCTCACCTTCTCTCCCTGAATCTCTTGGATTCTTCTCCATATATTTTATACATGTTTGTAGTATATGATGATCACATTCCTCACAAGGATGTGGTGCATGTAGACAGCACTTCACATTCACCCATTTTTAATCTCATTTTCCTCCTCTTCCTCCCACCTCCCTCTGTCTCTCAGCAAACCTCACAGTTTGGATAATGGTTTCACATACAAAAAGTCAAAACTACATCTATAATTCTGACTTTTCTCAGTAGTCTCACATTTCTTGCAACAGAAAATAATAGTGCTTTAATTCCTTGTCATCAAGGAAAGCTACAGGGGCACTTGCATCATCTCCAGCTTTGCTGTGGCCCATCTGCCCTCTGTTGTTGGGTAGCTTAAATAAACGTTGAGTTCCTTGAGAACTGAAATTCTATCACTTTCATCTTGACGCAAGGACATGCGCATGGTAAGTAGTCAATATATAGCTGCTGGATGTATGAGTGAATGAATGACGGGAGAGTAAATGTCTTTCTTATTGGAAATGGTAATGACAATAGAAACATATAAAAATTCAAAGAGAGAATAAAAAGTATCATTAATTGAGTGTCAGATTCCTATATATGATATCTAATCTGCACAACAGCCCCACAGTATAGATGATCTGCAGTAGATCAGGCACCACAGGCAACAGAGAGTGATACTGTACTGGAGGGTGGGTCATCTGATGCCCAGTGAAATCCTGCCCATGGCCTCTTGGGAACAAAGTCACCAGAAGAACAGCATGTCTTTGAGCACAACTGCCAAGCTCTCTGCACCATAACTCTTCATTTTCAGCCATGTGACTGGAAGCAGATGTGTCTGGCCCAAAACAACAGCCCCGAAGGGACACAGGCAGGAACCCCACCTGGTAGATCTCATCAAACCTGAACTTAGTCAGGAAGTGAGAGAGCAGGAGCTTTTATGAGAAGTACCTGTCATTCACACGTACCATAACACATACAAATCAATTTCTGTCCCTTAGTTAATGTTTGGGTCAGGGGAACGAGTCAGGTGAGAAAGGACAGGTGTCATTAGTATTCACTTATGGAGTTGGACTGTCATCCTTTTCCTCACAAGAAAAAAAGGGCAGACAGATTAAGAGATGTAAATTCAGCTTTACAAAAATGAAGAATTTAAGCAGTATAGGTTTTTTCTCTGTACTTTTATTTGCCTCTCTAAGGTGGAAAATGGTGGTTCTTGTGGAGGACATACCACAGACACTTGAGAAGGCAGAGGCAAAGGCAGAAAGGAGCATCGCTAGGCCAGTATTGCCTAGTTGTAAAACATCTTTCCTGCAGAAGAGGGAGAAGAGGAGGAGGAGGAGAAAGAGGAAGAAGAGAAGGAGAAATGGGAAACAAAGAAGGAGGAGGAAAAGAAAGAAGAGGAGAAAGAAGAGGGGGAGGAAGAGGAGAAGAGTCATGAAAAGATGGAGAAAAAAGAACACACAAGCAAGAAATGAAATGCTGCTTTAATGGACTATGAGAGCACAGTGAAAATATTAAAGGAGATAGAGGAAAAAGAAATAGAGAAATGAGAAGAGGAAGTGAGGTAGGCAGGAGGAAAGAGAGAACTTAGGGTGTTGTTCGTGAGAAACCGGAGCTCTGGGGAGATAAAAGAAAGTTTAAAATTCAGACACAGTCTAAAGTCTGACTAGTAAGAAATTCTGACTCAATTGCTGAGGAATTGATACTTCTCAAAAGTGGGGATCTTGAGAAGTAAAAATAATTCTTCAGATCAATAGACCTAGATCTGAATGTGAAGGAAGAAGGTAAGGAAGAAACCACCTGGAAAAAATATTTTGGTGCTTTAACTGTATGGTAGGTGATGGATCATAAAATTGTGCCATATAGTCTATATGTATATATAATATTGTTTTAACTTTTACTCTATGACTTTTACAAACTGTATTACAAAAAAGCATTTGAAGAAATTTTGGAGATACCATAATATAAAGTTTGACATTTTTGTTTTTTTTTTTTGGTACCAGGGGATGGAGCTCAGGACCTTGTGCTACTGAAACAGGCATGTGCCACTGAGCTAAATCCCCAGCCCTGAAGTTTCACTTTTAAAAGTCAATGTCAAGGAAGTTCCCTGCCTCCATCCCAGGCACCTAGGGCAGAGAAGCTCAGCTGGTCCCAGCACCTGGAAGGAAGCTCCCCCACTGCCATCCCAAGCTCCCAGGGCAGAGAAGCTGAGCCAGTCCCAGAACCCAGAAGGAAGCTCCCCACCACTGCCATCCCAAGCTCCTAGAGCAGAGAAGGTGAGCCACGTGAGTGCCAGAAGCACATCCCCTCCCCCAACCCATGGAAATGAGAAGACACATAAGCAAGCCTCAAAAACAGAGTTCCAGACCACCTACAGCAACTCCAAAGGGAAACTAGATGGAACAACCTGATACTCAACCACCTGGACTCTCTGAACTGGCAACAAAAGAGGATCTGGGAAAAATGAAATCAGAAATAATTACTCAGATAACAGCAAAGATTTTGCTCATGGTGCAAGACATGATTAATAAATCTAGAGAGGACACAGATAAAAAAATAGAGGATCTGAGGAACATGATGGAATCCCAACATAGGAAACAAATGGAATCCATAAAACAGATACAAACAGATTTCCAGAGATTAAAAACTCCATCAAAAGTCTGCACAGCAGAATGAACCAATGTGAGGATAGAATTTCACACATAGAAGATAAGATTGCAATTAGTGAGGAGGAAAAGAAAAATTGCTTTAAAACTATAAGGGAACACGAGAAATCAATCCAGCAACTGCTAGATGATGCAAAGAAGAATAACATAAGACTGACTGGAGTCAATGAAGAAAGAGGAGAGAGTGCAGATGACATAAGAAAACTGTTCACAGAAGTGATGGCAGAAAACTTCCCAAGGAGGGGAAAAGAACTTGACATACAGATAAGTGAGGCATATAGGACTCCAGCTAGCCTTAATCAAAAAAAATCTACACATAGGCATATGATAGTTAGGATTCCAGAAATCCAACAGAAGAACAAAATTCTACAAGCTGTGAGAGAAAAGAAACAAATCACATACAAAGGAAAGCCCATCAGAATCACAGCAGACTTCTCAATGCAAACCCTCAAGGTAAAAGTCAAGGACTCAAGGCCACCCCCAGGTGGTGAAAACAGGAACTTGCCCAACTGTTAACAAAAAAAAAAGATATGGTGGTTTGGGATTTGAAAACTGCTTTAGGGTATTTTCATCATATTCATACATATTAATCTTTTAAAATATGAATTGGGGATAAAATTTCTACAGAACTCACATGATAATATGAATTAATACTTGAAAGAAGAAAATTCTGAGTAAATGTATATTTTCACCTTAGCCTAAAGTAGATATGTTCAAACACATCATATGCCCAAGATATGTGCCCTATATTCATTTCCTAGAACTTTTTTGACAAATTACTATAAGCTAGGTATCTGGAAACAATAGAAATGTATTTTCTCACAGTTCTGGGGGCCAAAAGTCTGCAATCAAGGAGTGGATGCTGCCACATTCTTCCAAAGGCTCTCAGGGAGAATCTCTTTTTTGTACCTTGGAACTTTTGGTGGCTCCAGATACTCCTTGGCAAATCTCTGCTTCAATCTTCCAATGGCTTTCTTCTCTGTCTTAAGTCCCCTCCTCCATTCTCTTTTAAGATCAACTGTTATTAGATTTAGGACCCTTGTGGATAGTCCACAATGATCTTATTTCAAGACTAAAAACTTGTTAAACTCTAATGGATCCTTCTTCCAAATGAAGTCACACTACCAGTTAAATATGTTCTAAGTGAATCCATCTTTCACTTAGGGAAGAACATCATTCAATGTGAACACAGAATCTACCCAAATAATAAGGTAATGGGGTGAAGAATCTCTGGATGGCAATGAAAGTAATCTTTCATTTGTTTACTTCTAAGTGAAAGAAACTTGAGGAGTTGGAACTGTGATTATGAATGTTAAGTTTATTATTTGGCCAATAATCTACTTATCTCTAGTGTTCATTTCTTGGGTTGTTGCAAATCTAGCCCCCAAATATTGTATAGGAATGTATTTTCATGAAAATTTCTTGAGAAACTCAAGAAAAAGAAATGTGGGAGTTACTCATCTCAGAAAGCCTCTAAAGTGACACAAACACACCCATGTGTACACACACAAACACACACACAGAGGCACACATCCATGGAATTGTACACTCAGACACCTTTTATGGTGCTCTTAGTCCCCGCCCAAGTAGCTCTAGGACAAATCTTCCCTGTCCCCAAAAGATGAAACATGCAGTAGCACAGACCAGTTTTTAAAATATGTCTCTCAGAAGTTTGGAAAAGTCGTGTCTTTAGCAGTTCTAAGAGAAATGTCTTAGCCTAAATATAAAACTTTCTCTTTAAAGCTAATCAAACATCTGAGTATATGTAAATTATGGCAGGCTATGTGACAGTTTTTTAGTTGGTGTCCGTCAGTAACTCCATTGACACTGATTGAATCCTTTTCTCCTACATGCCTTTGTTATCTACTAAACAGCACTTATAAAAGTGTAGCTGACAAATGCTGCAGGAATAAATTATTTATACATTTTCCACTGCATTAATTTCCTAAATAAAAGGAAACCATGCCATGGCATATGAGGGGCTACATAACAGAATTAAATATTTTAATTAATTTTAAATTCACAAAATAATGATAGTAAATGATTATCATCATTCGTAAATGTTATGGCTGTTAGCAAATTTTATTACTGCAACAGGAGCAAATGAAACACAAAATTGCACTACAGACTTTTCTCTTTTTACAGACATCAACAAAAATCAGTTCTTTTCAAAATTAAATGAAATTCAACATTTCAGTGTGAAAGTATTGTCGAAAGTTTGTTTTTCTAGTAAAAAATATTTTAAGGACAAAACTTACTAGGAGACAAAGCCAAAGATAAAACAAATATTCCCTTCTTTCATGGGCTGGATCTTTGAAGCATATCCCAGAGGCTGTTCAAAGATTTCATAGCAATTATTACATGATATGAGAGTGCTCAGCACCCATGCAGTAGGATGCATATGAAAATGAGCTTCCAACATCAGCCAACCCTGCTGGACTAGGTGGTTTCTGTCCATCTGCTAGCCACAGGAGAGCAGTAACAGGAGGACCCTAATACAATCAGCAAAGGAGAGGAATTCCACGGTGAGCAATGGAAATGAATTCTGGAGTTTACTTCACAGAAAGGAAATAAAGAGATCTATGAAGAAGCAGACCCCACAAGAAGTATTTTTCATAGTTGCATGTAGTGGCCCATATAAGAGTCCTCCCTGTATATACCCTTCTTGCCTTTCTTGTCTTTTTTTTTGTTAAATTCTTTTATTGGCACATTTTAGATATACAACAGAATTACATTTCTCACTGGGAATTGTACCTGTACATAATGCATCTTGGTTCTTATTTTTTCCCCATTCCTAGCCCTCCCTTCACCCCCCCCACCCTTCCCTATTAACAAAGACTTTATTTCCACTTTTTACATTTCTCATCATTTTTCCTTTCCCTTCTTTCCTTTCCCCTGCCCCTCCCACAACCCCTACCCCTTTGGATCTATTCTTCCTATTTTGCATTATCAATTATTCATTCTAATCATTGGTACATTTTAGGTATACAATATAATGACATTCATCGTTGGAAATTTGCACCTTTACATAGTCTCTCTTGGTTCTTATTTTTCACCCTTGCCCAGCCCTCCCTTCAACCCCTCCAGTCCTCCCTATTTACAAAGATTTTGTTCCTATTTTTCCAGTTTCTCGTATTAATCCCATTCCCTTCTATCCTTTCCCCTAGCCCTCCCACTTCCTTCCCCTTTGCCCCTTTTCTTCCTATTTCACATTACCTGTTATATATTTAGTCCTTATTTACACTTTCAATTTCTCACACCAGAGAAACTATTCAGTATTTACACTTGTGTGTCCTATTTATTTCACTTAAGAGTATTGCCTCAATGTGCATCCACTTAGCTATAAATGTCTCTAATTTCCCATTTTTTTATGGCTGAGTAGTACTCCATTTATAAAAAACCCACATTTTCTTTATCCAGTCTCCAGTTGAGGGGCATTTGGGCTGTTTCCAAGTTTTAGCTATCACAAACTGTGCTGCTATGAACATGGATGCACATATATCACTGTGGTATGATTCTTTTAATTCTTTGGGGAAGATCCCCAGCAGTGGAATAGCAGGGTCAAATGGGACTTCCAGTCCTAGTTCTTTGAGGTATCTCCATACTGATTTCACAGTGGTTGCACCAGTCTACACTCCCACCAGCAGTGGATCAGGGTTCCTCTTTCCCCACAGCCCCGCCAGCATTTGTTATTGGTTGGTTTCATGATAGCAGCCATTCTTTCTTGAGTGAAGTGGAATCTCAGCGTTGTTTTCATTTGCATCTCTCCAATGACCAGTGATGTTGAACATTTTTTCATGTATTTATTTGCTATTTCTACTTCTTTGTCTGAGAAATGTCTGTTCATTTCAGATGCCCATTTTTGGACTGGGTCTTTAAATTTGGGAGCAATCTTATCTTCTATATCTGAAATTCTGTCCTCACATTGGCTCATTCTGCTGTATAGACTTTCAATAGAGTTTTTCATCTCCTTGAAATCTATTTGCATGTGTTTTATTGATTCCATTTGTTTCCTATGTTGGAATTCCATCATGTTCCTCAGCTCCTCTCTAGATTTATTAATCATGTCTTGTAATAGGAGCACAATTTCTTTTGTTATCTGAGAAATTCTGATTTCATTTTTTCTAGGTCCCCTGTTGTTGCCATTTCAGTGGGTCCAAGTTGTTGTGTAGCAGAGTATTCCACTCATTTCCCTTTGAGGTTGCTGTAGGTGATCTGGAAGTCTGGTTTTGAGACTTATTTATGTGGTTTCTCATTTTGATTGGGGGGTGGGGGTTGCTGTTGGTGCCCACGAGGATCACCTCCTCTGAGCTGGGAGAGGTGGGACAGGGGCCGGGAGCAGCGGTAGGGATGGTGGCCCAGAAGCCCCTTCCTCTTGGCTGGGAGCAGCGGGACAGAAGGCAGCCCAAAAGCCCTTTGCTCTGGACTGGGAGCAGTGGGAGGGATGGTGGCCAGGAAGCCCCATCCTCTGGACCAGGAGCAGGGGGATGGTGGCTCAGAAGCCCCTCCCTCTGGGCCGGGAGTGGCGGGACAGATGGCAGCCCGGAAGCCCCTTCCTCTAGGCCAGGAGCGGCAGGAGGGATGGTGACCGGGAAGCCCCTTCCTCTGGACCTTGCCTTTCTTTGTCGTTTGGATTCTTTTTTTTATTTTTCTAGTTTCTGTTTTGCTTTTTTTTTTCCTTAAATTCTTTTATTGGTACATTTTAGGTAAACAATACATTTACATTTATCATTGGGTTCTTGTACCTGTACGTGATGTATATTAGTTCTTATTTTTTCCCCATTACCTGTGCACCTTTCACCCCCTCCACCCTTCCCTATTTACATAGACTTTGTTTCCATTTTTTTTTTCTTTTCTCATAATTTTTCCTTTCCCCTTCCCCTCCTACCACCCCTCCCCCTTTGGACCTTTTCTTCCTATTTCAAATTATCAATTATTCATTTTAATCATTTTAATTTGGATTCTTATGAGTTTAGGCTAAATGAATTTGTAGACCTCCTTTGTTCTTGCAAAGAGGAAACCCTAAAATTCCTGAGAGTTAGAGGTGAACTCCTGGAGATCAAGATATATAGTGGCAATTCAAAGACTAGAAGAGAGAGGCCTCCTATGGGTTGAACCTCAAGGGTTGGGAGATATACACTTTAGCTTGTGATTTGGTGAGCACCAAAAAGATATGGGAAGAATATGACTACAAAGCAGAATCTGAAGGCCAGATTTACTTGAGACCTCAGAAAATGACACATTATAAGCACTATGGAATATTATGGAAATGTTACAAATAAACTTATGGCAAGTTTTATTCAACCCAAAAGGAACTGCCAAGTGCATCTCTCTAATCACTGCCAATACCATAATATTTTAAAATAGTAAATCACCACATTAGAGAGTAATAAATTATATCTTTAAAAATTATTCAGTTAAGTGAGTCTAGAAAAACTTGTAAGTGAAGACCCTACAAAAAAAGAGATAGAACTTTAGGAAAGAAAAGGATAACATTAAGTTTTATAAACAGTGATTGAGGAAAGGGGCTGATTTTACCAAAAACAAAACAACATGATCAAAAATCATTCCAGAAAAATGTCACCTGCAATTCTTTCTTAAATTTATCATTTTAAAGGACTTTTCTTCTCCATTATCCTTAGGAATCCATGGTTGTATACTTAGGTACTCCTCACTGGAGTATTACTCCTGGATTTCAGGGGTTGAAGGGACAGTATGGTACCTAGAAAGGATAGAGCACAGAAAGTCAGATGGAGGCCAAGAAAGAGTATGAGATGTTACATGAGCATGTCTATTGTATCCCACCTAAAAACTTCCACAGTTCAAAGGGGCCATCAACTGAGTTGCCTGAGAGTACCCTTTGTTCTGCAGTTAAGATCACTTGACTAAATCACCAAAGTAGTGGATTTTATGGGTAGAGCTGGGCTGTGGCTGACTGGGCTCTGACTACTAACAAATGCCAATCACTGTGAATGTTTTTGACACCGTTTCTTTTTCTCAAATTTGTTCCAATGCTTACAACAAAATGCACTCCAATTTTAATGGTTCCTCACCAAGCTGCTTATTACATGCTACTGATTCTACCTTATCCCATAATTAAACTCTCCCTTGCTGTTTTACCCAAAGTACATCCACTTCTCATGTAAAAACAGTTAATCATCAATCCTCTCAATTGGCCTGCATGGTCCCCATTCTTGTAAATTCATATGAAGGAACTTGGGCTTCCCATGATCTCAGAATTCCCCCAGTCAATTTCTTCTTTCATTTTAGTTTTCTTTGGATTACATTGATGCTGAAGTGGTTCCAACTCTCTTAACCCTGAAGTACAGTCTCACATCAGAACTGAACTTGCTTAGAAATTGGCTCTGAAGAAGTTAATAACTTTATTCTTAGCAATATGTTCTCACAGTTGAAATCTGCACTATCTTCTTACCTTCAGAGACAGGAAAAACATATCATCCAGATTCCCACATCATCCTTTAAAAAATAATATAGTTAAATAAGAAATAAGTCAAATAAGAAAGGGACCTAGGCTGGGCCTGCAAAATTCTACCCTGTAAAGTCTGCTTAGAGGAAGAGAAACCATCGAAGGACGTGAGAAAGAGGCAAAGACAGGAATGTGTGAGATAAGCCAGAAGTAACAACAGGGAAGGGAGAAAATGTTTTAATCAGGCAAGTTTCTACTGAGAATTCAGGTGAGATACAGAGAAGAATCAACCATTGGTGTTGACAGAGTATAAATCTGCTGTCTTTGATAAAAATGCTTAATGAAGAAGTAAGGAGTGAAGGCTTCTGATGCTGAGTGGAAGGAGAAATGAGAGCAAAGTAGTTAGAGACTGTGACTGGAGGCCAAGGAACCCAGGAGTTAGTTAACAAATGAAACAGAAAAATGAACTAGGAACTGAAAGAGGACAAAAATGCAATGGTATTTTGGATTTCTGGTTTTGTTATTCAAAATATGGAAAATATTACAGTTTATTTGTATGTCAGTGGGGATGACCAATTTGGAAGAAAGAATAGTTTTTGCAAAAGACAGAAAATAATTATCAAGTATGGTCTTGAACAGATGAGAAATGACAAGTCTAAAGGCCAAGTTGAGGGACCAGCATAGACAGACACAGGGACATTGAAAGAGGAAGGAAGGAAAGGTAGGTGCCAGGGGTATAAGGCATGCAATTTATTGATGGAAGGTGCCGAGTTTTTATTTTCTTGTTGCTCTTATATTCTCAAGATAAATGAGATGATGTCAACAGTTGAGAGTGAGGTATAGGGAGATTTCGAGCAGAAAAAAGAAGTTGTTGAAAAAATTATTAGGGAATCTGAAGACTGCTGGGCTACAATCTATTTCCCAGCAAAATTCTGGGATAAATATGTAGGTTTTGTCTATAATTTGAACTTTATCTTCTTATAAATCATTTAATAACCATTTCTTCTATGAAAATTTTATCTTCCCAGATTGATTACAATTTCTTCAAAGACAGGATTATGATAGCTCTTAGTATCTATATAATTATGTTAACTCAGGATTTTATAAAATACTTCAAATATTTAATAAGTTTTATAAATGCTCATAGAATAAAAACATGCCATCCTGCAACATTCTGATGAGTAAACTCTGACCCAGGAAACAGGAAAGTTTTGTTGAAGTAGTTGCCAAGCAAACTGACCCCTGAACACAAGAATCTGTGCTCATCCACACAGATGGATTTCTACAGCTAAAAGATAAGCAGCAAAATACTTCATCACAATAACAAGAATGCCGTCAGTAGTCTATTAATGCTTTTCATCACATTTGTTCCCTGTAGCCTTGTGATAAATTGGTCTGAGGACAATTGGCATTCAGAAAATAGAATCAGTATCATTTAAAGGCTAATCCCTTCACTACATTCCTTAGCATAGGAAAATGTTTCTAGGATACAATAAGGTGCCAATCCCAGAAGAGATCACTTTGAATATGGAAATCAGATATAATTCCATGAAAATACTTAAGTCCTTAGGAAGAGGATGAATAAAGAGAAACTTTTACAGGTAACTTCCTCTATGGTATAAATCCCACAAATTTTTTCAGACCCTTCTCTCTAAAGAACTATTGTGCACTCTATTTTATGACATGTGATTCCCAGATTGATGCAAGCAATCCCCTCTGCTTTTCATCTCCTATGTGGAAATGGCTGGTTGTCCCTAACATGTCCCTAACATGTCCCTCATGGTCAGAGGCTACATTAGGGGTGAGGCTGTGGAGGGCGCCCTGTCAGGACAAGCTTGCACACTATTGTGGAGGAAATGGTAATTATTTAAATAAGAGTAACTCAAGTTCACTGCTGAGTTTGGAAATGTAAAATATTATATGGGAAATCATGCAAAATCTTAACCTGGTGACTATGTCCACCAAAGGTCTCTGGTCTTGAAAAAATAATCTATTTTCTTCCATGGATCGCTAACCTCACCTTTTTACAGACTGAGCAATAGCAACTCCTTTGATGAGGTCCCATGTCCAGAAGCAACTCCCTACACTCTCTCCCTACTTTTGTCTTCATTTCTTATCCAGTAAAACTTCTTGAATGCATTCTAATTTCAACATGCTGTCCATTTCTACTCCCACCCTTGACTGATATGAATATCAAAGTTTAATGTAATTACCTTTACTAGGGAACACTGAGGCTCATCAGTCTTCACATTGGGCATAAATTGTCTCATGTTTGTTTCCTTGTTTGGAAAGTGATGCATTCAGTAGCTCAGTCTTTCACAGTGGGATTCCCGGACAGGCATCTTTCATCTCTTCTACTCTTTCCCAGTTACTGGACATTTGGGTTTGTGCCACATAGGGCCTTCTGAAAGATTCAGTGAGACAGCCATTCACCTAATAAAGTCAGGAGATGGGTGAGAACTATAAAATGGCAATGTCGGTCATTACTAAAAGCAAAATAATGGCCAAATATTGATTTTAAATATTGATCTTGCCTTTTCCTTTCTGAATGATTTTATGTTTATTTAAAATAGTTTCCCAGAAATCAATATGAATTTTAAAAGCCTTCATCTTACCTTGTCCACACCACCTAATCATAGTGTCAGACAGAAGGCAGATGCTTTGTTTCCATAACTATACACACTCTTGTCTACTTCCAGCTGCATAGTTGTACATATTATTTTTAAAAATCTGATTTTTAAAAAGTCAATAAATAGGTTAAAATAGCATCCTGAGAAGGATTAAATAGCAAATATTTTTACAGAAAGACTCCTATTGCTTTGTTTGATTATGATATTTACATCATCGAAGTCAAATCATAACAGAATCTTGATTGGATCAGCTGGACAAAGAGAAGCTGATCAATCTAAGATTTACAGCTTCGGTAGCTACTACTAATGTCCACCCACACCTTAGTGCTTTTGCAACACAAAGTCGAGATTCACCAGTTTGAGAATAATTCTTGGGAAAAGTGGACACTGCAATTTTCTGAGGATGTTATTTGCTTCATTCTTAGCAAGAACTCACCCTAAATACCTGTGTTTACTCAAAATTATTGGGAGAGAGAAATGAGCTAAATTCTACCAAATATAACATGTAAAGGACACTGTTTATGTATATAAATTTGATCAGTGTAATGAGGCTATGCTAATTCTTGATGTGGTGGCTGTAAGAAGAAAAGCTTTTTATGGGATCTTTTTAAAATATGAGAGAGGGGGCCAAGGATTTAGCTCAGTGGTTCCACAGCCTGCCTTGCAAAATGCAAGGACCTGACTTCAATCCCCGGTACCAAAATAAATAAATAAATAAATAAATAAATAAATAAAATAATATATGAGAGAGAATGAATATCCTTAGTAATGTAAAAGTAGATCTGTTGTCTGTACACATGTATGCATATACATGAATGGAAACATATACAATTTTAGATCCCAGCTTTTCAAATACCTTTCCAGATTGAAGCTTAATAAAACCCTATGGATACTGAATATAAACATGGAAATAATAGTGAAGAGCTAATTTCTCTGGAAGCTCAAATATCTCTTTGTCTTCAGTAGATCTACTATAAATATATTACTGCTTTAACATCTGCTTTTGTTCACAAATTAGATTTCTGTTGAAATTTCCACTCTATACTTCCATTTGGGGTCCATAAATAAGATCAGATTTTTTTCAATGAAAGAATAATTTTTCATAACAAAAATTATTAGAGAATAACAATGGTAAATACACAATGCATCATGATTGAAAAAGAATATATTTTCATTTGCTAATCTCTCAGCTCATTTCCTAATAATACTACATCTTCTTTTTGCTTAAAACATTTCAAGTATTCACAAGTTTCTCACATTTTGTATAATTTTGAACAATTTCTTCCTATTTCGCTGTATTTCATACTCTTTTTGGTTTTTATTTTCACTTTCAGTTTCTCACACCAGAGAGACAATGAGATATTTACACATGTGTGTTCCATTTTATTTCACTTAAAACTATGTTCTCAAGGTGCATACATTTACCTATAAATGTCTAAAGTTTATCCTTCTTTATGGCTGAGTAGTACTCCATTTTATAAAAATCACATCTTTTTTTATCCATTAATCAGTTGATGGGCATTTGGGTTGTTTCCAATATTTAATTATTACAAACTGTGCTGCTATAAACATGGGTGCACATATATCACTGTGGTATGATTCTTTTGGGAAGATACTCAGAAGGGGAATAGCTGTGTCAAATGGGACCTCTAATCCTAAATTTTTTGAGGAATTGCCACACTGATTTCCACAGTGGTTGCATCAATCTGCACTTCCACCAACAGTGGAGAAGTGTTCCTTTCTCCTCACAGCCTTGCCAGAATTTGTTATTGGTTGATTTTTTGATAACAGCCATTCTTTCTGGAGTGAGATGGAATCTCAGCATTGTCTTAATTTGCATCTCTCGAATGACCAGTGATGTTGAACATTTTTTCATGTATGTGTTCATTGTTTCTAATTCTTCATCTGAGAACTGTGTGTTCATCTCAGATGCCCATTTTTGAATTGGGTCTTTAAATTTGGGTGGACTGATTTTTTCAATTCTTTATATGTTCTGGATATTAACCCTTTGTCTGAGGAACCACTGGCTAAAATTTTTTCCCACTCAGTGAGTTGTCTCTTCACTCTATTGATGATTTCTTTTGTTGTGCAATAGCTTTTTAATAAAATGAGGTCTCAGTTGTTGATTCTTTGTAGTATTTCCCATTCAATCTGGGTTTTGTTCATGAAGTCTTTGCCTACTCTTACATCATCAAGTGTTCTTCCTATTCTCTCTTCCAGCAGATTTAGTGTTTCCATTTTAATATTTAGATCTTTGATCCATTTTGATTTTAGTTTAGTGCATGATGAAAGACATGTGTCTAGTTTTAGTCATCAGCGTGTAAAAAGCCAGTTTTTCCAGCACCATTTATTAAAGAGGCTATCTTTCTTCCAATGAATATGTTTGGGCCCTTTGTCGAAGATAAGGTCACTGAGTGTATTTGAGGTTCTTTCTGCATCTTCTAGTCTGTTTCATTGATCTTCAGGTCTATTTTTTCTAGTACCATGCTGATTTTTTTTTTTTTTTGTCACGGAAGCTTTGTAGTATAATCTCAAGTCAGGGATTGTGATGCCTCCTGCCTTGCCTTTGTTGCTCAGAACTGTATTTGCTCTTCCAGGTTTCTTCTGATACCAAATGAATTTTAGGATTAATTTCTCTAGTTCTGGGAGATATGTTAAAGGTATTTTGATTGGGATTCCAATAAATCTGTATAACAATTTTGGGAGTATGGCTATCTTCACTATGTTGGTACTTCCTATCAATGAGCAAGGGATATCTTTCCATTTTCTGATGTCCTCTTCAATCTCCTTTTTCAGAGTACTGTAATTTTCATTGTAAAGGTCTTTTACTTCCTTTGTGAAATTGACTCCTAAGTAGTTTTTTGGATGCTATTATGAAAGGTATTATTTCACTAATTTTTCTCTCTGTGGGTTTATTATTTGTGTACAAGAATGCTATTGATTTTTGAGTGTTGACTTTGTATCCAGGTATGCTACTGAATTTGGTTATTAAATGTAGAAGTCTTTTGGTGGAACTTTTGGGGTCTTGTATGTAAAGTATCATGTCATATGCAAATAATAATAATTTAACTTCTTCCTTTCCTATCTTTATTCCTCTTATTTATTTCTCTTGTCTCATTGTTCTGGATAGTGTTTCCAGAACTATATTGAACAGGAGTGGAGATAGTGAATATTCTTGTCACATTCCTGACTTTAGAGGACAGCTTTCAATTTTTGGCCATTTAGTATGATGCTGGCTCTTGGTTTCTCATAGACAGCTTTTATCAGATTGAGGTAGAGACTATCTATTCCAATTTTCTGTAGATTTTTAATCATGAATGGATGTTGGACTTTATCAAATCCTTTTTCTACATCTATTGAGATGATCATGTGATTTTTTTTCTTTGGCTCTGTTGATATGGTATATTACATTTATTGACGTGTATGTTGAACCATCCCTGCATCCATGGAATGAATACTACTTGGTCATGGTGTATAATCTTCTTCGTGATTTGCTGCATTCTGTTTGCCAGTATTTCATTCAGGATTTTTGCATCTATCTTCATTAGGGAGATTGGCCTGTAGTTCTCTTTTTTGATTGGGTATTTCCCTGGTTTTGGTATCATTGTAATGATACTTGCTTCAAGGAATGAATTTGGGAGTATTGCTTCCTTTTCAATTTCACTGAAGAGGTTGAAGAGTAATAGCATTAGCTCTTCTCACTGATAGGTTTTTAATTACATTTTCAATTTCATTAAGTGATATTTGGGGTATTTAGAATTTTTATATCTTCATGATTCAGCTTTAGTAATTCATATGTATCAAGGAATCTGTCCATTTCTTCTGTGTTATCCATCTTATTAGAGTACAGGTTCTCAAAGTAGATGTTGATGATCTGAATTTCCACAGGATCCATTGTGATTTCACCTTTTTCACTCCTGATTGCATGAATTTGAGTTTTTCTTTCCTTTTTTGATAGTGTTTGGTAAGAGTTTATCAATTTTATTTACTATTTCAAAGAACCAACTCTTTGATTCATTGATTCTTTGTAGTATTTTCTAAGTCTCAGTTGCATTAATTTCTTCTCTGAAATTTATAATTTCCTCCCTTGTGCAAGCTTTGGCTTGACCTGTTCTTCTCTTTCTAGACATTTGAGGTTCAGCATTAGGTTGTTTATTTGAGCTTGTTCTGTTTTCCTGATGTGAGAATTTACCGCTATAAATATTCCTTTTAGGATTGCTTTCATTGCATCCCATAGGTTCTGGTATGTTGTATTGGTATTATTATTTAATTTTATAAACTGTTCAACTTCTTCTTTAATTGCTTCTGTGAAGCATTGGTTGTTCAGGAGGGTATTATTTAATTTCCATTTGTTTATACAGTTTTCTGGTTTATTTTGCTGTTGATTTCCAGTTTCATTGCACTGTGGTCAGATAATAGGCATGGGATGATTTCAATCCCTTTGCATCTACTTAAGCATGTTCTATGGTCTAGCATGTTGTCTATTTTGGAGGACATCCCACATGCATCTGGGAAGAATGTGTATTCTGATCTGGGATGGAAGACACTGTCGACATCCACTAAGTCCATTTGTTCACAAGTTTGGTTCAGTTCTGACATTTCCTTGTTGATTCTCTGCCTAGTTGATCTGTCTAGCTGTGACAATGGGGTATTGAGGTCCCCCATTACAATGATATTAGTGCTTACTTGATTTTTCAGGTCCATTAATATTTGTTTTACATAGCTCGGTGCACTGGTATTTGGTGCATATATATTTATGATTGTTATCTCTTCCTCTTTGGTTGTTCACTTTATAAAGATGTAGTGACCTTCTTTGTCTATCTTAATCAATCTTGGCTTGAAATTCACTTTGGCTACAAATAGTGTAGCTACCCCTGCTTCTTTCTGGCTTCCTGTCACATGGAGTATTGTTTTTCCATCCTTTGACTTTTAATCTATGAATTTCTGGGTTAAATGTGTTTCCTATATGCTGCAAATTTTTGGATCTTGTTTCTTGATCCATTTTGCCAGTCTGTTTCTTTTGATTGGTGACTTGAGGGCATTTACATGGATGGTTATAACTGAAATATATCGGGTTGTTCTTGTCATGTTAGTGTGCTCCTGTTGGTTTCTTCTCCGCCCCCCCCCCCCCCCATTTACCTGCTTGCCTTGCCTGCTGGCTTCTTTCTTTTGATCTTCTTGGGGTTATGGTCTTCTTTGTCTCTTCCTAAAATATCCTGCAGGGCATTTTGTAGAGCTGATTTAGTGGCCATGAATTTCTTCAGTTGTTCTTTGTCATGGAAGTATCTTATTTTTCCATTGAATTTGAAAGATAGTTTTTCAGGGTACATGAATCTGGGTTGGAAGTTGTTTTCTTGCAGAACCTGGAATACTTCACTCCAAGCTTTCCTTGGCCTAAGGGTTTGTGCTGAAAAGTCTCCCATGATTCTGATGGCTTTCCTTTGTAGGTGATTTGTTTCTTTTCTCTAACAGCTTTTAATTTCTGTTCTTGTGCTGAATTTCTGGGATCTTGATAATTATATGCCTTTGTATGAATTTATTTTGGTCATGGCTCATTGACTTTCTATATGCCTCACTTATTTGCATATCAAAATTTTTTCCATGTTTGGGATGTTTTCTACCAATACTTCTTTGCATATGCTTTGTATGGCCTTTGCAGTATTTCCAACTCTCTCACTGATCCCAATCAATCTAATAATATTCTTCTTTTTATCATCTTGCAATTATTGGATTGGTTTTTCATGGTCCCTTGCCATTTTTAAGATATCATTCTTTTCACTGTTGTTAAGTGTGTTCCTGTCTTCTGGTTCAGAAATGCTATCCTCTCCTTCATTTAATCTATTGTGTATACTTTCACTGTAATTTTTAATCTCCTCGATGTCTATTTGAATCTGTTTCATGAATTCCATTTCTTTCTTATGTTGGACATTCTTATTTTGCATCATTTTCTTAATCTCCTCTATCTTTTACCTGTATGTACTCTAGATTCATTGAGTATGTCTTTCATTTTGATCATCATTTCTTTTTTTAACCAAGAGATTATTTTCTCTATAACCTCAGGTATTTGTTTTATTTATGCTTCTATCATCTCAGAGAAATAAAGTGGGTGCCTTTTGATTTCCTCTATCTAATTGTCTCCTGGACTTGTCTTAGGTGAACTGGAGGTCTGGGATTGCATTTTGCGTCTGCATCTTGTCATTTTCTGTTTCTAAATTTTATTTTATTTTCTGTATTGATTCCCATAAAATTCTTATGGCCAGTAGCTTTATCACTAGTATCAAGGCTTCTTTAGGAAATGTTTATTTTTCAGAGATGTCTTCTAAGCATACGTGATTCTTGGTCTTTATGTTGTCCTAAGATCCAACTTTCCCAATTTATTAAGGATCAGAAGTTGCTATTTATTTGGCTCGGCACCAGGTCCTTTGATACTTGGACTATTATGGTGATTATGGCCCCAGACAATCTTAGCATTGTCATACAAGGGAGAACAACTAATTACAACAAGTAGGACATCCTGGCTAAAGTAGTAAAATTAGCAGTATCATTAACCTCAGGCACAGCCTAGAAACTGACAAATTGTGGTAACTATCAATTTATTACCTTTAATCATGGGAGCAAGATCTGTAGTTGTGTAACACAATCCAACATAAATCCAGAGCTTGTATGCAATGAGTTTCCCCTTAGTGGGTGATTTTTACCTTAGGGGGGAATTTAAGAAAAATAGAGGGTAAAACAGAGAGATAAATGAAGGAAAATGTAGTAGAGGCAAGACTGAAGAACAACAGATGATCACCCAAGGTTTGGGTAACTGGAGAAGAGGGCAGGAGAGAAAGTGTAAAGGATAAAGTGTAAGAATATGGAAGTGATTCAGAAAGACAAGAGACAATTTTCACTCACATGAAAATAAAATAACCTCAAGAGAGATAGTTGAGGAAAGAGAGAAGGAGGATGAGTAGAACAAGATAAACATAAAGGTAAAAATTTGAAGGAAAAAAACAGACAGAAAGCAGAAACAAAACCAACAAAGAAAGAAAAAAACAAAAACTAAAATATCTGTGGAGACCACAGTTCTATGGTGTGTCCTAGGTAGGTAGTGTCCCAGAATTGTGTTGTGTATCCCTGACAAATCTGGGTAGAGTTTAATGTTGGTCTTCAGCTGGTAGCTTTTTGGGTGTTTCTCTCTGGCCCACCCAAGCCTCATTACCATGGGTTATTTTGATGCCCTAGGGCAGGGGTAGCCCAGAGCTGCCCTCAGTCCCGTGTACAGTTGGCTCCCCTTGATTCCTTGGTCGTTGTACAGCCTCCTTTGTTTCACCCCACTGGCACTTCTCTGTACTGTCCCAATACACTTAGGGAGGGAGGCTGTGGTGCTCAGTTCTGCTCAATCTTTGATGATTCTGCTCAAGCTTTGATCTCCTTTCCAGGGGATTAATTGCCCTTGCTAAAGTCATGCACTCATCTGCATCTTTCTCTCAAGCTGCTGGTCATAACTCGCTTTTTTCAACTGTGATGTGGTCCCAACAACCACTGCAGTCTGCTGCATCTTTGTTCCAGTGACTCTTCACTCTCCCAGTAGGCTCTATTCTCAGCTTCAAGCCTAGGAGAGGCTCTCTCTCTGCTGCTCACCATTGCGCCATCTTCCCAAGCTCCAACATCAGATTTTTAATGTAAAATGTCGTTAACTCAGCTTTTAAATGTGTAAATATTGCACCAAAAAAATTTTCAAAATCACATTTCTCAACTAATTCAAAGTCTATTTACATATACATACAAAGTTAACATTATAATTTCCTAAGATGTTCACTAAACTTTTTCTTATTCATAATTAATTCTTTAAGATTATTACTTTGGAATAAATTAGGTCTTTTGAGATGAATCAACTTAATCTGATTTCCATCAACCCAGTCTAACCACAACAGAATGAAATAATGGAGCCACATTTCATAGTAGTTTATATCTTAAAACATACATAAATATGACAACCCATTGTTTGATTTTCTAGTAAATAATCTCTACAGAAATTGTCATTGTTATCTACTAGATAGCACATGTTAATTGAATTTAAATAACATGCTCATCGCTGTGCTAGACACAGAGCTAGAAAGAGGAGCAGAATGCAGTCCCTTACCTTTGAAATACCCTCCATCTAAATAGGAGAGAGAGGTGAGTGTATGCTCAGCAGAGGCCATAGAGCACAGGGAGCTAGATCTGCTTGGCAATTGACCTTGGTAGGTTCATAGAAGGCACAACAATTTAATGACAATTGTATAATCTTGTCTGAAATCATCTCATATCTGAAATATGAAGCTGTTCTCTTTACTCCTATGGCATATTCTATGGCTCATTCTATGATAGTGTTGATGGGAAGGGAACCAAGAGATGGAAGAAAGGGGGAAGGTAGACGGGAATGGAAAGTAAAGAGAATTAAGATGTGTTATGTCCACCTACAACTCATGATGAATATAATCATTATGTACTGCAAACCTGGACTAATGAAAAAACTTTTTAGATTTTTTTAAAGAACTGAAATGCTGTGATCCAACAGCATTCAAAGGAAGTAAACCAGAAACAGATACTCACAAGAGTGCTTTTTTATGCTCCGGAAGTCTGATAAATAAATAATATATCTAAATTTAACTCACTTCAGGGGTCTCAAAAGGGACCAACTGAATTCCTTTGGTGTCACAGGGCCTCTCGCATAACCAAAACCTCAGGTATGTGCTCAGCCTTGCAGAATAAGATATGCATGTGCATATTCACACTGGCATCTCCAAAAGCCCATAAAAAGCCCAGGAAAGAGTTTTGGTTTTGGTTGTTGTTGTTGCTTTTGTTTTTGTTTGAGGTACCAGAGATCAAACCCAGGGCCTTCATACTGAGCTACGTATCCAGTGCCCGCCCCCCCCCCTTTTTTTTAATACAGGAGCTCACTAAGAGGCTAAGTTACTCAGGCTGAGCTCCAATTTGAGATTCTCCTGCTTGAGCCTTCTAGAGTGCTGGAATTCAAGGCATCCACCATGCCTGGTTTTATTTTGCTTTCAGGGCAAGAAAAGGACAAGTAATGTATATGCTCTTTTCCCCATTTCCTGTCTCTTATTGATCAAAGTAGGTCTCCTGTATATTAACACTCCATATTCACAGGTTTCTTTACCCTGTCCTTTCAAGTAGCTGCCTAGAAAGCCCAGGCTTTGGGGATTCCTTGTGGTGCAACAGGCACTCAGTCTGCAACAGCTCCCCATGTTAGGGTATGTTCCATACAACTTTGCTAAAACCAGCCCCTTAGAGCCAGAGACAGGAGGGAGATGAACCTGTGGCAGTAGCAGCCAGGATTTTGCACTGCTAGAATAATATGAGCTACCATTGGGCTTATCTACCATGACATGGGGGGATACACCAAGAAAAGAGATGAAGGAAAGAGGGAGGGCTAAGGTTTTCTGGGGCTGGTGTATGAACTGTGAACTGTGCATCCTATAAGGATATCTACTCACAAATGACCCAGGGGTGGAAGAAAACACAACTAATTTCAAAGAAAGCAAGAAAAGTGTTTGGTAAAGAAAGAAGTCACTGGGATCAAATATTTATGACAAGTCACAAAGGACAAAAAAAAAATAGTGAATTTTAGCAAATTGTCCCTTCTTCTGGCAAAGGCACTGTTACTTTCCTTCAGGGAGCCAGGCTTCCTTTGCTGTAAGCTCATATGCTGTAGACTGAGGAAATTCATCTAACGGCCTCATGCTTAGAACTTGACCCAGGCACATTCCATCAAGAATTCCTTTTGGTGGTCACAGGGTTGACACGTCACCCAGCCAGAACAATGAAGCAAAATCTCACCACTTTCACAGGAACTGGTCAAAAGCTATAAATTCAGAACTTTTGTTCCAGAATTGCGGAAAGAAATACATGGAGACCCAGAATTTGGGTAAAATAATAAAAGTTTACTCAAAGCAGGCAGGACCACCAGAAACTGGTCTGGTCAGAGTGTGCCATCCTTTGTTTTAACATTTCCTTTTATACCTTCTTTTAGCCATTACCTCATTCCTGGTGGTCTTAGTGAGTAAAATTTCTGTTTCCCTTTTACAACTAGTTCCTGTTAATGGTTATAGTCACAGACAAATAACAAACAGATGGCACTTAAAACACATACATTGTAAACTACCCAAACATTTCTACTCTGTTTTCCTCAGGTTAAATGTTATCTGCAGCTAGGTTACAGGTCAAAGTGTCAGTTAGCCATCACCTTAAACAGTAAGAGTTACGGGAAAGGTAAATCTTAAAGGAATACATTACTTATTCGACTTCAGCTACCTTAATAACTAACCTATAGTTTAAATTTTCTCTATCACTTTCAACTATGTGATCTAAACACTTCTTTTTGCCTTAGCCAGTTTACTCTGGATTTCTACCACTTGTAACTGAGAGATTTCTGCTAACTACAAGGGTGGCAACAAGGTGCTCAGTGGATTTAGTTTCAGTGGCCAGTGGCCTTAGGGAGAACAGTTGCAGTGGGACAAGCTGGAAAAAGGATGGTGACAATGATTATTTCTTTTTAAAAAAATTTTAGTATATATTTGCAGTACATAATGTTTTACATTCATTTTAGGAAGTAGGTCCATGTGCTTAACTAATTTAATTCTTTTTATTCCCTTTCTCCTGTCCTCCCTTCTCCTCCTTCCATTTCTACATCTGCTTCCCATATCCAAAAGATTTATCTTTCTGTTCATATTGTCTATCTTTTATTTGTTTAATTATTTATATTTTTGGATTCTCATATAGGAGAAGTTACACAATATTTAAATTTGTGTGTCTGATTCATTTCACTTAACATTATGCTCTTAAATTGCCTGTATTTTCCTACAAATGACTTGAATTTATCTTTTTTGATGGCAGCATAGTCTCCATCCTGTATAAATACATTTTCTTTATCCATTAAGTATGGAGATCCCTCAAAAAACTAAGGCAATGATTATCTATTTGTTCTCTTTTTTAGCTCTTCAATCACTAGTTCATCTTTTAGGAAAAGATGAAGAAGGAAAACCTAAGAGGGTCTCGTTACTTTTCCATCTCTGAGACACAATACCTGACACCTTCAATTTAAAGGAGGAGAGGTTAATTTGGGCTCATAGTTTTGAGGGGATTCAGTCATGGCCGGCTGGCTCCAAGGCAGAAAAGATATGGTGGAAAAGCATCATGGAGAAAAATTGCTTACCTGAGGGCAATGAGGAAGCAGGAAGAGAAGGGATGAGCTGGGGAGGAAGATACCTCCTCCAAAGGCACACCCTCAGTGACACACTTCTTTCAACCAGAGCTCATAGCCTAACAGCACATTCAACTATAAACTCCGCAGTGGCTCAATCCACTGATGAGTGTAAGTGTCCTTAGGGTCCAATCTTCCTCCAAAAGCCTCACCTTTGAACATATGAGATGGGGGGGGGTTCTAGATCTAAACTATGACACACTTGCATTCTGATTCTACTTGGTGTCTCTATTAACTTCTTTCTGTTAACATTTGAGGTTCCACCTTTCAGGCTAGAGGATAGGAAGAGCACAGCTGCTGCAATTTCTTACCCTGTTCCCTGTGGATCACCAGAGCAAGGGTCCCCAAACCCCAGGCAATGGACCCGTGTAATCTGGTCCAGTGCCTGTTAGTAGCCAGACAACACAGTGGGAGATGAGCAGCAGGAAAGGAATAGAGTTTCATCTGTGTTTATAGCCTCTTCACATCACTGGGCTCTACAAAGCAGAAATCTACTTTGAACTAAAATTTTGAGGGATCTAAGTTTCAAGCTCTTCTGAATCATCCTGAGATATCTCCCTCACTCCCCACCCCACCAGCCATGGAAAATTATCTTCCACAAAACTGGGTCCTGGTGCCAAAAAGGTTGGGGACTACTGCCCTGGAGAAACCCTGGGGATTATTTCCATTGTAAACAAAACCCTTCTTAAATACATGAATTTGAGAATGAAAACTCTTTCCTCTTGGGGTCCTATTTGATCCAGAAGTCTCAGGAGATCCTTATTTTTAAGAAAGAATGGAAAGCATATCATGCATCATTCATACAACTTGGTACACTGATAGGTTACAGAACAAGTGGCTAATAACCACTGGCTTGTTATTTTGTTTGCATTATTAGTTGTTCACACAGTTGTCTACAATCAGTTGTATAGTTGCATACATACACAGACTGTCTTTAACTTTACTATCACAGACAAATGTGAACTTGTTTTTATTGTCTCCTTAGATGAATTAATGTTCAGAAAGGGCCTAAGTGGCAAATACTACTTATAAGAAAAGTCAAATTTTTATTATCCTTTTTCACCCTCGTGGTCAACTTAAATCACACATTTAAATAGCCTTAAATATAGAAGGAATTTTCAGAATCCTAATCCAATCTAACTAATAATAAAGAAAAAAATCAGTTTCAAAGATAATCTGCTTCCACATAAAAATATCTTAACTGAGCCTGTAGTAGCTTCTGAACATTAAACTGAGGTGAAAGTTAATTTACATGTTTCTAATGTTTATTGAAAATCATTGCAATATGCATTTTTAAAGGACATCATTTTTTAAAGCTTATTTCTTTGGAAACCTTTATTGTTTAGATTCTCATTTATGATCTGAGCCCGTATTACATTTAATAATCCTAAAAATTGCCACCTGCAACTTTGATTCAACAGATGGATAAATTTTATAGTCTTTACAGTTGTTCCTTAGTGACAAATGTAACAGAAATAATGCACAGTTCAAACATGACCTGACACAGAATTCCACACACATGTACACACATGTACACACACAATGGGCCATTGAAGCTAGAGTGTTGCAGGCTATTTCTGCCACCTCCAGTGCAACTGCCCTGACCACCTGTGCACACCCGAGACTGTGGAGAGCATCAGGGACCCACAGGAACCCCTCACAGCCCTTCAGGAGCAGCAAGAGCCAATGCTGCTGTCAGAAGTTGATGCAAAACTGGCCTTCAGCATTTGAGGACATCGCTTAATCTTCCTCTGTGGATGAGCACTTGAGTTTTGTTGTGCTGTCCACTACTTGCTACTTTGTTGGAAGAACGGGGTGACATGTAGCGAAAACTTTTTTTCTATTAGTACATGTTTTTGATACATAATGAGTATGTTCATTGTGAGGAGTTGGTACATGTACATATCTCGTATTAATTCTTTTTCCTTTGGCAACCTCTTCTTCCCTTCTCCCTCCCTCTCTAGATTCCTTTCCCATCTGCAAAAGTCCCATCTCCTTGTTTCCTATTATCTTATCTTTTATTTTGCACCTTAAGTTATTTATAGTTTGGGTTTCTCATTTCTTCATGCAAGGTGTTCAAATTATACTGGATAGAAGCATATAAAAAGCCTGACTAAGTTTAAAGTTAGATACTGGTCATCATAAACAGAAGAAAAGCTCTATTAGAAGGTAAAGTTTTTTGCTGGTTGATGACAAACCCTCAAAATCAAAAGAAAAGAGGCAAACACTTTAGAACTATGTGGAACCAATGTTGTAATAAAGTATTGTTTATTAGCTCACAGAAAAATAAGGACTTCCCTACTGAGGGAAACACCCAAAGAAGGCAGAAGCCAAGTGTCCTTTTAGTATGTTCATGAGCATTACCTAGAAGATGCAGACTGATTCATTAAAGCAGATGATGACACATATATCACATTAGAAAACTGAAGATGGCTTCTCAAAAGCTATGACCTTGAAGAACTAGTTTACTTTGGAATAAGGTTTAAGCATGTGAAGTAAGGTTACTTGAGATGCACTAAGCAAAGAAGCCTTGGGGAGATTGGTTGATGAGGTTAAAACAAACACCTGTACAACTCTTTTCTGACCTGAAGACAGTGCTGGGGAGATGCATGCAAATCAACAAGGTGAAACTAGAAGATTTCAGAGATCCCACTGGAAAAAGGGAAATTTCCATCAATTCTAACAAATGAGCACTTAATTCTAGGTCTTCTATTCAAAAACTTTTGATAATGGACCTGTAATTATTATATTTCTGTAAAGAGTACTGGTTGCTATTCTGATTTTGCAGTTCCTTTTCACTATGCAGGTGCTACCACCATGTATGAGTTAGAATACCTCATCATCTTCATCTATATGGTTGTTTATACAGATATTAGCTTGTCTTAAAGGAGAATATACTAAAGAAGCAAAGGAAATAGAAACGCAGATCCAAAAGTAAACTTAAGAAACCCATGAAAGAGCAATGCTAGAATGACTAGTATTACACCAAAGAAGGATCTTTGGAGTGAAAACTTAGGTTCCAATAGTAACTCTTCCCAAGTGAACATTCCATCTTAGAAAATGGCTGTAAATTGAAGTATTTCTAGGAGCAGGGAAGTGTATTAAAGTATGCATGCATCTTAAAAGTTTAAGACAATGGTCAGATAGCAGAAAAATATTTTATTACCTGTTTCTAACTATGTGCATTAGTGTCAATGAAAAAATATAGCAGTCAAACTTGCTAAAATTGTACTCCACCAAGTTGGAGAAACACACATGGTGCTAAACAATTCTGCTTTATACTTCATTGATTTTAAACTCAAGACATCAGCTTAGATTTCATATGACATAAATGCACTACTAACTTCCCCCCTAGTACACATACTTTTTAGTCTAATAAATATTTCTTCATGATGCTTTATAGTTGATGTGTTTCTTTCAGAAAAGAAGAATGCCACTTGTCCTAAAGTGCACTAATAAAATCACATTATGAAATCATGGATCTTGATTATGCTACATACTTGGTTCTAATTAGTGGTTAATCTTTTGCCACAATAAGTAATATTCAGAGTCTTTCTGGTCTCTTACTATATTTACGAGATGAATTTGGATATTATTAGTAAGATTAGGACTTCAACAACTTACTAATAATTTTTTGATGATAAATTTCAGATTTTCCTATGAGATTGAAAATGAAAGGATATATTAAATTTTTTTCCTGCCTTGATAATTGTCTTGCCTTGAAAATTTACTACTTTAAACTAATTATCAATATCTAGTCATTAAAATGGGAAGTTAAGCTAAAGTTTAGAGTTCTTCCTGCTGTTAATCCTGAAAAAAATGAAACAAAACAAAACTAACTCAGTTGCTTTGTTTTTCTACTTCTTTATCGTACATATTTAGAAACATACATTGGCCACCTGTGAGGCAAAAGTTTATGCCAAATTTAGCCTCTATTGATTTAAAAAACACATGTTTATAAAGCAAATTTGAAATAGACATTTTATCACAGATTAATTTTAAATTGTTTTTAAATTCTCTTTAGAAAAACCAAATCTAAAATTAGATTTAGAGTTAATTTATGCTGTATTTCAACTTCCTTTCCTCCAGAATTCAACATTTTAGGACGCTACAAGTTAATAATTTTTATTAAAATAAAATATTATTAGAAAGAAATTAATTTTTCTGGTAGGCAGTGCTTTATGTGGCAGAGTTGATATGTGTTGGAATTTTTTAAATATCTGAAATAATAATGTCATGAATATATTTTAAAGTCTTGTGACTTATTTTAAAAGAAATATTTTTAGAAATATTTTAAGTGTCTTTTGCCTATTTTTAAGCAAAGAAGTTTAAACTATTGCACAAAATGCTCATGTTAAAAATTTCTAAATGCTATGTGAGAAACCCTTTTAAGAGTATATTAGCCTAGACCAGGCAGAAGAAAAACAAAACCTTCAAGAAAGTGAAAATAGAATAAAAATGTCTGCACTATAAAATAAGTGTATAAAAACGTGACTTTTCTCCAGGCTTTCTACATGCAAGTAATAGACTCTGGCAAGCAATAAAGATGAGTGTTTTATTTACTCACATGGGTTTAAATCAATTCTTGAAGATTGTAGGTTTTAAGCTCTACATTTCAACAGAACAAGAATGTAAAATGGAGAGCAAACTTTGAAATATGTAATAATGATTTCATTCACATCTATATGGTAATATTTCTTAAAAGTAGCTGATGATATAATGTAGCTAACACCTTAGTATCTTAAAAGTCATTATAATACCACCTCATATAATTCTATAAGAAAAGCTGCTAAAAGAATTTGGAAGGGCAAAATAGCATATACTGTTTTTCTGTAATTCTTGGGAAACAAAATTAGATATTCTGGACTTAATAAAATGTCAAGACACAAATAAATGTAAATATGTTGATACATTAGACTTCTTTTTACTCTTTTGGTATTCAAGATTGAACCCAGGGAGTGTTGAGCTATACCCCCCAGGCCTCACATTTCTAAATTTTATTTTGAGACAGTGTCTCACTAAATTGTTTAGGTTGACCTTGAATTTATAATCCTCCTGCCTCCAGCCTGCAGAGTAGCTGGGACTGTAGGTACATACCACCGTTCCTGGCCATTAGACATATTTTTAAGTGAATCACTGGGGAGAGCAATTATGAGAATGGAGATCCATACATAAAAGGACAAGTAAATAGCCCTTCTGATTAAGTGCTCTAGTACAATGAGAGGAGATAATGGAAACAGGAAAATCCCATGACCTATATTGGAGGAAAGGATGGTATCCAGAAAGTTTCCTTACAGGAAATGATATCTGGTTGAGACTAGAAGGATGAGTAGAAGTTAGCAAGATGAAGTAGAAAGTACTATCTTAGTTACTTTTCTCATTGTAAGACAAAATACTCAACACCCACAAGTTGAGGGAGGAAAGATTTATTTATCTCACAGTTTGTAGAAGTCTCAGTTCATAGTTGGCTGGCTCCAATGCATTGTGGCACACAGAAGGGCAGAGAAATAAGAAACAGTTCATGGAGCAAAGAAGGTAGGAGGGCAGCAAAATAGTGAGGAAGCAAGGAGCAGTGGTCACAGTAGCCTTTTTTCCTCTTATATTATATTCAGGCTACACGCCCTTAGGGTGGGTAGCATTCACACCCAACGTGTGCCTTCCTTTTATCCACTCAGCTATGCCAAACCAATCAGTGAACTAGTTTAGTAATCACACACCCTTAATCCCAGCATCACACACTCTTGATGCAGCTCTACCTATGGCTAAAATGCCTTACCTATGACTGCATGAGGCTTTGGAAAGAGATCTAGACACAAGGCATAACAGTTACTAAGGTGAAACAGGGCAGATTTGTTCCACGTAAAAGAAATAGCTTATGTGAAGACTCAGGGGTAAGAGAAAATATGGGTTCCTGAGAAAGTAAAAGTTCAATGGGGTAGGAGCCTAGATTCCCTAGATTACTGAGAGCCAAGAAATAGAGATAAAAGAAGAGGCATAAAATATAGACTACAAAATATTGAGTCCTCTAGATGGATTTGGAATAAGTGGTGCAGTTCACGGCCCAGGTGTGAACAATCAGTGTGTGGTTCCCTTGAGCACAAGGATGGCCTGAAAGCCGAGCAGGCCAATGGGCCTCCAAGTCAGGGCTCTTACTGAAACAACTGATAAAGCAACAATACACAACAGAGCAGGCCTTTGCGCCCCCGACCCCCATGTTTTTGCCATAAATGTAACTGTTTGTGCTGCAAAATGTTCCTGCCCAATGTATCAAAAGTGTTCTGTTCAAACAGTGTAACTGTTTGTAGGCCCTGCACCTAAGGTTTCAAGAATGTTCTGTTAACTCCACCTGGAGAGGTTTCCACTTCTAGCTATGCCTCCACCTTAAAAGGTTCCTCTCAACTTCCTTTCCCCAGCTGTGTATAAACTGACTCTCCCTGCAATTCGGGGCTCGATTCCGAGTACTTTAACTCGTCCAAGCCAGCTGGCTAATCAAAGGTGGCTTCTCCACCTCTTTGAAAGGATTTTGGATTCTCAAGTCTTCAAATTGCTGTAGCTGTAACACAGAGTCGAAACACTTGACTGTAACACTGAGCTGTCTCTCTTTCCCCCAACACAACAACTAGAGAGCTGTAAGCCTAAGGCTTCTATATTTTATGAACCAATAAAAATTCTTTCCTTGGTGAAGTCAATTGGAGTTGTTTTTCTGTTATTATGCCATTTCTCTCCCTCCTAACTGCCATAGAGCAGAGATATGTCCATTGGATTTATGTGTAGAGACCCTGTGGTCTCAGTCAGGAGAACAGCATTGGAATAGCACTGAGAAAGGCTGGGTGATTCTCATTTCTCATTTCTTTCTTAAGCCTTTAAATGCTGTCTCATGTACTTGAGAAAGAAATTAGCAAGATAATATTCAGAGGAAGTGGAAGCAGAAATGGTAAGTGCAATCTGAACGGCATTTGTCAGCCTCTTCCTCTGGTCCTCAGCTGATAGGAGGGGGCAGCCTCCCTCTGGGATCCGAACATGACAAGAATATGTCAGATTCCAGGTTTCCAAAGATTGCAAGGGTTCCATGGTAAGAATAGTTTTTATCTGAGTTTGTAATTTCCTCAAATACCTACTCCTGCACTCGATACACAGTGGAATTTTATCCAATAAAGGTTCACTTGAGATGCCCACACTGTCTGAGCAAGGAGCAGATGACATCCCTCTGATGGGTTATATTTTGAAAAAATTTCTCAAATCTGATCACTCTGAGGGCTGTAGATGTCAAACATCTTTGTAATAATTTTATAATTCTTTCCTTTATCCTAAGTCTTTTCCTTAGGATGGTAATGAATTTATTACTCAAGCCTCTCACAATATTTCCCATATCCACCCCTTCTTTCCTGGTCAAATAAGATTTTCATATTCAGATGCTCATTAATGTTGGCCTAGAATAGGCCTAATAGGCAGCATCCTAATAGGTCTTTGTGTCTCCTGTCACTATCTGCCCATATACGTCATAGCACATTTTATTAATAATTTTATAATTACATCAAATGTCTGAGTCTTCACTGAAGAAGAGATATCAAAGGACCACATTACTACAGAACATTTATACTTCTCTTATAGCCTTATGATAACGAATCTTGTATTACGATGATTATAATAAAACCATTTTATTTTTCTGTTTACTTGTCATTATTCCTTAGAACCGTAAATTTCTGAGGTTTGAAGACAATTCAGTGAGCCTCAGTTTATGTATAAGGCCACAAGACAATTAAATGGAAAAATACTTCCTTTATCATGGGCATATGGTAAGCATATACTGAGTTCAAAATTACCCTCTGAAATAGTAATCTGAGATTTAGTATTGTTTTATTTATTGTTTTATTTCATGTTCCTGGTCAAGATAGAATACAATATCTATTATTGCCCTATGTATTTAATAGATGAAATGATAGTGGATATAAAATTGGAATAAACACAACTACCAAGGATGATTGAAACTTTTTTAGATGAACAGTTATTTGCTTTGTCCATTTCTGCTTGATATTTTTATGCGATCTTAATTGAACTTTTACAGTCTCTTTCAAACTCACAAAATAATCACAATAATAAGGTATATATATTAAAAATTAAAATTCTTTTAAATATATTTTCTGATTTCCCATTTGCACCTGCAAAAAACAAATTCTTCTTTGAATGGAAAAGGGAATACATTTGCAAAGCTAGTTTCCTCTTGGGTAGGTGGTGTTTTCAGAACAACTGAAATATTTTCTTTTGTTTTTTTGAACTTACAACTTGAGATTTAATTTTTTTAGTCACATTTCATATTCACATTTGCAGGATAAGGAGATACTATGTCATTTTAACACCTTTTTATCATCTGAAATATTGAAGAAAGAGAAGTAAGGACAAAACAGAGCAAGGTTTTTTAAATCTCATATTGAATCAATTTTCCTAACCCTTTAATATTCAGTACTAATTAATAGTGTAAGACAACTGTCTTCCTTGTGGACAGTTTGGAATGAATGTTTGCTATAATTTTAGACTTTCATTTCAATACAGTATCATTTCTTTCTTTCTTTTTCCTATCGAATTGCCCTTTTAATGGAAGCATGAGCCTTTAATATTAAGAATAATCATCCATATTTCCTCTTATCAGAAGTAAGCATTAGGTTTCCTAGCATGTGATCTCAAAGCTCTCCTCTCACTTTTGATCCAGCAGCCTCTTCTAAGGCAACTCTACATATACCAGTATGCAGAGCCAGACTTATGGCTCAAGCAGAAGCTTTTCAAAAGGATAAAGAAATTCTCATCCAAAAGTGCTGAGACAAAAATGAAACTATAATTCCACCTTTTTTCCTTTTCAGTCAATTTACAAAATATATTTAAGGATGTTTTGATGAGGTTTGTTATTTGAGATAATGAGAAATAATTTTATATGTGCCAAGACCTTGTTTTTTGTGGTTGTTGGAGTTATCCTAGTAGGAAAGGGTGAATGTGGAGTGTTATACTTCCATGGAAGGGGAGTCTTCATTTGTTTTGGCTGCTATAGAATATACATATGAAGCAAACTGGAAACTGGATAATTTACAAAGGTATGGGGTTTCTTTTTCTTTTTTTCCTTCTGTTTTCTTTTTTGTTTTTGTTTTAGTGATACCACGGATTGATTCCAGGACTGAACTATATCCCCATGCCTTTTTAGTTGTTTTGTTTTGTTTTTTGTTTGTTTGTTTTTGAGACAAATTCTCTTTAAATAGCTAAATTGCCTAAACTGGACAAAAACATGAGGACCTCCTGCCTCAGCCTTCTGGAGTGCTGAGATCACAAGCATGAATGACTACACCTGGCTAGAGGTTTATTTCTTACAGTTCTGGAGCCTGGCAAACCAATGATCAAAGGGCTTGCACTTAGCCAGGTCTTTTGGTAAGTCATCCCACAGTGAAGGACAAGAGAGTATGATGGAGCAAAAGGGGGCAGAGCCTTCATGATAACTACTCCTCAAAGGTCCCACCTTATTAAGTTACCAACACATAAACTTTGCAGGACACATTAGAACCTTCATAAGTAACAATTTTTACATGCTAAACCTCCACTGAGCTCTTTACTCCCATGACCTCACATGGATGTTATTGTACATGCAACATTGAAGGAGATAAGATACAGTAATTTTTAAGAGACAGAAACTGAGTCACAGTTTCATAACAAAAGAGATCTAGTTCAATTGCAAAGGATCAAAATTTAGAATCTCTTCAGCTTTCTCAACAATCATAATGGAAAACAGAGGACAATGGAGAAATGCCTTCAAAATATGTCAGACAGAATATCTTACTTAGATTGCATATCAAGCCAAACTACAGAAGGCAGACTTAGACACTTAGAACCTGTCTTGACGTTTTCAAAATAAATAAAAAGAGCTGAGGATGTTGCTCCATGTGAAGTCCCTGGGTTCAATCACTAGTATCCCCTCCCCCAAAAGGGCAGAATACTATAGAAGGAAACACAAGAACATTTTTAAATAGGAGAGTTCTCAAAACAACAAAAATCCACCATTTCTTAAGAGGCTGTGGTCTAACAAAAGAGCAAAATGAAATCAGAAGAAAAGAACTTACACACTACAGGAAGCAAGAGATAATAAACAAAAGAGATCTTTCTTATATCCCTTGAATTTAGACTGCATGGAACTTTTTTAGGTCATGAAATATTGACAAAAGTAACAAAAGCACAAGCTTCAAAGTTCTTGAGTCATTAGAACTTCACTAACCACTGATCTTGGGACCACTGCTGTCCCACTGTGTGCAAGAGGCTGAACTTGCCTGCCAGATAACAAAGGGCACGTGGCCCAGTCATGCCCTAGTTAACTGACCAAGCCAGTTAGCTCAGAGGCAGTGTGCCTGGCTACACTGCACCAAGTCACATGAGGGAATGCAGCAAAGATAGCACATGGCTGAGCCCAGCCCAAACTGCAGCCCTGCATCACTATAAGCCAAAGAAATTTATTGTGAACTGGCAATTGCACTTTGGGGTCATTTTCATGGTGCAAGAGATAACTGAGAGTAAAAGTGGAAGCTAAGTGTGGAGTGGCGCCAAAAGATAAACTTCCAGCATGTGGCCTTGGTTTTGAGACCGGGTAGCAGGCAGAGATTGAAATAACAGAGGAAGCTGTTTCCATGGTTTGGGAGAATGGGGGCTGGGGTTACGTAGGGGAACCTAGGGAACTTTTTCCTTTGCTAAGGAGGTTGCCAGACAGATCTTGAAAATGACATTTTATTTCTGTTATGATAAGGGACAGAGAGAGATGAGTTAAAAGAGAGAATTATTTTGTCTTCAAGCAGAATTTGGAGGAAATATAGCCCAGTACCTACTGAGTTAGAAAATCAAACTTTCTCATGTTACACTTCTGGCTTAGTAAAAAATTCTTAATAGTAAAAATCAAATAAAATATGTGGGTATGTAGTCATTATGACAGCCTCTGAAAGATTTAAGGTAGTGTTAGAATTGCCTTTCATCTAAATAAAAGAGCTTCTAAAAATTTTAAGGACATGTTAAAGCACCAGTTTGTGCTTTAAAAGGTTAATACAGTTTAAATATCATTAAGACCTGTAATTCCCAAATTCTACTTTGATAAAGCAGATAGATATCTGTCAAAGAGATGGCATTCTCAAGGTCTCTCACACTTAACTTCCAATTTTACTGGGGCATTCATATTCTTCTCAAGCATATATAGACCATTCACCAGGACAGATAGTATCCTTGGTCACAGATTTAAGTCTTACCAAAATTTAAAAGATTGAAGTTACACCAAGTATCTTTTTTGAACATGACTGAAGAAACTAGAAATCAGTAGTAGGAAGAAAGTTGAAAACCTACTTTGTCTTCTATAGCATAGTCATTCTTTAACTCCAATCTGTTTCAACTCTAAAGGGCATATCTTTAGGTGCCAGAATATACTACATATATATGCTGAAGTGTGTCTGTGAAAACAGCAGTTGTTCAATGTCTGGATACAAAAGCAATAATGCATTGATAGATGGGTAAAAATTAAGAAAGTAAAAAAATCTACTAGTTTTGCAGAAACTGAGCAATACAGTTTAAATAACCAAAGGAGACATTTTTAAAAATACCTTTAGACAAACATATAGAAGGAGCAAAACATATGAACAACATTCAACATCTTTTAATGATAAAGACTCTCAACAAATTAGATATGAGAACTATAAAAGGTGTGATTTAAAAAAATGTATGCAGCTGATGCTGAAGAGCCTGCATTCTGGTGCTCCCTCCTGGGCCTTGAGACCAGCCACCTGCTGATAACTGACCTCTGTCCATCCCCATGAGAGCTCAGTGACCATTTTCGGATGAAGGCTGAGGACAGAGATCACAGGCAGACTTTGTCTGAAGATATCCTTTCTGTCTCTGTTCCCTCAAATCTCAAAAGGAATCATTGACAACCTAATATCTGTCTCCTGGACCCTTCAGTGTCCCTAAAATCATTAGCTACCCTGTAAAGTGCCAACCACCTCCCATGTCCTCTGGAAGGAGGGGATTGAAGCTTCCCACTTCAGCCCCTCTTGGAGTTTCATATTGCATATGGCTTCATGTGTACATGCATGGTACACATGCATGTGTACTTTTTGTCCTCTAAAACAATCAATCTAATACTCCTTTGAAAAATTACCTCAGTGTGTGTGGTAATTTTGGGGGAAAGAAATGCATGTAGTCACTTACATTGTTTAAATAAAAGTTAATTTGCAGCAAACAAATATGATATGTGTTTAAACAAAAAAAACTTAACCTGAAAGACACATTGTTATTGATCCCTCTCAAAATATTCTTCCACTCATACCATTATATTTGCCACTTTCTGAAGCGGTATGATAAATCCTTTTCAATTACTGTCATTAGTTGCACTGTCCTGGAATTCAAAACATTTACTTTTCATGATGATTTTGACTTTGGGGAAGATCCAGCATGTACATAGATCTAGATGCAGTAAATAAGGTGCATGAGGACCATGGTGGATTTTACCAACTTTCCTTTCTGTTGGATAGCACTTGGCAGCAGTACTCAATGTATTTTTTATCATACCTCCTACAGACATTCATGAAAGAGGACTTCCAAAATTGCTTCAGAAGGTGGCAAGAGCAATGGGATAAGTGTATTTGAAGTAAAGGGCAATTAATGGCAATGTGTCTTTTACTTTAATAATTTTTTAAAATTTAAACAGTCATGATATTTTTGATCATCCCTTGTACCTCAACATAGTAAAAGCCATACAAAACCCAAAGCTAACATTACATTCATGTTTGAAAAGATGAAAACTTGTCCTTTAGGATTAGAAGCAAGATATATGCACTTTCCCACTAATTCTATTTACTATATTACTGGAAGCCCACCTAGAGTAGGGTCTCAGGTACTTTTCTCATTGCTGAGACAAAATACCTGACACCCAATATTAAAAAAAGAAAGGCTTAATTAGCTCACATTTGTAGAGGCTTTAATTCATAGTTGGCTGCCTCCAAGGCAGAGTGGTATGGCAGAGGGGTATCAAAGAGAATAGTTCATGATGTGCATAAAACAACAAAGGAGCAACAACAGCAGCCTACCTCTCCCTTTTATCCCTTCCAGGATATCTACCCTTTGGGTAGCGCCACCCACACCCAGGGTGGTGCTTCCTGTTATTCAGACCCAGAACTATGCCAAACCAATCAGTGGGCTAATTTAGTAATCACACACCCTTAATCCCAGCATCACACCTTTAATTTCAGCATCACACACCCTAGATCAAATCACCTCTGAAAATCCCACCTATGATCTCATGAAGCTTTGGAGGGACATTTAGATACAAGCCATAACAAGTGGTTAGACAAGAGAAAGAAACAGCATCTGAGTCAGAAAGAAAGAAGTAAAATTCTCCTTCTCTGCAGATTACATGATCAAATACTGTATGTGAAAGTCCCTAAATAAGATATCAAAAAAAATGTTAAATTGATAAACTCAGTAAGGGTATAGGATACAAAATAAACATCCTCAAATGCGTTCCATTTGTATGCACTAACAATTAACTATCAAAAAATCAATAAAATAATCTGTAATAGCATGAAAAGAATTACATACATAGGATTAAATTTAATCAAGGACATGAAAAATCACTGACAATTATAAAATATTGATGAAAGAATTGAAAATAAATAGATATCTTTTGTTCATGAATAGGAAGAATTATTATTATTATTGAACTATCACAGTCAAAAGAGTTTACAGATTCAATGTCATCCCCAACAAAATGCCAATGGAATTCTTTGGATAAATTTTTTAAAAAAAACAATTCTGAAATGAATATTGAACCAGGGAAGTCTAAAAAGTAGCCAAAACAATCTTAAAGAAGGACAAAATAGGAGGCATTATTTTTCATTTTAAAAATCACAATACTATAGTAATTAAAACTGGCATTTAAAAAAACCACATAGACCAATGAACCAGAGGAGCAAACCCCAAAATTAATTTGCAACTTTATTTTCAAATAATATTTGATAAGAATACCAAGAACACACAATGAGGACAGAATATCTTCAATAAACAATGTTGAAACAACTATAACTCTGCATGGAGAAGTGGGAAATAGGACGCTTATCTTAAACTATATATGAAAATTAACTCAAGAATGCATTAAAGAATTTAAATATAATATCTAAAACTGTAATGATTCTGGAAAAAACAGGGTAGAAGTACTATGACATTGGTACTGGCATTTTTTTATTTGGCCCCTCAAAATCCAAATATTGACAAATAGGATTACATCAAACTAAAAAGGTTATACATAGCAAAGGAAACAATCAAAAGAGTGAAGAGACAACCTATAGAATGAGACAAAATATTTACAAACTATATGTTTGATAATGGGTTTTGATGTCTGAGCTTGTCAACCTGATTGGGCCTGGGAGACACCTAGGGGAATGGTGGAAAATATTTCTGGATGTGTTGGGTGCTCATGGAGGCATGACTTTGGTGACTATATCTGATTCTTGGAACCTTCCTCTCTGGCACTGTTCCCCTGTTATGCTTCCTAGCCTCCATGAACTAAGCATCATTGTTCCACCATGCCCTTCTATTACATTATTCCTGCCTTGGAGCCAGTTGACCAAAGACTGCATCCCCTTAAACCATGACCCAAATTAAATTCCCTCTCCTTTAAGTTTTGGGTGTCAGGCATTGTGTCCCAGAGATGAGAGAATTGACTAAAACAGAGTTAATGTTCAATTGTTTAATACATTCATGTACATCAACAGCAAAAAACTAAATAATAACTTGATTTTTTAAAATAATCACTGAACCTCTATAGATATTTCTCCAAAGAAGTAAAAAAATGGGTGACAGCTATGTGAAAAGATTCCTAAAATCATTAATCATCAGTGAAATGAAAATCAAAACCACTCTTGTCCCTTTCTCATTTATAAGAGATCTACCTCACTGTTTGCTAGTGTATATATATATTTTATTTTCTTCTTTAATTTACTTATATTTGTGTTTCTCATATAAGAGAAACCATGCAAAGAGATAGAGGGAAGGAAGAGAGAGGCAGAGAAGAGGATATAAAAAGAATTAGGATGTGTTATGTACATGTACCAATTCCCATGATGAATATAATCATTATGTAGTGCAAATGTGTATTAATAAAAATTTAAAAATAATTTTACATTCATTAGAATGGTTATAAAAAAGACAAATGGTAACAAGTGTTGGTGAGACTGTGAAGCAAAGGATCCTATCCTGTACACAGTTCACAGGAATGTAAATTGGTATAACTATTATGGCAAACAATATGAAGTCTTTTCCAAAAATTAAAAACAGAACTCCCATATGCTCTAGCATCTGGGTATATATCCATCATAAATAAATTGGTATCTTTAAAGAGACATTTGCACTCCTATATTCATTGCATTATTATTCATAAGAGCCAAGATATGAACACAAGCACAGTGCCTGTCAATGTAGAAATAAAGAAAATATAGTGCACATACATACATGCACATGCACACACACATACACACTGAAAAACTATTTATTTTTTGCAAAGATGGAAATGATGCCATTTGCAAAAATAAATGGATGAACATGGAAGATGTTATGCTAAGTGAAAGAAGCCAGATAGAAAAAGGTAAGTACCACGTGACCTCAACTCTATGTGGCATTTAAAACAGTCTAACTAGCCTATAAAAGCAGATGTTAGAAAGGTGTTCACAAGATTGAGGGTGAGAGAAACAGAGCAAAGTTGGTAATAACTGACAGTTTCAGTTATGTAGAATGAATTAAACAGGAGAGCTAATACATAGCACAGTGACTATAGCTAATAATACTGTATTCTTGATTTGAAATTTGCTAATAGAGCAAATTTTACATGTTCTCACTGCAAATAAAATATTGTAAATATATTAGGCCATGGATATATTAATTACCTTCACTTTGTAAATGTTTCACAATGATGCACATATCAAAATACATCATTGTACACCTTAAATTTATACCATTTAGTCAATTATACTTCAATAAAGCTATAAATAAAGAATAAAAATCCATTTAAAATTTACAATGGAATATAGAAATTATACTTCAAAATTCAAATATTAACTAGTTTAATGAGCTATTAAGAGAAGGATTTGAGATCAGAGCTGTCTCCTTATTTCTCATCTGGTGCTATTTCTATCATATTAGTTGAGTTGTCTTCTTCAATAACATGTTAAACAAAACTATTTGTATTACAGTTCTATATGTAATCCTCTGCAATAATATATCTGAATCTTAAATTAGATTTATTATTGTGAATACATAATCCTAATAAATATTGATATATGTATTTCACTTTATTTAAAAATAAACATGGATGAGGAAAGTAAGAGAATGAGAACCTTCCATTTACTTTGTATTTTTACTTAGTTTTATTTTTAAATGATAGGTATGTAGCTGTATATAATGCTTATTTTGTAGTAAGTCTATACTTTCATTTAATGTGCATATAAATATAGATAAAATTTTTGTAAAACTATTGCACAAATTTTAATGAATTAGAATAATTGAACATTACTTTCATATTCTACCTGTATATAAATGTTAGAATATGCTTTCTAATAGCAATACAGAAAAGGAAAACTTAAGAAGTGACATTTATTTATTATCCTTAATCTCTAAATAATTCTACTTGGATCACAAAGAATCTACGTTCATTAAAATGTAGCAATTGAGTCATGCAGAAGACACCGAATCACCCCGCTGCAGACAGGCAGGTCTGACCATGCCCTACTGAGGTCCTGAGTCGCACAGAACATGCCAAATCAGCCTGCTGCACACAGGCAGGACTGTGCACAGCCTACCGAGGTCCCGAGTCACAAAGAAGATGCCGAATCACCCCACTGCAGACCGGAAGGTCTGCCCACGCCCTACCGAGGTCCCAAGTCATGTGGAAGATGCCAAATCACACCACTGCAGACAAGCAGCCACCTGGTTGCACACTACAAAGACGCAGAGGACACCAGACCACCAGACCAAGGTACTGAGTCCCTCTGAGCCCAGCCCAGAGGTAGGGGCTTCTGAGCTGCCGTCCCACTGCTCCTGGTCCAGAGGAAGAAAAAAGAAAACAGTCTCCAACCCAGATTGATGTACCCTGCAAAACTCTTTCAAAATGGATGGAGAAATAAGATACTTTCATGACAAAGAGCACCTTAGGAGCTTTGTGAATACCGAACCAGCACTCCAAAAAATTTCATACAATATCCTAGGAACAGACATTGAGGATCACAACCTCAGAAAGCAAAGCAGAATGAACCCATCTGGCATGACAAGAAATTAAATGGAAAGGGGGAGAACCCAACAAAAAGAAAAAGTCATGGCAATGAGAAGTCAATAGGTTTCAGTTATAACCATCAATGTTAATGGTCTCAATTCACCAATCAAAAAAACCAGACTGGCAGAATGGGTCAAGAAGCAAAATCCAACAATATGCTGCATACAAGAAACACACTTCATTCAAAAGGAAACTCATAGACTGAAAGTTAAAGGGTGGAAAACAATACTTTATGCAACAGGAACCTGAAAAAAAGCAGGAGTAGCTATCCTCTTTGCAGATCAAGTAGATTTCAAACAAACACTGATTAAGAGAGATGAAGAAGGGCACTACATCCTTGTAATGGGAAGAATCCAAGAGGAAGAGATGACAATCATAAATATCTATGCACCAAACACTAGTGCACCCAACTATATAAAACAAATACTAACTGACATGAAAAGTCATATATGCACTAACACAATTGTAGTGGGGAAACTCAACACCCCACTGTCACAAATAGATAGATCAACTAGACTAAAAATAAGTAATGAAATACTAGAACTCAATTGAACTCTTGAACAAATGAACTTAACAGATGTTTACAGAGTCTTCCACCCCACAAAATCAGAATACACATTCTTTTCAGCTGCACATGGGTCATTCTCCAAAATAGACCACATACTCACACACAGAACATGTTTAAGTAAGTGCAAAGGAATTGAAGTTATCCTCTGTATATTATCAGATGATAGTGTGATGAAATTGGAGATCCATAGCAAAAGAAACTCAAAAAATTTCATAAACACATGGAAATTGAACAACACACTTCTGAATAACCAATGGGTCACAGAGGAAATTAAAGAAGAAATCAGACAGTTCCTTCAATTAAATGACAATGACAATACAACATATCAGAATCTATGGGACACAATGAAAGCAGTCTTATGAGGGAAATTCATAGCAGTGAATACACATATAAGGAAAAGAGGAGCCCAATTAAACAACCTGATGCTGCACCTCAAGCTTCTAGAAAAAGAAGAGCAGGAATACCCCAAAGCTCATACAAGGGAGGAAATTGTAAAGATCAGAGGAGAAATCAATGCAATGGAGACTAAGAGAACGATACAAAAAAATCAATGAAGCCAAGAGTTGGTTCTCCAAAAGAATAAACAAAATTGACAAACACTTAGCCAACCTTGTCAGAAAAAGGAAAGAAAAGGCCCAAACCCATGCAATTAGGAATGAAAAGGGTGAAATTACAACAGACCCAGCAGAAATCCAGAGGATCATCAATACCTACTTCCAGAGCCTATACGCCAATAAGATGGACAACAACAGAAGAAATGGACAGATTCCTAGATACATATGAATTACCAAAGTTGAACGAAGAAGACCTAAAAATTCTGAACAACCCAATATCAACCAATGAAATTGAAAATGTAATTAAAAACTTATCAACTAAGAAAAGCCCGGGCCCTGATGGCTTCACTGCTGAATTCTACAAGACATTTAGAGAGGAACTGCTGCCACTACTGTTTAAACTCTTCAATGAAATTGAAAGGGAAGCAATACTCCTAAATTAATTCCTGGAAGCAAGCATCACCTTGATTCCCAAAGCAGAGAAAGACCCAACTGAAAAAGAGAACTATAGGCCAATCTCACTAATGAATCCTTAATAAATTACTGGCAAACAGAATGCAGAAGATCATCAAGAAGATCATACACCCTGATCAAGTGGGATTCATCCCAGGGATGCAGGGATGGTTCAATATACAAAAATCCATCAATGTAATACACTATATCAATAGAGCCAAGGACAAAAACCATATGATTATCTCCATAGATGCAGAAAAATCATTTGACAAAATCCAACATGCATTTATGATAAAAACCCTACAAAATATTGGAATAGATGGTCTCTACCTCAAACTGATAGAAGCTATCTATGAAAAACCAACAGCCAGTATCATACTAAATGGTTAAAAATTGAAATCCTTTGCACCAAAATCAGGAACAAGACAAAGATGTCCATTATCACCACTCTTGTTCAATATAGTTCTGGAAACATTAGCCACGATAATTAAACAAGAGAAAGAAATAAAAGGAATAAAGATAGTAAATGAGAAAGTCAAATTGTCATTATTTGCAGATGACATGATACTGTATATAGAAGACCCCCAAGAACTCCACCAAAACTCTTCTAGACCTAATAACCAAATTCAGTCAAGTAGCTTGTTACAAGGTCAGCACACAAAAATCAATAGCTTTACTCTACACAAATGAAAGACTCACTGAGAGAGAAATAGGGCAAATAATTCCTTTCACAATAGCATCCAAAAACCTGAAATACCTAGGAATCAACCTAACGAAAGAGATCAAAGACTTCTTCTCTGAAAACTATGGCACTCTGAAAAGAGAGAATGAAGATGATATCAGAATATGGACAGACATCCCCTGCTCCTGGGTAGGAAGGATTAATATAGTGAAAATGGCCATACTTCCAAAACTGCTATATAGATTTAATGCAATTCCAATTTCAATCCCCAGAGCAGACTTCATAGACCTTGAGAAAACAATCCAAAAATTCATTTGGAACAAGAAGAGACCCAGAATAGCAAAAGCAATTCTAGGTAACAGAGAGAGACATAGCAGGGGGTATCACAAACCCCAACCTGCAACTATACTACAAAGCTACTGTGATAAGAACAGCATGGTACTGGCAAAGAAACAGACTTGAGGACCAGTGGAACAGATTAGAAGATGCAGAAACAAGGCCAGACACACTCAGCCATCTTATCTTCAATAAAGGAGCCAAACACCCTCACTGGAGGAAAGATAGCCTCTTTAATAAATGGTGCTGGAAAAATTGGGCTTCAACTTACCAAAAAGATTAAAACTAGACCTGTATCTCTCACCATGCACTAAACTAAAATCAAAATGGATTAAAGATCTAAATATTAAAATAGAAACTCTGAACCAGTTGGAACAGAGGTTAGGTAGAACCCTTGAAGACATTGGTGTAGGAAAAGATTTTATGAACAAAACCTCAGTTGACCATGAACTAGCACAAACAATCAACAAGTGGGATCTCTTCTTATTAAAAGGCTTCTGCACAGCAAGAGAAACCAACAGCAGTGCGAAGACACAACTCACAATGTGGGAAAAAATCTTCACCTGCTCTTCCTCAGACAAAGGTCTACTACCTCGAATCTATAAAGAACTTAAAAAGATCAGACCTCCCAAATTTAAAGACCCAATCCAAAAATGGGCATCTGAAATGAACAGACATTTCTCAGACAAAGAAGTAGAAATAGCAAATAAATACATGAAAAAATGTTCAACATCACTGGTCATTTGAGAGATGCAAATGAAAACAACGCTGAGATTCCACTTCACTACAGAAAGAATGGCTGCTATCATGAAATCAACCAATAACAAATGCTGGCAGGGCTGTGGGGAAAGAGGAATCCTGCTCCACTGCTGGTGGGAGTGTAGACTCGTGCAACCACTGTGGAAATCAGTATGGAGATACCTCAAAGAACTAGGACTGCAAGTCCCATTTGACCCCGCTATTCCACTGCTGGGGATCTTCTCCAAGGAATTAAAAGAATCATACCACAGTGATATATGTGTGCCCATATTCATAGCAGCACAGTTTGTGATAGGTAAAACTTGGAAACAGCCCAAATGCTCATCAACTGGAGACTGGATAAAGAAAATGTGGTTTTTTTATAAAATGGAGTACTCCTCAGCCATAAAAAATGAGAAATTAGAGACATTTATAGCTAAGTGGATGCACATTGAGGCAATACTCTTAAGTGAAATAAATAGGACACACATGAATAAATACCAAATAGTTTCTCGGGTGTGAGAAACTGAAAGTGTAAATATGGACTAAATGTATAATAGGTAATGTGAAATAGGAAGAAAAGGGTCAAAGGGGAAGGAAGTGGGAGGGCTAGGGGAAAGGATAGAAGGGAATGGGATTAATATGAGAAAATGGAAAAATAGGAACAAAATCTTTGTAAATAGGGAGGAATGGAGGGCTTGAAGGGAGGGCTGGGCAAGGGTGAAAAATCAGAACCAAGAGAGACTATGTAAAGGTGCAAATTTCCAATGATGAATGTCATTATATTGTATACCTAAAATGTGCCAAGGATTAGAATGAATAATCAATTATGTAAAATAGGAAGAAAAGGTCCAAAGGGGTAGGGGTTGTGGGAGGGGCAGGGGAAAGGAAAGAAGGGAAAGGAAAAATGGTGAGAAAGGGAAAAATGGAAATAAAGTGTTTGTAAATAGGGAAGGGTGGAGGGTGTGAAGGGAGGGCTAGGAATGGGGAAAAAATAAGAACCAAGATGCATCATGTAAAGGTACAATTCCCAATGAGAAATGTAATTGTGTTGCATACCTACAATGTACCAATAAAAGAATTTAATTTAAAAAAAATAAAATAATAAAATGTAGCAATAGCCTTCACTAAATTCATATTTTTTTCTAATTGAGGTGAACGAGTGTTGTACAAATTTGTGCAAAGTATGATGCTGGCTTGTATACACACAACAAAAGATATGGAAGAAAAATGACACATCTTGCACACTATATCAAAAGGCCTAAAGGACTTCACATTATATTTTACCTGGCTTCTTCTATTTGGCTAGTTGAATGACTGTCATTTTGCATCCATCAGTCTGAGGCAGTGACATGATGAGGGCTGTATTGTGATGGATAGAACTGTCAGAACTTACTGAGTACTTAGATATTGCAACAGTGAATCACATTTACAAAGGGCTGCATTAGAGGAAAGTGTGATTGCTCTATTCCATGACTATTCTTCCAAATGTTAGGGAAATGAGCCAATAGTGAAAGAACAATGCATCTCCCCTTTCCCCATCCTTCCATCTCTTTTGTATTGCTTAGCTACAATTGAAGCAACCCACAAAGAGTTTGTTCATAGGCTTTGATTCTTAGGATGAAACCTCTCTTCTTCATCTGTTTTAAAGGACCTAATATAGCTCAGAAAAATCAAAACCCTTGGAAATCAAGTTAATCATTTCAGATTCTGTAGGTAATAAGAATTAAAAACTGCTAACTTGAACCTAGAGGATGAGGTCTTGAAAATAAATACACTACCTTATTTTCTTGCTTACTGTGATGCATTCAGTAAAAGTGTTTTTCATTAATAAACTGACTTCATGCTATTTCCCTTCAAAGGTGAGCTCAAGAAGTCAACCCCTTGTTCTTTTGGAGGCTGCATGATGATTTACGTGAAATTTTAAGGAAATCTATCTTTCTGTGGCCGTGCATACATGCTTGTAATCTCAAGCTTTTTCCTTCTGCTATACTCCAAAAAGTTACTCAGCATGATCACAAATATTATCTACCTCCAGGTAATTCTTTCCTAAAATTGTGTGTAGTAGAATTGTGGCATTTGATATTTGAGATGTATATTTCTAGAGGCATTTTAATATTCTGACCAGCTTAAAAATCAAAACAAAGTGGTAATAATCCTATGTACCCCTTTCATTTCTTATGTCTATTGAGAGAGCTAAGAATTAATTTAGACTGCTTTTCTAAAGCTAATATAGTTGCCTGTTGTGCCATTTTGTATGGATGGAGTCCACAGCTCTTCCTAGTAACACTTCAGTTTCCTCTGAAGAGAGTAACTCCAGGTGTCTGTCATTACAGAAGCATAATCAACAGAAATCAGGTCCTTTCTCCTCCTGCACTTTGTCTCCCTTTGGCCAAATTAAACATATTTCCTGGGAATTTACATTTTGATCAAGTGAAGTGGTAAAAGCTGGATGTTGGAGGTATGTTATCTCTCTGGTAGAGGATTGGGCTGTTAATGTTTAAAGATGGTTATTTTGCTTCTTGTCTTCTGTTGTATGCATGTGTGTATCCCTTTGTCTCTGCTTCTTCCTCTTTATTGACCTCCTATCTTAACTTCTTATCCATTGTGTGAGACTGCTGAACATGGGAACACACACTCATACACTTCAGTAACCTTTCACATGAATAAATTCCTTTTACTCTAGTCAGAATTAATTTTTAGTGTTTTGTTTTTATTTTGCTTTGTTTATTATAATATAGAATCCTAATGAGTTCTTGTGCCACGATTTACAATCTTATAGAAAGATAATAACCAAAATCCTAGTAGGACATATGTTTGACACAATGGTCAAAAATTAAACACTCACGCTTATGTTTGTGAATAATGTATGTAAGGTATGATGGTTGTTATAAAATGCTAAGTGTTTACTTAGAATCTTAGGATACAGCCATATTTTCTTTGAAACATTTATCTGTATATAAATTCCTTTAATATCTGGCCTTTATTCTCAAAATGTTAAATCTACATGGGATATATAAGCAGGACTCAACCAGAGTAAGACCAGAAGCAAGTAGGCTTTCTTTTATTCTATATTCCTTGGTGAATTCAGGGGGGTTTTTCCCCATTAAGTTTATTGGTACATTTTAGGTATAAAATACAGTTACATACTTCATTGGGAACTTGTACCATTACATGAGTATCTTGGTTCTTATTTTTTTCCATTTCCCTGCCCTCCCTTCACCCCCTCCATCCTTCCCTATTTGCAAAGATTTTGTTTCCATTTTTTTCATTTTCTCATATTTTATGTTTTCCCTTCTTTCCTTTCCCCTACCACTCCCACTTCCCCTACCACTCCCACTTCCCCTGCTCCTTTAGACCTTTACTTCCTATTACAAAATATCAATTATACAATTTTTAAAATTAAAATATTAAGACCTAGGAGACATTACCACAGATTTTTCAGAATTTAAAAGGATATAGAAAGCATATTACAAAAATCTGTTTTTAAATAAATTTGACAACTTCTAAGAAGTACCTTGGAAGACAAATTAATGAAATTAACTCTGGAGGAAATATAAAATTTGAATAGCACCTGTTAAAGAAAGTATATTCCTAGCTTGAAAACCTACCTATATGACAACAATAGGCTCATATACATTTTAACTGATAAATTATATCAAACATTTAAAGCAGAAAAAAAAGGAACACTTCTGCCCTCATTTTAAGAAGTCAACATTGTGCTAATCCTAAAACTGGATGAAGATAATAGAAGAAAAAAGTGTGAACATAGATAGAAATTTGTTTAACAAAACAAAGTATTAGAAGTCAGATCTGGCAGGATGTAGAAAGTGGTTTTATTCTGGGCATGGCAGTGTTGGTTTAGCATTGGAAGATCCACCCCCCAAAAGTCATCATTTTAACAGAGGAAAGGAAAAAGCCATATGATCCTGTCACTGGTTGGAGAAAGAGTATTGGACTAAATTCTACAGCTGTTCATGGTAAAAGTGATCAGGAGACTAGAAGTAGAACAGAACCTTCTGGACAGATCAAAGACATGTACTCCATACTTCCAGCAAAAATGCTTTATATGAATGGAGAAGATACAATGCTGTTTCCCTAAAGTGAGAACAAGGGCAGATATGCTTACTCTTCATCTGTCTATTAAACTTTGAAACATAGGCCCAAACCAAAATAGTCTGGCAATAAAATGACACAATTAGGATAGGATTGGCAAGGTAGAAGCAATATTTTTATATATAGATGAAATGATCATCTACAGAGAAAATACTAAGAAATCTCTAGGAGACCCTAGAACTTGTATTTGAATTTAGCAGGATAAGAAAACACAAGCTATATATAAAAATTCAGGTCTGTGCATACTTGCTATAAATGAAGAATTGGATATTGAAATTAAAAGTTATGTAGGAGTACAAAGGACCTAGAAAAGTAAAAAGAAAAAAAAAACAGTGTTGGAAGGTGTTTAGTACCTAATTTTAAGACTTCTTCTAAAGCTACAGTAATCAAGGCAGTGTTGGGGTAAGGAAAGATATATAGATCATTGGAATAAAACAGAGAATCTAGAAACAGAGCCACACATATATGGTCCACTGATTTTTGAAAGATTATTTAACATTAACACTTTATAGAATATAAACTCAATTCAAGAGCCGAGGAAGAGACAGTGTTTCCAGCAAACGGCACTAGAACATCTGTTATCTGTATATAAAAAATTAACCACAACCCTTTATTTCCATACATAAAAATAACTTGAAAGGATCTATGAACCTAAATATGAAAGACTAGAAGTATAAAACTTTAAGAAGAAATTATAACGGAAAATGTTTATGAGTTTGGGGTAGGCAAGAACTACCTAGGATACAAAAAAGAAGATGTATAAAAGAAAAAATTGATAAATGATATTCCATCAAAATTTAGAACTTTAAATGACATCATTAACATGAAAAGTAGTCCTTAAACAGACCATATTTACAATGCATATAACCTATGATCAGAGTATATAAAGAATTCTTACAGCTCATTAATAGACAACCCAATTAAAAAGTAGACACAGGAAGATGATAAATAGCCAGTACAGCACAAGGAAAGGTGTGCAACTCTAGAATCAGAAAAATACTAATCAGTACAATAACAAGATTGAATTATATACTCATTAGGGAGATGAAGTTAAAAGTTTAAAAGCCTTGTCATGACTTTTTCTTTTTGTTGGATTCTCCCTCTTTGCATTTAATTTCTTGTCAAGCCCAACAGATTCATTCTGATGGCCTTCCTGGGGTTGTGATCCTCATTGTCTTTTCCTAGGATATTGTCTAAAATTTTTTGGAGTGCTGGTTTGGTATTCATGAAGTTCCTAAGGTGCTCTTTATCATGAAAGTATCTTATTCCTCCATCAATTTTGAAAGCTAGTTTTGCAGGGTACATCAATCTGGGTAGGAGGCTGTTTTCCTTTCGGGCTTGAAATACAGCATTCCAAGCTCTTCTTGCCTTGAGAGTTTGCATTAAGAAGTCTGCTGGGATTCTGATGGGCTTTCCTTTGTATGTGATTTGTTTCTTTTCTCTAACTGCTTGTAGAATTTTGTTTTTCTGTTGGGTTTCTGGAATCCTAACTATTATATACCTATGTGTAGACTGTTTTTGATCAAGGCTAGCTGGAGTCCTATATGCCTCACTTATCTGTATGTGAATTTCTTTTCCCCTGCTTGGGATGTTTTCTGCCATCACTTCTGTGGACAGTTTTTTTACGTCATCTACACTCTCTCCTGTTTCTTCATTGACCCCAATCAGTCTTATGTTATTCTTTTTTTCATTGTCTAGTAGCTACTGGATTGATTTCTCATGGTCCCCTACAATTTTAAGGCAATTTTTCTTTTCCTGGTCACTAATTGCAATCTTACCTTCTATATCTGAAATTCTGTCCTCACATTGGTTCATTGTGCAGCACAGACTTTCAATGGAGTTTTTAATCTCCTGGAAATCTGTTTGCATCTGTTTTATGGATTCCATTTGTTTCCTATGTTGGGATTCCATCATGTTCCTCAGATCCTCTATTTTTTTATTTGTATCCTCTCTAGATTTATTAATCATTTCTTGCACTATGAGCACAATCTTTGCTGTTATCTGAGTAATTATTTCTGATTTCATTTTTCCCAGATCCTCTTTTGTTGCCAGTTCAGAGAGTCCAGGTGGTTGTGTATGAGATTCTTCCATCTCATTTCCCTTTGGGGTTGCTGTAGGTGATCTGGAAGTCTGTTTTTGAGGCTTGTTTACATGTCTTCTCATTTCCACGAAGGGGTGTGTGTGTGCTTCTGGCACCCCCGTGGCTCACCTTCTCTATGGAATGGTGGTGGGGGAGCCTCCTTCTGGGTGCTGGGACTGGCTCACCTTCTCTGCCCTAGGAGCATGAAATGGCAGCAGGGAACCTCCTTCCAGTTGCTGGGACTGGCTCACCTTCTCTGCCCCAGGAGCATGGAATGGTGGTGGGGGAGCCTCCCTTTGGGTGCTGGGACTGGCTCACCTTCTCTGATGAATTGAGTTTTTGATTTCTGTTTTATTTTAAAGAGTTTTTGAAATCCTTTGTACTTTTGTGACATCAATTTATGCCCAAAGTAATTCTATTATTTTCTTCATGTGTTCTCCAAAATGGTTTAAGATTACGCTGTTCAAAACTGAATTATAGTGTCAAGATTTTCATAGTGTAGATATATAAGCACTTGTGCTATCAGAAGATTGATCAAACTATTAGAATATTTTCTAAAAACATTTTTCAGTAAAATAACTAAAAATTAATGAGTTCAAAACTTTCTATTCATTTTTGTGTTGTTTTATTTTAAAATAGAGAAAGCAAGGTAGAGCAAAGACTCAAGTGAGTGAAAGGGCAGGAGTTGCCACCCTGGGGTGTAGGCAGCCTCCAGGTGGGATGACCCAGTCAGTGGTAGTGCAGGTCAGCCAATATGGAAACCAGATTGCCTTCTGCTTCTGGGACCTGGCACTGAGGGAACATGCTGCTGTCAACCAGAAAAGAATTTATGATGAGGTGATCAGCAGCTTCTTTAAGAATGTGGATACCAGGTTGGTGATGATAGCAGTATTTCCAAGGGAAAAATATATCTTTAAAAACATGAGCTGTCTTGATTGACATAGAAGAAACGGTAGTAAATGAAATTCTCCAGGGACCTCTGAGAGATGTATTTGATAGCAAGCAGCTCATTGCTGATATTTTGGGCTCAGGAAATAATTGGGCTGTGGGTCACAAAATTTTTGGCAGTCTTTACCAAGAACAGATTTTAGAGAAACTCAGTTTCCAGAACACTGTGATTGCTTCAAGTGTTTCTTTATAATATACTTCATGGGAAGAGGAACAGGATCTGAACTTGGCACATTTCTTTTAAAGGTGCTTGAAGATGAACTCCCAGAAGTATACAGATTTGTGACTTCAGTTTACCCTTCCAGTGATGATGATGTAATAACCTCCCCATATTATAACTTCCTGGAGTGCAGAGGAAGTGAGCCAATCCCAGCACCCAGGAGGAGGCTCCTGGACCACCATAGCACCACTCCCAGCACAGAGGAGGTGAGCTGCAGGGACACTAGCAGCACCCCCCGACCCCATTGAAATGAGAAGACACATAAAACAACCCTCAAAACCAGACTTCCATATCACCTACAGCAACCCCAAAGAAAAATGACATGGAACACTCTGATACTCAACCACCTGGACTCCCCAAATTGCCAACAAAAGAGGATCTGGAAAAAAATGAAATCAGAAATAATTTCTCAGGTAACAGCAAAGATTGTGCCCATAGTGCAAGACATGATTAATAAATCTAGAGAGGACACGGATAAAAAATAGAGGAGCTAAGGAACATGATGGAATCCCAACATAGGAAACAAATGGAATCCATAAAACAGATGCAAACAGATTTCCAGGAGATTAAGAACTCCACTGAAAATCTATGCAACAGAGGAAAATGTGAACCAATGTGAGGACAGAATTTCAGATATAGAAGAAAGATTGCAATTAGTGACCAGGAAAAGAAAAATTGCTTTAAAATTGTAAGAGACCATGAGAAATCAATCCAACAGCTGCTAGACGATGCAAAGAAGAGTAATATAAGACTGATTGGGGTCAATGAAGAAACAGGAGAGAGGGCAGATGACATAAAAAAAACTGTTCACAGAAGTGATGGCAGAAAACATCCCAAGCAGGGGAAAAGAAATTCACATACAGATAAGTGAGGCATATAGGACTCCAAATAGCCTTGATCAAAAACAGTCTACACATAGGCATATAATTGTTAGGATTTCAGAAGCCCAACAGAAGAACAAAATTATACAAGCAATGAGAGAAAAGAAACAAATCACATACAAAGGAAAGCCCATCAGAATCACAGCAGACTTCTCAATGCAAACCCTCAAAGCAAGAAGAGCATGGAGTGCTGTATTTCAAGCCCTAAAAGAAAACAGCCTCCAACCCAGATTGATATATCCTGCAAAATTATCTTTCAAAATTGATGGAGACATAGGATACTTTCATACAAAGAGCACCTTAGGAACTTCATGAATACCAAACCAACACTCCAAAAAATTTTAGACAATATCCTAGGAAAAGACAATGAGGATCACAACCCCAGGAAGGCCATCAGAATGAATCTGTTGGGCTTGACAAGAAATTAAATGCAAAGAGGGAGAATCCAACAAAAAGAAAAAGTCATGACAATGATAAGTCAATACAAATCAGTTCTAACCATCAATGTTAATGGTCTCAATTCACCATTCAAAAGAAATAGACTGGCAGAATGGGTCAAGAAGCAAGATCCAACAATATGCTGAATACAAGAAACACACTTAATTCAAAAAGAAACTCATAAACTGAAAGTTAAAGAGTGGAAAACAATACTCCATGTGACAGGAACCTGAAAAAAGCAGGAGTAGCTATTCTCTTTGCAGATCAAGGGGATTTCAAACCGAAATCTGAAACACTTCTGGTCTCAAAAATTTCAGATAAGGGATAGTCAACTTGTATATACAAATCTATTGTTAACATGCATTTTCATTCCTCTTAAGTAAAAACTTAAGAACAGAACTGTTGGTTCTTAATAGTAATACAAGTAATTTATATATTACTTTCCAAAATGGTTTTATCATTTTACATTCACATTAGCAGTATTAGAAAGTTCTTACTAGTTCATGCCTAAGCTGACATCTGTTCTTTTAAAACTTTTAACTTCATCTCCCTAATGAATGTATAATACAATCTTGTTATTGTATTAGTATTTTTCTGATTCTAGTGTTGCACACCTTTCCTTGTGCTATACTAGCTATTTATCACCTTCTTGTGTCTACTTTTTAATTAGATTGTCTATTAATGAGCTGTAAGTGTTCTTTATATATTCTGGCCATAGGTTATATGTATTATAAATATGGTCTGTTTAAGGACTACTTTTCATTTTCTTAATGATGTCATTTAAAGTTCTAAATTTTGATGGAGTCTCATTTATCAATTTCTTTCTTTTATACATCATGTTTGTATTGTAGGAAATTCTTGCCTACCCTAAATTCATGAACATTTTCCCTTATAATTTCTTCATAAAGTTTTATAGTTTTAGGCTTTCATATTTAGCTTCATAGATCCTTTCAAGTTATCTTTATGTATGGAAATAAAGAGTTGAGGTTAATTCTTTACATAAAGATAACAGGTGTTCTAGTACCATTTGCTGAAAACACTCTTTTCCTCTGCTCTTCAGTTGAGTTTATATTCTATAAAATGTTAATGTTAAATAATCTTTCAAAACTCAGTGGACCATATGTGTGTGGTTCTATTTCCGGATTTTCTGTTTTATTCCAATGATCTATATGTCTTTCCTTACTGCAACACTTCCTTGATTACTGTAGCTTTAGAGGAAGTCTTAAAATTAGGTAATAAGGGCCAGGGATTTAGCTCAGTGGTTCCACAGCCTGCCTCACAAGCACAAGGTCCTGAGTTCTATCCCCGGTACAAAAAGAAAAAAAAATTAGGTAATAAATGTCTTCCAACACTGTTTTTTTTTTCTTTTTAGTTTTCTAGGTCCTTTGTACTCCTACAAAAATTTTAAATTTCAATATCCAATTCTTCATTTATAGCAGGTATGCATAGACCTGAATTTTTATATATACCTTGTGTTTTCTAATCCTGCTAAATTCAAATACAAGTTCTAGGGTCTCCTAGAGGTTTCTTAGTATTTTCTCTGTAGATGATAATTTCATCTACATATAAAGATTTTTCTTCTACCTTGCCAATCCTATCCTAATTGTGTCATTTTATTGCCAGACTATTTTGGTTTGGGCCTATGTTTCAAAGTTTAATGGGTAGATGAATAGTAGGCATATCTGCCCTTGTTCCCCACCTTAGGGAGAAAGCATTGTATCTTTTCCATTCATATAAGGCATTTTTGCTGAAGTATTGAGTACATGGATTATCTGTTGAAAAGGTTCTGTTCTACTTCTAGTCTCCTGATAGCTTCTACCATGAACAGCTGTGGAATTTAGTCCAATACTTTTTCTGCAACTACTGACAGGATCATATGGCTTTTTCCTTTCCTCTGTTAAAATGATGACTTCTGGGGGTGGATCTTCCAATCCTGAACCAACACTGCCATCCTTATAATAAAACCTCTTTCTACCTACTGCCAGATCTGACTTCTAATAGGTTGTTTTGTTAAACAAATTTTATCTATGTTCATACTTTTCTCTTCTATTATCTTCATCCAGTTTTAGGATTAGCACAATATTGATTTCCTAAAATGAGGGGTGAAGTGTTCCTTCTTTTTTCTGCTTTAAATGTTTGATATAATTCATTAGTTAAAATGTATACTAGCCTGATGTTTTCATATGGGTAGGTTTTCAAATTAGGAATATACTTTCTTTAATAGGTGCTATTCAAATTTTATATTTCCTCCAGAGTTAGTTTCATTAATTTGTCTTCCAAGGTACTTCTTAGAAGTTGTCAAATTTATTTCAAAAAGGATTTTTGTAATATTCTTCCTATATCCTTTTAAATTCTGTGAAATCTGTGATAATGTCCTCTAAATTTTGGTATTGTAATTTTAAAAATGTATAATTGATATTGTGTAATAGGAAGAAAAGGTCTAAAGGTGTAAGGGAAATGGGAGTTGCAGGGGAAAGGAAAGAAAGGAAAAGAAAAAATATGAGAAAAGGAAAAAAAATGGAAACAACGTCTTTGCAAATATAGAAAGGTGGAGGAGGTGAAGGGAAGGCAGGGGAAGGGGAAAAAAATAAGAACCAAGATACATCATGTAAAGGTACAAGATCCCAATGATGAATGTAACTGTATTTTATATCTAAAATGTATCAATAAATTTAATGGAAAAAAATAGCCTCTTGGCAGTGAAGGAACTTAATGAGCATGTAAACGGTGTGTTGCTCATCAACAATCAATCTTTATTTGACATCATAAGCAAAATTGACCTTGTGGTGAATTCTGGAAAGTTGGGTACAATTGTGAAGCCTAACAGTCTGGTTACTTCAGGTGCTGGGGCTTTTAAGAAACAGCACAAGAAGTCCTTTGATGCAATGAACAACACTGTGGCAAATTTGCTGCTCCATCTGATAAGCTCTGCGGGATTTGAAGGATCCCTTAATAGGGACCTTAATGAAATCAGTATGAATTTAGTTCCATTTCCTCGACTTCATTATCTTGGGTCATGCCTAACACCTTTATATACACTGGCAGATGTTAACATTCCTGTTTTCAGATGCCTTTAGTAAAGATCACCAGCTAATTCAAGCAGACCTGAAACACAGTCTCTATCTACCTGTGCCCTCATGGTTCGAGCAAATGTACAGATTTCAGATCTTCGCAGAAATATTGAAAGATTAAAGCCTTCTCTACAGTTTGTTTCCTGGAATCAAGAAGGCTGGTAGACCAGCCTGGGTTCAGTACCTCCTGTGGGACACTCCCATTCATTATTAGCTTTAGCAAATAACACATGTGTGAAGCCTACCTTCATTGAGCTGAGAGCGAGGTTCATGCTCACCTCCACCACTATCTACAAGTCAAAGGGATGGAGGAAAGCTGTTTCACCGAAGTTTTGTCATCATCATTGTCGGAACTCATCAAGGAGTATGACCAGGTGGACGCCACAAAGAGCATGCCTGTGGAGGATGTACCGAGGCTAAGCATAGCTGTGTGAGAAGGAAACCTGGAAACATAACCATCACTTTTCCTAAGTTCACATTGTTTTTCGTCACCTGTTTCAGTTTGTTTTTGATTCAGGAAATATTTTGTCTAAGGACTGTTTTCTACTTAAACACAATTTATTTATGATACCAATGTGAAATTAGTGAAGCCAATTTGAGAACACTGAGAGAATGGAGTTCTTGAACAGATTGCTTTATTTGTAACCCCATATTTAAACCTTTATACACTGATAATAAAAATCTTGTACAGATATTTTTATATTGATATTTAATTTATATTTTGATATTCTGCTTAAATCCTTCTGATATTTAAAAGTAACTACTAGGAGTAGAATAACACAATAGTAATATTTCCATGTAATAGCCACTAACTTTTCAGGGATAGGTTTTATTACAACTGTTAAGGAAATTTTGTTTTTCTTCTGAGTAACAACTTTTATGCTCAGAAGAACCACAATTTAGACATTTAACATGTATTTATATGAAGTTATTTTAAACAATAGGCTTTTTATTAAGCCAACCGATTTTATAATGTCCATGTTTTTAAACAGTGCTACTTGTTATTGTTTTGTACATCACCTTTTTTTTTTTTTTGGTACCAGAGATTGAACTTTGGACCTTGAGCTTACAAGGCAGGCGGTGGAACCACTGAGCTAAATCCCTGGCCCCACATCACCATTTTTATAAATGAGCAAAACATTATGAAGTTTAACACTCTCTTCCAGCTTTTGTAGTAAATAGTTGTAATAGTTTAGTGAAATTGTTCCACTTAATGTAACCTCCAATTTGAGTTAGCATTAATTTATTTTAATAACAATTCATATTTCAAATAAATAGGTTGATTTATCATATAAGGAAGTAATTTTTAGTATCCATTTTTTTCAAGCCAAAATAATCCACTGTTCTCTCTCTCTCTCTCTCTCTCTCTCTCTCTCTCTCTCTCTCTCTCTCTCTCTCTCTCTTTCTTTCTTTTTTCCAGTACCAGGAATTAAACTCAAGACCTTGCTCTTGCCAGGCAGGCACAGCACCACTGAGCTAGATCCCCAGCCCTGTTGTATGGTTTCTTTAGTGTTTGGCTTTTAAGTATTTTTCCTTTGCAAGGTATTAGTATTGTTCTTGGTCTTTATTTTGGAAATTTAGTTTTTTACAGTACTTGGTGTAAAAACTTTCAGATTACATCAGTTAACAGTAGCCAGAATAATTCCATTTTCTTCTCTCCCTAAAGAAATCATAAGTAATATTTAGGATTAGGCAATGAAAACTATAGGTACATTTGTAGTGTAATATTATTTCTATTCAAGAATTCATCTGGACTCTTTTTAGCTCTTAGTGATTATCATTTGATAGCCTAGGCTACATTGCCAGGCACAGATTAAAGCTTAAAAATTTATTAAGTGTTTTTAAATATATCAAGTTTTCTCAATTATTTTGTAAAATAAAATGTTTTCCTATAAATAATAAAACTTTTTCATTGTGTTAAAAAAATAGAGAAAGCAAGCATCTATTCATGATAAAAATTGCACAGTGTATTTCTGTGTTAGCATGGATAACTTATTCATGAACAATAAAAACACCTTATCTAACCCAGACAAAAAATATTAGTTTATTTAACTCAGGTCAACAGAGTTAAGTCCTTCACAACATCACTTGATCCTTAAGATTACATCACGATAGCTTTGTTTTTGTGTCTTTCCAGTTCTCTCGGATTTTCCCTTTCCCTATATTGATGAATAAAAAATTGATACAACAGCCCTTACATCTCTACCCTATATCGTTTGGATGAGAGTAATGTGCCCCATGCCACAATTCCAAGGAACATTTGGGCATGCACTCCAATTCAGTTGGATTATATCATATGTAAATCTTATGCCTAACTCTGAATCAAATACCTTAGCCCAGAGGCATAAGATACACTGCTTGGCAAATTCTATATCAGTTGTTCCACCCTGCAGAAATGATAAGTGAGCACATCCTTCCCAGGGATATTTGAATGGCCAAAAGAAAATCAGGATCAGTTGGAAAGGAAAAGTAAAAAAAAAGAAGCTTCATAGGCAACCACCAAGTATCCTGCCATCCTCTGTTATATTCCTACTCTAAGGGAACCAAACGACACCTAGATGTTTAAGGTAGACTTTCTCTTTACCATTTTTCACTTTGTAAATAATGCTTATGATATGATCTAGAAAAAGTGAGATTCACATTAGAATAGATTGGCAAAAGTTCAATATGGTAATAACCTAATTATTTTTAATATTTCCAAGTCATTTCAGTCAATATCAAAACCATCATATTCAGAGCTATGAGTCACTCAACTCAAATCTTTCTCTTCCCTCTTTTACTGTTTTGTTTGGTTTTTATCTTTGCTAAGCCATATTTGTACATGTACCCTATTTAGAATGGGAATATTCTAGTTTGCAAAGTCTGAAATGCAAAACAAATTTTGTCATCTGATGAGGATAACTGATAAATAAAGTTACTTCAGGGCATGAGCTGAAATTTTAATATTTTAAATCTCCTTTCTCTACTTCTCACTTTCAAAAGTATTATTGCACTTGTAGAGCATCTTCTAAATTCTTTTTCATTATGTGAGACTGGATTTATAGGTAAATGTTTCCCCCCACTCAAAGCCATATAATATTGACTAGAATGAGTTATATTGTCAAAAGAAGAGCATTATGTAAAGAGATTAGCTGGTGTTTAACTTGCTTCTTCCAGTTTTGTCCCTTAATGTCTCATAAATTTGCTCTTGCATGTGCCCCAGAGCTATTGGAACCTGATACACTGATCCATGCTAACTGAGCTCATGTAACCCTAATGTACTACACACAAGTCCAATTTATTTTTAAAATATGAAAATGCTGTTGGCCAAGCAGGCCAAGTCCTTTCCCCTCTAAACATACTCTCTCTCTGGAAGCAAGCTGTAGGATGAGCCCAAATGTTATGTAAATATTGCCTCTTACAAGTAGAAAAACCAGTTCTATACTTAAGTGGCATCAGACCATTAGAGTCAGATGCCTGCATCTTCTCAAACTTGCCACCTTTTTTCTAGAACAAGGCTGGAGTAGGTAGGCACTGCACAAGTTTGTCTCAGTGCTTCTCCTATCTCTGCTTTGTGGCTGACCAATATTTTTTCTGAATAACTCACTTTTCCTTTAAACAGATACCTTTAATCAAAACTTTTAGCCCGCAAACTCTATCTACATGAAGTGCATTTGTATATTTTTGCCTATTTTGTTTCAAGAACAATCTACTTAGGTAGAATCTCATTGTTTTTCCTATATTTCATGTAAACAGACTTTATTACTAATATTTTCTGATTAACTCATTAAAGAACATTTACTGACTGATGCCAATTGCTGCTGCAATGCTAGGCATTTGACCTATAGTATCTTACTTAAATGTAAGTGATGTAAAAGTATGACTTTTATCTTTGAGTAAAAAAAAGAGGTTAATATAATTTGTTCAGGGACAAACATTTAATTAGTAGTAGAAACAAGATTAAGCACCATGTCTTTGTGATTCCAACATGTATCACCATGTATCAGCTAAGAAAATATATCATGATGGGCTTTGTGTTCTCTCAATGCTTCTAAATTATTGAGGTGTCAAAATTTTGATAGCTGAAAAACATTGAAATCTTAATCATGTCAGTTTTTATTGAAAGATATTATATAATTTACTACTATACATCTTTTGTACCCTATATTATATAAAAAATAAGCCACATGATCTTAAAGTACACCAATGGAGATAAAAATAGCTCAAACATATATGTTTATTAAGGTGTGGTGATGGAATAGCAATGAAGGATTGTGGTCTCTGTTAGAAGTGAAACAAATGTGGGCACTGTGAATTCCCCAAAGCTTACTTTGCAGGGGCTGTTTCAGGTCACAGAATAGAGCCATGAAGCCAGGGGTGGGACTAGAATTCCAGTGAGTGAAGAGCAGAGAATGGAGTTCAGAGAGCCCAAAGCAAGAAAATAGTATCTATACATAATGGAATACTACTAGGCTATAAAGAAAGACAAATTTGGGATAGTTGTAGGAAAATATGTATAATATTGAGTGAAATAAAGCAGACACATAAGGTAAAATATCATATGGTGTCTTTTATTTGAGTAAGGCAAAATACAAACAAAGAGAATAATAAAGAATGAGTAGAAAGATACAAGGAGATGGATCTCTTGCAAATGGGAAAGGGTCCAAGAGACCAATGGCAAGGGGTGAGAGGGAGAAGAAGAAGAAATAAGTAGAATAAACATATGCCATGTACAGGAACCTACTAATCTCAATGAATGTAAAAATTATATGCTATAAACATGAGCTGAGATTAATAATACCAATAAGAATGAAGAAAGGGAAAGGGGAATTAGAGGAGGAAGGAGGGAAGGGGAGGAAAGAGGATTAAAATTTTTTTAAAGTTGTATTATGTACATTCACCCACTCCCCAAGGTGACTATAAACTACATGTCCTGCAAACATGTATTAATAAAAATTTAAGTGGGCAAAATATAGAGTGTAAGAAATGAGGGAAGGAGAAAAGGAGGGGAGAAAAGGCAGGAGGGAGAGGGACAGACAGAGAGACCTCTAGTGAGAGGGTGAAAATAAGTAGTTCCATGGTGGCTTGGATCCTATGAGGAGGACAAAAGAAGCAACAGAAAGCAGTAAATTAAACAGTTCTAAGAGAGGGCTGAAACTCTATTTCCAATCAAACAGAGCACAAAGATTTCAAAACACAGAAGTGTTTGAAAGAGTTCTCAGAGAGAATTGCATTAATAGTGAAGTTAAATTATTCTTAGACTAAAGGCAGCTTTGGGTCTGCCCAAACAAAGCTCACAATCTAGTTTTCCAAAGTCTACATGATCACAAATAATTGCTGACAAGAGAAAAGTGCAGCAATTTATGACAAAGTGACAAAATCCAATATCCAACAATGTAAAGTTCACGATATGTAAAATTCACTTGAAAAACTCTTGCATAAAAAGAAGCAAAACTTTGGGCATAACTCTTGGTCTATCAGACAATGTGTGTGTACACCACAAGTGCAGTACAGTCACCTGGGGAGCAGGAGAAAGCAAAGCTCTGCATGTATCAGAAATCTCTTTCTATCCCTGGTTCCAAAAAAAAAGAAATCTCTTTCTCTCGACCTCCTTGATTAAATGTCACAGCCACCATCACACTCTCAGAGGCTAGGATAACTTGAACCTTGCGATCAGTTCACAACATGAATAAAGTTAGTTAGGTCATCACCACGGTCCATTTGGCATCAGGGAGATTCTGTTTAAGATACCACATAGGGCTATGTGCCTTGTACACTGACTAATGTGCAAAGGCTTCATGACATCTTCAGAAAAATGCTCAAATGAACACATTTTATGCCTAATGCACTTCCTACATCTCTCAGGTCCCAAGGTGCAGCCTCAGTGACACTAATGAGAGCTTTTATCCCCCTCTTTTCCAGCACAGTAGATGTCGCTCTGACAGATGGTAATGTAGAACACATCTTATTTTCCCTTTAGTTGCATAGTGACATTCAAATTTGCATGTGGGCCTAGTTATTTTGGTTTCATTTCTAAATTAGAAAAGGGAGGAAATGTTTGACTTTTTTTCCTTTTACTTTCTATAATAGCTTTATTTGTTTTATGGTACCCCCAAACAAAAAGTAGCTTTCCTAGCTGTTCTGTGGAAATTATTCTCTGAGGAAGCTTTCCTGGCAGAAGAGTCTCTCTGAGATCTGAATGGGGATAGAGTAAGGAAGCCTCTTACAAGTCTTGCTCAGCATCTTTACACTGACCAGTTCCTCTGGTTCTTAGCCCTCTGTCCACCTTCTAGACCAGATTCCTAAAACATGACTCAGATTTTCTCCAAAGTGCTCCCTAGCAGACACGACCTATGGTGCTTGCCTGTGTTTCCTTGACCCAGCTGACCTAGGTCTCTGTTTCAGAACTGTTCTACAGCTATGACAAAGTATCTTAGCATGAGTAATTTACAGATGACAGGAATTTGTTGCTTACAGCTCTAAAGCTGGTCCAATATCCATGTGCTGGCAGGCTTGCTGTCAGGAAAGGGACTGCTCCCTGCTTCCTAGATGCTTCAATGCTGTGTCCTCATATAGTGGAAGAGAAAGAAGGACAAAACAGATCTAACAAATTCCCTGTAAGTCTTGCACAAGGCCACCAATTCCATACATGAGGATCACTAATTCTAACTTAATCACCTCCTAAAGGACTCACCTCTTAATACTGTCCCACTGAGGTTTAAGGTTCAAATTGTGGTGGGGGAACAAGCCTTCAACCATAGCAGCCTGACTCACAGTGTGAACCAATCACATTCATGACTACTTTCCTTCATTCCCTTCAAATGGTCTATGCAGGTTTTTAATTTGCAAATAAAACTGCACTGTCTTGTGCCTTGTCTCAGTAGTGCCACTTGTAAATAGGTGACTATGAGATCTGTATTTCAACTCAAAAACTTTAAAAGAACCATTTGTTAGTGGCATAAGTCATGTCCTAGGTGAACAAGACTTTGAGAGAAATTTGTGGCATGAAGTTGACTGGAAAATACTTTTAAAACCAGGATACCCAGGTGGGGGTGGAGGGAAGGAAGTGGTCAGGGAGACAATGCAGTTTTTGTTGCTGCTGTAGCAAATTACCATAAAAGTTGTACCCTGAAGCAAGACACATTTATTATCTCACAGATATGTAGATAGGAAGTCCAGCAAAAGCCTCACAGAGCTGAAATCAAGATGTCTATTGGGATGATTTCCCTTCTGGGAATTCTGGAGAAAAACCTTTCATGCCTCTCTCCTCCATCTTGGAATCTAGCAATAGGCTGAGTCTTCTCAGACCTTCTACTTTCATCTCCTCTTCTGTTTCCCTCTTCCACTTTTAAAGATTCTTGTGATTACACTGGATTCTCCCAGATAATCCAGGATTATATCATCCTCTTGAAAGCAGTGGATTAATGACCCTAAATCCGTGTGCAAATCTTAATTCCTTTTCCATTCACCTTACATATTCACAGGTTCAAAGAACTAGAACAAGGTTATCTTTTGGTGACCAAAATTCTTCTCCTAATGAAGAAGTTGAATTAAATTCAATTATCCTGCGAGAAGATGACCCTTCAGAGTTATCCTGGACTTGGACAGGGATGACATGTAACAAAGGGCAAATGAATGAGGCCACTCGGGCAGGCTAGTGAAAACAAAGAAGTACAGACTTTGTTCACCTGGGCAGAGGTGGACTGATGACAAGTAAGAGACTCCCACCCCCAAAAAAGAGAAGGCAGGAAGCTTTATAGGGCATTGGAAGAGAGGTCTGGCACATCTATCAAGTAGAGGGGTCAGGGCAAATATTTGTGGTCGGGGTCCATGCGGCAATCAAAGCAGATGTATAGATATTTTTGAGTGACTTGGCATTGAAAACATGCTGTACTTTGTAATTGTTATCTCTATGTTGGGAACATCTCATCCTCTGTTCTGTGTCCAAGATAGCACCGCTTTGGTCAGATGGAGACAGCACCTGCACCGTTGTGGGTTTTTGTGTCTTGTCAAACTGTAGCTTGGAATTAAAGAGCGTATTCATTAACCATTTCATGACCAGGTCAAGCCTGGCAAGACATGTCTTCATAGTCCTTGTAGACTAGTTATTACTGTGGTCTGCTCCTGGGAAGGGGACATAATCTTGGGGAAGACAGCTCTTTCTGTAAATACACCCTCAGATGGGGATGGAGCTGAGAGTTGTCAGTTATTTCCCTGCAGCTAGGAAAGGCACACTTCCACCTTGAATGGAGCAATTTTGAGTCCACATCATTGCTTTAACTAAACTTAGAGCTTTAACTAAACCATAGCTTTAAACTTTAGCTGAATTTATTGTATCAGTCAGGTTACCACTACTGTCACAAAAATATCTGAGATAATCAGCTAAAGGGGACGTTTTATTTTGGCTCATAGTTTTGGAGGTTTCAGTACTTGGTCCCTTGGCCAGCCCCATTGCCTTGGGGCCAGTATATCAGAGCAGAAAGCCTGGAATGAGGACCATATGAGGGAGAAAGCTTCTCATCTCATGGCAGTCAGGAAGCAGAGAAAGAGAGGAAGGGGCACGTTCTTTAAAGACAGGTCCCCAGTGAGTTGCTTCCATTAGTCATCACCTCTTCATTGCCTCATCCCCTTTCCAGTAGTGCCACAAACTGGCTAACAAACTTTTAACACATGGTCCTTTGTGGAGCATTACCCAAACCCTAACAATTGTTCTCCCCATTTATAAATATGTGGCTGTAACATAATGCAACTGGTGATACATGTCAACAATTTGCCATAAATAACCCATCCTAGATGGTTTCCAAAAAATCAGGGGGTTTTTTGGCTAACCTGGTTTCTTTGGTTAAGCTTCCAAAATAATTTTGAACAAATTCTACCTCAGAATTGAGACATATTAATTAAATTTATACTTCATTACTCAGTGTATTTTTCTTAATACCATGATACAACTTTCTTGATTATTTAAAGAAGTTGGAAAGTTTTTTCAAAGATTTTCATTGATGTATGATTGTTTCTTTGCATAATCTATGTAGTTATATATAAAATCATAGATGTATAATAAGTAATAAAATCCATTTTTGGTGAGGTAAGAAGAGGTGCAGAAAAACTGTATGTCTCTGAGCCTTAGGTTTCTCATCACTGAAATAAATATACTTTGTTTTGAAATATAAAATTAACATAAAATATCTACAAAGTACATGGGGAAATAACTGTTGCTTAATAAATTGCAGTTATTGTGATGATATTCTGTGGTATTATCCCAATTTTTGTGTTCCACTAAAAGACTGTAATTTAGAGGGCAAGATATTATATTAGCCATCACTTTATCCCTAACTGCCAGCCCAGTATTTGACATATAACAGCTGCTTAATGTCTTTTGGTTGGCAAGTTTGGTCAAGTGGCTCATTGAATAAATACATGAATTAAATGACATTATTTCCATCCCTAACCTGATAATTTGGCTTTCCTTTAAGGGACATCTTTCGTGTCTTTTCATTAGCACTTTCTAAACTTACCTGCCATTACTGCCCAATACAAACACACTATCTGGACTGGTCACCTCATTTCTTTCAGTCCGAAAATACTGACTCTGACTCTATATCTTACTTGTATGTCTTCCCTCCTCTCCTCCCTCATTCCAACCCAGGCTGGGTGTCTAGGTCAAGATCAAGTACTACCTTCCTAAGAAGACTTCCCATCTCACTGTTCTTCCCAGAAGTTTGGCAATTTTGAATTATCATTTCCCTACATATCTGTAGCACACATTTTGCACTTTGATATATTAACCTGTGGTATTGTTTGTGTTTTATCTTGTTAGTCACATAGTCACAAATATTTGTAAGCTCTTTTAAGGCAGGAAGTGCATCTAATGTCATATTCATCCATTCTGAGATGCACTTCTTTCCCATTTTAACATCTCTGAAATCAGAATGCATTTTTCAATCAATAGCAATTTAAATTATTATGGGCTCAAATAACACTGAGTTTTGGTTGAGAGTTTGAACTTGATTCACTCAAAAACTACCACTCCGAAGTCATTGTAAATTAAATTTGTTGTGTACATTCAGAATATAAAAATGAGTGAGAACCAAGTTTAAGTTTTCAGGTGGGACTTGTTTCTTCTCCTACACTCAATGTCAAGATTGAGACATGCGACTTCCTTTGTCCTTTTCTGCTTATTTTGTTTCTTCTTTACCATCACACCAAGTATGTAGTACTGTCTCAACCTAATGGGGGGAGGGATTGCATTATACCCCATAATGAGCACTCCTCTCCTTAGAAGTACATTAAACAATGAGCCTTGCTACAAACAGTGATGATGTCAACTTAAAATCAAATATATTACTTGGTATTACCTAAAGGTTTGACATAATGTTATTTAGTATGTGAATATATGTGTGCTAAATTGAATTAAATTCACTCGGATGCACTTTTCCTTCTCATTCCACAATCTACCTCTATGTCAAATCTATTCCCTTTTACTAATTTAATAACCTAGGCATGAAGTAAAGGGCTAGAATTACTATATAATACTATAGAATGTTTTGCCACCCTTGAAACAGACCTCCTGTGTTTGAATATTCCCTTTTTTATTTCTAACTCAAGAATTTTAGACATATAGCTTAACTCCTTTAAACCTCAACTTACTCCTTTGAAAAATTGTAATGACAGTAATATTGCAGAGAGATAGTATGAGCATTAATTTAGAAAATCACGTATTCAGCCTAGTTCTAGAGTCAATGTAACATTCATTGACTATGTTTTTATCAAATAATACATACAAGTACTGCATGCATAACAAGATCTTACTGCCTAGGTCAATAAGCTGTGGCTAAATTTCTTCTTCTGAGAATGGGGGTTATAAGTATAGAGGTCTGGGGCTGTTGTTTGTATGAATAATTTAAAATGCGCAGCAAACTTCACAGCACATAAATCGTCATTAGGACATCTCTGCATTTTCTTCTACCATCCCCACTGTAATAACCCTATGACATTGGGTCTTATTGTTTCCCTTCAATTTCATACACGAGAATTGGAATATAAACACTACACACATTTAGTGTTGTCTGAACCTGGATTCAAGTATACATAGCTAGTGTTGCCTGAACAAGGATTCTAGCTCAGGTCTGGCTGAGATTAGAGCCTGAGAGCTCTATCATTTACCACCTGCCAATGGGAAGTAACTGTGAAATGCACCTCACCATTTTAAAAGCTTTTTCCACTCCATGCAGACTCTAAATGTGTGTACTCTATGTCAAACATGCGCATAAAAGGAGGCATTGAAAGTGACATGCAGACATTTTTCTAGGTGGGAAATGGGTGATGTTAGAAATATGGTTGCAGTTTAAACTGAGAACATATGGATATGATTTAAATGTTAATTTAGCAAGTCAAAGAAAATGAGCAAGCAGTAAAGGGAAAATGTGAAGTAGAAACTTCTGTTTTTCCTGAGCTTTTATAACAAATGGATGATCAGAAATCTTTCCTCTTTGTCATCTCCACAGTCATGTCAATTGTGTGTAATACCACCATTTGTCCACTTAAAATGTCTTTTTATGTTTTCAGTCATGATAAAACTTTAGCATATCTTTTCGGTAAATGGTGCTTTCCCTGAATGATTAAATGATTCTTTTATCTGCCTAGTATCTTCTAACCACACAAAAGAAGAATTGCCTAGAAATTTCTTGTCTATTGTGTCTTGTCCTTAAAAATCATAATGGAGCATATTAGTAGTTATCCTCTTAGAATTTATCAGACAGGAGAGAGCATTAGTAGATAATTAACAAGTTTTCCAATCCCTTGAACTTCGGTATTAGTATAAAACCTTAAAAATTTATAGTAATGAAATCACAAAGAATGCTATTCGTTCCTACAAATAAAATGACATATACATTTGAAGAAATAATTGCTTTGAATTTGGAATCTTATATTTCAAAATTGTTAGTCACCAAATAAAGTTATTTCCATGTGCATGAGGGGAGTATTATCCCCTAAAACTACAAATCTGTGATTTCATTCAATTACTTAGTCTTAATTCAGATAGCACATTTTAATACTGAACAGTTCGGATGTTCAAGGCAGTGAGTTACAGTGATGAAAAAGACAAGCAGGGTATCTGCTCAAATGTTATTTGCATTCAGGTGGTGAGACACATCATTCAACAGAACAACCAGTAATAAAATACTTAATAACAACAGAGGTTTGGCAGCTAAGACAAGGTAGGGCCAAGCAGCAGCAGCAGGCATTTATTACACCTTTGCTGACTGACTTTAGTGACAGCCTGTTGATAACTGTCCTGTGAAACATGAAGCAAATGAAACATAACTTTGCCCACTGAGAGCTTCAAGTCTAGCCATTTAGTCTACATATACAAGAACAATTTAAGAGTGTGATATGTCACATGAGAAAAGCGTGAATAGCATTTAAAGAAGAGAAATATCTGGGAAATCATTTCCAAATTTGAGGATGGGAGAGGAAAATTTTTAGCGATAAAATATTATCTGTGACTCTAGATAGATAGATAGATTTCTGTAAGTGGATAAATATACGAGAAAGACAAAAGATATTTCACAAAGTCAGTGAATGGGAGCCCAGCAACAGGGTAAGATATGTTGGGGAGAACAGCAAGCTGTCTTGTTGGATGGAGCCTAGGGAGAAAATGGAGATTAGTGGGAATATGATCAGACCATACAAAAAGACATTTTGAATTTTTGTTTGCATTGATCCACTTGACTGGATTGTCAGATAAATTTTTACCCCCAAGTACAAATATGTCAAGATTCAAATGAAGTGAGAGTTCCAGTGCGTTCAACTTTATTGTCTAACCTAGAGTAGTTTTCATTAGTAATGTCAGAAATGTCTCTAATTTTCTTGTAAATTCCTTTAATGACTTACCTCTAATATTGCTACTATATCTGTGACATTATGATAGACAAAGAATCAGGGGTTTTTTTCTGTAGAAGATGAGCTATACCTGTAAATACTTTAAGCTTTGTACATTACAGAATCTCTGCCATAGGTACTCAAGTCCACAGTCACAGTATGAAAGCAGTCATAGATAATACATAAATAGTTGTGGCTGTTTTCCAATAAGGCTTTATTCACAGAAGCAGTCAGTGGTCCCACCAACCTCTGAAAATGACTGTGAGTCTATGCAGGTAGAATTTGTGTCTATTTACTTATTGTGCAGTGAATTTTATGCAGTGAACACATATTAAAATTAATCAACCAAATTAATACATGACATCATCTTTAAGAAATTGTTAGCAGTGTCTTCTGAGCCCTACCCATTTACCTATAATACCCAGTCACCAAATAGCAGATTGATTGATACAATGTTGATCCAGCTCACCTATTAAAATCCTCCAAATACCTAGGCCAAATATTTTATAGTCCAGTCATTTCTAACATATTGATGATAATTATTCATGTGACTGCATGGTAATTCAACTATTCATCCAAAAATATCTACAATTATTTGTCCCACATTGTATACTTTTCTTTTTCCTATTAACTCAAACATTGAGGATTTAGAGAAATAATTATGAGTTTCTGTTATCACATCATCACAATGTACAAATGTGTGAACTATATTTAAGGAATGAATCAACATTCTGATTAATATACTGGTAATAGATAGAGAACTGAGGCCAGGACCAGAAAAGCTCAAAGGAAGCTAAGGAAGCAGGAAAAAGTCACTGGGGTTGGACGGCTTCCTGAAAGACAGTTGGTAAAGTCCTGCGGTGGGACCCATGGGTTCAGAAGCCAAGCTTGCCAACCAGGAACTAAAACAGCTCATCTACCAGCATAGAAGAGGGCTCATGAAGCAAGCAGAGAAGAGGGTTGGAAGGGCCGGAAAGATGTGGATGCTAAGGCTAAGTCAGTGGGCAGTGATGTAAGAGGATTTGTCAATGATGGCAAAGGAGAATAGAGGGAATTAAGGCCAACTCTGAAACAGACCCTGACTCTTAGAATAGTCAAGAAATCTAGGTGATTTGTTTAGGGTGTTGGCCAGTACTTTTTTTCTTTTTCTTTCCTCTCTTTAGGAGGATGAAAACACTTAAAAATATTTTAAGACAGTAAGAAATTTCTCATATCCAAAACCAGGAGAGTCAAAAGTGACATTCCACTGTGAGCATGCTCTAGGAATGAGAACATCTATGGAAGGAATGATTATTTTTCTCCATGCTGAAAATAAATGAAGTGAAATATAATGATAATTTGAATTAAATTATAATGATTATTTATGTATCTCTTAATGTCTATCTACATAAAACCTCAATATTATTTCCCAATATTATTTCCCAAACTTCAGGAAGTAATTATCAGTTTGATGAAATAAGAAAAAATGTACACATATGACTTTAAACACTTTTTCTTTTGAAACAGGAAGACCAAGAGATGGAGAGAGGGGAGGGGGGAAAAGGAAGCAAAAAAAATGAAGATATGTTGTGTATGAGTGGCAACTCTTCATGATGAAGGTAATCATGTACTTCAAACACATACTGATAAAAGGAAAAACAAAATTATTTAAAAAATAGAAAAAAGAAGAAAAATATATTTTAAAGTACGTAAAGTATGGCTGTGATTGTGCTTATCAAAATTTGAGATCTAGTAAAGAAACTCGAAAGACTCTAACAAAAAGGCCTGAGAAAGTAAAGAAGTTTTATAACCACTTTGATTTCTAAAGATAATTATTCAGATGAGTACATGAGTCTTTAAAAAATAGGTTATCTGTAGGAAGACTCCATGTAAGTTAGAGACTTTCAGATATTCTGTTGAAAATTTTTGAAGTAAAATGAGAAGCAAGTATTTGCTCTGAAATTGTAATTCTAAGTTTTACTATTAAATTAACAAATTTTTTTTAGTACTAGGGATTAAACTCAGAGCTTTTTCACTGAGCTACATTCCCATCACTTTTTTTTTTAATTTTTTTGGTACCAGGGATTGAACTCGGGACCTTGTGCTTGTGAGGCAGGCAGCAGAACCATTGAGCTAAATCCCCAGCCCTTTATCTTTATTTTTAGACAGGGTCTCACTAAATTGCCCAGGCTGGGCTCAAACATTCCTGCCTCAACCTTCCAGTGTGTTAGGATTACAGGCATGAGCCACTATGGCCACCTAAATTCTTAATTTATTCCAGCACCCTGGGAGGCTGTTAGAGCATGTTGGGGCCCAGTCTGGGCAATTTGGCAACTTAGAGACACACTTTATCAAAAGAAAATAAAAAATAAAGAGGCTAGTGATATAGCTCAGTGTGAAGATCCTGTGGTGAATCCCCAGGATAGAAAAAAATTCATGGAGGTAAAATTTTAATCTATAGGCCTACTTAAGCTAGAAAGGAAATTTTTCTCCTATTTATAGAGCAGCATCTTTTGGATTTTGCAGAGCTCATTAGCTGAAACTTAACTTTAAATTAAGTGTCCTGCCTCATGATGTTATCCAGTGTGGGTGTGGTCTGTGTTATGTAGCCTTGTGTGCTGTCAAAAGCTCAGGTTCAAAGTGCGGAGAAGAGCATGAGATTCATTAGTGCCTTTATGTCACCCATGGACTGGTGCCACCAACAGAAGCTTCTCCCTCTAGCTTTTGGCTGTTTGCTCCTGAAAGACGTTTCTGCTCTGCCCCATAACCTCACTTTACACCACTGGCTCATTTTCACCATTCTAGGACTTATAAAAGATAATTCCTAGTTCCCACCCTAGTCGAAACTATAGGGCTTCACAGAGAGTGCTTTGTGTATGCAAATGGTCCTGTTTCTCTTTGGTAAAGTCCTAGAAACAGGATTTCTGGATCATATATTAAGGGTGTGTCTAGCTTTATAAGAAATTGTCAAACTGGTTTGCCCAGTGATTGTATAATTTGATGATAGCTCATCAGCAACAGATGCATTTAGATTACTCCAATCCTCACCGCTCTTGATATTATAAGTCTTCTGAATTTTAATCATTATAATAGATGTATATTGGAATCTTACTGTGGTTGAATTTCCATTGTCCTAATGATTAATGATGGGAAACTCTTTATGGCTTATTTTCCCATAAAGCTATCAACAGTTTATTTACATTTCCTATATCCTATCATTTGTGATATTACCATACATTTGTTCTATATATGGCAAGAAACACACAATACATTGTTACTTTTTTATATGGAGTCAATTATCTCATAAGGACATTAAAAATATAAAATATATTTCATACTTGCTTTCATATTACTTCTAGTGTCTTACTTTTCACTGAAGAGCTTCTTTTAATATTTAAGCTTCTTTTAATATTTACTGCAGTTCAGACTGCTGGCAATGAATTGTATTAAGATCAGTTGGCCAGACAAGTATTCACTTTCCTTAATATTTAAAACAAATTTTCCTCTAGGCATAGTAATATGCATTGATATGACTATTTTTAGTCCATTAAGATATCCTTTTGTTGTCTTCTGCTTACATAGTTTCTGACAAGAAGTTTGCTATATTCTTATCTTTTTTTTTCTCTTTCTTTCTGAAAAATAAAAATCTCTGCCTCCTATCTGTGGGGACTTTTGGACAGTATATGTTTCTTGTTCCAACCTCAACAGGCGAATCCTTTGCTTCTGTACCAATGTAAGATGCTGGCCCTCAATAAATCCCCTCCCCATTTCCCAGAGATAGATGCTTTTGCTTTTACCTCCTAAATGGAAATGAAAATTGTCATGGGCTCATTTTCAAGTGGGCTCTCCTTGCGTTCTCTGTGGTTTGTAATCTAATTCCAGAAATTTAATGGAGCTTTGAGCCACACAAATTGTAAGAAAAAATTATTAAACGATCCTTGCTCAAGTCCATACCATTATAATTAACAGTTCTGATTGAATTCTAAATATCTTAATGTCATTTTTAAAGAAAGCTATGTAAACAAATGTATTTTTAATGTGCAACAGAGATCTCCCAAGGTTTCTCTGAGAGTACCACCTTAATATGTATTGGGTGAAATACAAAGTTCAAATTAGATTGACTCCAACAGTTCCCACATGCTTTCTTTGTGTTAATTTAACCCTTGTCCTTCTTATCAAGGTGCCACATTCCATTCATTCTTTCTGGTTATGATAAGAACCATAGACCCTTTTCTAATAATCTTGCACTTGTTCTTTATGGAAATTTAAAAGTAGATGAGGTACAAGTGCATTAAAATCTGCATTTGCAATTTTAGTAATACTAAAGGCAAGTACCAGTCTTTAAAAAGCACATTGTGACTTTTGAATAAATATTACCCCACATTACAATTTCCCTCTTTCAATTCTCTTTTTGAAAGAAAAAAAACAGGATTAGCTTCTGAGTAGTCTTCCTTCATTATGTTTTTAAATCTTTCTTGGCTGTGTCTTAGAGTAAGGTTAATAGCCACATAGTTTTACTCTTATAAAAACATAAGATTAATATTTAGTCACATATCTTATAATACTGTAAAAACACTTTTTGATTCCTTTCACATACTCATTAAAAACCCATCTCATTATAACTCTTAGAGTAAATTTTGAAAAAAAAATCCTCAGGCTAGTCTTTGTGCTTTTTTTTATATATTAATAGGTACATTTTAGGTATACAATACATTTACTTCTATCATTGAACATTTATCACCTGAACATGATGTATCTTAGTTATTTTTTCTCCATTACCTGTGAGCCCTTCACCCCCACCACCCTTCCCTATTTCATAGACTTTGTTTCCTTTATTTTTTCTTTCACATAATTTTTCCTTTCCTTTCTTCCCTTTCCTCCTCCCCTCCCACCACACCTCCACCTTTGGACCTTTTCCTAGCATGGGAGCTAACACAAAGAATCAACACCTGGGTTCTCATCTTATTAAAAAGCTTCTGCACTGCAAGAGAAACTACCAATAGAGCTAAGAGACAATCTACAAATATGGGAAGAAATTTTTAGCAGCTGTACCTCAGACAAAGGGCTACTATCTAGAATATATAAAGAATTGAAAAAAATCAGACCTCCCAAATTCAAAGACCCAATTCAAAAATGAGCATCCGAAATGAACAGACATTTCTCAGACAAGTAAAAACAGCAAATAAATATATGAAAAAATGGTCAACAACACTGGTCATTCAAGAGATGTAGATGAAAACAACACTGAGATTCCACCTCACCCCCCAAAGAATGGCTGCTATCAAGAAATCAACCAATAACAAATGCTGGTGGGGGTGTGGAGAGAAAGGAACCCTTCTCCATTGTTGGTGGGAGTGCAGGCTGGTGCAACCACTGTGGAAATCAGTATGGAGATACCTCAGAGAACTAGGAGTAGGGGTCCCATTTGACCCAGCTATTCCCCGACTGGGTATCTTCCCCAAAGAATTAAAAGAATCATACCACAGCGATATATGTTCACTCTATGTTTATAGCGGCGCAGTTTGTAGTAGCTAAGGTTTGGAAACAGCCCAAGCGCCCATCAACTGGAAACTGGATAAAGCTGTGGTTTTTTTAATAAAATAGAGTACTACTCAGCCATAACAAATGAGAAACTAGAGTCATTTATAGCTAAATGGATGCATATTGAGGCCATACTCTTAAGTAAAAAAGATAGGACACACGTGTAAATACTGAATAGTATCTCTAGTATGAGAAACTGAAAATGTAAACAAGGATGAAAATGATTAAAATGAATATTTGTGCTTTTTTTTAATATCAAGGGAGTCGAGTGGTGTGAAGGTGGCGAGGGTGAGGGAAAGGCCTTTCAAAACTCCATGCTGTAAAGCCGAGTCTTTTCACGTATTCATCGTAACCACTTAGTTTTTTATCATAAGCTTCCTCAAGAAAGCTAAAGGTCCTTCTAAATAACTAGTGGACAATTTCATGTCACTTTTTTGGCTGTATATTTTTTGTTTTGATAGTTATGTAACCTTAACAATTTTTAAAAAGTGTTTCCATTTGCATTGTCTAAAATAATACTATAATATTTGTACCTACTATAGAGATTGTTGAGTAGATTAATGATAAAGTGCTTGTAAAGTATAAACTCCAAGTGAGTGTTCTGTTTTCTACTAAAATGGTAACTGAGAAGGAAAAACATATGAGCAAAAATACCAATTTACAAAATGAGAAATATGGTGTGTTTATAGTGGGAGATTGGAAAAAGGTATAGGAATTACTGCATATACAAGGGAATAATGAAAGACTTCTAAGAAGTGGACAGATGAAGATCCCACAAATATAGTAGAAGACATATGGTAGAAGAAGCTAATATGTTTTCCTCTTTTGGGACGGAGTGCTAGGATTGAATCCAAAGCCTTCGCATTGAATTATATACCCAGCCTTTTAAATTTTTTTAAATTTTGAGACATAATCTCACTGTATCAGTCAGTGGTTACTATAGAAACAGACTTAAAGCAAAATACATAATTATATAAGAATTTACAGGGGCCGAGGATTTAGCTCAGTGGTTTCACTGCCTGCTGCGCAAGCGCAAGGACCCGAGTTCGATTCCCCCATACCAAAAAAAAAAAAAAAAAAAAAAGAATTTACAAAATTGGCTTACAAAGCCTGCCTACAGAGTTGGGTATGGAAGAGTGCAAAAGGTCCATCCGCACACTGGAGACCCAAAGGATCCAGTCGAAGTCCTCGAGCTCAATGCATTGCCTTGTGCAAGTCCATATCAGGAACCCAAAGAATCTGTAAGGAAAGGCTGAAGTTTTTGTGCTGGAAGCCAGGAGACAACATCCAAGGTGAAGGTGAAGACTGGAGCTCCTCCAAAGAAAAAGAAGTAAGCCTTCCTTCTTCATTTCCCTTTTATACCATTCTGGCAACAATCCTCCCTGGGGCAAGCCTTCCACACCCAAAACTGTGCTGAGCAAATTTAGTTGGGCATTTCTTACTCAAATTGACACAATCAGGTAACTATCACACTCACTAAGCCACTAAATTTCCCAGATTGAACTATTAACTCCTGATCCTCCTGCCTCTGCCTGGGATTATAGGTGTCCACCACCACACTCAGGTTCTTCTATCATTCTTAAATGTATAATTGACTCATGTCAAAATATCTGTACATTAGAGGATAAAAATGAAACCATGTCATCATTGTTCAATAATGGCCACCATGGGCCAGGGATTTAGCTCAGTGGTGCCACCTCTTGCCTTGCAAGCACAAGGTCCCTAGTTCGATCCCCAGTGCAAAAAAAAAAAAAAAAAATGGCCACCAATTTTTGTTTTTGTTAAAGACAAAAATGCATCCACCTGATTGATGAACTTCCATAACACAATTGAAATCCATAATATCTTATGTTAATTATTAAAACTATGTCACTTAAGTTCATTTTGAAATTTTAGTCTCAAATATTTAAAGAATTTTGTGTTCACTCTCCTTTTGCTCAGGAAGGAGAATGAGGCTATGCTCAGGTCCTCAATTATCCCTGCTTTGTCCACATGTCACTCTGTGTTGAGTGTGGAAGAGAGATGGGAAGCAGAGGAGAAGGAAGGCTACACCAGAGAGATGACTGTGCCCCCCTGAATGTCCATACTAGGTTGGGAAGGTAAGCAATAGCTCTACCAGTCTTGTTTATGAAGGGCTCACTCTTAAGCTCCTTGGGGTGGTCAGTTGTGATACTTAGGTATATCTGCTCAATACTCCATGCTGACAGCTTCTCAATGGATAATTATTAAAATTTTAATTGTAAGACATATTTCTATTCATATGCATTTGTAAGGAATAATGCAGGTAAATCTCTTTCACTATTGCTCTTTACCCCATTGCAAAACAACAGTATATTATCACAACCAGGATACATGACATCGATACAGTAAAGACACAAAACATTCCCATTACTACTAAGACATGTCATGTTGTCTTTTTATAGAAATACCAACATCCTTCATTTCTCTACTACCTCTGTAAGCCCTGGCAACAACTAATCTGTTCCCTATGTCAATGAGTCTTTTATTTCCCAAATATTATAACATTTTTGACAAATATGCCAAAAACTTCAAGGGTGCAGAAGAGTCTTTCCAATAAGAGAGGAGGGACTAACTGGATATCCACCTACAAAATGACAAAATAGGACACTTCTTAGCACCAAACTGTTAGTTATAAGTCAAAAAGTAGAGCCAAAAAAAGGAAATCATAAAGAAGTTGGATTTCAACAAAAACTTTTATGATTCAAAAATCATATCAGAAAGAAAGTGAAAATATAATCCACAACATAGGAGAAAATATTTGCAAACCATATATCTGCTTATACAATTCTGGTATCCAGAACATATAAACTCGATAATAAATAGATAAAATCCAATTAAAATAGGCAAAACTTTTTTATTAGTACATATTTGTTGTACCTAATGTTTATACTCCTTGTGGAGAATTGGTACATGTGCATAATACTTCTTAATTCCTTTATTAACCCTGTCTCTCCTTTTATTTTCCCCTCCCCATCCAACTCTTGATCTGCTTCCTTTCTTGTACATGTCTGCAATATTTAATGTTTACATTCCTGTGTGGAGCTGGTACATGTCTTTCCCCACCTTCCCCCTCTCTTCATCTCTTGATCCCCTTTGCCTTTGAGAAAGATTCATCTACCTATTTCCTATTGCCCATCTTTTATTTTGCTCTTTATTTATTCTTTGTTTTCTCATACAAGAGAAATCATGCAATATTTAAGCTTGTGTGTCTGATTTATTTCACTTAAAATTATAGTTTTAAGATGCATCTGTTTTCTCAGAAGTTTATCATTTTTATGAAAGAGTAATAACCCATAAACTTTTAATAAACAAACATATTTAAATGACAAGCACTTGCAAAAATGGTCAATAGCACCCTAGGATAGACGTTAAATTTGTGCTAAAGTCACAGTGGGATACCATTTTATATCCACAGGGTGTTAAGAAAGAGACATAATAACAAGTGTTGGTGATAGTATAGAGCCTTTGAAACCCTCTCACATTGTTCCTGTGATTACAAAACAGGATAGCCACTTTAGAAAATAGTTTAACAATTCCTCAAAAAGTGAAACATATTGTTACTATATAACCAAGTCGTTCCATTTCTTACTGTATACCCAAGGGAAGTGAAAACATAAAGTCTACAAAAAAACTTGGACACAAATGTTTATAGCAACTATTCATAATAGCCAAAAGTAGAAACAACATAAATATAGATCAAAGGATAAACAACATTTGGTCTATTCATTCAATCAAATATTTGGTAATAAAAATAAATAAAATACTGACATCATATGGGTAAACCTTGCAAACATTATACTACGTGAAAGAAGCCAGTAGCAAACACCCCATATTATATGATTCATAATGGTATGTACAGAACAGATGAGTCTATTGAAACAGAAAGTAGATTCATGATTTCTAGGCACTCAGAGGAGAGGTAAATGGGAGTGACTGTTTCTGGAGTAATGAAATTATCCCAAATGTGGATTTTGGTGATGGTTGTACACCTCTGTGAATACAGAAAAAACTTTAAATTCTATACTTTAAATAGTGGATTATATGGTTTATTAATTATATTTCCCTAGAGATGTTAATTAGAATGAATGTTATATACATATAATCATTTAGTATGTAACCTTCAGGAATGACTTTTTCATCCATCCTAATTCTCTCCAGATTCATCTAGGTTTTGAACATATCAATAATTTATTTCTCTTTATTATTGAGTAGGGTTCCATACAAACCACAATTTATTTAAACATTCCAAGAGGATAGCTGAGTTATTTCCAGTTTCCAGTTATAAATCAAACTGCTAAGAGCATTTTTTATCATGAATTTTAACTCCTCTGGGGTAAATGCTCAGGTGTATAATTGCTTAATTGAATGATAACTTGATGTTTGGTTATTAAGACACTGTCAAAATCTTTAGTAGAGTAGCTGTACTATATTACATGACCACAAGCAGGATATGGTAACTCAATTTCTCTGCATTCCCATCAGCATTCAGTGCAGTCACTCTTTTAATGATTCTAGTGCATGTGTACTTACACGTCATGGTTTCAATTTACATTTGCTTAATCATTAATAACATTAGTCATATTTTCATATATATCTGCCATTTGTATCCACTTATATCTCTTTTCACAAAGTATGTCTTCTGATTTTTGCCCAATTTTAATTTGCTTATTTTGTTTTTATTGTTGGTATTTTTTAAGTTTACATATTGTAGATATTAGTGTCTGAAATAGTTTGCAAATATTTTCACCCCATCTGTAGCTTGTCTATTCAAAGTGTTAAAGCACATTTGGTAGAGCAAAATTTTTGAATTTTGATCAATTGTGCTTTACCAGTTTTTAACTTTATGAATCATGCATTAGGTATTAAATCTAGAAATTCTTTACAAAGCTGTAGATGTTGAGAATTTCATCCAAGGTTTTTGAGTAAGTTATATAGTCTTAAACTATACATTTATATCCTTGATATACTTTGACTTAATTTTTCTGTTTGTAATATGAAATGCAGCTTATAGCTGGGCATGGTGGAATGTGCCTGTAATCCCAGTACTTGGGAGGCTGAGGCAGGAGGATCACCATGAGTTCCAGGGTAGCCAGGGCTACATAGCAAGTTCAAGGCCAGTATGGAATACATAGGGAGACCCTGTCACAAATAACCAAAATAATAAATAAATAAATAAATAAAATACAGCTCATGTTGTTGTTGTTGTCATTTCTTTATTTCTGATCATTTTTTTACTTGTTTTAGTGGCTAGCTTGTCCCATTGCTCCAGCACCATTTCTTAAAGGCCATCTTTCCTCTGTTTAATTTCTTTTATACTTGGTCAAAAAACAATCATGCCTATGTATATGTGTATATTCTGGTTTCCTTCCTCAGTTCCATTGATATAGTCATATGTGTCACACCACATATTCATAGTTATTGCACTGCACATTGTGCTGTAAGATAGCAATATAGTAACTCTTCAAACTAGATAGATTGGTTCCACCTGCTATACTCTTTGATAAGATTGCTTCCATTGTCCTAGGATCCATAGTTTTCCACACAAATTTTAGAATAACTATAGAATAATCATATATATCTTGATGTGCAGATTTTGATAGAAATTATGCTGACCCTGTATATCAATTTGAGGAGAAATGGCACTATGTTTAGTCTTTCATTCAATGAACACAGTATATCTCTCCCTACATTTAGATCTGAAATTTCCTTCATCAGTGTATTGTACAGCATGAAAGCCCTTTATGTAAATCATTAAATTTAATCAATTTTTGATCATTTTGGTGCAATTAAAAAGGAAATCTAAACTTAATTTCAGTGTTAACATGTTTATTGCTAATACATAAAACATTTATGGTTTTTATATATTTTTCTTATATCTCATACCTTTTCAATGCATTTATTTCTAGGAATATTTACGTAGATGGCCAAGATTTTCTACATAGTTAATATCTTCCTTTCTTTATTTCTGGTCTTTCCTTGCCTTGTTTTAGTGACTACAAATTCCAAAACTATGATGAATAAGAGGGTAACAGGAGCTATCTTGTATTAACTCGATCTCATAATAAAAGCAGTCAAGTTCACTATTATATATTATGTTTACTGTAAGTGTTTTGCAGATACTCTTTACCAAGATGAGGAAATTTTCTTTATGTTTAATTTACTGAGAGTTTAAAAAATCATAAACAGAGCCACCCACAGCACCAAGGAGCAGAGCCACCCCCAGCACCAAGGAGCAGCCTTCTAAGCCACTGTAACACTGCCCCCAGTGCCAAGGAGCAGAGCTACCCCCAGCACGGAGGAGGTGAGATGCAAGGGCACCAGCAGCACATACACTTACCCCCTCATTGAAATGAGAAGACACGTAAACAAGTCTCAAAACCAGACTTCCAGATCACCTAAAGCAACCCCAAAAGGAAAGGAGATGGAACAATCTATTACTCAATCACCTGGCCTTCCTGAAATGGCAACAAAAGAGGATCTGGAAAAAATGAAATCAGAAATAATTTCTCAGGTAACAGCAGAGATTGTGCAATAAGACATGATTAATAAATCTAGAGAGGAAACAGATGAAAAAATAGAGGAGCTGAAGAACATGATGGAATTCCAACATAGGAGACAAATGGAATTCATAGAACAGATGCAAACAGATTTTCAGGAGTCTAAAAACTCCATTGAAAGTTTATGCAACAGAACTAGCCAATGTGAGGACAGAATTTCAGATATACAAGATAAGATTGCAATTAGTGACCAGGAAAAGAAAATTTCTTTAAAATAGTAAGTGACCACAAGAAATCAACCCAGCAGCTGCTAGATGATGCAAAGAAGAATAACATAAGACTGATTGGAATCAATGAAGAAACAGGAGAGACTGAAAATGATATAAAAAAACCTTTCACAGGAGCAATGGCAGAAAACTTCCCAAGCAGGGGAAAAGAACTTGACATACAGATAAGTGAGGCATATAGGACTCCAACTAGCCTTGATCAAAAAAAAATCTACACATAGGCATATAATAGTTAGGATTCCAGAAACCCAATAGAAGAACAAAATTCTACAAGCAGTTAGAGAAAAGAAACAAATCACATACAAAGGAAAGCCCATCAGAATCACAGCAGACTTCTCAACACAAACCATCAAGGCAAGAAGAGTTTGGAGTGACGTATTCCAAGCCCTAAAGGAAAACAGCCTCCGACCGAGGTTGATGTACCCTGCAAAACTATCTTACAAAACTGATGGAGAGAGCCTGGGATTTAGCTCAGTGTTGCCACCGCCTACCTTACAAGCCTAGGGTCCTGAGTTTGATCCCTGGTACAAAAACAAAGTGAAGATTTTGGGGCCGGGGATTTAGCTCAGTGGTTTTGGCACCTGCTGTGCAAGCACAAGGACCTGAGTTTGATCACCGGTACCAAAAAAAAAAAAAAAAAAAAAAAAAAAAACTGATGGAGAAATAAGGTACTTTCATGACAAAGAGCACCTTAGAAACTTCATGAACACAAAACAAACACTCCAAAAAATGTTAGACAATATCCTAGGAAAAAGCAAACAGGATCACAAACACAGGAAGCCCAACAGAATGACTCCATTGGGCATGACAAGAAATTAAATGCAAAGGGGGAGAATCCAACAAAAAAAAAGGCATAACAATTATAAGTCAATATGTATGTTATAACCAACAATGTTAATGGTCTCAATTAACCTATCAAAAGAAATAGACCGGCAGAATGTGTCAAGAAGCAAGATTCAACAATATGCTACATACAAGAAACACACTTAATTCAAAAAGAAACTTATAGACTGAAAGGTGAAGTGTGGAAAACAATATTCCAGGCAACAGAAACCACCCAAAAAATCAGGAATGGCTGTCCTCTTTGCAAATCAAGTGGATTTCAAACCAATGCTGATTAAAAGAGACAAAGAAGGACACTACATCCTTGTAAAGAGAAAAATCCAACAGAAAGACATGATAATTGTGGGAAATTGTAGAGTTTAGTTATCTAGTGGTAAGAATTGATCACAAGAAGTTTTGTTAGAGGACTGTGCACGCACTACTGAGGTCCTGAGTCATGCGGAACATGCCTAATCAGACCACTACAGACAGGCAGGTCTGTGCATGCCCTACCGAGGTCCTGAGTTGCACAGAACATGCCAAATCAGCCTGCGCCCCAGCAACAATCCACTGCCCACACACACACACTCTTCTGTACAGCCACCTGGTTCCACACTACAAAGACATGGAGGACAGCGCACCACCAGAGAGTGGTAATAAGTCTTGATGCTCCTGGCCCAGAAGTAGGGGCTTCTGGACCACCATGCCATTGCTCCTGGATCAGAGGAAGGGGTTCCCGGCCACCATCCCTCCTGCTGTTCCCAGTCCACAGGAAAGGGCATTTGGGCCACCATCCCTACCGCTGCTCCTGGCCCCTGTGCCACCTCTCCCAGCTCAGAGGAAGTAATCCATGCAGGTGCCAACAGCCCCCCCCATCAAAATGTGAAAACATGTAAATAAGTCTCAAAATCAGACTCCCAAATCAGCTACAGCAACCCCAAAGGGAAATGAGATGGAACACTCTGATACTCAACCACCTGGACCCACTGAACTGGCAACAAAAGAGGATCTGGAAAAAATGAAATCAGAAATAATTTCTCAGATAACAGGAGAAATTGTGCTCCTAGTGCAAGACATGATTAATAAATCTAGAGAGGAGCTCAGGAACATGATGGAATCCCAACATAGGAAACAAATGGAATCCATAAAACACATGCAAATAGAATTCCAGGAGATGAAAAACTCCACTGAAAGTCTACAAAGCAGAATGAGCCAATGTGAGGAAAGAATTTCAGATACAGAAGAGAAGATTGCAATTAGTGACCAGGAAAAGAAAAATTGCTTCAAAATTATAAGGGAACATGAGAAATCAATCCAGCAGCTGCTAGATGGTGCAAGGAAGAATAACATAAGACTGATTGGAGTCAAAGAAGAAATAGGAGAGAGTGGAGATGACATAAAAAATCTCTTCATAGAAATAATGGCAGAAAACTTCCCAAGCAGGGGAAAAGAGCTTGACATACAGATGAGTGAGGCATATAGGACTCCAAATAGCCTTGATCAAAAACAATCTACACATAGGCATATAATTGTTAAGATTCCAGAAACTCAACAGAAAAACAAAGTTCTACAAGCAGTTAGAGAAAAGAAACAAATCACATACAAAGGAAAGCCCATCAGAATCACAGCAGACTTCTCAACACAAACCATCAAGGCAAGAAGAGCTTGGAGTGACATATTCCAAGCCCTAAAGGAAAACAGCCTCCAACCCAGATTGATGTACCCTGCAAAATTATCTTTCAAAATTGATGAAGAAATAAGATACTTTCATGACAAAGAGCACCTCAGGAACTTCATGAAAACCAAAACAGCACTCCAAAAAATTTTACACAATATCCTAGGAACAGACATTGAGGATCACAACCCCAGGAAGCAAAGCAGAATGAACCCATCTGGCATAACAAGAAATTAAATGTAAAGGGGGAGAACCCAACAAAAAGAAAAAAACATGGCAATGATAAGGCAATATGTTTCAGTCATAACCATCAATGTCAATGGTCTCAATTCACCAGTCAAAAGAAACAGACTGACAGAATAGGTCAAGAAGCAAAATCCAACAATATGCTGCATACAAGAAACACACTTAATTCAAAAGGAAACTCATAGACTGAAAGTTAAAAGGTAGAAAACAACACCCCATGTGACGGGAACCCAAAAAAAAGCAGGAGTAGCTATCCTCTTTGCAGATCAAGTAGATTTCGAACCAACACTGATTAAGAGAGACAAAAAAGGACACTGCATGCTTGTAAAGGGAATAATCCAAGGGGAAGAGATGACAATCATAAATATCTATGCACCAAACACTACTGCACTCAACTATATAAAACAAATACAAAGGGACATGAAAAATCATATATGCACTAATACAATTGTAGTGGGGGACCTCAACACCCCACTGTCACAAATAGACAGATCAACTAGACAAAAAATAAGTGATGAAATACTAAAACTCAATCGAACTCTTGAACAAATGAACTTAACAGATGTTTATAGATTCTTATACCCCACAAAATCAGAAAACACATTCTTCTCAGCTGCACATGGGTCATTCTCCAAAACAGACCACATACTCACATATAAAACATGGTTAAGTAAGTATAAAGGAATTGAAGTTCTCCCCTGTATATTATCAGACCATAGTGCTATGAAATTGGAGATCCATAGGAAAAGAAACTGGAAGAATTTCATAAACATGGGGAAATTGAACAACACACTTTTGAATAACCAATGGGTCAAAGAGGAAATTAAAGAAGAAATCAGACAACTCCTTCAATTCAATGATAATAACAATACAACGTATCGGAATCTATGGGTCACAATGAAAGCAGTCTTATGAGAGAAATTCATAGCAGTGAATAAGCATATTAGGAAAACAGAAAGAGCCCAATTAAAAAACCTGATGGTGCACCTCATGCTTCTAGGAAAAAAAGAAGAGGACAACCCCAGAACTCATAGAAGGGAGGAAATTAAAAAGATCAGGGGAGAAACCAATGCAATGGAGACTAAGAGAATGATACAAAAAATCAATGAAGCCAAGAGTTGGTTCTTTGAAAGAATCAACAAAATTGACAAACTCTTAGCCAACCTTGTCAGAAAAAGGAAAGAAAAGGCCCAAATCCATGCAATTAGAAATGAAAAAGGTGAAATTACAACAGACCCAGTAGAAATCCAGAGGATCATTAATACGTACTTCCAGAACCTATATGCCAATAAGATGGAAAACACAGAAGAAATGGACAGATTCCTAGATACATATTAATTACCAAAGATGAACAAACACCTAAAAATTCTGAACAACCCAATATCAACCAATGAAATTGAAAATGTAATTAAAAACTTATCAACTAAGAAAAGTCCAGGCCCTGATGGTTTCACTGCTGAATTCAACAAGATATTTAGAGCGGAACTGCTGCCACTACTGTTTAAACTCTTCAATGAAATTGAAAGGGAAGCAATACTCCCAAATTCATTCCTGGAAGCAAGCATCACCTTGATCCCCAAAGCAGAGAAAAATCCAACCAAAACGGAGAACTATAGGCCAATCTCACTAATGAACATAGATGCAAAAATCCTTAATAAGATACTGGCAAATAGAATGCAGAAGATCATCAAGAAGATCATACACCCTGATCAAGTGGGATTCATTCCAGGGATGCAGGGATGGTTCAATAGATGCAAACCAATCAATGTAACACACTGTATCAATAGAGCCAAGGACAAAATCCATATAATTATCTCCACAGATGCAGAAAAATCATTTGACAAAATCCAACATGCATTTATGATAAAAACCCTACAAAAAATTGGAATAGATGGTCTCTAACTCAAACTGATAAAAGCCATCTATGAAAAACCAACAGCCAATATCATACTAAATGGTCAAAAACTGAAATCCTTCCCATTAAAATCAGGAACAAGGCAAGGATGTCTGCTATCACCACTCTTGTTCAATATAGTTCTGGAAACATTAGCCACGACAATTAAACAAAAGAAAGAAAAAAAAGGAATAAAGATAGTAAATGAGAAAGTCAAATCGTCATTATTTGCAGATGACATGATACTGTATATAGAAGACCCCCAAGAACTCCACTAAAAGTCTTCTAGACCTAATAACCAAATTCAGTCAGGTAGCTGGTTACAAGGTCAACCCACAAAAATCAATAGCTTTCCTCTACACCAATGACAGACTCACTGAGAGAGAAATAGGGCAAATAATTCCTTTCACAATAGCATCCAAAAACCTGAAATACCTAGGAATCAACCTAACAAAAGAAATCAAAGACCTCTTCTCTGAAAACTGTGGCACTCTGAAAAGAGAGATTGAAGATGATATCAGAATATGGACAGTCATCCCCTGCTCCTGGGTAGGAAGGATTAATACAATGAAAATGGCCATACTTCCAAAACTGCTATATAGATTTAGTGCAATTCCAATTGAGATCCCACAAGCAAACTTCATAGACCTCGAGAAAACAATCCCAAAATTCATTTGGAACAAGAAGAGACCCAGAATAGCAAAAGCAATTCTAGGTAACAGAGACATGGCAGGGGGTATCACAATCCGCAACCTGCAACTCTACTACAAAGCTACTGTGATAAAAACAGCATGATACTGGCAAAGAAACAGACCTGAGGACCAGTGGAACAGATTAGAAGACGCAGAAACAACACCAGACACACTCAGCCATCTCATCTTTGATAAAGGAGCCAAACAGCCTCACTGGAGGAAAGATAGCCTCTTTAATAAATGGTGCTGGAAAAATTGGGCTTCAACTTGCCAAAGATTAAAACTAGACCTGTATCTCTCACCATGCACTAAACTAAAATCAAAATGGATTAAAGATCTAAATGTTAAAATAGAAACTCTGAACCAGTTGGAGCAGAGGTTAGGTAGAACCCTTGAAGACATCGGTGTAGGAAAAGATTTTATGAACAAAACCTCAGTTGCCTGTGAACTAGCACAAACAATCAACAAGTGGGATCTCTTCTTATTAAAAGGCTTCTGCACAGCAAGAGAAACCACCAGCAGTGTGAAGACATAACTCACAATGTGGGAAAAAATCTTCACCTGCTCTTCCTCAGACAAAGGTCTACTACCTCGAATCTATAAAGAACTTTAAAAGATCACCTCCGAAATTTAAAGACCCAATCCAAAAATGGGCATCTGAAATGAACAGACATTTCTCAGACAAAGAAGTAGAAATAGCAAATAAATACATGAAAAAATGTTCAACATCACTGGTCATTTGAGAGATGCAAATGAAAACAATGCTGAGATTCCACTTCACTCCAGAAAGAATGGCTGCTATCATGAAATCAACCAATAACAAATGCTGGCAGGGCTGTGGGGAAAGAGGAACCCTGCTCCACTGCTGGTGGGAGTGTAGACTGGTGCAACCACTGTGGAAATCAGTATGGAGATACCTCAAAGAACTAGGACTGGAAATCCCATTTGACCCCACTATTCCACTGCTGGGGATCTTCCCCAAAGAATTAAAAGAATCATACCACAGTGATATATGTGTGCCCATATTCATAGCAGCACAGTTTGTGATAGCTAAAACTTGGAAACAGCCCAAATGCCCATCAACTGGAGACTGGATAAAGAAAATGTGGGTTTTTTTATAAAATGTAGTACTACTCAGCCATCAAAAATGAGAAATTAGAGACATTTATAGCTAAGTGGATGCACATTGAGGCAATACTCTTAAGTGAAATAAATAGGACACACATGTGTAAATACCAAATCGTTTCTCAGGTGTGAGAAACTGAAAGTGTAAATAAGGACTAAAATGTGTAATAGGTAATGTGAAATAGGAAGAAAAGGGGCAAAGGGGAAGGAAGTGGGAGGGCTAGGGGAAAGGATAGAAGGGAGTGGGATTAATATGAGAAAATGGAAAAATCTTTGTAAATAGGGAGGAATGGAGGGGTTGAAGTGAGGGCTGGGCAAGAGTGAAAAAGAAGAACCAAGAGAGACTATGTAAAGGTGCAAATTTCCAATGATGAATTTCATTATATTGTGACCTAAAATGTACCAATGATTAGAATGAATAATCGATAATGCAAAATAGGAAGAAAAGATCCAAAGGGGTAGGGGTAGTGGGAGGGGCAGGGGAAAGGAAAGAAGGGAAAGGAAAAATGATGAGAAATGTAAAAAGTGGAAATAAAGTATTTGTAAATAGGGAAGGGTGGGGGGTTGAAGGGAGGGCTAGGAATGGGGAAAAAATAAGAACCAAGATGCATTATGTAAAAGTACAATTCCCAATGAGAAATGTAATTGTGTTGTATACCTACAATGTACCAAGAAAAGAATTTTTTTTTAAAAGTTTGTTAACTGAAAAAATGAAGTTGTTTCTGGGAAATTTCACCGGTCTGTTAAAAGAATGCCTGAAAACTTTAAGTGACATTGTAAAAGTTTCGTGTAAAAAAAACAGGTTTTCCTAGTTTTCTTATTTACCATTGTCTGGGATCAGAGGACCATGACCCAATGACTCTACAGGTGGTTAGAGAGATGCGACTCACTAGAAACATCTGTGATGTTTGCGGTGGGCAGGTGGGCTTGATTTCGGCTGAAGTCACCCTGCTATCTTGGTACCATCTGATAAGAAGAGGGCTGCTGTGTGATCTGTGATGTACAGGATTGGTGAATGGAAATGGGGAGCTTGTAAATTCGCCTGTAGCTTTTATGAGTCATTTAAAGTCACTTGTCACCAGAGGTTAAAAATCAGAAAGATGATAGCCAGAATAACTAAGCTGCTTTCCTACATGTATAAAAGCCTTACTTCTTTCCTTTGTGATTGTCGAACGCTGTCAGAGGAAATAAACTGCTGCTCCTCCCCCAGGCTGTCTCCTTTTCTTTCTTTAAAGGTCTGTGCTCCCTGGGGTCTCAGGTCTCCCTTTAGAGAGACCACCAAGAGATAATCATAAATATATGTGCACCAAACATTAGTGTGCCCAACTACATAAAACAAATGCGAACGGACATGAAAAATCAAATAAGTACTAATACAATAGTAGTAGGGGACCTCAATACCCCACTGTCACAAATAGATAGAGTAGCTAGACAAAAAATAAGCCACAAAATACTACAACTCAATCAAACTCTTGAACAAATGAACCTAATAGATGTTTACAGAGTCTTCCACCCCACAAAATCAGAATACACATTCTTTTCAGCTGCACATGGGTCGTTCTCCAAAACAGACCACATACACACTAATAGAACATGTTTAAGTAAGTGCAAAGGAATTGAAGTTATCCCTATGTATATTATCAGACCATAGTGCAATGAAATTGGAGATCAATAGAAAAATAAACTGCAAAAATTTCATAAACACATGGAAATTGAACAATACACTTCTGAATAACCAATGGGTCACAGAGGAAATTAAAGAAGAAATCAGACAGTTCCTACAATTAAATTACAATGGCAATACAACATATCAGAATCTATGGGACACAATGAAAGCAGTCTTATGAGGGAAATTCATAGCACTGAATACTCATATTAGGAAAACAGAGTGAGTCCAATTAAACAACCTGATGCTGACCATCAAACTTCTAGAAAAAGAAGAGCAGGACAAACCCAAAGCTCATACAAGGGAGGAAATTAGAAAGATCAGAGGAGAAATCAATGCAATGGAGACTAAAAGAATGATACAAAAAATCAATGAAGCCAAGAGTTGGTTCTTCAAAAGAATAAACAAAATTGACAAACCCTTAGCCAAACTTATCAGAAAAAGGAAAGAAAAGGCCCAAATCCATGCAATTAAGAATGAAGAGGATGAAATTACAACAGACCCAGCAGAAATCCAGAGGATCATCAATACCTACTTAGAGAACCTATATACCAATAAGACGGAAAAAATAGAAGAAATGGACAGATTCCTAGATAAGTATCAATTACCAAAGTTGAACGAAAAAGACCTAAAAATTCCAAACAACCCAATATCAATCAAGGAAATTGAAAATGTAAATAAAAACTTACCAACTAAAAAAAGCCTAGGTCCTGATGGCTTCGACACTGAAATCTACAAGACATTTAGAGAGAAACTACTGCCACCACTGTTTAAATTCTTCAATGAAATTAAAAGGGAACTAATACTCCTGAATTCGTTACTGGAAGCAAGCATCACCTTGATCCTCAAAACACAGAAAGACCTAACTGAAAAAGAGAACTATACGCCAATCTCCCTAATGAGCATAGATGAAAAAATCCTTAATAAGATATTGGCAAATAGAATGCAGAAGATCATCAAGAAGATCATACACTCTGACCAAGTGGTATTCATCCCAGGAATGCAGGGATCTTTCAACTTACACAAATCAATCAATGTAGTTCTCTATGTCAAAAATCATATGATCATCTCAATAGATGCAGAAAAAGCATTTGACAAAATCCAACATGCATTCATGATAAAAACCCTACAAAAAATTGGAATAGACAGTCTCTACCTCAATCTGATAAAAGCCATCTATGAAAAACCAACAGCCAATTTCATACTAAGTGGTCAAAAACTGAAATCCTTCATATTAAAATCAAGAACAAGACAAGGATGTCCACTATCACCATTCCTGTTCAATATAGACTTTGAAATATTAGCCACAGGAATTAGACAAGAGAAATAAATAAAAGGAATGAAGACAGGAAACAAAGAATTCAAATTGTCATTATTTGCAGATGACATGAGACTCTAGATGCCCTCAAGAACTCCACCAAAAGTCTTCTAGACTTAATAATCAAATTCAGTAAAGTAGTTGGATACCAGGTCAACAAAGAAAAATCAATAGCTTTCCTCTACCCAAACTACAGACTCACAGAGAGAAATAGGGCAAACAATTCCTTTCACAATAGCATCCAAGAAACTGAAATACCTAGAAATCAACCTAACAAAAGAAATCAAAAACCTCTTCTCTGAAAACTATAGCACTCTGAAAAGACAGACTGAAGATGATATCAGAAAATGGAAAGACATCCTTGCTCCTGGGTAGGAAGAATCAACCTAGTGAAAATGGTCATACTTTCAAAACTGCTATATATATTCAATGCAATCCCAATTGAAATTCCAGCAGCATACTTCACAAAACTAGAGAAAACAATCCAAAAATTTATTTGGAACAAGAAGAGACCCATAATAGCAAGAGCAACGGATACATAGCAGGGGTTATCACAACTCCCAACTTAAAACTATACTACAAAGCTACTGTGATTAAAACAGTATGGTACTGGCAAAGAAACAGATCTGAGGACCAGTGGAACAGATTAGAAGATCCAGAAACAACTCCAGGCACACTCAGCCAATCCACTTTCAACAAAGGATCCAAATACCCTCACGGGAGGAAAGATAGCCTCTTTAATAAATGGAGCTGGAAAAACTGGGTTTCAAATTGCCAAAGATTAAAACTGCTCTTATATCTCTCACCACGCACTAAACTAAAATTGAAATGGATTAAAGATCTAAATTTTTTTTCTTAAGTTCTTTTATTGGTACATTTTAGGTATACAATTCATTTACATTTATCATTGGGTGCTTGTACCTGTACATTATGTATCTCGGTTCTTATTTTTTCCCCATTACCTGTGTGCCCTTCACCCCCTCCACCCTTCCCTATTTACATAGATATCATTTCCATTTTTTTTTCTTTTCTCATAGTTTTTCCTTTCCCTCCTTTCCTTTCCCCTTCCCCTCCCTTCACCCCTTCATCTTTGGACCTTTTTCCTATTTCAAATTATCAATTATTCATTTTAATCATTTTAACCATTGTTTACACTATCAGTTTCTCACACTAGAGAAACTATTCGGTATTTACACATGTGTGTCCTATTTATTTCACTTAAGAGTATGGTCTTGATATGCATCCATTTAGCTATAAATGACTAGTTTTTCATTCTTTATGGCTGAGTAGTACTCCATTTTATAAAAAAAAAACAACACATATTCTTTATCCAGTTTCCAGTTGATGGGCACTTGGGCTGCTTCCAAGCTTTAGCTATTACAAACTGTGTCGCTATGAACATGGGTGCATATATATCACTGTGGTATGATTCTTTTAATTTTGGGGGGAAGATACCCAGCAGAGGAATAGCTGGATCAAATGGGACCTCTAGTCCTAGTTCTTTGAGGCATCTCCGTACTGATTTCCACAGTGGTTGCACCAGTCTGCACTCCCACCAGCAATGGAGAAGGGTTCCTTTCTCCCCACAACCTGCCAGCATTTGTTATTGTTTGATTTCTGTATAGCAGCCATTCTTGGTGAGGTGAGGTGGAATCTCAGTGTTGTTTTCATCTGCATCTCTCAAATGACCAATGATGTTGAACATTTTTTCATATATTTATTTGCTGCTCTTACTTCTTTGTCTGAGAAATGTCTGTTCATTTCAGATGCCCTTTTTTGAATTGGGTCTTTGAATTTGGGGGGGTCTGATTTTTTTCAATTCTTTATATATTCTAGACAGTAGTCCTTTGTCTGAGGTACAGCTGCTAAAACTTTTTTCCCATATTGTAGGTTATCTGTTAGCTCTGTTGGTGGTTTCTTTTGCACTGCAGAAGCTTTTTAATAAGATGAGATCCCAGTTGTTGATTCCTTGCGCTAGTTCCCATGCTACTGAGGTTTTACTCATAAAGTCTTTTCCTATGCCAATGTCTTCAAGAGTTCTACCTAACTTATCTTCCAGCAAGTTTAGTGTTTCTGTTTTATAAAGGTCTAAATATTAAAACAGAAACCCTGAACCGGCTGGAACAGAAGTTAGGTAGAACTGTTGAAGACACTGGGGTAGGAATAGATTTCATGAACAAAACCTCAGTTGCATGTGAACTAGCACAAACAATCAACAAGTGGGATCTCTTCTAATTAAAAAGCTCTGCACAACAAGAGAAACCACCAACAGTGTGAAGAGACAACCCACAATATGGGAAAAAATTTTCACCTAGTGTTCCTCAGACAAAGGTCTACTATCTAGAATCAATAAAGAACTTAAAAAAAAAAATCAGAGCTCCCAAATTTAAAGACCCAATCCAAAAATGGGCATCTGAAATGAACAGACATTTCTCAGTCAAAGAAGTAGAAATAGCAAATAAACATATGAAAAAATGTTCAACATCACTGTTCATTCGAAAGATGTAAATGAAAACAATGCTGAGATTTCACCTCACCCCAGAAAGAATGGCTGCTATCTTGAAATCAACCAATAACAAATGCTGGCAGGGCTGTGGGAAACGAGGAACACTTCTCCACTGCTGGTGGGAGTGTAGACTGGTGCAACCACTGTGGAAATCAGTATGGAGATACCTCAAAGAACTAGGACTGGAAGTCCCATTTGACCCAGCTATTCCCCTGCTGGGTATCTTCCCCCAAAGAATTGAAAGAATCATACCACAGTGATATATATGCACCCATGTTCATAGAAGCACAATTTGTAATAGCTAAAGCTTGGAAGCAGCCAAATTGCCCATCAACTGGAGACTGGATAAAGAAAATGCAGTTTCTTCATAAAATGGAGTACTACTCAGCCATAAAATATGAGAAATTAGAGACATTTATAAATGTCTCTAATGGACATACATTGAGGCGAAACTCTCAAGTGAAATAAGGAGGACACACATGTAAATACCGAAGTTTCTTTAGTGTGAGAAACTGAAAGTGTAAATAAGGACTAAAAGGTATAATAGATAATGTGAAATAGGAAGAAAAGGGGCAAAGGGGAATGGGAAGTGAGAGGGTAGAGGAAAGGAAAGAAGGGAATGGAATTAATATGAGAAAATGAAAAAATGGAAACAAAATGTTTGTAAATTTGAAGGGATGGAAGGGTTGAAGGGAGGGCAGAGGAATGGGGAAAAAGTATGAACCAAGAGAGATTATGTAAAGGTGCAAATTTCCAATGATGAATGTCATTGTATTGATACCTAAAGTATACCAATAAAATTAAGTTTTAGAAATAAATAAAAATCATAATCAAGTGAATATTGAATATTTTCTAAATTTTTCCTCAATCACTCCATATGATTGTGTAGTTTTTCTTCTTTGGCTTGTTAAAAGGGGAGATTATATAAAATTATTTTTAAATATTGAATATGCCTTATACCCCTGGCACAATCTCCATTCAGTAATCATATCTAATTCTTTAATATATATTGCTATGTTCATTTTGTTAGTAATTTCTTAAATCTCCTTGCACATATACATGTATATGAAGTATATATTATATACACACACATATTTGTATATCAGGGATATTAGTTTGAAGTTTGTTTTTGCTTAAGGATTTGTTTCTTTGTGCTTTGGTCTTAATGTCAGGATAATATTAGCTCATAAAATGAAGTAGGAAGTGTTCTATCCTCTCCCATTTATTGCAAGAACTTGTGTAGAAATATATTAAGATCTTTGAGTATTACTGCAATTCTCTAATGAAACCATCTTGTCCTGATGATATTTGTGTTGTCATGTTTCTAAAGTAAAATTCAATTTTCTTAATAGCTATTGAGTAATCAAATTATATATTTCATATTGGGATGAAATTTGGTAGCTTGTGCTTTTCAAAGAATTGGTTCATTTTATCTAATTTGCGTAATATTCCTTGATGATTCCTTTGATGTTTGTATGATCCATGATAGCCCTTCTTTCATGTCTGATATTGGTAATTTGTGTCTCTTTTTTTCTTTGTCACTCTTTAAACTACAGTTTTGTCAATTTTATTATTCTTTTCAAAATATAAGCTATCTTTTTACATGTGTTTTCTCTATTGTTTTTATATTTGGAATTTTATTGATCTCTATTCTCCTTATTATTTATTTCTGCTTACTTTGGGATTATGTTGATATTTTTATCTGGATTCTTTTTTTTCCATTTGGAAGTGCATGTGTATGTGTCTTTATCTCACTTGGTTGTTTTAATTTTTTTATTTTTATTAGTTGCATATTTACAGTACATAATGATTACCTTCATTGTGGGGAGGTGATACATAAACATAACATATCTTAATTCTTTTTACTTCTCATTTCCCTCTCATTTCTCCTCCTTTTATCTCTAGATCCCCTTCCCATTTACAAAAAGATTTTACAGTGGAAGCTCAGCCAATAGCTATAACACCTTGTTTCTCTTCTAATGTTTACATTTAATGTCATAAATTTTTCCTCTCAGCACAACTTTAGCTGTATCCTACAAATATTGTTGTGCTGTATTTTTCACTTTCATTCAGTTCCCTGTACTATTTTATTTCTGCAGTTTGGTCATGGATTATTTAGAAGTGTGATAACTTTCAAGTGTTTGGTTTTTTAATTTTTGTTTGGGGGATTATTTTTTAGTTTGAATTTTTTATTTATGTGTTTGTTTTGCTTTTTTAATTTTTCTATTGCAGATTTCTATTTTGTTGGATTGTGGTCAAAGAACTTTCTGATGCCAAAACAGTTTACTTTCTTGAAATTTTTATGGCTCAAGAGATGGTTTGTGTCCCAAGTTTGATCCCCGGTACCAAAAAAAAAAAAAAGAATATACTTTGGTAGTTTTTGTATCTACTATTTCTTTTTTTTTAAGTGTATCTACTATTTCTATGCTGAAATTTTCTATTTTTTATTTGTTTCAAATGTGTTTGTAATTATTCATTGATACATTTTTATGAAAGCTGCTTTGAACTTTGTCAAATAGCTTAAAATATCTGTCATACCAGTGTTGGGCCCTGTTGTCTTCTAAATTGTACTTCTTTTTTTGGTACTGGAATTGAACTCAGGACCTTGCACTTTCAAGGCAGGCAGCAGAACCACTGAGCTAAATTCCCAGTCCCCCTGTTGTCTTTTTCATTTTCCTCCCACCCCCCGGTTTTTTATGATGAATGATTTTTGTTTTCTCTTGTTTTTTATGGAAACAGACATTTCACATATTTTGTTAATAGTTCATAGATCTTGAGCATTCTGTTGACACCAATCTTGCATGGCAAGAGGGAGCACCACTCTGCTACTAACAAGTTAAGATAGAGGTCCAGGCTCCCTATAAACTTCCATCAACACACAATAGGGACAAGCTCCTTTTCACTGCTGAGTGAATTCTCTTTCCTTACTAGGCCTCCAACTACATCTCCCTGCCTAAGATGGGTTAGAGTGCTTCATTAATGATCCATATTTGATCTGCACTGACTCCATTGGGAATGTGTGACCACCCTACTGCTGGGAACCAACGGAAATACATCATCTTCTTCCAAACCAGCCCCATGTGGAGGTGGAGGAGTATCTCATTATTGCCAGGTGACAGAGGAGGTTCCAGCTTCTTCCAGATCTACTGGCACCTTGGGAAAGGAGGGAAGGCTCGTTACTACCAGGTAGGGTTGACCTTCCATCCCAGGAAGAGTGGTGAGGCACCCTGCTTCAGCCTTCAAAGGATAGAAATCTAGGTAGAGGCTGCCCTTAATTTCCCAATTGCCTTTGCTGGTTTGGGTGGTTTGGGTGGATATAAAGTCACAGTGTTTTCTGTGTCTGTGTCTGTGTGTGTGTGTGTGTGTGTGTGTGTGTGTATGCGTGCATGCATGTGTGTGTTGGGTGGGTGTTTTGTTTTGTTTTGTCTAAGGTAGCATAGTTATTTTTTATAAATAGTCTGTATTGCTAGGTTATCCATTTTCTGGTTCTTTTTAAAGAAAGGGAATGCTTTTGGTAAGATCTTTTTGTCTGAATATGTTGGTATTCTGGAGTTCTGGCTTCTCTAGCATCTAGTATTTGATATATGCAGTAGAAAGAAAACCCAGGAAACTCACTCTTGTCCTGCTTTTTATTCTCCAATATTTATTTGTTCTGCTTTCTTTTCTTCAACCTTCAAGGTCTTCTCAGATTTATTTTATATTTAATGCCTAGCTTTTTTTAGCCTTAATGAGTGGCAGAAACAGGGAAACATATATCCATTCTATCTTCTTGACAGCATTACTCTTTCTTCCATTCCATTGTTTTGATATACACACTTGTAGCTCCAATTCTCACTTGTCACTCACTATCAACTTATGAACTGCAGGCACATTGAGATCCATCTACCACTCAGGAACTGGGAAATGAAGGGCCCTCAAGAAGAATTAGAAGTATGGTGGTCTGGGGCTATTCCCCTCAGGGCAGAATCACCATACAAGTTTTCTCCAGGGCTTTCTTCTCTGATTTGATAATCTAAGAGACACCAATAATTCTGATTTGCATCCAAAGAACTTCTTTTAGGCACTACCCATTCTTAGCTTTGGGGATGAGAAGTGCTGCCTTCTCCACTTCCACAAATGTGGTTTCCTGAAAAATGAGATTTCTTCTCCCTCTAGGTATTATTATTTTGGTGAGGGCACTGTCACACCACAGCAAGGTAAAGTAATGGTCTCTAAACCAAAGGTTCTACGATTCTAGAGCACAAAGATACTGAGTGTCTTTATTGCCAAGGATTAAACACAAAGAAAAGACCACCTTGTGTTCTTGACAACATTGTGCTCAAATAGAATTAAAAGTTGATTGCCAATTAAGCCAGGAAATAGGAGAAGTTAGATAAATAGGTCACAGCTCCTAATCAGCCTGAAGTGCCTAGTGAGACCCTGTCTCAAAAAAGAAAAGAAAAAAAAAGTTGGGGCCTAAGTAAGTTAACATACCAAAATGGGCTATCACTAATGAGGCCTAATGAAATGCAAGAGACAAAAAATGGGAGAGACCTTGGAGGAAGTGAAATGCAAACGAAGCAGCTTGCTTTCCCGACATCAAAAATCTACCTATAGCCAGAAGAATCTCTGCTTTCTGTCACATATATCAGTCCAAAAACTTTACCAAACCCAATGGACCGGTTTGTGGTCTCCTCCTCATGGACCACCCCTCTCTGATGAGCAGAGAGCTTTTCTTTTATTCATTCTAATAAACACACATTTCTAATAAACACACATTTGCCTTGCTGTTTGCTGTTTTCTCAGCTTCAATCTTCTTTGTCCCAAAAACAAGGGCCCAGAGCTAGATCTGGTCGCACCAAATTGTGAAGATGTTTGTCCAAAAACTAATTTTCTTCTAAAAGTAAGTCTAGATCCACCAATATAATTTTTGTTTTGTCTGACCCACTAGATTGTCCTTTTCTCTCTTGGAATTAATAAATAACAATCATCACTATGACTCCCCTTATTCAACTAAGTTAGAAAACATTAATTTTATTGCTTATCTTTTCAGCTAATGTGGTAGTTTCTTTTTTTGTTTCAGTGAAATTTAGGTCATAGTAGCGATCAAACAGTATACTCAAGAGGTTCAGTTGGGATGATAATGAAATATATAAAGAATAACTGGAATGCTGCATATATGAATAGTACAGGAGTGAATTAAAATGATAAACTATGAGATTGTGATAGTTTACTCATTATTCTCAAATTAATCTGCATATCAGTTATACAATAACAAGTCCTTTTTTTTTTTTTTGGTACCGGGGATCGAACTGGGGTCCTTGCACTTGTGCGGCAGGTGGCAAAACCACTGAGCTAAATCCCCGCCCCCAAGTCCTTCTTATGTAAACCTACAATTGCTTCCATTCTAATTTCCCTTTCTCTAAATACGTTTTCATGTGTATAACCATACTTAATCTATAATCTCTAAGAATTTATTACATCAAAATGAAATCAATGCTGCTTATTTTTGTACATTTTAAATGGAAAGTATGTGTTTAAAGAAATAAACAGAGATGCTATCCATGTGTTTCTCACATTCCACCCAGAGAAGATGCCCATGGCATTCAAAGGAAGTCTAAGCAGAAAACTTTAGTAGATAGCTCCAAACTTGGGAAGATAATAGAGACTGGATGTAGAAAATCTCTCAAAATAAAATTCCAACCCCAAAGCTTATAAACTCTATGAAAATATCATAATAGGTTATACTGACCAGTCACTGTAGACCACTCTCTTTGGGTGAACATAGTTCATTTTATTCAATAGGGAGAAAATATGAGAAAAATACTGCTTAACTGAAAAGAACATCAATTTTGGTTCAATGTAGCATCCAAGTATGCAAAACGAACATTCAGCAAAATGAAAATACTGAATATATCTAAAATATTTTACTTCTGATTTTAATTTCAACATGTAAAAAGCTTGGATTTATTACTCCTGGACCCTTCAGAGAATTAAGGTCATGGGGCAAACTATCTTCCCAAAATCTGAAGAGTTATCCACATACAGATGAGTGTGCCTGGTCCAGAAGCCCACTAGACCCACAAACTGGGTGGAACATGTAATTAACAAGTTAGAAGAATTTCTGGAAGGAGAATAATGCAGACCTGGGTTGGCGAACCTTTTAGAGGCCAAGTGTCAGACTGCAACCCAAAACCCACTTATTTATTGCAAAGTGCCAACACTGCAATTGAACCACAATATTGAAGTTTAGTTTAGAAAAACAACTCTGTATTAACATTTTTTGTCTTAAAAACACAATAACATGCATGCCATAGGTTCACCACCACTGATGTACACAATTATGACAGTAAGAAACTCTTGACAACTAGAGTCCTAAGGAGATTCCATTCTTTCATGGGTTCTTTATTCGGGAACCTCACCACATACCCATGCTGAAGATCCAAGAAAAATCTTCAAGTTTTTGACCAGAAAGGGGTGAGGAATAATTATTTAAAAATGCCCCTAGGTGGCTTACTTGAAACCCTGGCTTTGATCTTTAGTACCTCCACCAAAGGGAAAAAGGAAAGGAAAGGAGAGGAGAGGGGAGGGGAGGGGAAGGGGAGTAAAGGAAGGAAGGAAAGGGAAGAAAAGGAAAGGAAAGGAGAAGGAGAAGGAAAGAAGAGAGAAAGAAAGAAAGACGAGAAAGGAAGGAAGAGTGAGAGAGAAAGAGAAAGAGAGAAAGAAAGAAAGAAGAAAAAGAAAAGAAAGAAAGAAAAGAAAGAAAGAAAGAAAGAAAGAAAGAAAGAAAGAAAGAAAGAAAGAAAGAAAGAAAGGAGTTCCTAGAGTTTTCTCCATAAATCAACCCTTCTAAGAAAAAACAAAGGCCTTCATCCTGAGCTTCTCTCTGCAGGTCGGCCAAGCAGCCTGAGGTTCCTCAGCTGTGTTCCAGTTCCTGCCCATGGCACAGTGATCCCAGGAGCGGCTTGGAGCCCTGCCTTCATCTGTTGCTCTGCTTAGCTATGTGGGCGCCTGCAAGGCCAAATTCCATCACCCCCTCCCCCGGCCTTCCGGCTCTTCTGCTACCTGGTCCCTCACTACAGAGGCACAGGGGATTACACTTCACATAGTTAAATGTGATAGATTAATAACTACCACAAATTGTCATTTTCTAAGCTGCACTTGATGCTATGGTATTGCTGACTGTAACATTTGGCCTAACATGTTGTGATTGATCTAATCAGTTTTCCTTCCTGTTATAAGGAAAATGAAATAGCCTCAGAGTCATTAGAGCCTCAAAATCTAAACACAAGCCATATCTGGAAGATACCTCTGAAAAGCAATCATTCCACAAGGGTTTAAAACACAAACAACAAAGATACCTGCATTAAGCAATTTTGAAATATCAACCCAGGAAATAAACCAAGGACAGTACCAAAAACAAAAATGAGAAGACATTTAAGTAAGGCATAAACACAGGCTTCCACACCACAAAAAGGAAATTCTGGGGGAAATGAGGTGGAAAAGTCACATAATCAACCACCTGGACACCCTGAACTGATAGCACAGAAAGTAACAAAGCAGATACATGAGGCTCTAGAAAATTTCAAAGCAGAAATAATCTCCCAGATAAATACAGACATGGTGAATAGAGTGAAAGACATAATTAGAGGCTCTAGAGCAGAAACAGACAAGAAAATAGATGAGATCAGAAACATGCTGGAAGCCATGAATGCCCAGCATGAGAAAGAAATTGAAACCATGATCACCCAACATAAGAAAGAAATGGAATCCATGAAACAGATTCAAACAGATATTCAGGAGATTAAAAAGTCCATTGAAAGTATCCACAGCAGGTTAAGGGAATCTGAAGACAGAATATCAGATATAGAAGACAGGATCACAGTTAAGGACCATAAAAACAGAGATTTCTTAAAGATAGTAAGGGACCATGAGAAATCAATCCAACAGCTGCTAGATGATGCAAAGAAGAATAACGTAAGACTCATAGAAGTCCACAAAAAAACAGGAGAAAGTACAATTCACATAAAAAAACTGTTCACACAAGTAATAGTAGAAAACTTCCCAGATAGAGGTGGAGAACTGGACACACAGATAACTGAGACATCTAGAACTCCACCTAGCCACGATCAAAAAAAATCTACACCTAGACATATAATAGTCAAGATCCCAGAAACCCAATAGAAGAAGAAAATTCTACAGGCAGTAAGAGAAAAGAAACAAATCACCTACAAAGGAAAGCCCATCAGAATCACGGCAGATTTCTCAACACAAACCCTCAAATCAAGGAGAGCCTGGAGTCAAGTAATTCAAGCCCTAAAAGAAAATAACTTCCAACCTAGACTTTTGCATCCTGCAAACTTATCTTTCAAAATCAATGGGGAAATTAGATACTTTCACAACAAAGAACACCTGAGAAATTTCATGAACACCAAACCAGCACTCCAAACAATTTTAAGCAATATCCTAGAAAAAGACAATGAAGGCCACAACTCCATGAGGGCCAACAGAGAGAAGACACCACACAAGGTAAGGTACTAAAGGAAAAGGGGGGAAAATAAGAAAAGAGCCAACAACAATAAAACATCATGGCAAGAATGAGTCAATGTCTCTCAATTATAACTATCAATGTTAATGGCCTCAATTCACCAATCAAAACAAACAGACTGACAGAATGGATTAAGAAGCAAAACCCAGTAATATGCTGTATACAAGAAACACACCTAACTCAAAAGGAAATCCATAGACTGAAAGTAAAAGGATGGAAAACAGTTTTCCATGACACAGGATCCCAGAAAAAACCAGGGATAGCAATCTTATTTGCAGACAAAGTAGATTTCAAACCAAAACTAATTAAGAGAGACAAAGATGGTCCCTACATCCTTGTGAAGGGAACCATCCAAGAGGAAGAGATGACAATCCTAAATATTTATGCACACAATATGAATGCCCCCAGCTATACAAAACAAATATTAATGGACATAAAAAACCAAACAAACAAAAACACAATTGTAGTGGGGGACCTCAACACCCCTCTATCACAAATAGACAGATCATCTAGGAAAAAAATTAACAATGAAATTCTAGAACTGAACCAAGCTATTGAACAAATAGACTTAATATATGTTTATAGAGTGTTCCACCCCACAAAATCAGAATACACATTCTTTTCAGCTGCACATGGGTCATTCTCCAAAATAGATCATATGCTAGCTCATAGGGCAAATCTAAGTAAAGGTAAAAGAATTCAAGTTATCCCCTGTATATTATCAGACCATAGTGCAATAAAATTGGAGATCAATAACATAAGAAACCTCAAAACACCCACAAACACATGGAAATTGAATAACACTCTCCTGAACAACCAATGGGTCACAGAGGAAATTAAAGAAATTAGACAGTTTCTACAAATAAATGATAATGCTAGAACAACATACAGGAATCTATGGGACACAATGAAAGCAGTTTTACGCAGGAAATTCATAGCAGTGAATATCCATATTAGGACAACAGAGAGAACTCAGTTAAATAACCTAATGCAGAACCTCAAGCTCCTAGAAAATGAAGAGCATAACAAACCCAAAGTTTGTACAAGAAAGGAAATTATAAAAATCCAATCAGAAATCAATGCAATGGAGACTAAGAGAATAATACAAAAAATCAATAAATTGAAGAGCTAGTTTTTTGAAAGAATAAATAAAATTGATAAACCTTTAGCCAACCTTATCAAAAAAAGGAAAGAAAAGGCTCAAATCCATGCACTTAAGAATGAAAAAGGTGAAGCCACAACAGATCCAGCAGAAATTCAGAGGATCATCAATACCTACTTTGAGAACCTGTACTCTAATAAAATGGAAAACACAGAAGAAATGGACAGGTTCCTAGATACATACAAATTGTCAAAGTTAAATGAAGAAGATATAATAATTCTAAACATCCCAATAACAATGAGTGAAATCGAAAATGTAATAAAAAATTTACCAAGAAAGAAAAGCCCAGGTCCTGATGGCTTCACTGCTGAATTCTACAAGACATTTAAAGAAGAACTATTACCATTACTCTTTAAACTCATCAAGAAAATTGAAAGGAAATCAAGGCTTCCAAATTCTTTCCTGGAAGCAAGTGTTACTTTGATTCCAAAACCAAGGAAAGACCCAACCCAAAAGGAGAACTACAGACCAATCTCCGTAACAAACATAGATGCAAAAATCCTCAACAAGATACTGGCAAACAGAATACAGAGGGTCATCAAGAAGATCATACACCCTGACCAAGTTGGATTTATCCCAGGGATGCAAGGATGGTTCAACATCTGTAAATCAATAAATGTAATACATTATATTAACAGAGTCAAGGACAAAAAAACCATATGATCATCTGAATAGATGCAGAAAAGGCATTTGACAAAATTCAGCACCCATTCACGATAAAAAGCGCCACAGAAAATTGGAATAGAAGGTCTTTGTCTCAACCTGATTAAGGCTATGTGTGAAAAACCAACAGCCAACATCATACTAAATGGTCAAAAACTGAAAACTTTCACGCTACAATCAGGAACAAGACAAGGATGCCCACTATCACCACTCCTGTTCAATATAGTTCTGGAAACATTACCCATAGCAATTAGACAAAAGAAAGAAATAAAAGGAATAAAGATAGGAAAGGAAGAAGTGAAACTATCATTATTTGCTGATGATATGATACTTTATGTAGAAGACCCAAAAATCTCGGTCAAAAGCCTTCTAGACCTAATTGACAGATTCAGTAGAGTAGCTGGATATAAGGTCAACACTCAAAAAACAATAGCCTTCTTATATGCAAATAGCAGACCCATTGAGAGAGAAATTCAGGAAATAATTCCTCTTACACTAGCTTCTAAAAAAATGAAATATCTAGGAATCAACCTAACAAAGGAAGCAAAAGACCTCTACACTGAAAACTACAGCACTCTGAAGAAGGAGATTGAAGAGGATATAAGAAAATGGAAAGGTATCCTTTGTTCCTGGGTAGGAAGAATCAATATAGTGAAAATGGCCATACTTCCAAAACTACTACATAGATTTAATGCAATACCAACTGAAATTCCAACAATATACTTCACAGAACTAGAAAACAATCCAAAAATTCATTTGGAAGCAGAAGAAACCTAGAATAGCAAAAGCAATTCTGGGCAACATAGACATGGCTGGGGGTATCACAATCCCCAACTTGAAACTATATTACAAAGCTTCTGTGATAAAAACAGCATGGTACTGGCAAAGAAACAGACCTGAAGACCAGTGGAATAGATTAGAAGATGCAGAAACAACTCCAGACATACTCAGCCACCTCATCTTTGACAAAGGAGCCAATCACCCTCATTGGAGAAAAGATAGCCTGTTCAATAAATGGTGCTGGGAAAACTAAATTTCAACCTGCCAGAGATTAAAACTAGACCCATACCTATCACCATGCACTAAACTAAGATTGAAGTGGATTAAAGAGCTAAATATCAAGACAGAAACAGTAAACTTGCTGGAAGATAAGTTAGATAGAACTCTCAATGACATTGGCATAGGAAAAGACTTTATGAACAAAACTTCAGGAGCAAGGGAGCGAACACTAAGAATCAACAACTGGGATCTCATCTTATTAAAAAGCTTCTGTACTGCAAGAGAAACTACCAACAGAGCTAAAAGACAACCTACAATATGGGAAGAAATTTTTAGCAGCTATACCTCAGACAAAGGGCTACTATCTAGAATATATAAAGAATTGAAAAAATCAGACCCCCTCAAATTCAAAGACCCAATTCAAAAAAGGGCATCTGAAATGAACAGACATTTCTCAGACAAAGAAGTAAAAACAGCAAATAAATATATGAAAAAATGTTCAACATCACTGGTCATTCAAGAGATGTAGATGAAAACAACACTGAGATTCTACCTCACCTCTCAAAGAATGGCTGCTATCAAGAAATCAACCAATACCAAATGCTGGTGGGGGTGTGGAGAGAAAGGAACCCTTCTCCCTTGTTGGTGGGAGTGCAGACTGGTGCAACCACAATGGAAATCTGTATGGAGACACCTCAAAGAACTAGGACTAGAGGTCCCATTTGACCCAGCTATTCTCCTATTGGGTATCTTCCCCAAAGAATTAAAAGAATCATACCACAGCGATATAGGTGCACCTATGTTTATAGTGGCACAGTTTGTAATAGCTAATGTTTGGAAATAGCCAAAGTGTCCATCAATTGGAAACTGGATAAAGAAGATGTGTTCTTTTTATAAAATGTTGTACTACTCAGCCATAAAGAAAGAGAAACTAGAGTCATTTATAGCTAAATGGATGCATATTGAGGCCATACTCTTACGTGAAATAAATAGGACACATGTGTAAATACCGAATAGTATCTCTAGTGTGAGAAACTGAAAGTGTAAATAAGGATGAAAATGATTAAAATGAATAATTGATAATTTGAAATAGGAAAAGGTCCAAAGGTGGAGGTGTGCTGGTAGGGGAAGGGGAAAGGGAAGAAAGGAAAGGAAAAAGTATGAGAAAGAAAAAAAAATGGAAACAAAGTCTATGTAAATAGGGAAGTGTGGTGGGGGTGAAGGGAGCATAAGTAATGGGGAAAAAAATAAGAACTAAGATACATCATGTTCAGGTACAAACACCCAATGATAAATGTAAATGTATTGTATACCTAAAATGTACCAGTTAATATATAAATTTTAAAAAAAAGAAAAAACAAACTTCACCAATGATTTTTTGGACACAGAAAGAGAAATGGCCCAATTCCAGCATCCTTTCCATGTCACCTAAGGGGAAAAAAAGACTGAGAAAAACACAAAGTTCAGAAATGAGAATAGAGGCTCATGAAAAACAAAACTTATTCTCAGAAATATAAAACACTTCCCTTCCCCTCACACACATCCATAAGGCTTCTATCCCATATAATGGATCTTAGCTAAAAAGTTGCAAGATGCAGATTTTTTAAGAAGAGATTTAAAAAAAAAAAAAAAAGAAAACAGAATATGCTAGCAAACATCAAATGCAGAGCACATCTCCTTGCTGGATCAGCACACACCTCATAGGAAACTCCTGTTTACCTCAGTGTCTACAGCTTGGTGTGTCATGTCTGGCTTTCAAGAGAGAAAATACATGGCTTATGAGGACCAATTTAAAAAAAAAAATCTGCAGGGACAAGCAAGTATCAAAGTTAAACACAGATAGGGCACAGATTTTGGAATTATTGGACATAGAATGTAAAGCAACTATAATTAATATCCTAAGGGCTCTTCTGGAAAAAGTAGACAAAATTCAAGAATGGATGGGTAACAGAACCAATGAGATAAAACCTCAGATATGGAAAGAGCAATAGATACCACCGTACACCTATCAGAGCAGCTAAAATTCAGAATACCACCATCACATACAGTCAAAGATGTGAAAGGAAAAAAAAACTTTTTTGTTGCTAATGAGAGAGCAACATGGTCCAGCAACTTTGAAAGATGGTTTGGCAGTTTCTTACACAATGGAACGTACTCCTTCTGGATTATACAGCTGTCATGCTCCTTGGTATATGTTCAAAGAAGCAGAAAATGCATGCCCAACAGATCACTTGCACATGGATAGTTGTAGCAAAACTTTGACGTAACCAAGATGGTCTTCAGTAAGTAAATGGATAAATCAACTGGCATATCCAGACAATGGAATGATACTCAGAACTAAAAAGAAATAAGCTATCTAGCCCCAAAAAGATAAGGAAGAACTTTATATTACTAAGTGAGGAAAATTAATCGCAAATGCTACATACTACATATATCTAACTATAGGACATTCTGGGGGGGAAAATCAGCTTAAAAAAGCAGCAGCTGCCAGGGACCAGGGTAAACAAGGAGCTGAATAGATAGAGCACAGAAGACTTTTATGACAGTGAAACTATTCATATCACACTGTCCTAGTGGACATCTAAAATTATACATTTGTCAAAATCCATAGAATATCCTACCCCAGAAGGAACTGTAATGTCAACTGTGGACCTGTGGTAACACTGTTGTGTCAGTGAAAACTCATGAACCCTAACAATGGGCCACTCTGAGGCAAGATGTTGGTTATGGGGAGGCTGTGCTTGTGTGAAAGTAGAGGGTATATGAGAATTCTTTGTATTTCCTGCTCCATTTTTCTGTGAACCTAGAACTGTTCTAAAAATAAATTTTTTTAAAAAAAGTTTATCATGAAGACATAAAATGATATATTCAGAAACTCTGTCTACCTATAGAGAAAAGGATTGTCAACAAGGAATAAACAAAGGGAAAATAGTTTTTCTTAATCTTAATTGATCTAATAGAAAACTCTTCCAAGTATTAAAAGTGACAACTTGGATGACTATACTGTGTGGATATGTGTAATTACAGCACTATTTGAGGGTGCATTTAAACTTATGGTAAATACGCATTGTAAATTCTAGTGCTGTCACTAAAAAATGGTTTTTTCTATACTAAGAGTGAACCTATGACCTTCACACTGAGCTACATCCCAGCATCCCTAGCCTCTTTTTATCTTCGTTTTGTTTTGTTTTGTTTTGTTTTAGACAGGTTCTTGCTAAGTTGCTAAGGTTCCTGGGCTAGGCTCAAACTTCTGGCCCTCTTACCTTAACCTCCCAGGCAATGCCACCATGTCCTGCCTAAAACAAATGTTTTAAAGAAATATAACTGTGTAAGAAGGTTGAATAATTCTCTGACATTTGAAGGTCTAAAAAGAGTTTCCATGGCTTTCTAGAGTGGGAGAATGGTGAGATATGGCCAATGCTCAGGCTGCCAAGAGCTTCCATAATACTTTTTAGTGTCTTAGTAGCTGAGCTTTCTGGGCCCCAGAGAGGCCTATGTAAGCCCAGCTATTCATATTTACAATTCACTGTGGAACCATCAAGACCATGATTTTCAGAATAAGATTTTCCTGAGAGCTCCTTCCAGGAAAAAATGAATGACATAGCAAGTACAGTATCTGCTTCCCTTCTCTTTACTATGTTCACCCTAGAAAGCCTTAGTGAGAAGAGATAACTTATAATAGCAGAATGGATAACATTTAGAAAATTAAGTGAATTAATGGAGGTAGACCCTGGGATCCATTCCTGAAGAACCAATGCAAATCTCCAGGGTGGAAAGGATGATAAACAGCACCATGAAAATTCCTCAGGTTCCTTATTAAATTCAGATCTGAGCCTGACTTCCCAGAGATTCTAGGATAGGACTCAGGAATCTGTGTGTCGAAAGAGCAAGCACTCCAAGGGATGCTGATGCCAGTCTGGGAAGCATGTACTTGAATGGAGTAGGCAAATAATGTAGATGATAGTTATAAGAAAAACAATTGTAAAAGCAATGACGTCTTACTCATCGTACTACTGTCTAGAAGGGTTAACTGACTTCTTGAAGTAAACAGAAAAGTAAACAGGAAGAAAAAAGTCCCAGACCAAGAGGTGAAAGCCTGAACTAAAGCATTAAAGAACAAAGCAATAGAAGAGAGAGCACTCTGTTATTCTCAGAAGAAACAACAGGGGGAGAGTCCATAGTAATATTTTAAAATTATATCTATATAATTTTATACATAATATGCCATATTAAATATATTACATTTATATTATATATAAAATACACATTAAAATTATATAGAGAATATATAACATATAAATAATATATAAAGTATTATATATATATAAAGAGAGAAAGCACTATTCTGATTTATTTAATCCTCACAATGCTACAAGTTAGACACCCTGCTTATCCCCAGTTTCCAGATAAGGAAGTGGCTAAAAAATATGGTTAACTGAGTTTCCCCATGTTATCTGTCTGGTAAGTGATGGAGAAAGGATTTTCACCTACAAGGCCTAGTTTCATATTTCTAGTTTTCACCAGAATACATACAATCTTTAATTTATTGCCACAAATATCCTCATTACACATTATTTGAACAAAGGGAAGGAATTTAATATTAACTGAGCACTTGAAGTGTTTTTAGCACTGTGCATGAAATATTATGTCAAAGGAGTAGCTACCTCTAGGTAACTCTGACACTTTTTGGAATCCAGCATTGTAAGACTAATTCCCATGAAGTCAAAAAGTTAGAAGCTGAATTTGAATTTGAAATGTTTACTAAAAGCAAATATAGGTATAAGAGTGTTCCTGAACTTGAGGCCAGATGCATGACAGAGAGCAAATAGGTGAAGATAAAAGCAAAGATCTCGAGCCAATAGAGTGTACACTATGGGCCCGTGAGCCAAAGGCAGTGATGCCCTCCAGTGCAGACTGTAAAGTTTTCACATCAGAAGACAAAGCATATTTTGAGTAGTACTGATGTAAAGAAATACCTCTGCACTTTAGAATTATTCCACTAAGGGAAAGAGGTACTTCCAGTAGTTCCCAAGAGTTATTATTTAAGGGATTGAAGGTTGGGGATATTACTGATGCTAACTTTGTGGCAGTTCCAGCCTACAGTGATATGCAGGAGACCCACCCTCAGGAGCTCTTGAAAAAGCCCTCAGTCTTAGGAAGACAGAGCACACCCATCTGAACGATAGGGTGATGAGGTCTGAGGAATTTGGACATCTGTTAACACGGTTTGTTGCTGGTTGTGGGAACACTCTAGGCCCAGATGCAAAGCAAGGAAGTTAATGGCTCTGGAAACAGCATTCAGTCAGTGACAGATGGGCAGCTGGTAGATAAAACACGCAGTTTCTTATCTGTTCATTGACATAACAGCAAGGCATATTACAGTCGACTCCCTTGGGTGGGTGTGTCCTGCATCCATGTCCTAATTTGTCATGACAAGGACTGAGGTTAAAGCCACACAGAAGTGTTGGTGAACAAGAATTATCCCAGGGCATAACACAGAAATTCTGATGCATTTTTAAAGTGTACACACAACTAAAAAGGTTTATGTGTGCAAGAAAAGCACTATAAATGATTTTCATTTCCTCCCAGGTTTACTTTTCAGCTATAAACCCTTACATAAACAGCCTGTTCAGAGAACACGAAAACCACTAGCAAAATGAATTACATTTGTGTCTTTTATTTTTTAACATATTTTATTAGTTTAATGTAAGATATACTATATCCACTTTCTATTTATAATTACTTATCTTGTTAGATCAAGAGATAAAGAGACAAAAAAATTATAGATCCAAAGTATTTTTCCCTAACACTTAAATGTTGTCTAAATGTTTTTGTTGTTGTTCTTTGATATCACAAGGAAGATTATATATCTCTCCCTTGTTGGCTGCTGCTCAGTGTAACCTAGTTATATGCAGAAAGTATATCCTGAGTGCTTTAGAAGATTGAAAAACCCTGTTAATCAAGATATAAGTACTAAAGCTTTTTTTTTTTTGGTGTTAAATGTTAAAGTAAGTTTGAATTAAGACTTACTCTCCTTTGCAATATGTTTAATTGTATTAAGGTAGTGATCATAGTATTAAAGTACTGATTTAAAGAAGAATAACATTTTCCCTCCTTTTTCTAGTGTCTTTTCAAATAATAATAATCTCCATAGTCTAGGTTCCCTAGAAAACAAAGCCTAAGCAAAACTCCTTATCCTGAGATGTTTGAAAGGCACTCAATCTCAGGAAAGCAGAAATGAAGAGAAAGTGTAGTAAGGCCTGGAGGAGCAAAAATAAACACAGCATAGAGAGCGCCTGACAGAAGGGCATGCCTTGGTGGCAGGTTATCTGCCAGCTCAGTGAGGCAAGACAGAAGAGGAGTGAGTTCACAACTTTCACCTGCTATGGGTCTTGCTCTCTTATGGGTGGTAACTTCTCTATACCTCCTGTATCAATCAGATCTTTCAGACTTCCAGCCTCCATAGCTTCCTTTTTCTTTTAAATTAAATGTTTGCAGTACATAATGATTACATTCAATGTGGGGAGTTGGTACATGTACATATTATGTCATAATTCTTTTTATTTCCCCATCCTCTCCTTTCTTTCCTCTCTTCCTCCATCTCTTGGTCCCCTTCTAAAGATCTGCCTTTGTTTACTGTTTCACAAAATCTGCTGTGTGCTCAGGAGGATCTGCTGCTTGCTCCACATTGTTCATCTTTCTGGCTGCTTTGTTGAAGTCTGCAGATGAATGACACCCCTCCTTTAGACACCATCACTAGAGTTTCTGCCTGTTCTTGTAAACACAGGACTACAGTTAGAAATAATCAGACATGTCCAAGTCAAGCATCAGTCAAACAGGACCAAGGGTAGGTCAGCCTGTCCTTGCCTGCTCATACACACTGTGCTTGCAGAACTCTGTTTGGAATGCCTGTCCCATTTGCTGACAGCATGACTACAATTTGTCTGGCTATATCACAGATCATCTTGTGCTGTCTATTTCAGTCTGGTGCTAATATTACTCAAGAGAGCACAAGAAGGATGCATCCAAGACTGTTAATGGCAATCGCCCATCTCACTGCAGTACTCTTTGCTGATACGGGCCCTTGATTGAAAATCTCTTACTCCATTCCAGAGAGTCCATATTTCCAGTTTATTTCACAATACTTTAACACTTTTTAAGATGCTACTTGGATATCTATTTCTTTAGAAGATAATTTATCCACCATTTAGAATTGAAACTAAAATCTATGCACCACTGATAATTTAATATGGGTGTAAGAAAAAATCTTGAGAATGCTTTGAGTTATTAAACAGGAAATTATGCTTATAAACAAAATTGCTAGGATATCATTGTTCCAAGTTCTTTGGCTTTCTACAGTGCCAGAGATACTAAATAGATGTTTCTTGCAGAGCTGCCCAGACATGAAATTTCATGATAGGGAATATAAAAATCAATACACTGAGTTGAAAAAGAACACATCTCAGAAGTCCATGAAGAAAAAAACTAAACAGTCTAGAGAAGCATTTATGGAGCACTAAACAAGTAGCACTGCCTTAACAAAGAGTTTACTCAGTTTTGTTGATTGTGAAGATTGAAAAAATACAACAAACTTGGAAAAAGTTTCAATAAACAGATCATTTAACATGTATTTTATTATAGCAAACATAATCTTTCCACAAAGGAAATCATATCAAATTCCAAGTGTAACTCTAGTCACATCCTTGTTTAACAACAAAAATGGTATTTAAAAAACCATTCAGAGCTATGCTAAACTCATATTATAAAAGAATATGAATATATAAGTTGGTAAACATCATGCTGTACCGCTTCAAATCACATATAGCATTTTTAAATCTCTTTATATTCACAGTTAAAATATGCAATCAGTTATCCATTTATCTGTAGCCTGTGTTCAAAAATGATTCTTGGCCGGGGATTTAGCTCAGTGGTTTTGCCGCCTGCTGCGCAAGCGCAAGGACCCGAGTTTGATCCCCGGTACCAAAAATGATCCTTGTTTATTTAATTTTAATATGATTTTATACAATATATAACATAAAAGCACATATACAATCGAATGTATTAATATTTTCTTTTATCAAATAAACATTTAAAAGTAACTTTTATTTTTCAAACATGTAATGATGGCAAACTGGAAGAAAATATTTGCAACGGGTATGTGATAATAGAAAAAGGCTGTTTTCTGGTCTTAGGGACTTAGTTAAGGGTCTCTCTGAGATTTAAGAAGAAAGAAATAGAATACAGACCAAAAACAACTAAGTTGTACCTGAAAGACCCTAGTTAGCAAGACAGACTCCATATTGCTGTTTGACCCACCTGCCTGCCCTTTAGACGAACTCAGAAGGAGGAAGCTGAAAAACCTCCTCCCCTTAGAAAGTCTCTTTAGAAATAACAATTAATCAACTATTGTTTTACAAATGTTTTAACAGCAGGACGTTCCGCTTCTGTACCTTTTGCTTGCTTTGCTAGTTCTATCCCATAGGGGGGCCTAGGAACTGTTGGCCTCAAAGGTGTATAAAACATGTTTGTCTCCCCCTAGTCAGGGCTCGAGTCCGATGCGCGGCTCGGTAATAAACTCCTGTGTGGATTTAATATCGGTCTCTGGTTGGTTCTCTCTCACTAGGTGCAACAGTACCTAGGTCTATGTAGGACTGGCAGCAAGACATTCTATCTGAGCTTTTGGTATTGTACTAAGCATTCTCAGCTGAGTAGATATCAGGGTCTGCATTTGTAAGTAACTGCAAGTGACTGCCAAATGACCCAGCTAAAGTAAATTAGAAGCCTACCTGACAGAGCTGATAATATCATTTTAAAATCAGAAAGCCCATAAAAATGTCACCACCCTGATTTTCAGTAGAATCCTTGTGGAAATAGTAAAATTCTGACCAGTGACTTGCATATATTTTGTGCATGACCTTAAGATAGGTGCTGCTGATTAACCCCCAGAATGCTACCTGCCGTCACTCTTGCCCTCCAGTTTTCATCCAATCCCCTTCTTCCTACAAATGTCCCATATCCTTTATCATTCACCTCAACCAAAAGACTCATCCACCTTCCTGCCTGCCTTCCCCAGGCTCAGCCACATATGATTGTTCAAGTTGTACAATCATATGCAAACTTTTAAAATTACTTTTATTAGAAGATGAGAAACCTTAGATTCATTCCTAATCTCTCATCCAATTGTGGTTACCAATCTCAAATGACTCTCTCTAAAGAGACATAAGCAGATCTGCTATACCTGAGTTAGGGTGCTAGATACAGTAGTTTGTTTCCTACAAGAAGAGATTTCTTGAACCTATACTTTATCTCTTTATTGTACTTATGATGGCTGACACCAGAGCAGCCATTTTGCAAGCATGTAAACAAAAACCCAACACACCAAAGATGACAGAGACATTGGAAGAAAGATTAAGGTCAGTGACGGCATCCTTCAGTTTCCAAGTCAGCCTTGAAACCATTCCACTGAAGGACCTCTTGTTGAGAAAACAATAAACACTTTTACTATTTAAGTCACCTTTGATTGAATTTTCTACTGCTTAATCCTGAGAAAATCTTAACTGATAGAGCTTTTGATTTGTCAAATCCAAGGTGTGATTAGGTCAAAAATCCGACGTTACTTTTATACCACTAAGAAGGAAAAAGCTATGGATTGAAAGATAACACATTTGCTTGTCATTTTTAATTGTAACTATATTTATTGAAGCATCTTTTTAAAGTTTAATTACACAGGAATTTTTCTTAGATAGGACTTTTACATATATTAAAACATATTTGAAATAAGTTGTTTAAAATATTCTGAGAACTTGTTTATATTTCCTATCCAACTATTCTGAATCAGATTTCAACAGAGAATGATCAATGCACATATTTTTCCACCTACCGTGCCACTAATAGTGCCAGGGATACCAATGATACAGCACTTAAATCAATTAATAAAACTATAGACTCATTGCCATAGATTACTTTTATTACTCAGGGTTCACTAGAGGAACAGATATAGAAAGACAGATAGATGACAGATAGATAGATTGACTTACTATGTAGGCTTACAGGATCAGAAGCAGAAGAATCTCAATGCATCAGAAGTGGAAGAAGGCAAAATGGCCATATGCACACTGGAGACCCAGGGGAAACAACTGAAAGTCAAAGGCCTACAAGCTCACTGCAGAGTCCAAGGCAAGCCTGTGTCAAAAAGCTATTGGGGTTTGAAGAGTCTGCACTAGAAACAGTAAACGAACTGGAGACAAATGTCCAAAGGCAATGATAAAGAGCAGAGCTCCTCTGAAATAAAAAAGAAGACTTCCTTCTTTCCCTTTTTATTCAATCCAGGCTACAAAACTACATCTAGAGTGTAGTTCAGGTGGTGACCCACTTGTCAATCATCCACAGACACACACAGAGCTTTACTAATCTGCTAGATGGTTCTTACTTAAGTCAAATTGACATATAACAATTAATGATCACAATTCTAGAGGCTGAAGATTGCTTCAATATTGCTTTCTAAATTCTCTTCTGAAAGTCTTATCCACAACCTTTGACACATCTCTTCCTACATGCTTAGCAAATGAGAAATTTGTACAGCTATCACCAGTCCAACAGTGACTTTATTATTTCATTTCAGAGATGTTAAATGCAAAACTACGTGTCTTTAGAATCAGTGGATTCATAAAGGCACTCTAAAGGGCAGTCTGCACTCATTATATGACTTCATCCAAATATGAATCTTAACATAAATGTTAGGATTTTATAGATGAGGAAAATAGACTCAAAAAAGTCTAGGGACTTTGCTAAAATCCCACAGATTAAACACAACAAAACTGATGTTCAAATCTAGGTTTGTATGACACCAAAGACTGTGCTCTTAACTACAGTTCTACAGCCTGACCACCAAAAGTTTTGGGTCTTTGGTGAAACAGGCAACATGATTTCAAAATAGTGAAAGGATACATTTGACAGACACATTCATGAAAAGCCAGAGGTGTCTGGAATGAGTTCTAATGCTGAGCTGAGGCTGAATTAAGGAACAGAAGTTATCTGTAGGCAGAACATAGGGTGGGGCTTGCTTGGTAGAGGAATGTAGAGTACAAAAAATAGAGATATGAAGCCATGAGACACTGCATGAATTACCAGTAAGTCTATGAAAACCACCAATTAACCATGAGGTCTAGAAAGTTTTAGGCACAGAACCAAGTCTATGCTCTTTATGAATCTAAGGACAATCTCAGGTTTCTACCTATTCATTCACATTTCTGTCTTTATTCGGAGGTTTGCTTGGGTGCATATGCCCTGTTAAGCTGGAAAGAGTGCCCAGCGAGTTGGCAGGTATAGGACAAGCAATGTATTGTTCACTAGCACAAAAACAAAATTCTACTTCTCATTAGATAGATGATAGGTACAGACAGACAGATGTGCACACATACAAACACAATCGATCATAGATACCTTACAAATATCCTCCCAACTGCATTTAGGTTTTTTTGCTTCCTTTTCAATTTTAGACTTTCCTTAATATACATTTATTACAATTTCATTTGCACAAAATTTTACAGAATAAGAGGAATACATTAAACAATATGACCCAGGTCACAAATTTAAATTCTTTTCTGGCTTTGAAATTCTAGTGATATTAGTGGTAATTGAAAATACCTAAAATATGGATACTGATTTTTAAGTTGTGTTTCACATCCTTTGATGAAATTGTATAATATCTGGGAATTCTTTCAACATAATAATCCAGGTGGTGAAGGAAGCAGGTGGTGTCTGTTATAAATGAAACAAGATTAGCCATGAGTTAATAATTATTGAAGCTGGGTGACAGATGTAAAGGGCTTCATTTTACTATTCTCTCTCCTTTTACATTTGCACAAAATTTTTAACAAAGAAAGCATGTTTCATAAAATTGAAAAGAATGATATTACATTATCCACTTATTTGCCTTCATTCACTGTGTTTTTTTCAAATGTTTTGTGGCTTTATGTGGTTCTAATACATAAGCAAGAGGCAAAGTTTTCTCTCATTGCAGAAAACATTAAATTCTCTTCTGATGCTGATATGAACCTATGTTATCCACTTTGAACTCTGAATTGTAAGAAGTGCAACTTGAGCTATAGGTCCTGGTTCAAACTGCACAACTCTGTATTTTATATGAAAATTGTAATAAGAGATTATATTATTCAGCTTTTGGTTGCTAATACAAAATAACAGCTGGGCTTTTTGATAAAGAAGAGGTTTACTTTGATCCACAGTTCTGGAGTACGAGGTCTTGGGGTATCAAGAGTAGAGTCCTAAGGCAGCCCAGAGAATCACACAGCAAGGAACAAAGAGTGCATGTGAGTGTCTATTTCTCTGGTATCATTTTCTGTTCTTAGACACCAGATTCAATCACGAGGGCTCCTACCTAATAATCTTATCTAAACACAATCATCTCCATAAGTCCCCCTTCCAAACACCATAGATTAAGTTTTCACCCTCTTGATGCCTCATACTGCTTTCACTTTGGCCTCCAATATGACACACCAATTGGCATTTTGGATCCAGCTGTCCTAGGTAGGCCACCAGCATCCCTCAAGGCTGGTCCACCTTTTAAACCCAGTAATAAATTTCATCTGATATACAGTTAACTTTCCTACTGTTGGCAACATTTACAGAAGAAAGTGACTTTCCTTAAAATTAACTACTTTCTTTGAAACATTTTAAAGAAATTCTATTGATCAAGCAACTAAACCTATTTTAAAACATTATGAGACACCATCTTGGTTTTAATAAAATGGCCATTGAGTCATTTTATCTCTTTTTGAGAAAAAGATGGAATTTGCCTGCTAGAAAAGAATTTAAAAGATAACTACCCTCACTGGTTAGCCATTAATGTCAAAATAATATTTTTTAAAAAATATGGTCCCTGTCTCCCTGAGTTTGTATGGGTGTTCCCTGTCTTGTTGAGTTTGTATCAGTAGTTTTCTGGAGCTTTTCTGGCCCTGAGTGTGGTGGTGTCCAAACTCCACTCCCATTGCTGCACATTTGGGTACTTCTTATCCCACTGCTAAAAGTGACAGTGTGGCTGTGCTACGTGGCCGGAAATGCGCTCCTGAGACACCTACTGCTCACCTGTCAGCTGTTCCCCAATCCATCATCAGTATCTTCGCTGTTACAGTTCCTATCAAGTGCTGTCCCTTTACAAGTGAATGAGAATAACTTTTGCACTTACCTAGTGGTGATTTCTTACAAAGAACAGGTCACTTTCTTTTCCAAAATTGTATGGTTTTCTATTGACAAGTTCAATGAAAAGAATTCAAGTCGTCACAATGGTCACCGTACTTTCTAGTACACGATCTCATAAAAAGATATGATTTATAAGGAAGAGCTGTATTAAATCCCTGATGTCAGTTCCCTGAAACTTCAAATGTCTGCATTTTTAGAAGCGTTAAATGAAACACCTTATCATTCTCTCTCTGACCAAATCTAACTTAGCTCCCAGTCGTCCATAGACACTTTCCTTTTCTCATTTTCCAGAGGTTTCAAGGCTGTGAAAGAAAGATCATTTCTATTCCTCTCACTCTCGCTCTCCCTCTCTCTCTGCCTTCTGGTCATCTTTAACACCATTAACAGCAGCTCTTTCTGCAGAATCACTTTAGCTCCTACTTTCAGGTTTGCCACAAACCTCTCAGTTAGTTTGCTCAAATTTTCAATGGAAGAATATTTTCAATTCAGCATTCCACTGAAAACAGGCACTGTGTCCTTGGCCCACTGTGCATGACCCTGAGGGCTTTTATCTAAAGTAGTCTGTATAGCCGGATCAGTTTGGTACAGAGTAACTTGGTAGAAAAAGAACAAGGCATGGAGCCAGAAAGGACAGGATCCAAATACTACTAGGTTAGTTTTCTACTACTATACTACAAATCATCATAACTTAATGGCTTAAACAACACATATTTGAGAGCCATTCTGTGAAGGGGCTAATTGTTGAAGACTGAGCTACCCTGGGAATAAGAAGTCACAGAACAACTACACTTCAGGATTTCTGGGGCCACCCTACCACAGACCCGGGTGGGAGATGGCCACGGGAGGCAGTCATAGAGAGGGCTGGGTTAGATATAGACACTTGGAGAAGCAAAGGTGAGCTCAGGCTGGGAAGGACACAGTGGTCCTGCTCTCTGCGGTGAGAAGCCAGGCTGGTCGCAGGTGCTTCTCTGAGGAGGCTGGGTCTGAAAGTGTTGCCATTAAGCCCCGAAGACTGCTCAGCCCTTCCCCACCCGAGCTCACTGCCTACTCCAGCACAGAGCCCAGAGGTCTGTTTGCTTTCTCCACCTGCCAACATGATCGGGGTACAGCTCAGCTCAGCCAGTGACCACACCCTGGAGTGCACAGAGGGGCCTCTAGAGCAAGGGAGTACTTCACCAGCACACAGGCCACGGAGCAAGGCAGAGATGGCAGCGGCTTGGGGGACACAGAGGAGCACAGACATGGCAAGCTGCTGGAGGGAAGACAGCCCTAGGACAGAACCCACATCGTTGATTAACTCTGCCCCTCAGGAAAGATGAGACTGGACTCAGCACACACACACACGTGGACATGCAAACAAAACAGAATCTAGTTGTGACTCACTGTCCTTCCCCCATACCTCTGGAAAGAAACCACTCATCCAACACATGGAGGAAATTTTGACTCAGTTTTCTTTATTTGCTTTTAGGGGTTTTTGTCTTTCTATTTTTTCTTTGTTTTTCTCCTCTTTTTTTGCTTTTTTTTTCTTATTTTCCTTTTATTATTTTTTTTTTTTTTTCTGCTGCTTTTATCTAATCTACTTCTTTTATTCTTCAGTTGGATTGTTTCTCATTTTTTCTTCTCTTTCTCATCTTCCTTTTCTTTCTTTTTAAAATTTTACTTCTTTGTTTTCTATTTTCCATTTTTTATTCCATTTTTACTATTACAATTAAGGTTTATCTTTATAAGTATTTAATTGACTAAACGTAACTATTGCTAGAGTCTTTTCTATCACTAATGGTAGTGTAAATACTTGGTTTGTCTTTGTGTCTTATTATTTAAGGATCTCTTTTCTACTGTTAAGGTACAGTACTGTTGAGGGTCTTTTATTGGTTCTTATGATATATTAATATCCAGTTTGTCTCTGATTCTATTTTTATAGATGATTTCTTTGCTCATCCCAGTTGTGGCATAGTTGTTCCTATTAATTGGGTTTTGGGGTACGTTAACATCTGGTCTGTCTTTGAGTCATCAACATCACTGCAGTTCATTTTCTCCTCTCTATAAGATGCTAGAAAGAGTATTGGACACTAAGAAAACCCTCAAATATTACAATGAGTAGTTTTAAGAGGGATGTAAACACCAAAACAAAATCAAACACAAGGACAGATGTATCCTAGGACGCCAGATTCTAACTAAGGAGATCTACACAGTAGGAACAATTTCTGTACCCTAATGATCTTCAACCTGCAGCATTAAAACAACAGAAATATGAGAAAGTAAGGGAATAAGAAAAATTTTTTGCCATCTATTCCTTGAAGAAAAAACTGATATCTAAAATATATAAAGAACTCAAAAAATAGACCCCCCAAATTAAAAACTCAATCAAAAAGTGAGCAATTGAAATGGACACTTGTCAGAATAAGAAGTAAAATACCAATAAACACATAAAAATGTTCAGTATCTTTGGCCATTAGAGAATTGCAAATCAAAATAACACTGAGATGCAATCTTACTCCAGAAAGAATGGTTATGAAAAACTCAAAAAATAAGAAATTCTAGTGAAGTTATAGGGGAAAAAAGAACACTTCTACATTGTTGGTGGGAATGTAAACTAGTACAACCAATATGGAGATTCCTCAAAAAAACCTAAAATATAAATTTCATTCTACTCAAATACACTTCTTCTGGGTAACATTCCAAAGATTTAAGGACATCATATTATAGTGCTACATACATATCTGTGTTTATAACAGCATAACTCACAATAGTTAAATCTTGAAAATGGCCTATATGTCCATCAACTGATGAAAATGTGATGTGTCTGTGTGTGTGTGTGTGTGTGTATGAGAACTACTCAGTCATAAAGAAAGATAAATTTGAGTCATTTGTAGGAAAATGGATGCACCTTTAGACCTTAATGCTGAACAAAATAAATCAGACACAGAAGGTTATATATCATGGTTTCTTTTAAATGAGAAACTTAAAATACAAATAATTTAAAGAGAAAAATAAAATATGATAGGAAATTTGGAAGTAGACCTTTTGCAGGTGGGAAAGGGATCTAGGGATGGAGGAAAAGGGAAAGAAAAAGGACTAACATGTGATATATATGTATGTACCCACTCCCCATGATGAATATATTTGTTATGTATTGCAAACATGAACTAATAAAAAAGATAGAAAATTTTAAAACAACATATATTTGTTATTTCAGAATTCCTGTGGATCAGAAGTACACACATTATTTTAGCTGAGTGCTCAACAAGCACAAACTAAGTATTGTCCAGGGTTATAGTCTGGTCAGGGAAACGTCTAGCTCCAAGTTCACCCGCGTTATAAGCAGAATTGATGTTTTGTTCAAGGTAGCTTGTTCTCCAAAGCCAACAAAGAAAGCAAGATTCTAAATCGAGTTGGCTAACAAGATAGAGTCTTATGTAATATAACATAATTGCAGGAGTGACAAATCATTATACTTATCATTATATTCTATTGGTTAAATTAAACTCAGAGATCCTATTCATAATAAAGAAGAGATGTTTACAAAAGAATACGAAGGCTAGAGGCCAGGAGCATTTACAATCATCTTAGGGTCAATACACCCCAATCACTGTCCTTTACACACGCTCAGATTTCCAGTTTTCTCCACATTATTGTCAAGATAGGAGAGAAGGGTGATCAGATGCCTTCCCTCATTTCAGGGGGTGCCATATCTAATGGCCTCTGTAAAGGTCAGTTTTAAGTGGGTTAGGCTAAAGCTTCAGTTATCCCAACAAACACTCACCAGGATGTTCTATGATGACATTTTTAGGTGTGATAAACGTCCATAATCAGCTGGCTTTAAGAAAGAAAACTTGTCTTAGAAAACCTAGGAGAGAGAGATTCAATATGTTGAAAGGCCTTAGGAGGCAAACAGAGTTTTCCCAGTGAAGAAAAGCAATCTACCTGAAGACACCAGCTGAGCTCTTGGGCAGGAAATTGCCATTGTTAATGCTTTATCCTATAGATTTTACACTTGCCTAGTCGGTGTTACAAACATGCAAGACAAGACTACAACAAATCTGTTAATATAAATTTGGTACTACTTCCATTTCTTTAGAAAACCCTTGGTATTGAAAGAGTACAAGAGCAACATAGCCTTATGGATGAATGTTCTGCTTTGGTTTCTGTGATTCTCTAATATGAGTAGATTTAAGGCATTTATGGCCCTACTTTTAGTGGCAAAAAGAACTGAGGTCAATGGCATATTGTGACAATAGAAATATATAAAATATAGCCACTAAATTCTCCTAGCAAATAGAAAGTGAGATTTGGAATACTATGCTTTTTCTTAGAATATTTTAGTAAAACTAAAGAGTATCATGGGGTTGGCTGGTTGCTTTCAACTGTTCTAATGAATGTGGAGGAAAGAATAGAGTAAGCTGATAGATCCAAATTCTTAGTTCAATGTCTACATGAGCAATCAGAATTCTTCTATGCATTGAAGCACTGAATGAATTTTATACCAACAGTAGCTGTGGGGATAAGATCTCTGAAAACAAAACTCAGAGCCTAATTTATGAGTGGCTAAATTACAACACAAAGTGGATTCTCAATATTGTTGGGTGTCTTTTTTTAAACAGAAAACACTGACTGGGAAGGAATGAGACCAGAACATTTGAAGGGAACATACCGATAGAGTGCCATAAAGATGGAGATAGCAAACCCCTGAACAATTCTTCATTTTTGGTCAGTAGAAGTACCATTACACCCTTGCCTGGCATCCTTGGAAGTAGCTATCTCAAAGGCACTACTCAGTGTTCCTCTTTGTTTGTAGTCTGATAACTGGATTCAAGCACCAAAAGACTACATCCCAGTCTGGAATGTTATATTGTTAATATCTTTCTCTCATATCTCTCTCTCTCTCTCTTTTTTTGGTACCAGGAATCAAACTCAGGACCTTGCACTTGCGAGGCAGGCAGAGTACCACTGAGCTAAATCCTCAGCTCTCTCACCTTTCTCTAGAGGAATCTGTGGCCTTTTACCATGACTATACACTGGTGAAAGGGAAATGATGAAATGTTGAGGGGAATTATTGAACAGTAACCCTGAATTGACACTGATTTCTGAAGACCTAGGATTGTTACTTTGTCCATTAGTCAGCACAAAAGCTTATGTAGGTCAGATAATCCTTGGAGCTTTATCTCAGGTCCACCTCACAGTGCTTCAGTGGATCTCTGAATCCATCCTGTGGTTTTTTTTTTTTATTGCTAGAAGGATTAGAATAAGTATATTGAGAAACTGGAAAAAATTCTCACATTGGTTCCGTGAACTATAGAGTGAAAGTTATAATGGTATGAAAATACCAGAACTCAGTAGATCTATCCTTACTTTGAAAAATAATGAACAAAAGAAAACTGTATTCATCAAGGGATTTCAGAGATTAGTGCTATTATCAAAGATTTGAGAGATAACAAGAGTGATGCTTTCCACCATATCCCCACTCAACTTGCCAATTTACCCTGTGCAATAAACAGATGGACCTTGGAGAAAAAGGGAAGGGAAAGAATTAGGTGATGACTCCAACTGCAGATGCTGTTTCCAATGTGGTTTTATTGCTTGAGAACATTAATACATCCCTTGGAACCAGTGTGCAGCTACTTCTCTGACAAGTGCTTTTTCTTTTCTTGATATCAGATGGTATATACAAGCAAAAAACAATTTGACAAAGCCAGCAACATACCTTCACTACCCTACTTCAGGGGATGTAACTTTCCCAGCCTTATATTTCATCCACATAAACTAGTCCACTCATAATTCAGTTCACAGGGACCTTGATTACCTTTCCTTACCAAAAAACATCAATCTGGTCTATCAGAGATTGGACCTGGTGATCAGAGACTATCAGAGAGTGGCAACTACATTCTAGATATATTTATAAGACAATTGTATGTTAGAGGGCAGAAAATAAAATCACAAAAATACCAATGTCTTTTGCCATAATAAAATTTCAAGGTTCAGTAGTGCTGATCGTGTCAGGATATCCCTTCTAAAATGAAGGATGAGTCATTGAATCTGGGCCCTTCTACGGCCAAAAGAGAAATATAGTGCTTAGTGACTTAGGGGTTTTAGAGGGAGTCTGTTCCTTAATTGCATGGTACTTCAGCCTATTTACTGAGTGACTTTGGAAAACTTTGACTCAGGACTAGAAAAAAAAGGCTCTGCAATAGGTCCAGCCTGCTGTAAATAGATCTATTCTGTAATAGATCTAATGGTGCTTGATGAGGCTATGGCAGATGGAGACACTGGAGGCTTGGAAGCACCTCCAGGTGAATCACAATGGCCCCTTTGTATTTCAGTCCTGAAATCCTCTGTGGATTACTGCTCTCCTTTCTGAGATACAATTTTTGACCTGCCAGTGAACCTTAGTGAAAACTGAACACTCACTATGAGCAACCAAGTTATCATGTAGTGGGTGCTCCCTGTACCACAGCCATAAAATTGGGCATGCAGAGTAATATTCCATTAACATATCAAAGTGCTGTCTATGAGCCTAAATTGGAGTAGACCCTGAAGGCACAAGTTTCAGGAGAAAGTGGTCCAAATGCCCTTGATCCAACCCCCACTCTACCACTTTCTCTTTCCCAGTCTGCACCTATATCCTCATAGGGAGTTTCCTACAACTGGACGGCTGAGGAAGATGAAACTGATTTACAGATGCTTCCACCCAATATATATTAAAAGGCCCTAAGAGCAGATCTGAAGTTTCCCAGAAAGAGAAGAAATTCTGTCTGTGAACAGCAGCTTCAACTCAGGCCCAGGAGTTCCAGCCTGGATTTCTTGTTGGCTTCCCTACAGATATTTCAGACTTGTCCAACCATCCCTTCAATTGTGCAAGCCAATTTCTGGTAAGAAATCTCTTAATGTGTTTCCCTACTGGTTCTTTTTCTCTGATTAAAACCTGATTGATCTAGGCAGCAGTCATATGGTGTACGGAAATATTTGGAGCTGAACACTGTCACAGCCTTGATCATAACTCACCAGTTAGTTTATTTAATTTGGTCAGTTTTAAGATAATGAACCAAATCTAAATGTTTCGAGTCCTCACCTACCCCTCTAAATAATTAACACCATGAATGCTCATTTATGCAAAGATTATGCCCTCTAGTACCTCTTATTGTTGATAATTCTTATTAAAATGATACTCTGATAAACATTCTTGCATGTAATATTTATTCCTATAATTCATATCAATTCTGGGAAAACAGTAGTTTTAAGATTCTACAACCTTTGCAAAATAATTTACCAAAATATTTTTTACCAATTCCCCTTCCCACTAGCATTTTGTGAGTCTCCCTTGTTCTCTTTTTCTCCTGATTTTATTCAGACTAGTGTCCTTATATCTATTAAATTTCTTGCTCTTCAATCCTTAGTCTCTTTTCAGTTGCTATAATAAAATACTTACAGCTGCATAGTTTATAAGGAGAAGAAGTTTGACTCATGGTTCTATCCTTAGTTGAGCAGCTGCAGCTGATGAGGCACACACACTGTTTCACAATATGATGAATAGCATCACATGGTGGGAACATGATGGAGAGGAAGGTTACATGATGAAAAAGAAAGCAAGTGACCAAGCACAGAGAGCCAAACACATAACCATGCACTCTCATAGAAAATCCAGTCCCACAAGCAAAAATTCCCCCCACAAGAAAAGCATGAATGCCTTTTAAAGACCCTAATGCTTCTTTTGTTTTTCCCCAGTACCGGGGATCGAACTCAGGACCTCGCGCTTGCCAGGCAGGTGCTGTGCCAGGGAGTTACATCTTCCGCCCCCTGCAACGCTTCTTAACACTGTTGGATACCAAGCCTCAACATGAGTTTTGATGAGAGACAAACCATATTCAAACCATAGAAAACTATATTTTCCATGCTAATTTTTCATCTAAATATCATAGCTTTCATTAGGGTTAGTCCCTTAAGCAAATTCTCATTATTTAGCAAGAGCTTTATAAATGTCAGAAAGTAGTGTTAGTAAAGATAAACCGAACATTTTTTTAAATGAGTTCATATGTGCTAGGTCTTGTTAAGACATGTCCATTAAGAGGCTTCTCCCTTCCTATAAGAAGCTCCTTCCCTTAGCCCAAACACCCTCAGCCGTCTTTCCCAAGCATGTTTTTAGAATGAGGGAGCTGAAGAAGACTGCTCTTTCTCTGCTGTCTTACACTGATCTTTTTGGATTCATTAATATCAATCTATACATAGCATCCTTTCTTTGCTGACCTGTTACTGCCTCAAGATCTTTTCTAACACTGAGTTCTTATTTTACCAGGCTGTTGAGAACTTACCTTTCTGATACATCTATTGATTGAAGACTCTGTGAGCCTCATATACATTTTAAAATGTATATGAGCCTGCTGTGGTCACATAGGTAGGTTTTCAAGCTAGGAATATACTTTCTTTAATAGGTGCTATTCAAATTTTTTATTTCCTCCAGAGTTAGTTTCATTAATTTGTCTTCCATGGTACTTCTTCGAAGTTGTCAAATTTATTTCAAAAAAGATTTTTGTAATATGCTTTACATATCCTTTTAAATTCTGTAAAATCTGTGGTAATGTCTCCTAGATATTAATATTGTAATTTTTAAAATGTGTGATTGATATTGTATAATAGGAAGAAGGGTGTAAAGGAGCAGGGGAAGTGGGAGGGGTAGGGGAAAGAAAAAAGGGAAAAGAAAAAATATGAGAAAAGGAAAAAAATGGAAACAAAGTCTTTGCAAATAGGGAAGGGTGGAGGGCATGAAGGGAGGGCAGGGGAAGGGGGAAAAAATAAGAACCAAGATACTCATGTAATGGTACAGTTTCCCAATGATCAATGTAACTGTATTTTATACCTAAAATGTACCAATAAACTTAATGGGAAAAGAAAAGATTCTGTGAGGATAGAGTATGGTTGGTGATGCTTTATGACTCCAATTTCATTTGGATTTCATTGAGCAATTACTTTCATTTTGCATCACTCATATAAAAGGTGAGTGAGCCAAGAAAAATGGGTCCTCCTTTTTTAGACCCTAAAACCATACTATCCCTGTCATCTGTAGCAGTTTCTATTGATAAGGGTATTTGACCACAACTACAGTATTAACCCTTTTATGTGTAAGGTTCCATTTTTGGAATGGCGCATAACAATGGAACAAAACAAATATTTTTCTCTTCAAATTCTTGTTCCTTGAATTTTTCTAAGTAGTATATGAATTTCATGCAAAAAAATGCAACCTTTGGTATAATGGGTTAAGCCTTACTTCTTTTTATTTCCAGTGAAGTACTAACTAGCTATCAACTTTCTCTATTCAACATTCAAAATATTCAGACTAAGCAGCCACTTAGTTGCACAGCACTATAAATTCAGTACCTGAACCAGTTTTCCTTTGCCTCATAGATCTGTTCAGCCTTTTTCAATATTTAAAAATTATTATGATTAGGAAATGCCTCCGTAATGAACAAGAAGGATGCCGAAAAGTCCCAGGTCAGCATGGGAAAGAAGAACCCAGGTCTCCACAGAGGCTACCTCACCACTGTGATGATTAATCATGATTGCCAACTTGATGGGCATGACAGATTACTACAGCACACTTCTGGGTGTGTCTGTGTGGGTCAAGGGAATGTGACCTTGGAAACTATATCTGGTCCCTGGCCTCTTCCTATCAGTTACTCTTCCTCTGTGTTCATCTTTTCAACTTCCAGGAAGTCAGCAGCTTTCTTCCATCACACCCTTCTGTCACAGTGCTCTTCTTTGGAGTCAGTCAAACCTCTGAAACTGTGAGCCAAATTAAACCTCTCCTCTTTAAGTTATGGGTATTAAATATGTTCTTTCAGCAACAGGAAAGCTGGCTGATTCTATCAGGAGTGGAAATGGTCTGAGGAGAGTTGATTTGGCTTTCCAAGTCTATCTCTGAGCAGATAAGATCGAGTCTCTGTCTGTTCAAAGGGACTTGAGATCCCCAGATCCACTTTTGGAATCTGTCAGCATGAGAGCTCCCAACCTAGTAGCCACCAGCTGACCAGGACCCCAGTGCACAGGGGTTCTTGCTCCAGAATTGCAGCTATGCAAAGTGGTTAGAGAGCAGGGACCAGATTCACTGTGCACTAAATGAAAACCTAGACAAGGATCTAATTCAGTAAAGAAATGTATGGAATCTAAAATAAGCTTCTAAACCAGACTCATGTCAGGAGCCTGGGAAGATGCCAGGACAGGAGTCCTCCTTATCCCTTATCTATAGTTGCACTTTCTGAGGCTTCTATTACCTGCAGTCTAGCACAGTTCAAACCTCAGGTCACATCATCAAGAAAAAGAAGAATGAGAACAGTACAGTAAGATGCTTTGAGACAGAGGAAAAGACCACATTACCACAACTTTTATTATAGTATATTGTCATGGTTGTTCTGTTTTCTTTTTAGTTCATTGTTTATCTCTTACTGTATCTAGTTTGTAAATTAAACTTTATCATAGATATGTATAGGTGAAAAAGGTAGAGAGCATATAATTTCTGGTACCATCCACCACTTCAGGCATCCCTGAGCGTCTTGGAACCCATCCCTCCTGACAGCAGCTTTGACTTTATTTATTCTAAAAGAGAGTCATCTTGAGGATGGTTGCTGTGACTTGTCCTGCACGAGTGAATGCCAGTGTTTGTCCTTACATCATTCAGGCAGAAGCAAGCAAGCCCATGTTCTAAGAAAGACTGAGTCTCAATCAGGAATTAGGTTTCAACTTCATTTGGAAGTAGGAAATGGAAGAGGAAGGAGAATGGCACTAGGACAAAAAGGGACACAGAAGAGATGGATTTAAGTATAGGCTCCCATAATCTAAGAAATAGGGCCAACCCTGAGACCACAAAAGAAGAGGGGTTTGTGGAACAGGAAGACAGAGCCAGAGAGGCAGAGCAGGGGCTGACAAGGCTCTTCTCTAGATTTTGCTTTTGTCTTTCATTCCAGCTTCTACTGTAGTCACTAAGGGGTCTTAATATGTGATGTAAACTTGGTCTTCTTGCTCATTTTCCCATTTCTGCTTCTTGGAACCCATTGGAAGCATTCTCGTCTTAAGCAGTAGTATGTGTGGTATCTCAAATCCCACTGAGCATCTGCTTTCAGAAAAGTGTCATGTGAGATATTATGAGGGAGGCACATGACATGGTTGTGCAAAGAGCAAAAATGTATTCACACTGATGAAATATGAGCACACAAATAAACAAGATAGCCATCCCTCAGTATCCAGGGGTCACTGGATCCAGGAAACCCACAGATACCAAAATCCACAGATGTTCAAGTCCCTTATATAAAATGGTATAGTATTTGTATTTAATCTGTGCACATCCTCCTATATACTTTAAGTAATTTCCACATTACTTATAATGGCCAATATAACATAAATGCTGCAATAATAGCAAAATAAAGTCAGTATACGTTTGGTCCAGATGCAAAATTTTAAAATATTTTTTATCTGAACTTGGTTAAATCTATGGATAAGGAGGACCACCTGTACAAGACAGATAAATTTGTAAAATCTTCCATGTCTAAACTTAATTCATGAATTCTGTCACATGTGTGCTATGAGAGTTATATCACCATTCCAAGGAGAGTGTCCCAGAGAAAAATAACCCTTTTTGTCCGAACGTGGCATAGAACCAAATATTGGTAATTGCATAACAATCTTGGTACTCAATTCTCCAGAAACAAATAGATCCATTGTAAGAAACATAGGTGATACAATAGGAAGAAAGAATCCCCATTAATCAAAATTAAAGTAGGTATATTAGTTTCCTAGGGCTGCTAAAACAAACTAACACAAACAAGATATTTAAAACAACAGAAATTCGTCCTGTCATAGTTCTGGAGGCCAGAAGTTCAACATCAGGTATGACAGGCTTTGTTCATTTTAGAAGCTCTAACAGAGATTCTCTTGCCTGCCTCCCTCCTAGCTTATTGTGGTTTCTGGAGGTCCCTGGAACGTTAGTTTATAGACTTATCATTCCACTCTCTGCCCCTGCCCCTGTCTTCACATAGCTATTTTCCTTGTGTATCTTTCTGTCTTCCCATTCTCCTCTAAAGATACTTAGCATTGAAATTCATGTCCACCCTAAATCCAAGATGATCTCACTTTGAGATTTTCTTTTTTTGGTACCGGGGGATCAAACTCGGGACCTTGCACTTGCAAACCAGGTGACAAAACCACTGTGCTAAATCCCCGGCCCTGAGATTCTTAATTACATTTCCAAAGACCCTTGTTTCAGATTAAGCCACATTCATAGATACTGCAGTTTAGGGCTCAAACATATCTTTTGGGAGACCACTACTAAACCCCCTACAGTAGCAAGCCCCTTTATCTCACCACATTTCCCCTCACAAGAGGAAGAAAAGAAGCTTGCAGCTTTAGAAGAAAGGGAATTTATTTTCTAAAATCTAGGCATCTGGGAGGAAAAATTGTTAGACTCAAGAATATCAAGGTTTTTGGAACTAAAAATGTGACTGCCGTAAGCTGTGCTGTGGGAGCCTGCCAGATTTTAACAGCATCTGTCAGTTGCACAAGCTGTTGATGGTATGAATTGTGATTGTTAAGAGATATCACGGTGGTGGGACTGGCTGAGGCAGAATTATGAGACTTCTAGAGTAGGTTTTATCTGGAGGTGACTACCTGACTGGGGAGTACTTATTATATTCAGTCCCCATGTTTGGCAGATAGAAAAATAGCATCAAAGATAACATAACTGTCTCTAAAAAGTCAGGATAGGAGAAACTGAGAGAGGAAAAATTAAGTTGGAAATCAAAATAGAAAGTTTGCTCAGGTCATGAGAGGCAAATTTGGGAGAACTGACTGAAGGGGGGATATTTTCCCAAAAGCAAGTGAGTGAAAGATTTAGTTAGACATAACCTGAACACTAAAGTTTATATACTTAATGCTATTTGGTTTGCTTTGTAATGACATCAAGATAAAATAGAAAGGAAGGAAAACATGGGGGAAGGGAAGACGGAAAGAACTAATGAAGAAAAAGAAAGAAAGAAAGAAAGAAAGAAAGAAAGAAAGAAAGAAAGAAAGAAAGAAAGAAAGAAAGAAAGGGGGGAAGGGAGGGAGGGAAGGGAGGGAGGGAAGGAAGGAAGGAAGGAAGAGAGAGAGGTCTGTCTTAGTAGGACTGCATTGGTCTCTGAGAGAAGCTGAGCTTTAAATGGGGAATGAGACCAGGATTTATGATACTTTTTGTACCCTTGTCAGATATTGGCCTATATTAAAAACAGCCTTAAACCCAACATTCCATTCTTCAGCATTGCTAGTTTTGCTATGCAAAGTACCACTAGAAATGTACTTTTAGGGGCAATTGTCTACGGTTGCATTGAGGGGAGCACTGCTGTCCCTTTGACTGTTAAGGCTCCTTCTAGCTGTTTGTTTGATTCTTTCAAATAAGACCCTCCAGAAAAATTTACAAGGAACAAGCCAAAATCACCCAGTCACCCTGACTCTCTTTAGGTGACCTATAGTAAATTTTATGATTACAATACTGTAAGGTCAGACCGAGGCATGACTGAGACCACCACGGCAGGCAAAGTCTAAGCAACATGCAATGAGCTTATTGCCATCTGGGTGCAGATGGTCCAAGGGCGAGAAGGCCATTGGCACTGAGAGGAGGGAGCTTGTGGTTACATGGGGCATTTTAGGTAGGGGAGGGGGCACTGGTCAAGAGGGTGGAAAATTTCAGAGTCTCATGGGTGCCAGGCCTGGGGCTGGTTGATAAACAGGGCGGTGGTGAGAGCAGGAGGGCAGCTGCTGGCTTTTTGGTATCCCTGTGTTCCTGTGGATGTGGGTAGCAAGTCTACTTGGGCAGGGGTCTGACTTGGGGGACCTTTCAAATACTCAATCATCTGCCCATAGTTGTTCCTGAATACTTGTTTTTAAAAATATTCAATGTAGGGCCAGGGATCTAGCTCAGTGGTTTTGCCGCCTGCTGCGCAAGTGCAAGGACCCAAGTTCGATCGCCGGTAGAAAATAAATTAATTAATTAATTAATTAATTAATTAATTCAATGTATGACTCCTGAGCATGCTCAAGAACGCCTCCACCTCTATGTGCAATGAGGAGTCTTTCCTATATGAATAGGTATAGTTTTTCCCAGTAAAATTTCTTTGCTTTCTTTGTTAAGGGAAATATTTCTTCGAGAATTTTCTCCAGTGCTTGCCTTATTTGCTGCAAGTAATAGACCATTTTTCACTCTTTTATCTCCTGATTGAGCTTTTTGGCCTTGCACTCTCCAAAAGGCAAAGGCATTACATTTGGTTACATGAAGAAGAACATTTTTAAATACAACTTTGTGTGATTCCTGCTTCCCATGAGTTGAGAGTTACTTGCTATAGTCGTAGCATATCCCGTCTGCCCCTAGATGTGGAGAGTAAAACATGATACCCAACAAAAACTGAGCAGGCAGGATGAATGGTCTGATCAATAAGAGTAGAAGAAAAGTATCTTTCCCTGTTACCATGTTAGGGGGAGGGCGTAGCAATTGTGGAGAATGTACTAAAAACTGTGTTCTTGAAAATATGTTTCAGTTCAGAATCATGACCTTGCTATTAGGATAAAAAGAAGTTAGAGATCTGCCCAGAAGAGAGATGTTTTATTTGTCTATTAGGTTTGGTAAAAGGAAGAAAATGTCTCCCTTGCCCCCAGCTCTCACCCCAGGATTCTTATTACCACTTTGAACCCTAAGAGCATCTTCATTTTCTGTAGATGAAGTGTTATCTGATGGTAAGGATGGGAAAGATCCCTAGACTAACATTAAAAAGAAAAGAAAACATAAAAAAGATGATAGATACTTTAAAGGATAGTGTAAACAATAAAAACCATAAAAGGTCAATTGACAGGAACTGTCTGGCCACTGAAGCCTGCAGCACCCCCAACAGTAGAAGAGTCCAAGTATAATTACAGAGCACAGGGTCAGGGCAAGCTCAAAGTGACAGGACAGGAAGATTCTCCTGGCCTCAGATTCTCCTTGGCTCTCTGCCAAGCATCTCAACAGAAAATCCTTCCTTCTACATGGTAACTTCAAACTTCTTTATCAATGATTCTTCAGGTAAAGTCCTTCTAATTTGGAGATGTTTGATTACATTGATCAACCAAAATAATTGGAAAATCAAAAATTATGTTACTGATTAATCCTGTTTCTTCTCCTTTGGAGGACTATGGACTTATTTTTTAATTTTTGTTTTTAATTTTTATTTTTACTAAGTCACTAAGTTGCCTAGGTTGGACTTGAATTTACAGTCCTCCTGTCTCAGCCTCCCAGAATAGAGTATAAGCTTTTTAAGGATCCATTTATGTGTGATGTTAAATTGGGAAAAATATAAAATGAATTAATAGCTGCTCATATTAGTCAGCTTTCCTGTTGCTTGACACAACATCAGACACCCTCAATTTAAAGGAAGAGAGATTTCATTTGGCTTATGTTTTAAGGGGATTCAGTCCATGGTCAACTGCCTCCAAAGCAGAAACATCACGTTGGTAGAACACAATGGAGCAAAGCTGTTTAGTTCATGACTGCTGGGAAGCAGAGCAGGGGACACCAGCCAGGACAGAGGTGAGGGACCATCCATAGTACCTGAAGTCACATCTCTATGACCCATCCAGAAACATCCAGAAGTGTGCTCCACCAATCCCCAGGGTGAATGCCAAGTCAATCGTGTTGGGACTCCACACTAACCATCACATTGCTCTGTACAAATTTATAAACTAAATTGAGTGGAGAAAAATATATGTACATTTTAAGGAAAAAAAATAGATGTTTAATTTTTTTCTCAGTGTAGAAGTTCTTTTCATAGAAAGTAGGAGGTAAACTTTATCTGCAGAGAAATCTTTTCACCAAATTTGACCCACATTAGCCTCTGCTCACAGAGTTCCAGGAATATGGAACTTGCCCATAAGCTCTTTCGAATAAACTCAACTTAGTTTCACTTTCAGACAATAATTATTTTCCTGTGTCCTTTTAGTCTCTTTGTATATTCCTTCCTTGCTGCAGTTTGGGATTAGCTAATTTAACTAGCAATGTATTAATTCACCTTGGTGAGTAATGGAACAATGAAAACCATACTACAGTATTTATTTATTCCTATCTGTGTATTTGTGTGTGAGTGTGGATCTGTGTCTGGCACACTGGAATAAGTAAGGAAGCACAACTTATCACTAAAGTTCAATAATTAAAAATAAGTATCCCCACAATGTAGATACTAGAATCACTTAGGAAATAAGTTTAATAAGAATTTTGTTAATTTTGCTTCATTATCCTTTGTGTTATTTTGGTTTTCAAGGGTTTTCTGAGGCTATAGGACATTATAGTTGCTGTTCTTGCTGTACTTGTGGTTTTATCTTTAACTAATACGAAAAGGAAAAGAAAAAGGAAATGGGGCAATTAGCATAAGAATAGAGATGGCTAATTATTATTCATTTGGTTGTAAGATTTATATTTAAACTTCCCTCAAACAATTATTTGTATTTCATGAAGTTATCAGGGAAAATTTTGACATACATTATTAAAAGTGTATATATTTTTACACCTTTAGTGTTTAAGCTTCGGGGAAAGGCTTTTCCTTATGAACAAATTGTGAATGTATGTTAAAGCAAAACAAAATGAAAATTAAAATGACTTTATAAAGAACATATCTAAGTCTCCATGGTAAATATCATGTGACTTATTTAACTGTCTTTGTACAAAGCAAGGCAATAGCCACTGAAATGTGGGTGCTGCTGGAAAATACAGCTATTCTTTGCCTGACCCCTAGTGTTCACCGCACATAAATGTGGAGCTGAAAATACCAAAGGGAAAGCACCTCAATTTCTGTGGAATGACAGTATGTTTCATTCAAACCAAAAACAATGACAACAACAAAAAGTGTTCCAAGGAAAACAATTCACCTTCAGTAAATCACATAATTAATATAGAAACGTAAATCTAGAAAGCAACAGATAGTTTCAAGTGTACCCTCTGCTTCTGATAGATGGGAAAGCTGATTATTTTCAAGGCCAGGGAGCATCATCTGATCTGTTCATTTCATTCTGCAGAACTTCATTGGCCCCAAATCTGTTTTACAAATATAGAAAGATGATGTGTGGGTTTTCAAATGTTTCCACCACAACTTGACCAGTAGCAACCTGAGCAGCAACACCATTATCACGGGAACAAACAGCCATATCCACCATGATTCCTTGCTGAAAGCAAGAAATAGGTGCTCTCTCTTTCCTGAGCCTGTGAGGATGAAAAGGCATGAGAGTCAGCTTTCTACCATTGTGACCTGAGATAATTAAGAAAGAGGAAAGGTTTGCTTTGGTTCTTGGTTTTAGTCACTGATTGGTTGGCCTTGTGCTTTGGGCCTGTTGTCAGGCAGCACATCATGGCAGAAGCAAGACATAGAGGAAGCTGATCACCTCCTGACAGCTGGCAAGCAAAGAGACAGAAAGGAATTGAGCTCCTAACATGACCCTCAAGGGCTGCCCCCAGTGCCCTGTTCTTCCACCAGGCTCCACCTCCTAAAGGTTTCACTACCTCCCAACAGTGCCACAGTCTGGGAACAAATCTTTCAACACACAAGCCTCTGGGGGATATTCAATATCCAAACTGTATCAAATATCCAACATGCTAGGCAGGGACACAGACAGGCATATAACTCCATTTTAGCCCAATCCTATATCATACTTTTCTACTTTCCTAATGGTGAACTGAAAAAATTTACAAGGAATTCCTTTGTGAAATGGAGCATTTCACAATTCCACCCATTAAACTTCATCACTATTTTCTTTAGTTATGGATAATTTTATCTTATAGTTAGAAACCTTGTGAGGGTTTGCATGGACTGTTACACTATGCAAAATCATTAATACGGAGATTATATTTTGTCCATATTCTCAACAACAGAAAGGAAAAATAGACCCATTGCTTGTCCTCATTTATTTGTTTAGGTATTTTTGTTGATTATTTTTCTAAGAAGACAAATATATACGTATGTATGTATGTATATATATATGTATTTGTTTACTTATTTTAGTCTCTTGATCTTTTTACACTTTATAACATCTTCCATTTAAATCCCCAAATGTGAGTTCTCAAAACATTCTTTACTCAAATATCCATCCTGTTATGCAGATACTGGACTCAGTCAGTTCATAGATACCTTACCAAAAATGTTTTCTATATGTGAATCTTCAAACTCTCACTTTGTTTCTAAATTAATAAGAATATTTATCTAATTAATTTCTTGAATTGTAAACCAGGGAACTGTCTGTTAGATATTGTAAGATACTTTAAATATTTCAGGTGTGATGATCCACAATAAGATGAACGCTGCTGCAGAATGTCATCGAATGGAAAAGCAGGCTCAGCTTGTTAAAAAATTACAATATGTTCTCTTCTCATTCACCAGATTTGTTATCATGCAACATCTGACTCCTCCTCAAAGTCAAAATGACCACTAAGTAAACATTTTGAATTGATTCCAGACATCAAAGTAGCTATAACTCCACAAGTATAGACACTCACAATAGAAGACATCCAGAGCTGTTTCAGAAAGTGTCACAAATGATAAGTGTGTTTGAAGTAAAGGGGAATATTTTGGGGGGGGGGATTAATGGTCAACATGTCTTTTACTATAATTAATAACTTTTAAAAATTTAAACATTCACCATATTTTTTAATCACATCTCATAGCTAGTGCCCCATTTTGTACCCAGTTATTCGCAGGGAATATTGACAGCTAACTTAAAGGTTATGCTTGGAAATGGCATAAGTGTTCATCTGTGTGCTCTTTTGTACCTCTGTCTAGTAGAGTGAAAGTTTTGCACATAACATCTCTTTTTAGATAGTGGAAATAACTTTTAGTAAAATTCTTCAAGTATTTTGAAGGATATATGTACATTTAAATGTGTTTACTTAGACATCTTTTTTTTTCCATTTAGTTTATTGGTACATTTTACATATACAATACAGTTACAGTCATCATTGGGATCTTGTACCTTTACATGATGTATCTTGGTTCTTATATTTTTCCCCATTCCCCTGCACTCCCTTCACCCCCTCCACTCTTCCCTATTTACAAAGACTTTGAAATCAAACAATAACAAATGCTGGCAGGGTTGTAAGAAAGGAGAAAGGAACCCTTCTTCATTGTTGGTGGGAGCACAGACTGGTGCAACCACTGTGGAAATCAATATGGAGATACCTCAAAGAACTAGGATTGGAAGTCTCATTTGACCCAGCTATTCCCCTGTTGGGTATCTTCCCAAAAGAATTAAAAGAATCATACCACAGTGATATACGCACACCCATGTTTATAGCGGCACAGTTTATAATAGCTAAAATTTGGAAACAGCCCAATTGCCCATCAACTGGAGACTGGATAAAGAAGATGTAGATTTTTTTTATAAAATGGAGTACTACTCAGCCATAAAGAATGAGAAACTGGAGACATTTGTAGCAAAGTGGATGCACATTGAGACTATACTCTTAAGTGAATTAAATAGGACACACGTGTAAATACCGAATAGTCTCTCTGGTGTGAAAAACTAAAAGTGTAAGTAAGAATCAAAATGTATTATTGATATTTTGAAATAGGAAGAAAATGTCTAAAGGAGTAGGGGAAGTGGGAGGGGTAGGGGAAAGGAAAGAAGGGAAAAGAAAAAATATGAGAAAAGGAAATACTTAGACATCTCTTTGTGTTTAGAAGTCTAGCAGGATCCAAAGAATAGATATGTATTAAGAGCAAGCATTTCTAAAAGCAGATCTAATTCTTGAGTCAGGAATCACAGTGTCCTCTTGAACTTCTGTTCTTGTCTCAGAACAACTGCGACTCCTCCTGTCTGGTCCACTGGGCTTCTGGATCACAGCCTGCTCTCCAAGTCTATGGTTCCAGTCCCTCCCCTATTGATTTTGTGAGCCCCTGCAATAGTATTTTGATAAATCTCTCTTTTTATTGAGAGATTATTTCTGTTAATTGCATTTGAAAACTCCACCAAATACAGAAATTATTTCTAAAATCTGACTTGTATAAAACTTGCTTCCAAGGAAATAGGGGGAATTTAGAATGAATCATGTGCCTAAGACAAATAAGAAAGCAATGAAATTTCCAATAATAGACCCAGATGGGAATCTAGAAATTTCCAAGATGGACACCAAAAAAACTAATTAAATTATCATCTATGGTCATGGCAGATCATTTCATTGTAGGGTAAAATTTGGATGACTAGACCACTGCTCACACAAAGAGTATGAAGAATTCAAGGACTTCAGGCTATCAGAGTCGAGCAACAGCATTTAAATAAAATCAAAGAGGGCACAGTTATTGTCATAAATACCAGGCAGCTACATGGTAGCCACGTGATATGAGCACAGTAACTTTGGTGGTGATTAATTGAGCAAGATTGTCCTGGAGCATTATACATAGGTAAGTACTTCAATAAGGCCCTTCTTTGTTTATAGGAAGAAAAAAAAATAGATCTGGGAAACAAAAGCCTCTCTTCAGTAACAACAATAGAGAATTATAGTCCCTTCCAATTCCTAGCCCTTAATTAGCTCATATACAAAGAATTCCTTGAATAAAGAGGAGACTGGATACTGTCCAGGAAGAACTCTGCAGTCAGTGGACTTGAACTTGTTCTCTACATCCAACAGGGCAAGAACCAGCATCTGGATGACAGCAAACATCTTCTATACAAATAGAGTATTTCCCAGAGCATTGTTTCTAGTAACTTCTCTTTATCATGAGAGAAATAAAGCACAGCTTATTCCTCATTGTGGAATTGACATGTGTCCTCATTATCCAAAAGTAGTTGGCTTTATGGAACACTAGAGTGGCCTGTTAAATCCTCAGTTATACGCTAGCTGTAGTTTTCATTGTTGGAGTCTCTCTTAAGGGCTACAGGAAATTGTCTGAGTTAGCGATTATTATGTAGTAACATAGCCCTTTCTCCCATATCCAAAATGCCTTGGTCGAGGAGCCAAAGGGTGGAAGAGGAAGCTGTAACATGCATGCCTACATCTAATCATCCATTCAAAAAAAGTTTGCCTTCCATGCCAAAGACTGGGCTCTGATGATTTAGAGAGCTTAGTACTTATTCTGCTTATCTATTTCTCTATGAAACAACTCCCCCAACTATTAATGGCTTTTGATAAATCAATAACATTTCTTGTTCTCATAAATATCCAAAATGGACATGGCAGGAACAGTATCCCCCAAGGGGGCCCAAGGACCAAGGGCAGGAATCTGAAGTTTCACTCACTCACATGTCTGAATCTCAGTTAGGATGACTCAAGCAACTGGGGGCTGGAAAAGCTGGGTACCGGGAGCATCTCTATCTCTATAAGTTCTCTCCACAAGCTTGTTTGTGTGTGCTGACATCAGGGTAGTTGTACCTCTGTGTGTCAACTCAGGACTCTGAAGCACATATTGCAAGAAAAAGAAAAAGCCAGATGAAAGTTATACTGCCTTTCATGACCAAACCTCAGAAACCACACAGCACCACTCCTTGTAGTCAGGCCCAACTTGGATTCAATGGAAGGAAACTGAGACTCCACCTCTGGATAAAAGAGTAGCAAAGTCACAAACTTAGAACAGCATGTGAGATGGAGCATATTAATGTCACCATTTTTTAAAATCTTCTCTGCAAAATACCTAATGTGGCAGGTTTCTTCCAGGGACACCGTGTGGTTTCACCAGATAAGGAACTGAAAGTGCCACTAGAACTTAACCATTTTCATATCCTCACACCACAGGAAAACCAACTATTAGAGGGGTTGGTAATTGCCTTGAGTAAAATCCTGAACAACACGGGGAAATTGGGTGGCTATTGCTCTTGGAGGTCAGGGAAGAATATGAATGAGATCTGGGGCATTCCTTGGGATGCTCTATGAAACCACTAGGTTCAAGATGCAGTTGACTAGGACACATCAGCAGTGCTACAAGGCTAACAAGAGCTAAGATACCTCAGGAGTGAAAATTTGGATCAGCCACCATGAAAAATCCTAGACTAAATCCTAAAGACAATAGGAACATTGAATGACTAATAGAGAAAAGAAGTAAAAACAATTAGCAAGTGTCTTTCTGACAAATTGTATAGAAACAAGAACTATCTTCTCCTCCTTTATTTTCTTCCTTTTTATGTCACAAATTTGTTTTTAGAAATAATTACTTTCCACTTTTCTCAATCTTTCAAAATAAGATGCACTACATATTGCTGACTATTAAATTTTGCCCAGGATCAAAGATAATTTCCTGGACATTGGAACATGTGCCACAAGTTGTATGAGAAATGATCTTACTCTGTTAGATGGAAATAGGCTTTATTTTGAAGTAAATATGTAAAGACAGTGTACATGAATGTTGGAAAATGTAAGCCCCATGCTGGCCACTGGTCAGTTTCTGGCTATCTAGCACCTAGCCATCCAGTTCCACCTTCATTCTTCCTTATATCTCATAATTTCATCAGGGATGATTTTTACTTACATTTTACTGCAGGTCTGCCAAGGTAATCTTTTAAGATTTTTTTCTAGGTATTTAAAGATTTTGTTCTTTCTTTTAATTTTTTTCTATTTTTATTTTAATGTATATGGTAGCTTTGTATCATTATAGCAAATGCCTAAGTTAATCAACTCACAGAGAAAAGGTTTATCTTGCCTTATGGTTTCAGAGGTTCCATCAATTGGTCCTTTTACTGTGGTCCCATGGCAAGCCAGCACATCATAGTGAAACAAAACGAATCCCATCATGGTTGGGACACAAAAGAAAGAAAGAAAAAGGAAGGGGCTAGAGTCTCACTATCCTCTTCAAGGGGTTGCTTTAGGTGATCTGGAAGTCTGGTTCTGAGACATGTTTACATGTGTTTTCATTACGACAGGGGGACAGTGCTGCTGGTGCCCCTGTGGCTCACCTCCTTGGCACAGGGGATGCTGAATGAATCCATAGAGCATAACAACAAATTAAACACAAAGGGGGAGAATCCAACAAAAAGAAAAGGTCATGACAATGATAAGTCAATACGTATCAGTAATAACCATCAATGGTAATGGTCTCAATTCACCAATCAAAAGAAATAGACTGGCAGAATGGGTCAAGAAGCAAGATCCAACAATATGCTGCATACAAGAAACACACTTAATTCAAAAAGAAACTCATAGACTGAAAGTTAAAGGGTGGAAAACAATACTCCATGTGACAGGAACCTGAAAAAAAAGCAGGAGTAGCTATCCTCTTTGTAGTCCAAGTGGATTTCAAACCCACACTGATTAAGAGAGACAAAGAAGGACACTACATCCTTGTAAAGGGAACAATCCAACAGGAAGAGATGACAATCATAAATATATGTGAACCAAACACTAGTGCACCCAACTATATAAAACAAATACTAACAGACATGAAAAATTAAATAAGCACTAATACAATAGTAGTGAGGGACCTCAGTACCCCATTGTCACAAACTGATAGATCAACTAGACAAAAAAATGAGTAATGAAATACTAGAACTCAAATGAACTCTTGAACAAATGAACTTAACAGATGTTTACAGAGTCTTCCACCCCACAAACTCAGAATACACATTCTTTTCAGCTGCACATGGGTCATTCTCCAAAATAGACCACATAGAACATGTTTAAGTAAGTGCAAAGGAATTGAAGTTATCCCCTCTATATTATCAGACCATAGTGCAATGAAATTGGAGATCAATAGCAAAAGAAACTGCAAGAATTTCATAAACACATGGAAATTGAACAACACACTTCTGAATAACCAATAGGTCACAGAGGAAATTAAAGAAGAAAAAAGACAGTTCCTTCAATTAAATGACAATGACAATACAACATATTGGAATCTATGGGGCACAATGATAACAGTCTTACCAGAGAAATTCACAGCAGTGAATACTCATATTAGGAAAACAGAGAGAGCCCAATAAAACAACCTGATGCTGAACCTCAAGCTTCTAGAAAAAGAAGAGCAAGACAAACCCAAAACTCATACAAGGGAGGAAATGATAAAGATCAGAGCAGAAATCAATTCAATGGAGATGAAGAGAATGATACAAAAAATTAATGAAGCCAAGAGTGGGTTCTCCAAAAGAATAAACAAAATTGACAAACTCTTAGCCAAACTTATCAGAAAAAGGAAAGAAAAGGGCCAAATCCATGAAATTAGGAATAAAAAGGATGAAATTGCAATGGTCTCAGCAGAAATCCAGAGGGTCATCAATACCTGCTTTGAGAAACTATATGCCAATAAGATGGAAAACACAGAAGAAATGGACAGATTCCTAGATACATATGAATTACCAAAGTTGAACGAAGAAGACCTAAAAATTCTAAATGACCCAATATCAAACAATGAAATTGAAAACGTGATTAAAAACTTATCAACTAAGAAAAGCCCAGGTCCTGATGGCTTCACTGCCAAATTCTGCAAGACATTTAGAGAGGAACTACTCCCACTACTGTTTAAACTCTTCAATGAAATTGAAAGGGAAGCAATACTCCTGAATTCATACCTGGAAGCAGGCATCACCTTGATCCCAAAGCAGAGAAAGACCCAAACAAAAAAGAAAACTATAGGCCAATCTCACTAGTGAACATAGATGCAAAAATCCTTAATAAGATACTGGCAAATAGAATGCAGAAGATCATCAAGAAGATCATACACCCTGATCAAGTGGGATTCATCCCAAGGATGCAGGGATGGTTCAATATATGAAAATCAATTAATGTAATACACTATATCAATAGAGCCAAGGACAAAAGCCATATGATTATCTCCATAGATGCAGAAAAAGCATTTGACAAAATCCAACATGCATTTATGATAACAACCCTTCAAAAAATTGGAATAGACGTTCTCTACCTCAATCTGATAAAAGCCATCCAGGAAAAACCAATAGCCACTCTCATACTAAATGGTCAAAACCTGAAATCCTTCACACTAAAATCAGGAACAAGACAAGGATGTCCACTGTCACCACTCCTGTTCAATATAGTTTTGGAAACATTAGCCATTGCAATTAGACAAGAGAAAGAAATAAAAGGAATAAAGATAGGAAATGAAGAAGTCAAATTGTCATTATTTGCAGATGACATGATACTCTATATAGAAGACCCCAAGAACTCCATCAAAATTCTTCTAAATTTAATAACCAAAGTCAGTAGAGTAGCTGGATACAAGGTCAACACACAAAAATCAGTAGCTTTCCTCTACATGAACAATAGAATTACTGAGACAGAAATAGGGTGAACAATTCCTTTCACAATAGCACCCAAGAAACTGAAATACCTAGGAATCAGCCTAAAAAAAGAAATCAAAGACCTCTTCTCTGAAAACTATGGCACTCTGAAAAGAGAGATTGAAGATGATATCAGAAAATGGAAAGACATCCTTGATCCTAGGTAAGAACAATCAACATAGTGAAAATGACCACACTTCCAAAATGGCTATATAGATTCAATGTAATCACAATTGAAATCCCAGCAGCATACTTCATGGACCTTGAGAAAACAATCCAAAAATTCATTTGGAACAAGAAGAGACCTAGAATACCAAAAGCAATTCTAGGCACGAGGGACATGGCAGGGGATCTCACAACCCCCAACCAGAAACTATACTACAAAGGTACTGTGATAAAAACAGTATGGTACTGGCAAAGAAACAGACCAGAGGATCAGTGGAACAGGTTAGAAGATCCAGAAACAGCTCCAGACACACTCAGCCACCTCATCTTCCACAAAGGAGCCAAATACCCTCACAGGAGAAAATATAGCCTCTTTAATAAATATGCTGGAGAAATTGGGTTTTAGCTTGCCAAAGATGAAAGCTATACCTATATGTCTCACCATCCACTAAACTAAAATCAAAATGAATTGAAGCTCTAAATATTAAAACAGAAACACTGAACTGGCTGGAAGAGAGGTCAGGCAGAACCCTTGAAGACATTGGTGTAGGAAAAGATTTTATGAACAAAACCTCAGTTGTCTGGGAACTAACACAAACAATCAACAAGTGGGATCTGTTCTTACCAAAAAGCTTCTGCACAGCAAGAGAAACCACCAACATTGTGAAGAGACAACACACAATGTGGGAAAAAATTTTCACCTGCTCTTCCTCAGACAAAGGTCTACTATCTAGAATCTATAAAGAACTTTAAAAAATCAGACCTCCCAAATTTAAAGATCCAATCCAATAATGGGTATCTGAAATGAAGAGACATTTCTCAGACAAAGAAGTAGAAATAGCAAATAAATATATGAAAAAATGTTCAATATCACTGGTCATTCGAGAGATGCAAATGAAAACAATGCTGAGATTCCACCTCACACTAGTAAGAATGGTTCCTATCATGAAATCAACCAATAACAAATGCTGGCCGGGCTCTGGGAAAGAGAAACACTGTTCCACTGCTGGTGGGAGTGTAGACTGCTACAAACACTGTGGAAATCACTATGGAGATACCTCAAAGAACTAGGACTGGAAGCCCCATTTGACCCAGCTATTCCCCTGCTGGGTATCTTCCCCCAAAAATTAAAAGAATCATACCACAGTGATATATGTGCACCCATATTCATAGCAGCACAATTTGTAATAGCTAAATCTTTTAAGCAGCCCAATTGCCCATCAACTGGAGACTGGATAAACAACATGTGGTTTTTTAAATAAAATGGAGTACTACTCAGCCATAAAAAATGAGAAATTAGAGACATTTATAGCTAAGTGGATGCACATTGAGGCAATACTCTTAAGTGAAATAAATAGGACACACATGTGTAAATACAGAAAAGTTTCTCTAATGTGAGAAACTGAGAGTGTAAATAAGGACTAAAAGATATAATAGATAATATAAAATAGGAAGAAAGGGAAAAAAGTGAAGCGAAGTGGGAGGGGTAGGGGAAAGGAAAGAAGAAATTAATATGAGAAAATGAAAAAATGGAAACAAAGGCTTTGTAAATAGGGAGGGATGGAGGGGTTAGGAAGGGCAGAGGAATGGGGAAAAAATAAGAACCAAGAGAGACTATGTAAAGGTGCAAATTTCCAATGATGAATGTCGTTATATTGTACACCTAAAATGTATCAATAAAATTCATTTAAAAAAAAAAACCAAGTCAAATAGGGCCGGGGATTTAGCTCAGTGGCACCGCGCCTGTCTCAAAAGCACAAGGCCCTGAGTTTGATCCCTGGTACCAAAAAACAACAACAAAAAAATCAAGTCAAATAAAGTAGGTAGTTGAGTAGATTAAATAATTCATTATGAATAGCATAAGTATTTGGGTGGATGTTCAAACCAATCACATCTGAGCCAACGAACCTCAACTATATGCTTTACATATTTATGTGTGTGGTGGGTGGATTGAAAAAAAATGCAGACTATAATATTAATTGTAGTTTCTCAGCTGGGGATTTAGCTCAGTGGTTTCACTGTCTGCTGTGCAAGTGCAAGGACCCGAGCTGGATCCCTGGTACAAAAAAAAAATAGTAGTTTCTCATTACTGTAGACTGAGAATAATTTTTCACATTTTTCTATGTAATATGCATAATCAGGATGAAATCAAATATTACTTATAATATGAAACTCAATTATTGAAACTAGTCCAATAATCCCCCAAATATAAAAAAAAATCCTCCTAAGCCTATATCAATGACTGAAAGATAGAAATATAGATGGATAGATAGAAGGGTAGGAAGCTTGGGTAGACAGAAAAGTATACACACATCAGACATATGGAAGAAAAATGGTTTTTGGCATTAGGTAATCCATTGTACATTTGTATGTTAAAAGAGTTTTACTGCTCATTCAATGCATAGCGTGGTATGTAATTATGACAGAGAAAAACTTTCTTAAAGTGGTTTATAATGATGGTAGAGAAAAATTTATTCTTAGCTTTCTATGAGTAATCAATCAGTAATGTCAACTTGGATATAAAAATTTTATTGTTAGTAATGAAATCGTGAATGTGTCTGTAACATTAAACTGTGAAGGAACTTTGCATATTTATTCCTTGGTTTTCTTATATAGATCAGTTTCAAATTTCCATATTTTAATGTCTGATTACTCCTTCACCAATATTTATATTTTATAGATCTTGCTAAAACTTTCTATGGGTGGCTAAATGTTACTCTGAGAAAAATTCAAATTTATCTCACCTTTGAAAAACAATAAAATCCTAAAAGGAGTCCAAATTTTTGTGTGAAGGAGACTACTTCTGTGAAAATAGACAGGAACTTTCCAGGTCGACCTTGAGAAATGAGGCAATGAGCACACAGACCTCTGACACTGTAGGCAACAGCTTCAAATCCAAGGTTCTTCCACTTGACTGTCCATAACTGATGGACTTAGGGTGTGGGGCAGAAAGAGAGAGAGACACACGGACAAAACAGTAATCTCAGAAAGGTAAGAAGAGTAAGATCTAGTCTTCAATTTCTTCACTCCTCCCAAAGAAACAATGTACTTTCTAACTTTTGTATTTTTAATCGACTTTATGATTTTATATTATATATAAATATAATTATATAAAATATAATTCAATAAAATGGAAGCATTTAAGCCTACAATTAAAGTCTTTAAAAATATTTTATCAATGAATTTACCATCACAGTCAAGATATAAAACATTCCAGCACCCCTAAAAGTTCCTTGTGCTTCCCCATCCCAGGCTGTAGGCAAATATTAAATTGTTTTCTATTGACAGAGATTAAGTTTCAACTTAGAAGTTAAATACTGCATGAGATATGAATAACTGCAAGAAGCCACTTGGTGAAGACTGCTGGAAATGTGATACCACACACCCAAGAAACCTAGTCTGAAGTCCTAAAATAGCCATCAGAACATTACCTCCCTGAATGTGTTCTATGTCAGTCCTATCCAAAGTGCCAGACCAGAAAACATGTCCATTTAGGATACAGAAAGGATTCCCAAAGACAAGCTCATAAGTCTTTCCAACAATCTGACATGATTGCACCTTCCAGCCTCATGATTCCAGTTCTTTGAAGTTCAGGCTTACTGTATTTTACAAAAGTACTGCTCAACAAAGGAGGGCAAATAAAAAATAAAAATTAAACTAATACTTTACCATGAACAACCAGAGAAGCAGTTTCCAAGTGCACTCTCCATCTCTCCTACTTCCAGGAATTTGATTTTCCTCCTCTTTTTAAATTATGCCTTTAAAAAACAATATATTTATTCACTTAACATTATCGGACTCATAAGCTTAAGTATTGCATAACTTCTCTTATATGAGAAACCCAAAGTGTAAATAATTTAAAGAGCAAAAGAATAGGTACATAATATGAAATAGAGAAATAGATCTTTGGTAAATAGGAAGGGGATCTTGAGATGGAGAGAGAGGGGAGGGAAGTGAGGGAAAGGAGAATAAAAAGAATTAAGGTATATTATGTACACGAACTTTCTCTCCACAATGAATGGAGTCATCATGCTCTGCAAATATGTACTAATAAAATAAATAAGATTTTTAAAATAAAAAGTGATAGGTATGTAGCTCAGTGTGGGGGACCTGGGTCCAATCCCTAGAATCACAAAAAAAAATAAATTAAAAAATCTGTTTTAAAAAGATAATATGGTGAATATAGAGCAGGGACTATATGTCAAGATTTTTACAGAATACAGAAGAAAAACAAGTCCTTAAGAATCATCTAAATTTAAACCCAAAAGAAGTGCCAAAGCAGGACAAATAGTTACTCACAGAAAAAGGCCAAGGAACTGTCCTTGCTCATTAGTTGACTTAAGGTAATGGAGCAAGGAGCCATTAGTTTGACAAATGGTAATGGATCCTGTGGTGAGTGACTTAGTGAAAATGTCTTAGGTACTTCCATTCTAAGAAATGCTTAAGAGAGGTAAAAATGCTATTTGTGATTTTTTTTAAATTAAAGGTGAATAAATAATTGAAGTGGAAGCAATATATGAGGGTATTCTTTAGCAATGATAATATTCTTGGAATTTTTTTTTAAGTTTTATTAGTACATGTTTGTACTACATAATGATTACATTCACCATAGGGAATTGGTCCATGTATATAACACATTGCAATTCTTTTTTTTTCTGTCCTATAAAATAATGTTCTAATAGTATTGGCAGTCATATATAACACTTTTTATATATCAGGCACTGTTCAAAATGTTTGGCCCATATTATATCATTTGACTTTCATACTAACTCTTCACAGCATTACTACCCTCACGTTCCAGAGAGAGAAACTGAGAATAAAGAAGTTGAATGACTTGACGAAGGGACATAACTAGTTAGTGGCCAAGCTGGGTTTTAAGCCCAGGTGACAAGGCTTCCATGTCTCTGTGCCTGATCCCTGTGCCCGTTGTCTCTTGAGTGCTCAGATGCTTAAGCACAGAAGCCATTTAAAAATTGGCTGGAGAAAAACTAAGTTCATCAATAGTCTACCCAAGGCATTTCCCTAGGAATTTACCACATCATTTATTACGTGAAAACATTGATCATTAACTTCATTCTTTTACCCTGGATGTTTTCTCAGTGGTTTTTGCTAATCATGGAGGGATCATATAATGTCATTACACTCAACTGAAAGAAAAAATAAGTCTATAGCCAATTGGTTTTTCAAATGAGGTTAACACCTATTTATTTTAGCTATCCAAATAGCCACTACTTTGAGGGCTATTAAGTCATGGTGTACTTTGATAATGAAGTTACAATCAGAATTCTTATATTATGCTTTATTTCTGATGGGGCAATGTTCCAGTCTTATGATTTCACTTCTCTTATTTTACAATCTCTCTGGTACAAGCACCACACACTCTATGCATCTGAAGGACATTCTCTCTTATGTTATAAAAGATTAATAAAAAAACTACTCTGAATTTTGGTCATACTACATAAATTCTATAACTTGAATTTTTTAAGTCAAATTTTAAGGGATGGAAGAGATTTAGAGAATTCAGAGGTTATGGTATTTTCATGAAAGTAGGACTGATTACTTCTACAGTGGATGTAAATAAGATGTTTAGCTTCCTGCTGTTGTATATATGCATACATTTACTTTTCATCAATTCAAAAACTGCATTTAAAAATACCATTAAAACATAATAGCACCAGAGAAAGTGTGTCTCCCTAGCCTTTCCCATAATGACAAATATCTACCTTCTGGATTCCTGATTCCTCAAAAGTTAAAGCAGTCACTTAATAAAAGCAAAGTATGGAACTAAACACCACCTTTTTATTAGGTTGATGCACAATATAATATGTAAGCTCTTTTACCTCCATAATGAAAATAATACTAATGCAAATTTAAATTAGAAAGAAAGTAACTTTGAAGGTTAGGAAAAGGAAGATGATCTGAAATGTCCATTGATTTCATTTAATGAGCATAATTAGGTATGCACCAAATAAAATAATAAACGTGCCATCATTTTCTACACATAGATTTTCTATTTAAATAACGGCAGAGCATAAAATGCAAATTTCAAGACATTTCTATCTGAGGGCATGGTACTTATTTTTCACAAAAGGCAACAGGGGAATTTTTGTATACCAGACTAGAGACAGGTTAGTCTTGTAACTACCTTCTTCCAGTGACAGTTAAAGATTTCCAATTATCAGCTGAGTTGCTCATTGCTTGCCAGGGAGCAATTTCTTCCACCGTGCAAAGAAATATCTCATGGAAATAATGGGTGCTAAAACACAAGAACTGATGTAGGACACATCACAATCAGTTTGAAATATCAAACACACTGTTGTTCATTTTAGCTCAGATGATTTCTTATAGAAATGACAAAGGCAGTTTATCACTCAATACAGTGATCACCAAGCATGAAAGTATTAAGATGTTTAGGTATTTCTTAAAGAAAAAGATCAATCAGGGCCAGGGATTTAGCTCAGTGGTTCTAGCACCTGCCTCACAAGTGCAAGGTCCCAAGTTCAATCCCCGGTACCAAAAAAAAAAAAAAGAAAAGAAAAAGATCAATCATAATATTTCCCTAAGTAATAAATTCCTCCAGCCCCAAATCTGCTTCAATGTATCTATTGAGTAAACCCTATTTGTCAGCCCCTACCAGCTTAATTTATTTTTTTTTTTATTTATTTTGGGGGGCACCAGGGATCAAACTCGGGTCCTTGCGCTTGTGCAGCAGGCAGCAAAACCACTGAGCCAAATCCCTGGCTACCTACCAGCTTAATTGAGATAAAGTGGTAAAAATGATATGGTCCTTGCCTCTAAACACTTGTCAGTGGAGATAAACAAGGAAAAAGCTAATATTTATAGGATTTTTTAATCATCTATACATACAAACTGCAATTAAATGTGCCTATAAAAAACATTAGCACGTTATTTGAAAGGCTATGTCTGATGAAAAACTCAACAATTATATTTATAGTTTTTAATAAGGAAAAATTATTTTTAAAATCACATCTTTAAAAAACTACTTAAAAGATGTGGGCCAAAAGAAAATCAAAAAATCTTGAGAATGAAATTTCTATAGAGGTCTTTGAAAAGTTCTGATACGTATTTATGGAGATCTAGAAAGCCAATGCATATGTAGGCTGTATGCATGCTTCAACTTGAAAGTACCTTCAAAGATGCTGAGAGAAAACTACCACAAAAGGCTACCTATTGCCAGGGAAATGCCTGTAACCCCAGCACACCAGGAAGCTGAGGCAGGATGATCACAAGTTGGAGCAAGCGTTGGCAATTTACCAACTCAACAAGACACTGTCTCAAAATTTTAAAATGGTGGCAGTGAAGGGATTGGGGATATAGCTCAGTGCAAAGCTTCTGAGCTCAATCCCGAGTACCACAAGAAAAAAAGGTACCTATTATATAAATTAATTTATACAAAATCTACAGACTAGGAAAAATCCCTAGAACCAAAAGTAATTACATCATTGCTAGTGACCAGTAGAAGAAGTATAGAGAGAGTGAATACTAAAAGATACAGTCTCTTTTTAGGATAATGAAAATGTTCTAATATTATGTTGTAGTAATAATTACACAGCTCTGTAAATGTGCGAAAAAACATAAATTTTACATTTTAAGTCATTAAATTTTATAGTATATGAATTATGTGTCAATAAAGCTATAATTTAAAATGTAAAATTTTTCCACCTGATTTTTTATAATCCTTGTATTCTCGGCAACTCACACCTCTCTTCACTCCCACTTGTTTGAATTACTGCTGCAAATGAACATGTGTTCAAAATACAGTCTCATCAGAGAAAGTATTCTAACAATGAAAAAATGGAATTTATGTAGTCAGTAGTTATTTTATTAATGCCTCAGATGTAGAAAAGCACACAAGTCAACAAGAGCCCCAAGTCACCCAGTAGGTAGCTCCTCAAAAGAATTTTTAAAACTATTGACTAAAAAATGCCAGCCTGAAATGTGAGAATCCTGACTACTGGATGTGTTTCCTTATTCTAAAAATATTGAAAAGGGGGCCTTACTTTATCTTCACCAGTGCCCTTCCTCAAGTACAATCCCCGGAAACCTCAACTCCATGCTCTGCTCTCAGCCAGTGTGCCCTGGAAGAACGTTCTCCCAAACACCTCCTAATACTGTCCATGGAATGGTTTTGCATGGTTTGCAAAAAATGCCTGAAATATGAGCAAATTCTTCATTGCTTTTATCAAAACACAAACTTTGAAAGTTTTAATTTATGTATTAAAAAGTCTACACATTTTCTGACTGCAAAAAAGATTTTTTAATTAAAGCTATGAATATCTAAGAACCAACATAAGGCTGTTGGAACAAGGAAATCATAGCCTAGAAGTCAAGATATCCGAATTATAATCCTCATTAGCTCAGTAGGGACCTAAACTTCTCAGGCTCAGTTTTTTCACTTGAAACAATGACCTGAATTAATTTTAGATTTTCTATGCCTCTGTTAATCTGAAGGATAGCTCAAATCCTTGAGAATTCTGGCTGTAAATTATAACCAGGGTTTTAAATGAACCAGAGCACTAAGACAAGGCCACACCCTCAGGAGACTTCTGTCTCTATTATCAGCAGTGAGAAAAGCGGGCTCGTGCGGTACACGGTGGCCTTTCACAGAGACCTTGCCATCTGTAGGGGCCCAGAGGAAAGGCAAACACCTCTGTTTCACAGGAGGCATTGAAACTGGAACAAGAACCTCCTTCTTTGAACTTCTACACTCTCAACAGGGATGAAGAGGAACCTCCTGCAACACACATCCTCTACCCCCGACATGGTGATGTCTGCCCTGGTGATTCATAGGACTAAACTCCTGCCTTTCTTTCTACTATGTTAGGCAGAACTAGAAGCCCTAGTCTTCCCTCTGATCCTCCAGTCCCCCACCACTGTGATACTCTGTGCTACCCCTTTTCTGTCTCCTTTTCTTACCTCCGTCCATCTCTAATTTCAGAAATCCCACCAATGTGCCCTTTAGAGTTCACCGTCCATCATCAGAAAAATCCTCTACATTCTTAACCTCATTTCTAAGTGTTCTTTTGTCTTTCTACATAGAACAAAACCATGGCTGTCTGTGGAAATATAACTTCCCTGTGCCTTAAAGCATGGCCATGTTTTCCCATCGCTCTTGTACTCTTGCACTCAGAGAAGCTACTCTTCTTGTTTTTTCTTCCCACTTTTTCTCTTAAACTCTCTAGCTGTTATGACCACTTCATAAAATAATGCCACTTGAGACTCCTCATTTTGGGTGTCACTTGTGAACCCCCAGAGATCATTATCCTAAATTTCATGATGACTGTATCTCCTAAATCACTCTCACACTAGCCTGGATTTGAGAATCTCTTCTGACAATTATTGGAAATTTCAATTTATAACACAATGAGCCATACTTCCTTTATCCTTTGCTTCTTTGATCTCCTCTCTACAATAATTCTGCCCGGGCCCTGCACCTACACCTCTCCTGCCATGGTGATCACTTGCAGTAAGTTCAAAACAAGATGATGATCTCTCCTCAGGCCTCTATCTGCACTCCCAGACCTAGGAGAAGGGAGTTGCCCAGGTCACCAACAAAAGCCTTTATAACAACTCTTAGGAATAAATATCCAGAAATTTTAAGACACTGATGTAACCAAGTGTACTTCCTTTACTTGAAAAAAAAAAAAAACCTGTTGTGGAGTCTTTCTTTTCTACATGGAAAAGCCCAAGCAAATATGACAACCAGGGAATTTGTATTATTTGAAACATTTGATTCTTAAATAAAATATATAGTCTGTCTAATATCCACCCAGATTACCCACAAGTGCACTGAAATAAATCAACAAATATGAATACATAAATATACAGAAGCCATGGGAAATCATACTGTAAAAGAAAAAGTGGCAGTTCCCCCAGTAAGTCAGCTCTGGCACACTATGACTTTGATTTACCTTTTGTGAGCAATCTGTGTGAGACTGACTTTGTGTACTACCATAAGGTAGAGTTATGATTTTGTAGCTTAGTTTAACTTGAGTTCCAAATATATCTCATTTTTAAAATTCCAGGGATTTCATTTACCCCAGCAAAAGAGCACTGGTCTCTAATTATAGCATTAATGTTAAATTAGATCTTTTTTCTTTACAACAGCAAAGTAATCAGATGAGAATGCCATGCCTCCGTTAAACATTTACATTAAGGCTGCATAATTACACTAGGATTCATTTGGGTAGTTCTGGCAGATGTTCTAAAAGGCTGTGAGAAAAGGCAGTCATGCGTCAAGGTTTCATAGGAGATGAACATCCACTGAGGATCGTCCAGACATTCACGTGGGGGGCCATAATGCTCAGGGAGGTGGAGCTATGTGCGGGTAACTTCTCCGTACAGTTCTTACAATAGATTATCCAAGCACCTGGAATGGAGGTACTTGTTCTCCATCCATCTCAGAAAATCATTGCAAAGATGAGCAAAAGAAGTCCACAAAACTTGGAGCTTTCTGCAATTAAGTGTCATGCAAACAGAAAATTATTTACATTATGGTAATCATAGTTTTAATCTGATTTAAATTTAAAAAGTAATAAATTCTCTCAGCTATCCATGTTCCAGCTGAAAATACATTCTCTATGTCTTTTACCCAGAATAAGGCATGAGATTTAAGAAATGATGAGATCCTGCTTGTTTTGAGCCCTGGTGGTTCACAGTTGAGTGGCTGGCATCCTGCCAGCCATTTCTCTCTAACAAAGGAGTAAACAAAGCTGTGCTCTTTTTGAAATTCCACTCCATACTGGCATACTGCAGGGGTAACTGTAGGCCAAAAATATGGCTGAAGGCAGGACTGCACCAATTTGATTGGCCAGTGCGGGAGGTTCCTCCTTCCCTGTGACACAGGAAATGTGCCACAGCTTCATATATACAGCCATTCCTCCAAGACTGTAGGCTCAGGGGAAAATTGCGATGGACACTCACTTAGAATAACCCTAACATCAGTGCAGGGGACTGCAGTGCTCAAGTAAACAGGTCATGTGTTGGGGGCTCCTCGGTGTAATTCCTTACCATAGATTGCCTGAGCACCAAAGTATTTGCTTTCCACTTGCCTCAGGAAAATGTTGCAAAGGTTCACACAGGAAGCCTGCAAAATTTGAGCCAGATCACACAAAATCTACACCTGCTTGAGCACCTGGTGACAGTCCCACCAACTACACATCTCACGATAGACCCTGGAGCAGCTACATAATCCAGCTCCAACCTTGCTCAACCATGATCCTGGAAGCAATGTTGTCAGCCCAGGTACACCATAAGAGATGGTCTTTACCTGCTATAAAGCCATTGTGTAAAGACAGAAGAGTTATTTCCCACTCCAAATGTAGACATCAACACAAGGCTACACAGATGATGAAGAATAAGGCAAACATAACACCACTAAAGGAAACTAAAGTTCCAGTAACCAGTACCCCCAAAGGTGTTAGATCTATGAATTGTATGAAATTGAAAATAATTATCTTAAAGAAACTCAACGAGATGTAAGAAAATACAGATAAACTGAACAAATTAGGAAAATAACTCACAAACAAATGAGAGGTTTAACACAAACCTCTCTGGGGTTGAAGAATATGGCAGACTGAAAAATCCAACACAGAACCTCAACAGCAATGTCAATTTTTTAGAATTAGTAAACTTGAAGACAGGTCATTGGAAATTAATCAATTAGAGAAACAAAAAGAAAAAAAAACAAATAGCAGAGTGAAGAAAATCAAATGAAAGTCAAATGATGCTATAGGTATATTATCAAGTAAACAAATATAATGTCTAATCAAATACTACAAAGACTGTAAATTTTAAATTTTTTATTACAGTAAAAGACACACTGTCATTAATCTCCTTCAAAATACTTTCCTTTGTTTTGAACACACTTATTTCATTGTTCTTGCCACTTTCTGAAGCAGTCCTGGAAGTCCTCTTTTGTGAGTGTCTTTGGTTGTGCTGTCATGGTGCCTTTGATATCCAAAATCAATTCAAATCATCTCCAAGAATTTCTGTCAGAGAAAATCACTGCAGTGTGTCCTCATCCACATGTTTCACTGGATATGTCACCCTGCAACTTCTGGCTCTTTTGCAAATCTAAGTAACCATGAAAGATAAATATTTTGAATCAATTTTAGGACAATGGGGCAGTCACCATGCCACTAAGGACATCGATAAAAGAGGACTTCCAGAATTGTGTCTTTTACTGTAAGAAATTTTTCTTAAAAATTTAAACATCCCCCAAGTTTCTACTTAAACCTTGTATATAAACTATGGAAGTTTCCGAAGAAGAACAGAAAACAAAAGATATAAAAATTATTTAAAGAATCACTTCCCAAGTACTTGAAAATTTCCCAAGTATTGACCAGATATAGACACCTAGATTCATGATTCAGAATTTAGGTAATGATTTTTTTGGATGTGACCCTAAAAGCATTGGCTAAAAAAGCAAAATTAAACAAATGAGATTCATCAAACTGAAAAGCTTCTGCACAACAAAGAAAACAATTGAGTACAGAGACAATCTACAGAATGGGAAGAAATATTTGCAAACTATTGATCTGACCGAGGATTAATGACGGGAATATGTAAGAAACTCATGCAATGCATTAACAAAAGAAAGGAGAAAGATGAGGAGGAGAAACAACCTGATTAAAACACAAGCTATGGACCTGAATAGATAGTTCTCAAAAGAAAGTATACAAATGGCCAACAAGTATATTTATAAATGCTCTACTCTAAGGAAAAAAAAATATATATATATACATATATATACATAGTCAATTGAAATCTTTTTCAACTATTTTCCTCTAGAACCAAGAATTTTCAGTACTTATATGCCTTTCTTTGAAGTTAAGTTTTCCTGGAAAAAAAATAAATTTATGTCTAGAGGGAGAAAACATCTTTACTTATACACAGCTTTGGGCAAATCAGACATCGTCCTGAGTCCCTTCCAACTTCCTGTAAGACGTTTCTGGATGTCTACTAGCATCCTTCCTACCACGCCTGTTGCCTTGTCCCCTTCCCTACCCCCCCTAGACTGTTCCTCTCATTTTATATTTCTTTGAAGACAATGAAAGGTTTAATTCACCATTATATCCTTATCCTAGAATGTAATGGTTAAGAATATAATAGGTACCTAATTAGTGCTTATTAAATCAATTTTAAAGGCCTGAATCATATAAAGAAAATAAACAGAAAAATTCAGAAGTGTCTGTGCAATATAACGCATATCCTCAAAAGAAATAAGCCATGTTAGGAAAACAGCTTCACCTGTTGAATTGTTACGTGATCATCCTCGGTGAACCAGGCCTCGTCACATGAAGGTTTTGCAGTGTGTTGTTGCTGATGATCTGATCAAAGGGTAGCATCTACTTATCCTTTTCCTAGAATCTATACTCACTTTGTCAATTTGACTAATAGAATGGAAATCAAGGCCAATTACAAGGCCTAGTCGTTCAAAGATTCTGCTCTTGCTCTTTTGAATGTCAAATACCAGAACACTGTAATAAAGTGGAGTCTAGCTTATTATAGGACAAGAGGCCACATGGAAAAAACCAAAGTGGCCCTAGTGGACAGCCAACACCAGCTGTCAGATAAATGGGTAAGGCTGCCTTGGATACTTCAGCTCTACTCAGGCCATCCATGATATGTGCAGGAGAATCACTCACGCTGCAAATCCAGAGTTGTGAGAGATAAGCAGTTATTGTTGCCTTGTTAGGAAGCCATAAGGAACACAAAAACACTGCATTGTGTCCAGGTTTTCAGAATCTCTCCTCCCATCACCAGTGCGCGAATCCTACTATACCTCTACAAGGTTGCTGCTACTTCCCCACATTCAGAACATCTCTTAGACTTCCACCACCAGGCATTTCTCCCAATATACTTGCTCTCATACATTTTCCTAAAATTTTCTACCTTTGTCTTGTATTTGGATCTTCTCTGTAGCCTACCTCCATCTGACAAATGAAGCGTTCAATGGTCTAAATGATTTTTCATCTGAAATTTTTTCCTGTAGATCTTGGGCCACGTGGGTCATTACCCCTCTGGGTTTCACAAAATTCAGCCCATGAAGGAGTCAAATCTTCATGGACACCCACTTCCCATAAAACCTGATACTCATATCACCCAGGCTTTGTGCTCTACAGGAAGAAGGCTTGGACTGATACTCAAATTAAATTTGGGATATTGTGGAGAAAATAAAAAGCTGTGGATAATAATTTAAATAATGAAAAAATAATTATGAAATGTGTTAGTCCTTTACTACTATTTGTAGTAACTTCTTAGCCTTTCAATCTATAAATGCCCACTAATGATTACCAAAAAGCTCTTTACCAATTGATTTTATTGTTACTTATTTTCCCAAGGGTAGCTTTGCCTATTTACTTAGCTCTGTAATGATATGTATAAGCTGAATACCTTTTGACCTGAGTCTAAAGTTTGCTATGGTGATAGTCTGTTTTAATTAACTTTTTAGAAACTTTGTGAATAGTAGTTGTCTCAAGCCTTTTTTATTATGAATAGTCATTATGTGATTGAAGTCCCAGCTGAAAATGACAACCACCCCTTCCAGAGTCACAATGCTAACTTGATCATTGGCTGCTGCTACTGTTTCTGCTCGAATCTGTCACAGCCATGATCACTGCACCTGTAGATCCATCTGCTGTGACAGTGGCAGCCCAGTGTGGCAGGTGGCAATGGCAACCATCCTTGTCTGCTTTTCCATGGTCACCAGCTTTCTCTCCAAGCCATGAGCTCCATCCTGAATATTTACTCTCAAACCAATATGGGAATTTATAATAACTTGTTAATTGCCACTCTCTAGAAGAACAATAGAGACTGAAGTTTCTTCCTAGAAAGAAATAAGTCACATGGCACTATTTTCCCATGGAGATATCATCCCTCTATATCAACAATGAAGGCCAGGGCATAGCTCAATATCCATCAAATCTAAGTGCATACAGTAAAGTACATATCCTTTTTTAGTTTAAATTTTAATCATATTTAGTAAGCTAAGTAACAATACTTATAAGAAAATACTTAAGAAAACCAGCAAGGATATGCCACAGGGATGGTGCAAGTATAAACTTTACTTCCTTGGCTCTAGAATTCTTGCGTTCTGTGTAAAGACAGTATTTTTCATTATATCTTAAATGAGGGTAAGTAAAGGAGAAATGAGTAGGAGGAAATGAGAGTAGAGTTTCTCTCCACTTTATAGTCCCAGGAACTAAAAGAAGATGCTATGATTGTGTTGTTCAAAGCCTATATTTAATCAAACCCCTATAGGGCAAGGTTTTGGGAGTAAGGCACCAGCACCAGGGAAATTACAGGACCAATTCCTACCTAAGCAGACAGATGCTAAGCATCCTCTCTTCAGTGAAGGGGCTTCCACTCTCTAGCATTTGCACATTTTCTGGGAAACTGAAAATGAAGTGAAGTAAAAATTGCACCAATTGTAAGATCAGGCAGACGCAGGTCTTAATCAGACTCTCTTAGTTTCTGGCTTCAGATTTTGGGTGAGTGTTTTCATATTTACAGCATTGCATTGTAATATATTATGAGAATGAGAAGAAAATATAGTAAACTGATATTTTGATTTGTATCTATGATTTACAGCTGCGCCCCAAGAGCTTCATGTACTCATGGGCGGAGCATTTAGAAGGTGATTGGATTATGGGGGCATATGACTGACTTGCTATATACTTGCTAAGGTGGTAGGGTCTGGTCAGAAGAGCTAGGTCACAGAGGGCATAACCTGAAAGGATTATCTCCTTCCTCAGCTTCTACCTTCTCTCTCTACTTTCTACCACCATGATTGAGCAACTTCTCCTCTGCAATGCTCCCTGCCATGCCGTCCTACCATGGAGGCAGCTGTGGCTCTACAAACTGTGAGCCAAAATAAACCTTTTCTCCTTCAATTCGCTGGTGTTGAGTATTGTATCCCAGCAATGAGCAAAGTAACTAAGGCAAGTAATGAAATGTTGTAGTTATTATTACAGCTGAAATTATTTTATGAATGAGTCAGTTCATATTAAGTATAATTCACAAAGCTAAAATGCATCTTTTAATGACTTCTTTATAGTTATTTTAGTTCTTTCAGGGTAATGGGATATTTTTGCAAAACACCTGTTCACCCAGCTTTGTTTATTAAAAAGAGAAGACTCTAAAGTCAACTACACCATTATGTCACCCTAGAGCCCGAGCCTGCTCCCAGGAAAAAGCACTTCCTGCCTCCCAACCTGTGCTGCTGATTGTCCATGAGTTAGTTTCCTTGATAGCATGGTATGACAAGAACCCAGACCTATAAAGCCAGGGCCCAAAATTGGTCCAGAGATGTATCAAATACCACACTGTGTTCTGTGCTAAAATTGCACAGGAATCATTATGATCCTATACTCCTGAAGACTGTTTCAGAACTTTCCTGAAATTCTGGAATTCATAGAATTAGAATAGTGCCAACAACCACCATTGTGATTTGAGTGCTGACTATGTATCAGGCATTGGAGTAAAAGCTTTATGTTGATTATCCACAGTTGTGCTCATAATAACCTTATAAGATATTATTACTTTTATTTTATAGATCAAAATTTGAAGCTGTGATGACTTAAATATTCAAGGTCACATGGATAGACACAAGTAGTGTTTTAAAAATATTTTTCAGCAGCAAATCCATTTTAAATAGATATTACCTACATTCATAATTAAAAATTGACAAACCCAGCTGGTATGATTTAAGTAGTGTGTGGATGTTAAGAAATCCCCACAAAAGCCTATGATCTAGGACAAGGTGAAAACCGCTCACACATTTTATTTTTATGGTATTCATAAAAGCATTTTGAGGAGTTCCACAACTTTTTATGAAAAATTTAAAGTACCAAATGTGCTGCAGTGTTGGAAGGCCCAGCAGACTAGCTGTTTTTTACGGTTTATTAAGAGTAAGATTTCTCTCCTCTCCTTTGCATGTGACTAAGCCTATGAATTTCTACTAAAAACAGAAGGCCCTCTCATCTACCATATAAAAAGAGAAAATGATGTGGGTGATTAATTTTAGGTATCAACTTGACTAGGTCACAGAATAGCCAAATGGTTGGTAAAACTATTCCTGTGTCTGTCTATGGGGGTATTTCTGGAGTCCATGAGCATTTGAGTTGGTGGACTGAGTAAAGTAGATGTCCCTCCACAATGTGACTGGCGTCATACAATCCAGTGAGGGCCTGACTGAAACAAAAATAAATGAAGGTCAGATTCTCTCCACCTAAGAGTTGGGGCATCAGTCTTCTCCTTCCACCAGCACTCCAGGGAATGTACCTGCCCATCGTCTGGCTTACTGCGGTTCCCAGATATACACACTAGGGCACCTTCGCATAGCCCTGACCTCGCATTGTATTTACACAACTCAACTTTTTACTCAACAGTCCTATCATTCATGTGTCTTCATGGTATAGTTCAACCTCTGGTCCCATTTTTTACTGCTTTTCTCAACTTTAGCATTTCTGACAATGTCAGAAAAATGGCCGTTTTCTTGGAAGATGGCGCTTAAATATTACTTTGAGAACCGACGGTTTATTGAACTTCTCAGGAAGTTCCAAGATAATTGAGTTCTGTTTATTTGATATAAATGTTTAAAGGCCTTTCTCTATAGTCTGTTAATTAACTGTATTTTGGTGATTACGTTCTACAGCTGTCTTGCATTTATGTTTCTTAGCTTAGGAAAGTTGCTGACTCTCCATCCTTGTATCTTGAATGACATTCTTCAGCAAATAATTATATAATGGTATAAGACCTAATAACTAATGTGCATACTTTTGTATGTATTTTTCTGTAGTTCATTTATGAAGTTTCTCCAAATGAATCAAAAGTAAAAGGTATACAACTTTGAAGAAAAAAATTAGAATGAGTTCAAAGTTATACCCCATATGTGAAATATATTATAATCTCTTTCCATCATGGTCATAGTATTTTTGTCATAATTTAATGGGTGATTCTCTTATTTAAAATGTTTAAGATATAAAATTAAAGGCAAAACACAATTTTCATCACAAAAGAATAAATCTAATCTGTCTAGAAAACCAGTGTTTGTGAGCTGGAAAATGCCAGTAGATCAATGCCAAAGTGCCCAAGGGAATTCCGGGGAGTGGTTTCATGGTACATGTACTTTGTCAAAACTCATGTGCTCATCATTTAAAAGGTGTGCAGTTTATTGAATGTAAATTATGTTTTCACAAAGATGACTTTAAATTCACAGGTATGTACATTTCAGATACATATATGTTTATTTTGTTTAAAACAAAGTATATCTCCAGCTAAATTCTGAGCTAATCTCTTATATAGAAAACTTCAGTGTGTTCTTGAAATCTTCATGCTGTACTTGCTGCTTTCATTTTCTTTTTCTGCCATGTTCCATTACTGACCTCTACTGAGCAGTAAGTGGATTTTACAAAAAAATTTAAGTTTTTCTTAACAGGCTTCCTTCCTAATTATTGTTTCATCACAAACATAGATAGATCGATAGATAGATGATTAAATCTGATCAATTTAATTCTATGACCATGCCAGAGAGTGACAAACAGGCTTAGAAAAACTGAGCCCACTGAAGGAGTTTAGTGGCCTTAAAACCTTTAGCAATTGAACATCCAGCTTTAAATTTTCTCCACACTCTGCTTAGGTGTGAAGAAAAGATTGTCATACTGTTTAAATCATTCACAGTGAATAAAAATAACATAATACTAGTGTGTAAATATTTGTAAAAGAAATTTTAAAAGACATAAATTAAGAAACATTTCCACAAAGTTGTTAAAATTGTGGTAAAGTACACAGCACAAAACATGCCATTTTAATTATTTGAAAATATATAATTCAGTAGCATTAAATATATCACAACTATTTGCAACCATCACCACTATCCAGTTCCAGAATTTTTTTTTCCATTAAATTTATCAGTACATTTTAGGTATAAAATAGTTACATTCATCATTGGGATCTCGTACCTTTACACGAGTATCTTGGTTCTTCCTCCCCCCCCACCTTCCCCTGCCCTCCCTTCACCCCCTCCACCCCTTCCCTATTTGCAAAGACTTTGTTTCCTTTTCTTTTCCTTTTCTCATATTTTTGCTTTTCCCTTCTTTCCTTTCCCCTACCCCTCCCATTTCCCCTACTCCTTTAGATCTTTTCTTCCTATTACACAATATCAATTATAGATTTTTGAAATTACAATATCAAAATTTAGAGGACATTACCATAAATTTTACAGAATTTAAAAGGATATAGAAAGCATATTACAAAAATCTTTCTTGAAATAAATTTGACAACTTCTAAGAAGTACCTTGGAAGACAAATTAATGAAACTGACTCTGGAGGAAATATAAAATTTGAATAGCACCTATTCAAGAAAGTATATTCCTAGCTTGAAAACCTACCTATATGACAACAACAGGCTCATATACATTTTAACTGCTAAATTATATCAAACATTTAAAGCAGAAGAAAGAAGGAAGACTTCACCCCTCATTTTAGAAAATCAGAATTGTGCTAATCCTAAAACTGGATAAAGATAATAGAAGAAAAAAGTATGAACATAGATAAAAATTTGTTTAACAAAACAAAGTATTAGAAGTCAGATCTGGGGCCGAGGATTTAGCTCAGTGGTTTCACTGCCTGCCGCGCAAGCACAAGGAACTGAGTTCGATCCCCAGCACCAAAAAAAAAAAAAGAACTCAGATCTGGCAGTGTGTAGAAAGTGGTTTTATTATAGGGATGGCAGTGTTGGTTCAGCATTGGCAGATCCACCCCCATAAGTCATCATTTTAACAGAGGAAAGGAAAAAGTCATATGATCCTGCCAGTGGTTGCAGAAAAGTATTGGACTAAATTCTACAGCTATTCATGGTAAAAGCTATCATGAGAGTAGAAGTAGAACAGAACCTTCTCGACAGATTAAAGACATGTACTCAATACTTCAGCAAAAAAGCCTTATATGAATGGAGATGATACAATGCTTTCTCCCTAAGGTGGGGAACAAGGGCAGATATGTCTACTCTTCATCTGTCCATTAAACTTTGAAACATAGGCCGAAACCAAAATAGTCTGGAATAAAAATAAGAATAAATAAAGAATAAAAGAAGAATAAAAAGAAACAATTAGCATAGGATTGTAGAATTTTGTTCTTCTGTTGGGTTTCTGGAATCCTAACTATTATATGCCTATGTGTAGATTTTTTTTGATCAAGGCTAGCTGGAGTCCTATATGCCTCACTTATCTGAATGTCAAGCTCTTTTCCCCTGCTTGGAAAGTTTTCTGCCATCACTTCAGTGAACAGTTTTTTTATGTCATCTTCATTCTCTCCTGTTTCTTCATTGACTCCAATCAGTCTTACGTTATTCTTTTTTGCATCGTCTAGCAGCTGCTGCATTGATTTCTCATGATCCCTTACTATTTTTTTATCCTTTTATTGGTACATTTTAGGTGTACAATATAATAACATTCATCATTGGAGATATGCACCTTTACGTACTCTCTTGGTTCTTATTTTTCCCCCTTCCCCTACCCTTCCTTCAACCCCTCCATCCCTCCCTATTTACAAAGACTTTGTTTCTATTTTTTCATTTTCTCATATTAATCCCATTCCCTTCTTTCCTTTCCCCTAGCCCTCCCACTTCCCCTTCCCCTTTGCCCCTTTTCTTCCTATTTCACGTGACCTATTATACCTTTTAGTCCTTATTTACACTTTCAGTTTCTCACACTAGAGAAACTATTCGGTATTTACACATGTGTGTCCTGTTTATTTCACTTAAGAGTATCGCCTCAATGTGCATCCACTTAGCAATAAATTTCTCATTTTTGATGGCTGAGTAGTATTCCATTTTATCAAAAAACCCCATTTTCTTGATCCAGTCTCCAGTTGATGGGCATTTGGGCTGTTTCCAAGTTTTAGCTATTACAAACTGTGCTGCTATGAACATGGGTGCACATATATCACGGTGGTATGATTCTTTTAATGCTTTGGGGAAGATCCCCAGCAGGGGAATAGCGGGGTCAAATGGGACTTCCAGTCCTAGTTCTTTGAGGTATCTCCATACTGATTTCCACAGTGGTTGCACCAGTCTACACTCCCACTAGCAGTGGAGTTCCTTACTATTTTAAAGCAATTTTTTCTTTTCCTGGTCACTAATGGCAATCTTATCTTCTATGTCTGGAAATTTTGTCCTCACATTGCCTCATTCTGCTGTGTAAGCTTTCAATGGAGTTTTTAATCTCCTGGAAATCTGTTTTTATCTTTTTATGGATTCCATTTGTTTCCTATGTTGGGATTCCATCATGTTCCTCAGTTCCTCTATTTTTTTTATCTGTGTCTTCTCTCGTTTTATTACTCATGTCTTGCACTATGGGCACAATCTCTGCTGTTATCTGAGAAATTATTTCTGATTTCATTTTCTCCAGATCCTCTTTTGTTGCCAGTTCAGGGAGTCCAGGTGATTGCATATCAAAGTGTTCCATCTCATTTCCCTTTGGGGTTGCTTTAGGTGATTGGGAAGTCTGGTTTTGAGAGTTGTTTACGTGTCTTCTCATTTGTGGGGAGGGGGTGTTGCTGGTGCCCGCATGACTCACCTCCCATGCACTGGGGGAGGGGGTGGTACTTTGCCCCAGAAGCCTCCTCCTGGGTGCTGGGAGTGGCTCACCTCCTGTACCTCTAGTTCCAGAACTTTTAAATGGAAATCCCTTGCCTATTCACCAGTCACTCTTAATTTCCTTCTTCCTCAAGCCCCTGGTAATCAATAATCTGCTTTCTTTCTTCTTAAGTTTTGGACATTTCAAATTAATAGAAATATACATGTGTGTATGTGACCTTTTGAATAAGGTTTCTTTTACCCAGCATAATGCTTTCAAGTTAATCTGCATTATAGCATTATCAGTACTATATTCCTTCATGTGATTGAATGATATTCCATCCATGTATATGCCACATTTTGTTTATCCATTCATTCACTGATGGACATTTGTGTTGTTTCTACCTCTTTTGCTATTATGAATAGTGTTGTTATGAACTATTTTGTACTCTTTGTGATGTATACCTAGAAGTAGAATTTCCAGTTGTATGCTGAATCAGTATTCAATATGTTGAGGAATCATTATACTGTTTGGCATAGAGACTACACTATTTTACATTCTCATCACCAAAGTACAAAAGTTCCAATTTCAATTTCTCTACGTCCTTGCCAGTACTTTTCTTTTTTCCTTTTGATTATTTTTTTGTAATAACTATCCTAGTACGTATGGAATGGAATATGGTTGTACTTTTGATTTTTATTTTTCTTGATTAATAATGCTGAGATCTTTTCCTATACTTGTTGACAATTTGTATGTCTTATTTGGAGAAGTATTTATTCAAGTCCTTTGCCCATTTTTAAGCCAGGCTGTTTGTCTTTTGTTATGAATTCATTTAATTTTTGACAGAGCATGAGATTTATTGCCAATTATTTTGGGAGTACTTTGATAGGTGAAATGCTCCTCCAAATATATCCATGTCCTTATCTCCCATATCTGTATGATACCTCAGCTAGAAGAAGGAATGTTGTGTGATTAAGTTAAAGTTCACAAAATGGGAGGATTATCCTGGATTATTTGGGCTCCATCTAATCAAGTGAATCTTTATAAGAGGAGGTAGGAGTGTCAGAGCTTGGGAAAGAGTTGTGTCAATGGAAGCAAAGGTAAGAGTGATGTGCGCTGATAAGATAGGAAGGAGCCATGAGCCAGGTGGCTTCTAAAGAGCAATGCAGCCTGACCAAAGTATGGATTTTAGCCATGTAAAATTCATGTCTGACCACTGACACCAAGAAGTGTAAAGATTATAGATTGGTACTGTTTTGAGCCACAATGCGTGTGGTAATTTGCTCCAATACCAAAGGGAAAATACTCAATATTTTTGAAGACAAGAAATATTAAAGCTGTTTGGAAAGAGATGATTTCTGTTTACCATAGCACCAGACAATGACTTCATGAGCTCTGGGTCATTACTGGCATCTCCTTGGAGTTTTCACATGTCACTTGGCCTCTAAAAGGTTCATTGTCACTAAGGAGGGCTTTAAAATGTGCCTCCTGGCTGGACATGGTAGTGCATGCCTTTAATCCCAGAACTCAAGAGGCTGAGGCACAAGGATCATGTGAGTATGAGGCCAGCCTGGGCTACATAGTAAGTTAAAGTCCAGCCTGAACTACAAAACAAGACCCTGTCTCAAAAAACCTCCATCCTGGAGTAACACTCAGGTTATATTCTATGATGAGTCTATATGTATTTAGACATTCTGATGAAATGTTCCAGGTCATAAGAAAATTAAACATGTGACTAAGTTATTTTTTAAGATCCTGAGAGGTTTTCTAATTGAAGATCATCTTTAAAGTATCTTCTTTACATTGAACATAAATAGCAGTTCTTGGCTGGCTTTTTTAGTATTTTTTTAGTATTTAGTATTTGCCAAGACAGTAAGCTGCACATGTAACATTTGTCAGTTTATGTCCTTCAGGATGCATATTAAAAGAAATTCCTTGGAATGCTGACCTTTAACTCAAGCAAAGTTTACAGCTTACAAAATCATGACTATGCTTTTATCAAGAGCAGATAAAAGCAGATTTTGTTTAAAATATACAGCAGAAAAATGTTATACCTTATAATTATGATGTTCTTTTGTGCCTACATGAACCCAACTGGCCCACCTGATGGAGTCTCTGACAGATGGAGGTGATTATTTCCATCTCACCAGTAATGAAGTATTGCAAGAAAAGTCCGCATCTGGCTCCTAATAGTGTGCCTCAACTTGAAGAGAACACTGCTTCAACAAATGCCTTGTGAGCACTATCCTGTGAACATTAACCAGGTTTATTTTTACTAGTTAAAGTTTCTAGCATAAATTAAGATTGGAAAATATTGACCACTATGGCCTCTTTTGGAAGCTTAGCTATTCACATAGGCATATTAAAACTGAGAAGTCCTGCAACCAAGAAACTTGTTAGGTTTGAATTAGACTAGCATTTGTTTCTAGAATTCATTATTACAAGTAATACTGTTCATACTTTACAGAAAATTATCAGGAAATTATTTTCTAAAGCATTTATTCTTAGGGTTAGGGTATATTCTAAGTAGGATATCATGAACACATTAGTATTTATTTTTATAATATAGTATGGACTTATGGGGCCGGGGATTTAGCTCAGTGGTTCCAGCGCCTGCCTCACAAGTGCAAGGTCCAGAGTTCAATCCTCAGTACCAAAAAAAAAACAGATGGCTCATGTGTCCTGGTTAACTGCCTGGAAGGCACATGTGCCACACAGGGACCAGGGAACCCAAGAACTGACTGAGTACTGCCACCCACACAAGCCTTTGTACTGGGCCACAACGCCAGTATGGATTTATGCATTGTCCCAAAGTCAGTAATATAGTCTGCTGTAGTTTAGAACACTGAAGTTTATCTCTACCTGTCTACCAAATTATGCGCAATCATACTACCAATGCTCTGGCAAATAAGAATATTGCATTAATCTGAGTACAAGGATATATTACTTTCATCAAATTCCACCATTAATTATATATCTGCTAAAGAGAGCAATTGTCCACACACAGAGAGAAAAGAAACGCAGATTAATTCTCCACAGGATCCTTGTGCATTATAAAGGGCGAGAAGGTGCTGCCAGAAAGCATAGGCTTGGAGTCATGTCACTGAACACAAGTTCTGGGACCAGTGGACGAGGTAGGATACCTACATCTGGACTGACCTGCAGGTACTTGAGAGAAACAGTGACTGAGGGCTCAAGGAAAAAGAAAAGGTGTCCCTTCGTCCTTTTCTGGAGCAGTAATGAAAATTTTCAGGTCTTTCTATAGTGGATAGAGCAGTGCTCCCATCATTCCAACGGATGCCGGCCATGAAGGGAGAGAACTGAAGGGCAGTGTACTGTGTGTGTTCATCTTGGGTGAAACCCTTGTGATGCTATGAGGTGTTCCCTTGCTATACTTCTTTTTAAATTTTTATTCAGAGGTAAAAATTGTACATAGTTGTTGGGTATACTATGATAGTTCATATACATATACAACATGTACCAATCAAGTCAGAATAATTGGCATTTCTATCTCATTATCATTTTTATGCCTGAAACCTTTTAGTTCTTCTGTTCTAGTTCTTGATAAGATACATAATAGACTATTATGAACTATAGTCACCACTGTACTATGGAACAACAGATCTTACTCCTTCTATGAAATTGTGTTTACACACCTGTAATCTCTTCTTTTATTCCCTCAACTCCCCTAACCTTCTCAACCTGTAGTAATCAGTGTTCTACATTAAGCTTCCACATATGAATTTAGCTTCCACATATGAGAGCCAATATGTGACACTTGTCTTTGTGTGTCTGGCTTATTTTACATAGCATCACATCCTCCATTTCTACCCATTTTGATCCACATAACAGAATTTAATTTTTTTATGGCTCAATAATATTCCATCATGTGCATATACCATGTTTTCCTTATCCATCATTCATCACTTAGTTTGATGTTTCACAGCTGTCTGAAGAAATGAAATGGTTATCTTTCTGACCTGACACAAAACCATAGCAAATGGCTTCTTCTAAAAATAATGCATGTAAAAATGAGTACTGTAACCAAAGAAAATCAGGTGTAGTACACGGAGTATAAATTGCAACTTGATAGAAGCAACTAAATAGCAACAACAAAATAAAATATCATTAGCCATGCTTGGTGGCACATACTTGTAATCCCAGCACTCAAGAGGACTGAAGCAGGAAGACGGTCATGAGTAAGAGGCCAGCCTGGGCTATATAGTGAGTTCAAGGTCAGCCTGAACTACACAATGGGACCTTGTCCAAAAAACCAATAAAATAAAATAAAATAAATCTTTAAGGCTTTTGAAAGCATATATTCATATAATTTCATCTAAAAGAACCTCAGCTCATAAAATGTGTTTTGAAACATCCCAGGGTGTCACAATGATCTCATAGTATAATGCAGAATATTTTAAATTTTCCTAGGAAACACTACTACCCAACACCTGCTTGACATGCTGCAAACAAGTAGCTCAGGTAGTTCACATGTTCAGAATTAGCTCGTGCCACATTCTGTTAGATGCTATCATTACCTTTACAAAGCCATGTTTTATGGATTTGTTTTGATATATCACAGGTGCTATGATATAGAACAATAGAGAACAGAAAATGAGAGTGGCAGTGTGCAGTTTGATTCTTGTCTTGTTACAGGTGCTTCCATCCTCTCTAGTGACCCTTGAGGACAAGAATCATTTCTACTCCACCTTTAGATGATGCCCAGTAGAATGTAGTGCTTTACATACAGCAATGGTTTCATAATTGTATATGACTCAGAATTGTTGGATTATGAAACAGAAATAGCACAATACTGCAGGGAGAAGTATTTACATTATGGGTAAAACAGTGGTAACTGCATTTGTGGAAAAGAGAGCCTATTCTACGGAGCCAGGAAATTTGTTTTGTCCATATGAGGTGAAAACCTAGTGTATTCTGACCAGTCTGAGATGCCATACAGACCATGGTATTCCTCATATTATTGGAATAATGTATGTAAAAGAGTTTAGTAAGAAAAAGAGAAATGGTAAACAACTCCAAGTTAAGAGCAGTGTAAAGGAGACACCCAGTTTCCAAACATTCCAATTGTCCCCTGTCCTAGGACAAAAAGAAGCTGAGATTGTACACAGCCTCTGGAGATAGTAGTTAAGAATGAGCTAAGTAATTAAGAATAAGGACCAATGGAAGAGTGGAGGGAAAGAACATTGTTGGAAATTAAAGTCAACCTGTGGCCAGGCATGGTGGCACATGCCTGTAATCCCAGCACTCAGGAGGCTGAGGCAGGAGTATCATCGAGATTGGGAGGCCAGCCTGAACCTCAGTGTGAGAGACCCTGTCTCAAAAAAAAAAAAAAAAGTCAAGCTGTGCATCTGTGACTTCAGTAGCCACATCAGCCATGGGCTGAGAGGGAAGGTAAGCCATCTGAAGGAGAGCTGCCGACTTCGCTCTTCTACTCAAAGGAGGGTCCCTTGCAGAGTATCTGTCTTTTCTAGCACTTCCACCTGAGGCTGTCTGATTAGAGGGGAAGGACCTTGGCACAGAGGGCCAGTACCAATCAGGGTGCAGCCTGGTCAGGGCTGGGAGGAGTAGGAGGGTCTGTCCTCACTGTTGCTAAGGACCCCAACTGTGGTAAATAGACCACTGTGGACACTTAGGGGACTTACTTAACACAGGGTGGAGTGGACAGCTATTACTGTAGTGGCTATATATGTACGTATTTCTATGCATTTTAAACATGCAATTAGCATCAGATGCATAATTTCACCACATTATTTCTAACAAGAAAACTAAAATAAGTCACTTGACACACACTGTATGGGCACCAGGGAGATTCTAGGTGTATCATGAAGATACAGGTAAGTGCTGGAAATTTGAGGAATGCTGTTTCTGATAACCCCAGTTTCTATGATAAGCCAAGAAACTAGCCCTGGCTTTGCAGGACTTTGCTGCAACTTGCTACACAAATTCTTTTAGCATGCAAAGTCTGACTGTGAGAGAAAGGTGTTCATTTGCTGGTGCAACTAAGCCGGAGGGCATTTGCTTGGGAAACTGTAAAGGGAGTGAGTATACATACGATGCCCAAGCAAATGCATGCTGGAGAACCCGAGAGAACAGCCCAGGGTGTGTGTAGTAGTTGCATCAGGCTTTTGTATAATTTGATTCTCTAATGTGACATTAAACCCCATATGGGGGAAACTTTATTTAACCACAAATTATATAACTTCATGACTGATCTTTGTTTTATTACTACAATGAAAGGAGGAGTTTGCATTTAAGTTTACCATTCTAGAGGAAAAGTACAACAATTAAATTCAAGTTGAAAATATTCCTATTATTTTTTCCCTAAAGCACAATCTTCAGAAAGAATTTTGAAAGCATAACATTTTATGTTATTATTTTCCCACACTGATTTTCTGCAGTTTCCAAAATATTTCCTGTTTTCAGTGCTATAATCCACTTATATCTTCCTTAGAGGGAAAAAAAAAGATGATGAAGGATTATTTTGTGGTAAGTGCACTGGATTTGTTCCAGTTTATCTTGTAATGAGAAACATATTGGGATATATTTGTTGATAGAAACTGGACAAAGTATAAAAATAAACTTCTTTAACGAGAGCATATATCACATGTAGAACATGGTAAAATATCACCAAAGAAGAAGAGCCACATATTGCAAATTATGAGTGTATATGTGTGTGTTTACAAAGAGTGAAAAAGAATAGTCTTACTCCATTTTTTTTAAATGTTGGTTTATTTTTGTCCTGGAAAGCAATACTAGTTTAAAGTATTCTTGTTTGCCGCTAAATAGTTTCTCTCAAAGAAGAAAACAACCTAATAGAGTATTCGTTCACATAATGAACTAATATTAAATTCATAAATTACAAACAAGCCCATTTTCCTTGCCCCATGTAAGTGTGATTAATTAAACACAAAGAAATCATCCCATGCTCTAAATACAAAATGTGAAAATTAAAATTAGCAGCTACCTATAATGTTTACAAACAAACTCTAGGATTCACTCAATAGCTGAGCTTAAGGATAGATAAAAGTCACAAAACATGGTAGGACCCATCACTGCCAGTACAGGAAATTCCCATGGGACATATATAGACATAATCAGAATACAAGGCTAAAAGAGCTTTATTCTAAAATAAGATTATAAATGACAGATGGTGGGACCTGAGCAGAAAGAGATCACTTCCTGATGGCAATCAGGAAGGCTTCATGGAGGAAGCAGCACTTGATTTGAACACTGATGACAAGTGTTCAAATAAAGACAGACTGAAATGGTAGTCAGAAATTCTAAAGAGAGGAGCAAAAATAAGCAAAGCAAGAAAGTTACAAAAGCATGGAATGGGTCATCTTCAGGGAACAGAAAATTCCATCTGGAAAGAGTATTCATTATATGTTCAACACTGTTATCTTACACACAATCACTCCTTTAACCCTCACCAAGATCAGCTAGAAGTGAACACCGTTTTTATCACAAAGCTACAATGAAGAAATCAGAATGCAGCTAGTTTGGGGAAGGTGTTGGTGCTGCTCCAGCTAGCAGGGGCCAAGCTAGTGTCCAAGCCCAGGAGAGGTGACTTCAGAGCCTACATTCCTAACTGAAGCATCATATTTTACTCCTAGCTGAACTCTGTAGCTTCTTGCAGTCATAGTGCCTTTCCTCTGGGTCCCTTATCTCAGTTAAGGGCCTCTCATCCAGGAGCTTACGCAAGAAATTAGCTGCCTTCCTGACCTTTTCCTCCCCCTCATCTTCACATCGCATCAGTTACCAAACCTGGGTGTATCTAGCTCCTTTGTGTCTCTCAGATCTCCTTCTCTCCATCATTCTGACTCTCCTATAGTCAAGGTTATCCTTATCACTCACCTGGGCTAATTAACAGCTTAAGTGGCCCCTTGGCCTCTGGCCTTGCTTCACTCATAGCCATAGTCCTCAAACAGCAGTCCCTGGACTTACAGCATCAGTAGTCTCCGGGGAGCTTATAAGAAATACAGGTTCTCAGGTTCTTTCCAGATACACTCAGGGTGGGACCAGCAATGGGTACTCTAACAAGGTCTCCAGAGAATTCTGACCCATACCGAAGATTCAGAGCCACTCTATCAAATAATTTTTCTACACTGCAACCAAATGTCATTCTAAGATGCAAAGGAGATCAAGTCCTTTGTTCTGCTACTTAATTTTCACACACTTCAGGTCAAGAATTCTTCCTTCAAGGACATTGCTCTACTTGACTAGTTGAGTCTCCCTGTGAATCCTTTCCTCTCCCAACAGTTCCCCATCAAACCACTATCTGATCACCCTGCATTGCTATTTATCTCTCCTCTGTCTGCACGCACTACAAAGGCAGGGATAGAATTTATCTTTGCTTAGCAACATGTCCCCAGCATTTAACACAAAAGCTTTTATAGCATGTAATAATCATTCTGGTGGAAAAGAAAGGAGAGAGAGAAGGAGAAAATGACAGCTAAGGCCATATCCCGGAATGTCTAAGTATCAGGTTTTAAAAAAGTGATGATAGGAATCACTGAGGATTTTTGAGCTGGGGACTAGGAGAGGCGGGATGGTGGAGAACAAATCTGAAGTGATCACATCACAAGCAGAAGATGAGGCATTGTGTAGGATGTAGGATGGATCAGACAGCATGAGGGAGGCAGGGAAGTCCTTGGAACACAATGAGCATCTGAAATGCAGAGTAGGTTTTATGAGAAATGCAACAGAAATGGACTAGAGTTGCTTAGCTCCTGGTGAGTTGACTAGGAAAATCCAGAATTAATGCAACCCAAAAATGCTTGTTTCAAACCCACGTGAATATAAAGATAGTGACACTATTAGCAAGAAATACTAAATAGGAAGCTAAAGTGAATTCTGACTCATAGGACTGTGAGTTTAGGAATGTGTCACATGCAAGTAACCGTGGGTTATCATTATTTGGTGTAAATGTGGGTCTGGACTCGAAAGAAAAGCCTAAGAAGACAAGCTTGAAAGTTCAGAGTCAAAGCCAAGGAAAACCTCATGCCTGAGACAACTTGAGATCAATAAAAGTAACATGAGGGCTGGGGATTTAGCTCAGTGGTTCTGCCACCGGCTTCAAAAGCACAATGGACCAGAGTTTGATCCCTGGTACCAAAAAAAATAAACAGTAACTTGAAAACCTGCCAATTAACACATTAAGTAAATTATGTAGTATCCTTTATCTGAGTTCCACTCCCTAGGGAAAATTTTATAAGTTGTTTAATGCACACCTCCTGGCCTTTTCCTTTCCTGTACACCTCTATCCTAAGGCTTCCCTTGGAATATACTCTCCATCTAAAAATTTCACATGCCCTAAATTCATTCTTCAAGTACACCTCACAAAGGCAATGGATAGTGGCTTCTTCTCAGAAGCATATGAATCCATAATTATGGTTTTTTAGAGGAACACTAGTATCCCTTATTAAAATGTTAAGTTCTTGCTCATACACACAAATACTCAATTGTCAGTTTTTAGTGGAGGAAAATAATTATAAATTTGATGCTAATTAAGCATTTAAATACTTCAGATGGCTGATTAGATGTTCAGTTTTGGTTGCTTTCCTCTCTATACATATTCAGAGAGAAAATAATAATTATACTAAGGAATCTATAAAAAATTTTATAGACTTGGCCTTTTCCACTAAACAGAGAGAAATAAACATTCAATGAAGATACTCAGATCTTTTGGTGTGGGGGTTACTGGGGATCAAACTCAGGTCCTTGCACATGCAAGGCAGGCAGCAGAACCACTGAGCTAAATCCCCGGCCCTGATACTCAGATCTTTGAAGTTGGCCCACTCCAACAACTAGGAAAGTGGCTAATACATCAACTCTGAACAATGTAGACAAAGGCAATAAAGAACATCATTGCCCCATTCAGATAAAGACTTTTAAATCTTTCTAGTCACTCACAGCACAAAAGAGGTCAGAAAAAATCACAAGAAAAGGGAACTTCATTGTTTGACCAGTGTGAGAAGTGGTGAATGTCTGTCCCTCAGATTATGTTTCATGAGGATAGTTCTGTATTGTCTTCTTTCTACTGTATTTTCAGAAATTAGTAGCAATGTACAGAGTAGATGATCAGTACAAATGGAATGAATGAACAATTGAAGCCTTCTTATCTGGGGCTACTACGAAAATCAGAACACCTCTGACTACATGCTTGATTTCATGATAGCAGCCATTCTTCCTGGAGTGAAGTGGAATCTCAGCATTGTTTTCATTTACATCTCTCAAATGACCAGGGATGTTGAACATTTTTTCATGTATTTATTTGTTATTTCTACTTCTTTGTCTGAGAAAGTCTGTTCATTTCATTTCAGATGCCCATTTTTGGATTGGGTCTTTAAATTTGGGAGGTCTGATCTTTTTAAGTTCTTTATAGATTCGAGATAATAGACCTTTGTCTGAGGAAGAGCAGGTGAAGATTTTTTCCCACATTGTGGGTTGTCTCTTCACACTGCTGGTGGTTTCTCTTGCTGTGCAGAAGCCTTTTAATAAGAAGAGATCCCACTTGTTGATTGTTTGTGCTAGTTCACAGGCAACTGAGTTTTTGTTCCTGAAATCTTTGCCTACAACAATGTCTTCAAGGGTTCTACCTAACCTCTGCTCCAACTGGTTCAGAGTTTCTATTTTAATATTTAGATCTTTAATCCATTTTGATTTTAGATTAGTGCATGGTGAGAGATATAGGTCTAGTTTTAATCTTTGGCAAGTTGAAACCCAATTTTTCCAGCACCATTTATTAAAGAGGCTATCTTTCCTCCAGTGAGGGTGTTTGGCTCCTTTGTTGAAAATGAGATGGCTGAGTGTGTCTGTTGTTGTTTCTGCATCTTCTAATCTGTTCCACTGGTCCTCAGGTCTGTTTCTTTGCCAGTACCATGCTGTTTTTATCACAGTAGCTTTGTAGTAGAGTTGCAGGTTGGGTCTTGTGATACCCCCTGCCATGTCTCTGTTACCTACAATTGCTTTTGCTATTCTGGGTCTCTTCTTGTTCCAAATGAATTTTGGGATTGTTTTCTCGAGGTCTATGAAGTATGCTTGTGGGATCTCAATTGGAATTGCATTAAATCTATTTAGCAGTTTTGGAAGTATGGCCATTTTCACTATATTAATCCTTCCTACCCAGGAGCAGGGGATGACTGTCCATATTCTGATATCATCTTCATTCTCTCTTTTCAGAGTGCCATAGTTTTCAGAGAAGAGGTCTTTGATTTCTTTTGTTAGGTTGATTCCTAGGTATTTCAGTTTTTTGGATGCCATTCTGAAAGGAATTATTTGCCTATTTCTCTCTCAGTGAGTCTTTCATTTGTGTAGAGGAAAGCTATTGATTTTTGTGTGCTGACCTTGTAACAAGCTACTTGGCTGAATTTGGTTATTAAGTCTAGAAGACTTTTGGTGGAGTTCTTGGGGTCTTCTATATACAGTATCATGTCATCTGCAAATAATGACAATTTGATTTTCTCATTTACTATCTTTATTCCTTTTATTACTTTCTCTTGTCTAATTGTCGTGGCTAATGTTTCCAGAACTATATTGAACAAGAGTGGTGATAGTGGACATCCTTGTCTTGTTCCTGATTTTAGTGGGAAGGATTTCAGTTTTTGACCATTTAGTATGATATTGGCTGTTGGTTTTTCATAGATGGTTTCTATCAGTTTGAGGTAGAGACCATCTATTCCAATTTTTTGTAGGGTTTTTATCATAAATGCATGTTGGACTTTGTCAAATGCTTTTTCTGCATCTATGGAGATAATCATATGGTTTTTGTCCTTGGCTCTATTGATATAGTGTATTACATTGATTGATTTGCAGCTATTGAACCATCCCTGCATCCCTGGGATGAATCCCACTTGATCAGGGTGTATGATCTTCTTGATGATCTTCTGCATTCTATTTGCCAGTATCTTATTAAGGATTTTTATATCTATGTTCATTAGTGAGATTGGCCTATAGTTCTCCTTTTTGGTTGGGTCTTTCTCTGCTTTGGGGATCAAGGTGATACTTGCTTCCAGGAATGAATTTGGGAGTATTGCATCCCTTTCAATTTTATTGAAGAGTTTAAATAGTAGTGACAGTAGTTCCTCTCTAAATGTCTTGTAGAATTCAGCAGTGAAGCCATCAGGGCCTGGGATTTTCTTAGTTGAGAAGTTTTTAATTACATTTTCAATTTCATTGGTTGATATTGGGTTGTTCAGAATTTTTAGGTCTTCTTCATTCAACTTTGGTAATTCATATGTATCTAGGAATCTGTCCATTTCTTCTGTGTTGTCCATCTTATTGGTGTATAGGTTCTGGAAGTAGGTATTGATGATCCTCTGGATTTCTGCTGGGTCTGTTGTAATTTCACCCTTTTCATTCCTAATTGCAAGGATTTGGGTCTTTTCTTTCCTTTTTCTGACAAGGGTGGCTAAGAGTTTATCAATTTTGTTGATTCTTTTGAAGAACCAACTCTTGGCTTCATTGATTTTTTCTATCATTCGCTTAGTCTCCATTGCATTGATTTCTCCTCTGATCTTTATAATTTCCCTTGTGTGAGTTCTTGGTTTGTCCTGCTGTTCTTTTTCTAGAAGCTTGAAGTTCAGCATCAGGGTTTTTAATTGGGCTCTTTCTATTTTCCTAATATGCTTATTCTGTGATATGAATTTCCCTCGTAAGACTGCTTTCATTGTGTCCCATAGATTCCGATATGTTGTATTGTCATTTTCATTTAATTGAAGGAAATGACTGAATTCTTCTTTAATTTCCTCTGTGACCCATTTGTTATTCAGAAGTGTGTTGTTCAATTTCCACATGTTTATGAAATTTTTTGAGTTTCTTTTGCTATGGATCTCCAATTTCATCACACTGTGGTCTGATAATATACAGGGGATAACTTCAATTCCTTTGTGCTTACTTAAACATGTTCTATGTGTGAGTATGTGGTCTATTTTGGAGAATGACCCATGAGCAGCTGAGAAGAATCTGTATTCTGATTTTGTGGGGTGTAAGACTCTGTAAACATCTGTTAAGTTCATTTGTTCAAGAGTTCAATTGAGTTCTAGTATTTCATTACTTATTTGTAGTCTAGTTGATCTATCTATTTGTGACAGTGGGGTGTTGAGGTCCCCCACTACAATTGTATTAGTGCATATATGACTTTTCATGTCCATTAGTATTTGTTTTATATAGTTGAGTGCACTAGTGTTTGGTGCATAGATATTTATGATTGTCATCTCTTCTTCTTGGATTCTTCCCTTTACAAGGATATAGTGTCCTTCTTTGTCTCTCTTAATCAGTGTTGGTTTGAAATCTACTTGATCTGCAAAGAGGATAGCTACTCCTGCTTTTTTTCGGGTTCCTGTCACATGGAGTATTGTTTTCCACCCTTTAACTTTCAGTCTATGAGTTTCCTTTAGAATTAAGTGTGTTTCTTGTATGCAGCATATTGTTGGATTTTGCTTCTTGACCCATTCTGCCAATCTATTTCTTTTGATTGGTGAATTGAGACCATTACCATTGATGGTTATAAATGAAACATATTGACTTGTCATTGCCATGACTTTTTCTTTTTGTTGGGTTCTCTCCCTTTACATTTAATTTCTTGTCATGCCAGATGGGTTCATTCTGCTTTGCTTCCTGGGGTTGTGATCCTCAATGTCTGTTCCTAGGATATTGTGTAAAATTCTTTGGAGTGCTGGTTTGGGATTCACGAAGTTCCTAAGGTGCTCTTTGTCATGAAAGTATCTTATTTCTCCATCCATTTTGAAAGATAGTTTTGCAGGGTACATCAATCTGGGTTGGAGGCTGTTTTCTTTTAGGGCTTGGAATATGTCACTCCAAGCTCTTCTTGCCTTGATGGTTTGTGTTGAGAAGTCTGCTGTGATTCTGATGGGCTTTCCTTTGTATGTGATTTGTTTCTTTTCTCTGACTGCTTGGAGAACTTTGTTCTTCTGTTGAGTTTCTGGAATCTTAACAATTATATGCCTATGTGTAGATTTTTTTGATCAAGGCTAGTTGGAGTCCTATATGCGTCACTTATCTGTATGTCAAGCTCTTTTTCCCTGCTTGGGAAATTTTCTGCCATTATTTCTGTGAAGAGACTTTTTATCTCATCTGCACTCTCTCCTGTTTCTTCATTGACTCCAGTCAGTCTTATGTTATTCTTCTTTGCATCATCTAGCAGCTGCTGGATTGATTTCTCATGTTCCCTTATAATTTTGAAGCAATTTTTCTTTTCCTGGTCACTAATTGCAATCTTATCTTCTACATCTGAAATTCTGTCCTCACATTGGCTCATTCTGCTGTGTAGACTTTCATTGGAGTTTTTCATGTCCTGGAAATCTATTTGCATCTGTTTTATGGATTCCATTTGTTTCCTATGTTGGGATTCCATCATGTTCCTGAGCTCCTCTCTAGGTTTATTAGTCATGTCTTGCACTAGGGGCACAATTTCTCCTGTTATCTGAGAAATTATTTCTGATTTCATTTTTTCCAGATCCCCTTTTGTTGCCATTTCAGTGGATCCAGGTGGTTGAGTATCAGAGTGCTCCATCTCATTTCCCTTTGGTGTTGCTGTACGTGATCTGGGAGTCTGGTTTTGAGACTTATTTATGTGTTTTCTCATTTCGACGGGGGGGGGGGGGGCGGCTGTTGGAACCTGCACAGATTACCTCCTCTGAGTTGGGGAAGGTGGGACAGGGACTGGGAGCAGCAGTAGGGATGGTGGCCCAAAGCCCTTTCCTGTGGGCTGGGAGCAGAGAGCAGGATGGTGGCTGGTAAGCCCCTTCCTCTGGCCCAGGAGCAGTGGTATGGTGGCTCAGAAGCCCCTAACTCTGGGCCAGGAGTGGTGGGAGGGATGGTGGCCCGGAAACCCCTTCCTCTGGGCCAGGAGCAGTGGGACAGAAGGTGGCCCAAAAGCTCTTTCCTCTGGGCTGGGAGCAGCAGGAGGGATGGTGGCCAGGAAGCCCCTTCCTCTGGACCAGGAGCAGTGGGATGGTGGCTCAGAAGCCCCTCCCTCTTGGCCAGGAGCAGCGGGACACAGTACCGTGGTCTGGTTGTCTGGTGTCCTCTGGGTCTTTGTAGTGTGGAACCAGGTGGCTGTACAGAGGAGGGGGAGGGGGTTTCCAGTGGATTGTTGCCAGGGTGCAGGCTGATTCAGCCTGTTCCACGTGACTCGGGACCTCGGTAGGGCATGCGCAGACCTGCCTGTCTGCAGTGGGGTGATTCGGCATCTTCCGCCAACTCAGTACCTCAGCAGGGCGTGCACAGACCTGCCTTTCTGCAGCAGTCTGATTCAGCATGTTCCAGGCAACTCGGGATCTCGGTAGGGCATGGGCAGACCTGCCTGTCTGCAGCAGGCTGATTCCCTTTGCTAACTTTTTTTACATGATAGTAAGATTAGAGAAAATTGAGATTTTTAAAAAATAAACTAAACTTAATTTACTCTTACTTGGGAAAATATTTTTTTTAATGTATAACTTTATTATCATTCACTAAACACACATATACAAAAATTAAAATTATTCAAAGAAAAACAATGCAAGGGAAAAGAAACTTATAATATTCAAATATAATAGAACTCAACCAAAGCAAAACTGAAAAGTACTTAAACACTTTTCCATATAATTTTTTAAAAATCTCAAGTATTAAGACAACAGAAGATGTGATTTGTTTTAGAAAGATTTTCAAAAGTAACATTGGACAAATAGTGGTCTGGAGAAAAAATTCTAATTAACTAGTAGACTCCACACAGGCCACACTTTTTTTTAATTTAAATTTCAATACAGTCATGTGACAAGTGATGGAAATATAATCTGAGAAATATGTTATTAAGCAATGTCATCCATATGTATTGCAAAGTACCACGCAGAGGGCCAACTTCTAAGTGCAAATTGAAAAGGTATACATCAATCATCTGTGATGGCCCCTTGATATTATCTAAATATGCAGTTAAACACAAGATACATGAGGCTACCACTGGCATAGCAGCACACTGTTTTACAGTAAACTCTTTTATATAAGTAGGATTATGCTCTAAAGGATGAAAAGCACAGCATGTTATGATAAGTACCTAAAACAGTAACAGTCATTTATCACACTATGGAGTACTGTGTACCATACATAGTTGTATGTGCTTCTTCTGGAAACACACCCTTTTCTCCTTTGATCTCAGTGACTCTTGCTTCCCAACCCACTGATGAGCTCCAGCCTAGTCTCTATCTACATCTCTTCCTATAGTGTTAAACACAATCTGTATATGGATTCTTTCCAGATTCCAGCCTGTAACCTGATCTCTCCCCTTCCCCTCCTGCCACCCCTACCCCTTTGAAAATATTTTTTAAATACAGTATATATGAACCTCTGTAAGATGTATCAAAAAACCTATGATTCATTTATCTCTAGTTCTCCAGTAAAAATTAAAAATTCGAGAGGAAAGAAGAGTAAAGGTGAGAGGAAGCTGTTTTCAAATGTGAAATTATCACAGTAAAAAAGCTGATTTATGCTTCATTCTATAAGGAAAGAAATGGCCAAAATGCAGGAAGAACCATTTTATCTGTCATTTACACACAGTTGTATACATACACACACACACACACACACACACACAGTCGAACATGTGCATGATAAAGTAAAAGGATGTCTACTATCTTAAACAAATTCTGCTCGGTCTTAGATAGAAAGGTAGATGATCTCCTCCTGAAGGTTTCTTCCCCTTTTTGTCTTAATGTACAGTATATCTCCAAGAGATAATCATGATTCTATCTTAGGTATCAAAGTGGTCATTGTAATTCCAATTCGTCACAGTGGAAATAGAGATAAGCACTTAAATTAAAACTTTAAGGGCCAGAGATTTAGCTCAGTGGTTCTGCTGCCTGCCTCGCAAGCCTAAGGTCCCAAGTTTGATCCCCGTACCAAAAAAAAAACTTTAAGAGAGCAGATGTTTGTCCCACATGGAAAATTACAAGAGAACTGCAATCTGCAGTGAGAATATGTTATGAGCAACTTCTTATCTTTAAAGTATGGCAACGTACTAGTCATCACTAATAGGAGACACAAGGAAACACCTAACAGCAAGCAGAAAAAAAGAAAATCTAACATGTCTTAGGTATACAAAGACAAGATTGAGGAAAGTTCTTAAAAGTTTTGAACAAGTAGCCCAAGACAAAGTTTGTCCAAAGAACCTCAGCTGGATATAGCCTGACCATTGTTCCTGGAGTGTTCTGTAGTATGGGGTTACAGAGTTCCTGCCTGCCTCACTCCTAGACCTCTTCCAGTAAATTTATCAGAGAAAGCCAGGGGTACACAGTGAGACATAGTGGATCTAGGCAGTTTTTCCATCAGGGATGATAATTTTCTAATTTAATCACACAAGGGGAAGATTCTTAGAATGATTCCTTATTCCTAGGAGACAAAATAAATACATTTGAAATAAAATCAGCAAAGAGAGTAAGATGTAAGCAAGCTCCCATGTGTCTTCCAGTTGGAGAGTTTCCTGAGTGGAAAGCCCACAGACCTCAAGGTAGTAGTGTTCCCTCTGGGTTGGTATCTTAGGCCTCAACATCAAGATCACTTTTAGTGGATCTCAGTGGAACTTCAAGAATCTTTGATTACTGTCTCCTCAAAATACCCCTAGAAAAATCTGTTGCTCAAATGAAGCTAAGCTTGTGAGGGCTACAGCAGGAAGAAGCAGACTACCTTCCCAGGGTCTCGGCAGCAAATTGGAAGAATGAAGTATGGGAGGACAGAGGTCTTAAAAAGTAAGCTACTGCGTTGTTGTTGTTTTCAGTACTGGTGATTGAAATACTGAGCTACACCCCAGCCCTTTTTATTTTTTAATTTTTCTTTCTTTCTTTTTTTCTTTCTTTCTTTCTTTCTTCCTTCCTTCCTTCCTTCCTTTCTTTCTTTCTTCCTTTAGCAGTACTAAGATTCAAAACCCTGGGCTACATCCCCAACCCTTTTCATTTTGAGACATGGTCTCACTGAGTTGCCCGGGTAGGACTTGAATTTATAAGATTCCTGCATCAGCCTCCCCCAGTGATTATAGGCATGCATGTGCCACCATACCCACATACTGTACCAGTCCTAGAAATAACCAATCTGAGTTGGTTCAGTCCTGTCTTCCAGGAGCAGCTATTTCCTAGAATAAATAGATAAGTTACTTTGGGTCTCAGTATTGCTCAATATGCTTCCTCCAAGAGTTGTTTAACACAGGGACAAAAATTTTGACTGGATCAGTATTGGATCCCATAATATACAACAAGCCAGGCATGGTGGTGCATGCCTATAATTCCAGCACTTGGGAGGCTGAGGCAGGAGGATCACTGCTATTTCAAGGCCATCTTGGGCTACATAGTGAGCTCAAGCCTAGCCCAAACTATGTAGTGAGACCCTGTCTCAGTAAACAAACAAACAAAACATCAGAGAGATTACTTGTATGGGGTGTGGAGCTTGCTATCATTTCCCCCAAAGGTCCATGTAGAAAATAAAGGTTTGGTGCCCAGTATGGAAAAAAAAAAAAAAGAGGAAATGGGGCTCAGTGAGAGGGGTTTGGTGGGATGCCTTTGAAGGGTCTAGTGGGACCCCAGCCCTTGCTACTCCTCACTTTCACTCACCAGCCACCATGAGATGAAAGGCTTTGCTCTGCCATGTGTTCCCAACATGATGTTTTGGGCTACCATGGCCACAAAACAATAGGACCAAAAAACCATAACTCAGAGCCAAAATAGCCTTTATTTATAAGCTGATTATCTCATGCATTTGTTATAGTGATGTAAAGCTAACACAGAAATATACTGTACATTTTCTAATCCCATTCATTAGTCTATGAGTCATAGGACTGGAGCTGCTGAATTATCTTTCTCAGTCTCAGTTTTTTTATCTGCTTAATGATAGCATATATTTATTGACTTATTACTAGCACTGCCTTAATCATAACATACATTTATCAACAGTTCCAGATACTGTTCTCAACATTTTATTTAATCCTTTACAACAGCCCAGTGAGAAAAACACACTCAAACGCTTTGGTCAGAAAAGGAAATAGAAACAGAGAAATTGAGTAACTTTTTCAACACAACAGAACAAGAAAATGGAGGAGCCATCATGTGGCACCTGGCTAACTTCAGAGAGGTCACAGCTAATGGCTATGCAGCTTCCTTCAGTTTCCTTGGGAGGAATGAATGAGACAGTCACTGCATACATTCAGCTCCTAGCACATGACAGGTGATAAATATTAGTTGCTATTCTTAAACTATTAAGAGGAAAACTGTTGTCTGAGGTACAGCTGCCAAAAAGTTTTTCCCACATTGTAGGCTGTCTCTTAGCTCTGTTGGTGGTTTCTCTTGCAGTGCAGAAGCTTTTTTCATAAGATGAGATCCAGTTGTTGATTCTTTGTGCTAGTTCCTGTGCTACTGAGGTTTTGTTCATAAAGTCTTTTCCTATGCCAATGTCTTCAAGAGTTCTACCTAACTTATCTTCCAGCAAGTTTAGTGTTTCTGTTTTAGTATTTATTAGATCTTTAATCCACTTTGATCTTAGTTTAGCGCATGGTGATAGATAGGGGTCTAGTTTTAATCTTTGGCAGATTGAAATCCAGTTTTTCCAACACCATTTATTAAAGAGGCTATCTTTCCTCCAGTGAGGGTGGTTGGCTCCTTTGTCAAAGATGAGGTGGCTGAGTATGTCTGGAGTTGTTTCTGCATCTTCTAACCTATTCCACTGATCATCAGGTCTGTTTCTTTGCCGGTACCTTGCTGTTTTTATCACACAGTAGCATTGTAGTATAGATTCAAGTTGGGGATTGTGATACCCTCTGCCATGTCTCTGGTGCATCTGGAATATATAAAAATCTGAAAAAAATCAGACCCCCCAAATTCAAAGACCCAATTCAAAAATGGGCATCTGAAATGAACAGACATTTCTCAAAGAAGTAAAAACAGTAAATAAACATATGAAAAAATGTTCAACATCACTGGTCATTCAAGAGATACAGATGAAAACAGCACTGAGATTCCACCTCACCCCAGAAAGAATGGCTGCTATCAAGAAATCAACCAATAACAAATGCTGGCAGGGGTGTGGGGAGAAAGAAACCCTTCTCCATTGTTGGTGGGAGTGCAGACTGGTGCAACCACTGTGGAAGTCAGTACAGAGATACCTCAAAAAACTAGGGCTAGAGGTCCCATTTGACCCAGCTATTCGCCTGCTGGGCTTCTTCCCAAAAGAATTAAAAAAGAGCACTACTTGACATTGCTGCTCCCACATGTTCTCTTCCATTCTCCGGCCAAGGTGCCCACTGTAACCTCAACAGGCCGACAGTGGTCGCAGTCCCCCAGCCTCTTAAGGACATGAAAGTCGGTGACTGAGTAGAAATCAGTCCTCACAGGAACCTTGGGCAGAAGTTGGACAATTGCGTCTCAGGAACTCAGGAAACTCATGCATCAGAAAAGGTGACTCATAAATAAACCAAAAGAATATGGCTGCACAGATATCAGAATCTGATCAGATAAAACTGTTTAGGGAATTCCTGGGAACCTACAATAAACTTACAGAAACCTGCTTTTTGGACTGTGTTAAAGACTTTACAACAAGAGAAGTAAAGCCTGAAGAGATCACCTCTTCAGAACATTGCTTACAGAAATATTTAAAAATGACACAAAGAATATCCATGAGAGTTCAGGAATACCACATTCAGCAGAATGAGGCCCTGGCAGCCAAAGCGGGACTTCTTGGCCAGCCCCGATAGAGAAGTCCCAGTGGCTGAGCTCTGGGTGGAGGCTGCCATGGCTGTTGCCCTGGGAAGGAGGACTCATCAGGTGGAATCCCGGGAAGTGGTGGGCACCATGTTGAGCCATCTGTCATGACTATTTGGCAAATGGAAACCACAGGAAAAACAAAATTACTGCTCACCAGGAATCAAAATAGAGGATCTTATTGTTCAGTGAAAATAATAAGGTGCAACATTTGTTGAGGCCTTAAGATTCAGTAGCTTGGTAGCTTAATTAGAAAAATAAGCCACTGTTTCTACAACTGTGACTGTTAATTTTAAAGCAAAATATGTGTTCAATCATGTAAGAGAAAAAGTTTTTTTGTTGTTGTTGTTGAGAAAAACATTATTGAAAGTGAAATAAATGGGAATATCACTGAGCAGTTGTTTGTAATATAAAGAACTCTGTATTCTGACTGGACTGTGGACACATTGAAGTGTTTCTCAGTCAGCTTCATTCTTCATGTTTTCTTTTTCATGTCTGCCTCAAATTGCTGATAAATACATAAAAGACTTGCTTACTAGTCATTGAAATGTACAACCTTTTTCTTGCCTCCCTCGTGAGGGTGGGCCTTAAATGTTCTTATCCTGTCTGCATGTTCATATACATTCAGGGAACATCCATCTGAGGCTGACTTGGGAATCCTTCCTTAAAGTCAACTTTATGCTCTAGTGGAGTATGTCTTGTTTTGCATTTTGTTCAAAAGCTGAGAGTCCAACGTGAATGGTTCTGAGTCTGACCAAAAACATACAGTTTACTGTCAGCTGTGATACATCAAATAAAAAGTGAACCGGAGTTCAAGTAGGATCTTAGAGCCAATGACTCCTGAAGCAAAGCCAAACATTTGCAGGAAATTCTAGTTTATGAGTAAGTACACCGAGCAATTTAGTAAATGTGAGAGAACTAATACATATTTATTAATCAAAAAAAATAATTAAAAGAATCATACCACACTGATATTTGTGCACCCATGTTTATAGTAGACAGTTAGTAATAGCTAAAGCTTGGAAACAGCCCAAGTGCCCATCAACTGTAAACTGGATAAAGAAGATGTGTTTTTTTATAAAATGGAGTACTACTCAGCCATAAAGAATGAGAAACTAGAGACATTTATAGCTAAATGGATGCATATTGAGGCCATAGTCTTAAGTGAAATAAATAGGACACACGTGTAAATACCAAATAGTTTCTCTAGTGTGAGAAACTGAAAGTGTAAATAAGGATTAAAATGATTAAAATGAATAATTGATAATTTGAAATAGGAAGAAAAGGTCCAAAGGCGTAGGGAGAGTGGGAGGGGAAGGGGAAAGGAAAGAAGGGAAAGGAAAAATTATGAGAAAAGAAAAAAATGGAAACGAAGTCTATGTAAATAGGGAAGGGTGGAGGAGGTGAAGGGCACACAGGGAATGGGGGAAAAAATAAGAACCAAGATACATCATGTACAGGTACAAGCACCCAATGATAAATATAAACGTATTGTATACCTAAAATATACCAATAAAAGAATTTAAGCAAAAAAAAAAGAGAAAACTCTTTGAAAGTAAAATGATGAGAAAAATAAAGTGTAGAGATTGCTTCTTTTTTGATTATAAGATTTTGAAAATGCAAAGTATAAAAGTCTTGCTTGTTCTGTTAAGTGAGGGGCATTAAAAATACTTCCCTTATACAATAAAAACTGGTAGCATCCAATATGTTATGTTTCTCATTGCATCCAGTAGTCAGAGATTACAAGACTTGCAAAAGCTTACTGAAATACACCACCTTACTAACCTGCCTGAGAGACAGGAAAGTATTAGTCATCCAAGTTGGAGTAAAAGATAGCACATCTCCGTGGGATATATCATATTTTCTCTCCATGATTAACTCTTAGTTCTAAACCACCAAGCAGTCTGAAAACCCACTGGCTGAAGGAATGAATAAATGACCTCTCTGCCAAGGCAGCTCCACCCAAAGCCACAACAGTGTCAGATGGCAAAGGGACCCCATGGTCCTGTGGAGGATGTCTGAGCTCCCTGGTAGAGTACATTATAGAATAACAATACCAAACAAACACCGAGTGCCTGCTGTGTACAGCTTCCTCTGGAGAGCCTTGTGTCTAACTTTTAGCACATACTCAGCCCTATGAGATAGGTACTATTAGTGTGTATATCATTGTAAAGAAGAACAAACAAAAATTCAGCAAAGTGCAGTTCAGCTACCCTTCAGCTAATATGGCTCAGTGCTCTGTGGGTGAAGCTGAGCTGTTGCCATCCTTGTCCTACATCAGACAAAAGAGCAGGAAGAGGACAGCAGCCAATCCCAAGCTGTTTGTTCTGAGACTAGAGAAGCCACATGAAATTGGTGTCTTAAATACATAGTTAGTAGGGTCAAAGATTTGAAACAGATGTTAGCAGGAAGAAAAAGAGAGAGGCACCATTATAATTATAATCGGTTAAAATTAAAGTGCTTTGTAAGTGGCATATGTTCTGTTAAATATAGAGGACTTTGCTGCAGACTAGAGGGACAAAGCATATGCATGGAGCAGGAAGTTCCTTCTCAAGGAAGATTTCAAGGGATGCAGGGGCAGGGGGAGACTAAGAGGCACAATTTGGTCTAGCGGAGATGAAAGTACAAGTAAAAGGTAAAGAGAAGGGAAAGCTGACCAGAGGAACAGAGCAGGTACATTGAAAATGTGAGCTAATTAACTGGTGGTAAATGTTCTTAAACCATTGATCTTAGCCAGAGAGCTAATGATCATCAAATGAGCTAGTGGTCTCATCAAATGAGCTAGTGGTCTCCTTGAAAAGAGCAAGAGCTTCTGTCCCTCGGGACGGCAGGCATATCTCAGTGGAGCACAATGTAGGTTATTGTAACTGACAAGAAGAAAAGTCCTGAGATCTGAAACATTCTTCCAAGATCTGGTCAGGGTAGTCTAATAAAAATCTGGTGCAATAATGGTAAGAAATATTATTTGTTGCTGTCCTTTTTGAGATGTGTGGACACACCAAAATTGGGGTAGAAGCTGGGCCCCGACCTGGTGACAACTGGATTGCAGGCTTTGGGGCAGAAAGAAAGCTGCTCTAACTGGAGAAAGGGAGAGGAATTTGGCTGGAGCGTAGGTTTCAGAGGCAGGAGGGCAGACCACTAGAGGAGGCAGAAAAGAGGCTGTGGTGATCGCAGCTGGCAAGTAACTTTTCTATGAGAAAGCAGCAGTGACTAATGGGTGTCACTGTGTGGTTCCCACAGGGATTGAAATGATCCCTCTGCCATCTCCCAAGAGAAACCCTTAGTAAGCACCCCAGTCCTCACTCCAGCAAGCCCTTTTATGTTCTCAGTCACCAGCTGTGATCCCAGCCAGTACTCTGGCTGACAGTTCCCTGAGAATTCAAATGCATTTCTGATCCTTGCTATCACCATCTAGGGGTCAGAGAAGCCCACTCTGTTTTGCTGGGACCTGGAAGGGTAGGGCAATGGCAGGATGAGGTTCCTGTCATGACCAATTCCTGGAGGGACTCTGTACACTTCACAGAAGTCCAGCTACAGTGGAGCCTTGCTGTCTACAGGAGTGGCCTTGATAACTGATCATTTGATTTTTGCTCCTTTTATGATTCACACTGTTTCTGCCTCACCCCAGCTTCCTGATCTCATCTCCCAGATGAACTCCCTGCACTGAATGCTCATTTCATTTCACTTGGAGGAAAAAATAAAACTAAGACATTCACCATTGTGTTTGTGTGAATCAAATCTTCACATAGCAAGTACGGCACTATATCTTGCCTTCATCCTGAGAAGAGCAAAGCAGACACTGCGTGTGGATGTAGAGGTTCAGGGACAAGAAAGAGAACCCTGGCAACTGAGTGACTCTGGGGCTCGTTGTCAAAGATCATTTCCCGGCCGCAGCTGTAGTTCAGTAGTAGATCACATGCTTAGCATGCACAAGGCCTTGGATTCAATACACACACACACACACACACATCTGTAGATCCGTGTTTTGTGATCCTTTAGCCTAGCTGTCTTTCATTCACTTCATCTCTCCCTCAGAGCATCATGTCCTGCTAGCAATAATGTTAACTGCACAAACTGTTCAGTTAAAAAATGATATTCAAATAAACACTTCACAAAGGAGTATGTACAAATTGCCAATAAGCATATAAAAATTCTCCATGTCATTAGTCATCAGGGAAATGAAATCAATGCTATAAGGTCAAATCACTACACACTCACTAAAAGTAGCTAAAATGAAAAAGAATAATAGAGTCAAGTTCTCCGAGTATAGGGCAACTATTGGTGGGAATATAAAATGGTACAACTACTTTGGGAACACATCTTCCCAAAGAGATATGAAAATATGACCATAGAGACATATGAAAATGCTTACAGCAGTTTTATTCATAATGGATAAAAGCTGGAAGTAGTCCTAGAGTTCATAAGTAAGATAATAGGCAGATGCTCTCAAACATATGTGCACCAACCAATGTTATTTAGCAATAGAGGTTAATATACTGATATGTACAATTTCAAAGAATACGAAAATCATATGCTGAGAAACAGGAGCCCTAAAATAGAGAACATATTATGTTCTGTTTGTATGAAGGTTCTAGGACAAACACAACTAATCCACTTAGTTAAAAAATAATGGTTGCCTTGTTGAAGATAGGTAAAGACAGTGATTAACTGGAAAGGGTAAAAGAGAGAAATCTGAACTATAAAAATAGAGATGTTGGCTCTTGGTAGAGCTTTAAGTTGCACAGATTTATATATCAATCAAACCCTATAGGGTAGTACAAATAAGATTTGTGCATTTTAGCCTATGTAAATTTTACCTCAGCAAGAAAGAAAATGAACTATAAACAAATGCTGACCTCTAATTATTGATGCATAAAATTAAGTATTTAGTGGAAAATGTACTCATTTCTGCAGCTATGAAATATTAAAAATACATTAATGTGTGGGTAGGTAGATAAATGATAAAGGAACTGTTGTAAAATGTGAATTGTAGGATGTAGGTGTTAGCATATGGATATTTACTACCAACATTTTGGTGGGTTTGACATTATTCATACTACGATGTTCAAAAACCTGGGAATGTCGACAAAACAATGGCTATGTTTGTTAAGAAATTACATTGTGCCTTATTCTCTGTTAATGTCAAAAATCTTAATTTTTAATCCTCTCAAAATCCTAATTGGTGTATATTACTATCCCCATTCTCTTCAGGAGAGAAAAGTAAATCCTAGAGATGATAAGCTAACTTTTCCAAAAATCAAATGGAAAAAAATAAAACGGGACAATCACTTTGTAAACCAGTTTGGCAATTTTATATAAAATTTTAAAAATACTGATATCTTGACCAAATCCAGTCAAGGAATACACCCAAAAAACACAAAAGCATAGGTACACAAAACACTTACACAAGAGTGCTTATTTTTTAAAGTTTTTAGCAGCTTATTTATAATATTATACTCAAATTCAAGTCTTCCTGGTTCCAAATTTCGTGCTCTTTATTATGATATACTGCTTTAAAAAAAATGGGCCGCACTCTGTGTCTTGAAGTGTCTCTTGTTTACATGGCTAATCAGACCTGATTTATAAAAGATTATGTTTTTCTCTGCCATTTTTGGCTCTGAATATCTCATATGGTGCTGGGACACCAGGCTAAGGGTGAAGAATCAGAGCCAAGAAGATGAGATGTCATCCAACACCAGTGAAGAGTACAAAGGTCAGGTCGGTGCAGCTTCATTGTACCCAGAGAAGCAAATGTGGGGTGCACTGTCAGTAGGATCCTGGAAGTGCCTGAGTTGGAAGGGCCCACGTACAGGGGCCAGCAAAGGTGTAGGGCCCTGAGACTGTATACAAACCAATCCAAGAGGACTGGTGGGCCAAACCCACTTTCTTTAGTGAATCTAAAGTATGAGCTGAAGCAAGACATTAGCTCCCACCCAAAAAAGAAGAAACACTGGACTCACAAGCATAGAGTCTAGCTTTTTGTCTTGTTTTTACCAGTCCTTACAGCCCTTTACCGCTATTTTAAATTCAAAACAAAATTGAGCAGAAAGTAGAGTTCCCTTCCCCCCGCATAAGCACACCTCCCGTATTACCAACATTCTCCACCAGAATGGTCCCTGTGTTACAACTGATAAACCCTTAAAGTGCATAGTGTATAGGAGGGTTCGGTCTTGGTGCTAAATATTATGTGAGTTCTGACAATCTGTTCTCCATAACAACATCACGTGTAAAGTTTCACTGCCTCAAATGTAGTGTATCTGCACATCTATCCAATTACCCCACCCACCAAACTCCTGCCAACCATTGAACTTTTCCCTGTCTGCATAGTTTTGCTTTTCCCAGAACATCAAACAGGTGGGCTCATATAGGATATAATGTTTTCATATTAGCTTCTTTCACTTAATGATAAACAATTTCAGTTTTTTTCATGTCTTTTCCTAGTGTGATAGCTTATTTCTTTTGAGTGCTGAATAATATCAAATTGTCTGGATGTATCATAGTTTATACATTCATCTACTGAAAGATATTCTGGCTGCTTCCAACTTTTGTCAATTATGAGTACAACCACTATAAACATCCATATACAGATTTTTGAGTGGATGTAAGTTTTGCAATCATTTGGCAAGGAGTGTAATTATTGGATTAAACAGTCAGACTATGTTTAATTTTATAAGAAACCACTAAACTGACTTCCAAAGTGGCTGCGCCACTTTGCATTTTCACCAAGAATAATGAAAACACCTATTGCCCTGCATCCTCCTCAACATTTTGTGTGGCCAGTATTTGGGATTTGGGTCGTTCTGAAAGGTATGTCTCCATTTTTTTTTCCTCATAATTTTTCCTTTCCTTTCTTTCCTTTCCCCTTCCCCTCCCACCACCCCTACCGCTTTAGACCTTTTCCTGTTTCACAATATCAATTATTCATTATTAATCCTTTTAATCCTTATTTACACTTTCAGTTTCTCACACTATTTTGTATTTACACGTGTGTCCTATTTATTTCACTTTAGAGTATGGCCTCAATATGCATCCATTTAGCTATAAATGACTAGTTTCTCGTTCTTTATGGCTGAGTAGTATACCTAAAATGTACCAATAAAAGAATTTAAGAAAAAAAAAATGTATGTCTCATTTTTTAATTTGCAATTCCTGAAGGACATATGTTGAACACCTGTTCATATGCTTACTTGCCATCTGAATATCTTCTTTGGTGAAGTGTCTGTTCAAGTCTTTTACATAGTTTTTAAATAAGTTGTTCATTTTCTTATTTTTAAATTTTGAGAGTGTTCTGTAAAATTGTGATAGCAGTCTTTTACGAAATAAGTATTTGCCAATATGGTCTCTCGTTCTGTGTCTTGTCATTTTGCTCCTTTGAAGTTGTCTTTCACAAAACAGAAGTTTCTAATTTAAATAATGTTCACCTTATCAATTCTTTCATGAGTTATGCTTTTGATACTGTACATAAAAAGTCACCACCATATCCAAGGTCATCTAGTTTTTCTACATAAGGCCTAGTTTTGAGGACCAGTTTTCTCAGATACCCGGAACTCAACATCACTGAAATTCCATTGTATGACAAATTAAACATACATCTGGTTTTGGCAAGATTCAGCAAGGCAAATGATTATAACGAGTCTCTGCACTTTTAACACATTAAGAACATTAACATATATGTAGGTTTTAAAGGCACTGGAAATATTGTTATGGAACCAAGTAAAAAGCAGGAACCAATGCTAAGGAGATATAACACTGAGATTTCCACCTCACTGGTTTTCTGTGTGGCATGAGAGCATGCTAGCTAAAGTTGATGTGGGGCTTGCAAACAAAGACACCTGTGCTTACCAACTGTGAAGACTGCAATAAATTAATGTGTTCTGCCTCTGTTTCCTCTTTTGTATTAGGGACAGTAATAGTTTCTACCCTTGTAGTGGTTGTGTTAAATGGGTTAACATGTAGAAGTGGTCCTGGCACAAAACAAGGGCCTTGAGAGTTAGCAGTGATGTCATCAGTGTTGGTGGGTTGCTGCTGTCCTTGGGCAGCTGGATACCCTGTCTGAGTTATAAGGCCTTAGAAGCTCCTGGCAACCACTACTGCCACATTATTCCTGACAACTTCTCTGGCTGTGTGCATCTGTCTCAACTAGTCACAATACAGAGCTGAAGTGTAATAATTTGTGCCTTGTTGTAAGTCTCAATTTATTACATAAATAATACTTCCTTATTCCTTCTTTCAGAAACTTCTTTGTTTTTCCAGTTCATTCAATTTACTTAGCTCTTTGTAACCCTTCTCCCACTTCTGCCAAAGTTCAGTCAACTAAAATTGCAAAGCTTTTTAATTATGAGTTGCCTATGCTGAATCAATAGCCTTGAATAAAGCAGAACTTGTCCCATCTTTCAAAACTCTATTTCCATAGCCTTAGATCCCATGTATTGCTCAGAAAACAATATAATCATAGAATTTAATTTTACTTGCACAGCTATTCAAAACAACCAAGGTTCAGAGGTTCTCAAAATCAATACCAGTTTGCCATCTCTAGACATGAATAAAAAAGCAATATGAACAATTATATAATGGCTAAGCTGTCTTTAATTATAAAAAACACAAACAACATAGGCAGGATACAGTGATTAAAAGTGTGGATTTGAATCCTAACCTGCCACTACTCACTGCATAATAAGCATCTCCCTTGACCTTTCTGAACATCAATTACCTTACAAATAAAGATAATTAATATGTACCTCTACACACTGTTGAATAAATGAGATAATTACTGTAAAGTGCTTACTATACAGGCTGACTTAGGAAATACAAAGAAATGTTTTAAGTCAAATTATTTTAACTTTGAATTGTCACTGTTGTACACATGTGAACCACAAGCAGAATTTTCTAAAAACTTTCAGTTAATTAAATATATGTGTAATATAGGTAGTTTTGTTCTATTTAACGTGACTTACAGCCATAGTCTGTCTTGTTTATATATCAGATTCATTGATCTGAGAACTGGTGTGCCCCTGAGCTGAGACAAGGATCTTGAGCTCCATTATCATGCATGACCAAGAAGAGATCAAAGAAAACCTTATTTTATTTCTGAAACAATACAAAGTGACAGACCAAAAACAGCAATTTCTACATCCTGTGTTAGTTCTAAGGAGTACACCACACCTCTTGACCGCTTCCTGACCTGCTATCCTCCACCATTCCTCTGGGAACCAGAAAAAATTTACTCCCCAGCTCACCCTCCTTGTGCACACTTTACCCTCCAACTGCAAATAAAGTTGTCAGAGTGCCAGATTCCTTTCGAACCATTGTGCAACAACTGGAAGAAAGAAAGGAAGGGTGGGAGGAAAAGAGGGAAAGAAGGAAGGAAGGAAGAGAGAGAGAGTGAGAGAGAAAGAGAACCAGCCAACCATGGTAGCACAGGCCTGTAATTTCAGCTCTCAGGAGGCTGAGGCAGGAGGATCACCACAAGTTCAACACCAGCCTGAGCTACATAGTGAATTCAAGACCAGCTTGGACTACATAGCAAGACTCTGTCTCAAAAACAAACAAAAAAGAGGGATGGAGAGAGGGAGGAAAGGAGTGAAAGGAAATATGGTTCTTGCCTCCGAGAAGTATCTGATGGACAACCTCCAGAGTCCAGCAATAGGTGTGCAACTTCTGGAAAGAGGATTAACTGACAATGATTCTGGGTTTGGTAGAGTCATTTATACCCCTAACATGCATCTAATTATTTAAATATCAGGTGGCTATTGAGCAGGTTGAAGGGAGGAGCAATTTTCAGTCTAGCCCTTGACTAGGTTGGAAGGCAACATCGTGGGCTTGGACAAATTGTGTGCAATGGCCAGCAGTGGGAATCAAAACTTGCTTTCATCTACTAGTGCTTTTGAAAATCCTTTGGGAACTCAACAACAAAAAAGAAAGGTTCGTTTTCTTTTTCAGCACTCAAAATGCTAAAGACAATTAGATTTTTTTTGAAGTGAATCTTGGGGCTCTTCTGGGAAAATGGCAGAGTGATAAGCAACAATTCAGCTTCTCCAAGATTTGTAATCCAGACACTGGAAAATAACCACTTGGTGAGGAAAAAAGCAGAAGGAAGTAGATCCCTGGGAACCAGGAAGGCTCTCGAAGGAAAATAAAACCTACAGAGAAATTGAAGAGACAGAACGCCATTTAAAAAAGGGAAAAAGAGTCAATGTGCACTTTCTCCCTAGCTCCCAGTTCACGGCTTGTGAGAAATGAAGATCGAATCTTCAGAGAAAAAATGAAAATGGGGGACTCCTGGGGGATACAGGGAGAAACCCAAAGGTAGAACTGACTGGCAGATTCGATGAGCTGCAAGAGCTGGTGACTCCAGTCCTAGTGCCCACCATATGCCCAGGAGACAGTGTTGGTTGGATGCTATTCCCGGGAGTGGTTGAAGTGTTTGAACCCAGGACTCAGAGCAACCCCCAGGACAGCTTCAATTCAGGGCTCTGAGTGTTACTTTCCCACAGTGACTGGATGAGTGACAGCCATGGGAGACAGCCGTGGTCAGGGAATCACAGGCAGGCTGACAAGAGACTTCCTGAGGAGTTTAAACTAAAGGATACAGGCTCTACTCCTGCAGCCAGAGGCCAGCCTAAGCCTGAATTCCTCTGGCTTTGAAATCACCAAATCAGCACTCTCATGCTAATCATACTGCCTCTTGGTGCCTGCATCTAGCATGAATATGGGGTCTGACTACCTTTTTTGTCCACCAGTGTGAGCAGGGACACATCTTGACTTGGACACTGTCCCAGAATGGTGGATCCCAGAAGAAAACCACATGTTAGAAATCACAGAGAAATTTCTTTTTTGTTGTTTTTGTTTTGCTTTTGGTTTTTGGTTTTTATGAGTGAGTGGATTGTTTTTAGTTTACTTTTTATTTGTTTGTTTGCTTATTTCTTTGCAGTTTCTTTTCTTTTCTTTCCCTTTTTTCCTCCTTTTTTCATTTTCTGTTTTCTTTTTCACCAGTTTATTTGGGCTTAGAGAATTTTCCTTTGTTCTTAGTCCTTGCTTTTAATTTCTTTTTCTTGCTTCTTTTTTTTCTTTTCTCCCTTTTAATTTTTTATCTGTAATATATTCTCTCTTATTTTTACTCTCCATATAATTTCCTTCTTTCTTTCTCCCTCTTTTCCTTTTATCTTCTATTTTTCATCAGTTTTTTTCTTACCTGTATCTAATTCTATAAACATCCTTCCAGTCTCCAATAAGATACTTTGTATCACTTCTCTCTCCTCATATCAGAATCTAAGGTTTAAAAGCTTTCCTCTTTCATTCCCCCATTCTCAACACCTATACCTTTTTTTGTTTTGTTTTTAGGTACCAGGGATCAAACTTGGGACCTTGCACTTGTGAGGCAGGAGACAGCACCACTGAGCTAAATCCCCAGCCCCCAACACCTATATCTTTAATAGTATAAGCATAAAGGTTTGTTAATTTTTTGATAGTTAATTAATGCTATAAAATTACTGCTGAATTCTTTTCTACCATTAGTGGAGATAAATCTGTCGCATTTAGTACATATTAGCTGTAAGTCAATACCTGGCTTGTCTTAATGTTGACATCATAATTGTGGATTTCTTCTCTAGGATAAAGGTGTATAATTGGTTCTTATGTTAATATCCAATTTGTCTGACTAAAGCTTATTCACTTGATATTAATAGGATCTCATCATTGTTACTATTTCTCTGTAAGCCAACACTGAGATTACCTTTGTGATATTAACAATACTAGAGGACATTCCCAGAGAACTTGGTTGCTGGACTAACTACACTGTATCCTCTCCTCCCAAAGTAAACAAGGAGGTTGGATCTTGGGGTTATAGTAAAGGATTATAGTTAGACATGCCCAAAATACAGCAGTGGAAAGCAACTAAAGAGATTTCTATACTAGCAATGAAGTCTTTAGACTATAAGCATCCACAAACCTCAGCACCAAACCAATGAATAAATAAAGCAATAGAAATATAAGAAGACAAAGCCATAGAGTGTCTCTGCAAATTCTCAACTCTCCAAAGCCATTTCAGGGGCACCAAGTGGCAGAATAATATAACCCACACACCCTAATCACTCAAAAGGATAATAGAGGAAGTTAGAAAACAAATCAAAGAAGTATTCACTGGGATCAGAGAATATGTAACTAAACAGACAATGGAAATAATAACCAAAAAGATGCAAGAGTTTTCATAAGACATTAATAAAAAGATATATTAGCTAAATAAAATGATACAAAACATGAATGACCAGTTTACCAAATAATTAGAGTCTATGAAAAGGTTTCAATTAGAAATCCAGGAGATTAAAAATTATTCTGAAAGTATGGGCAGCAAGACCAACCAATATGAGAACAGAATTTTGGAACTAGAAGACAATGATGCCTTCAAAGACCAACTACTCAGACACTGTAGAAAGAGAGCATAAAAAAAAGATCAAACTGCTGCTAGATGACACAAGAAGACTAAGAATAATTGGAATAAGTGAAAAATCAGAAGATAACACAAATGTCATAAAAAACTTGTTCACAGAAAAAAATGGCAGAAAACCTCCCATATATAGGGAAAGAAAAAGCATACAGATAAGTGAGGCATATAGAACCCCAAAGAGCCACAACCAAAAGAACCTGTCTGTGCCACATTATACACAAAGTACCAGAAGTTCATCACAGGGACAAAAAACGTAAAAGCTGTTAGAGAAATGCAATAAATCACATATAAAGGTAAATCCATTAGAATCACAGCAGACTTCTCTATACAAAAGTTAGAGGTCTCCCAATGACAAATGACATTATATTGTATACCTAAAATGTACGAATGATTAAAATGAATAATTGATAATGCAAAATAGGAAAAAAAAGGTCCAAAGGGGTAGGGGAGGAGGGAGGGGTAGGGGAAAGGAAAGGAAAAATTATGAGAAATGGAAAAAATGGAAACAAAGTCTTTGTAAATAGGGAAGGGTGGAGGGGATGAAGGGAGGGCAGGGGAATGGGGAAAAAATAAGATACATCATGTAAAGGTAAAAGTTCCCAATGAGAAATGTAAATGTATTGTATACCTACAATGTACCAATAAAAGAATTTAAGGAAAAAAACAAAACAAAAGTTAGAGGTCTCAATTCCCCAATCCAGACAGATTGGAAGTATGTGTCAAGAAACAAAACCCAACAATATGCAATATACAAGAAATACATTTAATTCAAAAAGAAAGTCACAAGATAAAAATCAAAGGATGGAAAACCATATTCCATGCAACAGGAACCCACAAAAAAGTAGGAAGTAGCTGTTCTAATTTCAGACAAAGTGTACTTTAAGCCAAGACTGATTGGAAGAGATGAACAATGTTATTACATAATGGTTAATGAAAAAATGGTTAATGAAACAATTCATAACAATTATAAACATATATGCACCAGATACCAGTACACCCAACTTCTTAAAACAAACACTAATGGACATGAAAAATCAGATAAACACCAATATAGTAGTAATGAGGAACCTCAAAACCCCACTGTCACAAATGGGCTGATCGACAAAAAAAAAAAATCAACAAAGAAATATAAGAGTTGAACCAAATCTTTGAACAAATGGACTTAATAGATATCTATGGAGTGTTCCATCCAAAAACAACAGGATACACATTCTTCTCAGAAGCAGCTGGAATTAATGGGTTATCTCAAGAGTGAGTCTGCTGTAAAAAATAGTTTGTCTAAATTTCTCTTGACCACATGAGTGTCCATGCTGCTTCAGGACTCTGCCAGCAAGAAAGTCATCCACAAGTGACCCACCAATCTGGGATGTGACAATGAGTTAATATAGACTAAAAAAAGAAAATTACATACCTAGTCTGTAATGTCACTTGCAACAAAAAAGAACTAAAACAAATACATACACAGCTTTGCAATATAAAATGGATTTTTAATCTAATTTTTTAATCTAGTCAAATAATTTAAGGTCAGTGTTCCAAGTGCAGAGATAATACTTCCAGATATTTCATAAGATCTCATGTGAGTTGTAATATCATTTTATCCATGGTTTCTTTTGAGTATCTGTTACTATTGGGACTTCAGTAAATATTTTAAGTAACATACAAGTTACTTGAAAATAACTTTGCTTATGATGAATTGTGTTTACTTTCTTTGTTAAAGCGAATACTTACTACATATTATTTATGCTATTTTTTTCTTCTGCCACCCAATGACCTGAATGAAAGTTGTAAACTCACCCTGCTCTGTGGAAATGCGACTACTAAGTCATGAGAATAAAAATCTTTCAGCCAACAATTCTTCTAAGGAAGAGTCGTGACTGAATTATGATGTTGATTTACTATATTCGTTTACTGTGTTTTGCAACTGCTTGGTTTATAGAATGCTAATTTGTGTATTTAACAGATGTTTGTTGTGTTGGTCCCATGGTGGGTATAGAAATACAGCAATAAAAGGGTAGATGTGATAAACAGTGTCACCAAACCTGACATGAGCAGTGAGAGAGCTCACCCCAAGAAAGCAGTGGAAGAGCTGCCTTCTGAAGGTGGGCCAAGCAGAGAAACAAGCAATGGACGCCAATTCATGTGAGAGCCAGACAAGCTGAAAGAATTGCAGTGTCATTGGAGGGGAGGTAACAAGGTCTAAATAGCAGGGAGAGCTGAGGCTTGAGACTCAGACAGGAGCCAGGAAGGATTCAAAAGCCATGTATTGGATTGCACGAGATAGTATAGAAAAATCAAAGATGGATATATAGGAGACAATGAAAATCATAATTTTCAAAATGAAATTGTGACTTCAAGACACAAGCCTAGTTTTGTTTTGTTTTTTTCTCCCAGAACAAAATAAGCCTGGTCAATTCCCTTTTACCAGCAAAGTGTTCTCTTTTTACTTGCAAACGCACCATTACTTTCTGTGTGTAGACCACCTTTTCCCAAGACCCAAGATAGAACTTCCTATACATTCACAAAATCCAAGGACTCCACCACCAAAAACACATAAATATTCCCAGCTCCAACTTGCAGTGCACCTCTGTCTTTTGAGGGCTTGCACTCTATTTCTTTGAGTGTGTACTTTTAAATTTCTGCCTTATCCTTTGTCCTTTTATGCCTGTTTTTCACAAATTCTGAAAATTATTTTTCTGCTATTTGAGTCAGCAAACCTGCAACTTAATTCTACAGGGAAGGGTGGGTTTCACTTCCTCATCATCCCTTGGAAACTTCCCAGGATCTTGTCCAGGAACATTCCAGACATTATTTTAATACTAGTTCTTTTGTTTGTTTGTTTTTCTTATTTTTTTATTAGTGCATCTTTGCTGTACACAATGTTTACATTCCTTATGTGGAGTTGGTACATGTACATAACACCTCTTAATTTTATTTTTTATCTCTTCCCCTCCCCTTCTTCCCCTCTCCTTCCATCTCTTGATCTTCATTTCCTACTTCTTATTATTTATCTTTTATTTTGCTCTCTATATAAGTTTCTCATATAAGAGAAACCACACAATATTTAAACTTGTGTGTCTTTTATTTAACATTATGTTCTCAAGGTGCATCCATTTTCCTACAAATGACACAAATTTATCCTTCTTTATGGCAGAGTAGTACTCCGTTGTATGCAAATACTACATTTTCTGTGTCTATTCATCTTTTAATAGGCATATAGTCTGCTTCCAAGATTTAGCAATTATGAATTATGCTGCTATAAACACAGTATGCATGGCATCACTGTAATATGATATCTTTCTCTTTCAGGAAGATACCTAGAAGGGGAATAGCTGGGTCAAATGGTATTTCTACCTTTAATTGTTTGAGGAATCTCCATAGAAAGATAAAATAGATGAAACTCTTGAAGTCAGTGTTGTAGGCAAGGACTTTCTGAACAGAACTTTGGACAGAAAATAGTTCCCAGAATCAACATATTGGACAATGTTAAATTAAAAAGCTTCTGCACAACAAAAGGAACAACCAACAAGGGAAAAGTCAACCCACAGAATAGGAACAAATTTTGGCAGCTATTCCTCAGAGGGCTATTAACTAGAATAAAATGAGCTAAAAAAAAATCAGATCACTCAAAACATAAAAAAGACTACTTCCTTTGTAGTGATTAGATCTTTCCATTTTCTAAATAGTACTATTTAGAAACAGCTATTTTCTAAATAGCACTATAGGAAAAAGTATAGAATTCTATAAAATTACTCTTGACCTAGAGTTTTTCATGTGTGAACATTCATAGTTTGGTAGATGACCAAGCTAACTTTCAGAAGTCAGTACTCTGTAGAAAGAATTGAGAGTACTTTGGAGGCAGAATTGGGTGATATCTATAGATTAGTAGGCCACTCTAGAAAAAAGAGCCAAGGAGAATATTTGAATTTTGATGACAAGACAAAAAGAGCAGCACAAGGAAGAGAAACAAATTACATTTTGAAAGCTATAGCAATGGACCCTCTGTGTTTCAGAATTTGATGTTTATCTTTTCAATTTCTGCTTATAAAGTATATACCCCTAAATCAAGCTTTATTTTTCATTTAACGCAATATTGTATCTAACACATGGCTGGTTCAGTTAATTTAAGATGAGGAATTGCAAATTTAACATGTCCCTTTTTCACATCTGTTTTGCTTCAGCTATCATAATAATGGTATTTTTTAAAAAGATCAAAATGTGGAACTGAATCATTTCTTAGCACTATGAAAATAGAATCTAGAACTTAGAGGCAAGAATAGTAGGCTCCTACACTTCATTTAAAATTAAATTCAACTTTAAAAATTTAAGAGACTTATTTGCATTATTTTCTTTCTTAAATGTTTTTTGGTGAATTTTCAGATTTAAAACAGACTGAGTTCTATTACTATGCTTTTTGTGTGTATACAATTATTTATGTCATTCATATTCATTCCTTTCCATTTTTAAAATATCCTATTTTCATTTTGCCTTTACTTCAAAAGATAGAAACAATTTTATTCCTAGAGTAACCCTAAAAATATTCCACATATAGACTCCATTATTGAATTATTTGGGACTCTTTTTGTTACTGTAGGTAATAGGGTCCCAATGGATTCCTAGGGTCTTGTGCATGATGAACAGGAGAAATGGATTTGACATGAGACTAAGCTAACAGCAGCAAAGTGTAATTTGATGACAGAGTGAGCAGGCTTGTGCCAGTGAAAGAAAAATGGCATGAGCACGGAGGGCATCAAGTTTAGGGATTTAAAATGGTGCACGCAGGCCTAGGGCACCTCCCATTGGGTCTTCCAGAGCATGATTGACAACATGACTGACAGGGCACTGAGTCATGTCAGCTGTGTCTTCTGTGCATGTTCTTTCTCATAATTCACTGTTATAATTGGACTATGAGATGCAGTCCATATGCATGAAGCTTCAATGAGCTGCAGGTGAAGAAAGGTTACTGTAGGTTATGCAGGAGGCATTGGCATGAAGATGTCCTGTTTGGGGATTTTGGAATTTTCCACTGCAGGCTCAGGGGTCTTTGTTTTACTTATCTCTGCTCCTAGGGTGTTACCCAGGTTCAGGTGAATGGAGAGGAGTGGCCCTATAGCTGCAATTGTATTAATTATATTATTTTGATTGCAAATTATTAGAAACCCAGTTCATATGAGCTTAAACAAAAAAAGGGAATTTTATTGACTCACCTGTGGAAACCACGTGGTTTTAAGGACGATGAGAATTAAAACTAATAATCTTCCAGGTAGCCATTGCTTCCTCTTACCTATGATTCTCTGAAGGTTACATTCCTTCTCCACACAGGGCAGGTGACAGGGCCATCTTCTCCTCATAGCACCCATCCGTGGAGCTCTGCATCAAGGAGAAAAAGAGTGTCCTTTCCCCATATCAGTTGTGAAAAGACTCAGCAGGGGAGAATTCTCATTGGCCTGATTTTTGTGTTAGGGGGCAATCTCTAGCTCAATTACTATTCTGAAGGTGACATGCCATGGTGGATTGCTTCCATTAGAATCACATAGTTTGAGGAAAGCTTTGGAGAAAAAAAGGTGATGGGGCTGGGGCTGGCTGATAAACAGGGCTGTGGTGAGAGCAGCAGGGCGGCTGCTGGCTCCTTGTTATCTCTGTGCTCCTATGGATGGGGGTAGCTGGTCTGCTTGGGCAGGGGTCCAACTTGGACCTGTCAGTTAGCTTAACAATAAAGAAGACAGCATGGGAAGAAATGAACCTGTATTGGAGCTGATTAGTGAGAGAGACTTTAGGTTTATGGAAGGGTTTGGCAGCTATAGAATGTGTAGATGATAAAGAGATATAAGTGGAAAAAACATTTTCAGGCTTATCAGTTTTAATTTTAATTGCATTTCCTTTTGGCTTTTTTTAGACAATAAAAATACTTAAACTATTTTTAAAATTGTTCTTGGACACCATGTTTGTTTTTTTGTTTTTTTTGTTTGTTTTTGGTGCCAGGGATGGAACTCCGGCCCTTCCGCTTGCAAGGCAAGCCTCGGATCCACTGAGTTAAATCCTGGCCCCACCATGTTTGTCTTAATTCAGATGTGATTCTAATTAAATGGACTAATCCTAGAAGCAGTCAAATTCAGTCATCTTACACATATTTCTAAAAGAATTGAATAAATGTTGCTTTCCACTGGTGTTAAGACTAGTATATTGCTTTTGAAGTTTAAGGCTTTTTTCTCCTAGTGATATAGGCAGAACAGATTAACTCCCAAACTTGCTATATATCCAAAGTGCGAGTTCGTGTTTTCTAAAATCAAAGAATGTGTAAGACCGAGGGCCTTACCAAACGCTCTGAGGAGCTGACTGCAGCGACAAACACCCGGGAAGGAACACACCAGACAAGTTGGAAAATAAAACAGACCTTTATTAGTCTGGCCAGATGGCACTCCCAAAGCAAAGTAGCTAAGAGAGGCAACTGGCTCAGAGTCCAAGGCTGTTTTATAGGGGGTTGAGGGGGAGGTTGACATGTAGATTTACAAAAAAAAGGAACGAAGGTTAGTGGTTGACTGTCACGTACTGATGGTCAGCAGACATACACACTAATGGTCACGACCGTCATGTACTGATGGTCAGCAGACACATTGATGGATTGTTCTACAGGTAGTGGGCCCGGGAACATTCGTTCTCCAGACAAACAAGGGGTTGAGTAATTTTACTTAGAAACTTTGTTTCGTTACAGATTCTATCTATTATCCCAGAACTAACAAGCACATTTTAACCATTAATTTACAAGTACAATAGAGGCTAGGGGAATAATTGATTTTGGAATCATGCAGTCCCACACTGCTTCTCAAAGGTGTTTTATGGGACAAAGCCACATGGGGAGGCAGGTTCAAGGTGGGACAAAACTATAGCCAATTAGTAAGATTGCAAGTACAGTTGCTCAGGTAATACTGATCCAATGAGAAATCACAAGGTGGACAAAACTATGATCAGCCAATAAGATAACCATAAGTATAGTCCCTTAGGTAATATTGATTAAATGGGGATCAAATGGGGAAGCAAGTCCTGTAGCAAGTACAAGGATTTTTGGTAAGGGGTGGGTCAGGGAACTTTCCTGGAAGATCTTGGTCCCCCACCTAGGTGAAGGCATTTTTTTTTTTTTTTTTGGTATGGGGATCGAACTCTGGACCTTGTGCTTGTGAGGCAGGTGGTGGCATCACAGAGCCAAAGCCCCAGCCCAAGATGATTGATACCTATTTAGAATATCAATCACTGCTATTCATCCTATGTGGGTGTGGTAGCTTCTCTTCTTTTACAATGCTGGCCTTTAGTGAATGTGTCTTGATTGGCCTCCATGTTGGCTCCTGAGCCCACCCTGTCTAACTGTCTACAAGATATCTAATTAACTTACCTAGTTACACGACTAACAAACAAGATTTTAAGCTAATTATTGGGCAAAATATTCAGCTGACATTGAACAAACACATTTAGAAGAGTTCCAGATGGGGATCAGGCTAGGAAGTAACCTGGAGCGGTGATATTATTGTATTTTTTTAGTTGCCACTGATCACTGTTCTTTTATTTTACTACAAAATTTTTATTATGAAAATGTTCAATCCTTTTTTGTTGTCGTTGTTGCTAAGGATCAAACCCAGAGTCTGTCTTCTCCTTGGCAAATGCTCTACCTCTGAGCCACATCCCCAGCATTCTTTCAAAAAGCTGACAAATAGTAAAATAAACACCAACTTTATTCTTCGCCTGTATTCACACTGGGCTACCATCCTCTTTCTTCTCATCTCACTCTTGGAGACATTCTTCTGCACTAACTACATTTTATTGTATAATGATTATTTTTTACCTTTCTACCTGGTATTTATTTTTGTGTATAAAGTGGTAGAGATAAAAATTCATTCTTCATGGTGAATACCAATGAGACAGGGAGCACCACGGTGGGGCAGTTGTGGGGCAGAAGGCTGGGATGACACAGAGTCACTGCGCTGGGTCTGAGGAGGTCCCTGAGGCCAAAATAAGGAATCTAACCCAGTCTTTTGTAGAATGTTTGCAGATCACTGACACTCCTTGCAGAAAAATAATTTTTAGGATGTGTCAGTAGGAAGCATGGGGAAAAGTTTATTAGGCAGAGATTTTAGGACATATTCAAGAGTGGAGAGCAGATGCTCAGAGAAATAAAATGCACTATTTTCTGGAACAGGGACTATTTATGCTTTTCTTGAAAGGGTGAAAACCCTGAGAAAATGTGGCCAGTCTCCAAGAAGGGTACTAGCCCATTCTATAGGAATGCCCTAGTTTGGGGAGTTTTTGTTTTTGAGATAATTTAAACATTCTTTGGATTCTCTCAACCTGTTCCTTTATCTTAGTATAAGGCTCCTGCTCAATTAAACCAATTTAAGTAGTTTTAATATTCTGAGAAACTTTGGGTGTGCTGAGTTTTGGTAGGGAAGGAGCATAAATTTAATTAAAGGAATGCTAATGGATGCCTTCAATGAGTTTGGCTAGGTTCTAGAAGTTGCATTCTTAAAAGTATAATTTTTAGTTATGATTTCCCTTTCTCCTTCCTATCTTTTATTTCTTTTCCCTACCTCACCTGGGCAGTATAAATTATTACCTTTTGCAGTTTGGCATGTTTCAACAGACCTGTCAATGACATACTGATAAAAACTGCAGATGTAGAATGTTTGCATGAAATGAAAAATCATTTCCAAGAAAAGAAACCAAAACAAGTCCTCTAGCTTCAACTGTTCATAGTCAACTTAAAATCACTAATTTGAGGTCACATAGCTGGGCAACACATTAATACCAATAGTTTCTCACTAGCTTTGTAATAGATAACACCTCTGAAGTATGAATTTGGTTATTTGTGTAGTTGCTTGTGTTATTTCCCAGGGATCTGAAGACAAACTTTGCTGAAAACATTGACCCTTCACTTGAGCCAACAGAAATCTGAATGGTGATGAAAATGGAACAAAAGGCTTGGCTTCTCTGTCTTCATAATGTGTCTGTCACCTTTATTATCATAACCCTTGCATCAGACTTTACTTAGCCCTCTGTGTAGTCATGCTGATTATCTAAAAATGTTAAGCCCAAGACTATAATTTAGTGTTAACTTGATCTATTGCCCATTGGATCTGGTATGTGTTTTCTTTTTCTTTCTCTCTCCATTCTTTTCTGTTCCTTCCTTTGTACTTCTTCAGAAAAGGCCAAGCACCTGATATCTTTGGCCCTATTACAGACCCCAGATGCACAAGGCTGGGATGTTGTGCATAGGATGATGCCGTTTGTTACATGAAAATTCAAGATTCTAGGGTGAGTTGACCACCATCACCAGTGGTCTAAGTCCGTCCAAAGAAGAAACACTTTTTGGAAAAGTGTCTCTGGCCAATGGAAATTACTAGACTTTAGCCTACCCCAACAAATCAATAAAAACTTTCTGTTCTCTCTGTTCTGTAGATCAGCAGTTCAGTCACTCTCTGGACCAAATGCCAGACTGCTTCAGCTAAAACTATTTTGGCTGAAGACTGTTTCCCTTCCCAATAAAGCTTTGGCTGTGCAGAAATCTGTGTGCTTCTGATATTTGTCCCAGTCTTGTTTCTACCCACTCTGGGTTAAAAGATCCTGTCATTGGGTATCAACAAGGCTGAATATTAAAGTATTTTCTGGGGTACAAATATATTATTTCATATTTACTTTATGGTATTGTGGTGGGACTCAACAAATGCCATGTCTTCTTTGCCATGTGTCCCTATTTTATTCATCAGTAAGAAACTGTAGAGGGAGGCGAGAAATTTGAAGCAAATTGGGGACATACTCTTTCCTGTTCACTGAAAGTATCCTTCTAGCAATGACTTTTAGCATGGCAATGGCCTTGTTTTCAGTAGCAGTTGTTCCAGTTTCCAGTTTATATCACACTTCCAGATCCAGCTTGTTTTCACCCCTTCTGAAATATTAATACCAATCAGCTGTGACCCTTCCTCTAAGGTCTAGGTCCCTACTCTGATGGGCCTTTCCTCCAAGCTTTCTAGGTTTTAAAACAGCTGGCCTCTATTTGTGAGTTCCACATCTGTAGACTGAACCAACTATGGATGGAAACAACTAAAAAAAAAATTGCAACTGTACAGAATATGTACCTATGTTTTTCTTTATCATTATTCCCTAAGCAAAGTAGTAACAACGACTATTAGAAATATTCACATTGTTAGGCATTATGAATAATCAAGAGATGACTTAATGTATACAGGATGAAGTGCATAAGCTATGTGGAAATAGTGTGTCATTTCATATACAGGACTTGATTATCTTGGGAGCTTGGTATCCATGTAAGGTCCTAGACCTAATGCCCCACAGGAATAAGAGATGACTCTAATCACAGACTACTCCTTTTGGATTTTTTTTTAAAATTATTTTATTAGTGCAAGTGTGTAGTACATAAAGTTTACATTCTTTTTTGCTCAACCTTTTAATATAAAAAATTAACTGATGTACAAAAATGTGAAAGTGTTGACAATGACAACATATGAAATCTTTTTTTTTCCATTTAGTTTATTGGTACACTTTAGGCATACAATACAGTTACATTTATCATTGGGATCTTGTACCTATACATGATGTATCTAGGTTCTCATTTTTTCCCCATTCCCTGCCCTCCCTTCACATTGTCCACCCTTCCCTATTAACAAAGACTTTGTTTCCATGTTTTTCCTTTTCTCATATTTTTTCTTTTCCCTTCTTTCCTTTCCCCTTCCCCTCCCAATTCCCCTATTCCTTTAAACATTTTTTTCCTACTTCACGATATCAATTATACATCTTGATTCTTATTTATACTTTTAGTTTTTCACACCAGAGAAACTATTCAGTATTTACACATGTGTGTCCTATTTATTTCACTTAAGAGTATGAACTTAATGTGCATTCACTTAGCTATAAATGTCTCTAGTTTCTCATTCTTTATGGCTGAGTAGTACTCCATTTTATAAAAAAAAAACAAAAAAACAAAAAAACACATCTTCTTTATCCAGTCTCCAGTTGATTGGCAATTTGGCTGTTTCCAGGTTTTGGCTATTACAAACTGTGCTACTATAAACATGGATGCACGTATATCACTGTGGTATGATTCTTTTAATTCTTGTGGGAGGATACCCCATAGAGGAATAGCTGGGTCAAATGGGACTTCCAATCCTAGTTCTTTGAGTTATCTCCATATTTTTTTTATTAAATTCTTTCATTGGTACATTGTAGGTATACAACACAATTACATTTCTCATTGGGAATTGTACCTTTACATAATGCATCTTGGTTCTTATTTTTTCCCCATTCCTAGCCCTCCCTTCATGCCCTCCACCCTTCCCTATTTACAAAGACTTTAGTTCCATTTTTTCCATTTCTCATCATTTTTCCTTTCCCTTCTTTTCTTTCCCCTGCCCCTCCCACTACCCCTGCCCCTTCGGGCCTTTTCTTCCTATTTTGCATTATCGATTATTCATTCTAATCATTGGTACATTGTAGGCATACAATATAATGACATTCATCATTGGAAATTTGCACCTTTACATAGTCTCTCTTGGGTCTTATTTTTCACCCTTGCCCAGGCCTCGCTTCAACTCCTCCAGTCCTCCCTATTTACAAAGATTTTGTTGCTATTTTTCCATTTTCTCATATTAATCCCATTTCCTTCTATCCTTTCCTCTAGCCCTCCCACTTCCTTCCCCTTTGCCCCTTTTCTTCCTATTTCACATTACCTATTATACATTTAGTCCTTATTTACACTTTCAGTTTCTCACGACAGAGAAACTATTTGGAATTTATTCATGTGTGTCCTATTTATGTCACTTAAGAGTATCACCTCAATGTGCATCCACTTAGCTATAAAAGTCTCTAATTTCTCATTTTTTATGGCTGAGTAGTACTCCATTTTATTAAAAAAACACATTTTCTTTATCCAGTCTCCAGTTGATGGGCATTTGGACTGTTTCCAAGTTTTAGCTATTACAAACTGTGCTGCTATGAACATGGGCGCACATGTATTACTGTGGTATGATTCTTTTAATTCTTGGGGGGAGGATACCCCATAGAGGAATAGCTGGGTCAAATGGGACTTCCAATCCTAGCTCTTTGAGGTATCTCCATATCAATTTCCACAGTGGTTGCACCACTCTACACTCCCACCAACAATGAAGAAGGGTTCCTTTCTCCCCACAACCCCACCAGAACTTGTTATTGGTTGATTTCATGATAGCAGCCATTCTTTCTGGGGGTGGGGTGGAATCTCAGTGTTGTTTTCATTTGCATCTCTCGAATGACCAGTGATGTTGAACATTTTTTCATATATTTATTTGCTACTTTTACCTCTTTTTCTGAGAAATGTCTGTTCATTTCAGATGCCCATTTTTAAATAGGGTCTTTATATTGGGGGGGTCTGATTTTTTTGAATTCTTTATAGATTCTAGACAGTAGACCTTTGTCTGTGGGACAGCTGGTAAAAATTATTTCCCACATTATAGTTTGTCTCTTAGCTCTCTTGAAGGTTTCTCTTGCAGGGCAGAAGCTTTTTGATAAGATGAGATCCCAGTCATTGATTCTTTGTGCTAGTTCCCGTGCTACTGAGGATTTGTTAATAAAGTTGTTTCCTAAGCCAATGCCTTTGAGAGTTCTACCTAACTTGTCTTCCAGCAATTTTAGTGTTTCTGTTTTAATATTTAGAACTTTAATCCACTTCAATTTTAGTTTAGTGCATGGTGAAAGATATGGGTCTAGTTTTAATCTTTGGCAAATTGAAATCCAGTTTTTCCAACACTATTACTAAAAAGGCTATCTTTCCTCCAGTGAGGATGGTTGGCTCCTTTGTCAAAGAGGTAGCTAAGTATGTCTGGAGTTGTTTCTGCATCTTCTAATCTGTTCCACTGGTCCTCAGGTCTGTTTCTTTGCCAGTACCATGCTGTTTTTATCACAGTGGCTTTGTAGTACAGTTTCAAGTTGGGAATTGTGATGCCCCCTGCCATGACTCTGTTACCTAGAATTGCATTTGCTATTCTAGGTCTCTTCTGATTCCAGATGAAATTTTGGATTGTTTTCTCTAGTTCTGTGAAATATGCTGCTGGGATTTCAATCAGATTGCATTGAATCTGTATAGCAGTTTTGGAAGTATGGCCATTTTCACTATATTGGTTCTTCCTACCCAGGGACAGGAATGTCTTTCCATTTTCTTATATCCTCTTTGATCTATTTTTTCAGAGTGCTGTGTTCTCAATGTAGAGATCTTTTGCTTCCTTCATTAGATTGATTTGTAAATATTTTATTTTTTGGATACTATTGTGAAAGGAATTGTTTCCCTAATTTTGCTTTCAGTGAATCTGTTATTTGTGTACAAGAAGGCTACTGGTTTTTGAGTGTTGACCTTGATTCCAGCTACTCTACTGAATGTGTCAATTAAGTCTAGAAGTCTTTTGGCAGAGTTTTTTGGGTCTTCTATGTAGAGTATCATATCATTAACAAATAATGACAGTTTAACTTCTCCCTTTGCTATCTTTATTCCTTTTATTTCTTTCTCTTGTCTAATTTCCATGGCTAATGTTTCCAAAACTATATTGAACAGAAGTGGTGATAGTGGACATCTTTGTCTTGTTACTGATTTTAGCATGAAGGTTTTCAGTTTTTGATCATTTACCATGATGTTGGCTGTTGGTTTTTCATAGATAGCCTTTATCAAATTGAGATAAAGACCATCTATTCCAATTTTCTGCAAGGTTTTTATCGTGAATGAGTGTTGAATTTTGTGGAATGCTTTTTCTGCATCTATTGAGATGATCATATGGTTTTTATCCTTGACTCTGTTAATATAGTGTATTACATTTATTGATTTATGTATGTTGAACCATCCCTACATCCCTAGGATAAATCTGACTTGGTCAGGGTGTATGATCTTCTTGATGACCCTCTGTATTCTGTTTGCAAGTGTGTTATTGAGGATTTTTACATCTATGTTCATTAAGGAGATTGGCCTGTAGTTCTCTTTTTTGGTTGAACCATTCCCTGGTTTTGGAATCAAAGTGACACTTGCTTCCAGGAATGAATTTGGAAGTATTGCTTCCCTTTCAATTTCCTTGATGAGTTTAAAGAGTAATGGCATTAGTTCTTCTCTAAATGTCTTGTAGAATTCAGCAGTGAAGCCATCAGGACCTGGGCTTTTCTTTATTGGTAAACTTTTCATTACATTTTCAATTTCACTCATTGTAATTGGGGTGTTTAGAATTTTTACATCTTCTTCATTTAACTTTGGTAATTCATATGTATCTAGAAATCTGTCCATTTCTTCTGGTTTTCCATTTTATTACAGTACAGGTTCTTGAAGTAGGTATTGATGATCCTCTGGATTTCTGCTGGATCTGTTGTAACTTCACCTTTTTCATTCCTAATTTCATGTATTTGAGCCTTTTCTTTCCTTTTTTGATAAGGTTGGCTAAGGGTTTATGAATTTTATTTATTCTTTTGAAATACCAACTCTTCGGTTTGTTGATTTTTTTGTATCATTCTCTTAGTCTCCATTACATTGATTTCGCCTCTGGTCATTATAATTTCCTCCCTTGAATGAGTTTTGGGTTTGTCTTGCTCTTCTTCTTCTTGGAGCTTAAGATTCAGCATTAGGTTTTTTATTTGAGCTCACTCTGTTTTCCTAGGGTGGGCATTTACTTCTATGAATTTCCATCATAGAACTGCTTTCATTGTGTCCCATAGATTCCTGTATGTTACATTGGCATTATCATTTATTTGAAAAAACTGTCTAATTTCTTCTTTAATCTCCTCTGTGACCCATTGGTTGTTCAGGAGAGTGTTATTCAATTTCCATGTGTTTGTGAAGTTCTTGAAATTTCTTAGGCTATTGATCTCCAGTTTAATTGCACTATGGTCTGATAATATACATGGGATAACTTCAGTTCTTTTGCATGGAACACTCTGTAGACCTCTATTAAGTCCATTTGTTCAAAAGCTTGGTTGAGTTCTAGAATTTCATTGCTGACTTTTGTGTAGATAATCTGTCTATTTGTGACAGTGGGGTATTGATGTCCCCTACTACAATTGTATTAGTGCTTATTTGGTTTTTCATGTCCCCTAACACTTGTTTTGTATAATTGGGGGCATTAGTATTTGGTGCATATATATTTATGATTGTCATCTCTTCTTCTTGGATTGTTCCCTTTATAAGGATGTAGTGACCTTCTTTGTCTCTCTTAATTAGTTTTGGTTTGAAATTTACTTTGTCTGCAAATAAGATAGCTACCCCTGCTTTTTTCTGGGTTCCTGTCACATGGAGAACTGTTTTTCCAAACTTTTACTCTCAGTCTATGAGTTTCTTTTTGAACTAGCTGCATTTCTTGTATACAGCATATTGTTGGATCTTGCTTCTTCATCCATTCTGCCAGTCTATTTCTTCTGATTGGTGAATTGAGGCCATTAACATTGATGTTTATAACTGATATGTATTGACTTATCATTGTCATGTTATTTTCCTTTTGTTGGTTCTTTTTTATTTTTCTCCCTCTCCCTTTAATGTCTTGCCTTGTCTGATGAATTTGCTGTGTTGGCCCTCAAGGAGTTGTGACCTTCCTCGTCTTTTTCTAGGATATTGACTTATCATTGTCATACTTTTCCTTTTTGTTGAAGTCTCCCCTTTTGAGTTTAATTTCTTGTCATGCCCAATGGATTCATTCTGCTGGGCTTCCTGGGTTTGTGATCCTCATTGTCCTTTCCTAAGATATTGTCTAAAAGTTTTTGGAGTGCTGGTTTGGTATTCATGAAGTTCCTAAGGTGCTCTTTGTCATGAAAGTATCTTATTTCTCCTTCAATTTTGAAAGATAGTTTTGCAGGGTACATCAATCTGGGTTGGAGGCTGTTTTCCTTTAGGGCTTGAAATATGTCACTCTAAACTCTTCTTGCCTTGAGGGTTTGCACTGAAAAGTCTGGTGTGATTCTGATGGGCTTTCCTTTGTATGTGATTTGTTTCTTTTTTCTAACCGCTTGTAGAATTTTGTTCTTCTGTTTGGTTTCTGGAATCTTACCTATTGTATGCCTATGTATAGATTGATTTTTTTTTTTTTTTTAACAAGGCTAGCTGGAGTCCTACATGCCACACCTACCTGTATGTCAAATTATTTTCCCCTGCTTGGGAATTTTTCTGCCATCACTTCTGTGAACAGTTTTTTTTTAATGTCATCTGCATTCGCTCCTGTTTCTTCATTGACTTCCATCAGTCTTATGTATTCTTCTTTATATCATCTAGCAGCTGCTGGATTGATTTCTTGTGGTCCCTTACAATTTTAAAGAAAGTTTTATTTTCCTGGTCACTAATTGCAATCTTATTTTCTATATCTGAAATTCTGTCCTCACTTTGGCTCATTCTGCTGCATAAATTTCAAGGAGTTTTTGATTTCCTGGAAATCTGTTTCCATCTGTTTTATGGATTCCATTTGTTTCCTATGTTGGGAATTCCATCATGTTCCTCAGCTTCTCTATTTTTTAAATCTGTGTCCTCTCTAGATTTATTAATCATGTCTTGCACTATGGGCACAATTTCTCCTGTTATCTGAGAAATTATTTCTGATTTCATTTTTTCCAGATCCTCTTTTGTTGCCAGTTCGAGGAGTCCAGGTTGTTGAGTATCAGATTGCTCCATCTCATTTCTTAGGTGACCTGGAAGCCTGGTTTTGAGACTTGTTTATGTGTCTTCTCATTTCAATGTGGGAGGGGTGGTTGCTGTGGCTCACCTCCTTGGGACTGAGGACAATGGTCTGGCAGCTGTGAAGGTTGACCTCCTTTGTGCTGGGGGCCGCTCTGCTCCTCCACACTGGGGGCCACTTCCAGCAGCCTGGAAGTTCCACCTCCTCTGTCCATACCACACCTAAATTCCATTTTTCATCCCCTTTCCTTCTCTCCACATTCCACCCATTTCTTGATCCCCTTCCTTTCATTTTTTTGTACAAGTGAAGTCCATAACAAACTTTTAAGTCTTAGAGATGGCAACTGCTTCCTGCACACCTTACTGTGCCCTATTTTTCATTGAGGTTCCCTAAAAATTATCACATTCCCTACATTCTATTCTCCCTGTTGAAATAATGGTGTAATCTTTATTTTCCTCTTAGAACCTTGACTGATATACTATTCAATGACCAAGCTTCACTTACTAAAGGGCCTTCCTTCCTTCTTTCTCTCTCTTTCTCTTTCTTTCTTTCTCATTCTTTTGTTCTTTCTGTGTGTGTGTGTGTGTGTGTGTGCAAGTGTGTAACTGGGGAGTGAACCCAGGACCTTTACACTGAACTATATAACCAGCTCCCTTTTTTTTTTCTTTTCTTTTGTTTTTTTCCTTTTTTTTTTTTTTTTTTTTTTTTGCAGAACCAGGGATCGAACTCAGGAACTCAGGACCTTGTTCTTGTGAGGTAGGTGCATCACCACTGAGCTAAATCCCCAGCCCACTGGCACCTTTTTTTATGTCTCTAAGTTGATCAGATTAGACTTGAACTTGTTACCCTCCTTCCTCATGTTCCCCGAGTGCTGCAGTCATAGGAATGCACCAAACCTGACTAAAAACCACTCTTTCTTATAGTTTTCTGCAAAACCGCTTTGAACAACTCAAATGGTCATGTTTGAGGGACTCTACTTCTTAGATAAGTTCATATAGTGTTTTTATCTTTTTGGCAATACCTTGATGTCTTTGTTGCTCTAGCTTTATAATTCTTGAAACCTGGCATTGTTAGTCTTCTCATCTCATTCATTTTTTTAAAATTTTGAGTACAAGGCTGTGTGCTGCTTAAGGGTGTCCTTAAGCTACAGAGAGCCACTTTGCCCAAGGTCATATCCTTCCTGAATCTGACTGCATTCAGTGACTGGGAAATGCCAACACATATAAAGACAATACCACTTCCATGTGCAAGACATTCTGAGGGGTACTCACTCCTGTGCCCCTTTCTGGGTGGGCAGACACTGTGCCAGACATATATGGCAGTTTGACATCTTTCTTTGCCAACTGAGCTTGCTTGCTTGCTTTCAGAAGTCTTGATCCCTAATACACACCTTGTTTCCCAATTGCATCTTGACATCTGCTTTAGGATATCCCAAACTACAATAAGACCTTATTCTAGAAACTTGTCACTCTCTCATATCCATGACTACAGGCCTCTGTTTATTTATAGTGGCAAAAAATGAATCATGCTATTATGAGCACTGTGGTCAAAAGCCACCCCCACAAACTCAGAATATGAAATATAGCTTTGCTACTAATAGCAATGCAAAAAGAAAATAGCAAGGCTTCAAGAGCTAGAGGCTGAGAGCCACCACAATTCTGGAACATTATAGTCTATGCAGTGGCCCTCCCTCTTATTCTGTTGGTATTGTTTCTAGGAATTTTATCTATTTTTGTTGTTTTTTAAAAGCCAATTGTTTTACCTTTTATTATTAAGTTACAAAATTAATTTTACAGAATAATAGGTTTTAAGGCATACATTTTGAATATATCCATTCCCATTATGATCCTCCCTTACATCCCATTTCCATCGCCTTTATTCCCTTCCTCTTGTCTGATAATAGCCCCCCTTCTTTCACATTATCTGTTTGGAGTCCATAAATTAGGGAGAACATGCAATATTTATCTTTCTGAGTCTGGCTTTTTTGTTCAACATTATGATCTCTAAGTCTATCAATTTTCCTGCAAATGACAAAAGTTTGTTCCCCTAATGGCTGAATAATATTTCATTGTGCATATATACCATATTTTATTAATCCATTGCTCTGTTAGTAGGCATTTAGATTGGTTCTGTACCTTGGCTATTGTGGCCTTTGCAGCAATGAACATAAGTATATAGGTATCTGTATAATTTGAATTTAATTCCTTCAGGTATATAACTTGGAGTTCTAGAGCTAGATCAAATAGTAGCTCTATGTTTTAGCTTTTTGAGGAACTCCACACTGATTTCCATAGTGGCTGTACTAATTTACATTTCCATGGCAGTGTAGAAGTGTGCCCTCCCCAGATCCTAAGCAATATATATTATTTGGGGGGGGGGTGTACTTGGGATTGAAGTTGGGACCTTGTGCTTGTGAGGCAGGTGGCAGAACCACTGAGCTAAATACCCAGCCCTTATTTTTTGTATTTTTGATGGTAGTCCTAACTGGAGTAAGATGAATTCTCAATGTAGTTTTGATTTGCATTTCCCTAATGGCTAAAGATGTTGAATATTTTTATGTACTTATTTGTCATTTGTACTTTTTTTCTTATTAGTACATGTTTGCAGTACATAATAGTACATAATGTTTACAAACTTCTTTTGAGTCGTGTCTGTTCAATTAATTTGTTATTTGATGGTTTGGTGTTAAGTTTTTTTGAGTTCTTTCTGGAGTCTAGATATTAACCCTCTGTCAGAGAGTAGCTGGAAGATTTTCTCCCATTCTGTAGGTTCTTTCTTCATTCTTAATTGTTTCCATTGCTGTTTAGAAAGTTTTTAATTTGATATGGTCCCATTTGTTGATTCTTGCCATTGTTTTCTGTGTTATTGGAGTCCTATTCAGAATGTTTGCCTTTGTCTAATGGCTCCAAAAGTTTTTCCTAGATTTTGTTTTAGAAGTTTCAGTTAAGACTAGGCTTTAATATAGACTTTTGACCCATTTTGAATTGATTTTTGAACAGGGTGAGAAATAGACATGTAGTTTCAATCTTCTGTAAGTGGTTATCCAGTTTTTCTAGCTCCATTTGAAGGCCATTTTTTTCTCCAATATGTATATTTTGGGCCCCTTTGTCCAGAATTAGATGTCCGTAGTTGTGTGGGTTTGTTTCTGTGTCTTCTGTTCCAATGGTCTATGTGTCTCATTTTGTGCCAATATCCTATTGTTTTTGTCACTATAGCTGTATAATACAACTTGAAATCAGGTATTGTGATGCCTCCAACCTTGCTCTTTTTTGCTTATAATTATTTTGGTTATTCTGAGTCTTTTTTGTTTTCACAAGAATTTTAAAATTGTCTTTTGTAGGTCTGTGAAGAATATTATCAGTACTATATTTAATAGGAGTGATGAGAGTGGACGTTTTTGGCTTATCAGCAGAAAACCAACTTTTAAAATTTGTTGCTTTCTATTGTGTCATTGCTGATAGCTCTGTCTTGCATTTTATTTATTTTGTCATTTTTACATTTTTATTGCATTTTATTCTTACCCTTGAATTTATTCTACAGTTTGTTATTTAATTTCATAAGATAGACACTTGTTTCATTAATTTTGATGGTTAACTTTTCTCCAATAAAAATATATAAAGAAATAAGTTCCCCTCAAAGCATCATTTCTTATGCAGTGTGAATGTATGGCATTTTAATCCTGCACTCTGTGAGTGTGTGCTACACATGGTGACTTGGTTTGACAGAATAACTTATGGAAAGGCATGAAGAGGAAGTGTGACTTCACACTGAAGAAATCTGATACAAGCTATCTCAGGCAGAGGATCAGCATCAACAAAGATACATCATCTGATGGTATTTACCATTGACAAGTTGTGCTGTGTTTCAACAGCAAGTTAGCTCTGTATCTTCCCAGCAAAAACCCTAACTTCAATGTAATCATGAAAATATCAGACAAATTTCTATATGAGGCATCCTAAGAACCACCTCTCCAGTACTCTTCAGAACTGTCAAAGACATCATAATCAAAGCACATCTGAGAAACGTTCATAGAAGATATAATGACTAAATATAACGTGGTCTCCTAAAAGAACCAAAAAAAGAAAAAAAGACCTTAGGGAAAAACTAAGAAAATCTGCATAAAGCAGAAAGTTTAGTTTATACTACTATTGGTTCATTGGTTGTGGCAAATATATCATACTAATATGCCATGTGAAGAACGGAAAATGGATGTGGGGTATATGAGAAATCTTTTCATCATCTTCACATTATGTCTATAAATCTAAGCTGTTCTTCAAATTATGCATGGATAGGCATCTAAATGTATATATAATCACTTTGTTGTATATATGTTGAATTTCATTATGATTGCTTCATTAACTCATAGATTGTTCAGTAGTATTGTTTTTAATTACCAAATATTTGAGTTTTTAAAAAAAATTTATAAACTTCTAGATTTACATTGTGAACAAAAGTCATCGCCCATAAATACTTATATATTGACATTTTTGAGTTATGATCAATTTTTTAAAAATGTTTGATGTTTATAGCAGAAATATACTTGTTAGAATTCCTAAGTGTCTCCAAGGATCAATTTATTGCTATGGCTGTTAGATATCTATTTGCTTATTTTTCTCTGCTTACCCTTAAATTGTTAGGGGAATTGAGACCTCCTATCACAATGGTGAATTTATCAGTTTTTTTCTACTGCTGTGTTGTTACTCACATATTTTTAAAGTGTTATGAAATGTTTAATGACTTGCTGTTACAATCTTTACCATTTTTTCTTACAAATCTCTGTTAATAGAAACACACTATTTCTCTTTTGGTAATACCTTTCTGAAATGTTACTAAGATCCTTTTTCTTTCAACCTTTGTATCTACTATGTTTAGGTGTGTCTTTTGTAAGCAGTATACGTCTGTCAATATTTATTTTTAACTGCCATATTTAGTTCATTTCCTGTTATGTAATAACTGATCTATATTTCCATTTCTACCTTCCTAACATATTATTTCAGTTTGGTCTCACTTTTTCTGTGCCTCATTTTAATCACCCCAAAGACAATTTTACAGTGTACTCACAATTCGTGGCCTATGTTTACTCCCAAAACAAATCAGGTTAGAACCATACAAACCTTTGGTGGTGAAAGCTATCCTTAAAGACCACAAATATTATCAAAATGTTTGATCATCTTTTCTTCATACTATTTCTTGGAACAGCTTCTAGATTTATGTCTTATTTAAATGCTTTCCATAAAACTTTTGCATGGTAAGGTACCCAAAGTCCCCCAAGCCTAAGAAATTTTATTCATGGACTCATATTTAAATAATAGTTTGAATATAAAATTCTATGTTCAAAACATTTTCCTTTAGTACCTTTAAAACATTGTTATCTCTTTTGTTTTGCCTCCTGAGTGTATTTTTAATTTTCTTATTTTCTTTCATTATATTATAACATATGGGTATTTTTATCTTTCCTTGTTAAAATTTTGTTTGTTTAAACATAATTTTGCAAAATATATCTCAATTATTCCTTCAAAAATTTCTTTAAATAGCTCTTCCTGTCACTTTTTAAATTTTTCCTTTTTCTGAACTTCCATTATTTAGAAGTACTATTTCTATCAGCCACATTCCCATAACTTTTCTTTCATTTCCTTGCCTTTTGTCATCTTCTGGGGAGATTTTTTTTTTTCCTATATAGGTTTTTAACTTACTAATTCATTTCCATTGCATCCATTCTGTTTCTCTTCAAATTGATGTATGCTTTATTAAAAGAATAATTATGGCTGGGTGTGGCAGTATTGCAGAAAGGTAAGTTAATTAGATATCATGTGTGCAGTTAGACAGGACCAGCCCTCCAGGAGCCGACACAGCAAGGAGCTAACATGGAGAACAATTGAGGCACATTCACTGGTTAGCATTACAAAAAGGAAAAGAAGTACTACTTCTTCCCCTAGAGATAGATAGCAGTGATTGATATTCTAAATGGGAAATTCCTTGTATGTGACTTGTCTTCCCATCTGATCCCCATTTAATCAATATTACCCGGGTGACTGTACTTGTAATCTTATTGGTTGGTCATGGTTTTGTCCCACCTCATGCCCACCTTACAAATTTCCATTGGGTCTTATAGTTTTGTCTCACTTTGTACCCGCCTCACCAAATGGCTTTGCTGTATAAAACATCTTTGAACTGTGGGGTGGGTGGGTAACCCACTTTCTGGTCCCCCTTCTGTCTCTCTTAGACAGAAGCTTTCTTTCTTTCAATAATTTTTTCCTATTCTTAACCTCCATTGTTCCTAAAATTCATTCTTTGATTTTAGAGAACACGAACTCGCATTTTGGATATCTAGTAGGTTTGACAGCTACATCTTTTCCCCCTCTATCATTTTGGAAGTCTCACCCAGATTACTGGTCAGAGGTAAGAGTTTGCTTTTGTTCCATGGTTTCTAACTTTGATCTTTTTGCTTCACAGATTGTTACTTTTCATTTCATAGGCTCTGGCTATTTGTTTCATAAATTCTGGCCTTTGTTTTAGTTTCTGTTTCATAAGTTTCTTAATTTTAGTGCTGAGATTTAGCTCAGTAGTGCCACCATCTGCCTTGCAAGCTCAAGGTCCCAAGTTTGATCCCTGTTACCCTGTTACCAAAAGAAAAAAAAAAAAAAAAATCAGCAAAAGTTTCTTAATTTTAAGTTGTGTGTTTTAAAGGTTTGCAAATTTCTTGTCTTTCTTATGCATTGTCTTTTGTTAAAATTATGTTTTATTCTTGTTTTGTATACATTGCACTTGGACTTAGTTGCTTAAAAACGTTATGAAATAGGCCTCCTAAAATTGCCTCAGATAAAGACAGCTCAGGCTTTTACCTGTCCCTTATAGAATCCCACATGGTGGTCACTCTCCCAGCCAGTAACTGCCTTTAGGGCAGCTGCCTCTCTCTAAGCAGAGGACAGGCTTCTCCCGTTGCCCTCTGGTGAATCCCCGCTCCCTTGGCACCAATGGCAGGTGGAACGTTGACCAGACAGGCAGTTGGGTTCCTTCCGGAGACAGATCTCTGACTGAGTGAGACTAGCAGAAACTGAGGCGACAGCTGTGGGGTCATGGCCAGGGCCACTCTCTGGTGGATGCCCAAAGGTCCCTCGGAAGAAACTGGCTCCCGACAGCCCATCTGGGTAATCAGCGGGAAATCTCCACATCGTGTCCCTATCTGGCCTCCTCAGTGAAGTGGAAGGGGAAGGAACTCCATCAGTGGTCATCAGATAGCCTCTGTCTCTGAGCGATCTGAAGCAATGCCCTCAGAGCCCTTTCTTAAGCCTCCATTAAGAGTTGAGCTACAGGGTTGGACTGCTAACTAGACTATGGGCCTGTTTTGGTCAGCCTTTCCCTTCCTTCATGCATGTGCATAGGAGGCTGATAACAGCACCTTTGCTATGTAGATTGTGGTTGACAGAAAGACCTAGGAGTTTCAAATGCATAGTGAACTTAAAATGGACCTTAAAGGCGTAGCCTTGTCTTGCTCATAAAAGTTGCCTAAATGACTGGAGAGACAACAGAAATGTCTCAGAGCTTTCTCTGCCCCAGGGCCCAGGGCAGAATCTCTGACCTACCATCTCTGGAGGTGAGCTCTTTTGCAGGAAAAGTGCCCTAATTTGACTGTTGATCTATTCCTTCCTCTTTTTCAAGGAATTAGAAAGCAGTGGTTTAAATCTCTTGGTCTGCTAGCAATACTTCCTTCTCTAACCATGATTGTTATGGCCGAAGTCGATTGTAACTTGTGCTTTGAGAGAACCTACTGGAGTAAGGATATGAGTTCCCTGGGGAAGACAAGATCGCATGCTGGTAAAGGGTAGATAGTCCAGTCCAGTTTTATTTTTGGGTTCTCTCTCCAGATGGTAGCTACCTACCCTGGAGTGGTATAAACCTTGGGGGATGCCCTGGGGATGCTCTAGGGGGCACAGGAATCAAGCAGAGACTTATGGGATGCCATATATGTTTTTCTTGTTTCAAATTGGGACTCTATATCTGAACCTCTTACTCCTTTGGAATATATTAAGGAGCAATTTAGTATTTCTCTACACAGGCATGTGGTGTGCCTACCTTCTAAAGCCAAGTCTACAGAGGAAAGTATTAGGATGCTATCTCACAATTAGAATTATAATGTAAAAGAGAGAAGATGGTCAAAATAATCTTATGTTGAGATTTTCTTCACATTAAGAAGTAATTCTTGCTTGTGTTCAAATATAAATGTGGGCCATAGAAAAATGAGACACCTCGCCCTTAAGGCATTCAGTACCTCTAAGCCTAAGGCTGCTCCTCATTCTAACCACCAGGTGCCAAGGGTGGAATTTCTAGGCTAGCTATAATTAATCTCCAAGAGGCTATATCCATCCTTTGCTAAGTTGTTGAGGTCCCTCAAAGACAACATCCCTTGCAGGAAGTAATGGCAAATATGGGACTACCTGTGTTCATGTGTCTTTTTCTCTCAGTGATCTAAGACAGATCAAATGAGACCTAAAAAAGTTTTCAGATGACCCTGATATGAACATTGAGGTCTTTAGAGGACTTACTCAGACCTATGGACTAGATTAGAAAAAAGTAGTGTTGCTCTTAAATCAAACATTGATTTCTAATGAGAAACAAGTAGTATTCAAGCTGCTACTACATATAGAGAAAATATTATCTTAATTTTGGAAGCTCAAAAGACTGTGGTAGCCAAGGGTTCCTACTGGTTCCTACTGGAACACAAGCATTTCCTATACAAGACCCCTACTGGCCTGCCAATCAGATAGGAGAATAAAATAGAAGACATTTTCAGGCATGTATTCTTGAAGATCTAAGAAAGATAATAACTAAGCCCTTCAGGAATTTTAAATTATCAACAATTTACCAAGAAAAAGATAAGAAGATCCCTAGATCCTGATTTGGTAAAAGGAAATACTACAGTTTTTTCCAAGTCACTCTTGAAATATGTAGATGGTATGCTGTTATGGGCCCCCTCAGAAGAGCTTTCTAGCCAAGACACCTGCTCTGCTGAATTTTCTAACAGACAGGGGTTATAATGTTTTTAGATCTAAGGCACAACTTTGGAGCCTTGAGGTAAAATATTTAGGCCTTATTATATCTATGGGATATCGGAAGAAAGAATTAAACCAATTCTTTTCTTTCCACAGCCCAAGACTCTAAAACAGCTAAGGAGATTCCTGGAAATTATAGGCAGGACCTAATGACATTGTGTGACTCCTCTATTAGCTTATAGAAAAATCCAAGAGACAGACACCTGGGAACCTTATTCCCAGACCGCATTCCAGAAGCTCAAACAAGCACTTCGAATTGCCTACCTACAGGACACCATCTCAGTTTTTATGTTAATAAAAGGTGAGACATGGCTTTGGGAGTGTTTCTACAAGATCAGGGAGCTGCTCAATAGCCTGTAGGATTTCTCTTTCAAGGTCAAAAGCAGCTATTCAAGTTCTTTGATTATTGGTTTGATTTTCTGCTTGGCAATTCAGTTGGAATCGATCATAGCTTTTGTCTCTAGAGACATGTTTTGCTAAGGATTGCAGATCCACTCTGGAAAAGCTCCTGATCTTAATTGTCCTTCTACACCTGAGATGGTTAAGATTTAGTTCTTGTGCCATACTTAAAGCCACTCTTCTGTCCTTTCTCCACTGCCCTGCCCCTGAGAAATAACAAAGTTTGATTCAAAACACTGCACTCCTCTGTGGCTACTGGATTTAAAGACAAAGCTTCCAGAATGGTGAGTTTCCCCTCCCTGGAATCCTTTCAGAGTAAAGCTGACCTTCACTTATCTCTGGACCACTTAGAAAACTGGTCTAGATTTAATCCTGAAACTCTCAAAAAATAAATGTGAAAGTTTTAGTCCAGATTTATCTTTCAGCCCTTGGGAAAAATTAGAGAATGGTAAGAGCAGCTAAGCTGGCTCTGGTCACTTCCTTGCACCTCGTCTGCTGGCACTGGCACTGGACAAGATAAGTCTAAGGGACACCTTAGATTGGGCACAGAACAAGAAGGATAGACAGGGATGCCTTCTTTTCCTTTGGTTTTTTTCAAAATGGGAAAAACTGTCATAGGGAGACATCTGTAGCACTGCAGGCTGGAGCCTTAGCAGACCTTCTTCCCTCACTGTTTGAAATTCATACTTAGCTCCAGAGAGTGTCACTTAGTCTCTTTCTGTACCCAAACCTGGCCTGAGAGCACTCCCCTAGAGATAATTAAAACTACTTATAACAGTCTGTCCCTTTAGAGGAAACAGTTACATGTGGCTAAAACAACCATGAGAAGGTTGTATGTAGCTGGGCATTCCAGCCAGATAAACCGTCAGCTTAGGACCCATCTTAAAACTGTTTTTGCTTTCACAGGTGTAGAAGATTTTTATTCCTTTTGTTTCTTATTACAAGAGGTCTCTGTTAATTGATCTACAAAGTTCTGACTAGTCTTTTACAGCTATAAATCTAAAAATTATAAAAGTTATTATAATTCAACTTGGCCAAATACATCTGAGTGCACTCTTGTTTATAAATAAATTGTCTTATGTGTGTGTCTATCTGTTCAATTTATTAAAACACATACAGCTGTTTGGTTTGAACTTTTTTTTTGGCATTTTGGATTTAAGATGTATAATATCTCAGGAATCTTTCTTTGGTTAAAAATAATGTGTTAATTGTTATGATCTGGCTCTCACAGGCCATCTAAAAATTTGTAAGATAATAATAAAGACTCTTGGGCTTAGGAAAACTATTGGACAGGACTCTCCTTGGTAAATAAAGGAGCAGCTGCCTGGAAAATAATTTATTCCAGCCTTTGTTCACAAAGGGGACCCCAATAATTTCCATAGCCTTGTGGGAAATACATTGCTAAACATATAATTGTAATATGTATACATGGATCATGGTCAAAGTTTTCTATGGGAAAACAAGGTTTTATTTAAAATGCTCTTGGTACAAAACAAAATTAAGGGACAAAGGGTTTCATGTAACTGATACTCATTGTTATTTCATGATGTATATATATTCGTGCCTTCTGGGTGTGCAAGTCTTCTAGGATATTGTTGATGGGTATTTGCCTTACTCTTACGCTGGAGCTACTTGTGATAAGAGGTACATGTCAAGCCAACATGAGATAACTAGTCAAATAGTAGTTTTCTTAAAAACTTATTTGATGTATGTTATATGTGTCACCACACTTAGGGATGTTCAGCTGCCAAACAGTTGAAACAATGTCACACACTAAAATTAGAGGCTAGACATTATGAACTCCTAAGGTACATTTATAGGCTAATATGTATGTTTTATTTAGATGACATCCTACTAAAGGATAACAAATAACAGTTTTCTTTGTGTCATTTAATGTCTTGTGATCAGATGGAGGTGTTTGACTTAAAGACTGTTCCATACTAAGACGGACATTTGTTACAAAGATAATGTCATCATGATTTTCATGCTAAAATACTATGTATGGCTCCTGATCTTAAGTTTCTTTATAAAATATAACCATTGTCTGTTAACATTCTACAGGGATTCAACTACTAAAATAACCATGGTTGGTAAGAAATATTAGCTCTCTATCTGTGCTTTATACTTCAAAAGTGCTTGATGTTTTAACTATCATAATAGTTGAACTCACTGCTCCTACTGAAATGCTTATGTCACTGATCTTCTCTCCCGGGTGTTCAACAACTAAAGCTTGGAGAACAAAACTAAAAAGGTAACTGGGTTATGAAGACAGCCAATATTTTGGCCCTGACCTGTCAAGGTCAACAAAGATCCAGGATACAAGGGAACCTTTCCTACCGGATCCTACATCTTTGGTAAGTCACTTAACCTCCTGAACAGGGAGATTGCTGGGCACCAGAGGACAAATATATCATGTGCCAAAGGAGGATCACAAAGGGAAAAATCTCCCACACTCTCACTGAAAGCAGCATGGTCAAGCAAGGCCGTGACCCATCCTGACGGCTGACACTGGCAGAGGAGGTGAGAAGCTCTATCCATGGTTCCAAAGTAATGCCTGAGGAGACTTAACTGACCTTGATAGATAGCAAGGAGTTCATACTGATTTGAGACAGGTCTCACTTTAATTTGGTTTTAAACACCCAACAGAAAAGAATAACCAAAAGAGGTATAAAATAATGCCATAGTAATAAAGCTAGATATAAAAAGGGGCTCCAGTCCCTGGCCCCTTCTGGCAGTTTCCAGCTCTACTGGTAGCTGACCATTGTTATGGATCATTAGGAAAAACTATGGTAGAATCTATAAGAGGTCAGCAAGAGTTTTATATTTCTGAGTGAAATTTATTCTTCAAATTGTTTCTTCTTACAGCTAAAACTAGAGACTTATGACAAAGTATTAGACTTATAGATAACCTCTATCAATGAAAGAATCTTACAGCCAGCAGGTTACAGTCACTATTTCGATTTCCAAGTATGACTTTCTCCCCAACCTGCTCTCTCATCCTAGTGTGCTCGTGCTTAGATTATACATGCTCTAATTTCTTAAAAGTTTTGTTTATTCTTGCCTAGAGGCTGCCAAACTCCAGCAGTCATACAAATGGAACCAATGACAAATGTGCTAGACTTCTTTTACTGGGATTCATCAGATCGACCTTGTAAAAAGCCTATAACTGCTAAACTGTACAATAAGACTTCTATGTTGGATTCTGAAGTCCCCTGGACCTTCTCCTTATCCTCTTTGTGGGAGGCTATTACAAGTTCCTCCCAGTGCTAACCCTTGTTGGCTATATTAATAGCAGTCCTCCTGACCTGATTACTTAGCCCATATATTCTTAACTGTTTCTTTGGCGTTTGTCTCCTCCAGACTCAAAGCTATACAACTATCATGATGACAATGCCTGGTACCTATAAAGGATTTTACATAGACTCTGTAGAGTAACTCTAACTGTTGATCACAACTTCAACCCTCTTCAGCTGGAAGTAGCCAGAATGGTATTCACCCTTTGCCCCTCACAGCAGTTAGGGGTACTTCTTCAGAGGGGGGAGTGTTGCTGACAGGTAAATTAATTAGATATCTTGTGTGCAGTTAGACAGGACCAGCCCTCCAGGAGTCAACACAGCAAGGAGCCAACATGGAGAACAATTGAGGCACATCCACTGGTTAGCATTATAAAAGGAAAAGAAGTACTACTTCTTCCCCTAGAGATAGATAGCAGTGATTGATATTCTAAATGGGAAATTCCTTGTATGTGACTTGTCTTCCCATCTGATCCCCATTTAATCAATATTACCCGGATGACTGTACTTGTAATCTTGTTGGTTGGTCATGGTTTTGTCCCACCTCATGCTCACCTTGTAAATTTCCACTGGGTCTTATAGTTTCGTCTCATTTTGTACCCGCCTCACCAAATGGCTTTGCTGTATAAAACATCTTTGAACTGTGATGTGGGTGGGTAACCCACTTTCTGGTCCCCTTTCTGCCTCAGACAGAAGCTTTCTTTCTTTCAGTAATTTTTTCCTACTCTTTTTTTTTTTTTTTTTTATTGGTACAGGAGATTGAACTCAGGACCTTGTGCTTGCAAGGCAGGCGCTGGAGCCAGTGAGCTAGATCCCCAGCCCTTTTCCTACTCTTAACCTCCATTGTTCCTAGAATTCATTCTTCAATTTTAGAGAACATGAACTCGAGTTTCGGATATTTGGTAGGTTTGGGAGTTACATCTTTTCCCCCATATCAGTAGTACACTCCCAGCACCCTGGTAGGCTGAGGCAGGAGGATTGGTGAGAGTTTGAGGCCAGCTTCAAATAGGGAGACTCTGTCTCAAAGTACAAACAAGTAAACAAATATCAAATATTTCTCACTTTTTATTTTTTTTCGCATTTTTGTTTTCTTGTTGCAAATACTTTTCCTTATCTCATTTTTATTGCTGATCAGGCTACATTTAAATTCTTGACTTGTCTATTTTAAGGGTTCTGTTTTTATTGTTGTTTTGGTAGGGTCTCCCTGTGTAGCCCAGGTTGGCCTCAAACTCACGACAAGTCCCGTGTCTGGCTAATAATTCTATTTCTTTTTCTTTTTTTTTTTTTTTTGGTACCTGAGATTGAACTTGGGTCCTTGCGCTTGCACAGCAGGTGCCAAAACCACTGAGCTAAATCCCTGGCCCAATAATCCTATTTCTTATGGGAACTGGAACACACTTTTTTCTTTTGAATGCTCCTGGAACATCTTGTTACTTGGGTTAATGAGCTCTTCTTTGCCCTCAATATAGGGTCCAGTGTGTCAGACAAGATCCCCAACACCAAAAACAGGAGGTCCATGAGCTCAGAAAAGGAGTTGATGGGTCCCTGGGGAGCCCCAACCAAGAAAGCATCAAAGAGTCTGTGCTGTGGTCTCAGACCTACTCAGCTCAGAGGGTTCTCACTCTTACTGGCCTCATCCATTCCAATAATCCAAGCACTATTAGGTATGCAATACCCTGAGATTATAATCCTTCACTGCAGGCCCAGGAGAGAGTTTGAAGGAACAGAGATGGGAAATGCATTGCCCATCAGAAGTCTCTACTCATATTTCTCTGGTCTTTATATGTACAATTCTTCTGCCCTGCTCCAATTTTCCTCTAAATAACCCATGAAAGAGAGCTCTAAGTTTTTGCAAATGTCCAAGCCGGCTCTGACTGGGCCAAGGCAATAACAGAAAATCCAAAAGCACAACTCCTTCCCTTCCTTCCATTCTTTCACAGCATCACAGCTACAGCTGAAGGCTGGCCAAAGCTAATCCCACCCACATTCTACCCCTGGGCTTGCCCATGTTTGAGTCCCATAGATTCTCAGTTCTTTGTGTTTTCTTTCTCTCATTCTCTGGTCAATCTTATGTGAGGAATATAGTGAAACCAGCATTATGGTTGAAACTTGAAACGGATCACTGTATAGATTCTCAGCACATAAACATTCAAGGCTTTCTTCTGTACATAAGTACCATCTAACATTTCCTCCCCAGTTATTTGGTATAAGCAGAGGAGGGTGGTTAGGGGCCAGAGATTTAGCTCAGTGTTGCCGCTGCCTGCCTCACAAGCGTAAGTTCCTGAGTACGAGATCCCCAGTACCAAAAAAGGGTGGTTAGGTAGGGGAGAGAAGCCATTGTAATTTTTAGCAGGGCTCTCAGAAAGGGAGGGGAATGACACTCCTTAGTTATAAGAGTAAACTTCAAGGAGCTGTTTGAACAAGGTGTTGGGAACATACATCTGCAAAGAATCAGTATTTGCCCAGTAAAACTTTCAAAGCTTATCATTATGTTGACACATTTAACTTACTAAACACTTGCCAGGTGCACTGCCTTATTTCAGAAGCACACTTTGTTTGTTTTTTGGTTTTTTTTTAAATAATACAGTTGTTCAGAAGGCATTTGGCACTAAGGTCTGCAGCTTCAGAGATGCTTGGCTGTCACCAGGTTAGAAAGGGCAGTGGAAGCCATGGCAGACAATGAAATAGGTCAGAACCCAAGAAGCAGACAGAGTAAGAGTGGATCAGGTTGATGTTGTGGTCAACAGTGAAGTGGAAGCAAAACCAGAGCAGAAGGATTAGAGCTGCCAGGGAAATTGAGCCTTTTGTGAAGGATAGAACACTCACAAGTGTCTAGTATTGCAGTCAGGTCAAATACAAACAGGAGTGAAGTGTTCTTAATTTTAGGAAGCAGACATTTGTGGAATTCAGAGAGTTAGAAGCTGACAGCAAAACTGAATTAGAAGGAATTGATAATGAGAAGACTGAGAATACAGGCAACTGTTTCCAGAAGTTTAGTTGTAAAATGGAGGAGGCAGGAAGGAAATGGTCTTTGCATATTAAAGAATGGAACATATTCATATGGCTAAGGCAATAGCTCTCCACCACAGCCACAAATAATGCCACCTGGGATCCTAAAAAAAAAAAATAATAAGGCCAGATCCTGCCAATAAATATTCTTATTTTATTAGACTGGAGTGAGCCCCAGGCATTGGTGCTTTGTTGAAATCTCCCTAGGGGCTTATAACACAAAGCCAGATGTGAAGCCTTTGGTCTAAACAAGGGACCTAAGAGTAAAAGAGCTCAAGCAAGCACAGAGATCTTGGTATTCACAGGAGAAGAGTTGCTTTTATTGGGAAAGGAGAAAGGGAAGAAAAGATGACACCAGAAGTAAGTGTGTGCTGTGTTTAAAAACTTACAATGAATGTTTAAGTTTTAACAATTATTACAGTAAAATCACAGTGCCATTATTCCCCCTAATTATGAATACACTTACCCCATGTCCATGCCACTTTCTGAACAGTTCCACAAGCCCTTTGTCATGACTTGTGGGTGCTTCAATGTCCTAAATTGGTTCAAAATGTTTACAGCAACTTCTGTCAAATAAAAACACTACAGTGTATCCTTATCTACTTTATTCACTGAATTTGGCACCACGCAACTTCTGGTTCTCCCCCAAAGTCAGAGTGGCCCTGAAAGGTATAAGTGTTGAATTGATCCAGGGCACTGAGGCAGCCTTGACAGCACAATTAAAGACACTCATGAAACTTCCAGAACTGCTTCTGAAAGTAGCAAGAAGAATGGGCTAAGTGTGTACTAAGCAAGGGGAAGTATTTTGAAGGGGATTAATAGCAATGTGCCTTTTACTACAATAAAATTGTTTTTTGGAGACAGGGTCTCACTATGCAGTTCGGGCTGGCCTTGAACCCACTATGGAGCCCAGGCTGGCCTCAAACTCATGGTGAATAGCAGTGATGAGAGTGCAGGTCTGAGAAGCACGGGGAAAGGACAGCTGTGGTTATGGGAGCTCATGACTGGGAGACAGAAATGGCAGCTAAAGGGAATTATAGATATGGGTTGTGGTATCGGGGCAGAACAGGGAAGGAAGTGAAAAGAGAACAAGGTTGGTAGGAGAAACATGGGAAGTTCAAGAGACTGGCAGACCAGTGAGGTGGGAGAGTAATGCACAAGAGAACCTAAGTGAAAAAAAGGAAGAGTAGAATGTCACTACCACAATCTGAGAATAGGTGTTGGAATTTGAATCTTCAGATGTGCCTAGAACTGGATGATGGCCAGGTGTGGGCGAAGCAAATCAGGAAAAAAGCATCAGACTATCATTCCATTTTCCAAAGATTTTAATCAAGTTTTACTTATAATTATTTATAGAGTATAATATACAGCATGTAGTATATATGTGTATATATAGTACATATATAAATAATATATGCATATATAGCCTTCCCAGCATGTTTTTAAACAAAGAGAAAAAACAAAGAAAATAACACATGTGCATACATGGATAAAAGGACTGTATGAATGCAAACCAAAATATTAACAGTGAGATAATGATTATTTTTTCTATTTTCTTCTCTAAATATTGTACAATGGGTGAATAGTAGGCTTATAACAAAAGATGATACATTTTGCATGTAAAAAGAAAATAGTGTACTCAAAATGAACATTGTTCTTTCAGGATATTTGAATCTTTAGGGAAGTAATATTCTGAAGTATGGAACAAACTGCAATATGTTGGTGTAGAAGAGCTAATGCAAACAATAATTCTAATGAGTCACTCTCTTTCCAGCTCATTTTAACTATGAGATAGCAGCAATCAGGCTTAATTATCTAGATTTATAAATATTTACTCTCAAGACAAGTTCCTGAGTTTGATAATGTTGACTTACCAAATGCAAGCTGACACTGACATATTAGAAGCTTCCTCTTTTAAGGGTTATATATTGTGTTGAGAGAACCTTGTGAAGGAGAAAAAGAAAAAGGCAGGCAAAGAAAGCATGTGACTACTAAATTTTAACTTGCAGCCTCTCCAGCCAACACATACATGTATTTCCTCTTCACCTTTTCAACCCTATTTTTCTCTATATTCCTTATTAACATATTATTTATATCACTAGTATATGTGAAATCTGATATGTCAGTACCTGTATACACATAAATACATACATTCATATACCTTTGACATATATTAAATTAGAAGTTTTGATTTCCTTGGTCTGTGGTGGGACATCAACATTGCTATGTTTTCAGTTCCCGAGATGATTCCTGTGAGTGCTACTATTTGTAGTATTTGATAAAATCAAGTCAGTTAAATCAACATGGAATTTCTACAGGCTTGCTCCTTGTTCTGTGAACAGCGGGGCAACCTCTGGGCTGTTAACATTCCTGCACTTTGATGTTCCAGCCATCCTAAGTACACAGTCACTCAGTTTCCCACTCATCACCTGGTGAACCTGAGACATATATTCTTAATGTCTGCCTTGTTGTTTCTCTTTTAGGAAATTTAACTTAACAAATAAGCTTTAAAAACAAGGAAAACAAACCCTTAAACTTGTATTTTAAGTTCCTTTAAAACATAATTAAATAAAGCCCAAATCTTATCTTGTAAGTACTTCAGTAAGGCATAGTAAAAGGAACATCTTCAATGTAACCACCTGCAAGGGGCTATTTTCAAATGTCCAATGGTGGCCAAGAAGGCACAGCTGGCAAGGTTTGAAGGCGGTCACAAGGAATCACCAGGTGACAGTTGGCAGGGCTTACAGAAAGCAGCTTTAAGGAAGTTCCTCGGATATCATGAGGCAGCAGCTGGTATGACTGTGAGAGATAACTCAGAAGACATAAACCACACTTTAAAAAATTTACCTTATCAACTAGCATCATTTTTTTTGCAAGTTTTTCTTTAGAGTTAATTACAGTTTTCTAGAGAATTGCAAAAATAATGTAAAGAGGTCCTATGAACTTCCTACTATTTACCCCAATCATTCCATCATGTGTAACTATAGTATAAAGTCAGAAGCAGGAAATGGATGTTAGTACAATGTGTATATATTTCTGTGCTAATTTCATCATGTGTGCTTTTGGTAACCAGTACTGCAACTAAGAGGCAAAATTATTCCATCATCTTTCCTTTTTCTGGGACAAATACCTGAGACAGTAACTGCTATGTGTTCTTGGTAGATTGACCTTTGTATCATTACATCCCCCCCTCCATCTCATATTTTACTTTTCTACTTATTAAAGTCAATTTTATAGGATTTCTTCTGACCACTATGTGCATGTGCTATCTTTCCGTATTCTTTTACTTTACTTTTAGTTTTATATTTGAACTACAATAGCATGTAAAAGGTCACAGTTTACAATTGTAAATAAATTAATAGTTACTTTTTCAAGCAGTTTTAGGTTCACAAGAAAAACTGAGCAGGTGTAGAGAACTTCCATCTACCCTCCGTGTCTCAACTTCTCCCTCCTCCATGATTTTCCTAGTATTAATGTCTTGCATTAGTGCAGAACATCCGTTGAAAATTACAAACCAATATTGATGCATTATTCATTAACTCTTTGTGTGGTACATTCAGTGGACTTTGACAAATGCAGCATGTCACATGCCTGCTATCACAGGGTCATTCAGAAGAGTTTCACCACCCTAAGAACTCCCTAGGCCCACATATTCTTCACTCTATCCCCTTCCTAATCACCTGGAAAACACTCATATTTTTACCATCTCATAACCTACCTAACTGTAAAAAATATAAAATTGATTTAAATTATCTGAAAAATAATTCAAATGGAATCAAATTTCAGTAAGCAAAATGAATAGACTAAATGATCAGTTCCAACTAAATCAACAAAAAAAAACCCCTGCCAGCCAATTTAAACTCATTTTAAATTTTATGTATTTTGCTTAATGATTACCTTTTTAAACATGAGGTAATATTTTTCTTTAACTGTCAGTAGACTGTCAATTGCAGACAAGTAATAGACATTCCAAAAAGGAAGACAGAGTATGTCCATTGGCACCTAACATGTCGATGCTTATAGTACTTCTCAGGAAAAGGTGACTTTGATACCTCTTACATAATTTAAGTCTGTTTTGTTTTCAGCCATGGCTAATATTTCCTACAACTAAGAGTAAAATACGTATTTCTCTGTGTAAAATAAACAGTGGAGGCCGGGGATTTAGCTCAGTGGTTCCGATGCTTGCCTTGCAAGCACAAGGACCTGAGTTTGATCCCTGGTACCAATAAATAAATAAATAAATAAATAAACAAACAATGGTAATTAAAAAATAAATAAACAATGGTTACATAAATATTGTGGATTTATCTTGAAAGTGATTGAAACTTTAATACGAAGAAATACTTTGGGAATAATAAAATTAGTTTGAATGTATAATACAAACAAAAATTATTCAAGGAAGTATGCAAATTCTACCCACCAGTCTCAGTAATTCTGAATCTTCAGTTTATTAATAGTTTATGATGTCTACTCGGAGCCTACTTTGTTCTGCAGCTCAATTCTCCCCATGACTCCATCTTCCAAGCCATCCCTATGAACTACCCTGTCAGGATAAATATCAGTGTGCTGAAGTTATCTAATGTCAACATGACACATCCTATACTTCCAAGGGACAGGGAAGCCCCAAGTGGCCCCAGGAGAAGAAATGAGGGGAATATGATTAATCAAACCCACTATGCTTTTCCACAAATCTTCCTTCCCCTTTCCAGCACTTGCTTATCCTAAATACTAATTAGAAAGCACACAAATAGTCCAGATACTGTTTCTTTATTCCATAAATATTGATTGAGTATCCACTATGTGCTGCCTGTGTTTTAAGCGTTTTTATTTCCATGCTGGGAATTAGATAATGAAGAAATACTTAAGTAGACACATGGAAATATAGTATAAAGTTACAGAGATGGAAAAAGTAAATTTGGGTAAAAAAGTAGAGACTGATAGAATGACAAGGTGATGGATGTATCAGGGAGGCCTCTGTCCACTGGTTGTCTTTGAGCAGAGATCTAAAATTGAGGGGAAAATCTTTATGGATGGGTAGAAAAATAGAAACCCAGGGTATTAAGGCCCTGAGGTAGCAGCATGTTTGTCATATTCAAGAAGACCAATGTGGCTAAGCCAGAGGGAATAGGTATGAATGAATGAGCATCAGAAGAGATAAAGTCAGAATGGAAGCCAGGGATGAAGTTACGGATGGCTTTATAGGTATGAACAGGATTGCTTTTTCAAACATCGCTTTCTTAGATATTCTCTCTTATCTACTCTTTTAAATTAGTTTCTCTTATTCACTCCCTATAATACTATTTTGAATTTTCTCCATAGCTTTTTACAACTAATAAGATTATTAAATTATCCTATTGGACTTGGGGTTTATATTCTAAGTTAGATGGAATTCTATCAAAGACTTTCTGTAGCTTGCCTGGATCTGGTTTGTGTTTTCCAGCCCTCACCCAGAATGCTACCTGGAGTACATACAAAGGGGCACATGTGGAAACTGGAGATCACACAGCTGGTGATCCCTGGAGACAGTGGAGAACACACTCAAATCATGTCCACACTGTAGACATCACTTCTTCAGCCACCAACATGAGATTAGACTTAGAAAACATAGGAAATTGTTCCTAATAGCAGCTACCAAGACTTAACATAAGGGAATGCAAGAGACAGAAGGAACTTTACGTTCTGGTGAAGGCATTCTTAACCTTGAGTACACTAATTTCTAAAATCATCCAGAAAACATTATGGCTAATGAGATTGTTTCTCATAATGGCCCCACAGCCTCTGTGGGCTCCGTGACAACAGCCCACTATTTATATATGAGATAACTAAACTGAGAGAGGCCACGTATGTTTCTTGAAGTACCAGAGCACAGCTAGTTAAAGGCAGACTCTGCTTTGTGGTACTTCTACTCAATTGTTGTTTTCCTCTACCTCTCAAGTATATTCAAGAGCCATGAAGTTTTGATGTCAATCAGGAAATAGTTATATTTATGCATGAATTAAAATATGAAAAGGCCTTGCATGTGACTTCTGAGCTTATTCTGAGGACCTGCCCTTAATTGAATGAGTTAGCATTGCCTTAATTATTCAATTTGGCCGGTAAAGTATATTTAAGATGAGTCATTTTCACAAAGAGAAAATTTGATAGGCATTAAAATTTGAGTAGAACTGGTAATGCTACATGATTATAGATTAACATATATATTCACTTTCCTTTGAACTAGTTGGGCAGAAGATGTTATTTAAGAATTGAGAAACTGGAAGCCAATCTAATCTATAACCTAGAATAGCCATAATAATATTCAAAAAGCAGTGGTAAAGATTCTAAAAAAGCTTATTAATATTCATACAAAAATCAAGAATACAATTTTAAATGAGCAACAATGCTGAAGTCATAAGTGGATATGTAAGAAATATTTGATGTGAAATAAAATTTCCTTATTTTAGTATGCAGAAATTTTCCAAAATTACCCAAATATTTATGATAGTAATCTTATCAGCAAGAACATAATCAAAGAAAAGCAAGTAATTGGATGACTCACGTATAAAAATAGGAAAAAGTTGTAGCTGGTTCAGAAAAAAATAGACCTTTATACCTTTCCTTCTGGTTCCTTCCTTCAGTCAAATATTCAAATATCCATCTATTTTGCCCACATCAAAATTAGCTTTCAAGAACAAAGGTCATGATATTAAAACATTATGCCTTGGTGGGGCATGGTAGTTTACACTTATAATCCCAGCACTTGTGAGCCTGAGGATTACCATGACTTTAAGGCCATCTTGACCTACATAGTGAGTTCAAGGCCAGCTTGAACTCCATATGGAGACCCATCTCAAAATAAACAAATGAATGAAAAAGCGAAACAATAACTCCTGGACAATATTGTCATATCATATGGCAAACACTACCAAAAACTCAAAAACTGCACAGCTCCCACCCCATACTCACACAGCATGTATTACCCTATTAAAAAAATGAGCAAAATCTTAAATATTTTCTGGCATAGCACAATAAATAGTTGAGATCCCAATAAATAACCTCCAGGTTGAAAATAAAAGAGGACACAAAAATTTGTTCTCTATCATTCCTGGGCAGCTAACAAAGTTCCCCAAAGTGTTACCAGAAGCACTGCTGCTCATTTTTCTAAAACCTTCTAGTTCATCCCAGAGCATGGAGAGGAAGAGATGGAGATGAGAAAGGCCTTGGGAGAGTTCCGAAGATGATGGAGGTATGGTGGAGTGAGAGGTCATGCCCCTGGGGCTCTGCTCTGTTATTTTAGATAGAAGGGATTAACAATGGCCCAAAAGATCCACAGGGTAAGGCAAGAACTTCTGTAAAACTTCTAGTTCTTTGAACTATATTTAGGCTCTCAGTGAGATGCCTTGACCATAAGAAAGTAAGAAAATGTAGGAAGAAATGCTAGGACAAGTCAGAGACAGTGTGGAAAAACAAATCACCAGTCACTGTCATGGCCTGATACCACATAGGTGTGGGAAACCCCACTTCCTCTCTTGTTATTGTTCCAGCTTTAGGCCAAATAGAAAATGGTTGGAAAGTATACAGAGCAGGCACAGAATTATGACCTTGGGGACTGGTGATGCATTCAGAGGAAGGGAGATAGACGAGAAAATATCACAAAAAGTTGTCCCATCAGCCACCACTGGCCCAAGGATTATTAGCCTGTGATGTGTCAGGCTCCCTGGAGAGCTGGGAGGGGAAGTGAAAGGGGGGCATGGGACCTCTCCCTTAACCATTTAAAAACATCTCCTTACTCCTTGCAAATGGTGATAATTATAAGAAAGCCCTTGTACTCTTGCTAGAATAACTAAGGAGAGGGATGTCTGGTGTGGACCGAGGGCTTCTCAAATGGGTGATGAGTTTGCCCTGGTGAAAGTGTGGGCTCCAGAGATAGGGTTTCAACACTCACACTTGCCCTACAAGTCCTGCAGGCCTTGCACCACTGCCCATTGGTAAGTCCTTCCCAGTTCCAACTGCAAGCTGTCAATTCTCTTGGCAGGTCTCTCTGGCAGGGTTCTTTATTTACTGCAGAGTTTTGAGTTTGTAGGACCATAGCCAGACACAGGACACATTTTTGCTAGTCATGCTGATCCTGCCATCCTTCCACCCCAACAATTTGCATTTTGACTGGGCACAGGAGGAAGAAGGGCTTTGTGCTGACGGGTGGAGATTCTTCCCCAAAACTGTAGAGTTTCCAACCTGACTTTCAGCTCACTACAGAAAGAATTTTAGCTCTGAGTTCATGGTAACTCCCAGGCCTGCACTGATAACAGGTCAGAGGACAAGGGTTAGAGGGTAAAGTGACCACACAGTGAATCCTCTTTCCTTTGTGTGATACCTATGTTCCAGAATGAAATGAGGTTATCATAAAGTGAAATTTTGCAGGAGAAATTCACTAGAAAATAGCAAATGGGGAAGGGTGCAGAGATAGCCCACTCATCTTTCCTTGATCCATTAAGGTACAGATGATGAGAGACTGAAGGGCACCTCACCGCTTGATGGTGATCACCCCTCTTGTATCATACCCCTGTCGAGAGGCACACATTCTAGTTGTAGAGTGCTGGCAGTCTATCTGTTTATGATTGCTTAGATTTCACATTTTAAGGAAGTATGCATTCATTAAATGTAGTTCTCTATTGCAGGCCACTATATTTCCCAAGTGATTGCTCTACAGATTCATATAGTGGTTTAATTCTCTTCTTATGCTTGCTTTTAAAATTTCTTACTTTAGATATTAATGACTAATCACAGTTGTGGGATGAGATAAATGTTAAGTAGGTTACTCTTGCCTATTTTTAAGAAACAATCCCTACTAGGTTGAGCCCTAAAGACTTCCCCTTTTGTCAAAAAATATGACTTTATGTTTCTCCTGTGTTATTATCACAGTATTACAGACAGCTAAGTTAGGTAGAAATACACTTGATCTTAGCCAAAAGGCTGAGAAGTGATGGGTAGAAATATTATAGGCAGTCAGACAGGGGAAGACCCTGTCTGAGGGTCATCCTGCAGAGGATGAAAATACATTACAAGTCTGGCTGAAGGTGAATCTGTTGGAGGTCAGGTCTCGAGACAAAGACAGAATGACCAGACTTACATACTTCCCCAGGGGATAAGATAATTGGCAGTACCTGGTCCATTAAAGCCTAGAGAGATATCAGTCACCCCGTTGGGTGCCAAGACCTCCAGATTCATCCCTTCCTAAAAAAATTCTTTGTTCTTTCCATGTACACTTGCTATGTGACCTGCTTCCCCATTAGATCAATATTACCTAAGCAGTTATACTTGTAATCTTATTGGCTGATCATAGTTCAATGATGATCCATTTCATACTATTACATAGAGTGTTCACCATAAATATTTCAGCTTGAGAGTTACTGCAGGGCTTGAAGCTAAACGGAAAAGATGCTATGGTTTGGATTGTGGATGTTCTCCAAAAGGCTCACATATTGAAGTCTTGGTCCCAGTGCAGCAATGTTTAGAGGTTGGGCTTCTGGAAATTGATTGCATCATGAGGGATCTGATTTCATCAGTGAGTTAACTGGTTGCCATCAATTGAATGGATTATTGGGAGGCAGTAGATACTGTAGGAGGTGGAGCCTCATTGGAGGAAAGAGGTATGGGAGTACACCCTGACAGGGTATATCTTGTTCCCTGCCCCTTTCTCTCTCTAACTTTTTTTTTTTCTCTTTTTGCTTGTTGGTTACAATGCTGTAAGCAGCTTTGTTCCATCATGCCCTTCTGTCATGATGTTCTGCCTCCTCAGAGGCCCAGAAGCAATGGAGCCAGGCTAGCATGGATAGAAATTTCCAAAACCATGAATCAAATTAATAATTCCTTTTAAAAGTTGTTTCTCTCTCCCTCTCTCTCTCTCTCTCTGTCTCTTTTTGGTCATGATGACGAAAAGCTGATTAACACAGATGGAGAAGGTGACAAGTCCAACACTCCATGGCCTTCTGCATTTTCTGGGGAAAGATCTCCCCAGGCAGAAAAATAGCAAGTGCAAAGAGTCCAAGGGGGAAATAACCATGCAATAACTATACTGCTCTGGACACTCTCCCATTCCCCAGGTAGTACGTCATCAATGATGCCCACAGACATAATGGTCTATGGCCTGCACATAGTTTTAAATATTATTTGTAACTTAGTTCTTGCACTTCTGTGAAAATAAACTATATCAAGCTGTTCTCATTTGATTTCTCAAATTTGGGAAACAGAATGTTTTTAAAAAACAATATCTAAATAGACAAAACTTCTACACTTAGGTTTTTACATAATTACCTCTCTTTGTGTACCTTTTGGTAGCTGTCTTCCTTAATTCTTTTGTTGTGTAGCTAGAAAAGCTAAGTGCAATGCAGATACTCTAAAGAAGTAGAGAAAATAGAGTAATTTATAATGTGTAAATCAATTGATTTAAAAAATTTTCTACTAAATTTTACTACATTAATATGCTTTCTGGTGCTGGGAGAAGTAACTTCAGGGAACACCTAGGATACTGCAGTCTGTTTCTAATTTAAAGGACTCTGCCAAGAGAGAATGAGTTTATCATTTGCTGAAGTCAGCACTGGAGAAGTTCAATGAAGGAGCACAAAATATTCAGGACTACTAGTTTATAGTCACAATATAATGCTAAATAATTTTTAAAAATATGAATTTATTTTTTAAAGTAAAGAAATATTATAGGATTTCAAATATATTAGCAGTGGTCTTTAGTAAAATCTGGTAAGGTATTGACAACAGATCTTCCCTGTTATTTTCATGTTAGTAAGCCTTTGCTGAACTCCCATAGGATTTTTAGGGTATACATTTTCAATAATATTTGTCATATGCTTATGAAACTGCACAATAGATTCAAGTCAGGATGACGACAGTGCAAAAGGGGCTGAGTTACCATGCATTTTATGTAGTATGTACGTGATTTCTCATCATCTATGAAGGACTCAGGTTGACTTATTTAATTTTGCATATTGATATAATATCAAATGTGAGAAAGTTTTGCTATATATATTTATACTTCATGAAGTTGGAAGATTCTTATTTAATTTCAGGATACTTTTTGTTGGATCAGAGATCCATTTTAATCTGAGGAGAATGGTTGTTTTCATGAAGTACAAATAATTAGGTACACACACATATGAAATTAATTAGATCTTCAAGGCAAATAAGATTTAAGTAAAATTTATCTTGCATACTATTGAACTCTTAAGATTTTTAAAATATTTTTTATTTCTCCACTGCTTTTCAACTACTCCTAAGTAACACTACTATTTTCTACTATATAAAATAGAATAGCTATGCCTGTAAATTTTCTTTTCTAATTATCCCCCCCACACACACACACCATCACCACCAGGTTTAAGTTTTTTTCTGGAATTTAATTTGAGACTTAAGAAAAGTCAATTCCATGTGCTAAGAACTTAAGATGTGGTTCTTAATGGCCATTGCTTAAACATCATTTATTTGGAAGTAACTTTGTCACCAAGAAGTACCAATCATTATAGAATATGTAAAGCATTGAAATGAAAAAGGGAAAGGATAGCTTTCTTAGCTAATAGGTTTTCAGATCATTTCCCCATATCACAACACATTATTTATAATTCTAATCTATTTTTGAGTATATACACACGTACATATATATATATATATATATCAGATTTTTTTGTCTATGGTAACATAAAGTCAAATTGATTGTTCAAAGGATAATTCATTTACTTGCTGATATATAATTCATATGGGAATAATTGCTTTGGAAACACTTTGAGGAGAGAATGTCTTAAAAGTTCTCTTGTTATTACCAACATAACTTTGTTTTTCTTTTTATATACCAACATAACTTTCATTGCATCACATTCTACTAACATAATATGAACACAATAAAATGAATCATATTCACCTAAAGTTAGATTTTTTTTCACTATGGCCCAATATACTATTTTAAAAAGCTGATGAAATTTCATTTTTAGTTTGTCATAATAAAATTGCACATTAAGAAGATTGCATACAAATGAGAAGCACTTTCTGGGAAGCAAGTTAAAGTGGAACTTAATATTATGTACATGTATCAATTCCCCAGGATGAATATAATCACCACGTACTGAAAATATGTACTAATGAAAAATAAAGTGGAACTTTAGAACAACATTTTAGTACACACAAGTTGCAAAATATGTAATTTTGAAAGTGTTTGTCTGGAGGTTGTGAAAAGTCAACAAGAGGGGGAAAAAAAACCCAACTAAAACTAGGCCAAATAGTGTCCTCTGGCTCTCACTTGCAAATCCCTCTGAAGCCAAAGTAAATTTATGGAAATATCTGAAAGACACATTTGGCCTAGTTCAAACGTTCCATTAAATTAGTATTTTAATACATTGTCCTAGTTAATTGCTGTTTTTGTGGTTCTTTTAACATTATTTCACCCGATGCTCATTCATAGCTTCTTTGGAAATCACAAAAAAGAAGAAAGACTAACAAGGGACATTTCCTCCTCTCATTTGACTTTCCCATTCCATGTTGAGAAAAGGTCTCATGCAAAGACCAAGGTAAGCTTTGTGCTTTTAATACCCATAAATTGGGAAGAATAAACAGAAGTAAAATACTAATTCTGATACAGAGTTTGGGGGAATTTAGTTTCTGAAATTAAACCATGTATACAGTCAGTAGTATTTGATGTTATAAGCATTGTTATACATTTTATTTCATAATGTTCAGTGTATACATGACATTGTAGCTCTTTTATGACTTAAGGAGGGACTAGCGAGCCTCTTCCTTCCAATGATCTTATTTACTATCCACTTTGGACTGTTTCTGTTTAAGGTACCTTGTCACTGGAAACAGGTTGTTTCTGGAAATGCAGAAGCAAAGCATTACTGCATGGCTTTTCTGAGTCAGCTATTAACTTGATTTCCTCAAAGATGAGAACGCTGAAAGGTGCCCACCATCAGTTTTCAGAACTGTCTTTAGGGGTCATACAAAGGAGGCATTCTCCGCTGAAAACTAACCCTTGTTGGGTGTTGTGGCTTGTGTCTAGATGTCTCCCCAAAGACTCATGCAGTTTTTTTCGGAAGGTAGCTTAATCTGTTGTATGTGATGGTAGGATTGAGGACATAAGATTACTAAACCGCTACATGTGAGTGGTTTGGCACCACCCTAACCCGGTAGTCTCAGTAAGATGAAAGGAGTGGAAAGACACTGTTAAGATCTCTTGTTGCTTTGTCTGTCTTCTGTTGCCATGCCATGAACTGTTTCCCTTGTTGCTTTTGCTACCTTGTTTGCTCCATGTTGTTTCTCCTCTGTGATCCCTGTTTGCCATCCTTGCCTTGGAGCCAGCCAATTCTGGACTGAAACTTCCATGAACTGTGAGATAAATAAACCTTTCCCTTTTAATTTTGGGTGTCAGGTATTTTGTCTCAGCAATGAGAGGAAAAGTAAGTTAAGACATCGGGGAAGAATAATTTGGACCACAGACCCTGGGGCCAGAACAGCTGACTGAGTCCAACTTCCAGCTCTATCAATTCTCCGCTCTGTGAACTTACTTTATCTCTCTGAGCCTTAGTTACCTCATTACTTAAAAACGGACACTGATAAAAGAATTTTGTGAAAATTTAAGAGGTACACTGCCTTTGGGAATGTCAGCATTGTTTTGTTTTTCAGCCTAGCTGTCATTATTGTTTTATTAAGTGCCACCAGTTACGTTTGTCTCAGCCCAGCTCCTCCTTTCTTACCCCCTGCACCCCTAAATCCTGCTGTAGGAGTCTGTAAGGGAGTCCAAACAGGAGAAAGGGTGTGTGGAGGCAGAAGGAGATGTCACAAGATAAAAGCTCAAAGAGCTCCTTCGGCCAAAACTCAATTGCAGCCATCCCCGGTTTGGAGAACAGTGGAGACAGGACTTCTTACGGTTCTGTAGCATGACCACTGGAGCATCCAGCCAGTCAAGCAGAAGAGGCGAGATGTGGGCTCGGCACCCGCCACTGGTGTGTGTAGGGAGGTTGCCAGGCAGCAGCAGAAGAATAAAAGTAGATGCCACACAGCGGTCACTGTCTTTGGTATATGGTTCACGAAGCCCCTATGGACACTTCGAGGGACTGTTCGGAATACGGTCCAGCTTTGGGGGTAATCTCTCAGGAAACTGACAGAAATGCATCAAGTCACCAAACATTTTTTGCTCGTCTGCTGCCCACCTGGCATGGTGCTCACAATTGGTGACACACAAATGATGAAGACTAGACGGCTCTGACATTAAGTCCTTGTCTGGTTCATCCGTGCCCCAACATCTTTAATATCTTGCTCTGAACTCTGGGCTCAGGTCCAATCACTCTGTGCGGACAAAAGGGGGGACCCATGGCTGGGGACATGCAGGTAAGCTGACTGCGGACATTATCCTGGAGGAGGGAAGGTTTCAGAGAGAGGGTGCCTCCAGGGTGAGAAAATGAGCTTCGCGTCACATTTACATTTTTACGCCTTAAGTGAGATTCTCTCGAAATATAGATGGCAGTAATGAAGTAAATCACGCTATATATATATTAAATCAACGACGACTATGATGCAAGCATTGAACTACTCCTAATAGTGCCATTTCAGAAATACCTTAACACTGACAAGGTACAGGCATCCTTTTCGCAGGAAGCGGAATGGCATTCCTTGGTGTCTGGACACAGGGACACCCCAGGAACAAAATCCCCAGTGAAAGGCCCAGAAGCAGCGCGCTTCTCCCGGGCGCCCCACCTTGTCCGCCTGTCCCAGCCCTGCGCCCCTCCCCACCCCGATGGAGCGGGTGCGCCAACGCTCGCGAGAGCCCCGCCGGCTTCCACGTTTGCCACGTTCCAAAGGACCAAGACAGATTGGAAAGCTGCAGGCAGCTCGCTCTCACAAGCAGCTGCGCAGCGCAGAGCAGCCCCAAGTCTGCAGAGGGAAAAGTGTGGCAGGGTGCCGCCCTCTCACTAGGGCTCTGACGAGTGGCTCAAGCACACTGTCACTCAGTCCTCGGTGGGTGGGGCGAGAGCGGGGGCGTGGCCCGGGGCAGGGGACGAGCCGCGCGCTCTCGCCGGGGGCGGGAGTCACAGGTTCGGCGCACGCGAGGGCTGGGGGCGCGCAGCCGGCACGAGGGTGAGAGTCCTCGGAGGTGCGGCGGGCAGTGCAAGGCGGAGTCGCTGCCGTAGGAACCGCGGCCCGTACACGCTCCCGCGCCCTCGAATCCCGCGGCTCCGAGGAAGACCCCGGGTCCTCGCCGGCCCCCGGAGCGCGCGATGGCCCCGCGCAAGAACGCCAAGGGCGGCGGCGGCGGCAGCGGCGGTAGCAGCGGCTCGGGCAGCGGCAGCACGAGCACCGGCAGCAGCAGCAGCCCGGGGACTCGGAGAGGTCAGTCCCTGCGGGTTGGGCCGGGCCTCGGGTGGGAGCGCAGGCGGGGTCCGCGGCGCTTCGCCGCCTCTCCATCCTCCCCGCGGCTCGGTCCGTGCGCGCGCGGGGCGCAGGCCGAGGCCGGGCCTGGCGGGCGGGCGGGCAGAGCGGATCCCGCCCGGAGCCCCTGGCCGCGGTGCCCTCACCTGCGGGGCGCGGCAGAGGTGGAGGGTACCGATCGACCGCTGAAATGGAGCCTGGCAGTAAGAGAACTGTTTATCTTTGCCTTGCCTGCTTTGGGGAGTTTGAAAATGAGCCGAAGTCAGGCAGAGTTAAGTTCCTGCCTAACCAGCAGCGCTGAGCAGCAACTCGAAGGCGACTGTTGGGAGCGGGGAGACCGCGCGCGGGTCGGGTGGGAGGGGGCTGTAGTTAGGACTGATTTGAAAGCTTTTGGAAATTTCTTTAAGTAGATTTATGTAGTCGTCTTAATATGCGTGGCAGTTGCTTTTAGAACACCAGAGAATAGCATAAAACACTGGGCGAGGCTATTTCCCCCTTTTTCTTTTCTAAAAAAACCTAGATTGATGGACCTTTCTTTTTCTCGCTCTGCTTACCCAGCATAGACAACAAATGTTTTAAATCTGTTTTGTCTCATATTTCAGTGGTATGCGGTTTCTTTTACATTTGCTTAATCTCATATTTAGGATATCGAAACTGGAATACATATGTGGATTGAATGTGCGCTGTGAACTTCACTTGAAATGATTTAGGTTCCGTGCTGAGATCTGCATACGGTGCATTCATATATGCTAAGGAAATAAATCAAACAACTATTTTTACACTTAAAAGAACTATTTCCTTCATAGTGCATACTGTCTTATTTATGCTCCTGTGTATTTCCTTTGTTTCAGTCTCTTTCCTCTTTGTTTTCAGTCTTCATTTCTTATCTCCACGTCCTAGAAGGGTCCTGTCCAATATTAGGCGCTCAATAAATATTTGATTAATGAATCAGTGAATAAATGTAGCTAGTGAAAGTGGTGCAGTTAAATCCATTGCACACATTTACACTGAGAACTAATATGTATATTCCGAATGGAAAGAGGTACACGCAGTTTGAAGTTCAAAGGCACCACCCTATGAATTCACCTCTGACATAAGTGAAATTTGTGTTCCTTGTTCACTTGTCCTTCCTGTCAGTTAAATATGGAGAGGGATAGATCAACTGCCTCTGGTGGCTGGGCCTATACATATTAACATTTCTGAATAAGAAGAGCTTTTTGTGCTGCTTAGAGACCAGAGAAAGCCCATCAAGAATAATTTGTTAACTTTAAATTTTCTGTAGCCATTGAAACATCTTTTTTCCATCCCCGTCCCTTGATGCTGGGGATAGAACCCAGGGCCTTGTGTATGCTAGGCAAGTGCTCTACCATTGAGCTGCACTCCAGCCCCTCCCTGTTCTGCTTAGCCTCTGCACTCTTGAGGACTGATCGAATCCAAGAAAATCACTTTGTAAAGCCTGTTATTGGTAAGAATTAGTAATGGGAAATGTGTGATGTTCCTACCCTTATCCAATAGGTAATTAAACTATTTTAACTATCAGCTGATAAGTTTACATAAGTCAGGACCTAAATTATTCTGACTTTTGTATCATACATTGTAGAGTGAGCTGTGTCTGTATTTGAGGATCTGCAGCCTTTTGATCATTTTATGTGTACTGTGTAAAAGAGAACATTTAAATGACAGTATGTAAAAGAAATACCTGTGTTAACAAAAAAAAGTCCAAGAAACTCGAGTTGTTATCGAAGTCCTACGTATTACAGAATGTATATTCTTTTTCTGCAGCCATTTTTTTTCCCCAGTAAATATTGAGTTCTGGCCATGTGTGAGGTAAAAGGCACCAGAGGTGGAAACCAGGGTAATCTGCATTATCTTGAAAATTTAGGCTGACAGGGTGATTCTATTTATGTTTTTATAGCAGCATATACCTGAGAGGTAAAGCTAACATTGCTTTCATTGCTTTGTCTACCTGGTCATTGAGGTATGGATATTGATTAGTAAACGATTCCCAGAGGCTGGAAATGTAAACCATTCTCATGTTAACATCTGGAAAGGTTGTCTACTCTATGAATTGGCAGTCTCAGCTAGTTACTGTAAGATCCAACATTAGAATTCAGGATATCTGTTAGTAGACTTTTTGTTTGGTACTGGGGATCGAACTCAGGACCTCACCCTTGTCTGGCAGATGCTGTGCCGTTGAGCTAAATCCCCAGCCTGTGGATTTCTGTTAGTAATTACAACCATACTGTTAGAATTTTAGGTTCTCTAAAGTGAAAGATCTCCTGGGAATTGGGAGTTGAGCTAGTTTATCAAGTTTACTTCTGGTTCTCTCTGTGGAATGCTACGTTTGGTTATTGAAGAAAAATGTACTTTTGTCATGTCATTAATTAAATTTCCTTTGACTAAAATTATGTTTGAAACAGCACATTTGGAACTCTAGTTTGAGAAGAGTATGTGGGGTCAGATAGTTTTTGGAGATGTTTTATATTGAGAATCTGAAGTTGAAGGTGACATTGGTCACATTAAACATTGTTTCTTAGATATGTATGTAAAAGTATGGAAGAAAAAGTACTCAGTGTTTTGAAGCAATGAGTTTTAGGAAAAAGGTTTTTAAAGTAATTGCCTGCTTTTTATTTTTCTTTACTTAATGGAAAAAAATGATGAAATGGGGTTTAACTTTAATTTTTCAGTTTTACTGCTTAGAATACAAAAGAATGAATAAGTTGGATATCTTGTCTTTACCTTGCATATGGAATTTAACTTGCATGGGCGGTTGGGACCAGGAGAAGCTTCTTTAAATTTATTGATTTGAAAAATCTTTGGTGAAGAATTGTGACGCACAGTTCTGCTTTGGGCTTATTTTTTAATGCACAGATGCTGGTATGTGTAATGTTTTTTGGCCCTTGTTTAGCTTTCCCTGTTGAGTATGAACCATTGCTTCCCTGTAGCTTCTAACCAGCTTTCCATCTGCCTATTTATTTTGTCCAAGTGTCCTGCTACCTTATTACACTTTACCGGTAGGTGTCGCTGTAGAACACCGTTCTAATTTGAAGGTTCAGATTATGTAATAGCAATTATGTTTTAAAACTTCCTTCTCTGTAATCAGTTTGTATTTACTGAAAACTATTGTTGCACAACTACCTAAAAACTTATCTACTGATACTTAGTTCTTTTAAGATTTCTAACAGATTTTGAAATTTGGTAATGAAAGTTGGTCCCAAGCAGCTTTATTTAGGCTTATCTGTTTTAGGATTTAATATATTTATATATTATCTATAAAACAGTGATATTCACAGATTCATTTGAATGGTTTTGGTCATTTACAAACACTTCTGAGTGTTTTTTCTCTTTTCTTTCTACTCCCATTGTCTCTTAGTTTATTTAGTAACTAAGATATATAAAATACACTGCTGATTGCATTTTGGCTCCCTGTAATGAAGAAGGCCCTGGTGAAATTCCCTTTCTTTAGCCTATTGCTTAATCTTCTATTAGTCATTCTAAGATAAAAAGATAGGAAGGCCATAATATATCCATAACATGAATTCTATGGTATTTTTTGTTTAGTTAATAGAATTTGTCCAACCTGAGAAGATAATATGAAACCCAGTACTAAAAAATGTTCTGAGAGAGTTTTTAATTTTTTTTTTTTTTGGAGACAAATTCTCACTCTGCAATAAAGGCTGGCTTTGAACTTATTATGTAACAGCCCAGGCTAGCCTTGAACTTGCGACAGTCCTGCCTCAGCCTCTTGAGTGCTTGGTCTGAGAGAGTTCTTGAACACCTAAAAGACTAACTGTATTAACCTAGGGTAGGCTTGGTAAATAAAAAATAACATCTGTATTTTAGTCTTGCACTAAAAATCAGTTGTATCATAGAGATTATTAGACAATTAGTATATGAGGTTTGCATTTTCAATAATTACCAAGAGTAACATGGATGAAAGCTCATGTGAACTATTTTTATTTAATATTAGAAATTTAACTCCTGCTCTCTGGTCCCAATAGAAAAACAAAATAAAACAAAGCAAAACAAAAACTCCCTCTCGCTAGTAAGACAGTGCAGTTTAGGAGGGAGAATCTAATGACTTGGTTCATATTTATTTAGAATCCACATGGCTGGTCACTCAGCATCTCTAATCTCAGTCTTCTCTAACAAGGAGACTTATCTTTGCTCTCCTTTAGAGTTGTGATAGCCAATTTTATATGCCCTCTGCTTCTTATACGTCTCCTTTAAAGTACTGCTGGTAGTAGGAGAAAGTGCCAAGATTTGGAGAATACAGTGTACAGCTCCAAGCAGGTCATTGCATGATTGAAATTCTGTGATCATTCATTTTAAAAGCAAAAACAAAACAAATGCTGTTCTGTAACATGTGTATTTCAAGTAAAATACATGCTTCTCCGGTACTATTTATACGGTGGCTTTTTGTCGCACTGAATACTTTTGTGTACATATCCCATGTATGCATCAGCCTTCAAGTTGCTGGTTTGCCCATTGATAATCTCTCAGAGGTAAATTCTTGTATCTTAATAGAGCTCAGGGCAATTTATTGCTATTCTAGCTACTGTTTTTAATATGGTGATGATGTACAACTTAGTTTGCTTCTGAGCTACAGTATTTCTTTATCTCCTCTAAGCAGTTTGACTTCATTTTTACCATGGTACATCATGTTTTTAAAAAATTACTTCCCTTCTAGTAAAGCCTGTATGTACAGTTAGAAGCGAAAAGTTCTAATGTAGTATTGCACACTAGGGTGGCTACAAATAATGGTAATGTATTGTACAAGTTCAAAAACTTAGTAGAAAGGATTTTGAAGGTTTTTACTGCAAAGAAATGATCAATATTTGAGGAAATGGATCTGTTTAACCTTATTTAAATATTGCAGTGTGTACATCAAACATCATATGGTAGCCATTAATATGTATTGTTTTTATGTTTTTATGTATCAGTTTTATGTATCAGTAAGTAATTTAAAAAAAACTGTATGCAGACAACCCATCTATAACTTACTCAGCTCTTTGGGGAGAACCTCTGCCATTGCTGGGGCGCCTGGCTGGCTGCTGTGCCTGCTGCCCAGCAATCCCACTTCTCGGCACTGCCTGCATGGGTTGAATGAGTTTCCCGGGTGAGCATATGTCTGATTAGGTCCTATGGTTCTGGCCACTTCTGCTGGAAGCCTGGAGAATTAAGATGTTCCTTTTTCTTCCTGCTTTTCTTCCCTATGTCCCATTATAGGGTTGTATTGTACAATTCAGTGCTTCAACTTTTTTTACTTTGTTCTGGTACTTCTGGGAGCTAGTATGGTATCTTCTTGTCAGTAATGATAATCACTTTTATTTTTCATTTCTCTGATAGGAAGGTGTTTCTTGCATTTGTTTTATATTTGGCATGTTTTTCAGGGATGCGTCTTGGTTACCCTTAGCTATTGTAGTTTATCTTTCTTTTAATGGCAAAATCACTAAACATATTTTAGTTCTAATCCTATTGAAGATGACCAAGGACAAATTTGATATAGATGACCTGTTAGATTCAGGGAGTTTTGAGCTCACCTGGTCAGTCAGTCTTTTAAAACAATAGTCCCAGAAGGTCTGTTGAAGGATCTGTAGATAGTTTCTGTGCTCCAAAGCAAGAGGCTAGTGTACGAGAGAGCAGGAGGGCCAGTCATGGCAGACCTTCCAGTGACAGTACTGGTAGAAGAAAAAGCAGCTGCTGAAGTTGGAGAAATGCAAGCACTGCTGTCCTCTGTGTGCCCACAGATTTAACCCAGTGGGTTGTTCTGTGTGGAAGCCAGAACATTCTCTGTGGTGCAGTCCTAAAGCAGGAGAGTATTGTTTGATAAAGTGGTTGCATCCCACAATCACCTGTGTCATAATTCCTTTTCTCGGGCTTCACATAGGCTTGACGGCAGTGTCATTGTGCAGTCATTACTGTGTTGCTTTTCCATCCTAACTTCTATTTGCTGTTTGTTATATTGGTAAGTTTTCTTCCTATCTTTCACACTCTGCTTTTAATTTCAGTAATCTTGAAATAAATACTGGAAGCTTCATGGATTTTAAGCGTACATGTAAATTTTATTTGGGGATACTTAGGGGTTTTTTTCCCTATATAAACAAATAATTGTGTGGTAGATGTTTGCTGAAAGAGTACCTAGCATTTAACTTTACCTTTTCATTTCTTGAATCAGGTAATTTTTATTAATTGAGATACTTCTGAGGTTATGAATTCTTTCAAGGACTTGCTTTCTGGCAGACAACCACCTCTAACTTCTAAAATAAAAATATACTGTTCTGTTTTTAAAATGGTATCTGTTTGAAATATTATGTATTTAAGACCTGTTAGTTGGTATGAATAAGGTAGTGAATATCCATTTATTCACAATAGAAGTGAAGAAATAAAACATTACCAGATTCATAGAGTTTCCTCTCCAGTGGTAGCTTGTCCCAATTATTATTATAAATGTCGTGATACCTGTTGCCATACATTTCTCTATAATATATACACAGAAGTAGTACATATTATATAATTCCCATACCTTTCCTTATTATATCTAATATATATATAAGCAGAAGGAATACATATTATAAATGTTATGTTGAACATTACATCTTATGTATTCATGCACATATAATACATTTAAAAAATATATATGAAAGCTGCTTAGGCAGTATATCTATATCCTTATGTGTGTAGAAATACTCATGGACTTGTTTATCATGCAGTAAAAGTTTTGTGACTAGGCTTTTAATTTACTTAGTGTACTAGTGGGACACCATTTGAAATCTTGCCAAAACTCTGGTTATTTTCTTTTTTCTTTTGGTTTTTTGAGACAAGGCCTTGCTATTAGTTCAGGCTGGCCTTGAACTCAATATGTACCCCAGGCTGGCCTCTAACTCACAGGAATACCTCAGCTGGGATTAACAGGAGTGAGCTACCATGCCCAGTGAACGTGCCTCTTTCCGTTGAGCAGTCCTGCTGTGAACACCTCTTTTCTTTCTTTCAAACAATGCTGGTCTGAATACTCTTGTATCTGTCTCCGTGTGTGTGTGTGTGTGTGTGTGTGTGTGTGTGTGTGTGTGTATGTGTGTGTCTCAGTGTTTTAGGTATAATCTTGGATTGGTATTATTGGATTGTAGCAAATTCATGTGTTAAACTTTAGCATCCATTGCCATTTTTCAACCCTAAAGTGGTTATAGCAGTGTAAATTGATACAGTGAATAAGATCTCCTTCTATACAGCCACCTTTGGGAAAGTTAAATATTTGCAAGTTGAGGGTATGTGAAGTAGTCTTTTTGTGGTTTAAATTTGCATTTTTGTCATTACTAGTGGAAGTAGTCATTTGTGTTTTCTCTTGAATTTCCTGTTTGTGTACATTACCTATTTTTATGTTTTTATTTGGTTTGTGTTTACAGTTATATTTCTAAATCCTGAAGTTTTGCATTACTTGTATGGTAAAGGACTTCTAGTCAATGATTATGTGAAATTTCATTTTCTGTGTTACATTTTGTTGAACAAAATTTTGAGATTCTGCTGTGTTAATAGTAATTTGTTCTATTTTTTTCATTTGTGGTTTGTGGTTTTGTGCTTTATTTAAGCCATCCTTTGTTGCAGAGATCATAAAATATTCTCATTTTCTCCTGAAAGACCTGACTTTTTTGCTTTTTTACAATTAGATTTCTACATTTCTGAGTATAAATTTTTTTTTTTCTTGGTACTGGGGATCGAACTCTGGTCCTTGCGCTTGCACAGCAGGTGGCGAAACCACTGAGCTAAATCCCCGGCCCTGAGTATAGATTTTGTTGTATATATTTTGAGGTAATTCAAATATTTTTGAAAGAATGGATAATGAGAGTTTTCTGAACTTTAGTTGGTGTTCTTTTTCTTTTTTTTATTTAACAGTTTTATTCTGCTTTAGAATTAAAACCTTGCTAATATTAAGGTGCACTGCAGGTATGCCATGCTGCCAGTTGTTATTGGGACAACAAATGTCCCCAGTCAGTGACCCAGGGGGCTGGGAAGACACATGAACTCATTCTTTCAGAGCACATAGAACAGTTATTTACAGTTTTCTTCTTGAAATCAACCTGGAACATTTCAGTCTACTGAAGTATTGCCATAGCACTTGCTGTGATGCTCAGAATGCCTCAGAAATGTGTTCAATATCATGATTTGTGGGTCCTCCAAAGATTCTGTTGTTAACATCCTAGCAAATAGTATTAAACAATGTTATCTAAACTATGGCTGCCAAATACTGGATTTTAGTAATGAAACCAAATTACAAAACATTTCGTTGTAGAGCTATGCAAAAGATTTAAAATTAAAAATGTCAACCATCTTTAAATGTTCCAATTCTGCTACCGTGCAGTTTTCTACACCTTTATCACTACTGAATGTTTTAAGAGTAATGTTAACAAAAATCAAAATAGATAAAAATATTTAAATCTTTGGATACTTTTATTCCATGGCCTTCATAAAAACAAAAAAAGTGGCTAATTTTTTCTATGATAGCTAAAATAAAACACTAATTAGTAATTTATAATTAGCAATGAACTCTATTCTGAGTCATTTGTGGGTCACAGACCCAAGGAAAGTGTTAATGATGTGATACACATTATGGTTGCCAAAATAATTTTGAACACTCTGATTCTTTTTGAAATTAATGGAATGAATCATTGTCACAGCAAAATTCCAGGTTTATCAGGAAGAACAGGTTAATTGGTACCTAGTTTCAATGTCCTAAAAAAGGGGGGAGGGTTACTTTTTTGAAAATACAGCAAAGTACATTCTTATCTATGATTATTTACATTTGTATACTGAAAACATCTATTATTTGAAAAAATCCTGTGATACATCATTTGCTACAAAATGAAGTTCTTAGACTGAGCATGAATAATTTACCCTTTTGGAAGAATGTATCAAATCTTCATTTATGTTCAAAACATTAAAAAACAAATTAAAAAATCTTAAGCCTGGAAAGCTAAGAAAAAAAAGAGACCCACTCATAACTTTGCTCCTCAGCACATCACCTTCAGCAAAGACACAGTATGTTTGCTGACTTTAAAATGTTTATTCTTTAAAAATTACTTGCTTTTTATACAGTTATACAAATTTCTTAATGTTTCTTTGGCAATGGAGTATAATGGAATTTTACAACTATATAAAAAAGTTACCTTTGCCTAAGAAACAGTATTTACTGTGTGTACATAGTTGACTGACAAAATTCTCTACCATCCAGCACCCTAATTAATAGATGAAATAAGCTACCTCATAAGATTTCCAAAAAGAAAGAAAAAAGAGAAAGACACACACACATACATACATACACACGCACAACCTCCTATGGTCGGCCTATCTGCAGGCAGCTTGCAATAATTGCCAAATGCAATTTAGTGATAAGAAAAATCCTCTTAGTGATGAAAAAATACTTATAAGTCCCATTGAAGTACTGCTTTAGTTTAACTATACATAAGAAATTACTTAACCTTCTGCTATTCCAAATATATTTAATGCTCATTTATAAAGATGAGCCTTCCTCCCCCCAAAAGTAACTGTGTTGTATCATTGAAATCAAGCAGAAAAATAAACAAACAAAACCCAGTGCTGGTGACAAATATACAGCAAATTCACTTCTTCATTCTTCACAAAGACTGAAATCAATTTTCAGGACCATGAAGAGCTACCAATTCACCCAGTTTCAAAGACTTGTTTGAAGACTATGCAGCAAACTTTGTTGTCTTTCTTTCAGAAAGCAGTACGACCAATCTAGACCTTTTAGGGTACAAAAGCTGTGGTTTTTCTGTATTTAAAACCTGCAAACTCTCTTCCTCCACCACCTCCTCTGAATCCACGACGAAATCCCTGAGGAGTAGTGAAGGTGCCTCCTCTGTACCCTCCACGGCCATGGTTTGGACGAAGTGGAATTCCAAAAGTTTCAGCACTTCATCGCCTTTCTTCAGTCCAGGTTGGTCTCCGTTCTCTGTTATCATCACAAGAAATATTATCAAAGAAGGATTTAGTTTTATCATAATAGCAGGCCCAAGTGGGTCTTCTTCATCAGCATTTCCTTCACTGTTTTGGGTATCCACCCAAGGCGCCCTTATTTTCACCCTTTACAGGTTTCTCTTGTTTCTCAAGTTTATCTTCTTTTAATTTAAGCTTATTATGAAATTCTCTGTCAATCTCCTCTTTGTTAAATTGTGCATTTGCACTTTTCAAGTCAAAGTCTTTCTCAAATTTCATTGGACCGTCTCAGCGAATACCAGACCTTCCCTGGCCACCTCCATGACCTTCACGCCCTCTCCTTGGAGTTGAAGGAGCACCTGGAACTATTTGTCTCTTGCTATCATTTCTGAGTTGCTCATTTTCTGGCCTTGGAACTTTGTGGACATTGGCTCACCTGTGCTCTCGATTCTCTAATGCTTTTTGGCTGGTGGATGGCAAAGGGCTGCTTGATACAGGGCTCCTCCTAACAGATGCTGGAGCAGGTAAATGGGCCGAGGCGGTCTGTATTGCTTGCTCCATGGTTGGACTTTTTCTCAAAGGCAGATCCAACCGCACTACTTTCGGATAAGTTACTGCTGTTTGACGTTTCTGCTCCAAAGGATGTCAAAGAGCTTCCAGCAACACCAGTAGCACTAACCTGTTGCCCAACCAATGAACTTGGACTGAACTGGCTGTATGTCGGCATCCTGCCAAAAGGTCCCTAGGAACCCACTCCCACTGACTGCAATGAAGAAGTAGATGAGCCTAATGAAGACTGAACAATAGCTGGGTCCTGAGGCAAGGAACCTTGTGGTTTTGGTGGCTCACAAGCAGTGAGGTCTTTAATATCACTCCCGCGGAATATAATGGTGTTACTGGAGTCTCTGTTGTTCTGTCTTCTGTACCAAGTGATCGACCTTTGGCGAGGGCTACGGTGGAGTTCTGGATGTCGAGGGTGTAGAGGATGCCCTCAGAGCGGAACTCTGCCTTAGAAAGGAGGCTGATCTTGCCCTCGATGTGCCCCCGCTCATGGCGCCGCCGCCGCTCTGGGCCGCCTGCAGAGAGGCCGAGGCCACGCCGCTGTCACCGCTCCGCACGCCCGCTTGCTCGCTCCGTCAGCGCCTGCAGCAGCCGCCTGGGACCCGACGTGACCGCCTCGCCAGCTCCGCTACCCTCCCCCGGCCTCCCGCCCTGAAACCGTGTGGCGGCGGCGGTGGCAGCGGTGGCAGCGGTGGCTGGTGTTCCTCTGTAGAATCTTCAGTGTCAGCTGGATCCGGGGGAAGAAGTGTACCTCCCAAACTTACTGTCAGGTACTTCAGAGCCCCCACAGAGCACGCCCCTCCTCTCCTTTCCCCTCGCCCCACTCCGGCCACAGGGAACGGGGAGCTTCCACATAACTCAGGCTTGACCTCCCTTGGTTAGTGACTCCCTGCCTAGCCAAGGTCTTTCTGCCCCACCGGTTTCGTGGTCGGATGTTCCAGTGAGAGAGGCCCTTCCTGAAAGTGGTGGCTCCATCCCCCCTGACTGAAACCTGTTGCTGCATACCCCGGCCCCAGTGACCCACCCCACCAAGGGACTGTGCTCTCCCACCTGCAAGATCCCTCCGTAAGCTTCCAGCCCAGCCCGTGCAGTGGCTGGTCTCCCTTCTGTGAGTCAGGCCGGCAGGCTGCAGACGGCCGCCCCAATAAAGCTTGCTTGAACGTCCGTGTGTGCCCCCTTCTTCGGCCCTTTCACTTACTAGATACCAAAATGCGAGTTCATGTTCTCTAAAATCGAAGAATGAATTCTAGGAACAATGGAGGTTAAGAGTAGGAAAAATTTATTGGGAGAAAGATAGCTTCTAAGAGAGACAGAAGGGGGACCAGAAAGAGGGTTGCCCGCCCACCGCACTTTTCAAAGATGTTTAATACAGCAAAGCCTTGTGGTGAGGCGGGTACAAAGTGCACAAAACTGTAAGACCCAATGGAAATTTACAAGGCGGGCATGAGCTGGGACAAAACCATGACCAACCAATAAGATTACAAGTGCAGTCATCCGGGTAATATTGATTAAATGGGGATCAGATGGGGAAGTAAGTCACATACAAGGAATTTCCCATTTAGAATATCATCACTGCAGTCTATCTCTAGGGGAAGAAGTAGTACTTCTTTTCCTTTTTATAATGCTAACCAGTGAATGTGCCTCAATTGTTCTCCATGTTGGCTCCTTGCTGTGTTGACTCCTGGAGGGCTGGTCCCGTCTAACTGCACACAAGATATCTAATTAACTTACCTATCTGCAATAAGCTCTTGGCTATAAATGTGGCTTTACTTGGTTTCAGGTGTGGCACAGCACTAATACCCCACTGAGTTGCTCTCTACAGCTTTGCAGTAGGTTTTCCCATCTTACTGGGCATGCCTCTGTACCCTGTCATTTTCACAGTCATCCTTGCAAGTTTTCCTTGTCTCTACATTTTATAGCATGCTTTTCTTTAAATTAGTTTCATGAAAAAATATTTCAGGATTTTGACTGAAATCTCTTGAATTTGTAGAACAATTTGGGACAAATAAACATGTTTATAAAATTGAGTCCTATACATGAGCATAATAACTTTTTTTTTTTTTTTTGCTACGGGGGATTGAACTCAGGACTTTGTGCTTGTGAGGCAGGCCGTGGAACCACTGAGCTAAATCCCTGGCCTCTTTTTTTGATTTATGTGTTTTTTATAATTCAATTCTACAATTAAAAATATATGTGTATATACATTCACACACAAATAATGAACAAAATAGATAAGACATAGGGAGAAGTTCAAATACTTCCCCAAATTACATATTCTATTGTTTAAAAATATTTTAATATATATGCTAATTTGTTTCCTTTATATTACCAGTTTATCTTCATTGAAGAGATTTTTGTGTTATTATCTGTGTTTTTTCTTTGTAAGTTTGTCTTGTACTCTTGAGTAACTACCTTGAAGATAATGATACACAGTGTATTAACTGTTGTTACTCTTATTATGAAATTTTGTTTTATTTTTCTCTTAAAATTAAAAAAAACAAATTAGCAAAGTCACCCACATCTTTAATTAGTTAGGTGTAGTACTTTATATTTTTAACCAACATTTTATTTTAAAAATATACATCCACGTTGAAAGATTCTGCTGCCTAGACTCAAAAGTGGTTAACATTTCAGTATATTTAATTGTTGTCACATCCACCAGTCAATCCTTTTCTTTTATGCATTTCAAGCTAACTTGTCCATGTCTAAATACCTTGGTCTCCCCAAAATTTATTCAGGCATGTCATTAATTGGAGCTGAACTTTTTTGTATGGGTCCCCTTTAAAACTTTCAAATGGTATATTGCACAAATTTTAGTTTTAAGTTGAGGAATTTTTGTGAATGTATCTACTTTGTAACCCAGCAAACTATTAAGAAAAAAAATATTAAAATCACTCCAGAATATTCCCTCAAGCTTGTGCCTTGCCACCCTGCCATCAGACATAACCATTGTAATATTTTCACTATATATTAGTATTATCTGTTTTAGAATTCATTCTATAAGTATTTTTTTTGTAAAGACTTCTTTCACTGAGCATAATATTTTTGAGGTCTATTCACATTTTTGTATGTATCAGACCCTTTTTCCTTTTTATTTCTGAGAAATAGTCTCATTGTGTGATTTTAGCACAGTATGTTCTTTTTTTAAAATTGATGGACAGTTGAGCTATTCCAAGGTTTTGACTACTATGATGACAATTTTTATATAGAATGGGCATATATTTTCATTTTCCTCAGCAAATCTGAGGGAGGAATTTCTGGATTATAGACTAGGTGTGTGTTTAGTTTTCTTTTGGTACTGGGGATCGAACTTGGGTCCTTGCACTTGGGAGGCAGGAGGTGGAACCGCTGAGCTAAATCCCAAGTTGGTGTGTATTTAGTTTTGGTTTTTTTTTTTTTTTTTTTTTGCTGCTGGAGATCGAACTCGGGACCTTGCGCTTGCAAGGCAGGCGCCGGAACCACTGAGCTAAATCGTATGTATTTAGTTTTATTGAAAGACTGGCAAACTTTTATATAGTTGTTGTACAGGATATTTTATGCTCCCACAGATAAAATGTGGGAATTTTGGTTGTTTTGTATATGTACCAAAAACGTAGTGTTGTCATTTTAAAAATTGTAGGCATTTTAGTGGGTGTGCTATGGCTTCTCATCATTTATAATTGCCTTTCTCGCATGACTGATGATGTCAGGCACTTTTCTTATCCTATTGGCCATACACATTAACTTCTTTTATGAAGTTTCTACTTATCTCTTTTGTACATTTTTTATTTTAATCTTTGGCTTTTGTATTATTGAAGTATAATTATGTATTTTGGATGGAAGTTCTTTTTAGATAGATGTATTATAAACATTTCTCCTAATGTATTTATCTTTTTGTTTTCTTAATAGTATATTTTGAAGAGAAAATATTTTTAATATTGATACTTGTTTTTTTCTGTTTTTGCATAGGAGGATGACAAAGCTATCCTATATTTTCATCTAGAAACTTCATAGTTTAAGTTTTTATGTTTGTGATCTTCCTCAAATCAATTTTGGATTAGGCTTAAATTTCCATATGGATATCATTATTCTGGCACAATTTGCTGAAGACTTGGGTTTTATCATTGAATTCCTTTTGGTGTCTTTGTCAAAAAGTTGATGACAGTGCTACGTGATATGTCTACTTCTAGGCTCCTTGTTCCTTTTTTCCCCCTTTTTTGGCCTTAAAGCTTGTACCTTACAGTTTTGATTACTCTGGCTAAAGTTCTATTAAAACGAGTCAGTGCAAATTTGTTTTTCTTTTTAAGATAGCTTTGAATATTTTAGTTCCTTTGTATATCCAAGTGCATTTAGAATCACCTTGTCAGTTTCTGCAGAACCAAGCATGCTAGTGTTTATGATGAGAACTGCATTGCCTCTGTAGACCAAGTTTGACAGAATAAACATCTCACTGATACCTGCTCTGCCATCCCATAATGCTGTAGCTATTTATTTGTTTATTTATTTTGAAGTATTACATCCTCACCCCTTTTATTTTATTTTATTTATTTTTGAAACAGAGTCTCACTCAGTTGCCCAGGCTGTGCTTAAACTTTTGATCCTCCTGCTTCAGCCTCTCAGAGTGCTGAGATTCCAACTGTATGCCACCATGCCTAGCTTCTTCACGTATTTAGATGTTTCATTTCTTTCTGCCTCATTTTGTAGTTTTTGGTGTGGAACTCATACACTTTTTGTTAAATATTTTTCTACATATTTTAGTTTTTGATGCTATTGTGAATGTATTTTTAAAAATTTCATTTTACTATTTTATGACCCTAGCACTTAGGCATACAATTGATACTTGTTACTTAGATCATATGGCTTTATTAAATTTATTATTTAATTCCAGTAGTTTTTAAAAAATACTAGTTCTATAGGATTTTCTATGGTAATTTCCCCTCACCTTTGAGTAGAAACAGTCTTCTTTTTTCCAATCTTTCCTTGAATTACTGTCCTATGAGGGAGTACTTCTAAGATACTGTGAATAAAAATAGAGCAGCCGTATGGCTTTTTTCAAGTAAATGGAAAATTAACTCTAGGTGTTTTGTAGATGCTTTTTATCAGATTGGGGAGATTCCTTTGTATTTGTAGTTTAAGAATTATGTCATACTTTTTCTGTATTGAAGTTCCACTTTTGTATACACAATATTGAGTTATTTGCCGGTGCTGTAATGCAGATGAGAGCCTGGGCCTGCAGATGTCCAGTGGGTAACTGAAACAAGGATAAAGCTTGACATCTCTGCATTCATTTTATATTGGTTTCCTTTATTAAAGCTTTGGGACAGATCCCTGTTTAACTTTTCATGGAGGCATGTTGGTCACTTAGGGAATGTTGTCTAAAAACTAGTAATTCTAAGTTTACTAGCTCTAAATTTACCTGACTTACCCCATCTCCTTCAAGACCGAGAACACCAAGATAAGGGTAAAACTAAGGTATTTTCAGGATTTGCAGGGACATCCAGTTGCCAGTTTTTACAGTGCCCTATTTCAGACCCCCGGAATGACTCCTAGAAATCTCCAGCCATTGTCCTAAAACTTTAGTCATCTTGAGTTCAAGGAAAAGCAAAACCTCACAGACATCACTGTGAAGGAACTGAGACCCGCCCCCCCCCCCACCAGATTGCCGCATTATGCCATAAGAACTTCTCAGAACCATTCTTGAGATATTGATCCAGCAGACCCTGGCCTGACCAGGGTTACTTCCTCGGATATGCAAACTCTACAACCATGGAAACCTCCACCCCTTGCCTTTGTTCCTCAGAGTTTCTGTCAGCACTCTAAGACAGATTCTGAACATCTTTATCTGACCTTCCCAGTGTGGCCATGCTGAGTAATGCTCTTCCTACCCTTCACCATACATCTCTCTGATTGGCATCTGGAGATAAGTGGCAGAGCCTGATCTGTTGGGACTACTCCTGGAGCCAAGGCTTTTGCCCTAAACTGTGGTAATACTATTTTGTCAGCAACTTTGCATCTGTGCTCGTGCTGGATATAGGTCTGAAGCTCTGTCGTTTTCTTCCTTTTTTTCTTCTTCCCTTCGTCTTCCCTCACTGATTTCATTTTTCCTCCGACCATTTCTCACCGTACTAGTGATTACCATTAGTACTGAGTGTTTCCTTTGCATTTATTGAGATTATACAAGATGTGGTCAAAATACATGATGAATGCTTACATTTAAAAAGGTATTACAGTGCAAGATACTGCCATTAATCCCCCACACAATACTTCTTCACTTTGAACACATTTCATTGTTCTTGCTCCTTTCCAAAATAGTTCAGGAAGTCCTCTTTCGGGAGTGTCTTTATGAGATGTGATGAGAAATATGGTGCCTACTGCTGCCAAGTGTCCTCTAAGGGAAAGGCTACCTTGTAGAAACTTTACTGTGTGTCCTCTCCTTCTTATTCACCAGATCTGGCAATGTGTGACTTCCCTTCCCCAAGGTCAGAATGATCAGGAAAGGTATTTTGAATGGGTTCAGAACATTAAGACAGCCATGACAGCACAGCTAAAAACAAAAGTCAGTGTTTTGAGGGGATTAATGACTATCTTTTACTGTAATGATTTTTTAAAGATTTGAACATCCACCATATTTTTCTATTGTACATAGCAGAGTTTTTGTCCTTCCATATTTTATGTGGTAAATTATAAATACAAATGTTGTACTTTAAAACTATACTCACATTTGTGCGAAAAATTCAACCTGGTGATTTTATGTACTGCATTTTCAATATTACTGGTTTATTTTGGTTAATGTATCTGTGAGTTAAACTGACCAGTAATTTTCTTTCTTGGTTTTATTATTAAGATTATTCTAGCTACATTCATGGATTTAGGAGCATTTACACATTTTCTGTTCTTTGGCATGGTGTGTGTAGAATTTGCTTTTTGAAGCTTTTTGTCATTTCACCCTGCACAGGATGATGTGGGTAGGCCTGAGGGGAAACAGCTTTGTTTTTTTAATGTGTGAAGGGCTATTTAAATTTTGTTTCTTCTTCAGTCAGGTTGGCCAAGTTACATTTTCTATTTCTTTGTAGGCACATTTAGTAAGTAATATTGTCTAAAAAGTTTTCTGCCTTTGAACTTTCAAACTTTCTGGCAAAACTTGTTTGTTGCTTTAGCTGTACCTCTTCTTATAAGCAGAGTGTAGCTATTTGTATGCCTGTTACTGTAATAAAGCAAAATTACCAAATATTAAGATTGCCTTTCCTTGCCTGTCTCCTACATGTTCTTCAAAACTGACTTCCTTCATTGGTTCTTCCCTGCTCTCCCGTTGTCCCCTTCTCCTAGCCTGGGTTTGAAAAGCTCCCTTTTCTGCCCCATCTTGTTCTTCTGTAGAACTTGTGATTCAGTTTCTTCAACAGATGAAAGTATGAACCAGTCATGACATTAGACAACAAGCTAGTCTGAGACTGAACTGACCTCAAGACTAGCTTTCATTTACTAATTTTTTGACTTTGAATAAATCATCCAACCTCTCCAAGCATCTTTAAATCTCTCCCCATGTTCATAATGAAGATGATAGTACTTATATGTATGAAAATTCACCATGAAGTTGCCTTGCCTGTAGTAAGAGATTCATGAATACAGTTGTTATGTGTGTTGTGATGGTAATATTCCTATAAACAAACTTTCAGTCCTGCTTAGTTGTAAGGCACCATATATGTTAGGGACAGAAACGAGACTGACACTCACATAAATAATTAGGAATTTTATTTTGTTAAAAAGATGACATAGGGCCAGTTCCTGGTATGGAAGGATCAGTGGCTCCAAATGCTCTAAGGACTCACTTCCCTCTGCTTCTTCACTCTTATTCTCAGTGTAGGTCATCCAAGGCCAGTTTCCGTGTGGGTTCCATGGCAGTGGAGATTGGATGCTGCCTGGTTCACATTCAGCAGGAGAAAAGGGGCTTCCTTTTCATTTTTATTTGGAGGCAAACCCCCCCTTGCTTCTCATTGGTTTATATCCATCTAGGCTATGTGAACCAGGCTGGGAGATGATTACCACGGTTGTTTAGATCAGGCCAGGCGTTGGCATTACTGGCCATACAGTTGCCATTGCTGATACTCAGCTTTGCTGTTGTGGTCCGGAAGCACCCATGGACAAGTAGGGGCAGCAGATGAATGTTACTCTGCTCTAATAAAATTTTATTTATGTGCACTGAAACTTACATTTTACATCATTCTTTCACATTATAAAATTTCTTCTTTGCTTTCTTTTCAACTGTTTTTAAAGTGAAACCATGTTTAGAGCCTGACTCATACCAGAAACAGGAGATGGTCCATAGATTACTCACCCTGGTTTAAGGTGCCCATGGGACTGGGAGAGATACTGCCAATGTTTGAAGTAGGTAAACATTGTGGGTTTGAACAATCTTTTAAAAAATTAATTTTGTTGGTGCATTTTTGACATACGTAATGATCACATTCATCGTGGGGAATTTGTACCTGTGCATACTATACCTTAATTCTTTCGTTTTTTACCATTCCCCTCCCTTCCCTTTAATCCTTCTTTCCTTTCCCATTTATAAGACTTTGTTTCCACTGTCTTCCTTCCTTTCTTTGTGACACAGTGTTTTTTTCATCCCTATCCATTTCTTTCCCTTCTCCCTACTCCCTCCCTTGTTTCCTTCTGAAATAGCTGTCTGGATATGGTAGGATGTGAGTATTGAGTATCCAACTAGGTACTTAGTACATAGAAAGACACTCAGAGTTTGGAATGAACAAATACATGTGAATATTTCTCTCGACTGGTCCCAAAAGTCATTGAGGCAAGGGGTACCTGTAGTTTTGTGTACCCTACACTGCTTTGGATGTAATAAACTTTCAAAAATGATGTGTTGCATGGGGGGATTTTTTTAAAGTTTATATTATAGGCAAGAAGACAAAAAAATCCTATTAATGTTTTTAAGTGTTGGAGGTAAACACATAGCAGAATCACTGAGAATGTGCATACTTCATTAATGTGGAGAATTGTTTAAATATGTCACGCCCATCAAGTATCAGGTATTGTTCGGGCACCATGCTACAAATTTCCTGATACTGAGCTTTTGGGATTACTTCCATAGGAAGTTATTCTGCAGTCACAAGAGGCATTCTCAGTGTTCTTTCATTTGTATTTAGTGCATTCTGATTGGGGAAAAAAGCTGGGCAGAAACAGGCATCTTATTTCTTCTGTGTTTTTGTGAAACTAGAAAATAAGCTCTGCTTATGTTGCAAGCAAAGCGTTCTTGATTTCCCACTCACTTTATTTTTAAACATGACTTAAGAATGGGCTAAAGTTATTTGTGTAAATACTGAAGTATGGAGCAATTTGTTAAATTTTTCTTTCCTTTTTTTTGGTTTTAGCATTTAAAATTCCTTTGTAAGAATTATGATTATTTTCTTCTTTGACTTATAACTTAGATTTGCCAATTTAGATTAAATTGTATAAAACTATGAAATGAATAGTTTTAATAGTTGTAAAGAAGAGTTTGAAACAGTTTATACTTTAGAAAGCTATATATTTAAAATTAATGATTATGATCTTCTCTAAGTGCTTATTTACACCTTATGTACCCTTTTACCCTGATACAGTACTTGCCAAAGTAAATGTGGTTGACTTCTTACTTTTCTCCTACACTATGTTGTAACCTTAGTTTCCTCTTTTGTTCATGGCCCAGGGCCAGGGATTTAAGAGTATTTGTTGGGTGAATGAATATAAAGGTGTGTGGAGAAAACTGTGAAAGCCGTTTCAAATTCAGCATCTTAATATTTTTATTCCTGTTTGATTTATTTATTTATTTATTTGGTACAAGGGATCGAACGGGGGTCCTTGCGCTTGCGAGGCGGGCAGCGGCACCACTGAGCTAAATCCCCGGCCCTTATTCCTGTTTTTAAAATCCATGTTAGCCTACAGAGCTGAAAATACCTTGGCTGATCTGACTTTTATGTTGACCAGTAGCTTTCTTTTTAAAACAATACTTTTTTCCAGAGTAGCATTAAAAAAACTTAATCACTGCTGAAAAGAGATTCAGCCTGGTCAGAACTTGTGCTTTCTGTGTGAACATTAACATGTCCCATTAGTTGTGTAAGCTTGAAGACTTCAGCTTTGCAGCCAGTTGGGTCTTCTTGGGATCACATTCTCTCCAGTAAAAAATGAGTCAGTGAGAACAGGGGTAGGGGACAACTCTGAACATGGTGGTGACGTGGACCCGGCACTTTGGTTTTGAACTAGGGTGCAGCTGAGAGAAGTAGAGATGGGAGCTAGGATTTGCTGTATCATTGAGATAGGACAAAAGTAGTTTATATTCAGTGTTTTATGGAATAAGATGTATTATGTGCAGTGAAGTTAATGAGGCTGGACGTGGAATAGGCAGAGGCTTTTCAAAAAAAGTCAAAAACCACACCACTAACCAAAACTTTTATGTATTTCACCTTTGGGGATCTGAGAAAATTGGAAGAGGTAGCCAAGACACTCCAGGGACAAATGTCCCATTTTTATCGAAGGAAACAGACTCAGAACATCTATAAACTGATGTCTCATGGCAATCCTAGGCAAATTCTAGAAGTAAAAGTTATTCTTAAATGCTTACAAAAGAAGACCTTGACCATTTGATGACACTGTATGTTTGTTAAGTGCAACCTGCTTAAAAATAATGATTATGGGGTCGGGGATTTAGCTCAGTGGTGCTGCCACCTGCCTTGTAAGTGCAACGTCCCAAGTTCTATCCCCAGTACCAAAAAATAATAATAATAATAATGATTATATATGTTAGGAGGTGCATTGCTGAAGAGGCTCAAATGAAACAGCTTTCCCTTGAAGTCCCTGGTGGCAGCCTTGTGAGGGAGAGGTTAGAACCTCTGCATGCATGGCCTGGAGAACAGAACCCTGCTCTCAGGGGTCCCCATCTGCAAGGGTGTGACTGGCCTCCCTGTGGCAGAGCACGTAGATTAATTCATGACTTCCCTGATGAAATCATTCCTCAAAATCATCAAAATTTCTTTACTTTTACTCTCAGTGATATCTGATGTCTTAAGAGACATTTAGTTGATATTCTGGCCTCTACCTTTACTGGCACAATATTGCATCCAGAAATGGGGCCTCTGGCAATGATTGTATTTTTTTTTTTTTGGTACGGGGATCGAACTCGGGTCCTTGAGCTTGCGAGGCAGGCGGCGGAACCACTGAGCTAAATCCCCGGCCCAATGATTGTATTTTATAGATCAAATTATTATATCTGAAATAAATGTAACATCACACACACACACACACACACACACACACTGGGGATCAAACTCAGGACGTTGTACTTGTCAGGCAGGCACAGGGCCACTGAGCTACATCCCCAGCCCTGAAATATGTGTAACATTTTATAGTGTGAAGCTTGGGGATCCTGTTAAGTTTTAATTCTGAGTAGTTTTGGGATGTGTTTAAAAATATGTAAAATTAATACACTGAGCGCCTTCAAAATTAAAGGCTTTTACTCATCAGAAGATGCCATTAAGAAAATGAACAGGAGCTTGGCATGGTAACACAGGTCTGTGATCCCAGCACACTGGGAGGCTGAGGCAGGAGGGTTGCAAGTTTGAGCTTAGGCTGGGTGTCTCAAAATTTTATATATATATATATATATAGAGAGAGAGAGAGAGAGAGAGAGAGAGAGAGAGAGCGCTTAGTATGAGCCCTGAGTTCATCTCTAGTACTGTACTACAACCCCCCCCCAAAAAGCAGATATAAGGAGAAATTTTTATAATGTGTACCAGTTAAACTACAGGTATCAAGGAAATAGTCCTACAATTCAGTTAAAAATAGGTAAATGTGAAAAAAATTTGAGCAGACAGTTCACAAAATAGGAAAAGGAAATGGTCAATGAGAACATGAAAAATGTATTTATCATCATCATTCTCAGGAGAATGTGAATTAAAGCCACATTGAGATCTTACTACATACTCACCAGAATGGCTGAAACTAAAAGGACTAACAGTACTAAATGTTGATAAAGCTGTAGAGCAGTAGAACTCATAAGCTGTTAGTGAGTATATTAAATGGTAAAACCTCTTGGGAAAAGATCTAGCAGTTTTTTATAATACTGAATGTACATATGCTCTGTGACCCAGAATTGCAGGCATATATAGTTATTCCTTGAAGTTTATGAGAGATTGGTTACAGGATCCCTCATAGATACCAAAATCTTTCATGCTCTAACCCCTTAAATAAAATGGTATAGTATTTGCTTGTAGCCTATGTAGTCTTCCTATATACTTTAAATTCCCTCTAGTTTATTGATAATATTTAATACAATGCTATGCAAATAGTTGTTCTACTCTATTGTTTAGGGAATAATGGCAAGAAAAATGTCTGTACTTAGTATAGTTGCGAGCATTATAGGCCTAACTCCCCTTTTGAGCTATAGTTGTTTGAGTCTGGTTGTGGAACCCAAAAATAGGGAGACCAACTGTATTTATAGTAGCCTTGTTCAAAAATATTCCTCACAATTCAAAATAGGAAATGCCTAGGTTTCTCCTAATATGAAAATGAATATCCTGTGATATTCTTTATCATCCACATGTACCCATACATGCATATGGTGGGCTGCTAGAGATAATATACATAACTCAGGAGCATAATGCACATGTAAACAAGGACATACTGAGTGAGACCATTTTCATGAAATTCCAAGGACAAGCAAAGCTAATCTATAGTGGGAGAGAAGGGAAGCTGGAACAATGGGGCCATCTCTGGGAGTGGGAGGGGGGCAGAGTGGAATGGGAATGGGAATGGCCATCAAGGAACTTTGGTGATAGTGTTCTAGATCTTGATAGGAATTTGACTTACGCTGCTGTAAACATTTGTTAAAACTTAGGGAATGCATGCTTGAAATTAATGCATTTCATTCTATGTGAATTTAACATTAAAAACTATAAAGAAGTGCTGAGCTATATTTTATGGTATGCAGGCTGAAGTATTAGAGAATGTGTACTTATCTCTACTATTTACTTTTTTTGGGGGGGTACCGGGAATCAAACTCAGGACCTTGCACTTGCCAGGCAGGTGCGGTGCCACTGAGCTACATCCTGGGCCCATTCTGCAATTTACTTTGAAATGCATTATACAAATGTGAAGGATTAATGGTTAAATATAGAGGAATAAATAAATAAGTTATAGCAATATAGTAAAATGTTAAATGACATGTATACAAATGTTTATTATAAAATTCAACCTTGTTACGTGTTTGAAATTTTCATATTAAAATATTTGCAAATATTTTTATATTATTTTATTATGTCATATAAAATAGCCATTTTTTGTGGGTCAAAAAATGAACCAATACTGCCCATTTCCTATGGTTGAGACTAATATACAAAAGTATGTTGTGTAGCCATTTTATTTAGCCACCTCCATCTGACAGGGCACTAAGCAGAAGTATCTTCATTTTCTTCCATCCATTGTGCTTAGTTAGGCACAATTAATGTCACATTTCCTTTGGGTAGCAAAGGCTCTGCTCTTGTCCATCTTTGGGATACATTCTTTAACATCCCAGTCACACTCTGCTTTTAAAAGTCTGTCTGGTTTAGATCTGATCTCATTTTCAATGCCGAAATTCTTGGAGACTGGGCAGATGGGGCCTGCAGTGAGGAAGGATTGAGTTACACTCTCCTGTGGACATTGTTAGCCTTTGGGCCTTGCCCTCCTTGCCTCTGGGCTCTGGCTTGTCAGGAATGCCAGGCAAGGAGCAGAGGATATAGGCTTCTCACCTCCCAGGCCTCTGTCAGTCTCCCCTCTGGTTGGTAAGATGGGCTGACATGTTGCCCACAAATGATAGGTGTCCAGGTGCTGCCTCGGAGTCCTTTGGAAAGCCAGGGGGAGACCTTCCCCATGCCACACAACTTCTTCCAACCTGTCTGGTATCTGCTCCTGGCAGATACTCCACCTCTACTGCTCCTGGGAGTCCCTTGCTTGGCAGTAGGTCTTTTGAGTAACATACTGGCAAGATGGCACAAACTTTGGTCCTTGCCTAAATTGATCCACAGGGAGCTGACATCTTGCTCCAGGCTCTTTTTGTAGTGGTTGCCTTTTTTCTGCAGCCAGTCTTCCATCAGCTCTTTCTATTACTGCGCAGATCTATGGTGGGTGGGCTGTCGGGTGTGTTGCTTTAGTATACATTACAGAGGGAATGGGAAGTCAGCATCCCTCATCCTTGATCTCCACAAGGGAGTCTGCTAGTGAGATAGCAGGTATGGGAGTTATGGAATTTATAAGTGAATATGAGTATCTTACTAAATGAGTGGAAAACTCAGATTTACTATTGTGGTTATATAGCTTTTGGCAAAGGTGTAAAATTTCTGCTAAAGACATGTATGTAAGAAAATTTGCAGTTCATGCAGTTTGAGGGAAGAAAACCACAAGTGCATCATTAAGTGTATTCAATGGTTGTGATTTTTGCAATGTGTTAGGTAGTCTGTAAATTCTGAAGGACCAGTTCCTACAAGATTGTCCTCCCTTCAGCTGCCAGCCTTAAGTTTGGGGGTCCCCAGGACCACTGTGACTTCAGATTAGCTGACCATAAATTTGAAGGATTCTGCATCCTCCCTCAGGTTCAGTAATTGACTGGAGTGATGTAAAGCACTCAGGAAAGTGCTAGTATTCTTACCATTACACTTTTATTACAGCAGAAAGATACAACTTAGAAATAGCTAAAGGAGGAAACATAAAGGTAAACTCTGGAAAGTTTCCAAACGCAAAATTCATTGTCCTAAAGGGCAAAGTGGCCTCCTGTCACTAATAAGTGATGACATGTGTCTCATGGCATTTAGCCAACTGTGGGAGCTCACCAGCCTTTGGTATTCAGCGTTTATTGGGGTTGATCACATACTGCACACATGGTTGACTCTTAGTCTATACCAAGTTCCTCCAGAGATTAGTGTGTCCCTAAGACTCCCTCATAAGTCACACGGTTAGCCATCGAGTGCCCAGAGCCCTCAGGCAAACAAAGATGCTCCCATTAGGCAGGACATCCAAGAAGACCTTCCTTTAGGTAAAGTTAATTTGTCAACATGCACAATTGTTTAGTTATGACCATTCTTGCTTTTAATTTATTGTTTTCAGCTTTGTTGTTATTAATTTATTTAGCAAATGGTTGTTGGCTATTCCCAGAATGTATTGGGATGCATAATTTCATCTAGTATTTTTCTGTCCTATAATTTTCTAAAAACTTGACTCTAAAACATGTATGCACTTTATAATTCACACATGAGTTTTAGGAATATTTTATGCCAGTGCTTTTATATAACCCTCCCCTCCCCTCCCCTCCCCTCCCCTTCCATCAGTAGGACTCATAATTGTAAATGCTGAATTGTTTTGCCATGGGAAGTGGAAGGAAAGAGGGTTGGTGACATATTCTTTCTGGGGCCGGGGATTTAGCTCAGTGGTTCTGTCGCCTGCCTCGCAAGCACAAGGTCCTGAGTTCGATCCCTGGTACCAAAAAAAAAGAAAGGTGATTTTCTTCCTTTGTCCCTGCTGGGGCTTGAACCCAGACTCCCTTGCATTCTAGGCAAGTGCTCTACCACTGAGTTGCCTCTCTAGCTCAAGGGCTGGGGATCTTTTGCAAAGTGAATTAAGGTCAAAAAAGCCTTCGGTGACACAGCTGTAGATCAGTGGTGATCTTCCACATTGGCTTTGCAGCCCCTCTCTCATTACCTTGGGATTAGGGTTAACGGAGTGGAGGTAAGCTTTTTATATTATTATTATTTTTAGTTTTGAAAACAAACCAAGAAAGAACCTTTTTGTTTGCACTAACAGCTTTTTCATTACTTCGGTTTCTAAGTGGACATTAACTTGTCTTCACATGTTTGTCTCTCCAGGCCATCGTGCTAATAATTATTACCCATACGTATAGATGATTAGCCCTAATGTTTTTTTCCTCTCAAATGAAGTCTTCTCAATTGAATGTTCTGTTGAGAAAAGTAGTGAAGTTTAAAGAACTCACTCATTAGGACTAGCTTGAAAAACCTAGCTTCTGAAGTTTACTACCATTTATATTGTGCTAGCTTCTTTACCAATGGAGTCATGGTACCTCACGGGTTCCCGAGGCGGGGAGTGGTGGACCGGGCTCTGATTCAGTTAGTCTCCTCTGCAGTGCATAAGCATCAGCAGGTGGATGGTAGGGCAGTAGTGGTCTGCCAGCTGGGGGTTTCAAGGGATAATATAGGTTCCAAAAATGGCCCTAGAGCCTGATCTTGATGGATAATGGCTAACATTTCATTTTCATTTACCAGTACTGGTGAAAATGCAAAAAACTTTCTCAGTTTTATTTTTCTAAATTTTAAGACTCATGGTGGCCCATTGCTATTCTTCCAACCACAGTGTCTTTTGTACACAGCATCCATCAAAAGAGAATTCATAGGTGTCCGGCTACCTGGCTGTCAGGACAGATGAAGGGGACCGCAGAGCCCTTCCTACCTGTCCCTACTCCAGTTCAGCTCAGGCGTCAGCCACCCACGATGGGTCATTGAGGAATTTCTGTGAGACACAGCTGTGAAATCTTGGTGATGGAACAGTTAGCAGTCCTTACCCAGGGTTGAGGAATCACTGGGCTTCTTTCTTTTTTCACTATTTGTAGGTCTTTTCTCAATTTTAGGATAATTAAATTGATAGAGATGAGGTAACCTGAAGTGACTTGACAGTTGTTTTGCTATATTTTGCTCCCATATTTTTGAAATGTTAGCAGAATGAGGTTTGATTACTCTAGAATAGCAAGATTTGAGAAGGAACTTATTCCATTATTTCACAGATGTTTATTGAGTTCCTACCAGATGCAAGGGAAGTGTATCGTAATGAATGAGGCATATTCATTTAATACTGTACTTAGCTTCATGAAATGTACATCTCTAGAAGTAGATAATAAGAAATTAATTTCTATACAGGTATCTAATTCCTAGTGGAATAATGCTATAAGGGAGGAGAGTACGCTGCTGTGAGAGCATATTGGGGAAATGGAGAAAGCTTTCTTTAGGAGATTGGTATGTAAGCAAGAGAACAGCAGATAATGGCAAGGGTTTTGGTTTTTGGGGTAATGTTGCAGCATTGTGATATTCTGAGATAAAGGAATAGTTTGGGCAGAGAGCCTAAGAAGAAAGCATGGAACATTCATTTGTGGCTGGAATCTATCTAGACAACTCTGGGGAAATGCCACAACACTGACGTGAATGCAGGAAGTTGTGGCTGTGTCAAGTATATCCTGTAGGCCACATTGAAGATTTTGTTTTATCCTGAGAATAGTGTGACACCAGTACGGAATTTTTAGCGAGGTAGTGATATTATCAGATTTTAAAAGATTATTTTGACTGGTGCATAGAGCAGTAAAGTTTATGTTGAGGATGGTCGTAGCCTAGGAGATGATGATAACTTGGATTTGGGGAATTGATCACAGTTGAGAGAAAGAAACTTGTTTGATTTCAGACAGGATTTCACAGTTTTTCATATCACAATGCATGCCATGCTTTTTTAAAAAAACATCATTTAGGGCCGGGGATTTAGCTCAGTGGTTCCGACGCTTGCTTCAAAAGCACAAGGACCCGAGTTCAATCCCTGGTACCAAAAAAAAACCCAAAAAACAAAAAAAAAGCACATCATTATGTAAATAAGTAGATAAAGATGATCAGGTGCTATCCCAACTATCTTGGGATAGTTGAAACCCATTTCCATCAACCAGATGGAGAAACTCATCTTCAGGGATGAGTTTTTTTGGGGAAAAGGTCAGGAATAAATCCCATATTTTTGGCTTAAGCAGCTAGATTCATGGAAGTGCTTTGAGTTATTAAGGAGGTAGATATATGATTTTGGAGTCCAAAGGAGAGAAAAAAAATTAGCCCTACAGATAAAGCTGAAGTCACTTAGGAAAGTGGCGTAGTTGACAATTAAGAGTCAACTAGGGGAGAATGATCTAGCAAAAGAGGCTGAAAATTAGAGTCTAGAGAAGTGATAGAAATGCCGGAATATTCTGAAATCATGACGTTCCGAGGAATAGAATATGATACCAAGAGGATTCTGCTGAGAGGTCAAGTAAGACAAGATTTTCTGTTGGGCTTAGGGACATAGAAATCACTTCTGTGACGTTAGAGTGCTGTCTGGAAGTCCTGTGCAGAAGCCAGGTGGCAGCCTGTAGGTTGTAAGGAGTGAGAGGCTAGAAGGGAGTGAAATAGCGGCTCTGTTGAGAGCCTCACCTGTGAGGGGAAGGAGAGAGGCAGAGCAGATCTAGCCACACGGAGAGCACAGCGAAGGCAGCGTGGCTGGCGGCGTGGGAGAGAAAGAGAAAGCTGGCGTGTGCTGGAGCGTGGGGCGCCGGAGGCTGCAGGCTGGGAGGAGAGCAGCGAACGTGTGCTGGAGCGTGCAGGCGCGCCCTGACGACCGGGTGGCCGGGACTGTTGCCAGCTAATGGTTGGTTTGTTCCTGTGAAGAGACTACGGCAGCTGTTGAGTATAAGGTAGAAAGGTTTAAGGACAGGGAAGTTTGAAATCGTGTTTTTGGGTGATGGGAAAGTGAGTGTTCTAGAGAAAGGCTGTGGGATTGACAGGAAGCTTTGGTCCCCATTGGGGTTGGCTGTCCTGTTTGCGATTTTCATTGGTAAGGCCAGCTGCGCTTGCTGTCACGGAGAGGATGAATAACTGTTTCTTCAAGGAGTCAGCCGTGGTAGTCCAGTGCGATGGAAGGACAGAGGAGCTAGTGAGTCAAGAGAGGGATTAAATAGTGAACTATTTTATCTAAGATGGATTTAGAAAGCTGTGACAACAAGTGATAAAAGTATGTTAATCAGATTTACATTACTGTAATGAAATACCTGAGGCAATTAACTTATAAAGACAAAGTTTTTATTTTGGCTCATGGTTCTGGAGGTTCCAGTCAGTCCAAGATGGGCAGTCTCTTGCCTTTGAGCCCCTCGTGAGGGCAACCCATAATGGCAGAAGAATGTGGCTGAGCAAATCACTTTCTTACCTCATGAGTTCGGAGAACTGAGAGACTTGGTGGGATCCCCTAGTCCTCTTTGAGGGTCCATACTCCAGTGACCGAAGGACCTCCCAGAAGCCCTCCCATCCCGAAGGTTCCACCACCTCCCAAGAACACCACACTGGGAAAGAGGCCTATAATGCACAGATCTGTGGGGACACTGCCCATATTCAAACCACCGCGCGGGGAAATGAAAAAAGTAGAAGAGCTACAAGGTTCAAGAAGAAATTGCTGAATAAAGAAAATGAAAAACTAGGTTGTGATCCTAGAGTGAATGTTTTCATTCTGGGCATTGCTTGGTCATATGGAGGTGTTTCTCCCTGGCTGTGTAGCTGTGTGGGTCTTAGTGTAGGGGTGGTTATGTTTAAGCGCTGTAGTTTAAATAGATTCTGCTCAGTGTCTGCAGAGTTGCCTTTTAGTCATCTTGGCTACTAGGTACTAGGTTTAGAGTGATGTCCCTTGCTCATGTTTATTTTGAGTACTGTATGTAGTTGAAAGTGTTTTTTAAAAACAATATTTTCAGTATTTCATGATCTGCTCTAGTTGTTATGATGGAGACAAATTTTAGTAGGGTCGTAGCATCTGTCTAGGAGGTTGCTCTGGGAGAACTAACAAAATATTTTACTAAGAATAAAGATGTGATTCGAAAGTTGAATTAAATTGGGTTTAAGATCCATAGTAAGAATGTTAAGAATGGGTGTGGGTTATAGAATGGAGAACAAGGGCTCTGGGGTGAAGGAGTGAAGGAAAGAGAACCTATCATGATGGCTCCAGGGGTGGAGATTGAAACCACCGAGCTATGGCCAGAATTGGGGTGTAGAAGACTTCACTGAGTGTGAGTGGAAGGGTTCCCGGAGGTGATGGACAGCAGTGATGAGGCGGCCGCCGCTGGTTGGTGTAGTTGGGTGGCGTTGCCCTCGAATAGGGCTTTGTTGTGTCATTGTTTTCCTTTTTAGGGTGGAAGAAATGGTCTGGAAATTGATAAAAGCAAGAGCTACTTCCCCTCTCCTGGGTCCACTGAATTAGGGAGGACTTGTGTAGCTAGTCTATTCATTTATTTATTTGCATGTATTAATTGTGCATATTAATCAGGTTCGATGTGATATTTCAGCACATATATACAGTGTGCAGTCTCCCCTTATCCACCGCCCCCCTTTCCAACCTCTTTTAATCCCTGTTCTACATTCAAGCTCTCTTACTTTTGAAAGTTAAAAGGAAAAATAATGCAATATTCCTTATTCCTAGAGGTCAGTAGCATCAGATCACTTGTGATTCAGACAAACAACTTCTTTCTTCTAACTCTAAACCTAAAGAATCAGAAACTCTGGAAAAGGGGGAGCAACAATCTCTGTTTTAATAAACCCTTTAGTGATTTTAATGTGTTGGAGCCACTTTTGTAAACAGTAACTGGAGAGGGTAAGGAGAAGGATGTATTTAGTGCTGATGCATGAGAGAGCTGGTAGATTTCCGCCTGGTAGGTTTTTGGAGGGAGGTAGAGCCCTTTGACTCTGTTAGCATAGGCCTTGGCTCCTGTGGTCTCTAGTTACATGGGGCTAATATTAATAGTCTCAGAGCACGTGTTACAGGTTAGGTCTATTTTTGGACCAAGAAATTGCTTTTAGTCCCAGAAACTACTACTAGGAATAATTACTATTAGTTTTAGTTGACTTTGCTAGGTTAGTTGTCTTTGCTGGTGTTTTCAAAACATGACTTCCTACACAAAAATTAAACTTGTTTTAAAAAATTTTTTAATAAGTATTCCCCATTACGAAAGTGAGTTCTTATCCTAAGAAGTAGTTTCTTGGAGTTCAGAATTTATTTTTCTTAAATAATGAAAGTTAGAGGTTTTCAGAAAGATTTCTCCTGATCACCCTATCCAAGATATATATAGGCCACTATCATTGAGACACTGAGAAAGAAAGACATTTTTTTCAGTGTAACTGTTGAGCTGTTGCAAAAGACAGAAGAAGGAAAGGGTTAGTTATAAAATGTGCGAATGTGATTAAGATTTGTCCCTGAGGAATAATCAGCTGTGCGGAAGAAGCCTCAGGAGTGAGGGAAACCCCAAATACATGCTACATGAATGACTTCAACAAGTACACAAGTAGTGATGAAAATATACGATGAATGCTTAAGTATTACAGTAAAATACACATTGCCATGAATCCCCTTCAGGCTACTTCCTCTTACTTCGAACATATTTGCCCATCATTCTTGCCACTTTCTGAAACAGTTCTGGAAGTCCTTTCTTGAATGTCTTTAAAGGGTTTGTTCAAAAATACAGTGAATAGGACCTCACAGAGCAGTGGTAGCATGTCTGACTCCAAAAACACAGCAAATGGTGCTGCCTAGTACCATCCAGTGAAAAGAAAGCAGGCTCTTAAAAACATGATGCTGTGACCTCAGCTACCTTATTCACGGGATCTTACACCATGTGACTTCTGGCTCTTCCCCAAAGGCAAAACAACCGTGAAATGTAAATGTTTTAAATTGATTCAGGACATTGAGGCAACACAGCAGCACAACTGAAGACATGAAAGAAGACTTCTAGAACTGCTTCAGAAAGTGGCAAGAGTTATAGGATAAATGTGTTTAAAGCAAGGAGTTGTATTTTGAGGAGGATTAAAGACAGTGTGTCTTTTACTATAATACTTTTTTCTTTTTTGGTGTTGGGGATTGAACTCAGGACCTTGAGCTTGCAAGGCAGGTGTTGGAACCACTGAGCTAAATCCCTGGCCCCTATAATAAATTAAAAAAAAAAAAATTTAACATTCACTTTATTTTTTGATCACATTGCATATGCATGGCTAGTTTATGTTATATTTGATAAGCAAGAAAGTTGAAACCCAGAAGTTTGATGACTTCTCCCAAATAGAAGTTAATGAAGAAGCTGGAAAGAAATCCAGGTCTCCAAATCTGAAGCTGTACCAGGCACCTGGTCATGCGAGTGGTCTCACCAAGGTCCCTTATCACTCTCACTCTCTTTCCAAAAATAGTATAACAAAAGCTATCTTCCTGTTATTGTACAGTAGTGCAAGGGTGCCTTATCTTAAACCAGTCTGCAAGCAGCTCCTTATCACTGTAACAGTATACCGAGTATTAACTTTAATGGGACAGGTCCTGGAAGAAAGGAGTTGAAGAAGTGGGGCTCTGTCAGACAAGACACTGGTCAGTTTTGTATAAACAACTCTGAAAGGTTGCTGCCTTGTTCTAAATACTACTTGCACTAAATTATTTTAATACATGAATCAGAGCTCTAATGAATTCTGTGAACTGCTAATCTTAGATCAGAGAAAAAAACAGTATTAAAATTGGGCTGAGTTTATTTCCCGTAGGACAATATTTGGACACGTGGTTGGGGGGAAAAAGGAAACAAGTCAGAATGTGGTTGTACAATCTCTAGTTCCTTTAGGAGATGGTGTTTCCTGGGTCACTCCTCTGACTGTTCAAGATTTCTGGCTTCTCTCTCTCCCTTTATCCCAGCTTTCCCATTACTCTTTCCCCTCCCGTTGTTTTCTGCCATCACCCCCCACCCTTCTCCAGGGAAACACTTTTGTGCTGTTGCATTCTTTTTGCCATTGCAAAAACTACTCTTGGGCTGTTAAGGCAATGAATCATATTTCTAGAGCATTAATTAATTTCTTGTCATTTAGGGTTCTGTTCATTCAAACTAATGGTCTTGTAGGCATTTGATTAAGATGCTAAAGGGCCAAGTCAGGCTGTTTCTGGGCTTAGGGTCGCATTAGGACTTATTTCAGTTTTGAACGATTTGGTGCTTAGACTGAACCATTAAAATCTGCTTCTATGGGGAAAAAAATGGTAGCACAGTTTGTTCTCTTTCACTTTTCCCACACTTGACTTTTTAGGAGTTGAAGTAAGAAGGAGATAGGACCGACGGAGAAGGGAATCCATCCCCTGAGTGGAGGAAGGCTGTCAGATTTGTCAAGAGTGCATTTCAGCCTGAGTGATTAGAAGCATTCGGCCATGAGGAAGAGGCCTCTAAAAATAACTGGTGAGCAGAGTGTGCAGTCAGGTCTGATTTCAGTTCTGTGGCCCTTGGCCGGGCAGAGTTGGCCAGTCGAAGCTCTGGGAGGGAAGGGCATACATTGCACCCTATACCTGCCTTGAGCATTTTGAGATTTTTTTCTGTTTAATGTATGCATTATTCATGGATTGAAGATATCAGAATGGCTGAAGATAAAGGTATCACTTTTATACTTCGGGTTAAAGTGGGTTTGGACCTAGCTGACACATTTTCTCTTCGTTGCGTTCCGTTTGAGCATTTTTGGCTAAGTGCTTTCATTGTGTACTTTACGTTTTCTACTTTGAACTTCTGGAGGCATTAATTTTCACAATAGTTGCATTTCTTTGTAGAACAGCCTGTCTTAAATCTACATTTTTGTGTCTTAATTTATCTTTTAATATATTCTACTACCAGAAACTACATTTTATAAATATTAGAATATATGCAAGCAGTCTTGTTCAGTCTTATAAGTTAATTACCATGAATTTAAAGAATTATGTGCATTCAGATTTCATATAAAATGATAGAAAATTTAAGGGATGTCTAGATTAATAAAACAAACTTAGTTGGTTCAAATAAAGACTTGCCAAATATGGAAGGTGACCTACTTGCTTATGAAACAGATAAAAAACTTTGAAACATAGAGACTCAAATTTTATTTTGCTTTTAAAATTGAATATTTTACTTTCAAGTGTTCTTTAGTGACGTTCTTAATTTGGTTTCTGTATATGTCTCTTTGCTTTACTTTGTGTAAAGATTGTCTGTCTATTGATGTAAAGTATACTGCATCGGCTCATATGTTGGAACTATGTAAGAAAAGACACACTTAAAGATTGCTTCTAACTCTCAGCTATCAAAGCAGCAACTGAGGGCCGGGGATTCAGCTCAGTGGTTCTGGCGCCTGCCTTCCAAGCGCAAGGTCCCGAGTTTGATCCCCGGTACCAAAAAAAAAAAAAAAAGGCAGCAACTGAAAGAATTCTCCTATTAAGATGAGAATGGGAGTATCTCCACTTTGAAGATTGTTTTGAATAATTGGTTAGAATGGGTTGCTTGCTTACCTAATCTGGTTCATTCTTCATGAAGAAGCATATGAGATGTATGTGTGTGTGTGTGTGTGTGTGTGTGTGTGTGTATGGCTGAGTGTGGTGGCACGCACCCTGTAACCCCAGGACTTAGGAGGGTGAGGCAGGAGGATCACTGCGAGTTTGAGGCCAGCCTGGACTACATTGTGAGTTCAAGGCCAACCTGAACTATATTGTGAGACCTTGTTTCCAAAAAACCAAACACACACACACACACACACACACACACACACACACACGACTTTTAGCTCTTTTAGAAGATATTTCTCCCCTTCTTTTTGAATTTTGTAATCTACTTAGATAAAATTAGCTTTTACTTTTGACCTATTGTTAATAGTTGCAGGTTTTTAAGAGTGACATTTCATATCATGAAAAACTAACATTTAATGAGTTACTTGACAGTTTTTGTTTTTTTAAAAAAACTTTAAATAGTTTATGTGTAAATATGAAATCCTCAGTATAATGCTAACTAAATTTTCCAAATGATTGATCTGTAATTCAGTTAATATTAGGCCTTTAATGTAATTGACAACAATGTAGGTGCAGGGAAATTTCTATTTTCCGTTTCCTCCACCAAATAAGTAAAGTTTCTTGTTGTCCCTCAGTCTTACCTTGGAGAGTCTTCTTTTTGGACTCTTGGTACTACTGCTTGCTGTGGAAGTTTTCTATGTTTAATAGTACTGTATGTGGGGGTATTTTCTATAACTCCTATAATTTGAAGGCGATACACTTTTGATGTAATAGCATAGGGAAAAAAATCACATAGTCCTTCCTGTTTTCTTCATTCCAGTACAAATTCTTCTTGACCAGTTCCTGGGGGCTACAGGTTGAACTTGGAGCCAGAAAATGGAATGAAGACACTCTTAGATTTGTTCTTATCTTTGAAAATGGCGATATCTGTTAGATGTTCTTCCAGAACACCTTTGTGACAGTACTGGTTTCAGGTTTGTGTAGGGAGATTTAAACCCTTATAAAGGGTTTGTCTTACTATGCTTTCTTCTGTTCAACTGGACAGAAACTGATCTGCCCTTTGGGACTGGCACATCATATTTATAGAGAGTTATATCAAGAGCATTTTTGCTGTCCATAAAATAGTTTCCCTAAAATGGGTTCCTTAAAAAGGCTCCTTTTCTATAATTTAGTGTTTGGTTCCTTTATAAAATTAGCAAATATTAACAGTAATATGGTTGATAATGCTAGAAAGTGCATCATTTATGTGACATTGTAAGGTTATAAAATATTGCTGTTAATTTTCTAGCTAAGTATTGTGTATCCTTTTTTTCCCCCTTTTTTTTCCCAAGGGACTTGTGCATTCTAGGCAAGTAATCTACCACTAAGCTATATCACCACCTCTGAAGTATTGTGTATCTTTTAAAGTGATAAATATATTTAATACAGTTATTTTTGAATAAAATCTAAGGTTGATTATATATCTTTTGAATTCCTAAACATATTAAATATTTTAATGACACAATCAATATGAATGTCTGTTGTAAAGATTATTCTAGAGATTACCTTGAACTAACAATTATTTTAAGGCCTACTAGGGGCTTTTCTGCAGGCCTCAATTATAAATGGCCTCTCAGCAACCACTGCACATCCAGTTCCCGTGTCTTTCTTGGACCCTGTCTAGGCCTTCCTTCCGCCAGCCCTTTTGTGCCATAACTCATTTGGGTTAGTTTGGCCCTAAAGTCCATTCTGTATTCTATCGTGTATTTGGCTTTCTCTCTCCTTCCCCTTCTTCAGTAAGGAGCATGAGTGTTACTGACTTGGATAAATGATATTTTGCTTGTGAGAATCTTAGAAATTTTCCTTCTTCTTGTCTGCTCTAAGAAAAGACAGAAGCTGGATGCAGTGGTACATGCTTGTGGTCCTAGCTACTGGAGAGGCTGAACCTCGAACAGCATCACTTGAAACCAGGCAACCTAATGAGATCCTGTCTCAGACATAGAACCAATAGACTCACTTTTAGGGTCATTTTGAGTGTATTATTGTCAATATGTACATCTTTAATTAATTAATTATTTATTTTTTTTTTTTTTTCTGGTACCGGGGGTCGAACTTAGGACCTTGTGCTTGCCAAGGCAGGCTTGCTGCCACTGAACTAAATCCCTGGCCCCAACATGTACGTCTTTAAAGCTTAACGATTGGGTCATAATAGTATCATACACATGCTGAATATGTTAAATGAATGAGTTAAAGGATGAACTATATTTAGTCTTCCTGTTTTCCAGTTAATGAGGAACAATATAAGAGTCTGATGTCAGTTACAGAATGTCTGGGAGAAGGTAAGATGAGAACCCAGTTATAGTACAGTTTTAACTTGATTTTTAGAAGCAGTAAGTATTCAGGGAGGAAATTCTTAGGCATTATTATAGTTTCATATTTAGAAGTAAATGGATATTCAGAAGGTATCATTGTTGTAATTATATTTAGTGTATGCAAAGGGATCTATGCATCTATGTTATATAGAAACAAAGTATTTTTGGGGGGGACATAGTCTGAGGAAAATATCTTCATATTCGAAAAGGTTTATTAAATTCAACACAACAGTGCTACTGAATCTGTAGAACTCCCTGTCACCACAGACGCCTACTCACTTTTTTCTTTTAATTTTTGAAATTCTAGTGATGGTAAGGTATCTTGTATTATTCTTTTTATAATCTATATGCTTAAGACACATCAAAATCCTGGAAATCATCATTTCTTCTCATCAACATCATGGAAATTTTTACCCAGTCTTTCCTTCTTGTGCCTGTGTTCAGTGACATGAAACAGTGACGTGCACTTTAAGCTGATTAAATATGCAAAAATGTGATCTATTTCTAGCAAATATTTTAATGTATAAATTATGTTTTTATATAGCCAGCATTTATACAGATTATGTTAGAAACAAGGTCAATAGCCATATGTTATTTGGTAAAGATATTTTTCACCATATGATTATTTGGAAATCTGCCCCATTTTGATGTGTTCATTAATATGTAAACACTATTGGTAAAAGGAATTATTGAACTTTTTCAAGAATGAAATGTTTATGTGTATTTTTAAGTGTATACAAACATATATGTGCCCTCAGATTTAGTTTTCAAAAAATTGATCTAGCAATGGGTTTAAAATGTGCATATCCTTTTAACAAGGACAGTTTCATTTATGACTTCAGAAAAATGTACTGGTAGTTTATTCTTGACTGGAACCAATGGAAACTACTACCAACATACTTAGAACTGGACTTCAAAGTCAAAGGTAGGTTCTAGCTTAGACCTGGTAGGATCTTGTGAAATCTTTTCATTGGCCCGCTGGTGCATGCAGGTCAAGGGTTGTCAGGACTGCAGAGGTCAGGGAATATTTCTGCTTCTGTCCAACTTGCTGGTAACATTGCGTGAACTCTTTTATCTTCTTTAAAACATGTTTGCTTATTCCTGTCTTAGCCCATGGTTTTCAGCCAAGCACTACCCCATGTAAGAAGACATGTGGGAATGTTTAGGGATATATATATATGGCTGTAAACTCAGGGACCTGCCTGTCTTTGGGCCTTGGGGAAACCAGGGATGTCAGATGTCTTGCAGTGTAAGGAACATTTGTCAAGATGAGCACTCCCCTGCTTAAATATCCAGAGACACCTCCTGCAGAAACACAAACAAGATACCACGAGGATCACTTGTAACAGCGCACAGAACACACTTTACAGAGAGTTCCCTTGCCACACAGATATGAGGCTGTGTCTTGCTTTTCTAGCTGGTTAATAAACTTTTCCTTTTCTTAAATGGCATTTTGGGATAAAATGTAACGTTTTTATTTATTAATATCTATGTTGTATGTATTACATTGCTTTTTAAGAGAAATTTGTGGATGGTCTTTCCCTTTAATAAAAATGTTGACTTTTTTTCTACAGCTGTCAGTCTAATTAGATGACATTTGTTTATTTTTGACTGTCTGAAATACATTTTCAAAAGAATATAAGGTATATTAAGCATAGCAGATGTGATAAATGACACTTGGTGGGCGGTAGTTTACAGAGCAGTTTCCTGCAGTGAGGCCAACTTGAACACACCTTTTCCTGCTTCTGCCAGCCCGGCCCCAGTGGATCTTGTCGGAAACAGGGACAGAATCAGTGTGCCATCCTGCTTTTCTTTGTATGCAAGTGGCTTTGATAAAGAACTTGGAAGGAATGTATGTTACAGCAAATATAATTTTTTAATAAAATCATTAGCCCTTCAGTAGATCATTTCTCTTATTACTTCAAAATTGGGGTTTTATGTACGTGCTATTAAGTCTAAGCAGAAGCAAAAGCAGAAGCTTTTCTTTTCTCAAAATCTTTGTTTGGCATGATTTTATAATGTAAGTCAAAATTATTTTTGAAATGACCTACTGTGCGATTACTGGAGAAACAATTCAGGTGGAAAGAAGTCAGTATAGCATTTCCTTCTTAGTTGATGACATTGGACGTTTATTTCTAAACAGAGACAAAGCACGGAGGACACAAGAATGGAAGGAAAGGAGGACTTTCTGGCAGCTCCTTTTTCACCTGGTTTATGGTCATTGCCTTGCTGGGAGTCTGGACATCAGTAGCTGTCGTTTGGTTTGATCTTGTTGATTATGAGGAAGTTCTAGGTAAGAATTTGATACGGTTTCTTATGCAAATTGGTAAGAGGGTAAGTGACATCCATTAGTATTGTCAAAATTTTGTCATCTTTCTGATATTGTTGCTGTACTTTCATAGCCTTTCAGTAGTTCTCAATAAGATAGAAGCAAAATGTGATTATTTCCAGGGTTAGCTTGGAATAGTGGCTTTTGAACTTTGCATATAACCTGTAACAACCAAAAAGGCTTTATATTATATATATAACACACGGCTTTTATATTGTAACACACAAATTTTATCAAAATGAGTTTTGTCAAACTCATTCTCACAATGTGCTGTACTCTAATTTTTATCATATTTTGTAAAATTATGAATTTAAATAATTTTTGTTCATGAGCCACTGTATTTATTTACAGACTCACTAATGCAGCATAACCACACAGTTTGCAGAACCCTTGTTAGAGCTTTCAAAGAATACCCACCTGTCTCCATTGGGCTGATGTGTGTGTGTGTGGGGGGGGGTGACTCTGCATGTGCATGGTGGGTGTGTCTGTAAGCTGGTACTGAGGAAGTTGCTATTTCTGACAGTATCCTATTTTTTGTACCCTTTTCCCTGTCTCTGTAATCATTGCAATTTTTTAATTTTTATACTTATAATTCTTTATCATTTTTATCTTTTTAAAAATTTGAGATAAAATTTATAGTTTTATATAGTTCAATATTGTAAATATTTAAAAATACACAATTCATTGAGTTTTAGTATATTCATCACTTTGTGCAACCGTCATGATTATCTAATTCCTGGGTATTTCCATTTTTCCCTGCCCTCAATATATCTAATCCCCCACCCCTTCCTTCTGGCAAACACTAATCTACATGTAGTTTTGCCTATTCTAAACATTATGTATAGTGAGTAGATCATTTCATAAGTGGCCTTCTATGTTTGCTGTTTTGTACTTAACATCATGTTTTCAGAATTTAGTGCTCACTTTAGCTTATGACTGAATAATATTCCATCATGGATACATCTCATTGTGTTTATTCATTCATCAGTGATGGACATTTGGGTTGCTTCTACTTTTTGGCTGTTGTGAATAATAGCCTTCCTCTTTAATAATCCAAGGAAGGATGTGTACCTATCACTGGAAAAAGTGTGCCTTTGTCTATATATATAGTCTTGCATAGAAGACCCACTCCCTCCCATTGGACTGCCTGTGCTTCTGCTTCATTTGCAGAGTTGGGGAGGGAGGGCAAAAAATAGTAAAATATGCTTACCTGTTATCTGTCTTTCATTGAGGTTTTTCATTTTTATTATAAATGATGTGTCTATCAGTAGATTGACCAACAATTTTAATTCAGAGGCAGATTTCTGAGTTCATCTCTGCTTTCATTGACTTACAGTGAATGCTGTGTTGCTAGGGAATGCATGAAGAAGACATTTAAAATATTTCTACCTTTCAGTATGAGTAACAATTTTCATGTTTTTACATGCATGCAGCCAAAGCAAAGGACTTCCGTTATAACTTATCAGAGGTACTACAAGGTAGGCTATTGGAGACACATTTTTAGTATATTTGCATCTCTAAAACATCAACTTTATTCTACTAATTTAGTTATTAACTATAACAAAGAATCTAAATAGTAGGACCAGTTTCCCCTTGTGAATTTGTTAGGAAAGGTAGTATTTTCTAACTTTTAAATATCATTTGAGCTCTATTCTGTGTATAATCCGGACTCACAGATGAGTGCTTTTCATTTTCCTAGCAATAGAAATAACACCTTTGTCTCTCCATGATCATCATCATTTTTAATGAATGTGTGATAAATCAGACTTCTGCATAGCAAGTTAACTGCTTTTCTAAGTAGACCCAGGGTTCTGGGAAAATAAAGATGGGTCATGGCTGCTCTGTGCCAAAGTTTCTACTTGCTCTTACGCATCTTTTAATGTGCTTTGCATTAAAGAAATGGAAATAGTATTACCAGCTGGTTTTTAGGACTAATGTTGAATTTGTGAATATTGTTTAAAATATTGTTGTACATTATGTTTCTTCATAGTCCTTATCCAATGATGACTTATAAGCCATGTTGATTTCAGAATGCTTTTTAGGGTATTGACTGTTTTAAACTCACTTGAAATGATAAGCATAACAGTCCTCCTGATGTGTGTGAATTCATTAAAACCTTAAAAATACATATTTTTTCTTGTTTTGGTGATTGATGTCTTCTTAGTAGATCTGTTTTAATGCTTTCTTTTACCTAGTAATAGATGGCCAATGCTAATTAAGTTTTTAAGTGGAATAACTTAAGATTTTCTTTGTAATTTCAGAGAGCCTCCAGTTTAACATACTGTATTTCTAGAACGTATTTTTCTTTAAGTTTGATTCATGATATTATGGTTGTAATTTCTTATTGTAAAATTTTCCTTCTATTTTTAGTACTTATTCCCTCTGTTAGCGTATTTACATTTATACACATTTAATCTTTACTAAATGCATACCTTTATTTAGTCTTTATTTGAGGCTTGGTTCATATTTCTTTTTCTTCAGATTTTGATGGTGTGATAGTTTCACTAGAAACATTACATTTTATGTAACCGTCAGAAATGGGTCAGTATTATTATATATGCTAAAAATTTTACCTAAAATAACAGTATATTTTACTCTTTATATAAAATTATTTATTATAAAATTATACTGCTTTAACAGTGATCAGATCAGTCAGTGTATTGTTTAACCTTTAAAGAAAATATTATATCTCAGTCTTAGAATTTGTTAGGTGAAATTTCCTGAATCTAGTTGACTTGCCTATGATTCTTGATTAAGATATTCACATGGAAAAAAAGAAAGATATTCACAAGGATTGAAAGAATAAAAAATTACATTGGTCAATAACATTTATGGTTGGTATATAGGATTGCAATAAGTCATAATATCTTATTAAACTTATTTTCTCTTTTGTTCCTGTATGTATCATTTCTTGCTTATTATAGGAAAGCTAGGAGTCTATGATGCTGATGGTGATGGAGATTTTGATGTGGATGATGCCAAAGTTTTATTAGGCAAGTACTCATTTTATTTTTTGCTAATGGTGGAAAAATGCTGGAATTAGAAGAATATTTTTGCTTTAATGTCTATTTCACTTGTAAACATTTTCTGGAAGATATTTTCCTACTTTAATAGATATACATTTTTATTGAGGTGTTAAATGACTTTTTCTATAAGACTCCCACGTTTCAATTTACTTTTATAAATAGATATGTAGCTCTTTCAAGTAGATTTTTTAGAAAGTATAATTTTATTTGTGCTTTCAGATTTAAAGCACTTCATGTTCTGAACCTAATATTTATATATATAATGTACAACTATTTTCAAATATACCTAGTACAGCCATTTTAAGGATCATTTGACATAATTCACTTCCATTTGAAAATGTAAATTTCTGAAGACTTACATAAATTTACAGTATTTTGAAAAAAGTCATGATAAATATCTTAAAATGTCCTGTGCATATTTTAAAATTTTCATTAAAATATCAATTAATGCTCTTTTGACCAAGCTAATTTGCTCTGGAAATCTTGGACTCTTCTATTATCAGAATTACCTGTCTTGATTTATCATTGAGGTATTTCCTGCAATAAATAAAGATGTGGTATTCCCTCATTTGTTTTATTTAAAAAATTTTTTAAAAATAAATTTTATTTTATCCCATTCCCCCCCTCAAAACCCCTCTCCTCCCTATGAACAAAAGCTTTGTCCCTCATTTGTTTTAAAATGCTGTATTACCAGAAAGAATGGTGCTGGTTTTAATATGCAGATTTTCTATAATTTGACCTGGTAAAATATGTATTTCTGCATTTAAACAGCATCATTTCCTTTGCTTTAGTATGTAAGTTAATATGTATTAAAACTTTATATTAAAGTACTTAGAAAAACAATGGATATGACATTGTATTTTATACTAAAGTTAACAGAATAATAACATGAAAATCTTCAAAGTGCTATTTTGTATTTTATTAACATGAATAACTGGAAGGATGATATATCTATAGCCAATTAAATTGCTTTCTGTAGGTAAATTTCATCTCCTTTTAAGATAAAATTCTAAATGTGAAATATATTTTTAAAACCTAAATTAGGGATTAAATGTAGTACAAGTCTTTGACTTGTCAAAGTTTATGTTTTCTTCTACTACTGCTTAAGGGAAATTAATGTTTGCCACTTAGCATTGGATGCTTACTATATAATTTCTATGAAATTTTTTTTCTCAACTTAGTGGAATTTTCTATGTAAATCTGTCATTACCTATCTAAATTAGAATCTTTGTACATGCATTAAGTCCTCAGATGACTATAATTTTAGTCCTGTGAAGTAAATAAAATAATGTATCAGGATGGTGGCAATTTTCTTGCTATAAATGATTTGTTACTCCAAAGTATTATTTCAGTGATGAATTCTGATTTAATCCTTTAACAAAATGAATTCTGTTTTATGTTAATGTAATTTGGGCCAAGTTCTTTTATTTTTAGAAATAATTTTCTGATCTATATTTTATTGATTTTTTTCACATTAATACTTGACTTTTAGTATATTTTAGATTTCAAAAGGTTATTCCCATCAAAGTTTTTAACCAACCCTTAAGAGATTAAGTAAATGTAACTTTGAGGATTACAATTTGTTGATAGACATATGTGCTATGGATAAATCATAATTTGTTCCTTTTAGAATTATGTACTAGGAAGTGGAACCAAATTTGGTGAATCTCAGGATTCATTTTGGTAATTTGTCTCATGAATGCACAAAGAAAGATAAGACTAAGATAAAGAAACTATACTGTATGCATGTCCTAGTTCATATTTAGCTTGTGGCATTAGGTGAACTGTCAATCTCTCACCTATAATCTTGTTTCTGTGCTGTTTGAATTCTCTGTGTGAAACACAAACATAACAAGAATTTGATGATTAAAGTCTTTTCTAGTATATGAGATTATTTTAGTTTAGCAGTGCCTATGTTACTGGCAAGTGACTGCAAAGACAGAACTTGGTGAAATTTTGGCATACAGACTCTTTGTCTCTATGATCAGAGAGAAGTGACAGAGGTTCAAATACAGTGAGCATTTGCCCCAATGAGTCAAACTTTCTGGGCACAAATTCTTTGGGATGGTAGTTTAAAGGTTAAGCTTAAATGTGAAGAATACAATATAAGCTTTGGATTAAGGCAGAAGGAGTATAAGGGAATGGAGGGAAGGTAGGAGAAGAGAGCTTAGCATGGCAAATGTAGTAATAGTTTAAACTTTTCTAGGTGGGACATTTATTTAGTAAATATTTTTCTGAATATTTGTATCTATATATTTAAATCATATCAATTTAGGGAAATGTATACATTCATGTTTACATTTCTGTCACATTGAAAGGTTTAGCTTTTTCTGTGAACTTTATATGTCTGAGTGAACCAAGATCAGTAGCTGTCATTAACTTCATTATTTCTAGGCAAAGCCCCTTTGGTACATTTTGAAAATAGGCTAAGCTTATTCTTCCTTACATTGCCTCCTATTTTTGTAGCCAAAGTATCTGAAATAAAAATGTCTTTGATTTTAGTTTGGATTATTGGAAACTACATTGCTTGGAAATATATTCTTTACAAATTTCTTTCCCACATAAAATCAACAGGAAATGGTCTGAGGACTAAATGCTTAGAGTAACATTCCCTGAGGGTCCAGTTGTCCTTTTGTCCCATTACACCTAGCTGGCACCATCTCAAGTATGGCTGGAGCACAAAAGGAAAGCCAGCCCCCACTTTTGAGACCTTTGATAAATGTTGGTGGAATGGATGGAGTATGAGTCCGCTCAGGGCTGGAGAAGACCAGAGCTTGCCCATGCAGAGGCATTGTCCTGGATGTTTGGTTGGGGCTTGTTATAGGTTAATACAGTCAGATTTTTGTTTCTCTTTCTCTAATACTTTTGTCTTAAGAACCACAGGAAGGTCACTTAATTGAACACTTTTTTAAATGCTTTTGCATGCTTGTTGCACATTTTAACCTGTTACACTGAAGAATGAAAAGTTTTAATTTTATATCTAATACTTAGAAATTCTTATATTGGAACATGGAGAAAAAGAAAAGTTTTCACTAAATATTTAACTGTAATATTTTAAGACAGGAAAAAAAACTTCTCTTTTACCAAAGACTTGGATGGAAATTCAGACTCCTGTTTCAGCATTTGTCAGCTCTTAAGTTCAGTGAAAAACATAAGCTTGTCAAAAAATAATTTGAATGGTAATTGCAATTTGTGTCCTTCCTTTCAAATATATACTGACATTCTGTAATTCTTCTGTTGACTAAAGCAGAGAAAATTCACTGTAATCTTTAAAATCTAAATTAGCTGCCACACTATTACCTTTGCATGTCAATTTTGATTGCTGGTAGTTGTGCTCTGTAGAGAAACTGTGTTGCCAAAGCCTTAAATAACTGAATGGAGGGCTACAACAGAAAAAGCTCTATGGCTATGGATGTTCCTCTTTCTTGCAGCTAGTACTACTTACCCTGTTTTTCTCAAAATTATGGGGCCTTGCTATAAATATAGCTTGGCAGTATTGGCAGATTTTGATACCTTCTATCACCAACAGACCTTTCCTAGTCAAAGCTAGTTCTTTACAGCACTTTGATTTCTTTTCCTTAGGAGAGTCTGTTTTTACTACCAATGTTTAAACAATAGAAGTGGCAGTCTTTGCAGTAGAAGGTAATTTCATGTGCTAAAGGGAAGAGGGATTTGGGTTGTTCCTTTTTCGGAGGACCAGCTGAGGCCTTGATTGAATTTCTTATCATTAAGCATAGTGAGTTATTAATAAATGATTCTTGTTATTGGCTGGAATTACAGGGGCATGAGTCAGTTGCCACAGTATTACAGACCTATTTCATAATGTTAACATTTAAGTGTTTCCTCTGAGTTCCATAATGCAAGTGTATTCGTGCCCATTTATGGATGCTCTAAGCAGTAATCCTGCTAGTCATCCTAGCTTCAGAGTTTCCTGAGTTTCCTGCAGGTCCTAAGAGTTTGAGGAAAAGAGTTTTTCTGTTTTTATTGCATTTTATTGATAAACATAAATTTTTGTATAATCACCTCTTACTAATATCTGGTTGGTAATTTAGTGAATCTGGAAATCGTCAGAAGTTTGTATCTTTTTCTCTGATATGGCTTCTGTTTATTCCCATTACTTCTATTGATTTTGGCTGATACAGTTTTGTCAGTTTTCCAACTCAAGAGTCTATAATGGGAAAAAGGCAAGCCTGCTTGCTAGCGAGGAGGAATGCCCAGGATTGGTCGGATGAGAATGTTGCTGCTTTCCCATAGCACTTATGATTGACAGTTGATTGCAAGGTGTGCATCCCAGTTTATTTCTTTACTTTCCAAAATGCCAGTTCTGTAAACCTCTGTGACCTTGATGCACATCCTTTTTGAGATCACTCTTCCTCAACTGATTTTTTCCACCTAACTGCTCTCCTTATTTTCTTTTTCTCTCTTCCTTTATTCTTATGTAGGCCTGACCAAAGATGGCAGTCATGAAAATATTGATTCTCTTGAGGAAGTCCTTAATATTTTAGCAGAGGAAAGTTCAGATTGGTTTTATGGTTTCCTCTCATTTCTCTATGATATAATGACTCCTTTTGAAATGCTAGAAGAAGAAGAAGAAGAAAGCGAAGCCACAGATGGTGTTGATGGTACGTCACAGAATGAAGGGGTTCAGGGAAAGACTTGTGTCATTTTGGATTTACATAACCAGTAACTTTGATTCAGGGACTGAAGTCATATGGTTTATGAAAACCTGGAGCAGTCTCCTTTTTTTTTTTTTTGCTTATACAGGGCTCAATGTGCAGTGGGGCAGTTGTGACCTTACAATAGAAGTCAACCGTGTGATCTTGCTTAGTACAGCTACTTAGTCCCTCGCTCTGCATCCCCACTTCTCATGGAGCAAGTGGCATTCCTTATTCTTGTAGCTGTCTACAGAGTCTCTTGGAAATGATGTTCTTGGTAGTATAATTGGTTTCTGTATCATTTTGTTTCCCCTTATGTATTCACTGCACTAAATTTGAAAACCTAATAGTAAATTGTGTTGTGGTTAACCCTCAATGCTTGTCTTACTAACCCTATTAATGGTGATTCTAATGGACTTGATTATAAAATTATTTCTGGCATGATCCATAAGTTAAATGCTTCTCTGTAGATCTTAAACTTGTCTGGTGTATAAAATGATGGTTCTTAAAGGCTGATATTTTTTATCTGTAATTTGTTTAGGTTAACTGACTTGTCAGATAGGTTCATACAAATTTCAATGTGAAATTTTGTATTAATGGTGCTTTGGAAATAATTTAAAAATACCCCATGTTTTTGCTTTAGAGTAATTAAGTTACTCAATTCAGATAATAGTATGTCTGAATATCTGTTTATGAAAGCAAAATTTATTTTAAATTTCATTTCCAAATATACATCCAGAGAAGGTGGTTTGTAAAATTTTAATTAAGTATATTATTAAAGAGGGAAAATGTGAATATGTATCTTAAATAATGTTGTACATATTAAAATTATTCATCCTAAATAAGTCTTTTTCTATTTTTTCTTTCATTAATTTATTAATTAGTTACTAATTTTGGCATAGGCATAATGTGACTTTTAGATTTATAAATTAATTAAAGTGATCATTCAGTATTAGGAGAATAGTTTCCTTTTCCTTTCAGAAAATCTAGAAAACATCTTTGAATCAATTTCCTTGAAATGACTTTGTTTCAGTAATACTAAAAGCAATTATATTACCTATACATAAAATATATTTATTTCTTAAAATGAGATCTCTTTCATCTATTTACCCCAAAGCAAGGCTCTTACTAGAAAGTAAGGCCTCAGACCTTTGGTTTCCATTACTCTTTGAAGGAGTGACATTTCACATTTTTAAATTTCTACACTTCTCCAAAATTTTGCTTAGTTTTGGTTTCTCATAGAGGTTACACCTAGAAAATACTTGCATGTTAGACAGTTTTACTTGACTTTAATTTTTATTTATCAAATTTACTTGTTTTTCCATATTTAAATTACTTTCAAGTAATTGGATTATTCAGTTGTTCTGAAGGGAATTTGACAAATTTTGTTTCTCAATTATAAAATGTTAACATGAACATAGATGTCTGAAATCTGAACACAAGCATCTGCTCAGCCACTATTTAGGTGTATTAGAGAAGATTGTCCAACTTGCTCATCCTACTAAAATATAAACAAATGTTCTGTGGAAACTTTTAGATATGAAGGCCCATATTGTTCACTGGAAGGTGATTTCGTACAGCTTAAATGACTATAAAAACTCCAGTTTGCTCCTGCCCTCATTATTTAGAAATTAATTTCATTGTGTTAAGGTCTCTGACAGTCAAAAGCTTCTGATCTTCAGGTATACATGCACTTTAGTTGACCCATTAGCCAAGAAGCAGAACAGTATTCTTTCTGAAAGTTAATTCACTCTGTCTATATTTGTCTTATACTTTGAATACTGTGAAATATCAAAGATAATTAGGTTGAAATTCAAAGGCAATCTTAAGCCCTACTCTCAATGAAATTCACTTAGCCAAATGTCTGAGAAATATTTTAAAAAGTAAGTATTTGTTGATGTGCCATGACTGCTAACTCTAGATGATGTTTTATTTAAATGACAAGTGAATAATTAATGCATTAAAAGTGTGTATATGTAATTAATCTCACAAGACTGTGGTTTTGTCATGATACTAATGCACATTTTATGTACAGAAATTAATTATGCTTTATTTTCACAAGTGAAAAACAAGAATGTGAGATGATAATTGGCTGTTTATTTTGTACCATCTCTAGTCAGCTCATTTGAAAAGGCCTTTGATGAAAGTAAAAAACAATTAGCTGGTGAACCCCTGACTTCTGTGACCTCCTTCAGCTTCTGCCTAAGGCTTTGTGTGTATGTTTGGGGAAGGGGATGAAGTTATTTGTAAATCTGTGGTACAAAGAATATGAAAGCTGATCATCATGACTTTGCTTAAGCATAATTCTTAATTTTTTAAGGATTTATCTTGTAATTTTGGTTGACAATGGAGATATTTTACTAGCTCCTAGCTTTCAATCTTAAGAGCTTACTTTAAAAAGGTAACATTGTTTTCTGTATATTTGAGTATTTATTTATAGGTCTGGACTTGTGAATCATACTACATTTACTCTGTGCGTTTTGAGATTTGAAAAACCTAAGAATCTCTGTGGAATATGCTGTGTAGTAGACATGGTGTTGGTTCCTCAGAGTGGCTGTTTCAGCTTCTTCGAATGCTTTGCCATTTGTCAAATTTGGGATGTCTGGAGTTTTGCATAAAAGCAAGGCACAGCATTTGGGATCCTTTTAGTCCTGATTTTTTGGGGGGGGCGGGGTGAGGGAAACTCCAGTAGTGGGTATAAGTCAGCTGCAGAAGTGTCTTCTAGGTGCTGATCTTACGAATTCCTGAGGCCTGACTCTCAGCGTGTGCTGCGTGCGGGGAGTTCATGGATGCTTGGGACAGAAGGGAATCCTGGGTGGCCCTGCTTGTTTGCCCATCTTGCACTTGATTCTTTTCTCCATGCATTGAATCCCTTTCTTACAGAGTAGCATCTGGACATGTCAGAAAAACATTTTTTTTCTGTTTGAATTGTTTTTTAAAAACATTTATATAGAATATGTAAATATATATAGTATTATATATATAGTATTTCCTTGTCTTTTATTATTTCCAATTTAGGGGGCCAGGGATTTAGCTCAGTGGCACCGCACCTGCCTTGCAAGTGCAAGGTCCTGAGTTCGATGGCCAGTACCAGAAAAAATTGCAATTTAGAAAACTGTCTAAAGCGATACAGGTGTAACAGTTATTCTTCATTTGGTCACTTGACAGTTACACTGAGATGGTACTCTAATCCTTGCTAAGTAAAGCTTGTTAAGCCTACAAGACGTACTACAAGCTTTCTGTAATTTAGGATGTGTGATCTTTGTTGATCATAATGTACAAGGCATGCTAAAAATACAGTGAATATTTAACAATTTATTACAATAGTTTTTACAGTTTATTACAATAAACTGTTTTATGATTTATTATAATAAAAGACACATTTATATTTGGTTTGTCTGTCTTTAGAGTATATATATATAGAGAGAGAGCACCTTTTGGTGTTCATGTCTTGTTCCCCATTTCTCACTTCTGTCACCAGCTAATACATGTTCGTGCCATTTTTAGTGTAAAAGTTACAGATCTATAAGATCTGTGGTTTAAGTGGCCATGCTGCTAGAAAGTGTGCTTTCTCTTTCCAGCTGTTTACCTCTTCCTGGAAAAAGTAGAAGGTCTCTGTAGCATTATGGAGTTTCAGTGGAACCAATTTTTTGCCATTAAAAACTGGTGTTACATTGAACTATACATTGAGAAATAAATCAGAATAAAAATGTTTACTTTCACCAAAAAAAAAAGACACATTGCTGTTAAGTCCCCTCTTTTGCTTTGAATACACTTGTCCCATTGTCCTGGACACTTTCCGAAGCAGTTCTGGAAGTTTTTTTTTTCCCTGAATGTCTTTATGAGATGTGATCAAAAAATATGGCAAATATTGCTGCCATGTGCTGTCTAGTGGAAAAGCTCCTAAAAACATTATAGTCTATCTTATCTGCCTTATTCATTGGATCTGATCCCTTGTGACTTCTGGCTGTTTCTCAAAGTCAAACTGACCATGAGAGGTAAACATTTTAAACCAGGACAGCACAGCTAAAGGTGCTTACAAAAGACATTTTCCTCCAGTGAGGGAATGGAGGCCTTGGTCAGCGCCGTCGGCCTGGGGCCACCTCTTTCCACTTGGGTTTTCTCAGTGTGGCCACCTCTTCCATGACTTCACAACCTGATACAAAGAAATTCACTGCACACTGAGTAATTAGTCACCCTGTGTTCATGCATTCTTTCCTAAAACTGCTCTTTGGACTTTGGAACCCTGTATTTTCTTGACACTATGCTTGTTTCACTGTTTCTCAGTGGCTCCCTTTTTAACTTCTTATTTACCAAGTGCTATGAATTTGTCCTGTCTCTACTGTCAGAGACTGAATATGATCACTGTGATTTAAATTACTAGCTTGGTCTTTTCATGTTAAAATTGCTGAAAAATTATTGACTATTTTTTAAGTTCAGAAAATGTAGCTTGATACAGTGGACCCTTGACTTACGAACTTGTATCAGTCAATCAGTTCCCAAGGGCTGGTTGTAACTCCAGTTGGTTGTAAGTCAATACAGCTGAGATCTGGATGTTTACCTGGATATGCACTATAGATAACAAGAGGCAGATGAATCTTCCATTAACCTAATTAACCCAAGTTGTTTGCATGTCAGACCAGTCCTAACTTGAGGGTCCACTGTGTTTTGGAATCTTATCTGTTGCATTATACTTAAATAATTTGTATCATTTTGAGAATTTTTACCCAAACTGGAAAAATCTATTAAGTTACTCATCTTTAAATGTCTCAGTAATCTGATATTAATCTAGTATTTTGGTTAATTTGTGGCAAAGTTAACTCTAGTCTTTTCATTAGTGTAATTTTGTTTTACTATATCAATAGGTGTGAGGAGTAGAGTGTCTAATTTTTACCAGGTTAGTTTTTAACAGAAAAGTCTGGTCCTGTCTTAAGAGGACAGGCAGGAGGGACATCAAGAGGGACAGGAGGGAGACACTAGCAATACTGGAAGTGCAGTTTGTTTGTTGATTGTAAACTTTACAAGACAGTAGAGAAGAAGGCAAACAACCCACACATTCTTTCTCCAGTTTCTGGTGTAGAAGGAGACCAGAAAAATGATTTTTCAGCGATTTCCTACTTGATCCCTTCCCTGGCTTTCACTCCTGGATAGGAAACGTATATAATTTCATGAACCAGTACAAAGAGTCTGATTTCCATGGTACTCAACCCCAGGCAGCTGGGCAGTAGCATCATCACTCCTAACTTCAGGCACCTGAGTGCTCGTGTCTCAGCTTTAGCCACCCGAGTACGTGTAGCATGTCCTTGGACTTCGGCCAGCTGGGTCCTGGTGTTGTGGTGTTGTGCCTCCTAGGCAGAGATCATTTCAGAGCCTCCCACTGGGAGCTGGCCAAAATGGTCAGCCAGGTTTCTGCTCATCTCAGGTCCATCCGGTTGTTAATAATGTCACCATATCAATCTGGGCTTCAGATGCCACTGACTCACATGAAGCAGGGTGTGGGTCACAGGTTTGACTTGTGGGATGTGCTGTCCATCAGGGCCCAGAGTGTCCAGGTGGCAGCGGCCTCACTGTGGGCACAGGGCCTCCCTGACAAGAACAGGGAGCAGGTAGCCTAGAAATGCAGTTTAATGCTTTATGCTATTTTTGTGTGTGTAAATTCAATGATGCCCATGTATATAAAACTTAATATTATGTGAGCAGATTTGCTCTTTTGTTGTGACATAAAGTTTAGTGGGGAATGGTCCGAGATAGTTTTCCATATCCCAAAGTGGTATACTACTGTTTTGACAGATTTTAGAAACGAATCACATTTTGTCTGTGAAAAATAAGTATAAATATAAATGTACTGTTCATTTTAGGCTCTGCATATATCAAGTAATTGGAAAAATATAGCTACAGAAAACAGATAATCATGCTTCTTTTTTCCCCCTCTTCTCCTGTCAGTGCTAAGACACACTCCTACTCATTTTCCTGGTATGGTGAATAGATTAGGAATGAGGGTTCATACGAACAATATAAAAGATGTGAAAATACCTCATATTGAAAGTGGGAGTTTGAATGTGGCATCAAAAAACATATAGAATGGGTTCTGCAGTTTACACCGAGAGTAAGTGTCAGGGTTCTGGGGCTTGTGACACCAGCTTAGACCTTAGCTCTTTTGTGCGTCGTGCTGCAACCCTACCCCTCATTCCTCCACTAGTAAGGACTATGCCTCCCATCTGACTTGTTTGAGAAATGAACTGGTGGCCTAGAATGCCATTTTAGGAAGTTTGCCGATACGTGAATATAAAATAACAGTTAGGTGGTTGAGAAGTAGGAAACTGAGGGAGTTGCTAAGTGCAGTCTGGTGGGAAGAGAAGGCACTGAAAGGCCTATGTTGTTGATGTTCATTACAGGGTCAAAAATAAACCCACTCTCAGAACTTCTGTCAAGAGTGGAAGTAGAGCCTGCCTCGCAAGTGCAAGGTCCTGAGTTCAATCCCCGGTACCAAAAAAAAAAAAAAAAAAAAAGTGGAAGTAGAAAGCTGATAAAGGTTTACAGTAAAAAATTAATATGTGCCTAAGTAATAGTGTTATTTTATAATGTTTAAAAAGAAGTTTTAAATGACGGGGGGCATGCTTGTTCAAACAGTAAAATTTTGAATTTTATCAAAATGTGCTGCCCTCTTTTTGTGTGGTAGTGGTGAGACTAAGTAAGAGAGTAAGGTCCTCAGTCCTTTATCCTCGTTATTTGTGACCTGAGTGGAAGTCCACCATCTGCAGCAAAATGCTGTTTCTTGTGGTAGTTAGGTATTTCTAAAGCCAATGACTCATAAAGGTCTGAGGTAAATTGTGATGGTGATGAGATCATTGATTGGGGGGGATCCATTGGTTATAAATAGTGAAACTGAGGATTTAAAGTAACATAAATGACACTAGTATGCTGTGACTTTTTAGTGAATTTAAGTAATTTATTTTGTTTTATGAAGGCATTGATTTTCACTATTTTATAGATACTTATTTTTGAATTTCCTCAATCTTTCCTTTCGTAACCTATTTTCATCTTGTGAATACCAACAGAAGGACCTGGTGGGGTAGCCAAGAGAAAAACTAAGGCTAAAGGTATTTTCTATTTTTCAAATTAGCCTTGAGTCAAGTTTAGTGCCTGAAAATGCATGAAGTTTTCTGGATATCTAATGTAAATGCAGCTACTAATGCCAAGTAATACTGCTTTTTTGGTTTTGAGTGCACCTTTTAAGTAGTTGTTGTTATTAAACTTCCTTGGAGAATTTTCTGCTTGAAGCATATAATTTTAATTAATTTCTTTTTCATGTTATTACAATTTGAAAGTATTTAAATCAAGAGCTTGCAACAGTATACTACATTTGTTAGTGTTTACATTAAATTTATGTGTTCACTTCTTAGCTTGCTACCTAAAACTTTCCTTGTTTTGACCTCTTAAATTACTGCTGTATAAAAGATAAATTTATCAGGGATTGATTTTATTTCTCCAAAAGCTCTAATACTGCCTTAGAGCACAGTAAAAGCTTGGATGGTCAAATATGTACTTTGTAGTAAAATGAAGTTTGTAATCTGTAGTACTGCATTATGCTCCAGAATTTGCCATGGCTGATATTTTAATTCATTAAAATTACCTATCAAACATTATTTGTAGGCTAACAGTTCAGTATTACAGCTTGACTTATATCCTTATAATTTTTCTTATTCACATGTAAATGCTTATGTTCTTTAGGCAGAGGGCATGGTAGAAGGGCATGGTTGTCTTCTATAAACTTGTGGTAGTCTTTTGTTCAGGTGCTTGCCGTATTGTTTATAGTATTTTGATGAAACATGAACTTGTAAGCCTTTCACTGTGTGCTCTGTAGATTCTTCTGACTTGTATTTTAAGACAAGCGAATTTTAATCATAGCACACCAGAATAAGTCCCAGGAAGAAAACACTTTTTGTCATTTTATTTTTTGCAATAAATCATAATGAAACGAACATCTTTTTAATTCTAGAAATGCAAATTAAATATTAAAGGTTTAATTTTTTTAAATATGAAGAATAAGGCCTGATAACATTGTACAAGCATTTTACTTTTTTGCAATGTAATTTTCTATATTACTCTACAAACATTGAAGTAGAATGAGGACTTGGGGAATGATTCTCTATGACTGCTGTTTTATATCCTGACGGGATTTTGATGAGATTTTTTAGGAAGATTTGAAGAATTTCCTGATTGCTTATTATGAAATTCACTTCATAAGAGAAACCTTACATGATGTTTTTGTTGGCTAATCAAAAACATTCCCAGTGGTGGTGAACCTATGGCATGCGCACTGCCACAGCTATTTGTATTACTGAAAGCTCTAAAAGGTTCGTCATCACTGGTCGTCTAGAAAGACACAATGCAGAAGCAATTTTTTGTGAGCACCACAAATATAGGGCTCATTATTTCGAATAATCTTTGTGCTTATGAGTTTCACATGAATTGATGAGCAAAATCATCTTCCACATTTTATTATATTAAAAAAAAATCTTTTCTTGTTCACTCCTTAAATGCTACCTCATGCAGTGAACACCTTCCCTCATGAATTCTTGATGGGAGACCAAAAAAGTTAAATTAAAATCTTCTGCTGAACCTTTATTAAGCTGTATTAAAACAAATGGAAAGCAGTATCTCATATAAAGTTTGGAATTTTGTATTCCGTTTAATGACTCCCTCCTCCCTGAGAACATGGGAGATATGTATATTGGCATGTGTGGCTTTCCATAAAACCCTGTGGAACCATGCTTAGAGGAATACTCATTTTATAATGTTACTTTTGGTTGTCATTTTAAGTAGCGCAAATAGTGATTTTAAATTTTCATGTGCATGGGAATTGTTTTCTGCTTACTTAACTAAGACAGCTAAATGGTATTTAGCTTTTATTTGTTCATATTTTTAAGGACTATAGGTACAAATATTTTAAGGACATAATTTTTGTTTAAGCTAAAATACTTTATCCTCGTACAAAAACAAGTTACAAAAAGTTTATTCTGGGCCTGGGGATTTAGCTCAATGGTTCTGCCACCTGCTTTGCAAGCATAAAGTCCCGAGTTCAATCCCCAGTACCAAAAAAAAAAAAGAAAAAAAGAAGTTTATTCTTAGATTGTCAGCTTTACTTATGCTGTTATAGTGTGAGTTAACCTGTTGTGTAAAGTGCTGCCCTTATGGATGGACTCACTTCAATTAATATTGCATGATAATTCTGTTAAAACAAATCATACCACACTTCAAGCCAAAAACAGGCCAAGTTTCTAGCGTTTTTTATAACTGATATTTTATAGATGTCTACATCTCTTATTAGCTGACTTAAAAACTAGTGAATTGAAGTTTGCTTTTTAAATGAACATTTCCTGTGGTGGGGGGGGGGACATAAAAAGACAATACTTTTTCACTAAGTTGCTGTTCAGTAAATTAAGAGATGTCATCAGTAAACCTTCTTTCCTTTGATTGGAAAACATGAAAGTTAAAGAATCCAGTAAAGAAGAGCTCAAGAAGGAAAAGGAGAAACTTGAATCAAGGAAAGAGAATAAAAATGAAGAGAGAAAAAAGGGGAAGAAAGAAAAGGAGAATGACCGGAAGGATAAGAAAATTGCTGATTCAGATATCTCCAGGAAAGAGTTTCCTAGGGTTAAGAAGGACAGTGAGAAGGAGAGAGTGGACCTAGATAAAAGTACTAAATCCAAGGAAAATAGGAAAAAGTCACCAAATATGAAAGACAAAGGTGACAGAAAAGAAAGAATTTCTGCCAGGCATGCACACTTGGAAAAAGGAAATAACCATAAGAGAGCTAGAGCCTGACCTGTGTTCCTGGGAAGTGGTAAATTCGTCAATGTGATTTGCTGCTAAGGGGCTTAAGAAATTCAGTATTATTGCTGTTGTTGAGGGAGACCTGTACATTAGCTGCTGAATGTATTTATTGGTGCTCAGTAAGTAAATTCTTTAAAATTTAATTATACCATGTCATGTTTCTAAATTCAGAAAGACAAGTCTTTAAAAATGTTATAAAATATGTAATAACTTCTATTTTTATTGATCGTGTATTCAGATAAATGTATATGTATAATATAAATTATAATGGATTTATTAATATATGAAACGCTTTTGTTGAAGTTAAATACGACTATTACGATGCTAATAGTATTTTTGTGCAGCCTGGCATAAATTTCAAGTGTGCTAAGTACTCGGCTTGGCAGAGAGTTACCTTTCTCTAATTCCCCTTTGTTTTCTCCCCTCCTTTCCCTTCCTGCTGTCTTGTTTTTCTTTCTGGGGCTACTACCTTCTTTTCTCTTTCCCTAGCCCAGCTCTTCTGTGTGCCTTGACTTAGATGCTATCTCCCTTCCCGAGACGCCCACCAGTAGCCCCCAGCCCAGTCTTCCGGGGGCCTGTCTTCCTTGTTTCCTCCTAAGTGTGTCCCTTCTCTAGTCTTCTGTACCCCTCTGCACCCCTCATCCCTTTCAACCTGCTCCCTTCACCTATCACCCAGCAAATGCTTAGTGTTTAATACCATGCCACATCCACTGCTTTGTCCACTCTGGGTATCTGTATGAATAAAATCTAGAATTTTATTTAGGAGAGCAGTTTCAGAACATTGTATTTATGATACCTTCACAGACTCAGAATAGTTATGAAAAGGCTTTAAACATTTTATTTTAGGGTATACTTTTACAGCACACTGTTTTGGTTATTTAGGTTGAATGGCATATATTTTTTCATATTTGATTGTATCATAACTGCTTACCATTTCTAAAGAACTGCAAATTTGAGATTAGAATTTAGCCCACCAGAAAACATTCAATGAAATGAAATTTTAGTAGTAAATTTCTGTAAATGATGTGTGCTTTTCTGTGCACGATGTCTTATGTCTCTAATTTTGATTATTGATTGAGAAAAGTAATCTAATAACAGAATCAAAAATACTTTCAAAAATATTTTATTGTTAAAAAATAGTCCTTCACTTTTTCTTTGAAGAGCTGAAAAATAGAGATTTTTTGGCCAAATTAAAGGTATTTCAAATTAGAAATAAGTAAACTAAATGTAAATATTTCTAAAAGTATCATACACCTTTTTTCTTTTATGCTAGCAGCTCTTGCTAAATATAGTCAAGTAACATTTAGTTGACAAAAATTCCAACTTACATAATAGAATTATATAGCAAAGGTGAAATCTTAGAAAATAATCCAATGCCTTTATCTAATCCACCCCTATTATTATTTTTGGATTAAAAACTAAGGCCCAAAGAAGTTTCATATGTTGGTTAGTCAGTATTTTGCTGTTGTTTATATAGATCACCAGAACATAGTAAACCACAAAAGAATTTTTATGTCTCATTTGCTTGGCAAATAAAGGATTTTGGCTTCAGGTGAGTAGATTCCCCAGGTCAGACCTATCATGTTAGCACTCTGCTTCTTCCTAGTTTTTTCAACAAATCAGCATCCTACTGGTTTCTGTCCCACTTTATTCCTTGTGGATAAACAGCCCCTGGGAGGCCCCCAAATCCCTCCATCTCATTTTCTGGAATGAGTTTGGGAGAAATGTTCCTGGCAGAATTTTGACTGGATTGATTAAATCTGCTGACCACCTGTGATTGTTCTTGAAGTTGGGGGTCATTCTTGTAATTAATCTTCTCAGGCTCATTCTTGCGCACAAAATTTTGGAGTGGGGTCTGAGTGTGTTCTATCTTAGCTGCTTGAAATGTTTCTCACATGGCTTCTGAGATGAGAAGAGCTAGGCTTCGAATGAGAACTGAACAGAACCAGAAGCAAATTAGATACCCACTTTACATAAAAGTTACACGATTTTCAGTCTATATCTTGACACAACATCTTGCCGCTGAAATAAATGGAATGATTTTCAAAATTTATATGTAAAATTTTAAGTGATACTTTCTCTACGAGTGACTTTTTTTCTTCCTTTGCAGAACAGTAGAGAATTACAAGTAGGTGTTTTTTTTTCCCTTATATGACAAAATTATTGGATTTAGTTAGGCCATTTTAGTAATTTTTTTACCTTGGTTTTTGAAGTTCAGTGGTAATTGGGCAGCAACTACCATAATTTCTAGGCAAATCAGTGGAAAAGTTTTAGAATAACCTAATCAACATAAGCACATAAGTATTTTCTGTTGCTATTTATTAAAGTACTTAGAAATGTTTTAGTTCTATTACTGACTATTTCTTCAAACATCAGCTCAAGAATTGAAATGGCTCACAGATGAGGAGAGAAGGCTACAGAAATAACATCATCAATAAAATGGTATGGCAAAAAATAATTGTATCATTTCTATTAAAACATTTTAAAAATTTTAAGTGTGTGTATGAACTGGGGCTTGATTTACTTTCTCTTTTTCTCTCCTCTTTTTTCTTCAGTAAATAAAGACTTCAGCTGAATGTTTTTACAGTTGAAGATACACTGTTCAACTCCATTGGTACTTAGGGTTCAACTAAAATACTTAGTTAAGCTTCAATTAAAACACAAGAAAACCCCTCATGATGAAGGGTTAAAATTATGGTTGCCTTGTTTTACACTGTACATTCACTTTTATTCACTAGGTTATTTTTAATTTTCTTTAATATTGTTATCTAACAGTAATTAAAACCAGAAAGGTTATTCTTTTAAAATAAGTCAACTAAAAACAGGAAGAAAAATTTTGTAAGTAAGTAGTTGAGAATCAGAAATAGTTTGGGTAAACATCTGAAAAATGAAAATTAAATACTATGAATGTTTTTGTCATATCGCTAACAAAATTCTACTCTATGTTGCTATGTGAGGTGATACTTAAGAGTTTTTAAAAATGACGTCATTCGCATACTTTTCCTTAAACTTGGTGTGGTGGTAGATCACGTGTGAGTAAAGTAGTCATTCTAAAGATGATCAGTTTAACAAAAGCATTGGTGAGCCTATCAGTTTTTTCCCAAAAATCTTTTTAAAAATCCATATTCAGGGCTGGAGATTTAGCTCAGTGGTTTCACTGCCTGCTGCGCAAGTGCAAGGACCCAAGTGTGATCCCCGGTACCAAAAAAAAAAAAAGAAAAATCAATATTCAAATTACTTTCTTTTGAAGTACTTATATCATTATTGGATCTTTTTGTTTACTTGTTGGGCTGACTTCCGTATTTCTTTTGTTAATGACTTTGTGTGTGAATTTTCATTGTTTCTAATATCATCTCTAATCAATTTCTTGAAATCTTTTTTTTTTCCCTACATGATTTTGAATTTTACTCCATGGGTGATTCACACTGTATGTATGTGATCCTCTCAACATTTCCCAATGAGGGAGAGACTGGTATTGAAAAGGGCATGAATCAGTAAGCATGACTACTTGAGTTACCCTAGGAGGACTTTTTGAGATAATTCCAAAACTGTTTGGGACATAGAGAGTATCTGACATTATTATGACCTCCTTAGTTATGCACCTTTTTAACTGCAGCAGTTATCATAATTACTTTGATAATTCTCATTTTAAAAAAATAGTAGACTTTTAAATTTTAAGCAAGTAGATTTAAATTTTTAATGCTTTAAGTTAACTATATAGTAGTTATTTCCCATGAAATGGGTCTGGTGACTTAGGTTATGTCTTCTAATTTTGGTTACTCTCTCATGTGGCCTCAACTATTCTTATGCTAATGCTTATTGGCAATGATTCTCAAAATTGATTAGCTGATTTACCTCACTATAAAATACTTCTTGGAAATGGTTGTTTTCCTTGTTTGTAAGTTGAAGATAACACTGTCCTCCAAGTGGCTTTGAGGCCCAGCTGGCATATTATTGGGCTTTCATACATGTAAGCTTCCATACATGTAAGCAGCTGGCATATTATTGGGCTTTCAGGAATCCTTTTTGTTCTGTAGAATAATGATAATAGTTGAACCAAGGTGTCTCAGTCAGAGCTTAACAATTTGGAAGCACTGGAGCAATGATTCCTATTCCTACTTTTGATAGCAGGTTATAAGCCTGGCCTTATACCTATGTCCTGTATTCATTGTGACAAATATGTGTTTGTATAAAGGATTTATTGGATTCAGATCTATTCTACTGTGTTCATTGAGAAAAGTAAAAATAATCATAAATATTACATATGTGAAAAGGCATAAGGATGCTTAGTTCTTTAAATGATACTGTTACAACATGAAAACATAGGATATGAAAAGTAAAGCCTAGAAGTAAATTACAATTTGTGTTTACTACAGTTGAGACTTTCAGCAACCAGCCTAATTGTGAAAAACTTGTAAGTTTGTTTTCTGCTAACAACATGTTTTCCATAGAAGCATCTTTATGGTTGTTAGAGGTTTCTTATTCCAGTCTGTAAAAAGTCTATTTAGTCCCTAATACCCAGTTCAGCAAATCTCAGTGTTACCATGTTTCAGTGGAAAAATATATCTTATCATTCTTCGTTAGGATAGCAAGAATATATTTACTTTTATTTCTGAGTATTCTCCAAAACTCTTTTAGGTTGCATATGTTTAATTGATTTAGATTAGTTTATGTGGACAGAAAAAAACCATTGATTGGTTCACATTGATTGAGCACAGTTGGTGTTCAAGCAGTGTTCTGAGCCTCTGTCACCATCTCTGGATTGTCCAGGGCTGTTGGCTTCCATCTAAGACAGAGTCATATATGGTCATGGTTAGCCCCGACCCTTATGGGACAGGAGGAAAATGGTGATTGGTGAGAGTTGGGTGATGTGAGTGCTCACTGTTAAAATTGTTGGGTGAAGGAGAATGGTTTTCCTAAAGAAAATTAGTACTTCTTTTACTAGAAGAAGGGGGCTAGGTTCAGGACAGGCCAATGGTGAATGCTTACACGAGGCTCTTCATTTGTACTCAGAGCCACAGATTGTAGGGTGTTTTCCTCCTCTCCCATGCTGCTTTTGCCCCTGCTTAGAGTTGAGTGGGATATGTCAAAATGAGTATTCAGAATAAGAAGCCGTGGGAAATAGAGACCCCATCCTAGCTCTTTTTTGGTTAACAATAATTTTAGACAACTGAAAAAATGTCAGAGAATATTGACAATGATAAATACAACCATTCATTTACTACATAGATTAGGTTGATTTTGTTGTTAAACTCTTTCCATTTCCTCCCATTGTATATAAAGAGAAAGCTTTTATTCTGAGGAAACCAAAGGGTGAGTATTATGTAACAGACTAATAAAGGTTCTTTTCATGCAAGTATTGTTTGGGTTACTATGAAAAATCCTCAGTAATTATCTTCCATCATGTATTGATAATTTTCCCAGGATATAACTGCATAAACTAGATTTTTGTTACTGGCTTGGCTATAATTTTTCATAGAAATCAATTTCTGCAAAGTTTCGATTTGGCACCGCTACGGAACAAAAGTCATTTCTTTTTTTGTTTTTATACTTCAGTTGATTTCTCTTGATGTATGTATTTGTTACTCCATATTGAGGAATATGTACATACATCATAGAAATCTATTGTTTACACCTTCCTTGCCTTAAACATTAATTTTCTTGTATTTTAAAAGATTAGAGGAAGACTTACACTTAAAATATTTGTATTATGTTTGATAATTTTATAAAACCACCATGTTCTGTGTCTTTATTTCCACTCATTGATTCATTCAGCAGCTACTCAGTATCTGCAGCATATCAGAGGCTGGGGAAGCACTGGGGATTCAAATGATGAAGGTGTCAGTGATCCCTGTGTTGAAATGCTGCAAAATAAACAAGAGGCTGAGGGAGGAAATAAAAGTGGCACAATTGCCAGGATCTGCCTAGAATGTGCTCCTGCTGTGCGTCAGTCCACCTCCTGTTCCTCCTGCGGGGCCCAGCTCAGCTGCCACATCTGCACCCCCATGACTCTCAGCTTCTCAGGGGCTGGACTCCACCTGTTCTGGGTACCAGGCGCATCACCCTGCTTCATTCCTGGGCTGTGCTGCCCTTAGATGCTATGAACTATCTCTGATACCTGTCCTAGAAACTGAACAAGCTTTCAGTGTTTGTTTATTGAATGGTGAAAATACAGAACAGGTCATCTAAAATACTTTAGCTCTATTAAGGAATATTTTTGAAGACTAAAGTAAAGAAGACTTCCAGTTTTAAGAAATGAAAGAAAGCTCAGTAGGTTCTTCAGTAATTGCAATGTTTTAACTTCCATAAATGTTGCTTGTAATTGTGTTCATGTTTCTGTGTGTAAAGAGGGTAGAGAGCAACTTTTTCTTGTTTTGATTTTTCTTTTTGAGTCAGGGTCTCACTATGTAGTTCAGGCTGACCTTGATCTCAGTATGTAGCCCAGGGTGGCCTCAAACTCAAGGTGATCTTCCTGCCTCAGCCTCCCAAGTGCTAGGATGATAGATGCATGCCACCACCTCCAGCTCAATTTTTTCTTTAGAAGAAATAAAAACAAAAAATGGTTCAAAAATGTGTATTTACTGGATTTAAATGATCTCGATTTTTAAAACTTTTTAAAGGGTTACTATTTTCTCTTTCTGTATTTGAGAAAACCAAAGTTATAGTGGAGGTAACTTCCTCAAGATGGGATTCACAGGTAGCTGCCCTGGTTCAAGTGCTGAAGCCCATGCACGTCTTTAAATGTGTACTGCATGATGTTAAAGTGAGTGTATTCTTTACAGCCTTTGTCGAGTCCCTCTTTTATTTCTGAAACCAGGTACATAGGAACCTTTTGGGCAGTATTTAATTCTGTGATTTACATTGTCTCTTTTTCTGAAATCTTTCTTTGGTTGTGTAAAGACACTTTGAATAAGATGCAATATCATGGGGCAGCTTTTAAAACTTCCAAGTAGTCTCAGAATTTTGTTTAGTTTTGAGACTGCTGTTGGTATACTTAGTAAGATTTGTACTCATCCAATATAGAAGCCAGAAACAAAAACAAAGATTATCATGGGCAGTTGGCATATTTCTCAAGTTACACATATCTGTTAGCCTTTTGGGGGAATGTATTGATTAGATTGCTATTACTAGTAGATTGCTATTAGATTGCCATTAGATTGCTTGCCTGGGAAGCAGCATTGTTCTGAGCAGTTGCCCTGCACAGATAACAGCTGGAATAATCTGGATGCATTAAAACAAAAATTTTCATCCATCAGTCTACCATTACATTAGTAAACTAAAGATTAACTGATTTTGAAAAATGTCTTAACTTTTTATGGGATAGGTGTATGAAATCTTTGAAACAAAACGCTGTTGATAGCTCCCTCCCAGATTTTATGGAGGGAGTTTACATGTCCAGTCAACTCTGTACCTGTTGTTTCCACACCCTCAGCCTCCATATCCACAGATTCAACTAATCATGGGTTGAAAATATTTAGAAAAAGAATTTGCATCTGTACTGAGCATGTGTAGACTTTTTCTTGCCTTTATTCTAGAAACAATACAGTTTATTTACCCAACATTTGCATTGCATTAGTTGTTGTGAGTGAGCTAGAGATATTTTAAAGTACAGGGAGGAAGTATGTGGATAATATGCAAATACCTCATTTTAGATAAAGGATTGTACATTTTGTGGATTTTGGTGTTGGGGTCCTAGAGCCATCTCTCATGGATACTGAGGGATGACCATAGTCCTTAGGGAAAGTGAGCCCTTCATGCTCACTCAGAGTGACCCCAGGTCCCAGGGCCTTGCTGGAGCTCACACCCTGACTGACCTCTCTCCTGCTGCATCAGCTACCTTGCTTACCCAGCCACCTGAGGAGATTTATTCTTATCGTCACCTCTACCTGATAATTCCCAGTATAACTCTTGGCCTCATCCAGATTTCCCTCAGAAGTCCATGGACAGGTAGTTGGTGAGTCTTTCCTCACCCATTATATTGTAAATAGCCACTCTGTCTTTCCCTTAAGCCTGGCCCTCACCACTCATCTTCCTCTTACTGTCAGTCCTCATCTCATAGACCACAAATGCTTTAACTTGCTCTCTTCCCCACAATGTAGGTGTTTTGTATTGTTTATTAATATAAAACACTGCCCTTCATTGATAGGTGCTAAATATATATTTTTTGAATGAATGAATCCAATGTGCAATTTAGTGGGTTTACACCTATCACGTATGGGAAGAAATACATCTGTTCCTTCTCATTCTGATCTGCTATGTTGGGCAGTGGTGAATAAAGTAAATTAATACTGGACCAGGGTAATTGTGTTGGATGATCAAGATTGCTATGAATGATGAGTCTAAAGTGCTGACTTAATTAACTTTTTATACCTTCTTCCATTTTTAATTAAAATTGGGGTGACAATTCCATAGTTATTAAATACAACATTTAAAATTTTTGTAGTGAACCTATAAAAACAGCATGTTTGAAGGGAATTGGTTTATTTTCCAAATCATGTCATGGGCATTACAGTGGCCTCACAGCATTCATCCCTAGGTAAGGATCAAAAGGGATCTGTGATCATTCTGTACCTTGTGCTGGCTCAGGAATGGAAATGGTCATGGTTCTATTAAAACTGAAAGACTACTGGGAATGTAAAAAGATTTCCTCAAATCTAAGAATGAAACAGCAAGAAGTATCCTTTTGTATATGAACATCATCTTGTCTGAAAGAAACATTGCTGGTCTGAGGATGCAGCCAGTGCTGAGACCCAGCTACCCTGCCTCTGGTCTCCATGTTAACTTAGGTAATAAATCTTCGTATTGCAAGTTGATGCTTTGTTATGTATATAGCCCCAGGAACATGAAAATAGACACATTTCAAAATGTATTTTTGAATATTTATTCTAGTCCTATGTACTTATCATTTGTACTTCCTAATAAACCCAGCTTGAAAACCTTTTGTTTGATTACGAGTTGGAGTTGATCTATTATGTTATTTATGTTTTTCATTTAATTGTTTGCTTTATACCTCAAGTCATAAACCAAAAAGAATTTGGGTGGGAAATAAAAGTAGCATAAAAGCTTGTAGAGCTAATTGTTTCATATGGTTATTAAAGCAATTCCAGTCTAGAACATCTTTTGTTAAGTTTCAAAAGTTTATAGGGGTCTAGAGAAGATACATGATCATCAGTTTCTCTGAAGTTTACAGTACCATTTAGTATTATTATTATTAATTTTTTTGCTGATTTTACCTCTGGAAACAACTTTTTTTTTCCCTTTAAGCTTATTGGTACATTTTAGGTATAAAATACAGTTACATTCATCACTGGGATCTTATACTTTTACATGACGTATCTTGGTTCTTTTTTTTTTCCCCATTCCCCTGCCTTTTATTAATAAGTGTACAGTTCAACTACCACTTTGGATCTAAAAGAAAACTGCACAATATTTTCTGCAGTTATGTGCCTCATTTTGTTTCATTATATTTTTCACATGTTTTACTATTTTGCTTTTGAAGACAAATAGCCCAGTTGAGTTAATGAAAGCTGACTTTTAAAAGCACTGCATGTCTGAATATTTGTATTCAAGTAGCCTCAGGCACTTTATCATTAGAATTCTTTTTCCAAATGAAACCTTTCTCCAAATTCAGTAAGAAAGAAATTTTCGGGCAGTATAATCTTTACTGTTTTGGTTTTTTTTTTTTTTGGTACCGGGGATTGAACTTGAGTCCTTGGGCTTGCGCGGCAGGCGGCAAAACCACTGAGCTAAATCCCCAGCCCTGTTTTTTTTTTTTTTTTAAGGGTAGGAAAATTTTAATCAGAGAAAGATAGCTTCTAAGTGAGACAGAAAGGGGACCAGAAAGTGGTTTGCCTCTAATCTTTACTGTTTGATGGGGAAAAAATTGTTTATTTTACTCGTGGTGCACATTTTGAAAGCATACTGCATATGTGGTCAGGGAAAGATGACACTGTAAGTTTTCATTCAAAATGAAAAATTCTTGAAAGTGAAATGATCATTCAAGGACAACGGACACGAACCAGGACTGTGCAAAGCAAACTACGCCTGTGGTGCTGAACTTATGGATGCTGGAGCAGAGATGTGCATCTTGAGCGAATGGTAGTAGGGAACTTGATGTGAATCCCTTTCCCACCTGCAAGCCTTGAGCCAATCCAGTGCCATCAAGAGTCCTGGGCCTGCAGGGACTTCTGCAGGCAGTTTAGGGGAGTGGGCACAAGAAATCCGTTTCTTTCAGTCTCTGCAGGTTTTTTGGGGCAACTGTTCTATGCCAGATGTTAGCTGAAATGCTCAGAGTACAAAGATAAAACATACTTACTAAGGATTTTCAACCTTTTCCCCCTTCATTCAGCAGAATTTGGCAATGAATAGTTTGCAAACCTGTCCCACCCCACAGTTGAGAGATGTAAAAGTGAATTATTTAAATGGGAAAGGGCAGAGTATTTCAGCCCTGTATTTAAATTAATCTGTGATGAATTTTATGAGGGCTTCATCCCTACCCTTGGATAAATTGAACCACAGTTAGGATCTGTGGATATTTATGTATGTTCCTTTTTAATCAATTTTATAATGAGGTTTACACTTAAATATAGAAGACAACTATATGTTGGTTTTTGTGTTACTATTGTTTGGTTTTGTGTGGACTTAGTGTTGGAAACAGGTAAGCAGAGGAAATGTAAGTGATGTGGCTAGTAGATCCTGCCTACTATCCCTGTCTCTAGGATTTGGGAAGATGAATTTGGCATTTTTTTTTTTTTACTGGAAGAAAAATGAGGTATGGAAAAGGGAACGATAAGGAAAATACAAAGAATAAAACAGTACAAGACTTTGAAATGAGAAATTTCCAGACTGTAGTCATGTATGCAACAAAGGCTGAGGCAGGAAGATCGCATGTTTGATCCTAGCCTGAGCAATTGAGAGAGACCTTGTCTCACAGATTTAAAAAGGACTCCGGATGTAGCTCAGTGTGGAAGGCCTGGGGTTAATCCCCAGTTGTACATGGGTGTTTAAGGTTAGGAACCCTCTCTCAACACTTGGCCTGCACCCTTTTAATGGCAGAGCACAACCATGTGCAGGGTGATTCCTGGAAAATGACACTAGGTATGAGATTCACAACAGGTGGGAAAAGCCCAAGATATACTCAACAGAACCAGGCTCCTGGTCCTAGTTTAGTTTTCTAAATAGTAATAATTATTTGATACATTTTAATGTTGTGCATGTAAAGTATCAAAGAACTAATATAATCTATATTATAGCAAAGAACTATATAATAGATCTATAATAAATTTTAGATTGATATTAACTTTAAAATCAGTTTTCATATTAATTTACTCATGCCGTCTTAGGATTTCTTTTTTAAAAAGGACTTTTTCTCCCAATATCTTTTAGCTCATATAGAAAAATATAACTTCAGTACATGTAGGTGTAACCATGAGAAAATTGTAAGTAGGCATAAGTGATCTCTTTGTAACTATAGTTTTTCAAGAAGAATAAATAAATACACAAAAATCAAAAGAATGCACACAAATCATCCAAAGTTCAAGTGCAGCACAGTGGTCTCATTACTGAATTCTGAGCTCAGGACTTAGGAAGTAGTCACATAAACACAAAAGAAGTTTGAATTCATATTGAACTTCTTTTGCAAGTTTAGTCATATAAAATCTTTATATTTTAAAGATTCATGAATGAAATACTTTTTAATATTTTAAGTGCAAAGTAGAAATATTAAAGGCCCATATAGAGTTACAGAGCAAATGGTTTCATACTTCAATTTTTAAGCATGTAATGTTAGAAACTGAATTACGTGCACTAATTAAATGTTTGAGAATATTATTTTTCCTGATTTAATGTGTCAAAAAGATTAAAAAGCTTAAGTTAACTTTGTGAATAAAAAATGCAGGCCTTAAAGAGAGAGCTGCTTCAGAGCCGAAGTTCCCACCAGCAGAGGCTGAGCCACACACTGAGCCAGAGGACCAGTTTCCCTTGGGGACAGGTAAGTTGTCCTCAGGTCTCAGCACAATGTACCTAGCCTGGCAGGTGTCCTTTGCAATGTACAGAATCTTGTTTTACCTACAGTACGTTGCACATTGTTTACAGAAATATGAATTATGGTGGGGTTTTTTAAGCTTTTTTGAGATGAGGTCTCACTGTAGTTCAGGCTGGCCTTGAACTCACTATGTAGCCCAGGGCTGGTCTCGAACTCAGAGCAATCTTCCTGCCTCAGCCTCCCAGTGCTGGGATTATAGGTATGCAACATCGCGCCTGGTTTATGTTTTCTTTCTAAAACTTTAAAATAAACCTACATTTTTCCTAGTAAAATTTTGCAAAGGATAATTTTAAGTCTTCAAGATGAAGAATATAAGCTGCAGACATTTTGTTTATTGCCCGGACACACACTAGCCAGGAACAGCAGGATCCATTTCTTTCTTCATTCTAATTCCAGCACTATTGTCTGAAATTATGTTGACAGTATGACCACACTGATGTCGGCATCATTTGCCACAGGATTCAATAAAATAGAAGTAATGAATTCCAAGTCTTCTTATTGGCACCAAAATCTCCAGATCTCCTTGTGATACACTGTGAAACCTGTTTTGTATTTAGATGGATTTATAGATTGAGTCACATTATTTCTGTAGTCTCCCTAGGGTCTATGACCTCATAGGTTAGGAAATCTTAAAATATTTTAATAAATTAGTAAATGAAATTTTAATCTTTTGCTACCATTTTTTACCCATTTATTTAATTTTTTTTTTTCTGCTTTTTTGGTACCGGGGATCAAACTCACGACCTTGCGCTTGCAAGGCAGGCACGGTGCCACTGAGCTACATCCCCGGCCCTTACTCATTTATTTTAAAATACTGTATACGCTTCTGTGTAGTTTTTCATTTATATACTAGTTCTCAAAAATTTGGTCTCATTGTGCCACCTATTGGAAGTGTTCAGTTATGACATTAAATGTTCACTGGCAATTTAAATACTGAATCCAAAGGATACTGATGAATTTAGATTTTCCTTCCATTTTCTTTTAAGATTAGTATGTTGCCCTAAGTTTTATTATTTTTCAGTAATAATCCTAGAAGAATTTGTTTTCTCCTTCCCTTTCCTGTGAAATTGCCATGATTATATCATGGCTCTGGAAGAAGGATTGGTTCTTTTAAAAAGTAGTTTTATAATTAAATGTGTATTTGGATTTAATGCCTCACATTTTAGTTTGTACTAAGTGAATTTATAATTTTAAAAATCTTGTTTTTAAAGCCAATACAAATATGTTATTTGCTTTCTATTCTTCATGTATTGTTAATATTACTATTGTAAGTTATTGACAATCTAGTTCCATAATCTGTTGGTTTATTATTAGCCCATATCCTTTTCAACTTGGGCAATATTTGTTTTGGTTTCAGTGTTGCCTCTAAACCTTTCTCTTATTCTGCCCTTAATTTCTCTTTCTTCACTAACTTCTTCATTCTGTAAACACAGTTATGTAATTCATAAAAATATAATTAAATAAAGCACTTAATCCCTTCTTGACCCCTTTCTGCCACCTCAGCCCTCTCATCAGTACAATAGGCAGGCTTTTGGAAGAAGACTGTACAGAAACCTTTTTCCTTGTTAATCTACATTCTATTTTTTAAATAAATGAACGCTATTTTATTCAAGTGTTAATGATAAAAAATTTAAGCACAGCTGTGCTATTTTAAAAAGTGAAAGTACACACTATATTTCTAGCTTAATAAACAGATGAACCTGACGTCTTTGAATGGCATGATAATTGAGGATTGTACAGTGCATCTTATGAAGACCGTAAATTAAAGAACTACTGCTTTAAAGTTAGTGATTATGAAAAAAATACACATTCATAGTTTCACCTTTTTTCTTTCTCTACCATAAGGACCCTGTCCATTTTACGCTTCTGGGTTGAAGGCTTTGGTCCTTGTTTCTTTTTCTCTGCCTTCTCTTCATATCCTCATTCTTTAACTCAGTGCAGTCTGGCTTATTAATCCTCTCTAGGTGAGAGGAAGAACATTGACAAGACTATGGAAACATGAAATGACATAGTACACTTGCTAAATTCAAACAAAGCCAGTTCTGTTAGTAGAAGAGTCTGGAAATGTGTGTGAGGGGCTAGTTTTAGAGCACTTAAATTCTTTCCCATGGAGTGTACATTTTCACTTTGGGGCAAAGGGAACCATCAAAGGGTTAAGCAAAGAAGCAGAGAGCACCACCCTCTACTAGCAGCTCACACTCCTCCTGCTCACTGCACACTGCGTTCTCTCCGGCTGGTACTGTCCACAGCTGTGAGATTGGGAGTCCACTTACAAAGCCGTTGTAGACGTCATAGACATCATGGGAGGTGGCAGGGAAGAATGGAGGCCAGACATTTCAGTAATTGACCAGAATATATACAGAGATGATTTGTGAAATATAAACATCTATAAAAATGTGGGTTTTATGCTTTAGAAATGGTTTTGTTATATGATTAGCATAGGAATACTGTACTTAAACTTTTTCACTCCCTGAAGTTCAAATTAATTTATTTTGTTTCTTGTCACTGAAGATTAGCTCTTTCACATACTGCTATTGTCACTGACATTATTTCATATGACAGCATTTATGATACCAAGACCCAATCTAATGGTGCTTTCATTCAGTGAACAAACATTATATTTTGTTAGATAGAAAGTTGATAACAGTGTCAAATGTAATTATAGTTTCTTATTTGTTGTGTGATATTGCAGTAAATCTGATATCCCCCCAAGAAGTATAGTGTTGTAAGCATGTCGTCAATCATGTTCATTTTTGTTGCTCACATTTATTTGAATATACAGATCCGAGTGTCAGATGTGGTTCTGCAAAGCTGAAAGGACCACTGGTGATGATGTAAGGTTATCGATTCACTAGTAGACTTCTGGGAGTGTTCCACCAACTCTCATTACTCTGGACCCTCACTGGCAAGGGTACCCTTTCTCCTGCCTGCCAGGGGACACGGGGTATCATATTCTCTAATCTTTATTGATTTTATGTTTCATATTTTTGTCTTTATTTCCAAGTACTTCCCTTTGTGAAAGCTTTGTCCTCTTTTCATTCTATCACTAGTATGAATTTTATTAATTAGAAACTGAAGCCTAATGAGTTTTTTTTAAAGAAAAATCTATACACAAATTAATTTTTTCTTTAGAAATCTTAATAGGAGTCAACATTTATATTTACTAACCAAATAAAACCAATTGTAAATGTCTAACACATTTATCAATGCAGGGAAAAAGTGATAAACTGATAAGAAAAAGATGCACAGTTGCTTAGCCAAATACACTCATTTTAATGTATATGCACAAATGCTATATTTGAATGTTAAAGTTCCTCATTAATGTTTAAGTATTTTCTACTTAGTAATGTTCTATAATTATTTTAGAACCCCAGGATACTGAAGATGAAGTAAAAGAACAAATTCAGTCCGTTCTTCATGAAATGGTACATACAGAACATGGTATGAATTAAAATCTATTTTGTCATAAGTTACTAAAATAGTGTTTACATAAAGTTACTTAGGCATTATTTTAAAATTTAAATGTTAATTGGCTATTTGAGGTTTTAAAAAACCACTCACTAGTTACTAGAGAATAGTATTTTTGAAATAGCACTAGATATACTTTATTTTACCCAACCTCGCTATGAAGCAACTTACTGAGCACACCTAGTAGTAAAATGGTGAGAAGCCACTCAATGGTGTTACATGGCTGTATTCCCAGAACATGGGAGGCTGAGTCTGGCGGATTGAAAGTTTAAGTCTAGCTTGGCTATATAGCAAGATCTTGTCTCAGAAAATAAGAACACCTGAATATTAGCAAATTGAAAGCAGTGATTCATCACAAATAGATGGGGAAAACAGAGCAGAGAAAAATGGAACACAAGCAAGCTATGATAGGTTATCCAGTAGCTGCTGTCAAGCCTTGAACTTTATTTCATGTTTGGCTGGTTGCCAAAATAAAAAAGCAGAAATTTAGTTTTATTGGTGATACTCCTAGAGAGGCCAAAAGCACACTGTCTCCTTAGAGAACATAAAAATACTCTACCAGCACTCAGATCTAAAAAATTCCTCTCATTGAGATCTGTAGAAAGAATATTAAATGTTTTTCCAGAAACCAGTGTTTTAAGGGTGTGGCAGTCTGATAAAAGCAGAGAACATGGCTCTAAAATGTAACCCAGAAAAAAATTGCAAAGACACATGATGCTGTGGTATCCTAATACTCCTGATGGTTTGATGTGGTCCAAGAGTAGCTGTAAAGGGGGAAAAGTAACTTGTGTTTATAAAAATAATTCCCTAGCATTTGAACTGGATGTTCCTGATGGCTGGTGGTGGTGTAGGAACCTATGTCCTTTAATTTACAAGCTTCTTGGTAACTAGGAAAACACTTTGCCTAGAAGTACATTTGCCCATATGAGCAAGTGCAGAATTCCTCTTCCTATAGCTTTTTTTTTTTTTTTTAATTTTTAACCTAACACAAGGAAGGTTGAATCTAAATAAATAATTTGATTATGATGAGGAAAGAACTATTATGGTGAAACAGTGATATTCTGTGGAGCTTACCAAGATTTAGGGCTTTTAAGAGGCTTCTTGAAGGAAATGACATCTTCATTTAGAAGCTGAAAGATGATATAGAATGTCTGCTGGCCAAAGTAGTCAGCAGAGGGCACAGCATGTGTGAAAGCCCAGAGGCAAGAGTGGGAAGCCAGACATGGTGACACATGCCGATTATGGCAGCACTGAGGAAGGAGAAGCATTGGATTCTCCAGGATCCAATGAAAAAAAAAGTTGGAGAAAGTGGGAGTCCTGCCTGGAAAACTTATGAGGCCCTGTCTCAAAAAAGTAAAAGGTCTGGGCATTTATAGCTAAGTGGATGCATATTGAGGCCATACTCTTAAGTGAAATAAATAGGACACACATGTGTAAACACCGAAAAACTGAAAGTGTAAACAAGGATCAAAATGTGTAATTGATATTGTGAAATAGGAAGAAAAAGTCTAAAGGAGTAGGGGAAGTGGGAGGGGTAGGGGAAAAGAAAGAAGGGAAAAGAAAAAAATATGAGAAAAGAAAAAAATGGAAACAAAATCTTTGTAAATAGGGAAGGGTGGAGGGGGTGAAGAGAGGGCAGGGAAATGGGGGAAAAATAAAAACTAAGATACATCATGTAAAGGTACAAGATCCCAATGAGGAATATAACTGTATTGTATACCTAAAATGTACCCATAAACTTAATGAAAAAAAAATTAAAAGGATATAGCTCGATGTGAAGGCCCTGGGTTTGATTTCTAGTAGTGCCAAAAAAATAGTATGAAAGACATTCAGAATGGCCAGTATATGGGATGCATAAGTGGAGAGTGATGAGGGAAAAAGAATGTCAAAATATTTATACTTTATTCAAGAAGTGTTCAGGATTATTGTGCATCCTTCCTGAAACCTAAAAAAATAGATGAGAGGGACCACTGTGCAGCAGGGAGGCCAGCTAGAGTAGGTTGTATGGTAACCCTAGTGAGTCTAGATGTTTCATCAGACTCAAATGTGGAGATGGACAGCAGAGAGAAGACAGCAGGAATTTAAGTGTGTAGGGATGGTGGCTAAGCAGAAGAGGAAAGAACCTTCTTGGTCCTGTACTTTTTTATAGAGATTTTCTCCTTAGACAGTCATAGGGACAGTCCATAGCTTTCAGTATGATCTATCTGCTGTGACTGCTGACTGTATAGCTGCAGCCCTGATGACTCATCTAAACCCCAGCGTCATCTACCTGTCTATTGGATGTCTCCATTTGAAGGCTGTGTGGGTGTCTCAGACTGAACCTACACAATACAGAACTCTTCTCTCCTCCCTGTCACAAATGTCCTGGCTCTCCCCTTCCCCCAGCCCAAATTGCTCCTACTCTAGCCCTTCGTGTTTTAGTTAGTAGCTTTTTCACCCAGGCATTGTATAAACTAAAAACCTAGGAGTTTCTCTTGATCACTCTGTCTTGCAGTTTGAGATGCAACAAGAAAACTAGCAAAAATTTCTTTTCCTTTCTCAATTTCCTGAAGATTTGTTCTTACTGTAGATCTTAGCCACCTTAGTATATGAATTTTTTTTAAGTCATAGACTTTCACCATTTTCACTAAAGGAAGCACATTACACCTTGTCAGTGGTGACACATCTGAATTGCCAGCATCACTACTCTTGTGCATTGGGCCATTATTGAGTAAAAAAGGGTTACTTGAACACAAGCAGTTGAATACCATGACATTTGACCTGATAACTAAGATGGCCACTACATGACTAAGGAGGAGATCACATAGATAATATGGATTTGCTAGACAAAGTGGCAATTCATATCCCAAGGAGATGAGACAGGAATGACTCCCGATTTCATCATATTACTCAGAACAATGCATAATGTAATATTTATGAATTAATTATTTTAGAATTTTTCCACATGCTATTCTCATTCTGTGGTTGACCATGAGTAACTAAAACTTCAGAAAGCAAAACCACAGGTAAGGGGAAAACTACTATAAATAATGTCTTCATAAATAGGCCTGCATGGTTAAGTATACTTGAGAGCCTCACTATGCCATACTAAAGGCAGAGTAAGCACTTCCTGCAACTGTGGTAGAAAATTCAATGGCAGCAGAAACAGTAATATGGTTATAACTATAGTGAGACAACAAAAACACCTAAATATTTAAGGTGGGTCAGGCATTTTTCTGAGTGCTTTAAACTTCACAACCATGTCAGGAATGGGTGATTATTATTGCCATTTTATAGAAAGGAGATCTCAGGCTCAGGCACAGGCACAGAGTAGTTAATTTGTGCATGATCACAGAGATGCTATGAAAGTGCCTTGGTCCAGAGCCAACCCTTCCAGACCTTACACTCATCACTGTGCTGCCTCGCATAGCCTGGCCCAGCTCATTAAAGGTTTTTAGTTAAGAGTGTTATTTACAGGAGCTTCTCTGCTGGAAGCCATGTCATGTTACTATGAGGATAATTTTTAGGCACACTAACAATCTAAATTATACTGCAGTGGAATAGTGTACCCTGTCCACTCAAAAGCAGAATTAAATGTACTGTAGAAGCTAATCATAGAAAACAAGATATGCATCTTTCCTTGACTAGAGATTAAAACTAGGATAGCTCAGATGCACAGGATAATACAGGTGAATCTGACCTCGAATCTGATTTAGATAAGCAACTATATGTTCTTTGCATTAGAACATTTGAATAGTCATTTAAAGTTGTTACAAGGAATTTTATGTCAGTTTTCAGTAAAAGGTCATAATGTGACCTTTTCTCTGATCCAGTGGTAATTGAGGAGGCATGTATAGTCATAATTATGAATTCATTCATCAAATATTTATTGAATCCTCTCTATGGTTAGGCATGGCCCTAGGTGCTGGGCATATGTATATATAGCAAATGAAACTCGGGATGTGCATGTCCACATTTTGTTTACTTTTAGGCTGACTAACATCTGGCTAGAGTTGAAAAATAGCTTCAGGGTAGACCCCAGAACCTGCAGTACCCCTGAGAGGGAATTACGTTGGTCCTCCTTCCCGAGGGCTTCTGCATCTGAGTTGACAGCTGTTGCTGGCTCTTCACTGTACACCCACGTCTCTCTGTTCCTTGCCCTTGGTGAAGGAGAAGACCTGCCACAAGAAGAGGAGGGGCCAGCAGGAGAACTACAGCTGGAGGATGGTGATTTCCTCACTGCGTCTGATGTCCGTGATAGATTGGAGGTCCTGGAATCTGAAACATTTCATGAAGGTAGAGCATACTTATTTGGCTTCAACATAAAATGCAACAGCTGTAATTGTACCTATTGACATTTGTCTTAAACCCCTTTAAAGCAGTATTTAAAGTTCATCAAAATGTTTTTGAAGTTGAAGCTTAAAGCTTCAATTAAAATATTTCTCTACAATCAAGATTTGATTCAGTGCACTTCTAAAGAAAACTCAGAATATACAAATTTTTCATACAGGTGAGTGAAACACCTCTGCAAAGTACTTTTATTGTATTCTCCTGCCCAGGGTGGCATTTGTTACACCCAGCTGATGGAATGGAACAGTTGACCTGACAACCTATTATTCCCTCTTGTTCTTATACAAACTCTGTAATTACAAGCTCTAGAATATCATTCTAACTTCTATACTAAATATTGGCAAGCTTTTTCTCTAAAACAGCCAGATCATAAATATTTTGGGTTTTGCAAAGGCCACCTCTGCTAGCATAGTGAGATGCAGCCATCTACCATGTTTAAATGACTAAATGTGGCTGGCTTTCTATATACCTTCATTTACTGATTCTGTACAATATAGCCTGCATGTGGTTACAAGAACTTTTTAAATTTGTTTTTGGTACTGGGGATCGAACTCAGGACCTTGCACTTGCGAGGCAGGTGGCAGAACCACTGAGCTAATCCCAGGCCCCTACAAGAACTTTTTTTAAAGCATAAAAGTAATAAAAAATAAAGTGTGTCTACTTCTCACCACACCTAATATATTGGGAAATTACTTAAGAAAGTAGGCAGCTCATAACTGAGTGGATACATGTCTAAAAGCTCTGTCTAAAATCTGTTGTTTCAAGCCAGAAATGCACTGTCCCATACAAATAGTGATATAATTGACATTATAGTGTTATGGATGGTATACATAATTGTATATTATGCAAATTTTTGTAAAAATCCTGTGGAGAATGTATATAATTTTAGCTGCCTTATACACTGATATTAGGTGTTTAGAGCATTAGACCTTCATGTCTTGGCTTTATGACCACATTATCACTTAATGTCATGATTTCTGTGAGAAAAATGTTTCTGATTTCTGAATAAGGGTGCTGCTCAAGTGATTTTCACATTCTCTTGGTATCGTTCTCTCCTGTCGTAAGCCTAGATGCTTCAGCAAGATTGACAGTCACTCAGAATTTTGTATATATATGCTGCTTATCCAACAAATTTCAGTTAAAATGCCCAAATATTCAGAAACATGAAGACTTTGATATCTTTAAAGTTAAGAGTTACAGGGCTGGGGATTTAGCTTGGTGGTTCCGCCGCCTGCCTTGTAAAGGCAAGGACCGGAGTTCAATCCCTGGTACCAAAAAAAAAAAAAAAAAAAAGAGTTACAGATCAGGATAGGAAGAAATATTCCTAGGAAGTTTATAGGTTGGAGAAATCTTTATTTCTGGCTTAATGTTCAGTTGGGACATAGATTTAGTTTGAAGTTAGAAACTTCAATTTTGTTGGAAGTCTTCAGAAACTAAAAATATTTACACTGTATACATCTCTTAAATGAGACAGGTTTCAAGCTTGGCAAGGTTCATGTGGTGACCACTTTACTTTCTGGTGTATATGGGTTAAGTTATCCACACATTTTTTTGCTTAGCTTCCAAACATAAATTGTCCTCCATTCTTCTTTTGTGTCCGCATTTGGAGACGATGTACTATGCTCCAGAAACTGGTAGGATGGTGCTAGAAAATGGAGCACCACAGTGAAATGTGAAGTGGACCAAGAATTAGCATTTTCCCTGGGTCCAGCCTTTATGTCTGTGTCACTGTGTATAAATCACTCACTTTACCCCAGAGTATGGTGTTTGTCAGCTTTGTGAGTATGTTGAATATAGTTCTATTAAGCAGATATTTTCATTTTTAATAATTTTTCAATTTTAATGTAAACCAATAAGCATAGATTCAAAATAGACATGGAGAATATATATGTACCATTTCATTAAAATAGTGATATCAATCCAATTTTTTTTTTAGACACTGAAGATAGTTATGTGGAAGAGACAGGTAAGGCCTTAATACTATTCTTTCTTAATTAGAATGAGTCTTTAACAGAACATTATTATATGTATATATATAAAAATTATGACCAGTATACGAATCTATTGTTTATTAATATTTAAAAATTAATACATCACAAGTATATAGTTAATAATGTTATATATTTTCATATAATTGCATCTTTGTGAATGCAGATTTTGTTTTGAAGTCTGTTTCCTGTGGATGAATTCCTAGTAGTAGGATTACTTGGTCAAAGGTGCAGTGGAATTGCATGCTTTGTACCCATAAATTAAAAAGTCAGTGAAGGGTCAAAATTGTGTTTTGTCATGGCACATCCCCCGCAAAACACAGCCACTCTAGAGATGGACACATTACCTTCAGTAGTGCTTGAGCACCTTGTAGTGTTGTTGACTGCCCTTACTGTCTGAATGCTTTAACACTGTCTGAACAGAACTCTATTCTAGTTTGGGAGAAACGCCATGTAGAGGACTCAGGCATTGAGTCTGGGGCTATGTGTGTGCTTCCTCAGACTCCATTGTGACAGGTGCTTTTGCATGGGTGAGAGGAGGACTCTTCTGTACAGCTGTCTTTGGATTTTTGCCTTTCTTTGATTTTATTTGCCGACTGTACTTGAATCTGTTCTGCTAAATGAAAATACAACTCTACTATTTTGTGATTTGATTATAAATCCTTATGACGAGAACCATCTAATTCATCTTTGTGTTTAGTATTATGTGTGGTTAATATCTCCTGGTTCCATGAATGAACATGATTTATTGTCATTATGTTTTGATTTTACACTCCTGTCATTACCAGAAATTATGGTTTTCTAGTTTCTAATGTCAAACAATCCTTGAGACATATTTTAAATTTCCTAATTATTTCCTAATTTATAGTTTCACAAGACCATCACCAGGATATGGAAGAGATAATGTATGGCCAAGAAAACTCAGGTTTGTGAATATAAAAACTAATGATTTGTGTTTCTGTTTTGAGACAGTGGCCAAGGCCATTTCAATTTAGGGTCTGTTCATAACACTTTTAATAACTTTTTATTCTGTAGATATTTCCAGAAATTTCTGAATACAGTTGAATATTACACGAGGAAATGTAGAAAAAGGGAAATGCATTTTTGTGGTCACCATTTGGATTTTGGTCTTTGTACACAGACATTGAAGACACATTGTAATATAGTAGACTTGGGGTGGGTGAAAATCCTACTTTATCCCATCTTTGCAATTTAGCAAATTCTAAAACTTTGCTCAGTTTAAATTTCATTAAATGATAATAGTGTCTGTCTTACAAGATATTATAGGGGAGAATTTGACTGTAAATCTTGGAGAATGAAATCTGGTAATTGTAAGTAGTTTTTCATGCTGGCAAATGTGAATATTTTTTCATTTCAGATTCCAGTGAACCACTAATCGATGCTGAAAGGTTGCAGCAAGAAACAGGTATCAGATAAGCATTTTCAGTGGATTTTAAATATTACTTTAGGTTTTTCAGTTGCAGTTGCAAAAATCACATGGTGATTTTTCTTTCAAAGAAATAGAGAAATGATTTTCACAAGATTTTTTTGTAACGACATTGGCTTATTAAAATAATAGGCATTTATATTTCACTTCATCTACCAACACATCATAACAAGATGTTAAATCCTAATGCTAATTTTGTTTATCTTGCTCTGAGGAATTTTTATGAATATAATTTACCTACTCTTTCTTTTCTTTTGTTGATTTTGGGTGAAGCATGTATTGCTAACAGCACAGACATTGATGTTGAAAGGAAAAGAAATCTATATTTTACAGCAAGGGATTTTTTTTTTTAAAGCTAAGTTGTTTTAATGACTTATTAATACTTATTTTGCTTCTCTCTCCCTCCTTTCTCCTTTCTTTTCTGTTTTCCTTCCCAGATGACATAACATACCAAGACTACGATGAACAAGGTGTGGAAATGCTTCTTAAGCTTAAACTATGTATTGTTTAAAAATAGACCTATATTTTGCCTATAAATTACTGATAATTATGTTTCACATTATAAACACTGTAACGTAAAACATCCAAATAAATGATGGTTTGCAGAGAATTCATTGGGGGAGATTGTTAACTACACTAGTGGTTGTGCCCTTGTCTAAATAATTCCTTAAACTTTCCACAAGTTATCTTGTGGGGCAATTACAAATTATTCCAAAAAAATCTCATTATTTTACAGTTCTCTCTCTTTTAAAATAGTCACAAGCATATACTTTAGTCTAATTGTTTCTACAAATTAATCTCGCTCTCAGAGGTGACTGATTTATCATGTTAGGAAAACTCTGGCTTCAAGCTTAACAGCAGTGTGGAAGAAATAGTTCTGTCAAACTTTTGGCGTTAGCAGCATCCTATTCAGATTTAAGCACTTGTTACTGCTCTTGTCTTCCAAGCATTTCATGTACTATTTTATTGAATTCCATGAAGTAGATTGTATTTTCCCTGCCTCCCAGCTGAGGGAAATAAGGTTTACGGAAAGTAAATAATTTGCCCAAGTTTGTATAGCTAAGAAATGATAGAGCCAATGATGTTTCTTTTTTACTTCCAGTGTCTTTAAAAATTACTGTGTCAAAAGAAGAAAGTCAACTTAGTGTAACTTTGTGTATAAAGGATAAAGAAGTGAATCTTGGTTAAATTGAGTAGTCTATGATCTAGATGCATTTAGGACTCAGAATTCAAATATGAGTCACATAGGGTCTGTACTTTCAAAGAATTTGTAGTTCCATGTTAGCTGGTGAGGCACAATTGAAAAAAGTTAGATGTTCCTGTGTGTAGAATTGATGTGCTAATTTTTAAGTAAGCGTTTAAGACTTAAGACCCTATCAAGAGCCATAGTGACGAATGAAGTATAAATTTGAAGAATTTTGGATCATCTTAAGGTACCTATCCTTTTTATAACAGGTTAAAGACGTTGGCCAGTAAGATTGCCCTAAATTTTTTCAGTCTTGAATTTGGAGGAGAAAATAGAAATTTAGAAATAAAAAGTTGTATGTAGAGGTGAGATTTGAGATATTTTTCTTATTTCTACCTAACATTGCCATGTTTTAAAAAAATATTAAAATATGTTTGGAATGCATTTTACAGGCTAGATCTAGAGAAATTTAAAATCACACTTGTAGGAGGTATAAAATAAGGTAACATGCTAAAGTATTGTAAATTAAATATATTTTCATAGGCAGAGTATCGTAGTAAATATACTTTAAAATATTAAAAGGTAATGAGTATGATCAAGGGGAGCATCAAGATTTGGTAGGATGCTGTGAGTCATCGTGGTATAGAACATAAACTTTTTCCAACACAATAGGTCTAATCAAACAGAAGATTATTCACTATATACGAAAAATACACCTGTGTGGAAATTCAGTAACCAAATTCTGGAAACCAAGTAACTGGCATATTAAGTGAAGCTATTAAGTGGAAGAGAAGCAAAACTACTTCAGTGGGAGATTGGAATATACAATAGTCTGTATTAAACTCTCCATTTCCTGAACCAAAAACCACGTGGTTTGATAGCGCTGTTCACAGATCCTAGCTTCTCACATCACAAATACCCTAGAAAACCCCAGACTTGGGAAGTGAAGTTGTAGTTTTAACTGTCTTAATTGGTTTATTTGTTCATACACTGCATACTTGTTATCTTGTATCCCAAACCTAGAATACTGCAGCAGCTCTAGTGAGGGAGCTCGTGGTCTCTGTTCTTCTGGATCTTCTATTTCAGCAGGGAGACAGAAAGTGATAAATAATTTCCCAGTAGCATTCTATCACAGCTGTGGTGAGTGCTGGTGAGGACCAGGGTAGTCTGTAACTGATGTCTCCAAGAGGCCTTACCTGGTTTCCGGCTGAGACAGCTGGTGGAAGGTGGCTGCACTGTCGCCGGAAGTCTCTGACATGGGTGTGTGAGAGTGAGCAGAGCGGTGTGGCCCTGGTGGCCCGTTGTCCAGCTCCCGAGGAGACCTGCAGGCGAGGTCGCAGACGTCATCTTCACCTCGAGATGCCTCCCGGGCACCACAAAATCATGTCTGCAGTTTGAAAAGACAGATATTTCAGAGGTGTATGAGATAGACAAGAAAGACAAAAATAAGTAGGAAGAGATAGGTGATCGGTGTCATCCTAGTCCACTCTGTATTCAAGGAAGAGCCCAAGGATGTGAGTTTCATAAAGGGGATCTTCATTGGGATCTTGAGCTCCTTTGGGCCATGTCCAAGAAGCACCGAAAACATGACTGAGGTCTTGTGCCAGAGCGGCCTCCTGGGTGACCTCAACAGGAAGTATTTCTCTAATAGTACTTTAAACCAGGGTGGTGGCAGCAAAAGTGAAGGGGACTGGGCAAAGCTGAGAAACGCATGGAAGGTAAATTTGACAGGATTTGATATACAGGGGTTGCCGTAGAAAAAGAACAATATCCCAGCAACTATGACTCCTCTTTTGACTTGTCGCCTGGTGGCACTTTTTCACTGGAAGACAGCAATAGGGGCTGGAGTGTAGATCCATGTATGTGATGATGACATTGCTCTTGAGACATCTAAGAGAAGAGATCAGATAATCCTTTTGATGGTACAGTTCTCTCAGAAGAGAAATCCAGCTCATGGTTTTAAGGATCATTTAAACCAAGCTCTGGGATCCTTTAAGGAAAAGATAAAGGGGGTTGAGAGAGGTCTTGTGGCTTTAAAGAAAGCCCTCATCTAATACCCATTAAGAAAAGTATGAAATGATAAAGAAGATTGCGAATGGAGATGTAAGCCTACATAGTGGGAACTTGTTGGGGGAGAAGGCATGTTGCTATGAGATCCAAGAAGGCAGGGCTGGAAAACATGCATCCAACTCAGTGAAGTGCTCCCTGGCCCGCCCAGCAAGAGCCTTTTCAGGGTTGTGCTCTTGGAGGGAGACAGATGGGAGTGGGAAGTGCAGTGCGAGGAGACCTCAAAGCGAAATGTCAGTGACTCTTGGAGGAAATGAAAGTGTAAAATGGAGGAAGAAGGGTAAAGGGAAAAAGGCCTGAACCAGGACTGGTCTAGTGTTTCAAGGTCGGTATCTAAACACTGATCCTGCCTGAGGTGAGGGCGTGAACACATATTCCCTGCCTCTCCCTCTTCCCAACGGCATCAAAGCAACAAAGTGATTTAACCCCAATTCTGAGAATATCTACAAGATAGGTGCTCAAAAATTGTTCTTTACTAAATAAATAAAAAGTAATAACTTCATGAACATTTGGGAAAAATAAGAATGTGTGCCCTTAGCATATCAGAAAATTGGAGGCATTCTGGAAAATCAGTTGTTGAGGAAGCTGCCAGTCCCCGGACACAGGAGAATGTGTGCAGAGAGGAGCTTTCTTTGCAGCAGGGCAGAGCAGCTCTTGGCACTGGAGCAGAGCTGCTCCAAGCCCTTCGCCAGCAGAAGAGAGCAGGGCTGGGCATTGGGCCCTGGTTACCATGGCAAATTAAGAGCCTGCCAACCCCTTCCCAGAGGCTAGTAGTGGGGTGTTTGCCCCCAGGTTAAATAGCAAATTGTTCCCTCAACAGAGTAGGGAATCTGTATGCTTAAAAACTGAGATCCAGGTGATCAGAGGGGTTGAGCTTTGGTTAACTCAAAACCTCAACCACAAACATAAAGAAAAATTTAAAAAGGAAATTTGGTGCCACTTGAAAATAAAGAAATTATTGAATACTTCAAGTACATGATTGGGGGAGGAGCTTGTATTTTCCTCACTGTACAGGACACATGATTTTATCATCTCCTCTGGCCCAATAGTGGCCTGTCTGGAATTTGAAGCCAGTCCTGTTTCACAGAGTTATTTAGACTTTTCCCCTGCCAGTCTGTAGTCTGGGTTTTGCAGTGACCAACCCTGGAGGTACAAATATTTATAAATAAGACAAAGGCTGACACCTGGAATGAGTTTTTTTAATTATTGGTATCATGAAAGTTATGCAGTGTTAAAGGATTATTTTTTTCTGTTTGCTTTATAGTATATGAATCTTCAGAAAATAAACCCATAGAAATTTCAGGTGCGTTTGTTTTTCTTTTCTATAAACAGATGTTACTTACAAATCAACCCTTAACTTCATATGTTAAAGCTTTTATAACTTGTGGGTAAAAGAATAGATAAAATGAGAAATAGAAGACATTTTAAAATTACTAAGAAATTGATTGGTTATTGTCAATATTGTTGTCCATGGCATCTGCAATGAGATTGGGTCCAGCATGTCCCATAGATAACAAAATCCGAGGATCCTCAAGTTTATAAAAGATGGTGTAGTATTTTCTTGGAGCCTATTCATACCTCCCATGCACTTTAAATCATCTCTACATTACTTATTTTGTTAATGCAATGTAAATGCTGTGTCAATAATTATTATATTGTATTTTTTAGGGAATAATGACAAAAAAGTCTACACTTTCAGTACAGATGCAGTTTTTCTCCAAATATTAAAAATCTTTGGTTAGTTGAATCTATGTATATAGGACCTGCAAATAAAATAAAACAACTATTATGTTTATTCTGCATTGATAGTACAAGTTTTATTTCATTAGGGATAATATTTAATGCATTCTTTGAATATAATTGAGATTTAAATTGATATAAATATTCATGAATCCATCCATAAGAAGACCCAGTCTAAAAATAAAAGCAACATTTACATATCTGAGTGGATATTAGTTGCTCAAGGGATCTCGGTTAATATATGTTTGTTTGTTTTTAGATAATGCTATAGAAGATTCAAACATAATTTCAGAAGGTAAGTTCATTGTATAGAAATAGTTTAGATTAGAAGCCGTGTGAGGGTGGTGTTAAGAACAGTGTACAGTGCATATAACTGAGAAGAGCACAGAAAGTTGCCCTGGATAGGAGTACGTGACCGCTTAGGAGAAAGTGATCTGCTGAGAACGGGTGAGCAGTGGGCAGAGACGGCTTGAAAGTGGGTCTTCTCTGTCGTTGTTCAGCTGGGGGAGCTGGGGGATGGATTCCCCCTTTTTTGGGAAATGAGGGGCTGTTTTCTGGAAAATAAAAATAGTTGTATATATCGTATTAAGTGATGAAACTTCATTTAACTTAGGTTTACATAGTTCTTAAAAGCTAAAAAATTCCGTGTATTATTTCAGACACTCCTCACAGTAGACCTGAAAGAGACAAGAAAAAGATCTTTGTCCTATTATACAAATGATAAGCTGAAACTTGAGTGAGGTCAGGACGGCCCCTGGTTCATGGGCACAGTGACTAAGCCAGCTCCAGCCCTGGTCCTGGAGTCCATGCTGTATGAGCCATGTGCTTTTCCAATAGCAGGCAGCCACCCAAAGCATGAAAAGGAGAGAAGTTTGCTCATAGAATACTCCTAGGGCTCACTGTTGAGCAGCTGGTTATTAGTTTTCCTATTAAATGCTACTTCTTTTTTCTATGTTGGGGATTGAACACAGATGCTATACCATTGAGCAATGTTCCCAGCTAAATGTTAGCTGTTTGTGAGCTTTGCTTAGCAGACTGGATAATGGTGTAATTAATGGAAATGGTGGAAGATAGATGTGGAGAGAATGGGGGAGACTGTTTGCCTTCCTAGTCAACCTAGCTGTGGGAGAGACTCCTGCATGGGTGTTACGGCTCACTGTTTCAGCAGGATTTATTTCTAGGTAGCAAGGATGAATGGAGTTGAGATTTTCTCCCATTTCCCATTTTTCACTTCTCTATAAGCAATATTAATTTTCTGAAGAATATCACTGAGTCTATATTTTGATTCAGTAAGGGTTAGAAAATGGAAGGGCTGGGGATGGAGCTCAGTGGCGCCACACCTGCCTCGCAGGAGGAAGGTCCTGAGTTCAATCTCTGGTACAAAACAAACAAAGAGAAAATGGAAATCCAAATCCCCAGGAAGAACTTCATCTAACCTCCCCCACCAGTGTTTTATGTAAAACAACCAACATCATCATATACAATTTGATCCCACTTTTCCTGAGTTAGATAAAGATATTTCTCCTGAAATTTTCAGGTATTTTGAGAAGCCAAGAGACTGCTAAGGGCTCTGGGCTGTGTACCTGCAGCCTACCTAGAGCTTGTGTGATGGGCTCTTCAGTACCTGAGTGAACCGAGGGGTATTGATAGTTTTTACACACCAGCTGGCCTCCCCTTCCCTCATCTTCGCTTGGCTTGGCAGGTTGTATCAGTGGATCTTTGGATTCCCAAACCAGAAACATGGGAGCCATTATTGAGTTCTATTCTCCCACTGTCTCTAGCTAAACCCAAGTCCTGTTTATAGACTCCTTTAATGCTTCTCCAATCCATTTTTTTTCCCTGTAGCTCTTATACTAGTAGTCTACTTGCACCCACATCTTCCTAGATAATAGCAATAGCCTGCTAGCTGGTCTTCTTGCCCTCTTCAAATCCATTTTTTACCTGTTAGGGTAATCTGTGCAAAAATCCATATCTCACTATATCAGTCCTATATTTAAGACATTCTCTTATTATATATCTGCGTCAGAAAGGCTATTTTAAGTTGTAGATAATGGAAAAACAATTTAAATTGGCTTAAGTGTAAAGAGGGGCAGATTAGTTTGGGCCTTCAAAGGAATTGGACTTTATTCTAGATGTCATAAGAACTTATGGAAATTCTTAAAGTATAGCATAATCGCTTATGTTTTGAAGAATTGCCTCAACTCCTACATAGCTATAGGATGGATTGGACAGGACAAGAATGGATGAGGGACTGCCCCTGTTAGGAAAGTGACTGGTGTCCCAGAGAGAGATCATGGCTTGAGAATGGAATAGAGAGTGTTGAACTAGAGATTTATTTTATGTGGCTTCTTTTTCTTTTTCTTGAAACCCAGAGCCTTGCACATGCTTCACAAGTGCTCTATTTTTGAATGCTGTGAGATATATTTTACAATTAAAATTGATGGATTTTTCTGATGGTTGTGAAACAAAGACAAGATTGAGTACATTCAGGGTGGTATGGTCCTGGACTGTTGTGCAGCAAAGAGGAGATAAAATGGTGTTTGGTTTGAGTGATTCCTGGATGATGGAGTCATTTATTGAGAAGAAGAAAACTAGAATGTAGAAGAAACTAATTAAAGGAAGAAAATCAAAAGCTCCACAGTAGGCATGTTAAGTTTGAAAATTATGAGATATCCAAGCAGAGGTATCAAGTATGGATTTAGACATACCAGCCTTAACTGATTGGGCAGGATCTGAGATGGATGTGAATGTTTTGTAAGCCATCATCTTGGAGGTGTTAATTAAACCATGAAAACCAGTGTGGTCACTTTGGAAGTGAGTTAAGTAGAGAGTGGAGAGGCTGTCCAAAGACTGAGTGCTAAGGACCTCCAACATTATAAAGTTGAAGGGGCAATGAACAACCAGTGAGTCAGGAGGAAAAAATGTCAAAAGGAAAAGCGGGAACACATTGCATGTTGCTGAGCGGCCCATAACTCTCAAGACTGGGAATTCCTTGTCACATTTGGCAACATTGAGAATGTTGTTGGTCTTCCCGGAAGCCATTGGCGTAAATGGTGAGAGAGAAAGCTGTACTGAGTGGAGTGGATTAAAAAAGTCCTGGAGTAAGAAGAAGCGGGCCATATAAGTTAAATAGGTAATGCGTTCAGGTTGTGCTGATATAACTAATTTTCTCTTTACTATTTAAAATAATATAAAATGATATAAAAATAAATCATATATCAAAAGTTTTAGAGTTTTTTTATGATGTGTATTTTTCAGAATAAAATTAGATGAGAATTTAACTTGGAATAGTAGTTTTCTTAGTATAACATCAGTGAAGAAAATAACAGGAAGTGTAATACATTAACAGTTGTTAGTAGAAATATGTTTGGTTATTCTTTTCAGTTTCCTTTTATGTAAAATATTTCCGAATGTTCTATTTTGGGCATGTATCATTTTTTTTGGTCCTGGGAATCAAACTTGGGACCTTGTGCTTGTGAGGCAGGCATCGGCACCACTGAGCTAAATCCCTGGCCCTGAGCATGTGTCATTTTTATAATTAGCAAATTAAGGTAAGAAGAAAAATGATTAAAATAGCTGCATAAATACTGTGAGTTTTAGAAAAACTATTAAAAATACATGCTTTTGACCAAAGCATATTAATAATGGGTAAAGACCAAAAGGAAAGCTGATACAATTTTCTTTAGATTAACATAGTATTAAAGGGTTGTTAGGTTTTTAAGACATTAATATGTAATATAATTTCATAGATCAAATGGAATTCATCTTTATAACATTGGGTAGTGATGCTTGCAGTCTCTAGAGGTAATTGGGTTGAAGTAGCCAAGGAAAAGGACAAGATAGTAAAAGTTCACATCCACATTACTGACCGGTCACTAGGATCTGGGAGTGCAGCTGGCTCACTACGAGACGATGTGAGGGTGCTGTGACCCGGGATCAATCCCCAGAATAGGAAAAAAGTTGAGCTTGCAGATTATTTTTCAAAACCATTAAGATTGATATTTGATTTTAAGATTCAACTTCAAATTAATTTATTTACATTGTCTAATTGATATTAAAATAGAGTTATGAGCCAAAAACTTTTCAAGAATTCTTCAGAATGTGGCTCCAGAATATGGCTCCCTGGTAAAGTGAATGCCTATTACGATGTACAGGTCCAAGGTTTGATCTGCTGCATTCCTAACAGCTCCCTCTTTCAAAAACTTTTCAATAAAAAATCCTTTAATGATGAAACAAGATGATTTATGTGTCTGTCCTCAGTTTGGTTATCAAGTTTGATGCCAAACTGTGGCAAAAATCTAGGTTTTAGTCCATATCTCATGTGCCAAGCAATAGGTTAGAAAGATGATGAAAAAACTGTTGTACAAAACAGTTGAGAAATATATAGCATTTTGCTCACTGTAGCTGTTTCTTTTCTTTGTTGGGATGGTGTTAAAACCTGATGTTTTCATAAGCATTGCAATTGAATTTTTTTTTTTTTATGTGCTGGGAATAGAACTCAGGACCTTGCGCTTGGGAGGCAGGTGTGGCACACTGACCTAAATCTCCAGCCCTTGCAATTGAATATTTTAAGTCTGTAAAAATAATCACAGTAACAAATACAGTATCGCTAATATGTATTTTAAACTCTGGTCAATAACATTTAATGGATTGTGCCTTTTTTTATTTTAGAAGTAAGTGTTTCCCTTGTGGATGAACACCAGGAAATACCACCAGGTATGGAATTTTATTAGATGTATGCTAGCTTGCTTTTTTTGCTCAGTTTTAAAATGCTGTTGATATTAATACTAACAATATGAAATAAATCTATGAAGGATAAACATCCTCAGAGAAAAAGACTGACAGTACTCAAATTTTTTTTTAAAATCTAAATTTTGATCAACTGAACCAAAATAATGGAAAACACCTATCCAATTCAGTCTAGTACATATGTGTTCTGCTGAAACTGGGGTAATAATCAAAGTACAGCCATTACAGATGGGAGGAATAGCAGAAGTCATGTTTTTGTTGTTTGTTTGTTTTTGTCAGGCCATTCAGTGCAGATAGGGAGTCAGAATTGCCTCTGGTGAAAGCTCAGTTGTGTGTCACTTGTGAAGTTATCCCTTTTCTTCCTCATTCCTGTCCTTGAAGGCATGTTGAGGCCCAGGCTGCCTAGGGCTTGTTAGTACCAGGTGGTCTTTTTCTTCACCCTCTACATGAATTCCATCTCTCTACTCTTCCCTGTGTCCCCCTTCTTGTTCCTCTTGCCATCATTGAGTTTAAAGAATGGGAACAGCCTTTCAGCTAAGACGTTTACTTTCAAGTGCATTTCAGAGATGATGTAGACTACTTGTGATCAGAAACTGGCACATAAATTCCTTTTCTTACAGTGGGGAAGAATGATCTTCTAAGAGAAGATTTTTCATATTCTATCTCTTCCTCAAGCGTATTGCTTCTCATTTCTGTTTTAGTTTTATTTTTTCTTTTTATGTCATATGATTCAATTTGATGATTTGTCATGATTTTTATGTCAATGATTCAATTTTTATTCATATTTTTCACGTTAGGCTTACTGTGAATTTTGTAGCAGTGATACACATTAATGATTTTGGTACCTGCCAAAATTAATTGAATACTATTAAATTTCCAGATTAAAATAAAAGAATAAAATAATGAAAGAATAGTTTTAGTTATGCTTCAGTTGTCTTCACTTATTTATGAATGGGATGTTTAGGTTTTTATACTTGTCATACCTAGTACATTTGTAATAATTTGCAAAACAAATACTAGATTAAGAGACCGACATTGTTGGTATTACAGTGTGAATGGGAAAATAAACCCATTGAGAAATTTATATGATAGTTACGGAACAGCTTATATTTTGTATTTTAAAATGATAGGCAGGTCAAATAAAGTTGATAGCTATGCCCATGCCTTTGCTAGTTTCTTCTCTGTTGTACAGTTATGTTTGACAGAGTACCTTGTTCCTGTTTGAAGAAGCAGAAAAGGTTATAGAATTAGTATTTTGAATACTATTCTATTCCTTTAAAGAAGATTATTTTAAGTATTTCTGGAAATGATTTTGTACAGCATCAATCTTTTTGTAGTTATAGTTTATATTTCTAATATTGATCTAACTATTGTAAAGATATGAGAAATAATATTTTTTAAACATAAATAGCTATGAAAACTGATCCTGTAAATTTCTTTCAACTATAAATATAAAACACCAAATGGTTAGAGTATTTGAATTAGATGAGATAGTTAACAACCACAACCAAAGCACATAAAAATGAATGTTTGATTAGTGTGCATAATATCTGACATAGAATAAAGTCCTAGGAAATGGTGTCCATGGCTATTATTGTTTAATAATTAATTAGCTTGATCTATGAGGTAGATCAAGAGAAAGTAAATTCTGAAAGTTCTGTTCAGGAATTTGTAACCTATAATGTGATATTGTAAAAATTTGTTTGAGCTGCTGCACAGTTGTAATTTGACATTACCGAAAGAGAATGTAAGGGTGATAGTCAACAATAGTAATTTTTTAAAAATTGTACTTGGCTTACTTATTACTATTTTACTCTTATTGTTAGTATTTATTGCTTCATGTTACAGATTTTACTATTGTGCAAAATAATATTCATAGGTGTACATTAGTGATATTTTTGTGCAGTCAATTGACTTCTCAGTAGTGTTTATTTGTGTAAATGATTGCAGGAACACCCACTGTTGGATCTGTCTCCTCACTACTTTTCAGTTATTAAAATGTTTTGATTCCATAGAAAACTCAAATTGAGGACTTCTGTAGAATTCTGGATATTAGGTCACTTTTTCCTGGCCCTTGGAACTGAATTGACTAATTTGTCTTCCCTGATCATTCAAAGACTAGGTTATACCATCTTACTCTAAAGTTCATAACAATACTGTATGCTAATCCTATAGGCGCATTATCACCATTGTAACCAGCCACACAGTAGGAGACAGTGATGAGCAACAACTGTTCTAAGCACATTCCATAGGTTAACCTTTAATAGTTCCAGTTGTCTAAGAAGTAGGTATGCTATTATCTCTATTTTACAGATGAGAACAATAAGGCACAGCAAGGCAACCAACATAAGCCTCCCCAGGTCACAGAGCTGACAAGTGCAAGAGGGATTAATCTTTGCATTCTGGCTCGAAAATTCACTCTTGGCTACTAATATGTACAGCATTTTAAATATGTGAAGGCTGAGGAGCTGATAAGTTTGGAGAGGTTTTTTTGTGTGATAAAATGATACACATCATATTCTTTGGAATCTTTCTCTTAATCTACATGAGTTCATCATTTAGGATTCTGGAAGATTAAATTATGATTTTTGGTAGAAAAGTAAGCTGTCCAATAATTTAAATTTTGCATCTTTCATTTATATTTATAAATGCCTTGTGGATAGATTTTTGTTGAGGATGTAGAAAGTCAATCCTAAGAACTGATCATTCTGATGTTGAGTTAATCACTTTGAAATATCTAATTTTTAAAATTAATTTTGGAATCACTACTCTTGTAATAAATTGTTATCTTTCTCCACAAACATATTTTTACTTGAAGTCATATGGTATATTTCTAGCAATATGATAGCATACATATACATGGCAAAATTGAGTGATTTATAAAGAAATTTATACAGTTCATTAGAATAAAATTTTCTTCCAAATAATACTTAAGGCCATATGACTAGGTGGATTTATTAGCTATTTTTGTTTGCCTTACTATGCCAGAAAAGAACAATTAAAAGGTTAATTTTATATTTTATTTTTATTTGGAACAGAGACATCTGAGCATCATGGTTTCTGGGTGATTCTGTTTCTCCTGGCTCTGAAATTGGAGATAACACTTGCAATTCTGGAATAATTAGCAGAAGTAATGGTATTCCTCCATTGCATCCATCCAGAACTCCCACGCAGGCCTTCCTCTCACCCAGCATTTTTAAAAACTGATCATTCATGTCAAAAACTAGCTTTAGTCTGGCAGCACTGGAAGTTGGAATCAGTGACAATTGACTTCATCTTCAAAGGATCTTGTCTTAGCTACTTTCTTGTTGCTGGGACAAAATACCTGACACCTACAAGTTCAAAGAGGAACAGTTTATTTTAGCTCATATTTGGAGAGGTCTCAGTCCATAGTAAGCTGGCTCCAAGGCAAGGAAGCATGGCAGGAGAAACAGTCCATGGCATGGCAGACAGGAAGCAGCCAGCAGTGAGCCTAACTTTCTTTTTTATTCCATTCAGGCCACAAGCCTATCAGTTGTTACTATCCATACCCAGGTTAGCCTTCCCATTATCCACACCCAGAGCTATGCTAAACCAATCAGTGGATTAATCCAGTTATTCCATCCATAATCTAGTATTACACATACATGATCCACCCACCTCCCAAAAGCCCTACCTGTAAGTACATAAGGTTTTGGGGGAACATCTAGAAATAATCCAAAACAGAACTAATGGTTATCAAGGACTGTATATGAATATTATTATTAATGATTCACTTATTCAAGAAGCATATATTGAACAAATACTGTGGTATAGACTCTGCACTGACCAAAGAAACTACATAATAATGTAGTCCTTGCCTGGAGATTGTACAGTGGAGTGAAAAAACAAATGTGGTGGCATCAGTTTTTCAGAATGGTACACAAGGCAGTTCTCAGTGGGAGGGATAATTCACCCAACCTTAGCAAGAGTGGTACAGAGCGATTATGGGCTTTGCTCATGTCATTGTGCTACTTTTAGCTGAGTTTTGAACCACTGGTAGAAGTTATAGGAATGGGTGTGGAGCAAGTGCTTACTGAGCAGAAACCAAAATATGAAGGTAAGAAGACAGTGAGGGAAAGTAGGCAGAGATCTCAGTGTCTTTTATACCATATTTGGGAGTTTGGATCTAAGCTTAAAAGTAATGGGAAGCCACTGGAAATTCCAAGCAGAGAAGTCACATGATCAAATCCAGGTTTTGAAAAGGAGGTAGAGATAATTAAGGAGCCCCTGTGTTAATCTAAGCCAGAAATAGTGGAAGCTTGACTGGTAGAATGAATGGAAAAGAGGTATCCTTGTCATAGTAGTTGTGTAGATTTTTTTTGATCAAGGCTATTTGGAGTCCTATATGCCTCACTTGTTTGTATGTCAAGTTCTTTTCCCCTGCTTGGGAAGTTTTCTGCTATTACTTCTGTGAAGAGTTTTTTATGTCATCTGCACTCTCTCCTGTTTCTTCATTGACTCCAATCAGTCTTATGTTATTTTTCTTTGCATCGTCTAGCAGCTGCTGGATTGATTTCTTGTGTTCCCTTATAATTTTGAAGCAACTTTTCTTTTCCTGGTTATTAATTGCAATCTTATCTTCTATATATGAAATTCTGTCCTCACATTGGCTCATTCTGCTGTGTAGACTTTCAATGGATTTTTTTCATCTCCTGGAAATCTATTTGCACCTGTTTATGGATTCCATTTGTTTCCTATGTTGGGATTCCATCATGTTCCTGAGCTCCTCCCTAGATTTATTAATCATGTCTTGCACTAGGAGCACCATCTCTCCTGTTATCTGAGAAATTATTTCTGATTTCATTTTTTCCAGATTCCCTTTTGTTGCCAGTTCAGTGGGTCCAGATGGTTGAGTATCAGAGTGTTCCATCCCATTTCCCTTTGGGGTTGCTGTAGGTGATCTGGAAGTCTGGTTTTGAGACTTATTTATGTGTTTTCTCACTTCGACTGGGGGGGCCAGGGCGGGTGCTGTTGGCACCCGCGTGGCTCACCTCCTCTGAGCTGGGAGAGGTGGGACAGGGGCTGAGAGCGATGGTAGGGATGGTGGCCCAGAAGCCCTTTCCTCTGGGCCGGGAGCAACGGGACAAAAGGCAGCCCAAAAGCCCTTTCCTCTGGGCTGGGAGCGGTGGGAGGGATGGTGGCCGGGAAGCCCCTTCCTCTGGACCAGGAGCAGTGGGACAATGGCTCAGAAGCTCCTTCCTCTGGTCCGGGAGCAGCGGGACAGACCTCCTTGTCATAGTAGTTGGAGGTGGAAATAATTTGATGGAAGCAGAGTCAAGGATGATTCCTGCATTTCTGCTTTGAGTTCTTGTGAGGGAACCTTAATGGAGATGCAGAATGCAGGAGGGACGGAAGGCTGCAGAAGAGAAGCCAGGCCTGGCTTTATAGATGTTATTTATACCCTAGTAAACCACTTCTGAGTGGAGCCTTTAAATAGGAGTTTATATTTAAATTGTTAAACTTGAAACTGAACTTTTAGTTTATTTGCCCTTTTATGAATACTTATCATTGTACTTTGAACAACTTCTTGTTGTCTTACAGTATTTCAAAAATTTTAATTCCTCTTACAGTCTAGCTAACTGTTAAATTCTAAGAGAAATGAAAGTCAAACGCATTTAAAGAATTTTTTTCTAGTGAGATATAATTTATATACTAGGAAGAGCTTAAATGTTAATTTTTACATGTATGTACACATCCTTGTATCTACAGCTCAAGCTGTAGAAAATGTGTAGTGCTCCTAAAGCACGCCCCTCAGTGACACCTCCTCACACCAAAGACAACCACTGATCTTCCCTGTTGCATCTAGACTGCTTTCATCTGCTTCTAAATTTATTGTAACTACGTAACTGGAACTCCCTTGCCCCAATTTTGTGACGAGTTTCTCATATTTATTGCTCAGCATTTTATTTGTGAGTTTCATTCACCTTGTAAAGTATAGTAATTTGGTCTTATTCATTACTATTTTCTGTAAATGGACTGCAGGGTTTTATTTTGTTATTAGCTACTATGAAGAAAGATGCTGTTTTTGAATATGTCTTTTAGTGTATATAAACTCTCATTTCTGCTGGATATATAAAGATACATATAGATATATATCTACTTCTTCCACATTAACATCAAAAACATTATTGCTTATAAAAATTTTTGACTACCTGCATATATAGGTAGGTAGAATGAAAAGAGAGAAGAAAGAAAATATCATAACTGTCTTAAAATACCAGAGACTGAGTAATTTATAAAAAATTAAAGTTTATTTAGCTCATGGTTCTTGTGACTAAGAAGTCTAAGAGTGTGGTGCAGCATCTTCTTGATGGTACCTGGTGTGGGCCTTCTCACTACAGAATAACATTGCCCAGAGCAACACATGGTGAGCAAGCATGCTAGCTTAGACCTCACTCACTCTTCTTATAATGCCACAAATGCTGTCATAGAGGCCCAAACTTATGATCGCATGTGATCCTAATACCTCCCAAAGAGTCCACCTCCAAACACCATTAATATAAGACTTCTGATTAAATTTTCAAAACAAATGTCTGGGGCACGCATTTAACCATAGCTGCAGTCCAGCTTTAGAAATTTTATAAACATTTATCTGAATATTTATCTCTACCAGCTTTTTTATAATCTGATATTGTAACAAATGCAGCACTGTAAGAATAAAAAAAGCTAGATACTAAAGTTCAATATGAAAATACCGATAAATAAAAAGTTGAGTAGGAATGAATTTTACTTCTTTTAAAATACTCAATACTTTTCTTATTTTATCAGTAACATTAAACATTGAAAGAAAATCATTAAACTAATATATTTAAATACATCTCCTGTATTTATTTGTCAAACACCATACTAGATTTGTTTATTTTCAATAATGAAAACATTGGTGGGAAAAAGCAATGTAATGCTTCTGTTTCTCAAAAGTTTGAAATTCTTCGATTCAGTTGTAATTCTCAAATGTTATAAAGGACTTCAGATTTTCATCTGCAGATTTGCAAATAATCCTAGAGACTTCTGATTAATTATTCCATTACATGTCCTTAAAAATAAGCAAACAAAAACAAACAAGCATTTATATCTGTTGGTTGGTTTTTGAAAAGTAGAACATGAAGCAGTTTCACAGTCTTTATCTGGTTGGTCCTTTAATTTAGATTTCCCCTTATTTTTGCAGATACTTAAAGCTTCAAAAAGACTGCCCCTACTACTACAGGAGGACCAGCCTAACCATACGCACCAAAAGATGGCTGTGATAGATCTTGTGAAGTAATTATGAGCAGATCAAGATCTTTGGGAATGAACACTAAAGATGTTTTGAATGAATTATAGTACACTGGCATTTTAGTGTATTTTTTTTTGTTTTTTTTTAGAAACTACATGTGATGTTGCATTCCTGCATGTCCTTTTCTGATAGCATTAGTAGATTCATTGGTTTGTTTGTTTGTTTTTTTCTTTTGAAACAGCTTTAGGCTTACCTGCATTTATGTGTATTTTTTCAGATGATTATATTGATGATGTAGCAGCAATTATCTTGGCAAGATTTTAACAGTATTTGTATCAGTAATTAACGCTGTGTCAGACTGACTTGTATAAATGCTACATTAAACATGATTTGAAAGCCATTAAGTGCACTTTGCATTAGCACTCTTAAAAAACACTAATAGAGGTCATCATTAGCTGGGAAGATTTGAGGTGTATATATCAGTACTGATATTCTTATCAAAAATTTCTATATCAGCTTTGAGTATTCAAGTTATAATACAAATTTTGAGATTTTTGTAGCTTTTATTAGAAAAATTTAGTGTTTCAAGGGAAGTTTTAAATTATCACTAATTTATTTTCAAAATGTGAGAGGACACTAACATTTCTTGTTAGGACATAAGGAAAAAGAATGGCCTGAAGAAGTATCTTAGGCAAAAATGCTTTTTGGCACCTTAGATTGATCATATATATATTTAGGTGTAGTCCATTCAGTATTTATTTTTTAAAAATAGGACATCTATATAAATTACTGGTGCATAACATAAAGATTTTTTCTTCCTTTGGCTAATTAAGCAATAACCTCATAGCACTGGAGACTGCACAGTGCTCTCACTAGATAAAGTCAATAATGACTAATTAGGTTGATTTAGGATATATGAAAAGAACTCACTAAGTCTGATGCCTGCTGCTATTTCACAGGGATGAGCCTTTTCCTTTCTACACTGAAGATTTTCTTCTATTTTTAATGTGATTTTATTTTGGCTCCAAAATGGTTACTGCAATGAAAATAGTCCTTAGGAAAGAAGATGGCTGCAACATCATTCCGAAATAATCGTGTGCTGTAAGAATAGACATAAGAAAAGGTTTCATGTATGGGTCAGGGACACCTCTTGATTACGTTATCCTTTTTTTTTCTATAAGATAAGGTAACTTTTCTGCTTTTAGGGTAAAAATTAAAGTTTATATTTTTAGCATTATGTATTATAGTTACATGTGAGTTGTGCATGCTGATTCAATATGTAGTGAATACCTGAAATAAGTTAGTAGTAGAAGCAATAATTTTCTAAAGCTGTGATATGGGTGGTATAGAGTTGATACTCATTATAATTAAGCTCTTCCTATTGTGAATTATAGGACACTACTTTTTATAAAGCCATATTTTTTTAGAGAAACTTAGGGTGATACAGAATTGATGAATGACTAAATTAAGTTTTACTAGATTTTTGTATATAATTATCTCTAGAACTTGAAATTGAGAATTCATTATGCTGTGGTCAATTTCAAATACTTTTTAATTCCAAACATCTAAGTTAATGAGTTATGTCTTTCCAAATAGGTGCCATGTTAGGCAATGTCAGTGTATTTTCTAAGAATAATGTAAATGTCATCTGTTTAATGTTATTTGCGTGCAATAAAATGCAGAACTATCCTTCTCTACATTGTCATTATTTTAAATTTTGTTGTATAATAAAATCAGTCCATTTTATGCTGAGTAGTAGTATTTTAGAAGACTAGCATTTTTGGCAACTAAAATCACAAAGGAATGACTTCAGCCCCTTTGATTACCTGTTTCCAGTAGGTAATGCTTACTTAGCATGTACTGTTGTGCTGCATTGCTGGGGAACAGGAGTAGAATGAAATAGCCCTTGCATCCATCTTTTGTAGGCTTTGATTCCGTGACTACAAGTATTGATTATTTCTTAGTGAGAATTCCCACCCACATCAATTCTCACCTTCCATGACTGTCCTATTGTAAGAATATTAATTTCATCACGAGTATGTGGACAAGGGGCAGAAATATATATGGTTTCTCTTTCTTCTCCCCCATTTCTAATCTTTATTCTCTGGATAGAAAAAGAACTAGAAAAGAAAGAAACAAACTCCTCAGATTCTAGAAAGAATTGTTTTTACCTCTAAAATATCCAGGAAAAAAAAAAAACCCAATAAAAATGGTTTTTGGATAAGCAGACCTCCTTTGATTGAGTGTACCTAACTCTGATGATATTTAATATATTTGGAAGTTGAATTTTTCTCAGCAGCTGGATGTTATCCCAGCTTACAGATGGGTAAGTTGAGAATTGAAGAGGTGGAAACTCCTGCCAACCTGTGGAGTATTCCTGTATTCCAGGCAGCTTGTGGAAGGTAGAAGCCATGGGAGAGGCACACAGTGTGCAGAAGACCAGTTAAGAAACTGGCTGGTGGTCTGTGGTGGTGCTGAGGGCTGAGATAAGGAAATGGCCAGCAGACAGATAGAGCAGCATGGCAGGGTGTGGCCCGGAAAGTGTGCAAGGTGGGTGTTTAGGGAGGAAGCAGAGCCAGGCTTGGTCTTGAGCATAATAGGTGCTCATGATGAGGCACTGACAGGGCCAATAAGCCTGGGTGCAAATTAGCTTTCGGCTGTGCTGGGTAGGCAGATGAACACATTACCTGGAACTTTGTAAGATACACTGTATCTAAATCCAGAAAAGTGACACTCTTTTTAATGACTGCTTGACAGGTGTTTTGTTTTTGTTTTGTTTGAGAAAGGGTCTCACTGTGTAGTTCAGGCTGGCCTCAAACTCAGTATGTAGCCCAGGTTGGCCTTGAACTAGTGGCAGTCCTGCCTCCTGAGTGCTGGGATTACAGGCATACGCCACCAGGCCTGGCCGGGTTTTTCCATCTCCCTCTCACTCTTCCTCCTCCTCTGATTTCTCTTTTATCCAGTAATAATCTCTCCTCTACTTCGTGTGAATTGTTTTTTAACATTCCACATATTAGGAGAAACATCCAGTACTTGTCATGAGTCTGACTTATTTTACTTAACATGATGATCTCCAGTTCCATCCCTTTTCCTGAAAATGACATTATTCTTTACAACTGAAGCATGAGACTTTTTTTAAAAAAATCAAGATTCCAATCTTTTTAGTAAGATTTTCCTTGCTCTGATGAAATAGTGTTGAAAGTGGAAAAATGAGTTATGTTAATATAGAAAAAGAACGTGTAACTTTTTTTCCTTTTTGGCTATAAGTAAACATTAAATATGAGTTATAAGTGAATTTGTACTTTTGCAGTTTTCAGGGATAGGGTGAGCATTTAGCTCCCTTAGTGAACTGCTCATTGTTATGATGTACTGTGTTTACAATGGCATTGATATGGGTTATGGCCTCTGATATCAGTCCTTTTTGTTCTGTAACCTTGGGAAAAATCCTTAGCTACTCTGCCTCAGTTTCCTTATCCATATAATTATAACTGCCTGGATGGCTCATGAGAAGGTTAAATGGGTTAATCTGCATTAATTGCTTAGAACAATGCCTGGCATCCACTGAGTGCTCAACAAATCATTTTCTTCTTCAGCACAGTGAAGTCCAAGTACCAAGAATATAATATTACTTTATTAGCTGCGCAGGATGCAGTGAGTTAAGCTAGATTTTATACAAAAGTCCTTTGCCTAAACTAAAGTTGAGCACTGAAAACCAAAAAAGGTCAAAATTGTAGGAACCACTCTATGAGTTAATCCCAACCCAAGGGATGAACTAGGATTAAAGACAACAGACACAAAGATAACTTGGAAGGGGAGAACCAGGGGACTCTTGCCTCTAGTGGACAACAGAGCCCCTAGCTGGTGGTACTCCTCACTTTTATTAGATTTGCACAAAGAAGCAAGCAAGCATGTGATCTAGGTTTAGGGGAGAGTTCTTCAAGTTCTCATAATTTACAGACTGCACCCCAATGTATATTTTCTTTAACCGGACTTAACTGTAGTTGACTCCTTGAAACTTGCTGGTGCTGGCATGCTAGCAGACAACCTGAGGGAGAGACAACTTTCTCTCCTCCCTAGTACTTCAAGGAGAGTTCAACTCAGGCCTCAGCCTTTACACTTGGCTTCCAGAAGGGGACACCCAGTAATGAGAACAAGAGAGAGCTTTTGTCCTAGGCCTGGAGTGATTTGGGCTGTTCTCATGCTCTCCTAGGTACTGTGCGGGAGAAGAAAGGAAGAGGCCCTTGTTTCTGGGAGTAGATCCAACCATACTCCCTGAGTTCCTGCAGGGAAGAGGGTGCAGGGCCTCTGCCTTAGGGTCAGTGTCTTCCACTTCTATTTGGGACGTGACCAGTGCAAACCATTCCTCCTTTGTCCCCCTTTATCCCCAGGAGTGGGAAAATCTGTGAAAAGCCCTAAACTTTCTTCATGACCAGCACGCACCTGTTCTATCTAGTCAGTTTAGAAACTCACATTGTATAATTGATTTTTTTCAAGTTGCATTAGCTCCGTGTGATTACTGAGGGATGTGGAGGGTTGCACACTTTCTGACGGTAGTAATAACCCCATTAAAAAAGCCCCTTCAGGAATAAGATTGTTAATACTTTTCTTCCTTGCTGTGTCCCTAATGTCTATTACTTGCTGTTCCAGGTACATATTAGGTGTTTGGTTAATATATATTGACCAAATGGTATTGTTTAATCTAGTTCAGCTACCCTATTTTATAAGGTTATAGTTAATAAAATGGAAAATCCCAAAGTTTTGAACATTCAGCAGAGATCAACAAATCCTTTATGTAGATATATATCATATACATATATATGAAATATAATCACAATATACAGTGAATGTTTAAATTTTTAAAAATTATTGAAGGACACATTGCTATTAATCCCCCTCAGAATACTCCCTCTGGTATTGAACACATGTTTGCCATTGTTTCCGCACCTTCTGAAGACGTTCTGGAAGTCTTTCATGAGTATTTTTAGTTGCACAACTGTGACTGCCTTGATAACCTGACCTTATTCAAAATATTTACCTTTCATGGCCATTTTGACTTTGTAGAAGAGCCAAAAGTCACTCAGTGCCTCGAATCTGATAAGTAAGCTAGGTGAGGACGTGCTAATGTTTTTACGAGCCCGCCTTTCCATTGGATGGCACTCAGCAGCAGCATTCACTGTGGACCTTGTAAAGATTTCACAGCAAAAGGACTTCCAGATTTGCTTCAGAAAGTGGCAAGAATGATGGGATAAGTGTGAAGTAAGGGGAAATTTTTGAAGGGGATTCATGGCAATGTGTCTTTCACTGTAATTTTGTCACTTTCTTTTCTTTTTTTTTTTTTCTCGGTACCGGGGATTGAACTCAGGACCTTGTGCTTGCCGAGGCAGGCGGCAACAGCACTGAGCTAAATTCCCAGCCCTCTTTCACTGTAATTTAAAAACTAATTTATGCACATACCATATTTTTTTCGTAGCCCTTGTATGTCATATGCTGCGTTCTTCTTGTAGCATGTCCAGGAGGTACGTGAAGTTGGGGTCAACTCTGTGGAAGCTACTCTTTACAAAAGCTGAGACTTAGACTTCCCTATCCTTCCATTACTCTTTGAAAGAAAGTATGAAGTGGCACAGTGGAAAGAACATCATGCTCTGGAAGCATTTAAACTGTTGGCCTTGACAGCTTTGGGAAACACATAGTAGTTTCTCCACCTCAACTTATTTGCACAAAAAGAGTTTCCGTGCACATCTCAGGAGACAAAAGAATACATGAGCAATGATGTGCTTAGTTATAAGATTAGATTTTAAGTTCCCTTTTCTTCCTTTTTTCTAGCATCTCAAAGAATCAAAACCACTTGACCTATAAAAAGGTTTTTTCTGCCTCAGAGCCTGGATGAGATTTATTTTTTAACTTTACAAATTGAAATGTTTCATGTGGATAAATGTGGGCAACTTGGTACCAACAAATCAAGTGACCTGTGTGAATGTACCCTTGACATATGTATCTTTGTAAAAAGACCTAAAGACAAAATAAGTACCTACTGGGACTATAACCAACTGGTCTACCTTGTGAATATACTAGATCCTTTATTTGTTAAACAGTAGGCCTGATATTAAGTTACAGGTATAGAAATGAGGTAATAAACACACAGTCAACTTAGTTTGTTGTCTTCCATGTGAGGAGTGGATGTTCTTTGACTAGTCCAGGCTTCTAGTGGGTATCAATGCATTTGGAGGCCTCATTTGTGGAAAAAACACTGACCGATTAACTCAGTATGAGGCTGATACCTGTTGAGCCTCTTGGTGTGTGAGCTGATAGTGCACACCTGTGCTTCATTCAGTGCAGGCACCTGCAATGGATCATATGTGAATGTGTGAAGTCCTTTGGGCTTGCAGTATTCCCAAAAGGGTGACGTGCTGCATTTCTTTATACACACAATGCTATTATGATAGTAACCTTATGGTTTTAGGATACAATAAAAATATTGAACAAGCTTTGATGATATCATTTCCACACCTTAGTTTGCCTTTATGTCCATAGAGAAACTTAAGTTGGTATACATCAGTCATTCTTCCTTTTATTTTTATTTAGTTTTTTAAAATTTTTTCTTAGTATGTTTGTGATACAAAATAGATATATTCCTTGTGCAGTATTGGTACATATATTTATTGGTACAAATGATTATACAGTATATCACATCTTGATCTTTTTTACTTTCCCTTCCTCACCACTCCTTCCTATCTCACTCCATCCCTGGATCCCCTTGCCATATCCACAGAGTCTGTCTTCCTATTTCCTATCATCTTTGATTTATTTTACTTTTAAATTATTTATACCTTGGGTTTCTCATATAAAATAAAATATTCTCTTATAGACTGGGAACATTTAGTCTGGTGCCTGACACTTGGTTACTGTTCAGTGACTTCCATAATTATAAAATTATAAATTTTAGAATTACTAGTAATTAATTCAATTGAGCCTAAATCTTGCTACTTTGTAATTAACTTTATACATAAAGAATTCAAGGTTTAAGAAAATTGAATTATATGCCCAGAAATATTTTTCTTAATTTCATTGAAGTTCGTTTAAATATAGTCATATATTTTGAGATATTGACTGGTGACTGCACAATATTTACTTTGTTTTGTCTTTAATTTTCAGAAACAAATAGAAAAACAGATGATCCAGAACAAAAAGAGAAAGGTGAGATTGTCAAATAGCCTTTAAAATATTCACGGAAGCCAGGTGTAGTGGTCCATGCCTGTAATCCCAGCACTTGGGAGGCAGAGGCAGGAGGATCACTTTGAGTTCAAGGCTACCCTGGGCTACATAGTGAGCACAAGACCAGCCTGAACTAGAAAGCAAGACCCTGTCTCAAAAAACCGCACAAAATTTAAAAAATGAAAAATAAAATAAAATATTTACGGAAGAAAATCATACCATTCAAGAATAATGTAATAATTTTGTTTTATATCATAAACTGGAAGATATTCCTACTGGTTTTATTATTTCAGTAATCAATAAGTATTAATATTCTACCTAAACCTAATGAGCTGAGGCTCAGAGAGATTGCTTATAATCTTAGTTTTGATAGTGGCTATATTTGTGTCATTGGGAGACTCGCTGTACTTAGCTTTTGTGTTTCGGTTTCCTCTGCTATAATATAGAAATAACAAGTACCAACTACAGAGGACTGTGTCTCCAAAATAGTAATTAAGTGAGGATAAATGTAAAATTCTTAAAGCAGTGTCTGTCACAGGGACAACACTTAGGAAGTATTAAATATTATTTATTATTAATATGTTGTCAACTGTGCTACATATCAAAGATTTAAAGATTACCAAACCATGATACCTTTTTTAAGGAACAGCTGGAAAGACAGACACACAGTTACAGCCATATTGAAAAAAATTATCTCTGCCTTCTAAAAGTTTATTACAAAGACATCCCAATAAGTGTAATAACCCATAGTATCTTACTTCAACTTTTGCAGAGGTTCCTAAGCTTATTTAGAGTGAGAGACTATATTTACATTAAAAAATTATACAGATGTCCTATGAGCTAGCATGTGATCTATTTTGGAGAATGACCCATGTGCAGCTGAAAACAATGTGTATTCTGATTTTGTGGTGTGGAACACTCTGTAAACATCTATTAAGTCCATTTGTTCAATAGCTTGGTTCAGTTCTAGAATTTCATTGTTAATTTTTTTTCTAGTTGATCTGTCTATATGTGACAGTGGTGGATTGAGCCCCCCCACTGCAATTGTATTAGTGCTTATTTTGTTTTTCATGTCCATTAATATTTGTTTTGTACAGTTGGGGGCATTCATATTTGGTGCATATATATTTAGGATTGTCATCTCTTCCTCTTGGATTGTTCCTTTCACAAGGATGTAGTGACCATCTTTGTCTCTTAATTAGTTTTGGTTTGAAATCTACTTTGTCTGCAAATAAGATTTCTATGCCTGCTTTTTTCTGGGTTCCTGTTGTGTAGAGAACTGTTTTCCATCCTTTTACTTTCAGTCTAAGGATTTCCTTTTGAGTTAGGTGTGTTTCTTATATACAGCATATTGCTGGGTTTTGCTTCGTATTTTCTTTTGGTACCGGGGATCGAACTTGGGTCCTTGTGCTTGCACAGCAGGCGGCGAAACCACTGAGCCAAATACCCAGCCCTGGGTTTTGCTTCTTAATCCATTCTGCCAGTCTATTTCTTTTGATTGGTGAATTGAGGCCATTAACACTGATAGTTATAATTGAGAGATATTGACTCATCCTTGTCATGATATTTTACTGTTGTTGGCTCTTGTATTTCTTATTTCCCCCCCCTTTTGCTTTAGTGTCTTACCTTGAGTGATGCCTTCTCTGTGCTGGGCCTCATGGAGTTGTGACCTTCATTGTCTTTTTCTAGGATATTGCTTAAAATTGTTTGGAGTGCTGGTTTGGTGTTCATGAAATTTCTCAGGTGTTCTTTGTCATGGAAGTATCTAATTTCCCCGTTGATTTTGAAAGAGAATTTTGCCGGATACAACAGTCTAGGTTGGAAGTTATTTTCTTTTAGGGCTTGAAATACTTGACTCCAGGCTCTCCTTGATTTGAGGGTTTGTGTTGAGAAATCTGCCATGACTCTGATGAGCTTTCCTTTGTAGGTGATTTGTTTCTTTTCTCTAACTGCCTGTAGAATTTTGTTCTTCTGTTGGGTTTCTGGGATCTTGACTATTATATGTCATATCTAAGTAAATGTAAAAGAATCAAAGTTATCCCCTGTATATTATCAGACCATAGTGCAATACAATTGGAGATCAATAACATAAGAAACCACAAAACTCCCACAAATACATGGAAATTGAACAACACCCTCCTGAACAACCAATGGGTGACAGAGGAAATTAAAGAAGAAATTAGACAGTTTCCACAAGTAAATGATAATGCCAGCACAACATACAGGAATCTGTGGGACACAATGAAAGCAGTTCTACGCAGGAAATTCATAGCAGTGAATGCCCATATTAGGACAACAGAGAGAACTCAGTTAAATAACCTAATGCAGAACCTCAAGCTTAGAAAAAGTAGAGCATAACAAACCCAAAGCTTGTACAAGAAAGGAAATTATAAAGATCCTAGCAGAAATCAATGCAATGGAGACTAAGAGAATGAAACAAAAAAATCAATGAATCAAAGAGTTGATTTTTTGAAAGAATAAATAAAATTGATAAACCTTTAGCCAACCTTATCAAAAAAAGGAAAGAAAGGGCTCAAATCCATGCAATTAAGAATGAAAAAGGTGAAGCCACAACAAATCCAGCAGAAATTCAGAGAATCATCAATACCTACTTTGAGAACCTGTACTCTAATAAAATGGAAAACACAGAAGAAATGGACAGATTCCTAGATATATATGAATTGCCAAAATTAAATGAAGAAGATATAGAAATTCTAAGCACCCCAATAACAAATGAGTGAAATTGAAAATGTAATAAAAAACTGACCAGCTCAGGTCCTGATGGCTTCACTGCTGAATTCTAGAAGACATTTAAAGAAGAACTATCATCATTACTCTTTAAACTCATCAAGGAAATTGAAAGGGAATCAAGGCTTCCAAATTCATTCCTGGAAGCAAGTGTTATTTCTGATTCCAAAACCAGGGAAAGACCCAACCCAAAAAGAGAACTACAGACCAATCTCCGTAATGAACATAGATGCAAAAATCCTCAACAAGATACTGGCAAACAGAATACAGAGGGTCATCAAGAAGATCATACACCCTGACCAAGTCGGATTTATCCCAGGGATGCAAGGATGGTTCAACATCTGTAAATCAATAAATGTAATACACTATATTACCAGAGTCAAGGACAAAAACTACATGATCATCTCAATAGATCCAGAAAAAGCATTTGACAAAATCCAACACCCATTCATGATAAAAACGCTACAGAAACTTGGAATAGAAGGGCTTTATCTCAACCTGATTAAGGCTATCTAAGAAAAACCAACAGCCAACATCATACTAAATGGTCAAAAACTGAAAACTTTCACGCTACAATCAGGAACAAGACAAGGATGCCCACTATCACCACTCCTGTTCAATATAGCTCTGGCAACATTAGGCATAGCGATTAGACAAGAGAAAGAAATAAAAGGAATAAAGATAGGAAAGGAAGAAGTGAAACTCATTATTTGCTGATAATATGATACTTTACATAGAAGATCCAAAAAACTCAGTCAAAAGTCTGCTAAACCTAATTGACAGATTCAGTAGAGTAGCTGGATACAAGGACAACACTCAAAAAACAATAGCCTTCTTATATGCAAATAGCAGACCCATTGAGAGAGAAATTTGGGAAATAATTCCTTTTACAATAGCATCTAAAAAAATGAAATATCTAAGAATCAACCTAACAAAGGAAGCAAAAGACCTCTACACTGAAAACTACAGCTCTCTGAAAAAGGAGATGGAAGAGGATATAAGAAAATGGAAAGATATCCCTTGTTCCTGGGTAGGAAGAACCAATATAGTGAAAATGGCCATACTTCCAAAACTACTATATAGATTCAGTGCAATGCCAATTGAAATTCCAACAATATACTTCACAGAACTAGAGAAAACAATCCAAAAATTCATTTGGAAGCAGAAGAAACCTAGAATAGCAAAAGTAATTCTAGGCAACAGAGACATGGCTGGGGGTATCACAATCCCCAACTTGAAACTATAGTACAAAGCTACTGTGATAAAAACAGCATGGTACTGGCAAAGAAACAGACCTGAAGATCAGTGGAATAGATTAGAAGATGCAGAAACAACTCCAGACATACTCAGCCACCTCATCTTTGACAAAGGAGCCAACCACCCTCATTGGAGGAAAGATAGCCTATTTAATAAATGGTGTTGGAAAAACTGGATTTCAACCTGCCAAAGATTAAAACTAGACCTGTACCTATCACTGTGCACTAAACTAAGATCAAAGTGGATTAAAGATCTAAATATTAAGCCAGAAACAATAAACTTGCTGGAAGATAAGTTAGGTAGAACTCTTGATGACATTGGCATAGGAAAAGACTTTATGAACAAATCTTCAGTAGCACGGGAGCTAACACAAAGAATCAACAACTGGGATCTCATCTTATTAAAAAGCTTCTGCACTGCAAGAGAAACTACCAACAGAGCTAAGAGACAACCTACAATGTGGGAAGAAATATTTAGCAGCTGTACCTCAGACAAAGGTCTACTATCGAGAATATACAAAGAATTGAAAAAATCAGACCCCCCAAATTTAAAGTCCCAATTCAAAAATGGGCATCCGAAATGAACAGACATTTCTCAACAAAGGAGTAAAAGCAGCAATTAAATATATGAAAAAATGTTCAACATCACTGGTCATTTGAGAGATGCAGATGAAAACAACACTGAGATTCCACCTCACCCATCAAAGAATGGCTGCTATCAAGAAATCAACCAATAACAAATGCTGGCAGGGATGTGGAGAGAAAGGAACCCTTCTCCATTGTTGGTGGGAATGTATACTGGTGCAACCACTGTGGAAACAAGTATGGAGATACCTCAAAGAACTATGGCTAGAGGTCCCATTTGACCCAGCTATTCCCCTAGTGGGACTCTTCCCCAAAGAATTAAAAGAATCATACCACAGTGATATATGTGCACCTATGTTTAAAGCAGTACAGTCTGTAATAGCTAAAGCTTGGAAACAGCCCAAGTGCCCATCGACTAGAAACAGGATAAAGAAGATGTGATTTTTGTATAAAATAGAGTACTACTCAGCCATAAAGAGTGAGAAACTAGAGACATTTATAGCTAAATGGATGCATATTGAGGCCATACTCTGAAGTGAAATAAATAGGACACACATGTGTAAATACCGAATAGTTTCTCTAGTGTGAGAAATTGAAAGTGTAAATAAGGATGAAAATGATTAAAATGAATAATTGATAATTTGAAATAAGAAAAGGTCCAAGGGTTAGAGGATAGGAGGGGAAGGGGAAAGGGAAGAAGGGAAAGGAAAAATTATGAGAAAGAAAAAAAAATGGAATCAAACTCTGTGTAAATAGGGAAGGGTGGAGAGGGTAAAGATTGCACAGGTAATGGGAGAAAAAATAAAAACTAAGATACATCATGTTCTGGTACAAACACCCAATGATAAATGTAAATGTATTGTATACCTAAAATGTACCGATAAATATATATATAAACAAAAAAAAAAAATTATACAGATAGTCACAGAAGAATGGTTACACTTTGGGCAAGCATCAGATGACAAAATTTTTCAACGATTAAACATACTTAGTTGCAGTAATGCCTTTTATTTTCAGTAAGGTTTGAGAAGGTATCACACATGTTGTGCAAGACCTCACTTGGTGTGTGATTGAATACTTGGTGAATATGTGCCGTTGTTGCCCTCAGACCGTAATTTCATTTCCCAGAGACTGAGAATGAGGCATCTCACTCCTGTACTTTTTTTTCCTGACAAACGGTTGTTTTAAACTTTGTTAAAATATTACAAAGATGTGGGGCCGGGGATTTAGCTCAGTGGTTCCGTCACCTGCCCACCCCGCAAGTGCAAGGACCAGAGTGCGATCCCAGTACAAAAAAAAAAAGAAACAAAGATGTAATTTCACAGGTTGGTGTTTATAAGCAGTCCTTACCCTAGTACTCCCTGTTCTCAAGTCCCGCTCACTAATTTATTTTTAGCTGTCCCTTCCTAGTATTTCCCTAGGTATTTCTCAATAATGTGTTAATTCTGCAGTTTTTCTATTTAATACTGGAAACTGTTGATTGATTTTGTTTTATAGAAGACTGGGACTAGTGTGATTTTCACAATCACACAAGCTCTGCTCCCATTCCTCCCCCATCTTCCAATACATTCATGACCTAACTACAGTATAATAGATAATGATAACTACTAAGAAGATTAAACAGAGCTTGTGAGTGCATACAGTTAGCGGCACGCATGATGGTGTGGATCATTCTCTCTACTTTAAACACTCTCTTCACTTGGCCTGCGTGATGCCATGCTGCCTTGGCTTCTCTTCTTCTGTCTCCTGGTGGCTTCTTCCCAGGCCATTTGAATAGATGCTCCTCATCTCCCTGACTTAAACACTGGAGTCCTCAGGACACAGTCTTTGGACTGTTGTGTCTGCACATACGAACTCCTTTCGTGATCTTGCGCATTCTCATGGCTTTAAATTCTTCTGTACTCCAAAGTTTCCCCGATCTACCGACAGCCAGGGTCTGTCTGCAGAACTCCAGACTGGTGTGTCCAGCTATCTACCTGCTGTCTCCCTGATGACCTCAACTGGGTGTGTAATAATCACTTCAGACTTCAATGTAAACCATATCTTATCCCCCTCAAAGCATGCTACTCCTGTGAACCTTTTCTTTTATGCCTCCTGTCATTCCATTAGGAAATCCCATCAGCTTTCTCTTCAGGATGCAGTGAGAGTCCAGGCTCTCCCTGTCACCTTCACTTGTTCCCGCCAGGTCCAAGCCATGAACATGTCTTGCCTGGATTATTTCAGTAGTCTCCTAGCTGGTCTTCTGGCTTCCACTTTCATATCTCTACATTTTTTCTCAATACAGTGGCTGTAGAAACTCTTTTCAGACCCAAGTCTTATCATGCCGTCCAGATCCCTCCAGCATCTAGCCATCTTCCTTGCAGTAAAATCCTCTGCAGCAGTTTACAAGGCCTCACACAATCTGTTCTTCCCTCTTTTTCTTCCTTTTGTTTCCTCTCTAACCTCAGGTTCTGTGTCTCTTCTTGACTCCTTCGACTGCAGCTCCACTGGCTTCTATGGTAAGCACATGTGGGGCTCAGGGCCTTTGCACTGGCTGCACCCATGAGGAGGAAGGTTTCCCCTCTAGCAATCCACGTAGCTTGTTCTGTTAATCTCTGCTCAACTCTTGTCCTCTCAAGGAGGCTGCCTGACTCTGACCTTATTTATTATTATACCTTCCTTACTCTGCATATCCTGAGTCCTTCTTTTGTTTCTCCATTGCATGGTTGTCACTGTGAGAATTATTTGGTAGTTGAACTCTTCAGTGTGTACTGTCTGAATGTAGTTCTGTGAAGTCACGTTTGTGTTTGTTTTGCTGTCCTGGGCCTGGCACCATGCTTCCCACACCTTAGGCACTCTGTAAATATTTGCTGGATGAACTTGTATGAATTTTAATTATTACACATTACTATCAAATGACTTCAACAGTTTTATATAACCCAAAGTGTAGGACCAAGAGCTGCAACCCAGATGACCCTCCTAGAGTGTGACTCAGTGGGAGACCTAAAGGCTGAGTGGGTTGTACTAGGGCAAGGAGCCTGCGCTGTTGTCATCCCTAAAGAAATCAGAGCAGTCATGTGCTTTCCTGAAGCTTTGTGTGTCTTAAGCTCAGGGGGCATGTGGAATCATCAGAGCCACACTGTCGAGAGCATAGAACTGACAAGGAAAAGAGAGAGCGAGGAAAATAAAATTTTTATTTTAAAGTTATTTAACCTTTGATTTCCTCATCTAGAAATGAAGAGACTGATTTTTACGCCTTACAGGGATATGTTGCAACAGAAAGATAAGATGAAAATAATACCTGTAACTAATAATTGTAATCTGCTATTATTCCTATCTAAATTGAGTCAACTACTATATTATCCAAATACCTGACTTCAGGTTGTTTTAATAAGTAATTTTATTAGTTGACTTGGAAATCTAATGTACTGTGCTAGTGTTATAATTTAGCTAAGATATGACTTTTTAAAAATCCATATGATCATAATTATGAAAGAAAAGGTGTTTTTAGTCCCCAGAGCGAGACACCTATATTTTAAGAATATAGGGGAGTTTTAAATGGAATAAGTTCAGCTTTATGAAAGAATCACAGATATGATCCCTACCACTCAGTTTGCCCCAGACCACTGGACATTTCCTCAGCGTGGCACCAAGGCAGAGGCTACTGCCTGGCGGACTGAAGCTGTGCTTCGGCGCCAGATCCACTCACATCTCACTTGTTAAGAGCCCCGATTCTACAGCATAACAAAAGAGGAAGAAATTTCCCTTTTCCTTTATTCATGGTTTCTTATCCTACGTGCTCAAGGAAATGAACCTTTTTAGGAAAATCACGGTTTTCTTAAGAGCCCCCATCTTTACCCTTCTCCCCACATCTTCATGAATGGGGATGTGTGTCAGGTTCAAACCAACCCTACAAATCATTCATTACATGTGATTTTTTTTTAAGAGTAGGAAAATTTATTGAGAGAAAGATAGCTTCTGTCTAAGAGAGACAGAAGGGGGACTGGAAAATGGGTTGCCCCAAGTTACTTCCTTTGAAATCTTGAGGTCAGGCTATTCAGAATCCAAGCTAGTAGTTTCTGAGAAATATACTGGATTGTAGTTGTTGACTTTATAAATTGTTCCAGGGATTATGCATTCCAGTAAGTTTTATCATTTGTAGTAGTTTCAATCAAATCTCTCAATTTATCTCTGTATCCATCTCTTCAAATTTGTTCTTAAATCCATCCTTAATCAGATCCTCTTGTATCTTCAACATGTGCTCCAAAATCCTTATCAAGTCTCTCAGAAAGTGTTCTTGATTCCCTTCTAGCTTCTGTCTCAGCTGGTCTATATTTTCTTTGAGACCCATCTCAAGTACTGCCATCTGTTGCTGCTTCTCATTTTTTTTTTTTTTAAGAGTAGGAAAAATTTATTGAAAGATAGCTTCTGTCTAAGAGAGACAGAAGGAGGACCGGAAAGTGGGTTGCCCCCATTACATGTAATTTTAAAAGCTCAAATTTCCACGGTTTATATTTTACCCTCATCAATAACCTAAGACTAGTTTAGTGGTGCATGAGGGACTTAGCTCCTTTCTTGCCATTCTGTCACCCTTAATCCACAGCCTCATGTTCCAAAAGGACTGTTCAAGCCCCAGACATTATTAGCCACATCCAGATAACAGGAAGGAATATTATGGAAGTAACAGACTTCCTAGAAGGCCTGCATTTAACTGACAGAATTTTGTTAATGTTAAAATTCAGGTTTCTCCTTCTTAGGAAGGAAATACTGAATATCGAGGGAAAGCAACAGGCACCATTTTATTCCTTTTGTTAGCATAATACACTCAGCTACTCTATGTTGGGAGTGTGGCTGGTGTGATGCTGGAAAGCTCACATATTTTTAAAACTACCCACTTGTCACTCACAGAAAAAGATACCAATTCTTCATTCCCTTAAACATCTAGATGTCTGCTCCATGCCAGGCATTGTTCTAGTCAAGAGAATCCAGGTGGAAGCAAGACAGACAAGCGTCTTGCTTGCAGTGGCTTACATCCCAGTAGAGGGGCCAGCAGTGCACAGGGAACTGCCATCGGATCCGTGCTCCTAGGACAGGCAACGGCAGCATGTGCTGCGAGGAGCAGAGGAGGGGAAGGGGAAGAGAGAGGGGTGGACAGAGGAAGGGAAGGCGGTCTCTGTGGTTTGTGATGCCATCCAGGCAGCTGTGCAAAGACTGGAACAGTGCCGGGAACCTATAGCACATGTGCCCCAGCGGGCTGTTTGTATCATTGAAAGCTCCTAAAGGTTCAGCCTCACTGGATAGAAGCATTGCAACAGAGAAACAGCGTGCATGGTCCTCAGGGGAGAAAGAAGCCTAAGAAGCTGGAGCACCCTGAGCAAGCAGAGTGTTCGTGATAGGCAGTTAGAGAAATCCAAAGGCCAGTGTGTGGCAGGGAAGCTGAATATTTTTCTCTGTGCTTGAGATGTGACACCCAGCCTGGGGATGTCCTTATGCCAGTCAGTCCTTTCTCATTCACTTGACTGCATTGCTTCTATGAGGTTCAAGTACATTCTTCTTGCAGTAGAGATAGAGAGAGGTGAGACTGCGGGCATGGCTTGTTGCAGATACAGGACGACCCCTGCAAACCCAGCCCTAGACCTGCTGCTCACTGCACGATGTTCAGCCGTATTGCTGCCTCTCTGACCCTGCCCCTCATTTCAGCCTTAGCAATATGGCCTCTCTCTGCACTGCCCTGTCTCCATTGTGCACAGAGCAGACCTCCAGGGGCTCTCATCCTAAAGGAGATTTTTCCAGTTGAATGTGGCAGCTGGGGTCTCTGGACCTGCAGAAAGAACGGTGCAACAGCTTTACCAAACTGCTTTATTGCCCCGTCATCATGTATGTTTCCCAGTTGAGGTCAGTACAAACAAAAAAGGTTTGTAACTCGAGTATTTTACTAAGGCTCACATGCAGGGCTAGTCAGAATTAAAAGAAAAAGTAAATCAGTGTTATCTCTAATTCATTTAAAATTCTATTTGAGAAGACTGTCATCTTGAGAGTCCCTCATATTTTCTACACAAATAGATTTATATAATGCTGTTAACTGAAAAGGAAAAGGAAAGGGAAACATGCCATTTTGTAAATATGTAGCAAAAAGAAACATGAATAAGTTTCAATCGCTAGACTTTAGTTTCATAATAACTGAAATTGAAATTTTTAAAAAATAGAAATTACTGATTTGTCTTGGGATGAATTATTACATTGATTAATTTTAATCCATATTAAATGTATGAGGAATTACTGCTAAGGGGGGAAGATATGATTTTCTTTAGAATTAATAATTATATTATTTCTTTTTTCTTTTAGAAAGTCAGATTTAGTTCTTTGATAGTTACATGACTGGTATAGGTTTTATTCCAAAATAGGTCCTCATTTGAAAATGCTCAATTCTTAAACTGAATCAGATTATTTACCTGTTCCCATAAACTTGCTATATCAGTTTCTCCCCACTGGATGTCATCTTTTACCATGAATTCCATATTCTACAGCCACAAAATATTAGTGTGAACTACAAAGCAATGCAATACAAAGACTGTTAAATGTAGATTCAAACAGTTGTTTCTATTCATCCATTTATTCAAAATATATTCAGTATTTATTATTTGCCAGGTAATCTCTTAGGTAATCTCTTAATTCTTTATGGCGTAGGTCAAGTGTCCCCTATCCAAAATGCTTAAGGCCAAAAGTGTTTCAGATCTGGGATATTTTTTTAGATTTTGGGACCTCGCACTTGCGAGGCAGGTGCAGCGCCACTGAACTAAATCCCCTTTTTTCCCTTTTAGATGGAATAATTTCTATTACTGTATCTTCAGATCCCCTGGTTCCATATTCTGCAATTTTTAATCTTTTGTTGGACTTACCTAGAAAGTTTTTTAAATTTTAGCTACTGTTCCTTTTGGCTCCAAATTTCCAGTTGCCACTTTTTGATAGTTTCTGTTTCAATATTAAAATTCCATATATGTTCACTTATTAATACCATGTTTTTCTTTAATTCTTGGTATTTATTTATAATCATTAACTTGGAGTATTTTTCTAATAAAGCCAATATATGGTGATTGGTATTAGCTACATTTTTTTCCTGGTTGTGAGTCAGAAGATACCTTTTCTTTGCATGTCTAGTAATTTTTGGTTGTGTATATAATATGTTTCAGCAACTCTGGAATTTCCTTTGGTTGTTCTGAATATTGTTTATGTGTTGTAAATAATTAACTTGCCTGGACTTAAACTGAAAAATCTGTGTACCCTGCACTGTAAAGCAGCTAATATCTACTTAATTATTTTGCTTCTGATCTCTTTTTAAAGTTGAGCTCTCTTGGCCAGAATGGGGGTGTAGTGCCTGCAGTGTCTGCAGAGTTTACTAGTCTTTCAAAGATTTGGGCAGAATACATACTCAGGACTTTCTTCTGTTTTTTTCCCCTTGCTTCTGATGATTGCCATCTAAATTTCCAGTTGCTTTGCCAGTGCCACATTCTGCCTTCCTGACTTAAGGCAGTAAGACTTTTGTGTTATGCTGCCCGAACTGTGTACTAAGAAATGCACTCAGGTAGTACTCAGGGTATTTTCTCCCAAAGCAGTTCCATGAGGGGTGAATTCCCATAGTAGTCAACTGGAAGGAAGGCCCCAGTAATTCTTCCCTTTTGATATTCTTTTGTACATCCTTTTTTGTGTGTGTGCATTCTTTTTCGATATTTTTCTCTATTGAAATAGGGCTTACCTGTGTGAACAATAAGATCTTAACAGAAATGACAGAAGTGACTTCCAAGATAACTTCTTGAAAGATGCTACAGCTTTTACTTTGTTCTCCTTTGGATCACTTGCTCTGGGGAAACCAGTTATCATGTCAAATATAAGCACCCAGGTCCATGTAGCAAAAAAACCAAAACAATGCAGAACAAAACACATCTTATACAGCATAATAAATAGATACAAGTGCTGTAAGTTGCTAAGTTTGCTGGTGACTTATTTTTGCTGTCACATATGGATAACTTAGCCCTTTCAATATTTTTCCTACTTTTTCTCCAGGCTCTCTGGGGCTACCCATAAAGAACAAAGTCATCATCCAGCCAGGGATTTGGGCAGAATTCATACTCAAATTTTCTGTCTCAACTCTTGAGTATCTCTCTTGCTTCCACAATTTCTCCTTTAAATTTCAGCCTGTTTCACTGCTCTGAATTCTCATCTTCCCCTTCAGCAGGAAGGGCGCAATTTTCCACTGCCTAACTTGGGGCATCCAAAGAGCACCCCCACGTGATAAAAAGCCACAAATTCACTATTCCCATTTAAAGCAGAAGAATAAACTCTGCAAGTTTCTATCTTTAGTCATTTTCCAATTCAAATAATTGTATTAATGTTGCAGGATTATTTCATTGATTTCATGGAATATTAACCTGATACTCTCTGAATGCAAGAAAAGCTGAACGTGTCAAATTTGTAAATCCTTCTGGATTCTCTGACTGTGAACTAACTGTGTCTGTATACTTTTGCCATCTTCTCCTAAACTATTTTTTCTTTTTCTTGTTGATTTTATTACTGATGTTAGTCCCTCACTGGTTTTTTATACTGTAAAAGTATTTTTCCAATTGTGTCTTTATGTATTAACTTAATGAATGATTCCTTGTGAGAACACAATAGTTGGAATAAACAAGTGCCTGAATGAATAAATAAGAGAACAACTTTCTTTGATGTGTTAGAGAACTTGAGCCAGCCCCAACAGTATCTCCTGGCTCTCATATGTTTTTCAATTCTGAGATGACAAAATATGTACAAAAACGTGGAATATAGCCAGATGTGGTGGCATGAGCGTATAGTCCTAGCACTTGGAAGGCTGAGGCAGGAGGATTGCTGAGAGTTCAAGTCCACCCTGGGCTACATAATGAGCTCAAGACCAGCCTGAACTACATAGCAAGTCCCTGTCTCCAAAAAACAAAACAAAACAAACAAAAATATTGAACAAACGTTATTCAAATGGCTTGGTAAGTGCGAAGCATGAGCCCTCCTTCAAAAAATTAATTACTTCATTGTATTGAAACAAGAACTATATTACCTGGCTGAAAAGACAACTGTCTCAAAGTTGCATCATTCAGTTCTTGCAGTTCTTTTCTATTGAAACACGTGGCCTGAACCAAATCCTGATGGCTCAAACATAATTAGCACTTGGTTAGTGTACTTGGGTCTTTGTCCTTTAACTACCCATTGGAGTTGCTTTAACTCACTGTATTTAGCAGCCCTCAAACATCAAGTATTCTTCATTGTTGGTACCCATAGCCACCTATATGTTGTAGCACCAGCTAGTGGTTCAATAAGGCTGTACCACTATGTGTTTTTTCCCATACTATGGAAAAGCAGTGTATCTATTGCACATTTAAACCAACTGAGGGAAAGCTCTGAAAAAAATAACCTCCCTCCCATCCTTCCAGCTGTGAAGAGGTTATGAGATATGATAGGTTATGAGTTAAAGATTTATTATAGTCATTGCATTCAACAGCTATAGTAGTTTTAGTAGTTCCTAAAATATACTAGCAGTTATTGTCTGATTACTTATAAAGATAAGTTAATTATAGGAAATTTCTGACTCTTATTCAAGTCTGATTTAGAGAGAGGTTTAATCACAGCAAATTTTAGCGATTTTAAATAAGCTTGGAATATATTACTAGTGTCAGCAAGTATAGTAGAGACTTTTAGCTGTGTTGAAATACATATTCACTTTGTTTTTATTTTTTATTTTATAATTTTAACCATACTGTAGGATGTATGGTAATTCAGGACACCTGTTTCCACCAGTGAATCTTCAAACACACTACAGGACAATAATAGCAATGATTTTTAACGATTATTTGTTATCTTTAAAATCCCATGCTAATGCTTCCCATCGAGCACTCTTATGTTTTACAAAGCTAATTTTTGCAATGATTGTGACAATGTGAGCAGGAAAGCAAAATAGATTGCGTGTGTGTATGTGTGTTTGTATGTGCACGTATGTGTAGTTCTGAGGATTGAACCTAGAGCCTCACGGATGCTAGGCAAGCACTTTACCATTTAGCTACATCCTGAGCCTTAAAATAGGTCTTTAAAAAATCAGATATTTATGTTTTTTTAAATTATCATTAGGCTTTTTTTTAATTTTTAGAGATTGTGGCTCTATAAATCATGATAATCTACATGCTGTATTTAACACATTTTCTATTTGTATACTTATATTAGCTACATATGCCCAAGCTAAATTTAATTTATGGTTTTTCAAAAAATATGCTATAAAAAGGAAGTGCTGTGGGTCCATATGCCCAAGCTAACTTAAAATTAAGCATTTTCCAAAAATGTGCCATAAAAAGACAGTGCTATGAGTAGTTGATTACAACATTTATTTAAACAAGAGTGTGAGTTAATTTGAAAAATGTGCTACTGAAAATTACTTTAGTGTGAGCTCTGTATAGCTCTTTCCCTCAGCATTTTTCATTCTTTGGCTTTAATGGCAGGTTTATTGGCATTTCCAGCAGTAATTCTTGCCATTTATCTATATATTTTACTTAAAAATCAAATATATTTTAACAGTCTAAAGTATAAAATCCACTCTTATCTGTGGTTTCACTTTCTGTGGTCATCTGCTGTTCAAAATACAAAAATATCTGTCATCAGAAGTTCAGCAGTGGCCCAGTGCCATGCCAGAGTGCCGCCGGCAGGGTTCCCCAGGCTTAATCTCCTTACAAGGCATTGCACCTGCCTCACCTCATCAGGAAGAGGAGCACAGCGCCGTGAGGTATTTTAAGAGAGGGAACCACACCCACACAACTTTTATTACAGTACATTATTAAAATTGTTTTCCTTTGTTATTGGTTATTGTTAATCTCTTACTGTGCCCATTTTATAGATTAAATATAATCCTAAATTTGTACGTATACATTACTGAAATGATTAGAGGAATTTTCATCATGACTCCTCTTTCAAGTCATTCATTTCTAGATACACTAACCAACAAAGACAAGTATATATAGCAACTTTTACATTATAAACCTTAGACTCACTTCAAGTCATAAAGATAGCAGTGTGGTTGGTTATGGTTGAATCAGAGAACAGTGGGATTTTTGCTTTTGAATTAATTTTTTAAAGAAGTTAGCGTGTGTGGGTAAAGGAAGTAGAAGAAATTATCTTCTGGCGTATTTTCTTCAGCAGGGATTCATTTTTGCTGGGTGAAGGGATAGGCTCTTTTGCTACTTCTCGGGACATCAGCCAACCCTTTGTATTGATCTTTTTCAAAGAATGGAAGTAGGAACTGACTAAAGGGATAACAGCTTCTAGCTAAGAGGAGCGATTCGTTAGGTTAATCAGTATATTGTCTTCTTTTGTGTGTCTGCTCTATGGGGTGCTGTGTTGCTCAGATTTTTGTCCTTGTGAGCAAATATTTAATAGAGTCAATTTAGAAAAGGAAAGATGTATTTTGGCTCGTGGTTTCAGAAGTTTCAGTCCACGGTCAGCTAGCTCCAGGGCAGAAACATGGTAATAAGGGTGGAGTGGAGGAAAGCTGCTTACCCCTCAGCAGCTAGAAAGCAGAGCGTGAGCCTGAGAAAAGTATACCCTTCAAAGTCACATCCCCAGTGACCTTGGTCCTCTAGTTAGCCCCATCTCCCAACTGCAGATTCAGCTATAACCTTATCAATGGATTAATCCATTGGAATTAATCCATTGGAATTAATCCATGCTAAATTATTTTTAATGACAGGGAATTGATATGGAAAAAAGCTCATAGGTGTTTTGTGCACAAGCTGATCCTTACTCCACAGAGCAGCACAACTATGGTTCTGTGAGCAGGGCTCACTATAACAGGATATATTGGTTAGAGTATGATCTTGAAACCCTTGATGCTTCCACTTTTTGGAAAAATTATTGTAATGCATTTTTCTAGTGTAGTGACTTTTGCACGTTCTCTTTCAGTCTTTGGCACCATTGGCTGTACCTCCTCCTGTTTGTCCAGTTCCTATTTCATTTAATGGATTTAATAAGCACTTCTAGGACTCTATGTTATTTATCTGCAACCTTTAAGACTAATTAGCTACTGTGATTATAACATTGACATGGTTCAAGTTATGCAAAACACACTTAAAACTAAACTTGTAATAAAGTTGGATGAAATCTATTTATAAAGGATGTTGCTTTTAATTGATAACCTTACATAAAAGCTCCGATTTGATAAAGCTACATTTCAGGTAATAACCTTGATTTTATGCTTCATTGAATTTTGGCTCCTGTCCTCCAAGGATCACTGACTTCTTTGTGCATTTATACCATCATATTGGTAATGTTATTACTAATGTCATTCAGCCAGTCATAAGGTGGAAGTAGCATTAATTGCAAATTATAGCTTCAACATAAAACCAATGAACTTGGGTGAGCTTTTAATTTCCGTGTCTTGTCACTTTGATTCATACTGCATCTTGCTTTTTAACTGCTGCCATGAACCCCATGTGAGTTTCTCTGCAGTATATTTTTTCATGGCATTTTCAGACAGTCAAGAGAGTCAAGCAGTATAGAACCCAGCAGGGTATGTGTTGTTGTGTCATTAATTGCATACCTCTGTGCCAGTGAGGAAGGAGGCCAGAGGCAGATTGTCTTTTACCCCCTGAGAAGTATGATAATAGCTTGAGAGTGCACTTCCTGGAGTATTTCTCTGTGATTATAAAACACAAGTGAAGAGGCTTGTTAGAAAGAAAGAGAAAAATGAGGAATATTGTTAAATTGCCTCTTAGATTAAGAGTAATAACACAGCTGGTCCATTGGCACTAGTGTGATGGAAATACAGTATGTTTCTGCTGTTGATCAGGTCTCAAGACTGAGTTCTGAGTTGGATCTGTTTTGTTTCTAGATCCTAGTGTGTGGACGAATGCGGTATTGGGAGGCTGAGGGCTCTTATTGACATCGTAGCAGATCTGGAGGCATGGACTCTTCTCCATCCTATGTCACCCTTTAAAGTATCTAGCAAGTTGGGTTTTTTTCTATCCATGAACATTTTTGCTTCTAGGCATTTAAATTCCTCCTACCAGTGTGAAGTCACTTATTCAAAACTAAAAAATTGTTGCAGCATAATAGAAAAGGTCCTTGACCAGACTTTTAGTTTCAGTTCTACCATTTCTTATTTGCTATTTGATTTGAATGCGTCTTGTGGCCTCTTGGAGCTTTTCTTTTTCTGTGTATAATACAGGAAGATAATTTTGTTTGTAGTCTGCAGCTTTTTTGCAGCTCACATGACTGTTTTGCTTTGTTATTTATGCCACTCTATATAGATAAGAACAACTGTTACCATTACTTGTCTTTCAGTGATTATTTTGTACAAAATATATGATATCCCCAAATCCAGATGCAAGAGAAGAGCAATCTAATTCTGTTCATTTGTAAATGTTCCTTTTCCATGAAACTCTTGATGAACATGATAAACTTTACCCATATGACATCTCAGTGTTCTTAATGTCTTTATTGCAAGAGGAAAATGCTAAATCTCTGGAGACATTTCTCTAGAAAGTGTTTATATGTGGAAAGTGAACATATACAAGCTGAATGAGGTGTGAGCATAATTGGGGAGCTGTCTGAGGCATGCATGTAGTGACATCTCATTAAAAAGTAAGTTTTCTTTCTACCTGGGGTGTTAAAGCTTTATGAACACCAGAGTTTGAAAACATTTAACAAAAAAAGCCAAATGCTTAAGGGACTTATTATAAGACTCAACAGTGCCATTAATTTCCATGTATACTTTAAATTGCTAGAGTAAAATAATGTATTCAGCAAGGAAGCAAGTTTCTGCTTCCTCCCATGAGTCTCCTTGATTGTGCAATTGGTATCTTATTCTTTAATTAAACTTGTCCACAGATAGGATCAGCTAAAGTGTTTACTGTATAAATAGTTTTCGATCCCAGCGTGCAAGCTTAAAACTGTGGTAAAAAGAGTTTGCCATCTGTTAAAAACTAAAACATGTGGTGTGCTGTTGCATAAAAATAAACTGTGCATTATTCATACAAGAGATCACAACACATATCATACCTATGGGAATGACAATAATCTGTGATGTTTTGGAATGTCACCACCTTCTCTCTAAGTGACAGTATGTTCAGTAATGCATTTTGTTAAACAACATAATAATCTATAAACATTGTAAAATTAACACATGTATTTTTATTCAAGTGAAATAGATTTTTTTGAATATGCTCTATTGATCAGAAATGACAATATTTTTACTTTTTGATATGTTTAGATTTCATTGTTTCTGTGTTTTATTTTCAAGTCTTTTTTTTTTCTCTCTCTCTCTGTTCTAAAATTTCATGACTTATTTAAGCTAGGATTTTAACCATTCTTCTCTGCACTGCCTTCCTCAGTCCTGTGACTTCTCTTCTGGTCAGTGCTTTATCTCCAGAGGACTGTGCCACCCCTCTGCCTTGTCTTTTCAATTATGTGTACTTATTCCAAGACATACTGCCTGAAACACGAGTTGTTTATTGTCACTCATTAAAGCCAACAGTAATAACCACAATATCTGAAAGCAAAGTCTTAACTTCCTCAGAATATTTTTCAAGGAATGTATCCTTGAGCCATCACCATCCCTGCCCCAGCACCCTAGGAAATGCCACCAAAGTTTTCACAAATCCCTGAATTTAACCTCCTTCCTATTTCTGCCTCCACACTTTCTTTTCTTTGGAATAGTTTTCCCGGCCTCACACACCCTAAATTACATCTGTGCTTTAAGATTCACCTCAAATGCCAGCACCTTCCCAAATTCTTTCCTGTTGTCCAGTTAGAAGTGACACCATGTTTCTTTATGTTCCCCAACCACTGTCCAATTCTTATTTTGTTTGATAATCTTTAACTTTCTCTTCTAGTCATTAATTTTTTTCCATCGTCCCATTTTCTAACATCTCAAATATTTGAGGATGATGATTATTGTATTTTCTACAAAAGTTGTGAGGCTCTCAAAAAATACGTACAAAAATGGTTTGAAAAGTATTATACATATTGGTTTGGAGAATCTATAATTACCAAATTAGCATAATGGACAAATTTAGATTAATTAGTCAGCAAATATTATATTTCCCCCCATATTACATTGGTTCTGAATTTTCTAAAATGGTTTCAGTACTCTTCTATTCAGTGATTCTTAGTGGACAATTGAATCTCACAAAATTATGTGGGATGTTCTGATTCATTTGTTTCAGACAAAGCAATTGCAATCTTTGGACTTTGTTTAGATTCTGCTTGAGGTTAGCAAACTAAAAATACAAATTCTTAAGATAATCATAGAAGTATAAACAGTGACTATCCAATGAAAGAATTCAACTATGATATTCAGAATTATTTGTAGCTTTTTAGATATAGTAATATTATGGTTATGGATTTTTAGTTTTTCCACATCCTTACCAACATGTGATATGCTCAATATTTTTAACTTTAATCATTTTAATAAGTGAGTAGTGTGTATCTCATTTTGGTTTAAACTTGGATTTTCCTAAAGACAAATGATTCTGAGTGTCTTTCATGGACTTATTTCTCATTATATTTCATCTTTGTGAAGCATCTGTTCAAATGTTGCCTTTTTTTTTTTAAATTGGGTTGTTTGTTTTTTTTATTCTTGAGTTTGGAAACTTCTTCATATATTAATTTAAAAGACTTTTGTTATATACATAACTTGCATTTACTCACAGTATCTGACTTTTCATTTGCTTAATAACATTGGATTTTTTTTTCATTTTGATGAATTCTAGTTTATGAATCTGTCCTTATGTAGATCATGCTTATAGAATCATGTCCAAGAGATCTTTGCATAACCCTGAAGATTATTCTCATATTTTTCCTGGAAATATTATAGTTTCATGTTATAAATTTAAATCTGTGTTCCTTTTTTTATGTTCAATAGCAAAGGTGTGATTGCAGTTCATTGTAATAAATGGATATCCAATTGTCTAGCAACATTTTACTGGAAAAGACTTCTTTTTTCCACTGAATTACTTTTGTACATTTGTTCAAAATTAGTTTTCAACATATAGATATGTAAGTATTTTAGAACTCTTTTCACTTCCTTTCATTTGTTTTCTTTTCTCAACACTGTCTTGACTACCTTTATAAGAAGTCTTGAAATCAGAATGTTAGTCTTACAGCTTTTTTTCACATTTCTGTGTGGAGGGGCATGGTAAAGGACTTTTCTATTTCCATATAAGTTTTAGAATCAGTTTGTCGATTTTTATCAGTTAAAAGGAAATGCCTGCTGTGATTTTGATTATGTTTGAAGAGCATCTATATATTTAGGAAGAAATGACAAATTTGTTGTGTCAGATCTTCTAATCCATGAATATTGTAGGTCTTTCCATTTATTTAGATCTTTCAAAAATTCACCAGTGTTTTATAGTTTTTCACATACAAGTCTTTCGCAACTTTTATCTCTAAATACATCATATTTTGAATGCTACTGTAAGTGGTATTACTCTAATTTTAATGTATTTTTATCTGCTACTAGTGTGTGGAAATAAAATTGTTTTTTCTATATCGATCTTGCATTCTACAACCTTGATAAACTGACTTATTTTCAAGTAAATGTTTAATATATTCTATGAGATTTTCTACAAAGTTATTCATGTCATCTGAGAATAAAGATAGCTTTACTCTTCCTTTCCAATTAAGATGCTTTTTAAAGATTTCATTTTCCTGCTTGATTCAGTGGCTACAAGGTATAAAAGTGGCTATCTTTGTCGTATTCCTGATCTTCGGTGTATAGGGGTAATTCAGTCTTACACAGTGCAGTATTATTTTAGCTCTAGAATTTTTGTAGATGCACTCAATCAGATTGAGATAGTTTCCTTGTATTTCAGCACAGATTTGAGTCTTTATTAGGAAAGGGTTTTGGATGTAGTCGAAGGTTCTTCTGTGTCTAATGAAATGATCGTGTAGTTTTTTATTTTTACTGTATTAGTATGATAAGTTACATTAATTTATTTCAAAGTTAAACCATACACATTTATAATAATATATATAATATAATAATATATATAATCTTATAGTATGTTTTTCTTTAAATATATTGACTGGCTCAATTTGCTAAAACCTTATTTGGAATTTTGTACATCTGTGTTCATAAGGGATAGCAGTTTGTAGTTTTCTTTTTATATAATGTGTTTTCCTAGTTTGGTCTCATAATAATGTTGACTGCATAGAATGAATTGAAAAAAATATTTCTTCTTCAAAAATATATCTTTAAAAGTTTGGGAAGAATTTACTAGTGAATATGACTGAGCTTAGAGTTTTCTTTGTGAAAGATTTTTAACTACAAATTTAATTTCTTGAATTGATATGGGATATTTGGGTTATTTCATCTTGATAACCTTTGATATTATGTCTTTCAGTAATTGTGTTTATTTCACCTAATTTGTTGAATTAATTAGCATAACATTTTTCATGATATTCTCTTATTATCCTCTTCCTTATGATAGAATTTATAGTGATACCACCTAATTCATTCCTGATGTTGATTATTTGTGTATAGTTTCTTCTTTTCTTCATCTGTCTGTGTGCTGTTTAAACTGGATTGTCAGCTTGATTGTCTTGAGAACTACGTAGCAGATTAGTAGAGCACACTTCTTTGTCAATATCTGGGTATGTTCAGGAGAGTCATGGAGCTGTGACTTTGGGAATTTTATTGATTCCTTTGCCATTTCCCTCTACTGATGTTCCCCTACTCTGCTTTCTGACCACCAAGAAATAAGCAGCTTTCCTGTACACTTTCTCCTGATGTTTCTGCCTTGGATTAAATCCTCTGGAGCCACAAGTCAAGTAAAATTCTGCTCCTTTAAGGTGTAGATGTCAAGTGTTTGTCCCAGCAATGGGAAAGCTGACCAAGGCAATCTGATACCATTTTATCAATTTTATTTGTCTTCTCTCAAAATCAGCTTTAATTTTGTTGACTTTATTATTTTTCTGCTTTCTAGATTATTGATATCTACACCTTTTTTGTTTCTGTTCTTCAGCTTGAATTAGGTTTATTTTTCTTTTTTTTTTTAAGATAGAAGCTTAAAGTATTCTGTGTGCACTTGTAAAGCTGTGTGTTTTACTGTTATTGCGGAAAGTGTTCTAGAAATTTAGATTAGGTCAAGATGCTTTATACTATTGTTTAAATCTTTGTCAGGCATGTCCAACCTCAGCTCATCTTTCTTCTTCTTTCCTTTGCCTTCTTTTTTTTTTTTTTGAGTAGAGGAATTGGGCTACATATAAAGTATATAGTATATTTAATGTGTATATATAGTAGAACATATATACATGTATAGAGAATGTAATGATTATATATATATATGTAATTTTTACTCTATAACATTAAGAAAAGGTGGGCGTCAGTTTGGGTGCACCTGTTCTACTTCATTTCGAATATTATTCTTTACTTCTTGCATCAGTTAATGTGTGATGGAAATTATCAAGTTCTCTGATGGATTTGTAGATTTTTGTGTTCTCTTTATAGTTCTATCAGCTTTGTTTCATGTATTTTAAAAGTCTGTTACTAGATAAACACCTAGATTTATGTTCTATTAGAAATAGACTCCATCATTATGAAAAAATCTTCTTTTGGACTGATCATATTATTTGGCCAGAAATGTACTTTGAAATTCACATAGGCACTCCAGCTTTCCTTTTGTTATTATTAAGATGCCATATCATTTTTTATCCATTTGCCTTTAACCTATTTGTGTCTTTATGTTTGAGGTGTATTTCTTGTAATCAGCATTCATTTGGGTTTGTATTTTCATCCAAGCTGAAATTCTTCGCCTTTTAATTTAGATATCTAATTGGGGTGTTTACATATATTGTAACTATTGATATAATTAGGATTAAATCTATCGTTTTACTGATTCCTTTTTGTCCCATCTCTTCTCTGTTTCATTGTTATCTTTCTCTGCCTTCCTCCAGATTAATTGAATAATTTTTATGGTTCTAGTATTTCTTCCATGTTGAATTACTATTTAAACTGATTAAGCAATGAGAAATAAAACATATTTACTGAAACAATCTTTTTGTGTGTATGTGTGTACAACCATATGATACAATTTTCCTTTTGCCTAAACAATGACCTTGAACATCTTGTAGTGCAGATCTACTTTTGATAAATTCTTTCAACTTTGTTATATCTGAAAATACCTCATTTCTCCTTTGTTTTTACTAGATATTTTTGCTAAATGCAAATTTCTCAGCTGACTTTTCTTCTGTTAACACTTTAAAAATGTTTTTCTACTCTTTTTTCCTCCTTTTTTTCTGATAAGAAACCTAACTTCCTTATTTTTGTTTCTTTGTATTTGACATGACTATTCTTCCTATGATTTTTTTATTAGTACATGTTTGCAGTACGTGAAATTTATATTCATCTTGGGGAGCAGGTATATGTACATAACACAATTCGTTTCTTTTTTTAATCCCATTCCCCTTTCCACTCACCTCTCTCCTTCTGCCTCTAAATCCTCTTTCCCCATTTTCATTCTTGTTATTATTCTTAGCTCACATTTATGACATATATAATATTTACATTCACTGTGGTTATTAGGTTACTGTACATGGCATATCTTAATTCTTCTTTCTTCCCCTCTCCCCTTCCCTTGCCCTTGGTCTCTTGGACCAGTCCCCATTGGAAAGAGATCTATTCCTTTATTTCTTTCTGTCAACCCTTTATTTTACTCTTTGTTAGTACTTTGCCTTATTCAAATGAGAGATACCATATGCAACTTAAGCTTGTGTATCTGATTTATTTCCCTCAACATTCTATTTTCCAGGAGTATCCATTTCCTACAAATGTCTCGAACTTATCCTTTATAGCTGAATAGTATTTCATTATGTATAGATATCACACTTCTGTCGATGGGCATACAGGCTGTTTCTAGGACTAGCTATTATTGTGCTGCTATAGCCATGGATATGCATGTATTGCTGTAATATGTCTTTTTTAAATCATTGGTTTGGAGAAACTTGATTTTTATCTCTGGAAGTTATTTCCCTGCATTCCCTGTAAAGTTTCTTGTAAATTAGTGGTTCTGAACCTTTTTCGCAGCAGGAACTATTTTTGTAGAAGACAATTTTTCTACAGACCAAGGGGAGAGAGTTTCAGAACAATTCCAGTGTGTTACGTTTATGTGTACTTTATTTCTATTATTAGTATCTTGGAATATATAATGAAATAATTTACAGCTCACTTTAATGGAGAATCAGTGGGAGACCTGAGCTTGCTTTCCTGAAACTAGGCAGTCGCATCTCATGGTGATGGGAGACAATGACACCCACAGTATGTTGCTTATGTCCAGTTTAATTTGTACTTTCATTTTGGTTATTGTTACTGCAGAAAACCCTGCTTCACAAAGATAGGATGTTGAAAATGGAACCAAGCTTTTCAGTGCTTTTGTAGCAATCTCAGGATATTCTGCATTGACTTTAATCCAGAACATATGAAGATTTGATGTTGTCTCAGATGTACATTTAAAGCCACTGCCATTTGTGGTCTCAAGGAGTTGATCCACTTCTAGCATGGCCAAAGTTGATTCACCTAACTTATTCACAAATGGGTCATGGATCCATTCTTTCCAAGTTCAAGGGTGTTTTGTGTTTGAGAAATAATACTCAAACTCTTTTGCAAGTTGAGGTAAGTGATCATGCATCAGCTGAGAGAAAGAAGGCCCTGGCTCAAAATCTCTGCTAATGTTTGAAACATGACAAAATTTCCAATGTTCACTCCTGCCCCCATAATTACAGTTTGACTTTGAATGCATCCACTCTATCTACTGACTTGAACACAGTTGTCATTCATTCTGCAGGTTGAACATATTACATGAGTATGCATGTTTTGCAACCCATTCTGTGTCACTGAAATATGCTGTCAGTTGTGACTACCTTTCTAAAAGAAATTTCTGGAGCAGCTCTCATGCTTCAAAAACTCTGCTCAGTGATCTACCTTTAGAAAGCCATCTCACTTCTTTTTATAAGAAAAGACGTGTTTTCTGCATCCATCTCCTTCTAGAGGTACATGAATAGACATGAGTTAAGGGTATATGCTTTAATATGGTTGATAATTTTAACCATGTCCTGCAAAACATTGTTAAGTTCTGGTGACACCTTTTGGCTAATCAGCATCTCTGATTAGATGACATAGTGCATAGACTCACATTCAGAAGTGACCTCTTTGACCTAATTAATGAAACCAGAAAGCCATCCAGTCATGGCAGCCATTCTGACCATGTATATACTGACACAAAATGCCTATTCAGTTTTTCTGATATGTAATCATTCAAAGACTTGAATAGTTCTGCAACTGTTAGTTGGTAACGAAAGTGCACATAATATATCCTTATCCTCCTGAAAAATATATCACACAAAAGCAAGCATTGTTGCTTTGTTTTCATCCTGGATTGCATATATCCTCTGCTGTTTTATCAATTCATCTACCTCTGGTGCTATGCAAAAGAGAAACACTTGCCATCTTTTGAACTGCATCTTCTAAAAGTTCACAACAAATGTTTTAAGCAGCAGTAGGATTAACTGGTCACAAATAGTAAAGGGCATCTTAGCTTTAGCAATGCAGTTAGCTACTAACAATGATACTTTCCGTGAATACATATTTGATGATGTAGTAGCCTTCAAGGACTACTTCTATTCTTCATGTTCACATTCATGATTTTTTTTTTTCTGAAAAAAAATTAAAACTTCAAAGTCTTGTCTTTAAAGGCAAGGTGCTTGGTTTCCATGTGCCAAAGCAGTTTTGAAGGTTTCCTGACTTCTTTGGATAGCTGTTTGCCACATATTATATAAAGTGGGCTTTGAAAATGTGAACCACCTACTGAAATGAATCTGTAATTTAAGTAGGATTCTGTCTTAAGTAATGTTTTCTTTTAAATGCAGCAATCATAGAGTCATCTGCTGTCTCATCTTTGGGTCTTTCTCCCTTCTCATAGAAGCTCTCCAGTGACATCTCTTTTACTCATTTAGTCTAGGATTAACTCATGGGCTTACCAAAACTTTGAATGAAACAAGTGTAGAATGTGAGAAAGAGGTGCCAACTGAAGTGGTAAATAAAATAATGGGTGGGCCATACATAGACATTAAAATATGTTAATTCTGACTAAATGCTTGCCACCAGAAACAGCTGTACAATTGAACTTCTTGCCTCTGTAAAACCTGCCATCAGATGCAATCTAATTGCCACTTGCCACTCAATAAGGTTGATATGAGTCTGCAAGCAGTTGATTTTCATGATCTCTGTGTAGTCAAACTTTTCTGCTAATGTTAATCTGTATTTGTAGCTATTCCCCAACACTAGCATCACTGCCTTAGCTCCACCTCAGATTATCAGGCATTAGATTCTCATAAGGAGCATATAACCCAAATGCCTTGTGTGCACATTCCACAGCAGGGTTTGTGCTCCTATGATAATCTAATGCTACTGATGATTTGACAGGGGTAGAGCTCAGATGATAATGAAAGAAGCAGCAAGGAGCAACTGTGAATGCAAGTGAAGGTTTGATTGCTCACCCACCACCCTCCTTGTGCTGTGCATTCCTGTTCCTAACAGTCCACACATGGTACTGGTATATGACCCAGTAGTTGGAGACACTTGTTGTAAACTATTGTCTCATATGTTATATGGAAACATTAAGAAATTTGATTTTATTTTTAGATCCTAATGTTACGATTTGAAGGCAGTATTCCCTTCTTCTGTATTGTTATTTTTCTCTATCTATTCCAGAAAGTAAATGGCTTTTTTCAATTATCAAGTTATAAGTTTATCTTTCCAGTATTGATGCATAATTACATTAATCATTGAGAAACCCACCATTTAAACTTATGTTTTCACTATATTAAAACATCAAAAATAGCTTGTCTGTCACTTTATCATCCTGCTGTTGCCCAAATAAACTCAACTATTTCTCATTCCCTGGAGACTGAGATCTTTGTGGTTGGGTGGATCACTGAAAGTTTATGGACGTTCACCTCAATTTTGTCTGCCAACACTCTTATAAGCTAAGATCAATAATTTCTGCAATACTAGGTCTTCATTCTCATAGTACAAGAAGAAGCTCTAAAGGCATTCATGGATTTCTCTCATTGTGATGATCAAATTGGGTTCAATGAAATCTAGGTTGATACCTAAAACACATGCATCCCATGCAATTTCTATGGTTTTTTTTTATAATAATGAAAGACAGTTAATATCAATGCTGCTAATCAAACATATAGAGCCTGTTGATATCTGAACAAATAAATAAAAATAAGATAGTATCTGAAACTAAGCTTTAAATGCCTAAATAATTTATTCATATAATACATCCTGTCATTAAGGTATCTGACATGTTGCACAGCAGAGGCCTGTAGCTATTTTATTTCTTACTGGGGCTTGAGAGCATCTATTTTGCTTAAGGTTCCCATGGAGATGCTGACGTGCAGTCAAGCTTGGAAATTGTTTCATTTGACATTATAGGAAATCATCATTTTAAAGAAACATATTTAAAGATGACTTTAAATACCTTTAAGCATCATTTAATCAAAATTAACAAAATTTGATACACTTCTAAGATTCTGCATTCATATCTTTTTAAATGTATGCTGTACATAACTTAGATTAGAGACTAGGAGGCTCCTTTCAGTGAACACTCATATTATTCAGTGATGCTTTTGAAGGCTATTGAAATATGTAGCCCTATTTACCCTTATACATTTTACACAGATTGCAGTGCTACTTGAGCTGGAATTCTCTCAGGTGGTTTTTGTTTCTTGTTCAGGATGTTAGTTGTGTCTACTGCTGAGTGCATACTTCGTTGGCAACCTTCACTCTTTCTGCTTTTTATTTTTTGGTTCTGGGGATTGAACCCAGAGCTTCTTTCATGCTAAGCATGTGCTCCACCACAGAACTACACCTTCACCCCTCCTTGTTTTTTAATTTGTTACTTGTAGTAAGTCAAGGATTAAGGAATTAGATGATCAAGATTCTTAGAATTGTGTCTGAAGGAAAATTTTAGGAGGTGGCTATTCTCTCACAGCATCGTGTGCCTGGAGATGACATCCATGGTGCTTAAAGTGGCTGTTGGTAAGATTGTGAACCGCTTTGGCACTGAAGGGGTTTCTGTTGTATATAAAAAACACATCACTTAGCATCTCTGAAATTTCTAATTTAACATATGGGGTCACATCTGTTAAAGGATTATTACTCTAGAAGGGGAGTGATGTATAATTTATTAAAATAACCCTATGGGGAGACAGCCAACTCCATTTAATAAACTGAGCTACTTGCTGGCTCCCTGGAATGCTCCCAGCTGAATTTCACATTTCAATCGAGGGGGAAGATGAAAACAATTGCCCTTTATATAATGTTTACTATGTTGTATGAGTTAGCATCTCTCAGCTGAAAAATATTTATGTTAACTGTTCAGTTATACGCTTTGAATATTGAGCTCCTGCTGGTATGTAGTTGATATTTAATTCCAAGGAGAACAAAAGCCCATTATTCCTCAGCTGTAGGAAGCAAGAAAGGGTGCACATTCTCTTCTCCCACCAGTCTACAGCAGAAGCTGGCAGGTAAGAGCATCTCCCTAGAATGGCTCCAAATAACTCCTTCACCCAGTAATACCTCAGAAGTAAGTAGCCTTAGGGGAAAAAAGCCTCAGAAGGGGTTGCTTCTGGATCACACACATTAATTTTCTTTTCTCACGTTGCAATAATACAAACAAAGGTTTTTGCCACAAGCATTTCTATGGCTGTCTGCTGATTTTGTTTCTCAGCAGCAGATAACATGACTGTCTCTCAGTGTGATAGCAGATTTCTTTCAAACCCCAGTGTGAGGCATAGTGGTAGAAAAGGCCTCACACATTTCCCACTTCTAAATGAAAGAGAAAAGAACTGAGGGTTCCTGCCCATGTCCCCTGCCTGTGTCCTGCAGGAATACTGGCAGATGCAGGCTTGCTTGTCCTGTGTGTAGCTGAGAGGATTTCACCACCAATCCTAATAGAGGACTCCTGAAGATTTTGCTCCATTTTTTTCCCATCTTTTTATCATTTGCTTTAATTCATACAATTACCTCACTGTTAGACACATTTGAATACAGATTTTTCCTTATATTACAGTGTATCAGTGAGTTAAAAGCAAATTTAACTTCCAGTTTTAATATAGGAAGATTAAGATATGAAGTGGGATTTGTCTTTGGTTAACTGTTCACTGCTATGAATAATGCAGTAAAATTGCTTTGCAAAAAAGCTTCTGCGTGCTTCTAAAATCTTTTTCTTCAATATCTTACTTTGTCCTTCTGTTTCCTTACCTTAAATAATTTTTCTTTTTAGTTTGTCTTTCATCAAGTTCTACCTTTAGATAACTACTATGACAAAAATAAGTCTTTCATGTTTTGTGTGTTCCTGTTTGAAAACTTATAGAAGTTGAGTATCCCTTATCTGAGGTGCTTGGGACTAGAAGTTTATGGATTTCAGATTTTTTTATTTTGGAATATTTTTAAAGATGTTGTGAGATATTTTGATGATGAGACTCAAGTCTAGATATGAAGTTCATTTATGTTTTACAGACTTGTTATGCATAGCTTGAAGGCAACTTTATGCAATTGTTAAATAATTTTATGCATGAGACAAAATTAGTGTATTGAACAATCAGACTTATGACATCATGTGATATTCAATAAGTTTTAGATTTTGGAGCATTTCAGATTTTGGATTTTTAGATTGGAATGTTCAACTTATAATAGAGTTTGGAGAACAAAGAAGTATGGTGTGGCTCCTTGCTCTGTAGTCCTTTTCTGACTCAGGAAATACAAACTGGTTGCATGTATAGCATGGTAAAGTGATTAGGTGCCCACAGTCTCTTCAGAGATGTTATGGTTTATTTTTAGATGAGCCTCTGAAGCCTCACCCAGTCATAGGCCAGGCTTTTGAAAGTTATGAGGGCATGATAGCTGACTTGCTGTTAGGACGTGGGGCCTGGTCAGAAGAGGCAGGTCACAGGGGCCTGACCAGGAAAGATGTATGCCCCTTTCTGACTCCTCTCCTCACTCTCTGCTTCCTGGCTGCCTTGAGGTGAGCTGCTTTCTTCCATCACACCCTTCTGCCATGTCCCTCTGTTATACTCTTTCTTGTTTTGGACCTATTAACCATGGACTGAAATATGAGCCAAAATAAACCTTTCCTCTCTTAAGTTGCAAGTGTCGGGTATTGTGCCTTCGCAGTAAGAAAAGTGACTAAGACACAGAGTCGTATTTGACCATAGAACAAATCTGACATCTTTAAAAAAATTCCTCAAACATTTACTAGTGAGGTAGGTCATACATATTTCCCATATAATTAAAGAGGAAAATTTTAAAGTAAGTAAAAGAAGTTACTCTACGTGGAAGCCAGAGCTAACTTCAGTGTGATGCTTCATGCTCCATGAGTATCCTTTAGGGTGACTAGGAGAGGGGTCCTACATTAGCCCGATTTCATTGTTGGAAACACAGAGGCTCAGTGAGGATGAACAAGTCACTCCAGAAGTAGCAGCACTACAGGCTGGTGTCCAGACTCACACTGATTTTTCTACTAAGCCAAGGTGTATCTGAATAATGTATAAATACAGTGTGTTTGATGCACAAAATGAAGGAAAATTACTGTGGTTATTTAACTACCTTTATCCTTAGAGACAAGTAATACAAAGTTCAGCTACTTTCTTTCTACAACATAATACTTACACTAATACTTAATTCCATCTGTCACCACACTCAAAGCCTTTCAGAACACCCTAGGTTCTTAACTTCTGGGCTAGGTGCCAGAGAAGAACACAGTCCTGAGGAGCCTTGATTTGCAGTCTGCTGGGGACAACCCCAAGCTCTAGTCTTGGCTTCTGCTCTTCATAGTGCTTACAGCCTGGGTGAGTCACATATGTAGTAGAGTAAGTGCTCAATAAACATTAATTTATGATTATAAGCCAAGAATTTATGAAGTTCTGTGACATTACCTATAATCCCAGCTACTCAGGAAGCCAAGTCAGGAGGATTTCTTTAGCCTAGTAGTTCAAGGCCAACCTGAGCAACATAACAAGACTCCATCTCCAAAATAAAATAATCAAAATTCATTATATGCATAAATGAAAACATCAAAATGAAACTTGTTATTTTGTACAATGAGTATGAACTAATAGAATCACTGAAAGAAAATAAGGAATTTGATAAGACATTAAGCAGTGACTCAGAGCATAAAACCAAGCTGTTTTGTCAAGTTTGTGTATTCTACTAAAAGTAGCTGAAGTTTGCAATTCAAAGACTTAATGGTTAGTTGTGCCTAGTGTTCTGCCATTTGTGTCCTAAACTGCCAAATATGTAGAAAAATTTAAATGGAATAAGAATAAAGTAAATATCAGTGCCCTCCATGGGGGGCCCTCTCATGGGGATTATCTGAAATTGACGTTGTTTTCTTGTCTGCCTCCTTTGCCACCCTCCCCCATTATTGTTCACTGAACCCTTAGATGGATACTTCTTTTTTTTTTTCTTTTCTTTTTTTTTGGTACCAGAGATCGAACTCAGGTCCTTACGCTCGCAAGGCAAGCGGCGGAACCACTGAGCTAACTCCCGGCCCAGATGGGTACTTCTTTTAAGTAAAGCTGCCTGATTCATTGTCTATCTTGGTTGCTTATACTTTTCTGATGTTTTTAGGTGGTTTGAGATGCCTAAATTACACATCAATATTGTCATCTCTGTCTAGAATGTGTTTCTTCATTTATTCCTGGACAGCTCTGTACCTTCAGAAGCATAGCTTGAACACTTCCTATAGGAAGAGCCACATGCTAACTGCTGGATATAAATTATGAGTATAACACAGTTTTTTCTCATAAGAGTAAGACGCAGTTATTTCTCATAGAAATGAACAATCTGGCAAGGAGTGGAGGTGGGAAGTGATAGGGAGAGCATAAGTGAGTGCTATGCGTTCAGCCAATTTAAATGCAGTCTGAAGCGTTTATTGTTTCTAGAAAGGAAATGTTACCTTAGCACAGGAAAGATGTTTCTTATGCATGAAGATTTTGTAGATGACTTGATAGAGGAAATGGCACTGAAACTAGGACTCAGACGTTTAAATAGAGGACTCACTGGTAGAAATCATGGATGGGGTTCCCCAGGCAGAGAAAACATCATGAGAAAAAAAGTCATGCTAAGGGAAGCCATGCAGAGGGTCACTGATTCAGCTCCTATCCTGGGCTACCATTTTGATATAATTTTATATGGCTAATTAAGTATAAAATTTCTCCCTCCCTCTCCCTCTCTGTATGTATGTGTGTTTATGAATTTCTCCCATCAACCCCACCTGAAATGCTATGCTTACTCAAGGGAAATGATGTGCATATGGAGTTTTATTACATTTGCATTTCCTTGAACTAGATTTGCTTCCTTTCAGAAATCAGTCCCTGGTCTCCACTTTCATTTCCTGCTACTCTCTTGTAAAGCATACATTTCTTTTATCCAGACTCTCAACGATGGCATGGATTCTGAGATTTCTTTGACTTTTTTGACATCTGGTGCCCTCTAAACTGATTAGGGGAATCTGAGCACCAAATCCGAGCATTCAACCAGGAGGAGGTTTTTAGCCTTTCACTTCTTAGAAAAATAATGAAAAGGTATGAATTACTGATTGAGATTGAATTACAAAATGAGTAATTTTTCCTCTGTCAAGAATGCTACCTCAAAAAATAAGAACCAAGATATGTCCTGTAAAGGCACATGACCCCAATGATGAATGTAACTGTATTTTATACCTAAAATGGACCAATAACCTTAATGGAAAAAAAAAAAGAATGCTACCTCTACCTGAGCATACTTAAGTCTTCAGTTTCCCAGGAAGGGTGTGCCTCTCCCTCCTGCATAGATTAGTCCAACTCCTAATCCATCATTATAATTATAGGCTGATCAACTGTAATTTTAAAATTTAAAATCTGAAATGCTCAAGATCCAAAATTTTTGAGTTCTGACATTCTTCTATAAATGGAAAATTCCACACCTGACCTCATGCAGTGGATTCTATTCTAAACACAAATGCACTAAGAATATTGTATACAGTTATCTTCAGACTAGTATATGTATACATGTAAATATACATTACTCATAAATGAATTTCATTGTTTAGACTTTGGTCCCATCCCCCAAATAATTTATTTTGCACATGCACATATATCAAAATTTCTATTTACAAAATCTAAAACATTTCTGATCCCAAGCATTTTGGATTCTGAATATTCAACCTGTATTCACATCCTTCTAAATTTAACTATCTGCCGGTATTGTTGTCCCCCAAAAAAGATTCGCCATGGTTTGCAGGTGTTCCCAAAGATCCACTTGTTGATGAATTGTTCCCCAGCTGGTGGCACTACTGAAAGATGATGGAACCTTTAAAACTGTGGCCTCACAGAAAGAAATGAAGTAACTGAGGGTGTGCCCTTGAAGAAATACAGGGATTCTAGCTCCTCCTTTCCTGTTACTGTTTACATCTGCAGGTTCACCCACAAAGCCTCATGTGCTCAAAGGTGGGACTTTTGAAGGGTAATTGACTTGTGAAGCTCTATATGTAAATTTGAAACTAGGAGGTGGGGCCTGGTTGAAAGAGGCAGGTCACTGGGGACCTGACCTAGAAGGGTATACCTCCCTCCGTGGCTCCTGCCTTTTCAATCTGCCTCCCGGCCCCATGACATCAGCAGCTCCCTTTCTAGGTATACCCTTCCACCATGCTGCTTCTGTCTTGAAATCTCTAAAAAACATGAGCCAAATCAACTTCTCTTCCCTTAAGTTATGGTTGTCTCTACCTCACTGTAATAGAAGCCATCTATAAAAAACCAACAGCCAATATCATACTAAATGGTCAAAAACTGAAATCCTTCACACTAAAATCAGGAACAAGACAAGGATGTCCACTATCACCACTCCTGTTCAATATAGTTCTGGAAACATTAGCCAAGGCAATTAGACAAGAGAGAGATATAAAAGGAATAAAGATAGGAAATGAAGAAGTCAAATTGTCATTATTGGCAGATGATATGATGCTCTATATAGAAGATCCCAAGAATGCCACGAAAAGTCTTCTAGACTTAACCAAATTCAGTAGAGTAGCTGGATACAAGGTCAACACACAAAAATCAATACCTTTCCTCTACATGAACAACAGACTCACTGAGACAGAAATAGGGCAAACAATTCCTTTCACAATAGCATCCAAGAAACTGAAATATCTAGGAATCAACCTAACAAAAGAAATCAGAGACCTCCTTGATGAAAACTATAGCACTCTGAAAAGACAGACTAAAGATGGTATCAGAAAATGGAAAGACATCCCCTGCTCCTTGGTAGGAAGGATCAACATAGTGAAAATGGCCATACTTCCAAAACTGCTATATAGATTCAATGCAATCCCAACTGAAATCCCAGCAGCATACTTCATGGACCTTGAGAAAACAATCCAAAAATTCATTTGGAACAAGAAGAGACCCAGAATAACAAAAACAATTCTAGGCAACAGAGACATGGCAGGGGGTATCATAACCCCCAACTTGAAACTATACAACAAAGCTACTGTGATAAAACAGCATGGTACTGGCAAACACGCCTGAGGACTAGTGGAACAGATTAGAAGATGCAGAAACAACGCCAGACACACTCAGCCATCTCATTTTCAACAAAGGAGCCAAACACCCTCACTGGAGGAACGATAGCCTCTTTAATAAATGGTGCTGGAAAAATTGGGCTTCAACTTGCCAAAGATTAAAACTAGACCTATATCTCTCACCATGCACTAAACTAAAATCGAAATGGATTAAAGTTCTAAATATTTAAATAGAAACACTGAACCAGCTGGAACAGAGTTTAGGTAGAACTCTTGAAGACATTGGTGTAGGAAAAGATTTTATGAATAAAACCTCAGTTGCCTGTGAACTAGCACAATCAACAAGTGGGATCTCTTCATATTAAAAAGCTTCTGCACAGCAAGAAAAACCACCAACAGTGTGAAAAGACAAGCCACAATGTGGGAAAAATGTTTCACCTGCTATTCCTCAGACAAAGGTCTACTATCTAGAATCTATAAAGAACTTAAAAAAATCAGACCTCCCAAATTTAAAGACCCAATCGAAAAATGGGCATCTGAAATGAACAGACATTTCTCAGACAAAGCAGTAAAAATGGCAAAAAAAAATATGAAAAAGTGTTCAACATCACTGGTCATTCAAGAGATGCAAATGGAAACAGCGCTGGGATTCCGCCTCCAGAAAGAATGGCTGCTATCATGAAATCAACAAATAACATGCTGGCGGGGCTGTGGGGAAAGAGGAACCTGCTCCACTGCTGGTGGGAGTGTAGTCTGGTGCAACCAGTGTGGAAATCAGTATGGAGATACCTTGAAGAACTAGGACTGGAAGTCCCATTTGACCCAGCTATTCCCCTGCTGGGTATCTTCCCAAAAGAATTAAAAGAATCATAGCACAGTGATATATGTTCACCCATGTTCATAGCAGCACAATTTGTAATAGCTAAAACTTGGAAGCAGCCCAATTGCCCATCAACTGGAGACTGGATCAAGAAAATGTTTTTTTTTTTTTTATAAAATGGAGTACTACTCAGCCATAAAAAATAAGAAATTAGAGACATTTATAGCTAAATGGATGCACATTGAGGCCATACTTTTAAGTGAAATAAATAGGACACACATGTATAAATACCGATTAGTTTCTCTGGTATGATAAACTGAAAGTGTAAATAAGGTCTAAAAGGTGTAATAAATAATGTGAAATAGGGAGATAAGGGGTAAAGAGAAAGAGGAAGTGGGAGGGGTAGGGGAAAGGAAAGAAGGGAATGGAATTAATATGAGAAAATGGAAACAAAGTCTTTGTAAATAGGGAGAGATGGAGGGGTTGAAGGGAGGGCAGGGGAATGGGGAAAAATAAGAACCAAGAGAGATTATGTAAAGATGCAGATTTCCAAAGATGAATATCACTATATTGTATAACTAAAATGTACCAATAAAATAAAATTTTTTTAAAAAGTTATGGTTGTCAGATATTGAGTCCCAGAATCAGGAAAGTGACTAAGACATCTCCCTCTGTTTTTGCTTCCTGGGTGCCACAAAGTGAGCAGCCTCCTCTGCAGTGTGCTCCCACCATGATATGCTGCTTCACCACAGGCCCAAAAGTTAATGAGCCAGCTGACTGTACTAAACTATCTGAAATTGGGCCATTTAAACCATTCCTTTACAAAATTATCACTAGTATTTTCTCACAAAGATTATTACAGATACCTTAAGAAAGCTCCTTTTGAATTCCCAGCTCCCAGTAAAATGTTTATAAGGCAGGGACATGTTTTTTTTGATACTGGAGATTGAACTCAGGACTTCATGCTTGCCAGGTAGGTGCTGTGCTGCTGAGCTAAATCCCTGACCCATGGACATTTTAATATGTGATTGAGTGAATGAATGAAACTTTGAACAAAGTTGATTCCACTCCAGCTTCCTGGAACTCTGTCCATTGTGTATAGGGTCATGTGCTGAGTAATGGCCAATGTTCAAGATTAGGATACTTGGAGGACTGGGTGACTAGAAAGGAAATGGCAGTCAGGAGTAAAAGAGATAGTTGGTAGATCTGAAAAAAATATGTCAGTATCACTGAGGACTGAAGTAGGTCTACAATGGCGTGCTCTGTGTGTGTGTGTGTGTGTGTGTGTGTGTGTGTGTGTGTGTGTGTGCATATGCAGGGAGGAGCCTCTTAAGTGTAATTGAGTTTAAATTACTTCCCAACAGGTTTGAAGAAGGGGTATGTTCAAAACTAGTTTTATTTTATTTTTTTAAATTTCTGTTTTTTACAACCAGTGTTTTCATTCTGTTATCCCTGCAATAACACCTTCACTGAGAATCGCAGGGCTTGTCTTCCCTATAACTTTTTTACTAAATTTCATTTATTAAGATGAAATTTATATACAGTAAAATATAGCTTTTGTAATATACAATAAATATAATTTATTAGTCACAACTAACATAGAACTTAATAATCCCTAAAACCCTCTTTTGCTCTTTGTGGTTAAGCCTGCCTCCACCCCAGGTTCTGGAGTCACTTATCTGTTTTCTATTCCTATCTTTTTCCCTTTTCCAAAATAATGTACAAATGGAATCAATCAGTCACCATTCGTTTGGATTAGGCCTCCTTCTCCTAATATTATGCATTTGAAATCCACCCATGTGGTTGCATGTGTTAGTATTGTTGCTGAATATTATTCCATTGTGTAGATAAACAAGATTATTTTTTCATTCACCAGTTGATGGACTTTGGGTTTTCTCTTTTGGGCTGTTTTTAAAAAATGCTGTAGTGAACACCGGTACACAGGTATTTGCTCATGTTTTCATGACATGTATTGCCAATTCTCTTAGGTAGGCAACTAGGAACAGGACTGCTTGAATGACATTAGTTTTTGTTTTATGTGTCTGGGGGTCTATGAGTGTATTTTAAGCATTGCAGTGACATGGACAGATGGTGTTTCAAAAAGACCCTTGGAACAGTGTGGAACATGGGAAGACAGGAAGCAGAGAGAGTGGTTAGGAAATTGTTGATTTTTCAGTCTGTGTTGTTTCAGAAATTGCTGTTTTTCACTGTCTTCTGTGGAATAAAAGACCTAGAGTAACATGAAGATTCTGTGTCTTTTATTGGTGCTCAGTTTCTCCCAATAGTGTGAACTTACCTTTTTGTTTGGGCTAAATGGTAATAAAAGAATCAACATCAATTCTTACCAATCTAAGTCTGCATCAGTGCTTTTGTCATGACATTTTCTTGTCACTCCATTATTTTGTTATTTTCCTACTCTTAACATTTCAAGCATAACGCGGTGAGGGAAATAAAGATTTGAAATGGAACCTGTCCCTTATCTTTCTCTCTGTGCTTTTGGGAAAAGGTAAAATACTTGTAACGGTGTTTCCAGGTAGGGGTTCTGAGAGCTTCTTTCCAGGTCCTTGGTGTCCTGAACAAAGAATTGGACAAGACACACAGGAAAGGCAGTGGGCGTATAGATCTGTTGAAGGCATAAAGGACTCTCTACAGGGTGTGAGTGGGCTAGTGAAGAGAGCTGACAGTGAACCCTCAGGATAAAGGGAAAAGAGCCATTAGTATCCAAAATACCTGGATTGGTCCCCACCTCATGTAAGTGTGGCTTTGGGACAGTTGTCCTATCAAAAACTCACTTGACCTCATGCTAGATAAATTGTCTTATTAAAAAACTCGCTTAGGGGCCAGGGATTTAGCTCAGTGGCACCGCGCTTGCCTTGCAAGTACAAGGTCCTGAGTTCAATACCCAAGAGCACCCCCCCAAAAAAAACCTCACTTGGCCTCTTGCCAGCTGTAAATGAAGTATCAGGAACGGTTCTTTTGATTGGTTGTGCCTATTTATAACCAAATGATTAAGAATGACACCTTTTGATTGGTCGTGTGAACAGAACAAGATTCAAACAGTCTTTGTAAATAGGGAGGGGTGGAGGGGGTGAAGGGACAGCAGGGAAATGGGGAAAAAATAAGAACCAAGATGGATTATGTAAAGTTACAAATTTCCAATGATGAATGTCATTATAATGTATACCTAAAATGTACCAATAAAATTAATTTTTAAAAAATGTTCAAATGAAGGATTAGAAATAGTACCTTCTGATTGGCCCCATGAACAGTGCTCAGGAGCCATAAGCCTGAGCTGCAAGCTCAGGAATCATCTTGGCCCTCATGTTCTTCACATGGCTTCTCTTTTTAGAAAACATTTCACTCAGCCGGTTAGCCATGGGTTTTTTATAACTTCTTTTTATGACAGATTCCTTAAAAAACTATTCACCTTATTTAGATCAACTGAAAATTAGAAGCACAGGAGATCAAACTCTTAAGAGATACAGCTCAAGCCTCATCACTTGTAGATGAGAAAACTGAAGCCGGGCAGCTGAAGAGCGTTCACCAGGGTTGCATCATGACCACAGAACTCACTTTTGTTTCTGCAGCTTGACCATGTGCTTTCCCTGAAAAAGAAGGAAGCAGTGTGCCTGGGGGGTTCGGGAAGGGCAATGCTTGTTTGTTTTCAACAATTTTGAAAACCACTTCGGGCTTTTTATACATTTAAAAATATAAATAGTCATAATAATATCAAACTTGAATTTCAAAGTTTGGTGACTGATGGAGTGAGCACAGCAAAAATGTAGTGATCCAGCCGTGCATGTGTTGCATACTGTCATTTCAGCACACTGGGAGGCTGAGACAGGAGGATCAGAAATGTGAACCCAGCCCGGGCAACTTAGCAATCTAGTGAGACCTGTCTCAAAAAACTTAAAAAGGGGCCAAGGTGTAGCTCATTGCAAAAACCCTGGGTTAAATCCTTAGTACTACAAAAATAAACAAATAAAATAAAGGAAAGAAAGAAAAGAAAAAAGAAACTGAGATGGGAGTGACTTTAACCAAATGCTGTGGGGGCTCATTAGAGAGCTAAGTAAGGAGACTTTCAAAAGACTCATTGATGAGGCAGTGTGCAGGGGTGTGTGTCGGGAGGGGATGTCTTTAGGAAACAGAGCTCCTCTTCATGTACACAGCCGAAAAGTTCTTTGATTAGGTCTGCATTTAAGACATGCTACCACCTGGGAGAAGTTTATGGTTTGGAGAAGGACTAAGTACACAAATGAGTATGATGAAAGCTATATGAGAAAGGTCCACCAAACAGAGATGTGTAAGATAAACGGGTGGAGAAAGAGAGAAACACAAAAAAGAGGGAGAGAGAGAAAGAACAAATAGACAGACTAAGTGATATCAGCAGAAACTTTACAAGGACTGTGGTTTTAAGTTAAAGAATAGGCATACTTTAACTGACAAACAAAGAATAGGCCATTTTATTTAGAGAAAGTAACATAAGAAATGGTGCAGAGCATACAAAGGGGGAACATGGGGCAATCCAATTGGCCCGAAATATGGAAGTTAGCTGAGAGCACTTCTCAGGGATTAAGGGACTCCAAGCAGAGGGAGAGAGGGGAACAGCCAGATGGAGGAGCAGTCAGGACACACATGACATTTATCCATTACATTTGCTGTCTTGTATGGGGTCAGTTGATGGCACCCCAAACATCAAAGGTCTACTGATTACAGATCACTACAGCAGCTCTAATAATCAGAAAAAAGTTTTAAATATTAGGAGAATTAGCAAAGTATGACACAGAGACGGGAAGTGAGCACATGCTGTTGGAAACTTGGTACCCATAGATTTGCTTGAAATAGGATGGCCATGAATCTTCAATTTGTAAAAAGTGTGGCATCTAGAAATGCAGTGAAATCAGGCACAATAATAAAAGATGTGCTTATGTAAGGAAGAGCTGTGGCATCTTCCTTGATAGCTACCAATTTGTGGTGCCCTTCTACTGTCTAGGGGAGAAAAGAGAAGGTGACCTACAATGTACTGGCTCCTGCAGTTATGTATTCGAGGCTATTGTGAGGCTTTGCACTATTTCTAAATTACTATTCTAAGTAACGATTTCCAGATAATAAATTCAAAATAAAAATCTCTTCATTTTCAGCTAAGAAAAAGAAACCTAAACTTTTAAATACATTTGATAAAACTATTAAGGCTGAACTTGATGCTGCAGAAAAACTCCGTAAAAGGGTAAGTTGATAATTTTGTTTTGCACACAAATGTACAATATTTTCATTGGTAAGTAAGCTCAGGCATTATACTGTTTTATACTACTACTAATAATAATAATAGTAAAAGAAACATCCTTTGAACAGAGTGGATTTTTCCCCAGGCACATCATTGTATTTCCATCTGAAATGAATCAAATGGAAGAGAATCACAGCCAATGGCCAGTTCACCTTCAGGATAGCTGACTTAGGTGTTACCCACCTCTGTCATGTTACAGTTGTATGGATTTGAGGAAACACTTGACCATTCTGATCCTTAGCTTGCTTATTTAAAAAAAAATGAGAATAAGTACTCTTGCTTGTTTCTTCTTGCTTTTTAATAAGGATCAAATGAGATCAAAGGAACAAAAAGTATCAACACTGTCAAGTACTATATTAGTAGAAGTTTTTAATTATAGCACCTCAGTGTAAAAAATGAAATGAAGTTAAAAAAACAAAAAATAGATTAGGGCCAGGGGATTTAACTCAGTGGTGCTGCCAACTGCCTCGCAAGCACAAGGTCCTGAGTTCGATCCCCAGTACCCCCTGAAAAAAGATTAGTTCTGTACTCTTGGAATAGTTCTTATTAGGTGAAATGACACCAAATTTAACATTCTTCTCACTTAAGATTAACCTCATGTAACCCTAGTTTCCATGTGACTATGTTTGCTTTGTCATCAGCTGATTTGAAATATTTGCATTTCTTTAGAGATATTACAGTTTTTGATAATAATTTGACACTAAATTGAAATCATTTGTTCTCATAATTTGTTCGTATTCATGTAATAATTATCAGACCCCAAAATACTCAGTATGATGTAGTTAAGATCTTTAATTAATCATCTGCTTGTTTTTTATGAAAATTTCTTTTTCTTTATTTTGGACTTAAATTTGGACTGTGTAATACCCATTAGTTTTCCTGTGAAATGCTTTTTTATCAAGTAGACATTAGCAGCAAAGGGAGAGGAGGGCAAAAGGTATCTAAGTATGTAACTGTTGTGGTTTAGCTTTGGAATGTCCTCCCAAAGCCTCATGTGTTCAGAAGTGTGACTTTTGGAAGAGGTGATTGGATGGGGTGCTGTACTCATTGAAAGATTCATCCACTGGTGAGTTCAGCAGCTGAGTGTGCTGTTGGGAGGTGTGGCCTGATTGGAAGAGTGGGTCCCTGGAGACCCGACCTGGAAGAGCTCATCTCCTTCCCTAGCCCCTCACTCCTCTCTCTGCTTCCTGGCTGCTGTTATGTGAATAGTTTCCCTTCACTGTGCCCCGCGGGCAGGCCATTTCTGCCTTGGAGCCAGCCAGCCATGGACTATAACTGTGAGCCCCCAAAAACCTCTCCTTTAAGTTGTGGGTGTTGGGTATTAATCTTAGTGACGAAGACCAACAATAATAAAAGCACATATGTTAGAAACTGAAATGTGACAAAAATGGGCTTCCCACATGTCATTGGAAATGAACCAGTCAGCAAGAAGGCCTTTTCAAATAACACTAGATAAGGTTCCGAAGCCAAGGTTTCGGCTTACTGTGCTCTCACCAATGAGTAAAAATGTAGTAGCTCCAAAGAATATTATAGCAAAGTCATCATTCATTTCCCCTAACTTTAACCAGATTGAAAGATTTCTAGTCTAGTTTACTGAACTTTATGAAGTGAAACTATCCACTGTATGTGGTGAATTTGCATTTCTTAACAGAGATCGAGCAAGAATCATCTTCTGTCCCCTCACTTAGCATCCTCTACTTTTTTCTGGACTAAATGTCATTGACGTGAAAATGTAGGATAACAGTTGCACAGGTAACTTTTGGAATAAAACACATGTGAACAGTTTTAGAGGAGGATTTTTATGTGGTTATAATGAATGCAAAAAAGGGATCAGTTATCAAGGGGTACATAAGTCAGTGGGACATAAAGGAACTGGATCCACCCATGGGGTATTCCCCAGCCCATTTGGAGAAATTATGGTGTTTTCCTCCATGAGTGCTGCGAATCTGTAATAAGATAAGTAAAGGAGGAAGAAGTGGCCACATATGCAACTCTTCATTCTGAAACAACTGGGAGCTGTATTGCTGACCGAATCAGCAGCATAATTATGTCTTTTTAAAAGTTTGTTTTTACAACTAGTACTTCCAAAGGTACAATCTGGTGTACTGGAATAACTGAAGACCAAGCCAAAGCAGGGCCATGACATAGCCAGGTCGGCCTCAGTTCACATCTCAGGTTCAGGTACTGAATGAACTATGAAAAAGTACATGGTCACTTTTTTTCACCCAAAAATGTAGATCATATTTTAATGACCTATTTTTTTACGGTAGTATTTATTGTTTAAAGTTTCTCTCTAACCCCCAAATGGATTTGAAATAATATACTGAAGTATATTTATTTCTTCCAATCACTTACGATTATTTTATTATTATAAATGAAAATGAAAAAGGAAAAATGTAACCAAGTCACAGTAAGGTTAATACATAAATGTTCAGTTCATACCATAGGCTCTAAATCATACGAGCACTGAAGTCACCTGAACTTTCTTGTAGGCAGAACAAGGGAAATAAAAACAGACTGAAAGATGAATAGGCTTCATCAGCATGGCTGTCTACACCAAATCCAGAGAGAAATATTCTGCCGTGATCTTGGTGAAGGATGCACCGATGGATGCAGAATTCCTAACCACATGCCCATGGATTCTGCAGTACATCTGCACGACTGTGTCGTACTCTCCTTTACCCCCACCCATTGGCCTTATGCCAAAATCTGTGGCCCAGTCACATCCTCTCCAGTGAACTCTCTCATTCCTAGGACAGAAAATAAGCTGGGGAACAGATAACTTTTAGGCTATTATTTTTACAAGTGCCATTTTAAATTAGAATTGCCAAATAGTATTTGGTACTATATAAGATCTTTAGAAAGGAAATTCTTTCAGACTACATCAAACATTGAGGTTGCAGGCAGTTGAAGTTGAGAGCAGGATGCACGGTCCCTTAGGAAGGTATCACAGCCTCTGTGCTGAGGGAATTCAAAGGATGCCTAGGACACAGCCAAAATAGGACATTATTTTTACAAGCATGAAGGTATCAGAAGAACCATGTGCTTTATCAAATTTGTTGTGAGTATTGTTATACCTGTTTTCAATCTGGCAGAGGTACAAAAATACTTTCAATATTTACCATTTAAGTTATAGAATACATAGTAGACTGAAAATATCCTTCCATAAAAATGTTCATGGGCCAATCCCTGGAGCCTATATATGTCACATTATTTGGGAAAAGGTTCCTTGCAAATAGTATTAAGTTAAGAATCTTGAGATGAAATTATCCTGAATTTTCCATTTGTACCCTAGATTCAATCATATTTTTATAAATAAGAGAAGAAAGGGAAATTTGATCCAAACAAACAGAATGTGGCACACACATATAAGAGAATTCAATAGGAAGAAAGAAGTGGCTGTTGGAGTGTTAAAGCCACAAGTCAATAAATATTGGCAAAAGGCAAGGACCTCTAGAAAGAGCATGGCATTGTCTACGTCTTGATTTCAGCCCAGAGAAACTAATTGTGGACATCTGTTCCCCAGAACTGTGAGAGAACAAATTTCTCTTGTTTTAAGCCATCAAGTTTGTGACAGTCTGGTATAGCATCTATAGGGAATTAATGCAAATTTTGGTTCTGGGCAGTGGAGTACAGCAATACCTGAAAGTGTAGAAGTGACCTTAGAATAAGGAAAAGGGTAGAGGTTGGAAGAATGTTGAAAGGCATGGTAGAAAAATTCTAAATTGCCTTAAAATGTTGGTAGTGTCATGGATGTTAAAGATACTTCTAGTGAGGCCTCTGGAGGGAGTGAAGAAGAAACAGGGCTGAGAAAGCTGCTTTCATCTTTCGAGAATATGCACATCATAAAAGAGCGAATGGGGGTAGAAATAAGGACAATAAATCCCCTTCTGGCAAGTACCCAGAAGAAAATGAATATATTATTGAAAACTACAGGAAAAGTGTCCCTTGTTACATAGTAGCAGAAAGCTTATCATCTGAATTGTGTCTTAAATTGTGTGAAAAGCAGAACCTACAACCAATAAATTTGTATATTTAGAGGAGGAGATTTCCAAGGAAAGTGTTGAAGGTGCAGCCTGGCTTCATTTTGCTGTTTATGGTAAAATATGAGAGGAAAAATATAAACTGAGGAAGAAACTATTAAGGAAAAAAAAAAAACAGATCATGTTGTTTTGGAATTTCTCACTCTATCAGATACAGAAGATACTAAAAGTAAAAAAATGCATGTTAGAAAATCATGCTCTAGAGAAAAGTCCAGGAGAAGGGCCACGTACCTGTTTCTGAAGAGAGTGAGTCTGTGACTCTGGATCCATTCTGTCATCTCAGCAGCAGTCAGAAATAAAGATGAGATCACACCAGATGGATATGTGGAGGAGCCTCTTATCTAATGGTGTGCATCGTGTAACATGCCCATGGGTTTTTAGAGTATTAAAAAAGCAGAAGTACTGCCAGCTTGGACTAAAAAGATAGAAGACAAAAATGAAAGAAAGCTGACACTCAAAACAAGCTGATAAAACAAAGCAGCTGCAAACCTGTGCTATCTTCCTGTAAAGGGGAAGACCCACTCCGAGGTCAGATCCTTGGACCCACAGGCCCAGGGCAAAGAGCTCAATAGCCAGAGCCAAGGACCCAGGGCCAGAGCCTCAAGCCCCAGAGAATTATTCCCAGATCTTGACACCTAATGGAATCTGCCCGTGGCCAAATTTTGAAATTGCTTGGAACAAGTAACTCCTTTCTTCTTGTTTTTAGAATGAGAGTACCAATAAATGTTGTCCTGTGCTTATCCCATCGTTGTATTTTAGAATTAGATACCTTGTTTTCTAGTTTCGTAAGTCCCTAAGTGAAGAGGACTGTTGCCACAGAGTGGATTATAACCATAACCAGTGCAATTCAAACCTGACTTAGATGATGTGATTTGGGACTTGGAGTTGATAAGATTTAGAGGACATTTTAGATTTGAGGGGATGTTGTGGTTTGAGGCTTTCGTAGATGTTGGAATGAAGTGAATATGGTTTGCATGTGGGACAGCCATGAGTCTTCAAGGGACAGAGGGCACACTCTGGTAAGCTGCAAGTGGCCTTCCCGAAAGATATCCATGCCCTAATATCCGGGGCTTCTAAATGTTAATCTTACTGGAATGAGGATCTTTGTAGATCTGATTAAATTAAAAATCTTGCAGCAGAGACTTTTTGTGGATTATCTGAGAGGACCCTGAATGCATCCTTATTTGAAAGAGGCAGATTGGGATTTAACACAAGCACAAGTGAAGACAAGCCATGTGTGGAGATGCATGCCGGTCATCCCAGCACTGAAGAGGCGAGATAGGAGGATTGCTGCGAATTTGAAGCCAGCCTACACTACATAGTGAGACCCTGTCTCAAAAAAAGAAAGTGAAGACAAGCACATAGGGGAGAAGTGATGGGAAAATGAGGAAGGGAGGCACATCTCAGAATGGTGCACTACAGGCCAAAAATCACCAGTCTTCACTGGGAGCTAGAGAAGACTAGCAACAGATCCTTCCCTCTCACCTCCAGAGGACATGCAGCCTTGCTAACTTCTTGATTCCATCCCAGTGCAATAGATTTGAGACTTCTGTTCTCCAGGATGGTGAGAGAATCAATTTATGTTGCTTCGGGCCACCAAATCTGTGATAATTTCTTACAGCGGTTACAAGAAACTAATAAGGAGTATTCGCAGGCAGGGCCAGGGATGTACCTCAGAGGCACAGAGTCTGCTTGGTCCTGAGTACAAGGTCCTGAATTTGAACCTCGGTACCAAAAAAAGAAAAAAAGTCACAGGCAAAGACATTAAACGTGAATTTTTTTTACCGTGCTTTAAGTTCATTTACAGGGAAAAAAAATTGTTTTTAAGATGAATATTGTGAGAGGGATAGTACCAAGTATGTACTGAAAGAAAATGTCATTTCTTTAAAACAAATTCATATTACATCTTCGTCAGTTATCCTTTTTTATAAAAATTAAGTATATTATGCTCATTTATAGTTTACATTTGTTCCACAAGTTTTTTTTAAATCTTAGATAAGAGACCTAAAGTTCAGAAAAATGTAAAAAATTCTGGTGGAATCATTTGGTGACTATTAAATAATCAAATTGACTGACATTATGCTATGTACTCAAACTTCTTTATGTAATCATATTTAATAGGGGAGAATTGAGGAAGCAGTGAATGCATTTGAAGAACTGGTGCGCAAATACCCTCAGAGTCCACGAGCAAGATATGGGAAAGCACAGGTATCCACAACCCTTCTATTTCAAAAACTCATGCGTTGTCCATGTGTTCTTTGTGATCGGATTTTTCATTTTCCATAACTTTCATTTTCCATAACATGCATTTTCTCTGTGCCCCTTCTGGTTTCCATATAGAATGTTTCTCACATACATGCATAAACCCAAACAAAAAAATACCACTTTTGATATGACAATTTATTTTCAATATTGTGAACTTCTGACTCTAGTAACATCTTTGTGACTTCTTTCTAATTTTGAAAAGAAAACAAAGAGTAACACTTTTATTGATTTCCTGTCACCTCTACATCCCATTCCACTTAGCCCTGTAATGCAGTTTTCACTTCTGGCTCCTCTGTGCTATAAGATTGCAACTAGAGGTTGCAAGCATGCTTAACAGAGACTTTTAAGAAATATAAAGTGGAAGATACTTAGTTTTCTCCATCATTTCTTTCAACTGGCTCATTTCAACCTCCTCTCTATTTCCCACTGCCACCATCTCATCTGGGTTTCTTTATCCTCCAACCCCTTTTGTGAAGCTTAGACACACTGACTGTGACTGTATGAACCCACCTGTGCTATGTCCTGTTTTAGGCCTTGGGGCCATTTGTGTTGTACTCTCCTGAGAAGGTCAGTCAGATGTGGTCACTAAAGAAGACACAGGAAAGGTTCAGGAATAAAACGAAGATTACTGTATTCTTCTCCCAGACAGAAGGCCCAGCACGTCATGCAGGGCCACACTGGGAAAGATGCCGTGGTGGTCATGAGGCAGAGGGCAAGAATGACAGGAAGGCTTAGGCTACTGCCTTCCATGGGAATTGAGAGATGAGACTGGGTGAGCAGTTTAGGATTGGCTTTTTAAAATGACTGACGCAGCCTAGGAACTATAGTTGTAGTTCCCAGTTGTCATGGATGTGGCCTTAGGGTGAATATGGCAGAGGAATATTGCCTCTTGCGTGCAGATAGAGAAGCTCAAGCTCTGAGTTGCTTAGTTTGTATATCAAAAGCTTCCCTGCTCTCTCTCTCTCTCTCAGATGTCTAGCCTTAGGAGAGCCATTTCTCCCCAGCCAGAGAGGTTTTCTAGGAAGTCAAGCATCATCAGAAAATTGAAAAACATATACAGTATAATGAACAATCTAGAGGTCTCTATCCTTGTAGATCTTATATTCTAGTGGAAAACATTTTTTTAAAATTACTGCTAAAAAAATATTTAGTGTGAGGCCTCTCTATGCCAGGTCTGTTCTAGGCATTGAAACTATAGCCACCAACAAAATCTAATTAAAAAATCCTCTGCCTTTATGGTGTTTCCATCATAAAAGGGAAGACAATTTTGTAAGACAAATAGGTACTATATATGTTTGCTAGTGATAGATGCTGAGAAGAACAAAAATATAGGGCCGGGGATTTAGCTCAGTGGTTCTGCCGCCTGCCTTGCAAGCGCAAGGACCCGAGTTTGATCCCCGGTACCAAAAAAAGAACAAAAATATGGCAGAAAATAGCCACTGGACATGTGAAAGTGTTGAAATGGTGAAAAGGGTGACAGAGAAAGGTCTCTCCAAGCAAGTAACATTTGAGCAAAGCTTTGAAAGTCCTTATAAATAAATACCTATTTAAAGAATATTTATAAACTGTTAAAAATAACTACATTGTATCGTATTAATAATAATACAGCCTGCAAGGAAAAAAAAACGAGGTAACTGAACAAAGAACATTATCTATTGTGATGTTTCAGTTATAGGCAGTATGATTGAAAGTGACAGGGCAGATGGCATTGTAGATAAGGTGGTCAGAAAGGGCTCTCTAGGGAGGTGACATGTGTCTGAGATGTGACAAGATTGTGAAAGGAGATGTCCAGGCAGAAAGAACAGCAAGGAAAAGGCCAGGATGTAGGGAAACAGTCTTGGGATAATAAGCCCACACAGAAAGAACGGCATGCTGAGGGAGGGGGAGGAAGACAGGGTGGCCAGGGCCTTGAGGATTTTATTCTACATGTTGAAGAAAGACTTTGGAGGGTGTTTTGCATGGGTGTGATAGTCTGGTTGTTTTTCATGAAGAATGAGTTGGTCTGGATTATGGGGCAAAAGTAGATATACGAAGGACAAGAAGCTGTGTCAGTGTACGCAGGAGGACATCTTGTGGCCTGACTGTGGTCAAGGCCATGGAGATGGAGGAAAACAAAGGACTTGGTGATGGATTCGACTGAAAGATCAAAGAAAGGGAGTATTCAAGGTTCAATTCTGATTTTTCTGTTTGACTAGTTGAGGAGACGATAGTACCAGGTACTTACTAGGAAAAACAAGTTTGGATGGATACTGAGATAAAAAGATCACTTTCAGTCTTGTAAAGTTTACAGTGCTTATTAGACATTCAAGTGGACGTATCAAGTGAACCACTGGATTTATGAAGTTTGGAACTTAAAAGCCAGAGCTGGTATATAGAAATGTGTTAGACATTAAAGCTCCAGTATCCTTCCTAGGGGTATGAAACTGTCAGTCATGCTGAGAAACAGTAGGTACAGAGCTACAGAAATGTTTCAGACTTGGAGGAACCAGACTGTATTGGGGGGTGGGGGGGGTTGCCTACCAGCACTTGTGTGTAACACTCCCAGCTACTGATAGCTCTACAGAATAAACAGCACATCTTACTCTGAACTAAAGATGGTGGTCACTTGAGATCCAGGTGCTCAAATTCTATCTCATGAGAAAGTAATTAATTACATTTGATTAATTAAATGTTTAACAATCAAGTTTGTGAAAAAATGAATGTCCATGTTACAGACCAGGCCTAGGAGACAGCAACTATGATTTTTGTAAATTGTTCTGGCCAGTAATCCTCTAAAATTCTAAATTATATATACATTAAGTAAGAGAGAATGAGTTTGTTACCAAAAGACTATGCCTGTTCTGCTAAGTGATGTGTGTTGTATTAAGTCCTTATTAGTATTAGGTATTAATTAAGTCCTTTGATTAAGGAAAACATATCAACAAGAGAAAATGGGTTTACACATTCTAATTTAATTGTGGCAAAAATATTTTATGCTTTGAAATTTTTTCTTTATGTGTGATTTTTTTTTTTTTTTTTCTGGAACTGGGGATCGAACTTGGGTCCTTCCACTTGTGAGGCAGGCGGTGGAACCACTGAGCTAAATCCCCGGCCCTATGTGTGATTTTGATTGTGCATACCAAAGTCTAAATAAATGTAGTGCTTTTGAAACATAGTGATTGCTGTATTTATATTCTTATTTCACAGAAGGAATTTGAGATTTAGGCCTCAGGCAATATTTTCTATCTCTAAATATTATGCTACAGATGTTATTGATATTAACATTAATGTGTCATAAAGCAAAATTTAGGCATGGTAAATTAAATTTAAATAGAATAATTTAAAGGAAAATTTAAAATCATAAGACTTTTAAAAGTAAAAGTTCAACAGAAGATGGATTTAATAGGGATGAATTAATTATGACTTTCATTCTTTGTTGCCAGATTAAGCAATTACTGTAGAGTATCCAAACAAACTTTTAAAATTCAGCAACATTAAGCCAAATGCAATCCACAGCATCTATCATTTCTAAAGTAGGATGGATATTGACTAATCCTTGGGATCACTATAAAAATCAATTTTGATCAAGCTCCCTAAAGACTGGACACAAAATCTTGAATTATAAACTCAAATCATGTTATTATCTTTCACAAACCATGAATGCCTCTATGGCCAAAAATGACACTTCTCCTAGCAAGGTTGGCAAGATGAATTATTTCATCAGTAAAAGACTGTGAGATGTTCATGTCATGTTTTTTTCCCCCCATTAAGTTTATTGGTACATTTTAGTTATAAAATACAGTTACATTCATCATTGGGATCTTGTACCATTACATGAGTATCTTGATTCTTATTTTTTTCCCCTTCCCCTGCCCTCCCTTCACCCCATCCACCTTTCCCTATTTGCAAAGACTTTGTTTCCATTTTTATCATTTTCTCATATTTTTTCCCTTCTTTCCTTTCCCCTACCCCTCCCACTTCCCCTACTCCTTTAAACTTTTTCTTCCTATTACACAATATCAATTATACATTTTAAAAATTATAATATCAAGATCTAGGAGACATTACCACAGATTTTACAGAATTTAAAAGGATATAGAAAGTATATTACAAAAATTGTTTTTGAAATAAATTTGACAACTTCTATGAAGTACTTTGGAAGACAAATTAATGAAACTGACTCTGGAAGAAATATAAAATTTGAATAGCACCTATTGAAGAAAGTATATTCCTAGCTTGAAAACCTACCTATGTGACAACAACAGGCTCATGTACATTTTAACTGATAAATTATATCAAACATTGAAAGCAGAAAAAAAGAAGGAACACTTCTCCCCTCATTTTAGAATATCAACATTGTGCTAATCCTAAAACTGGATAAAGATAATGGAAGAAAAATGTATGAACATAGATAGAAATTTGTTTAACAAAACAAACTCTTAGAAGTCAGATCTGGCAGGATGTAGAAAGTGGTTTTACTATAGGGATGGCAGTGTTGGTTCAGCTTTGGAAGATCCACCCCCAAAAGTCATCATTTTAACAGAGGAAAGGAAAAAGCCATATGATCCTGTCACTAGTTGGAGAAAGAGTGTTGGACTAAATTCTACAGCTGTTCATGGCAAAAGCTATCAGGAGACTAGAAGTAGAACAGAACCTTCTCAACAGATCAAAGACATGTACTCCATACTTCCAGCAAAAATGCCTTATATGAATGGAGAAGATACAATGCTTCCTCCCTAAAGTGAGAACAAGGGCAGATATGCCTACTCTTTATCTGTCCATTAAACTTTGAAACCTAGTCCCCACCAAAATAGTCTGGCAATAAAATGACACAATTAGTATAGGATTGGCAAGGTAGAAGCAAAATCTTTATATGTAGATGAAATGATCATCTACAGAGAAAATACTAAGAAATCTCTAGGAGCCCCTAGAACTTGTATTTGAATTTAGCAGGATTAGAAAACACAAGGTATATATAAAAATTCAGATCTATGTATACTTGCTATAAATGAAGAATTGGATATTGAAATTTAAAAGTTATGTAGGAGTACAAAGGACGTAGAAAAGTAAAAAGAAAAAGAAAACAGTGTTGGAAGACATTTAATACCTAATTTTAAGACTTCCTCTAAAGCTGTAGTATTCAAGGCAGTGTTGGTGTAAGGAAAGACATTGGAATAAAAAATAGATCATTGGAATAAAACAGAGAATGTAGAAATAGAACCACACATATATAGTCCACTGAGTTTTGAAAGATTATTTAACATTAACATTTTATAGAATATAAACTCAATTCAAGAGCAGAGGAAAAGATAGTGTTTTCAACAAATGGCACTAGAATACCTGGTATCCATATATAAAAAATTAACCTCAACCCTTTATTTCCATACATAAAAATAATTTGAAAGCATCTATGAACCTAAATATGAAACACTAAAACTATAAAACTTTAAGAAGAAATTATAATAGAAAATGTTCATGAATTTAGGGTAGGCAAGAACATCCTAGGATACAAAAAACATGTTGTATAAAAGAAAAAAATTGATTAATAAGATTCCAACAACATTTCGAACTTTAAAAGACATCATTAAGAAAGTGAAAAGTAGGCCTTAAACAGAGCATATTTTAATACATATAACCTATGACCAGAATATATAAAGAACACTTACAGCTCATTAATAGACAACCCATATAAAAAGTAGACACAAGAAGATGATAAATAGCCAGTATAGCACAAGGAAATGTGTGCAACACTAGAATCAGAAAAATGCTAATCAGTACAATAACAAGATTGAGTTATACACTCATTAGGGAGATGAAGTTCAAAGTTTTAAAAGCCTTGTCATGACTTTTTCTTTTTGTTGGATTCTTCCACTTTGTGTTTAATTTTTCACACCCAAGGAATTCATTCTGCTGGGCTTCCTGGGGTTGTGATCCTCACTGTCTTTTCCTAGGATATTGTCTAAAATTTTTTGGAGTGCTGCTTTGGTATTCATGAAGTTCCTGAGGTGCTCTTTATCATGAAAGTGTCTTATTTCTCCATCGATTTTGAAAGATAGTTTTGCAGGGTACATCAATCTGGGTTGGAGGCTGTTTTCCTTTAGGGCTTGAAATACATCACTCCAAGCTCTTCTTGCCTTGAGGGTTTGCATTAAGAAGTCTGCTGTGATTCTAATGGGCTTTCCTTTGTATGTAATTTGTTTCTTTTCTCTCACTCCTTGTAAAATTTTGTTCTTCTGTTGGGTTTCTGGAATCCTAACAATTATATGCCTATGTATAGATTTTTTTTGATCAAGGCCAGTTGGAGTCCTATATGCCTCACTTATCTGTATGTTAGGTTCTTTTCCCCTGCTTGGGAAGATTTCTGCCATCACTTCTGTGAACAGTTTTTTTATGTCATCTGCACTCTTTCCTGTTTCATCGTTGACTCCAGTCTTATGTTTTTCTTCTTTGCATCGTCTAGCAGCTGCTGGATTGATTTCTCGTGGTCTCTTACAATTTTAAAGCAATTTTTCTTTTCCTGGTCACTAATTGCAATCTTTCTTCTATATCTGAAATTCTGTCCTCACATTGGTTCACTCCACTGCATAGACTTTCAATGGAGTTTTTAATCTCCTGGAAATCTGTTTGCATCTGTTTTATGGATTCCATTTGTTTCCCAGGTTGGGATTCCATCATGTTCCTCAGCTCCTCTATTTTTTTATCTGTGTCCTCTCTAGATTTATTAATCATGTCTTGCACTATGGGCACAATATCTGCTGTTATCTGAGAAATTATTTCTGATTTCAATTTTTTCAGATCCTCTTTTGTTGCCAATTCAGGGAGTCCAGGTGGTTGAGTATCAGATTGTTCTGTCTCATTTCCCTTTGGGGTTGCTGTAGGTGATCTGGAAGTCTGTTTTTGAAGCTTGTTTATGTGTCTTCTCATTTCCACTGGGTTGAGGGGTGCTGCTGGTAACCCCACTGCTCACCTCCTCTGCCCTGGGAGCAGTGGAATGGCAGCCCGGCAGCCTCCTCTTGGGAGCTGGGATTGGCTCACCTCCTCTGCCTTGGGAGCAGTGGAATGGCGGCCCGGGAGCCTCCTCCTGGGCACTGGGATTGGCTCACCTCTGCCCTGGGAGCGGTGGAATGGTGGCCAACCATGTCCTGTGTTAAATATTCCATTTTAGCCCAATTTGTTTTATCCACAGATGCTCAACTATTTGAAAATCAGCCCACAATTCTGATTTTCAAAGCAAGTGCCTATCAGATTCATTGTAGAGATTTTTTAAGGAATTATATGGTATTTAAATACTAATATTTTCCCAGTTCTACAAGTTGCAAACAAAGAATACTGGGGGTTAGGGGAAGAGATAAGGTATCCAGATTGTATCATCTTTCTCTCTTTTTGGATAGAGTTTAGAGAACCCTATTCCTGTCTTTACAAAGAATTTCTTTGGTAGGACTTTGTCCTTCCGTTCACCTTGTAGCAACCTCCAGTTCCCAGATGTATTTGGTAGCTTTGTAGGTTCCAATGGAGAAAGTGAACTTGACAGTCTCAGTAGGATTCTCTCAGTTCTAGGACTGTTTCTATTGTGTCTTCTACTAATGTTTGTAGTCTGGCAAGTTAATTCACCGTAACCTAATTCACAAACAGGTGATGACTAAACAGAAAAGCTTGATATGACCATACAGTGGAAGGCTGTGCTTGTAGCATGACCAGTATGAGCCATTGACCTGGGACATTCTCTCCTGATTGATAAATCTATTCTGAGAAACCAGTTACAGATTTGAAAAGAGATGTGAAGGGTCTGAAGCATACTTTCATCAAGCAAGGATGCACTACCTTTTTCTAATCTTAGAGATTTTTTTTCCTACCAATTTCCTTTCTTAATGTATTCCCACTGGCTTGAACCACCGGTGGCACATGTGTGACTGTCCCATCAGGCAGCATGGGACCGTCCCATTGAATGGTACAAGCTGGCGGATGGGACAGTCATGCATGTACCACTAGTGAGTAATCCAGAGCTTCCTGGAAGAGAGATGTGTGAATTATAGCCCTGTTGTGAATGTGTTTATCCATTCACTTCTATTACCACTACTTCAGTTCTAGCTTCATCATCTCTGGAAACTTAGCCTAATCAGTATACATTAACAAGTTGTTGTTTTCTGAAAAGCTTCTCATAGATGTCTCATTTTATATGTTGGCATTGAATCTCACTCGTTTTTTATTTTTCCATTTGATGGTAGGGGAGAGAGGGATCATTTTCTTACTGGTACTCAAATTGTGGAGTTCTCATATCTAATAAGCTATTAGTGATCATTTTACACATTCTCTTTCTCTTCCTACCTCCAGTATTTCATTTCCCATTCTTAGTGTCCAGCTATGAATCATAACTTTTCTTTCACTAAAAAAACCAGAAATGTCCAGAGAATTGCTACGTAATTTCACTGCTGTCCTGATGACCTACCTACATCTGTGTCCATGTGCTCTGGCACCCTTGCTGCTGGTGTGAATAGACTGCACTGATCCCCTTCCTCTCACCTGCTGGGGGCCATCATCTTGATTTCTGTGTCCCCTCATTTACCTCTACTGAGTCTTTCACATTCACTTAGAAATATATTCATCACTTCCCTCCTTGAACATCTCTCCCTTCTCCACATTCTACTCTACCTGCTAGCCCATTGGTCTTCATTTACACCTAAACTGTTTGAAAGGGTTGTTTCTATCTCATCCTTCCCATTTCTCTTCAGCCTGCTCCATTCAGTCGTATCCCTAACTGTCCCATGGAAATGTTCTTGCTAAGGCCCTCAGAGTCTCCACACTGCTCCACCCAGTGTGTTGTCTTCTCAGTTCTCATCTGGTCCACTTTAACAACTTGATCTCTTCTTTTTAAAACCTTTTATCTTTTGGCATTCAGAATACCACTGTTTGTTATTATTTTCTTCTTACCTCATTTCTATGGTGTTTTTGCTGGTCTTCCCTTATATTCTTGACTTTGAAGGACCTTGAAACATCAGAGTTTTTAGGGATCAGTTGTTGGATTTCTTATCTCTGTGTGTAGTCATAACTCTTCTGGCTTGACAATTCCCAAGTGTATGTCTTTAACTCTGACTCTCTCCTCACTCCAGACCCATATGAACTTTCTGAGTCAATATCTCCACTTGGCATTTGGAGTTTAATATATCCTAAACTCAAATCCTGATTCCATATTCCCTCAAACCTGCTTTGTCCTGTCTTCTCATTCCTAGAGAATAAATTTTCCATCAGGTAATCACTTAAGCCAAAAATGTTGAATTTGTCCTTGACCTCTCTCTCTTCCTCTCATTCCCTACATTCCTACCATCTGCAAATCTGTTGGCTTTGACCTATCACAATATCACAAACACAATAATCTAACCACTCCCTACCACCTCTATTCCTGCTGCCTTAGATCAACCCACTGTGGCCCTACTGGACCATCCTGCTTGGCTTCCTTGCTTCTTCCATAGCCTGTTCTCAAGACTGCTGCTAGCATGGTCCTTTCAACATATATGCTAGATCACGTCAAAGGCCTTTGTGTCTTTTCATCTTGCTCAGTGTAGCCGTTGTCAGTAGCTGACCAGGCCTGGCTCCCTGTGGCCTCATCGATCTCCCTCTCTCCCCTCCACTGCACCCTCCTTTCCTTTGTGCCTCCTTCCATCTTAGAACTGTTATCTGTGCTGTTCTCTCTGCTTGCCATACTCTTCCTCCAGGCCCTCTCTGATAACACAGATGAAACTAGCAGCTTTCCTTCTGCCCACTTAGCACTCCTCAGCATGCTCAGTTTTTACCCACAGCACTTATGCCCACCAAACACATGGTATCCCTTATTTGTGTTTGGTTTTATTATCCTTTCTAAAACAATAAAATATAAGGAAAGGTCTTTGTTTCATTTTATTTTTTTGTCAAATGTGTGGAACAGTGTCTTGCCCCCAGAACCTAACTATTGAATGAGTAAATGAATAAATGAAGGAATGAGCACATCAATGAAATAGCAGAAACTGTGGACTGGAGTCCTGTCTAGATTTTGTTAACATGTGATATGATAGAAATCCCCCTATGCCCTAGCATGTATTAGTCTTGCATTTGTGATGTTGCTTCTCTTCTGTAGCTTAGTAGCTAACTTTTCTTCATATTATTAAAAAGAATGTTACTTTGCCTTATTTATTTATTTTTATCTCTTGATAAAGAGAGATTAATCTGTTTAAAAAACATGCCTAAAAGTTTGCTTTTCAATGATATTTTGGTAATTGCAGATGTGGCTCTTTGGGGGACACTGATCTAGTCTGGGATTTCTCCTAGTGTGAAGATGATTTAGCTGAGAAGAGGAGGAGCAATGAGGTGCTCCGCAAGGCCATCGAGACCTACCAAGAGGTGGCTAGCCTGCCTGATGTCCCCAGTGACCTGCTGAAGCTGACTTTGAAGCGGCGGTCAGAACGACAGCAATTTCTGGGTAAGATGTAGCAAGAGTTAATTCTGTAGGAAATCGTATGCTTCTATCTTGAAGGGCCTAAAAACTGGGCATACTCTTAGAAAAGTTGAGTTATATGGAAGGAAACCTGAGTTTGACAACTAATTCCAAGTAATTTATCTGTGTATTTTACAATGACCATCTCTAAAACTGAAATAGCAATCCCAACATCAGTAATTACTGCAAAGATGCAGATACCATTTTTTGTACTCTCCTTGCCCTCCACCATTTTAAAAGCAAGGCAAATGGTATGCTGAAGGCTTGGATAATTTGTCTAAAGAACCATAGCTAATTGATTAATAGGTCCAGAATCAAAAATTTCCTGGGTTACCCAATTCTTTTCTCTATGAATATAACAAACTGATTCCTAGAGGTTTAAATTATTTTTAGGACTATTTTTTTTTAGAGGAATGTTAGGAGTTCCAGGTACCTCAACCATTTTGCATGTAAAACTTGAACTTTTTCCAAGGAAAATGCTAGGAAATATATTTTTAATCATAAAGCAAGTTTGTAAACACTTCAGAAAGAGCAGTATAAAGCATGCTCTCTATTGACCCACGTTCCCGCACCCAGGACCGCTGTATGCTACCTTCATGTTAGCCAGGCTTATGTTATCTTTTCCAAACATATCAACTAGGAGAATGGGATCTAAGCCACATGTCATTGCTGAGGTTGGTGCTTGGATGGCTGCATGCTTACATGAACAGGTTCTAAATGTTCCTTAGAGGAGTCTTGAATAAGTACATTTCTCAGGAATGGAATAAAGGGTCCTTTGTAGATGACCAGAACTCTGAAAGGTTTGGGCCTGAGTAAGGATTCAAGACTGTAAGAAACAGTCTGTTAGATGTCACTTCACAAAAGCCTGGCCAGGGGAAGGAAGCATGTAGCACAAATTCAGGATAGAAAAGAGCAGGCTGGACTCAAGAGTGGAAACAGGAGTGCTTGCCTCTGAGGCAGAATCACTTTTACTGAGTTTTCCTTTTACCCTTGCCACTGTATGACTCTGTTTAGCGTAGTTTATTGATTCTGTCTTTAGAATGGTCATATTTTGCTCATCATGGATTTTTAATATTAATTTTCCCTCTTAAAAATACATTAGATATTATCAGCTTATGTTTTTGGCTCCTTTTAAAAATTCATGCCAAGTTCTTCATTTATCTCACCCTATTTCCAGCCCTCAAAATAAGACTGCCTATGAAATCTAATTTTTTCTCATCAGTCTTTCAATATTTGCTCATTTCTGCTGAAATGAGAAGGAGGCAAGGTCATTTGAGGAGAGCCTAACTCAAATGTGCAGAAAACTTTATTGCACATCTCAGAATTGTGAAGTTGGCTCAAAATGGGGTTGAGGTTCATGGTGCAGACTGTACGGGACATGAGCAGATGGCTGCAAGAGGGATTTTTGGCTGGGTGCTGTGATTCACAGGGGAAGTTTAGAAGCACAGAAAACTAAGCGTAGGGGAGCAGGTAGGGAGAAGGCAGAGTGCGAGGAGAGTGGAGTCAGATTTGTTAATAAGGAAAGGACTGACTGAGCAAACCTACCCTGAAGTGTGGCTTGCAAGACCGATGGGCCAGCAGCAGGCACAGGCCACAGGGTGAATAGGTGAAGCTTTCTTTGTGCCAGATGAATTTTCATGGAAATAAACAACTCAGGTCATTTCTGTACTCTCACTGCAGTCTTACTCTACTCTTGGACAACTAAAGACACATTTGTGGGCTTTAGGTAATTAGATTGTTTTAAATATGTGCTAGGCTTATTTTGCACATTGTCTTGTATAGTTTGTGCTTCCAGCTATGACAAGGAGCAGTAAGAACCGGGCCAAGACATTTTAAATTTTCATAAGACAGCCTTAACAATACATTGAAGCTGGGGTTTTCGTGATTCATATAGTACATAGTAGCCTGTCGTCCACCAGAGGGTCCCATAATACTGGGTAATGTATCCATTGCTGCACAACTGGTCAGTACTTAGAGAAGAATACACTTTTAATTGGAGATTGCACCAGCCATTCCGTGCTGTTCTGTGACATCAGTACCTTTTGACGTTTTAGGCATGGTACTTGACCCTGAAATCAGTTAGAACTTTTATTGTCTACCATCTACTTATAATTTTAAAGCTAATAAACAAAAAGTACCACAGCAAAACACTGCTATAAGGAATTGGTAACTAGAACTTTCTACAGAAGGAAAACAAAAAATTGAATATTGATCTACTTAGAAAATGAATGTCTTTAAAATGCCTTTAATCAATGTTGTACTCAGTATTTATTTATAGACTATTGATACCATTGCCATTACATCATGAAATACTGCTAAGTATTTAATACATGATTAATAAAGTCAGATTTAAACTCTGTTAAATAATTTGTATTCTCAATACAAGGGTACTCATAATCTGTTATAATGATTCTTTTTCTATCCTCAAAATCAGGTCACATTAGAGGTTCCTTGCTTACCCTACAGAGACTGGTTCAACTCTTTCCTAGTGATACTTCCTTAAAGAATGACCTTGGTGTGGGATATCTCTTGATGGGAGACAATGACCACGCCAAGAAGGTATATGAAGAGGTAGGCATCAATCTTCCATTAACGATGTCAAGTTATTTTCAACGTTGTCTTAGTGCTATTTTTTTTTGCAAATTACATGTAATATGCCCAGTCTCTCGTTCCCTTTAAATTTAATAGTGTATGTTATTAGAGTTTGCATATTTGTTTTCACATTGCTTTTTTATTTTTATCTTGATCAGATTTTAAATTTTGGTTAACACTTGTATATAAAAGCCTTCAACTGTGTGATATTTTTAAAACTTCAAATATATCAATCCGTAGGTAGCCTCTCTGAAAGTGTTCTTTGAGACGAAAGAGTAACATAGGTTCTTAGAAATGTAAAGATATATAATCTTTTCCTGGTTTGCACTAGAAGTCCATTCTGGAGGGAGACTGCAGAACATGAGCCTTTCGGGCCTATGAAATAGGGTACTCATTTTGCAGAAGGGCATTGACTCTTCGATCCTCTGGCAAGGATGCCTTTCGAAAGATATCTACTTTATAATGGACGTTTTAATAGATAACCTCTAAATCCCAAGTACCTATATAACCTAGAAAACTAACTCCTTTAGGCAATAAGGAAATTCATTTGATATAATACAAACAGGATGCCAAATAAATGTCAAAGCTGGAGAAAGTGAGTGCCTTTGTATAAGAAAGACGAATGAATCCATTTCCTTGTTATTCTTTGACATAGGCCTGTGGATCGATGGTTTTCAAGCTTCTGCAGTTTACATCAAAATGTTACTATTCCATGTTAGCCAATATGATTCTTTCCCTTTTTAAAATGCTAGCAAGTACAGCAATTTCATACTCAGTCTAGAGACTGAGTCCACTCAAAAAATGGTGCTTTCCTCTGCTTGTTGCTATTGATGCTTCACTGACAATCATTGAATCTTGAAGTTGTCCTTTGACCCTTATTGTAATTTTATATATTCAGAGAGAGCAGAAAGAAGACCTTTGCTTTCTATGGTATCACTAATACCTATGCAATGTGGACTGAACCTACAGTGTTAGAAATCTCTGCCATCTACTAAAGACCTGCTCCAGGTCATAAAATAATTCCATGTGGGAATTATGATGAACAAACCAGACTCAGAGGCCCCCTGTCTTTCAAAGTTTGGTTAGAGGAAACATCATGTATCTCAGTAATTCTTGATCTTATGAATGTAAAGAATGGTCAGACATAGTACACATATACATTAATTTACTGCGGTCAGAGGTCACAAAGATGGAAATGTAGATTTTCTCCTTTCTCCTTTCCCTTCCCTTCCCTTCCCTTCCCTTCCCTTCCTTTCCCTCTCCTTTCCTGCAGATTTCATCTAAAATATACACATGTGAGCAATCTACATCAAATCATTTCACCCCAGAAAGAATGACCATCATCAAGAAATCAAATAGCAACAAATGTTGACAAGGCTATGAGGGAAGAAGGAACCCTTCTGTACTGTTGGTGGGAATGTAAACTAGTACAACCACTTTGGAAATCAGTATGGAGATTCCTCACAAAACTGAAACTAGAAATTCCATTTGACCCATCTTCCTCTTCTAGGTATCTTCCCAAAAGAGTTAAAGTCATCATATTACAGTGACACATGCATACCCATGTTTATAGCAGCATAATTCATAATAGCTAAGTCTTGAAAGCATCCTATATGTCCATTACTAGATGAATGGATAAAGAAAATGTGGTATTTACGCACAGTGTAGTATTACTTAGCCATAAAGAAATATAAGCTTGAGTCATTTGTACGAAAATTAATGCACCTTGAAACTATAACGTTAAGTGAAATAAATTAGACACACAAGCTTAAATATCACATGGTTTCTCTTATATGAGAAACCGAAAGTATAAATAAATAGTAAATTAAAAGATAGTAAGAAGTAGGAAGATAGGTCTATCTGAAAGGGGAGTAGGATGAAGAGATGGCAAGAGAGGGGGGAAAGGGGACTAAAAACAAAGAACCAAGATGTATTATTTACATGCACCAACTCCACACAAAGATGTCAACATTATGTACAACAAACATGTTCGCAAAAATGAAGGAAAGGGGTCAAAAGATAGGTAGAAGGGAGAGGGAGAAAAGGGAAAGGGGATAAATAAAAGGAATTAAGATATATTATGTAGAGGTACCATTTTCCCACAAGGAATATAAACACTATACACTACAAACATGTACTACTACTACTACTACTACTACTAATAAAGCAAAGAAAACAAAGCAGCAAAAACTCTGAAAAACTATCAATGATTTTTATAAATCTATTCAAAAATAAAGATCATTGTGAAGAAAACTCATAAATTCCTTCCTTCTGTCCTTCTTTTCTTCCTCCCTTATTCCCTCCCACCGTCCCTCCCTTCCTTCTTTCTAAAATTCTTTCGTATTTTTCTTCTTTCTTTTCCTCTCTTCCTGCATCCTTCTTTCTTGTCCTCCTCTCATCTGCAAAGCCTGCCCAGGTGCTTTCTGGGTACCAAGCACGTGTAAGGTGGAGGTGCTATCTGAAAGCACCCTAGTCATCGCTACGCCACTTAGGACAGTCCTTCCTCACCTTGTTAAAACCTTCCTTGAGTACATTCATCCTTATTGCCCAAAGGATTTTATTTTACCTTGAAAAATAAAATTTATTTGCTGTTGATTATACATTGAGTACCATAATCTCATCTGATTGAGCATAACAGGAAGCACAAAGTCTAAAATATAACCATATTATACAGTCGAGTTTCTTTTTTTTCGTATTGGGGATTGGACTCTGGTCCTTGCGCTTGCGAGGCAGGCAGCGGAGCCACTGAGCTAAATCCCCAGCCCCAAGTGAGTTTCTTTTTAAAGAAGCATTAATAGGCTGGAAATAAGTGTGGGGTTTGCCTGTTCCCTCCTCTCACTTCTAAGTTAATAAGCTGTGTCTAAAGGGTTCTCTTTCCTTAACCAAAGTTTATCCTGACATATTTATCTCCATTGAAATCATTTTCAGAAAACTAATAATTGGAATTTTTATTTTTCTTCACACTGATTCTTATATTTGAGTAAATTTACACAAATCATTGATAGTTCCCTTTCTGAATTTTTGCTGCTTCATTTCAACAAAGGGACTGGCTTTGAAATGGTTGGATGCAGACTGCTCACATGTGCAGATTTTGGAAGCCCCTCCTGTGGCTTCCTTCCAAGTTAGTCACACCCCAGTGTCCCACGCAGCCCACAGTCCAAGGCCAATCATCATTCCTGATGCTTCCCTGCTCTCATGCCTCACATATCTTTTACTCAGTCAACTTCCATTTATTAAAACCCATACATGCTAGCTCAAAAATGGTAGTTAATGAAATAAACACACCCTGTACCTTCATGAAGTTTACAAATCATTCATCTTGTTCTATTTTTTTTCCTAATCGCTTTGAGATCCTTTCCCTTTTAACCAGGCACTCATCATCTCCTGCTTGAACTAGCGCAGATCTGCTCTGCTCAGATTTGTTCCTTTCTGGCCTTCATAAACCCAAAACACAATCTGAGCATCTAACTCAGTGTCCATCACTCAGAGCAATGGTCTTTAAACATCTTTAATTGTTTACTTTCCCAGGCAAAAATTTTCAAACAAGCACCTTCGGTATGCTTGTTTACGGATGTATATATTTCCTATATATGTACATATCCTAATATAGTATATACTTTATAAAAAGTATGTGTGCCCAAATAAGCTTTAAAAATAAAATGAAATATTTAAAGCACATTTCAAATCTTATTTAACTGATGAAAAACTCCTTCATGCTCACTAAAAAATTAATATTCTAATAATATCAATGTGTAGTGTTATGTGTGATTACAGTAGTCCCCCTTTAACTATGGTGGATACATTCTAAGACCCAGAGTCAGTGCCTGAAATCAAAGATAGTACTGAAGTTCATGTACGTGGTCTATTACAGTGAAGCTTCATGGCCACTAATAAGTAAAATAAGAGTTTTTAAAGGCCAGCATTGTGATACCTCAACAGTTAGTCTGGTGACAGAAATGGCTACTGTGTGTATTTGTACTGTATTAGTTTTTCCTGTTGCTGGCACACTACCCCACACCCACAAGTTAAGGGAGAAGAGTTTCTTTGGCTCATGGTTTCAGAGTATTCATTCCGTGGTTGGCTGGCTCGAAGGCAGGGACATGATGGCAGAAGGATATAGCAGTGCAAAGGTATTCCGAGAGGCAGAGCAGGGGAACAGCACCAGAGAAGAAGGGGCTAGGGACTAGGGACTGATATAGCACCCAAGGTCAAGCCTGCATGACCCACACAGACACACCCAAAGGTGCTTCATTAACTAGGTTGCTCCCAAGCTAATCAAGCTGACAGTGAACCTTCACATGCTGCCCCTCAACAACTTAACATACAAATACATCTCCTTAAACCGTACTCCAGTAATCACAATACTAAGTTAATCATTTCACTTGCCAGGATGCAATAATCTTGCATACAAATGAAAACTCAATAATCCCTTTTCCAAAGTGTCAGAAGTTCCAGAAGTTTGCAAAAGTCCAACTGAAATAAACCAGACACAAGAAGCTTAAATATCAGGTGGTTTCTCTTATATGAGAAACCCCGAATAAAAATAAAGAGCAAAGTAAAGGACAGATAATAAGTAAAGAGGTAGATTTTTCTCATATGAGAAGGAGATTAAGCAATGAAGGGAAAGGATGGGGAAGAAGAAAGAGTTGAAAAAAGAAATGAGATATGTTATATACAAGTACCAACTCCCCATAAGGAATGGAATCATACTGGAAACAGTGTACAAATAAAAAATTAAAACTGAAAAACAATCTTCTGAGACTCCAGACAAACTTTTATTTATGAAACTCTAAAAATCAAAAATAAGTTACCTCATCCCAAGGTACAATATCACAGGATCAATGTTCCCATTCCAACAGGGAGGAAAGAAGGGTTAGAAAAGAATCAGAGAAAAGCAAGACTGAAGCCCTGTAAGGTAAACATTATGTCCCATAGTTCCATGTTCAGCATCTGGAGCACATGTTAGTAAGACATGAGTTACAGAGGTCATGGTTGTACCCACTCCTGTGACCTTGCTATTCTTAGCCCACAAGGCCTCTCTTCCTTGGTCTGGGTCCACTCACAGCCTGCAGCTTTCCTCAGCAGACATTCCACATTCCTATCATCTCGAATTTCCTGAGGTCTCTATTGCACCAGTGGCTTCATTCCCACAGCTTCACGCATTGCCTTCTTTCTTAGGGACTCCCTGCATGCCTTCCCAGGCCTTCCTTTGAAAACTTGCTGGAAGCCTCCTTAATCGCATTCTGCATGCTGGTAAAAGCAGCATCATGTGCACAATGTGAATGTCTGCTGCCAGCAGAAGTAGTAGCCAGGCCCCCTGGGATCATGGTGGCAGTGACCTCTGAGTGGTGAGTACAGACAGAGAAATAAATCCCGGAGAACCAGTTCTGTAGGTGACCCTTCTCAAGCAGGAGGCTCACGGACTCTTCTCAAATGAAACATTTTTATATCTTCGAGCCTTTAATGAGTGAGATACCTTCAAGGCTTCTTTCTTCTCATCCCTATACCAAATAGTTGCTTTCTTTTTAATTGAAGTAATCTCCTCAGCAACCACACCTCCTTTGGCCCTAACTCTGCATATGATTTCCTTTGGACCAAAATTTAAGTTTTTCATATTTTTCTCCTCTGCTTTACGCACCCAATTCTCACTATAAATTTGTCTGAAAGCAGCCAGCAGTACCCATATCACATCCTGAATGTTAGACTGCCTTGAAATTTTCTCTGACAAATCAATTAGCTCACCACCCTTAATCTCAGTCTCTCCCAAATTCTCAAGATATGATCAAAATGTAGACACTTTTTTTTTTTTTTTGCCAAAGTGGAAAATGCATGGCTTCTAGTCAGTTGTCGGTGAAGTCCTTGTTTCCATCTGAATCCACCTGAGCCCACCCTTCCACCCTTTACTGTCTGCATTCCTATCACCATTCTGATCTTCCGACCTCTGACCAGAATCAACCATCAGGCTCTGCTTACAGCATTCTAGGGCTTCTCCAGTTTCACACCTCCAAACCCCTCCTGCAAACCAGTTCCAAAAGCTTCTGAACCACATGGTAATGTGTGATCAAAGGAATGACTCTACTTCTCTGGTACCATGTTTCTGTAGCAGTCAGCTTACCCACTGCTGGGGAAAGCTACCCAGCACACAACTTGAAGGAGGAGAGGCTTATTTGTCTCATGGTTTCAGAGGATTTACTCTATGGTCAGCTGACTTCAAGGTAGAAACATCATGGCAGAATGGAATGGCATATAGAGTTGCTTAGTTCATGGCAACCAGGAAGCAGAGTAAGATAATAACATCAGGGAGGAAGGAGCCAGAGGCTAGATATACACCCCAAGGTCATACGGCTCCTAAGCCAATCAAGTTGACAATTAAGCTTAAGTGTCACAATAATTAATTTTGTTAGTTATCTGTGGTGATGGCTGTGTGCCTGTTGTAGGCAGAAATGTCATCCATGTAGCTGTAATAATTATAATAATTCCTTCATAGCTATGCTAGCAGAAGCATGATCTGTACCTTTTCAGTTCGGTTCCAAAGGTAATGACTAAACTCCTGGTCAGTATCTGCCTTGGGGACAGTGCTATGGAACATGCAGAAGCAGCAGAGCTGTGCTTGCAGAGGTCTCTTTAGGAAGAAAACCCCAGCATGCTTTTTTTTCACTCATCCTGTGTTTAGACAGAGTTTTTGAGGACCCTCTGTGTGCTAGGCACTGAAGTTGAGCAGTGTGCCATGCAGACAAAATCCCTGAAGAGCAAACATTTTGGTGGGAGAATAAAGAATATAATAGTTCAGATGGCTATGAAGAAAAATGATCCAGCATAGAGAAGTGACTAGTCCTGGGGGAGGGGTCTGTTTTAGTACTAGGGCTGGTGGTCAGTGGTATGCTTCGCTGAGGTGGTGAGCTCTGAGCAAGGGCTCCATCATTCAGATAAGGGAGTGAGCCATTTGGATGTCTGAGGGAAGTCTGTGAGCCGGGGTGCATTGTGAGTGCAAAGGTCCTGAAGCAGGGCTGTCCTTGACTTGCTGTGAGCAAGAGAACAGTGTGCCTGGAGGAAGGACAGAGGCAAGAGAGGCAAGAGGTAGAGACGCCCAGCCCAAGGGAGGCCTTGCAAGTGGTCTCCAGAACCTGGTTTTTCACTCTGGCTGAAATGGACCAAAGGAAGGATGGGATGGGACCCAGGTCTTAGCAAGTTCCTTCATGGGCCACGTGGAGAACGGACTACAAGGGAGCAGAGGGGTGGCAGATAGGAGGCTCCTATACAACTGCGGAGGGATGATGCAACTTTGACAGGGTGGCAGTGGTGAAGGAAGTGTCAAGTGTTACGGTTCTGAATGCACCCTGAAGGTTATGTTGGCTGAATTTTGAAAGGATGAGGTGCATGGTCTGATTCAAGCTGAAAACATGAAAGTACGGGCAGTGTGGAAACAAGGCCGTGGTGTCCCCTCTCCGTGAACTTTGCTCCTCCTGTGTGAGGCCCCATGACTCCCCTTTTCCCACTCTGGCTAGAGGTTGAGCAGACTAGACATGCATCTTTTCTCTATATCCACCCAACTCAGACCTTTATCTTTCTCTTTTGTTCCATAAAGTCATTTGTCCAGCAGCTTCACAAGTTCAATATTGTTCTGTGTTGACTTCTCAAGGCTAATATTTAATTGAGAGGCATTTTGTGGAATTGTCTTTAGCTCATAATAGAGACATATAATAATAATAAACAGTGGTGTGGTTTATAGGAAATATTTACCTAGATTTTATCACACAGTATTGCATTTGCTCACCAACATCATTCTCAGTTCTTAAAACAGAGCACTCGAGAAATTTCTATTAATGGGTGGATCCTGATAGTACTATGAATGCAAATTTAAATTTTCTCTTGAATAAGACAATGTAAACAGCATGTATACAAAGCAATATGTAATAACCGTTCAGAATTATCTTAGAGCATTGCAAATTTAGAACAATTTTCCTTAATCACTAAAAAAAACTGAGGTCATATCAATTGACAGATATTTTGCTCACTTGCATTGTTAAAGCAGTGCTTCAACAGTTACTGCCTTTTCACTCTTTTCTTTTTTTCTTGAAGAACCAGTGTGTAAATGTGAAAGCGTATTGATTTCAGAGGAAATAGGACCCTGTAAGTTTCATGATTGCAATGAGACAAAGAACTGTAGTGTTTTAAGCTGTAGCATTATAATCCAATCCGAGTAGAGCAAACTAATTAAAATTTGTTTTGACAGACATTTGTACAATTTATAATGTATCACAATACATTGTTGTCTTTGAGTGTAGGTTCTGAATGTGACACCTAATGATGGCTTTGCTAAAGTACATTATGGCTTCATCCTGAAGGCGCAGAACAGGATTGCTGAAAGCATACCCTATTTAAAGGTGACCGTCACTGCTCTTCCCTTTTCGTCTTTCAGTTTCTTTGAGTCATTTAGACACCCTCCATTATGCCTTGTAGATTGATTGACATGCACAGCTGAGTCTTTTCATCATCAGAAGGTACACCCTGTGACCATGACATTCACAGGCAGTGTGGACCTTTTCCGCAACTGAGAATGTCATATGTAGAAACACCAACTATGTGAGCAGAGGCTATTTGGAAGAGACTTTATGAAGAAATTCATAAAACTGAAACTGTTATAGTTTTTAAATAGTGGCCAAAGTAGACAGAAATTATTGATACGATATTTTAAAAAGCGAACAATCCTTTAAATGTTTGTTTTACAAGTTAATTATATATTGAGACTTCCCTGAAAAGGGCTCATAATTACCTAAACCAAGTGAGGTAACAGGTGCCAGCTGAATATGTCAAACCCCTAAAAGCATGTCTGGTACCTCAAAATATTAAAATTAAAATGTGCTATTTTTTCTCTCATATATATAATTGAATCCTTGTTACATCAGAATCATGTTTGGTCTAGCTTAAGACTATCTAATAGAACTTTTTGCCATGATGGAAATATTTCTCTGTGTTCTCTACCACAGTGACCACTACCCACATGACTACTGAGCATCTAAAATGTGGAACTGTGACACATTTAAAATCTTATTTCATTTTAATTAATTTTGACTGAAATATTAACATGTACCTAACAGTTACCATATTGAGCAGGTTAGAAGTTGCAGTATATTCCACTTCTGTAATCTCCTTTACATGACTTCAGTCAGAGACCCCAAGTAGCAACCCACTGATTGCAAATATCTGTGTTTTATTTGGCCAGTACAGTTCTGTTGAAAAAAATTCTAATTGTTTGCCTTGAGAATCTGGACATGTTGTATAATCATGTAGATTTCTAGCTGCTCCCGAAAGGTCTTATCTGACCTATGACCCTGGCCCAGCACTCTGGGATGCAGCATTGAGTAGTGGCACCCCTAAAATGGACATGTGCCCCCATTTGTCCTGCCTGTTGGGAGGGCTCTGTAACCCTGCACATTCCTTGTCAGGATTCTGCAGGCACGTGTGTTCCTGGGGTTTAAAGTGCTCTCCTTACTTGGCCTCTGACCTAGGAAGGCCTAACAGTATTTCCTTGGCTTCACAGACAGGAAACCGTGGCTAGTTAACAAGCACGGGCTTTGAGCATCAGTCAGTTCATCCTGTCACTTGCTATTTTCTATTATACAAATAAAATTTCTTCCTAGTAAAAGGAAAGGCACTTCTTGGGAAGAAGCCTCAAAGAGGGAGATTTTTAGAAAAGAAGCCCTTGGCATTTAAATATTTTTGACATTTGTCATTCTTTTGGTTTTCTAAGATAATTCTCCTGATTTAATATGCTTTCGCTTTTTATTTTGAAACACAAATTTCAATTTCAGGTCTTGTATAGGAGGTGGGGAGAAATCAACTAAATGTTTTAGGAGTTATTTAATAAAAAAATGAGATTTTCAAGATTTCAGTTGATTCCAATCCTTCTTTGTGTTTTGTAAGAAATTTCATTAAAACATCATGACATGTTTGTTGAGTGTAAAGAAATATGACTTGCAGTTAGGGTGCCATTACTTTAGACATGAGCAATTAAACATTTGGGTAGAGAAATAGAAAGATTCTGCATGACATATGGTCAGATTTGGAGAGCAAAATAAATGTGAGACATATCCAGCCAGAGAAATTATGTGAAATACTGAAATACGATTTCTCCCACACTCGAGGTACACAAAATATTCTACTAATTTTATGGGCAATCCCACTAACTCCATAATTAATTATAAATATTTTGTTAAATTTAACTTTATGATCTCCTTTTGCTTCTGCATTATCAATTTTGACCAATAATCTCATTGCCCAATTTTAATATTGAATGTGTTTTTCTAGTTGTTAGATTTTTCTATGATATACTGTATTCTATATATAAGAAAAGCTACATAAATCAAGGCATGAAATTTGGCAGGTATTTAATTCTGTCATAGATCCTAACACTGCTCTTTCTACAGGAAGGAATAGAGTCTGGGGATCCTGGCACTGATGACGGGAGATTTTATTTCCACTTGGGGGATGCCATGCAGAGGGTTGGAAACAAAGAGGTAATGAGTTTATGGCTTTTTATTCACTCTAACAGAGAATGAAGTGCTGGGGGTTGGGGGGGCGGGGGGTTTCTACGAGAAAATTACAATTGAAAACATATTTTGTGCATAAACATTTGAAGGCAATGATTTAAACAATTAGCTATGTGTTGTCTTCAAAATAACCCAACAATTCTAGCTTAATCTTATTACAAATTTGGGGGATTTGGCTTTTATAGTTTAAGAAATCAGCTAAGTAACCACAAGCACAGCCTCTAAACTGAGGAGTGTGTGTATCTGTATATCTGTTTGTGTCACTCTATTTAGAGAAATAGATATTGCCTTGGGAAAAAATTCTTTAAAATTATAAAAATGAACACATGACTCTGAAATTGCTTGAATTTTAAAAACATCTTATTGGTTTTCCTAGATTACTTTTTGTTTTATTTTGGAATTGTAAAAGTAGTTATCAGTAGAATGAAGTCTTTGCTCAACCTATTCCTAAGCACTATGGTTCATTGTGTAACTTACCTTCTGAAACATTTAATGCCAAGTTTAAGATGAACAAAAGCTAGGGTAATGACAGGTTCTGACATAAAATAATGTAGTAACTAAAGCAAGTTACACGTTTTCTTTGTGGTTACTACTTTTTTCCTGAGCACAGCCATCAGCTTCTGTAAACAGACTATTGCATCATTAATTATGACATCACGTACTATCACTTTCAAGCCCCCCATAGTCGGCTGTGATTTATGTGTCACTGCTGGATGGCCAAGCTTCCCTTTCTCATTCTGCACCATTGCAGAGCTCCCAGCCTCAGCTGTACTTAGAGTCAGTGGCTAAAGGGGTGAAGTGAAACACTGAATCTTTGTAACCAGTGCATTCTATCCATGTGTTAAGGTGACATCTAGGATAACACAGCTTCAGATTTCTAAAGTAAATAAGAACCTAGGACCATCTGGACAACTGAGGGTTCAGAGAAGCAAGAGGATTTGTGGTGCTATAATTGCCTGCAACGGAAATGAACAAATTTGCAGTAATAGAAGATTGGATTATTGACCCTCTTGTCATTATACATTTATATTAATCTATCCATTTCCCCTTCTAACTTAACCAATCAGTTAACTAAACTAGAATGAGATGTTAGAAGAAAAATAAGGCAGATAAAATTACTGATTAGTAATCATTTTCGTGTTCCTTCATTCTTTTAGATATAAAAGGAATCCTTTGAAGGAGAGGGAGAAGAAAGATTTTGCTACAGTATCTAACAATGGATAAATGTTTGAGTTTGATTATTCTATATATAATTGTCGGTAATTAATTTATCTTTGAACATTTCAGGGTCCAAAGCAAAGGCAGATAAAAGAGCTCTATGATTTGTCTCACATCTTAGATGAAAACAGCTCTTACTTCAAGGACAAAGAATTCACTACCAAACAGTTGTTAAAGGCTTGGTATTTGAACCTATGGGACTGTTCTACCAACTTAATTATCATTAATATACAGCATAGTTCTTGAATTCAAAAAGTTCACAAGCGTTCATCACTACAGGAGAGTGCGAACAAGCCTGTAGATGCGCTGTTTTAATACTTTCCTGGTACGACGTGTTGAGTCTGCATCCATGAGTTTGCATATCAGGAAGCCACCACCCTTCGTGTTTCCATGCATGGAGCTCTCTTCCCACCCTGAAAGAGGACAGATGCAGGAGAGCAGACCCACAGCCCTGAGGCTGATGATCAAATGGCTTTTGAAGAAAATTGTAATAACAGACAGGAAAAGGGACAGAGACAAATCATGACAGTCTTACAATAGTTCAGCTTTTACTAGTTCCTAGTAATTCCATAACTTCCAAATCCATATTCTAGCTTCTTTTCTAGTCTCATTCTTAAAGTCCAGATTCATATGTCTATTGCCTGCTTGTTGTCACCATAGGGATGTCACAGAGGCAACTCACATGTCTTCCTCTAATCCATTATTTCTCCTGGGTCCCACCTCTCATTCCATGATATTGCCCCCTTTCCAGAATCAAGATGTGCATCAGCTTTCCCTATCCATCATTCAGAGCAAGTTATGGGAATTTGGCCTCCTGAGCTCTTGTCAGCCCCATCATGCTCCTTCCTGGCTCAGGGCTATTAATTCCAGCCTGTGTTACCTGTACCCTCAGGGACAGCTGTAAGAACCTGTCTCACTTGAAAGTCTCACTTTCTTTCAGACCACCCTATGCTCAAAAATACTGCTGTAAAAAGTCAAGTCCTATTTCCATGCAATAGCACTTAGTATTCTGCAGGCAGTTGCGGCCAGCTGTGCTCTCTGGAAGTATGTCTGACAGGCTCCTGTGTACAGCACACTGCGGGCACACCAGGCTCAGCTGTGCCACTGGTGGCAGAGCACTGCACAAACATGACCCAGGCTCTTCTGAGTTAGAGACCTTTGGAGTATTCTTTGTGTGTCCGTGTGCATGCATGCATGTATGTGTGTTATAAAACCAGACATGGCAATAATTTGACAAAGTAGAGATAACAGTGATATAGAACACATATAATTAACCCAGGCACTATTACTGTCAAATTTTAATATTCTTGATTGTAAGTATAAAATTCTTGACTAGGCAAAAAAATAATAAAGAAGAAAGTTTTGGAGGTTTCTAACTTGATCGTGGATTTACTAACAATTTTTATTTTAAATTGGCTTAGATGTTTTAAAAAAACTAGCTGAATTCATTGAGTCTCCTATATCATATGTTAATAAAGGTTTTTTTCAGGCTAATATAACATTTTCATCATTTTGTTCCCCCTAAAAGTTAAATGGGAAAGAAATACAAAATTAAGGGCCCTGTTTGAGGCAGTAGCACTTACTCTGAACTTCAGTAAAGACCTTACAGATAGTCTCAACCTGGGAATCGCCCAGCCTTCCCACATAAGAAGGACTAAGAAACTAAGACTTCTAACTCCTGGAATGTGGGCTGTTTTGGTTTTCTTGTATTACTTTTTTTTTCACTGTTCAATCAATATGCCTTATCCTTAATATGAATTACTCATAATACAAGACTTAGTGGACTGTCAGACTTTCCTTAATAACGTTTTTGTTTGTTTGTTTCTTTGTGTTTTTGTGGGGGTTTTTGTTTCTTTTGGTACTACACTAGTCCCTAGTGTATGCTAAACAGGCACTGTTTCAGCGAGCTACAGGCACTGATCACTTTAACACCAAAAGGTTTAGGAAACAAAATCCTAAATTCAAATTTGATGAAATCACAATAGTAAAATTAATTTAAAAGATGAATATTCTTTCTTTTTTAAACCAGATAACAATTGACTATTTTAACCTTCTGGTAAAGAAACTTTGGCTACAACTTACATGTATTTCTAGGTAAACATTTAAGAATGATTATCATATGTGTTCTTAATTTGAGATACTGAGAAAGATATTAAATAGGAAAATCTCTTTTATTAGTTTTTTTCTTTAAAGATAGAGTTAACCAAGATGCCAGGAGGCTTGGATTTTTGTTCTAGAAATTTAACTTTTATAAGCCTCTTTCAGCATTTGTAAGATAGAGATATTTGGAGTAGATTAAATGAGATTTTAAAAGTAAATGATAAACTGTGAAGTCTAATTGACAATATGAGGTGAGGGCCAGGGTTTTAGCTCAGTGGCCCTGTGCCTGCCTGGTAAGCACAAGGTCTTGAGTTTGATCCCTGGTACCAAAAAAAAAGAAAAAAAGAAAAGAAAGAAAATATGAGGTGACATTGCTATCATCCTTCACTTTTCTAATGAAGAAAAATTTTAAATATGAATGTTAATACACTTGTAGAAGTTAAGTTTTTGCATCAAAAGAAGATATTCAGGTTGATATTAAATGCTTGTTTGTATTGATCAAACATGTATTTGAAATCACTATTCCAAAGCAATCACTACAGCAGACTTGTACTAAAAGAGAGGAAAAGATTTCGTCACTACTAGGAAAGGCTTCTGTGGCAAAAACAATGGGACATGCATGGGGCAGACGGCATGTAGGGAGAGCCACTTATGAGCATATGGCCAGGGCATTACTGGGAAGAGCCTTCTGGAGCAACAAATTCCACAGTCAGCTGTTTCTGAAATGCTAATCTTTCATGGAGACCAGTTGTATCGTGTTGCACACACCCTAAAGCCACAAGCACTATCCCTTATGGCAGAAAAAAAAAATATGTATTAGGAGCAAAAGTTCCCTTTTAAAAAAATCTTATATGAAGCCAAGCATGGTGGTGCATCCCTATAATCTCAGCACTCTGGGAGGCAAGAGAATGCCGTTTGAAGCTAGTGTGGGCAATTTAGCAAAACCCTGTCTCCAAATGAAAATAAAAAAGGGTCAGGAACATAGCTCTGTGTGAAATCCCTGATTTTAATTGCCAGTTTCATAAAAAGGAAAAAAAATGATATGTCTAACTATTAACCATCAACTATCTACCAACAGAATAATATTTCTTTTCTGTCTACTTATTTTAATGGAGGATTTACATTTTTCTCTTTGGGATATCCTGTAATGTCAGTATTCTGAGAAGCTGAGGCAGAAAGATACCAAGGTACAGCCCAGCATAGGCAAATTAGAAACTTGGCAAGACCCTGTCTCAAAATAAAAATTTTGAGCTGGGAATGTAGCTCAGTGTGATGGCTGTGAATTTAATCCCTAGAACTACAAAAGAAAAAACATCTGATATGGCCATGACCATATTTAATACCATCTCAGAATAATATTTCCTGTCTAACTAATGTAGTAGACCATTACACTGTCATTTAGGGGTAGCCTCCTTAAGTTGGGACATGGAGAATAAGTGCACATGAAATCACTCTCCATTTCAGGATCTCAGTTCAGTAAATGGAAATATATTTGAAGAAATTATTAAAGTCATACTCTGTTCTTTTTAAAGAAAATAAAAATCAAACTTAGAAATGAAAGCTAAAGTATAAAGATAGTCTCCTTTAGTGTCTTACATTGTTAATCAACAAATAAGTTCTAGACTCTACCAGACACTCGGGGGACCAAAACAGACAGAACAGTGTTCAGAGAACCTCGGAGTGAGAATATAGTGCGTGTGTTCACTTACACTACCAGCTCATAATCAGAAACCCAATGAAATAACAGTATTTTTGCCAGATTTCTATAGATTTAGGTACCTAACAGGCAAGTTCTGCACTCAAATATCTCAAGTACAGACAAGTCAGGGACTCCTTAAGATAGGTGGACTTGAGATTTTTCAACGTTATGGCGGTGTGAAAGCCATATGTGTTCAGTGGAAACCATATTTGAAAGTGAAGTCTTTTCCCAGGCTAGCAGTACATAGTACAGTCTTCTCTGTGACACTGGACAGTGGCAGTCAGCCACAGCTCCCAGTCAACCCTGTGATCACGAGGGGAGGCTTCCAGCCCTATACAGTGTACTGTGTTGTTAAGCTAAGTATGTTAGGTGGATTAAATGCATTTTTTATTTAGAGTATTTTCAGTTTATATAATCCTATCACAAATCCAGGAACATCTCTAATACTTTTTTAGTATCTCTAATTTTAAAATTAATAAAAGTGCTTCATTTAAGGAGTAGTAAGGAGCAGAGTCTTTCTATGTTTTTAGGCATATAAGTGGTATGAGCTCGGCTACAAGAGAGGACATTTTGCATCTGTCTGGCAGCGCTCGCTCTACAATGTGAATGGACTGAAAGCCCAGCCGTGGTGGACCCCAAGAGAAACGGGGTACACGGAATTAGTCAAGGTGAGTGTTAACGTAGACATCATCTTCATCTTTTTTTAACCTTCAAAATCAGAGAATGTTTATCATGGAAAGATTATATTTCCAATAGTATTTTCAAAAATAGGAAAAAAAGAATCTTTTCATCCCATTAGCTCAATGTGACCTTTAGATGATGAAGGTTATTTACCTGGTTCCTAAACTTTTTCCAACTAAAAATGGTGTTACACTCTTGAAAATTACTGAGCATCCCAAGGAATTTTTGTTTGTGTACGTTGTATCTATACATCAAAATTAAAATTGAGAGAAAATTGTTAAAAATTAAAAATAAAATTTGATGTATGAATTCTTAAAAGAACAATAACTATTACATGTTAATATGAGTAATATTTTATAAAGTAATTATATATTCAAAATGAAATATAGTGAGAAGATTGTGATTGTTTTACATTTTTGCAAATCTTTTTAATAACTGGATTCACAGGCAACAGGAGGATTCTTATATCAACTTCACACATATACCCATGAGGGCTGTAATATTACGTATCATATAGGCCCTGGAAAACAATGTGTGCCTGTGCACAAATGATCATGAAGAGAGCACAGAATACCTTGCACTATTAAGAACGTAATTTTGAGGTAGGCATGGTGGTACATGTCTGCAATCCCAACACTCGGGAGGCTGAGTGACGAGGAGCACAGACTCATGGCCAACCTCAGTGGCCTGGTGAGACTGTGTCTCAAGAGTAAAGAAGAGAACAGCTTTCATTTTTCAGACACTCCGAAAGAACTTTGGAAACCTTGAGATGTACCTGTGGCCCTGAGGCTATGTAAAGGAAGCAACACATACGAATATTGTTAGTAAATGTTCAGGCAGCTATTTAGGATAGGAGAAACTAAGCGATTCTAACAAGTTAATAGCTGAAACAGTTGGAAATTTGGACATTGATACATTAAATCTGAACTTTAATACTGTCTACTTTGTGATTTGGGTAGGTGCATGGTCAGAAGTTTATTTTTGTTTTAGAATTCCATTCTTCTTAGACACATTAATAAAATGGGACTTATAGTTAATTTATTCATAGTTTTAATGATACTGTTTTTTATTCAAATGGAAATGTCACGTACAGTACAGGCTTCCATAAGACGGGTTCTATATTCTAGCCAGAGAAATCTAACTGCTGTTTATGCATGGTCTATAGAAGATAATGTGAAGATAATATTCAAACAATTGATTTTGCATGTGAGGGACACAGGAAGGGAAAAGTAGGAGTGACAAAACATTGATAATTTTGTAATCTGGGTGATGGATGTTTGGAAGGTTTTTATATTATCCTTTCTACTGTTGGGTATATGTTTAAAATTTTTCATAATCAGGCCAGGGATTTACCTCAGTGGTTCCGGTGCCTGCCTCGCAAGCTCAAGGTCCCGAGTTCGATCCCCGGTACCAAAAAAAATTTTCATAATCTTTTTTCAAAGGATCATCTTGAATAAAGTGTATCTTGGAGACTTACAAGACTTCATGGATTTGGTTTACTTGGGGAAAAGAAACATTTCAATGTGGTTTCAAGGTACTTACATTAAGTAGGTCTTATTGATAGTGGTTATTCTATATTTCATTATAAAAGCATAGTTTATGATCATCACAATCCAGTTGTAAAATAGACTGCTGTCACTTATGCCTTGAATACTTTATAGATCAGAAAACCATGATATGTTGACAGTTTCTGAAGATGAATTTTAAGAGGACCCATATCCAAAGCAGAAATTGTATAGTAGCAATGTCTTTCTTGATAAAACTACTGCAGTTAGCACTGTCTATGATTATTTTTTCCCTTGTAAAATTCCATCTCCTCTCATGTCAGATCACATTCAGCTGATTGTCCTCTACATTTTTTCTTGGTCTCTGTGAGTTTATTTCCCTGCTGTAGCTTTTGGTATGCTTTTAACTTGAAGTAGCAGAAGTGAAATTCAAATCTGGCTTAAACAACATGGAACTTTATTCACTCATATAATTGGAAGCCAAGCAGTAGAGCAGACTTCAGAGTAGTATAATGGAGGGAATGTGTTCTTGGCTTTACACTTCTTTGGTCAACTTTACCCCCATGCCAGCATACTATAAGATGGCTGCCAGCAGCACCTGGACTAGTTGGTTTGAAAGAAATTTTAAAACTCCTTAACATTGTTGAGCCACCACACCAGTCATAAATGGCCTTCTCAAAGTCTCCTGGGAGATCCTTTCCTATTGGTAATAACCACATGACAATGGATACTCACAATTACAACAGTCTGAGATACAAGGAGCTGGCAACAGGCTTCCAAGAGAAGCAGAGTATATCTCTCCATTAACTTGGGAATAGTTATCATTCTCTTCAGTCCGAATGAGCTAATTTAAGTCATATTTCTACTCTGAATCTGTTACTGATTACTGAGATGGGACTATCAAGCCAACAGATCCATCCTGAAAGCCAGGGAAGGGTTAGCTTTCTCTAATTGAGTGGGTTATCTGGAGAGAGATGGATACCAAGCAGTCAGGGTTCTGTTAAGGAGAAAAGGGGTGTGACAGACGTTGGAAAGGAAGCCTATCTGTCTGGGTCATCATTGACTGTGAACCAGAACATTTTTTTCTACTTTCTGTTTTTCCTTTTCTTCATTTTCTGAGAAATCTTGTCCACTGTGGTTTATCTGCTGTGAAAATTTCTACTAAAGCTGTAGTAAAAGGATAGGAAAAATAATCTATCTAAACAGAAAAAGAACTGAAATGGTTGTACTGATATCAGACACAAAAGACTTTAAGACAAGAAGTGTAAATAGAGACAAAGAGGGTCCTTTCATAATAATAAGAAAGCCAGTTCCTCAGGAAGACATATACTTATACACACATTTGTGTACCTAAAAAAATAGCACTGAAATATATGAAGCAAGAACTGTTTAAACTGAGAAATATGTACATCAGCAGTACTAGATGGAGATTTTCATCCTTTGCCTTTTATAATGGACAAAACATTGAAACTGTATATAAAAAGGAAACAAAACATTCAAACAACACTAAGGCAACAAGATCTCACAAACACCTATGGAACATTTCACCAAATATAATCAGGATACGCACTGTTCTCAGGTACACATGAGTCATTCTCCAAAATAGGCCAGATACTTGGCCATAGAACAAGCTCAAGAAATTTAGAAATGTTGCAATCACAGAACATGTTTTTTTACACTATGAGGATGAAATTAAGATTTTTTAAATCAAGAGTCTGCCTTACAGGAATCATTAACAAAAATAAGTCTAATAAATTCACAAATATGTGAAAATTAAATATTGTACTCTTAAGTAACCAATAGGCCAAAAACAAAACTACAAGAGAAATTAGAAGATATGTTAAGATAAGTGAAACAAAAATATCACATAACAAAGCTTTTAGGATACAACAGCAGTGCTTAGATATTGATACTTGCTAGTATCTATATTTTAAAAAGGAGAATGGCTATAAAACATTAACCTGATGATCCATTCTAAGAAACTGACATAGCAGAGCAAAGAAAACCCGATGGAAGCAGAAAAGGAAATAAAATTGAAGTGAAAATAAATGAAATGGTGACTAGGACGATAAAGAAAAATTAGTAACACCAAAATTTGCTTCTTAAAACTAGATTATTTTATAAGCCAACTAATGAAAAATAAGTGAATATTCAAATTACTAAAATCAGAAGTGAAATAAGACGTATCACTACCAACCTTACAAAACTTAAAAGAATTATAAAAGAATAATAGAAAAGGTATAAATCAAAAAAGCAAAGGTAACCTAAATGAAGTTATTAAAACACAAACTACTGAAACTAACTCAGAAAGAAACAAAAATCTGAATAGACCTGTAATAAGTAAAAGAAATGAAAATAGTAACTTAAAAGCTTCCCACAAAAATACACCCAGGCCCAGACTTCTTCACTGCTAAATTGTATCAACTGTTTAAATAAGAATTAGCACCAATCCTTCACAAAATCTTCCAAAAAATATGAGTAAAGGAGCAGCAACTCACTTTATGAAGTCACTATTACTCTGATACCAAAATCAAGGACATCACTGAAAAAGAAAACTAAAAACAAATAGTCCTTGCAAATATTAGGTGTAAAATTCCTCAACAAAACATTAGCATACGGAATCCAGCAATATACAAAAAGAGCTATATACGTGAACAAGAGGCATTTTTTGAAGGCATCCAAATGAAAATAAATCAACTCAGTAAACATGGTCATGACTATATGATTATGATTGTGTTATCTTTTCAGCTGACGCAAGAAATTTGACAAAATCCAATACCTCTTCGAGATAAGAAAAATAATACAACAAACTAGGCAGAGAAGGGAACTGAAAAAGGGCATCTATGAGAAACCTGTAGCTCACAGCACACTTAATTGTAAATGACTGAAGAAGTCAAATTATCTACATCCTTAGATGACATTGCTTTGTATGTAGAATGTCCTAAAAAAATCTGTTTTAAAAAGCATGCATGTTGCTGCGCAAGCACAAGGACCTGAGTTCGATCCCCCATACCAAAAAAACAAAACAAAACAAAACAAAAAGCATGCATGTAATCCCAACAACTCATAAGGCTGAGGCCAGCATGGGCAGCTTCATGAGACCCTGTCTCAAAATAAGGGCTGGGGATGTAGTTCAGTGGTACATTGCTTGCCTAGCACAGATCAATCCCCAGTACAGCAAAAAAAAGTACTAATAAAGGAGTCCATCAAGCCTATAGAATTCAAGGTCAATATGTAAAATCCAATCCTGTTTCTTTACACTAGCAAAACACATTACCAAAATTAAGAAGAGAATAGTAAAATACTATTTTTAGGTTTCTAAGGTTACAATAGCAAAGTATTACAAAGTGGGCAGCTTACACAATAAAAAATTTTTTCTCACTTTTTCAGATCAAGGTGTCAGCAGAGCTGTTCCTTCTGAGGGCAATGAGAATCTGTTCTGTTCCTCTTCCTAAATTCTGGTGGATTTCTGGCAGTCTTTTGTGTTCTGTGGCTTACAGACCTCTGCCTTCATCTTCTCATGCCATTCTCCTTGTGTGTATGTGTCTCCATATTTTCTCTGTTTGCAAAGATAGCAGTCATGTTGACCTACAGCCCTTCATATCTTCATTTTAACTTGATCACCCCTGTGAAGACCCTGTCTTCAAATAAGGTCACATTCTGAGGTCCTAGGGGTTAAGACATCCAGATATTAAGTATCTGTTATGGGTTGGCAAGGAGCCAACCCATAACAGATACTTAGAATAAATATTACAAAGAAATGCAAGACTTGTAAACCTTACTGAAGATTATTTTAAAACATCTGGATAAAGGAAACACATTCTATGTTTATGAATCAGAATACTTCATATTGTTAAGATACCAAAGCCCCTCAAACTGATTTAAAGCTTCACACAATCTCCTTCCAAATTCCACCTGGCTTTTAAAAAAGAAAAAAAGAAATCGACAAGCTGAATGTAAAATTCATATGAAAATAGAAATGATCCAAAATAGCCAAAGTATTTTCAAAAAGACCAAAGTTGGAGGATTCATACTTTCCAATTTCAAAACTTGCAGCAATGCAGCAATAATCAAGGCAGTATGATACTTCCAGATAGACAAACACACAGATGTATATCTATCTCCCAGTATAATAGAATAAAAAGTCTATACATAAACCCTTACCTTTATGATCATTTGCTTCCTGACAAGGAGGCCAAAAGAATAGAGAAGAATTGTCTTTTCACAAATGGTGCTGGTACAACTAGAAATCTATATGCAACTGATTCGCACTATACACAAAATGAATGAGGCCACCACACATTATACACAGAAAGGAATTCCAAATTAACATAGGCATAAATGGAAGAGATAAAACCATGAAATTTTTAGAAAAAAAATGTAGAAGTTAATTCTTTGCAACATTAAGTTAGGCAGATTATTTTTGGTATGATAGCAAAACTACAACTGACCAAAACAAAGTACAGATAGTCTCCAACTTATGGTGCCTTGATTTAATGATTTTCTTTGAATTTACCATGTGACAAAAGAAATATACATTCAGTAGAAACCATAATATCCTTTGAATTTTAAATTTGGGTCTCTCTTCCAGGCTAGTGATATGTGGTCCAACCATCTCATGCTCCTGGGTAGCAGCAGTGAGCATGGCTCCTGGTCATACTCATGATGCAGAGGGGCAACAGTGGATGCACTGCACTGTACCATGTCACAACCATTTTGGATATAGGAAGTCAATAAATTTCATGAGATAGTCAACACTTTACTATAAAATAGGCTTTGTGTCAGATGATTTTGCCCAACACCAGGCTAATATGTTTTGAGCACATTTAAGGTAGGCTAGGCTAGGCTAAGCTATGATGTTCCATAGGGTAGACATGTTAAATGCATTTTTAATGCACAGTATTTTTTTAAACTTTCACTAGGTTTATCAGGATATAACCCTATAGTAAGGCAAGGAGCATCTGTACATACATTAGACTCCATCAAAACTTAAACTTTTGGGGCCAGGGATTTAGCTCAGTGGTTCTGCCACCTGCTTCATAAGCACAAGGTCCTGAGTTTGATCCCTGGTACAAAAAAAAAAAAAAAAAACTTGAACTTTTGTTCTTCAAAGGACACCAAAATAAAATCAACAGGAGATGTAATAGTTACAAGTCCTGTATTTGACAAGAGACTTATCTCCAGAAAATACAAAGAAGTCTGAAGTCAGTAATAAAAGCACATAACCTAATTTAAAAATGGGAAAAGAATTTAAAAGGATAGCTATTCAAAAAGATATCCAAATGGCCAAGAAACACATGAAGAAATCGTCAGTGTCATTTGTCATTAGGTAATACAAATGAAAATCATAGTTTAGTGCCACTTTATAACCACTAAGTTGGCTATCAGAACAAAGAAAAGTGTAATAAGCATTAGCAAGTGCTGGTGTGTATCTGGAGAAATTGGAATCCTCAGACATTGCTGGTTGTTATACAAAGCACTCTACTTGGGAAAACAGTATAGTAGTTCATGAGAAAATCCTCAAAAAGTTAAACATAGGATTACCGTACATCCCTGCAGTGCCACTCCTAAGTATATACCCAATTATAAAATTCATGTCCTTTTTAAGATACAGTGATATGCAAACAAAACAAATCCCTTTGCTTTGTCACCCACACTGAGAATTGCCCATGTGATTGGGTAAGTATATACCCAAGAGAAGTAAAAACTCGTGTTCATAAAAAGAATAGATACATAAAGGATCACAGTATCATTATTCATAACAGCAAAAAAGTGGAAACAACCCAAAAAATCCAATTGATGAATAATGATTAGGAATAAACAAATTATGAATAAATAAATTAAAAAGTGGTACATCTGCATATGATAAATAAATAACTAACAAAACATGGAACATCTATGCAATGCTAATAGAAAACAGTAGAGTTCTGCTCTCTGGTATCATATGGCTGAACCTTAAAAACATGATGTTATGTGACAAAGCTAGTCACAAAAGATCACATGACATTATTATGTTCATTTGAACTGTCATGATTAGGCAACTTCATGGAGAAAGAAAACAGATTGCTTGTTTCCCTTGGTATAAATACTTTTGTATATAGTTCTAATCTTTGTAGCAGCTCAAAAGATAGCTATTATTGTGCCCATTTATATATGAGTAAAATAGGATGAAACAACTAAAGACATTTACCTAAGGCCCCATGCATAATGGTGACAGGGCTGAGATTTGAATCAAGGTTTCCTTGTCCTTGAAATCCATGTCCTTGCTGGTACCTCTCAACTGTCCTCAGAGATACTGATGCTTGCTCCTGTATCTATGTCCTTTTTTCTACTCCAGTATTTGTTTCAAAATTCTGTTTAGTTCAGCTTCTTGATTTCAGCTGTGGCTATTTCAGGCCTTGCCTATTTAAGAAGAAAAGGAAGACTATTAATCACAGGGTCCCCTGCAGCACAGAATGTGTAACATCCTCTGTGTAAAACTGAATGCTGTGGGGCAGTGCTTCACTTTGCTAATAACTACCTTTATTTACATAAATGTTAATATTGTACATGGTATGGTTATAATAAAAGAAAGTACTTATGTGGTGACCATTTGCCAATAATGAGCATGACAGAAGAGAACAAGCTGTGTGAGGAAATTCAGGGCCCATATTGCATAGCAAGATATTCTTCCATTTCCAACTTACAGGTATGGATATCATGGATCATAGGCCATCATCCATCATTGACATCATAAGGTGGAAACTGTCTAGTTCTGAGACCTGCTGCATTTAGCCAAAATACTTTTAGAATAATTACCCAGTTTCTGGCCCTAAATGACTATTGCCTACCTCAGATAGCACGTCGTCACTCAGGTCATTCTCACTGTTACAGAGAGATCGAGATCCCATTTTTCTTGGAGGGATAGGACAATGTTCACAAAAAAGCATCCTCTGTGCTTTTTTCTCCATCACTGTGTGGCCTATAATTTAGTAGCTCTGGCACTGAGGGTTATGTAATTCAATGAAAAAATTAAAGACTATTCCAGTGGAATTTTCTCTTTGGGGATTGTTTTCATTAAAAATGATTAGGTTGCTAGCCAAATCACAAATATCAAAGCCTTAAGTGCCTTGGGGTTATTTAAACAGAAACTGAAACAAAAAAATAGGTTAAGGTCTTTGCTAAATTGGAAATAGAAATGATCTTGTGTAGGCTAGGAAAAGCCATCATGCTTTAAGCATATTGCTCTTCCCTTTTTGAGATTACTCCTTTGTTCCTCACTATTCCATGGCCAATTTATAAATATAAACATCCATGGTCAGACACCATTATAGTAACATTGAAAACAAATCCACAGCCAGTACAACTGAACACTATAATTTAAAATATCCCTTTTGTATTGGTTTTTCTTGCTACCTAACTCTGCATTTATCACTGGGGGTAAAAAAAAGAGATCTCTTGAATTTTTTCCTAAGCTTTTCAAAGCAGCTTCTTAGATGTAGACAAATAGCATAACAGATAAGTTTGCCTTTCTTCGCACTGTAGTTTTATTACATTTGGAGAAGCACCCAGTAATACTTTGCCAATGATGTGACAGAGCACATAGAAATGATTGATTAGAACAGCACTCTGTCATTTTCTCCGCACTGTGGCTTTTATTAATTAAAAAATGCATTGTGTATGAATAACTTGACCTGCACAAGAATAGGATTTACACAGTAATACATTAGTGGTTCAGTGTTTCTTTCTCTATGATTAAATATTTTCAGTGAACTGCTTTTGAAGTAAAAGAGATTGAGAAAGAAGCAAAAGTCAGATTTAAACTGAAATTAGGCTCCACATTAAGAAGATTAGCAATTTTGTAAAAACACAAATCTCATAGTATAAAGAAGTGCTAAAAGCAATTCCTTAAAATTTTTTTTGAGGTTAAAAGTAGGAAGATATTTATTGATAAGAAAGCTCCTGAGGGGCAGGAGGGGTCCCGACTGGGTAGCCAAGGAGCCACTTTACGGAGAAGTTTTATAGGGTGAAGCCAACCAACATGGGTACAACGTGGGCCACAGCCATGAACTCCCAATAAGGTTACAAGTACAGTCACTTAGGTAACGGGGGTCCAATGGGGAAGCAAGTCACGTAGCAAAGTACAGGGATTTTCAGTCAAGGTGGGGGTCAGGGATATTTCCTGGAGAGGCTGGGCTAAGACCTTGACCCCCCACCCAGGTGAATGATACCTATTCAGAATATCAAGCACTGCTATTTATCCCCAGGGGAACCACAAGGACGTGCAGTTTCTCTCCTTTTACAAATTCTGGCCTTCGGTGAATGTGCCTTGGGCCACAATTGTCCTCTGTGCTGAAGGCTCAGCCCTGTATAACTGGCTGTAATATCTATAACTAACTTAGCTGTCTATAATACCAAGAACCCCCGATAACCTTCCAGCAAACTCCCCTGACTCAGGTCGGTCTGCCCCTTCTGTGCGTACAGCCAGGAAGTCTAATTGATGTGCAGCTGTGGTGTGTTTCACCTTTGCCCTGGCTGTCTCGAGGACTTAGCCCTATCTGACTGCCTGTAATATTTCTACCTAGCTCATCTATAGCTCATCTATCCATAATAGATAGATGAGCAATTCCTTAAAATTAATGTTAAGAGTTTGGGCCTATTTTTTTCTAAATTGAACTTTAAACTTTTTAGATTCCAATGATTCTTTCACTAAAGATGACAACAAAATAGTGATGGGATGTAGAATTTGATGGTTGTGTGATTTAAGGGTGAGCTTTTTATAAGGTGGCCTATAGTTAGTAGATTAATTTGCTGTCGTCTGTGATCCTTTAGGTAAGTTATTTCACTCATCTGAGCTTCACTTTCTTATTTTTAAATTTAAAATAATCACTTCAGTTCCTCCCTTCCTACATGTTTTAGGGGGCCAAAACAAAAATGAAATCAAAAACAAACAAACAAAACAAGAAAGCCCAGTATCTTGAATGCTCCCATGTGCTTTTAGATCTGAGCATGAGTAAAAGCCAACAGTCTGCTGAGGCTGTGAGATGGCATGGGATGCCAGTTGTGGCAGTATAGCAAAACAAAATATTTGACATCCTTTCAGTTATTTTAAACTAAAAGGTCATTTTCTTTCTCAAAGCAAAGTTGGTGAGTTTTCAGTATTTGTCAGCGTGAAAAACATAATGCCTACACACTGGATTTCTGACTGCTTTGGGGACTTAGTACAGCGCTTGATGTTTTAGAATAATTGCAAACTGAACCTGCAGGCTAGTACTGCATTTGGGGTTCTAAAATGTTTAGTGTGGTAGGTCATGACCAATATTTTAGGATACACACATACAGATCAATGTCTTAACTATATCTGTCCACATATGCATCTCTTTGTACATCTGTTTATCAAGCAGTTTGTCTTGATGTATACACAGAAAGTCTACCCATCAGGGAGGGACCTTCAGGTTTCTGCTCAGAGTTCTCATACCTCCAGTCTTAGCTCAAGGCTCTGTCCCCAGTGGGTAGGACTGGAAGGGAAGCGAGAACCTCGTCTCTCCTTTTTCTCTCCCTCTGATGGCATCGACTGGCTTCCAAGAAGCCAACTCATCATCTACCATAAACATCCAGGAAAGCCAGCCTGCTGTTGGTCAGACTTGCAAGAGGCCAGACTGCTATCTCTAGTGACAATCTAGGAAACATAGCAATAACTTCTGTAATAATCAGCCCCCAATGGCTAGGATTTGATTAATAAATGGCAGCTTCCCTGATTTTTGTCCACAGTTCCAACTTAACAACCAGACAGAGTCAGACTTGCACATAGGAGACGCCACTTCTAGTTAGCTGCCTCCAGCTTCCTCAGGCCGTGAGACTGTACTTAGGGTGGATCTGCCTTTTCTCCACTACTAGGCTTTTTCCTTTTTCTGCCTGTGAGTTTATGCCAAAACACAGATGACTCCCTCACTACAGCAACCTCAGAATAGCCTTTTCTTTCCTCATTTATTTCTATAATAAGAAAAGTCAGCTGCTTTCTTTGATCATTATATTTAAACCTGGCAAAATAAGGAGAGCTAATCAAAATGCCTTAGGACCAGTGAGAGACTGTGCGTGTTAATGCTACTAATTTCCTTAGTATATGTGCTGCCTAAGCAAGCGCAAATGCTACTAATTTCCTTAAAGGTTTTATTAATATTATTGCCAAGAGAATTTGCTTTAAGAGCATTATGCTCATTGAATGTTTGCTCTGATTCCATAACCTCAGCTATGCAGTCAGAGTGGTGCCTCCACCCAGAGGTATTGTTTCTAAAACAGAGTGGACTGCTACCCATGTCTTAGCATGGTGGATACTAGAGATATGTTTCGGCTAAGATCTAAGCAAGCTGACTTTATCTCTAAAAATTAAGATACATAACCCCTAGTGTAATTAAGATGAAATGATCCTTTCAAAGATAATATACATACTTTCCAAAATAATAACAAATTCCAAGAATAATCTTAGTATGTAAAATTTACATGTACTAATGTACCCTTGTTATTAATTCATTTTAACTCCAATTTAATGCATAAAATTTGCCTTCAGCAACATTCCTTTTCTTAAGTTAGAGTCAGAACCTGCCAAGGTACAGGTACATACACATCTCAGGAATCTCCTCAACGGCCAGTGTCTGAGGTGTTCTGCCCTTTTTTTAATAGCTAATCACACATAGTTAGGATCTGATCTTGCCAAGGGTACTCAGCCCGGTGAGTTCTTGTATTAGGTGTGTTCCCATTTTAACAACATAGCTCTTCTTGCCTTTCTCCATAACTATGTTTTATTTTGTTCCTATCAATTTACTTTTCCCTATGTTGATTTCATTTTATTTCTCATCCTATCTGCTGTTTGATTCTTTAGCTGGAGCTATTTCTAACATAGGTATACTTTAGAGTTGTGGGCTGAATTATATCTCCCCAAAATTAGTATGTTGAAGCCCTAAACCTCAAACCTCCGAATGTGTCTGTATTTGATGATAGGATGCTTGAAAAGGTAGTTAAGTTCAAAAAAAAAAAAAGAGGCCATTAAAATGGGCCCTAATCCACTCTGACAGGAGTCCTTATAGGAAGAGGAAATTGGAACCCACAGAGATTTCAGTGATTTGGGCCCAGGGAGGAAAGGCTATTTGAGGACACAGTGAGAAGATGACAATCTGCAAGCCTCAAAAGAAACCAAATTTGCTGTACCTTGGTCTTGGACTTCCAGCCTTTGGAACCGTGAAAACATGCATTTCTGTTGTTTAAGCCACTCAGTCTATGGTATTTTTCTTATGGAAACTTAGGAAATTAACACCATTGGTGACTTTCTTTCGTAACTCCTCCTACTCAACAATGTACAACATTTACTAACTTCCTTAGTAGAAGTGTTTCTTTGAATGGTCCTATGTTCTTCTATAGAGGAAAATATTTAAAGCTCAGTTAGACCAATCGTGTTTGATTAGAAAAAAACTTAAGGTGACTTCAAGCATTATAACCATTTTTTCATCATCTGAGCACCTCACAGCATTGGGAGGTATACCAGCTAAGTAATGCAAAGAAAGTGTATAGGCTAAGAGACAGCAATAAATTAAATTGACAGTAAATCAATATTTAGATTGGCAGAGATTGATTCAAAGTATAAAAAAAAGAAAGAAAGAAAAAGAAAAACAATGCTAACAATGTTTCCTTACTGTTTTTTCTTTCTCTCTACTGAACATCTACCATATGAACCATCGTAACCTTGAGTTTGGTGATCTTGTTAAGGTACATTCAAAGGACTGGTAAAGGATTTTGCAGGGTTATTAGTTTTTGTTTCTAAGCTTCACTGGTGGATTAGATTCACTAGTGGACTGGATTTTATAAGGTCCTTTTAGCCTAGGATAAAAGAAGATAAACAGTAAAAACTATGAATTGTCATATATATATGTATGTGTAGAAACTATAAGTGTGAAGAAGAATTAAAACAACATATGCATTTAACATCCTTCCACATGGACCTTCATGGAAATAACAATAAAAAAATAAAAATTGTACAAATTTTTTAAGTGATAAGACAAAGATAATAACAGATTAATAGTATCAGCAAATTTATGAAAAATGGGATATAGAAATACCTGATTAGTTAGATGCACACAGACAACAAGTGAAGGGATTTCCAGGGGAGGGATTTAAGGTACCTAGAACTACTGGTATAGCAACTAAGTAAACTGCATGCCCTCAAAGCACAGGCCTGGCTGTAGTAGCATTTTAGGCTCCCCAGTAAAGGAAATCTGTTTTGTCCGTGTATCCATGAACCACAGCCCCTGCTGTTTCACATAGATGTCCAATCACTCATTAATTTTCATAGAAATAACAGTCAGCAATCATCAGACATTGAGGAGCCTCTTCAACATGAATGGTAAAGAATAAATCAAACAAGAATGCCGCGGCTCAATAGAAACCGAAAATACAAGGAGCAACAAGCAAACTTAAAATAGCACCTCTAATGTTCTCAGAGGACTAATAAGTGATAGTGTATTCACCAGACAAGTATAGAAAACTGTGAAACGGAGCAAAGACCCAGAGAGATCTCCCAGAAATTAAAAACTATGCTTCAGGAGCAAGAAGTTCTTTTGTGCTATTGTGCAGTAGGGTGACTAGCGATAACAGTAATGAACTCTACATTTCAGAAAGCTAGAAGAAAGGATTTGGGAAGTATTTACCATAAAGAATGATAAATGTTTGAGGAGACAGATATGTGTAACCTAAATTTAAAATTCTACAACATATCCATATATCAAAACATGATATGGTACCCCACTGATCTGTACACTTTTTATATATTAGTTTAAAATAAACTTAATTTTTAAATATTTATTCAAGGAAAGAAGAATGTAATAATAGTGTTAGAAGCTAAGTCAAGAAAATCTCCTGGAAAAGAAAACAAAAGGCAAAGATGCAAAATAGAAAAGGAAAGTCAGAGGCTCTGTTTAACATGTCCAACATACAAGCAGAAAGAATGCCAGAAAGAACAGGGAAAATTGGAGAAAACTTTATTTTAAAAAACACTAGAAAACTGTCCACATTTGGAAAATGTGGGGTTCTGTGTATTTCAAGGTGCCAGAAAGAAAGAGATCTTAAAAGCCTCATTGTCTTCTTCATAGCGGTACAGTACTTGCACAGAACACATGTCCTTCTGGCACACTTAATCCTCTCAGGGACTTTGTAAAAGAGGAGCCAAAGGCGCAGTACTGAGTAACCTACTCCAAACCACACACTAATAAATTGCAGAGTCACATTTCTAAATGAGCAGTTTGGCTCCTAGAAAGCTTCTTGGGGTAATTGGGGAAGGGGAAAGAGCAGGAATCCAAAAACCACTGGATTTCCCAATAGTAGCACTAACACTTGCAATGTAAGGCAGCAGTGCTTTCAAAGTTAGCAAAAGACATTGATGTGGGCAGTGATTTTTTGGTTATGATCCTCAAAGCACAGGCAAAATAAATAAGCAGTAGGACTACATCAGATGTAAAACTTCTGCACACAGAAGAATCAGTCAAAAAAATGAAAGGGCAAGTAATAGAATTCAAGAAAACATTTGTAAACCAAACATCTGATAAAGAGCTCATATCCAAAATATATGAGTTTATGCAACTCAATAGCAAAAGACCAAGAAATTTGATTTTAAAAATGAGCAAAGGACTTGAATGGATGTTTTTTCAAAGAAAACATACAATTGCCAACATGTGTAAGAAAAATGCTTGATATTAATCATCAAGGAAATGGAAATCAAAACCATAATGTGATATCATCTCACATATGTTAGAGTGGATAACAATTGTTGGCAAGGCTGTGCAGAAAAGAGAACACTTGTAATCTGTTGCTGAAACATAAATTGGTACAGGCATTATGGAAAATAGTTCTGGTTTACTCAGCAAAACAAAAATAGAACTGCCATATAATTCAGCAATCCTGCTTCTGGGTATATATCCAAGGAAAATGAAATCGGCCTCTCCAAAAGATGCCTGCACCTCCATGTTTCCTGTAGCATTTTTTTCCCCATTAAGTTTATTGCTACATTTTACCTATAAAATACAGTTACATTCGTCATTGGGATCTTGTACCTTTACATGATGTATCTTGGTTCTTATTATTTCCCCTTCCCCTGCCCTCCCTTCACCCCCCTCCATCCTTCCCTATTTGCAAAGACTTTGTTTCCATTTTTTTCCTTTTCTCATATTTTTTCTTTTCCCTATTTTCCTTTCCCCTACCTCTCCTACTTCCCCTACTCCTTTAGACCTTTTCTTCCTATTATACAATATCAATTATACATCATTTTAATTATAGTATCAAAATTTAGAGGACATTACCACAGATTTTACAGAATTTAAAAGGATATAGAAAGCACATTACAAAAATCTTCTTTGAAATAAATTTGACAACTTCTATGACGTACCTTGGAAGACAAATTAATGAAACTGACTCTGGAAGAAATATAAAATTTGAATAGCACCTATTGAAGAAAGTATATTCCTAGCCTGAAAACCTACCTATATGACAACAACAGGCTCATGTACATTTTAACTGATGAATTACATCAAACATTTAAAGCAGAAAAAAGAAGGAACACTTCTCCCTTCATTTTAGGAAATCAAAATTGTGCCAATACTAAAACTGGATAAAGATAATAGAAGAAAAAAGTATGATCATAGATAAAAATTTGTTTAACAAAACAAACTATTAGAAGTCAGATCTGGAAGTTTGTAGAAAGTGGTTTTATTGTAGGGATGGCAGTGTTGGTTCAGCATTGGAAGATCCACCCCCAAAAGCCATCATTTTAACAGAGGAAAGGAAAAAGCCATATGATCCTGTCATTAGTTGGAGAAAAAGTATTGGACTAAATTCTACAGCTCTTCATGGCAAAAGCTATCAGGAGACTAGAAGTAGAACAGAACCTTCTCAACAGATCAAAGACATGTACTCCATACTTCCAGCAAAAATGCCTTATATGAATGGAAAAGATACAGTGCTTTCTCCCAAAGGTGGGGAACAAGGGCAGATATGCCTACTCTTCACCTGTCCATTAAACTTTGAAACCTAGGCCCAAACCAAAATAGTCTGGCAATAAAAAGAAACAATTAGCATAGGATTGGCAAGATAGAAGTAAAATCTTTATATGTAGATGAAATGATCATCTACAGAGAAAATACTAAGAAATCTCTAGGAGCCCCTAGAACTTGTATTTGAATTTAGCAGGATTAGAAAACACAAAGTATACATAAAAATTCAGGTCTATGTACACTTGCTATAAATGAAGAATTGGATATTGAAATTTAAAAGTTATGTAGGAGTACAAAGGACCTATAAAAGTAAAAAGAAAAAAAAACCAGTGTTGCAAGACATTTATTACCTAATTTTAAGACTTCCTCTAAAGCTACAGTACTTAAGGCAGTGTTGGCAAAAGGAAAGACATATAGATCATTTGAATAAAACAGATAATCTAGAAATAGGACCATACATATATGGTCCACTGAGTTTTGAAAGATTATTTAACATTAACATTTTATAGGGGGCCAGGGATTTAGGTCAGTGGTTCCGCCACCTGCCTTGCAAGCACAAAGTCTTGAGTTCAATCCCCAGTCAAAAAAAAAAAAAAAAAAATTTATAGAACATAAACTCAACTCAAGAGCAGAGGAAAAGATAGTGTTTTCAGCAAATGGTACTAGAACAAGTGTTATCTGTGTGTAAAAAATTAATCTCAACCCTTTATTTCCATACATAAAAATAACTTGAAAGGATCTATGAACCTAAGTATGAAAGACTAAAACAATAAAACTTTAAGAAGGAATTATAAGGGAAAATGTTCATGAATTTAGGGTAGGCAAGAACATCCTGGGATACAAAAAATATGATGTATAAAAGAAAAAAGTTGATGAGATTCCATCAAAATTTAGAACTTTAAATGACATCATTAGGAAAATGAAAAGTAGTCCTTAAACAGACCATATTTATAATACATATAAGCTATGGCCAGAATATATAAAGAACACTTACAGCTCATTAATAGATAACCCAATTAAAAAGTAAACACAAGGAAATGATAAATAGCCAGTACAGCACAAGGGAAGGTGTGCAACACTAGAATCAGAAAAATACTAATCAGTAAAATAACAAGATCGTATTATGCACTCATTAGGGAAATGAAATTAAAAGTTTTAAAAGAACAAATGTCAGCTTACATGTGAACCAGTTAGAACTTTCTAATACTGCTAATGTGAATGTAAAATGATAAAACCATTTTGGAAAACAATATAGAAATTTCTTGTATTATTTTTAAGAACCAACAGTTCTATTGTTAAGTTTTTACTTAAGAGGAATGAAAACACATGTTGAGAATAGATTTGTACATACAGGTTGACTATCCCTTATCTGAAATTCTTGGGATCAGAAGTGTTTCAGATTTTGGTTTGAAATCCACTTGATCTGCAAGGAGGATAGCTACTCCTGCTTTTTTTCAGGTTCCTGGCACATGGTGTATTGTTTTCCACCCTTTAACTTTCAGCCTGTGAGTTTCTTTTTTGAATTGTGTTTCTTGTATCCAGCATACTGTGGATCTTGCTTCTTGATCCATTCTGCCAGTCTATTTCTTTTGATTGGTGAATTGAGACCACTAACATTGATGGTTATAACTTACACATACTGACTTATCATTGTCACGACTTTTTCTTTTTGTTGGATTCTCCTCCTTTGCATTTAATTTTTTGTCACGCCCAACAGATTTATTCTGCTGGGCTTCCTGGGGTTGTGATCCTTGTTGTCTGTTCCTAGGATATTGTCTTAAAATTTTGGAGTGCTGGTTTGGTATTCACGAAGTTCCTAAGGTGCTCTTTGTCATGAAAGTATCTCATTTCTCCATCCATTTTGAAAGATAGTTTTTCAGAGTACATCAGTCTGGGTTGGAGGCTGTTTTCCTTTAAGGCTTAGAATAAGTCACTCCAAGCTCTTCTTGCCTTGAGGGTTTGTATTGAGAAGTCTGGTGTGATTCTGATGGGCTTTCCTTTGTATGTGATTTGTTTCTTTTCTCTCACTGCTTGGAGAACTTTGTTCTTCTGTTGAGTTTCTGGAATCTTAACAATTATATGCCTATGTGTAGATTTTTTTTGATCAAGGCTATTTGGAGTCCTATATGCCTCACTTAACTATATGTTAAGTTCTTTTCTCCTTCTTGGGAAGGTTTGTGCTATCACTTCTGTGAACAGGTTTTTTTATATTGTCTGCTCTGTCTCCTGTTTCTTCATTGACTCCGTTCAGTCTTATGTTATTCTTCTTTGCATCGTCTAGCAGCTGCTGGATTGATTTCTCGTGGTCCCTTACTATTTTAAAGCAATTTTTCTTTTTCTGGTCACTAATTACAATCTTATCTTCTATATCTGAAATTCTGTCCTCACATTGGCTCATTCTGCTTCATAAGCTTTCAATGCAGTTTTTAATCTCCTGGAAATCTGTTTGCATCTGTTTTATGGATTCTATTTGTTTCCTATGTTGGGATTCCATCGTGTTCCTCAGTTCCTCTATTTTTTTATCTATGTCCTCTCTAGATTTATTAATCATGTCTTGCACTATGGACACAATCTCTGTTGTTATATGAGAAATTATTTCTGATTTTATTTTTTCCAGATCTTCTTTTGTTGCCAGTTCAGGGAGTCCAGGTGGTTGAGTATCAGAGGGTTCCATCTCATTTCCCTTTGGGGTTGCTGTAGGTGATCTGGAAGTCTGGTTTTGAGACTTATTTACATGTCTTCTCATTTTGACTGGGGGGGGGGTTGCTGGTGCCCTCCGGCTCACCTCCTCTGCTCTGTGTGCTGAGGGGGTTGGTATGCTAGCCTAGAAGCTTCTTCCTGGGTGCTGGGAGTGGCTCACCTTCTGTGGTCTCGTAGCATTTTTCTTAATAGCCAAGATATGGAAACAGTATGTGTGTTCATCAACAGGTCAAAGGTTAATGAAAAAATGTAGCACTTATACAGAAAGGAATATTATTTAGCATAAAAAAGGAGGTACTGCCCATTGTGTCAACATGAGTGAAGCTGGAGGATTGTATAAGCCAATACTATAGAATCTTACTTATATGTGAAAACACAAATACTATATGATCTTATTTGTATACAGAATTTTAAAAAATCAAACTCATATAATCAGAGGAGCACAATGTTTGCCATGGGCTAAGATTAGGGGAAGATGGTAGTCAAAGGGTACAAACTTTCAGTTATAAAAGTTGAGTGAGTTCGGGAGATTTTGGGTGCAACATTGTTGTCAATAGATGTGTTATTAATTTGATTGAAAATAATCATCACAAAGTATATACATATGAAAATAGTCCCATTGTACACTTTGAATATGTTTAGTCCTTGTCAATTAAACCTTTTAAAATGAAAATAAAATAGCAATCATACTTGATAACGAATAATTATAAAAAGAAATTACTAAAAACCCTAACAAATTTATATACCTTCAATCAAATATAACAATAGCTCTAGCCTAGGTATTTAAAGAAATGCAGTTTGGGGCCGGAGATTTAGCTGAATGGTTCCAGTGCCTGCCTTGAAGGGCAAGGTCCTGAGTTTGATCCCTGGTACCAAAAAAAAAAGAAATGCAGTTTTACCTGTGGTGCATCCTTCCTCAGGAACAAATGGAAACCAATCATTAGGGAGCCCAAAACCAGGCAGAGACTAAGGCAAGTTCCATGCCACTCAGAAAGCAGCCGGTCGAGGTCACAAGGAGGCAGATTGCTAATGCAGGGTTACCTTTAGGAAAATTGAGACAGTACTGGAGTCTGCCTTTGGCAAAGGGTAGAGTGCAGGTTGAGCATCCTCACCCCAAAATGCCTGAGACTAGAGGTGTTTCAGATTCAGATTTTTTTGGATATTGGATTTTTTGCAGTGAGAGAGAGAAAAGAAAAGAGAAAGAGGTTGGGATTTGGAATGGGACCCAAGTCCGAACCCAGAATTCCTTTAGGTTCCGCATGTCCCTTATACACCTAGGCTGAAAGTGATCTTATACGATATCTTAAATAATATTCTGCATGAAAGCTTCGTGCTAAGTTTCCACTTGCCCTCACTCAAATCGTTTCAGATTTTAGAACATGTCAGCTTTCAGAGTTTTGAGTGAGGCATACTCAACCTGTAGTATCAAGAGATTTTATAGTTTTTCAGAGCTAGTGAAGAAATAGCGCTAAATGCTTTAGAAAATTAAGCCTACAGAAACCGGGCAAACTTTTTAAAAGTAAAGTGTTCTCATTACAACTCGAGTTTGAATGATACCTCTTTGTCATAATATTTTAAAATCTGAATGTGAATTTACTAAGACGTATGAAAGATTTGTGAAATTAACTATCACAAGGATGGAAAAGTGGGAAGAGAGAAAGAGATCAACTTGTTCAATCATTAACCTCCCTAGAAGTGATAGGGCCTAAACTTACTAAATCAGTAATAGTAACATGAGAATGTTATTTTTGCTATCTATGTATGTTGGCAATGCATAATTGTGTCATTTATTTTGGGAAAATATATATGGCATATCTTGATCATTTTCAATCCCTTCATCCTTTTCTCCTCCCCTTTATTCCCTTCATATCTGTACAAATTCTGCCTTTTTATTTACTGCCATCTCTCCTTTATTCAAATCTTTTATTTATTTATGGTTTACGTTTTTCATATAAGAGAAGCCATGCAATCTAACATTGTCTGTGTCTAACTTATTCCACTTAACATGGTCTCAAGTTCCATCCATTTTTCTGTTAATGACATGACTTCATTCCCTATGGCTGAATAATATTCCATTGAGAACATACACCATATTTTCTTTATCCATTCATTTTTTGATGTACATCCAGATCATTTCTAGAGCTTAGCTCTTGTGAATTGTGCTGCTATAAACATGGGTATGCGTGTAAAGTATCACTATCATGTGATGTTTTAATTCTTTCACAAATATACTCAGAAAAGTTACAGCTGGATCAAATGTAATTTCTATTTGTAGTTTACGGAAGAATTTGTATACTGATTTCTGTAGTTGCACTACTTTACAAAATATATGTAAGCAGGTAAATAATAGAAAAATATTTTAAAAACTAGCTAGATGTTGGATTCTGGATTGTTTTCGCTATGAGACTTCTGGTAATATTTGACATTTTTTAAATGTGGGTTTTTAACTGCATAAAAATATTAATAAGGACAAGAATTTGGATTAAGGAGAGCTGGGGTGCATTGCAGGATTAGTAGGCCTTGAAAGTGGGAAGTCTGCTGATGGTTAGAGTGCCAAATATAGCTGCGATTGAACTGAAAAGGCAAGTGCTGGTGACCCATTTAGGAGGCCATGTAGCACCATAAAAATAATCACATCTCTGTAGCCAGAAGAAAAAATGTGCAGTAGGAACTGTGTCTTCCTAGCAGCCCACTGAAATACCAAAGCTATTAGTTTCTCCTCCCAGTTTTATGAAACAGATGAATTTAGGGTCAAGGAAATAATATTTCACACAAAACCTTTATAAACATGTAAGCATTGTTTCCTCTCTGTGAGCATTCAAGTTCCTGTTGGAATTTAAAAGAAAACAAAAAAACCCATTATATTCTACCAACTCAGATCACTAGCTAATATTACTTCAGAGAAAGCTCATATTTACCCCTCTCTCTCTCTCCACCCCACTGCTGTGATCTGAATATTTCTGTCCCCTCAAATTCATATGTTGAACTCCTGAGTCCAAGGTGATGGTTTTCAGAGGAGAGGCTTTTGAGAGGACAAAAGGGTGGCGCCCTGGTGAATGAGGTCAGGGCCTTGGAATGGTGCCATACCCTCTTCTAGTATGGGAGGTTACCGAGAGAAGGTGCTGTCAGTGAACCAGCAAGAAGGACTTCTCCAGACACTAGGCCTGCCAATTCCTTGATCTTAGACTTTCACTCCCCAAACTGAAAAAATACATTTCTGTTGTTTACAACCAACCCGGTCGATGGTATTTTCTTGTAACAGCCCAAGTGGACTTAGATGTATGCAACAGTGTAATTAGGTTATGTCTTTAATCCCTTATAGCCGGTGAGTTTCATAAAATGTGCTTCCTTAGTGTATGGTTAAAACAACATTTCCAAGTCCCATCTCACATTTCTCTTTAAAGAAAGCATCCTCAAGTAGTCATTACTTTGGTCAAAAAACTGTTTACAGCCAGGCTTGGTGGTACATGTCTGTAGTCTCAGCACTCTGGGAGGTTAAGGCGGGAGGACCACAAGTTTCAGTCCAGCCTGGGCAACTTAGTGTCTTGACACCACCTGGTCGCAAAAAAGGTGAGGCTATAGTTCAGTGCAAAGGCCCTGGGTTCAATCCTGAGTATTTTTTTAAGTGTTTACATTGAACTAGTAGTAGGAGATCGTAATTGTTGTTATCTATGTGTACCCAAGTTTAATTGGTGCTGTCTTTTGGTTCACTCAGATTCCCCTACTTGTGAGCTTTCTTTGAGTGCCTCTGCTCAGTCCTGAGTGGGAAGTATATGACTGTCCAAGCACCTTTAAAGTATCTGCTCGTTTTTTTTTTGGTAGGGGGGATTGAACTCAGGATCTTGCACTTGCAATAAAGTATCCACTCTTGATGGGTGCCTGAACTGACAGTTGCTTAGTAAACCAATGTACAACAAGTCCCTCACTTATGAACGTTCAAGTTGCAAACTGTCACAGATTGGAACTGACCTCGCATTACGAACATTCATAGATGTGAACAAATCGTGGAAGTAGCTCCCGCGTCTCCCAGATATTGTCACAGCTGTGCTGCTGTGTGCTTACTGTTCAGTGCGATAGTGTGCAGTTGTATAAGCTCAAAACCCAGGATGTCCGGAAGCAAAAGCAAAAGCACTGGTGATGTGGAGGGGACTGGTAGGAAGCGCAAAGCAGTAAACACTGCATATTTGTGTCAAAGAAGTATAGGACTCACTTTGTTGGACTTAAGATTGAATCTGACGTATGAACATTCTCCTGGGATGGAACTGGTTAGTAAGTCAGAGACTTAGTGTACATCAGAGACCGTGAGATTCTTCAGTTGCTCTTTTGCTCTTCAGGGGGAAAAGGGCCCAGAGCCCACCACAGTGCCATCCCTGTGCCTAAGTCCGACCTCCTCTCCTCCCACAGATGCCTTGGGAATGACTGGAGAAACAGCAGAGAAGGTTTCTGGCCCTGTCTCTCCTGACCGCTAGATGATGGGTTTTAGGCTCATTAACCAGTCCAAGATTCGTTTCATCATCCCTAAGGTGAAAATTTCCACCAGATTGACAGTAAAGCCAGTGTGTGCCAGTTTCCTCCGACTAACACTTTTTCTTCCATCCAGACCCCCAGCCTATTGGATGGTGTCAGGATAGTGTTTTCCCCATTCAGGGCCAGCCTCCCCCTCCATTCAGTAGTTCATGGACCCACATGCCACTTGTCTCTGGCAGCCCTCTCATAGACAACCAGAAGTGTGTGCCCTACCAGTTTTCTAGGCCTCTCTCGATCCAGACAAGTTGACAACCAACCAGTTAAGGGAGAGCACAGCTGACATTTTAGCACAAGTTTTGGAGTTAGGTATTGGGCAACCTTTCTGCATTGGTTTGCTCCTTTTCTCCATGAGTCTATCATCTTGTACATGTGTGCCACATGTAACAAGGGAAAACAAAGTTTAAAAAAATCATTACTACCCGTAGAAAAGTACCTGGGTAACACTTCGTCGGGAGATTGAGGGAGAGAGATGCAGGAATGACATTTCACATTAAAAGACAACCTGTTCTTAAGGGAAAAAAGTAAATTGTATTGAGTGATGCAATTACTTTAACATTTCCCCTTGGGCTTTATGCCCTAGTAAGAAAAGAGCAGCTGTTTTTAACTATGCTCCCAGAATCAGCTTTTGAAAGAAACTTCTACAGTACTAGGAGGAACAGAGGAAGAGCTTGCCCTTATAAGGCGCCAATAACCTCATTTGAAAAGTAATTTCCTGTGTTGGAGAGGTAATTCTCTCCTTGTCTGTGTGACAGTTTAACAAGAATATAATAGATTTATCTAGCAACTTGAACAAGTTACAGTAACAGGAGTGAGTGATGGCAATTTAGGTACATTTGAGATGATGTGAACATACCACAGAATCCTGAGGTACATTTGTTTTCTTTCCATGTTCTCGGAGTTAACAGCGTCATTGAGTTCTGTCGGTCTGGCGACCTGCCAGAGTGAGGACTTTTGAGGATCTGTTTATTGAATTGCACTCTTTGGCTTGTTAATTAAAAACTATTTACTTGGGTTGAAAAAAATACGGAAACTAGTGGACTGAGTGCTGAAGGAAGAGAAATGACCAGCACCACTCCAAGGAAGGTATAGGAGCACGTATAGATGTTGACATAAATTGTAGGGTGGGTTTCACAGAAATAGAATTATAAAGTTGGTCACTAATCAAAGTCTCTTGCCCTACAGTGTTTTAATAACCTTCATGTTTTCATATGATCTAAAAAGTGTTGCCTGGTGTTAAAAAGAGAAAATTAGAACAAACTTAGTTTTACAAATCTTAATTGGCTTTATTCGTGATTCCAGAATCAGGCAGCGGTCTGAATTCATAATGATTCATAATGCTGCACCTCACAAGCAGGTTATATTTATAGCAAAAGACAAAGGAATTACATACAGAAAACAGAAGTGGAGACAGCCCTTTTGGTTACAACTTGGGTCTTGTTTGAACATACAGTTGGCTACCAGTGATTGGCTGAGACACCAACCTGCTACAATAGTAGTTACAGTCTGTTTACTCATCAAATTATAGGGCACTTGTGTGGAGACGCTTTTAAGCCAATCTTAAAAGATATACAGAGGTAGCTTTAGGCAGGTCTTAACTCTGAGTTGACTGAGGTTGGCATCGTGTTTTCACACATATCTAAGAATATGTTTTTGAAGCCCTCCCCCTGGGTAGTCATCTTGTCTTACCATTTTTTTCTATACTGAATCATGAATTCTTAAAACCTTCATTGATGAAAACACTTTACACATTATCTCATGCTTTGTTTTATCAATAATTGTTCACTTTGGTTGACTGATTCAAAAGCTAAAGAATGATATTTTACGAGGCAACTCAATTCATTTTCAGAAGTGTTAATTATTTTCATATTTTGCAATAAAATCTTATTTGCTGTACTTATTAGTTCTGGTCTCCAGCTCCCAGCCACTTACAGTAGTATATCTGACCCCTGATTCTTGCAGAAATCAACTAGTGTGTTCCTGCTTGTTTTCACACCCATATACTCAATTATTTCATGCACATCCCATCTAACATACAAATGACTGGAATAATTGACATTTCAAGAATCCTAGTTTAGCTATACAACTTTTTCCTACTGTAGGAAAGCTGTTTTATTCTTTTATTTTGGTACCAGTTCATTTCAGTTAACTGCTTTAGATGTCACCCCTGCATTCTTGCCCTCTTTGGTCCCACCCAATGATTACCCACCTCTGAATGACAATGAAGAAGTTTGTTGGTCAGATAGCAGGAGACTTTCCAAGGAATCTGCTGGTACCACCTGGTCACTCCTCCGCTCTACCAGTTATAAGTCCTGGCTGGAGCTAAGGCAGCATCATAAATAAGAAATCAAGGAAATGTTTTTGTTTGAGTGAATTCTAAACACTAGGGAACTTATTTGCTATGTTTTGATGTTAATTTTATAATGCATCAAATGACACATTTCTGATGTCCTTGAAAGTTTAATTAATATTTACTCTGTTGATTGACATTTTTGTAAGGAATTCTATTGAAAGGCAAAACTAAATCTGAGAAAACTGAAATAAGCAACCTAGATGAGAGGAAACATTTCATTATTTTATTAAGCAAACAAATAGCTGAAAGTCACATTAAGATGTTCTGCCAGACATATCAGTCCAGTGAAACCAGATCTTTCTTCTAGTCTTTAGAAAGAAACTGGAAGTTAATCCGTGATGAAGGCCTTGCAGTGATGGATAAAGCCAATGGTCTTTTCCTGCCTGAAGATGAAAACCTAAGGGAGAAGGGTGATTGGAGCCAGTTTACGCTGTGGCAACAAGGTGAGCTCCTGACTTCTAGATTGTTCTCTGCAGCCAGTGGCCTGAGGACAAGTGACAAGAGTCTTCTGTGATAGTTCCAGAGCTGGGATTCCTGAACTTAAGGGAGCCTGCCCAGAAAACCTAGATTTCTTGAAAGTATTCATTGCTTAGAAAAAATACATCGGAGCAATTTGTGTATATGTGCATATGTGTAGATGTATTGTATACACGTATATTTGCATAGAGGTATATAAGCAGAATTTTTACTTTTTCTGGTCTTTCTGAACATTAAATAATATGTAACTGACAGTGACCCACTGTGTAGGTTTAACTGAAAAGTCCACCAAGTGCATATCAGTGGCTTAGAAAAGAGCATCCCTGAGCCTCATTTGCATCTATAAAATATAGTTGATGCTACAAGGCAAAATGATATTGCCATGAATAAGAGATATCAGAAATGATAGCACACTAGAATAACAAAAGTCACTACTGAGCATGTTAAAGATAAGTGGTTCATGTCCAACTTTACCTTTTTTGAGTCTAACCCATACTCCTACGCATAGATGGAGCTCCAGTATATATGTTACATGAGTTAATGTATTTATTTTTTTAAAAGGAGCATTTAACTTTAAATCTTTCCAGTTCTTTTTGTTAACAGTAGCTCTGCTAGTAAGTTCATTTTGATGAGCAGACAGCACGTGCCACACATGTTTAGCTACACACACAAAAAAAAGAGTATAATGAGCAATCAGATTACATAATGGACAAGTAAGAACAGTGGCTTGTCTCAGTTATGCTTTTGGAATGCTGCAATGGAAGAAGGAGGTGAATTACTTCAATAATATTTTTAAGAATGTATCCATCAGGAAAGAGATCACATGATTTCAAGTGACCCTGTCAATTTTTTTTTTTTTTTTGTACCGGGGATCGAACTCGGGTCCTTGCACTTGCGCAGCAGGGAGTGAAACCACTGAGCTAAATCCCCAGCCCGACTCTGTCAATTTTTTTCCAACAAGAATTTTTTAAAGAAAGGTAAACCATCCTTAAATGTGCTAAATGCACATTTCCATGTGTTACATCACAAAAATGACTCGGTTCTTTCATCATTTAAGTGTTCATTTGTTGCTTCAAGTTCATTAATATTCTTTATGTTTTATAGAAGCTACCTGGCTTCCTAGGGCAGTGCTCCAAAATAGCACGCATCCTACGAGTAACACCAGTCTCTACTCCAGAAACTCTATTCTCTGCTAAACATAGGTGCTTGGATAAAGTTGAAATATGCAAAGATTTATAGAGATATAAAAATATTAATCAAGAAAGAAAATAAAAAATAGAGATTGTAATTTGGTTTGGCAAATTATAATTATAATTTTGGTTGGCAACATCTGACTTTAAATTTTCACTAGTTTGATTATACCTGATTTTCTATGAATTATTTGGAGTAATTTCTTATGTTGTTTTTTACTTTCTTTCTATAACAAAGTTCAATTTTGTTTTTAAAAAGTCATAAAATTACTTCTCACTTATCTTCTTTTGGTTATATTTTCTAATTCTTGCTTTTATGTTTTTTCTTTCTCTTCTTATACTTTGTGTTAGATATTTTTAGTCCTTTTAAACATTTTGATTGGGACTCCTTTGTACATTTATTTTTATCGATTCTTATCTGTTAATAAAAGCAACTAAGGCAATGGTCTGACTTCTAGATACAGCTTTGGATGCATTCCATAAACCATAATGTATGGTATTTTTACTGAGATATTGCCAAAAATAGACTGCATTTCTGTGCTGATTTCTATTTTAACACAAAATAACTTAGAGATGTGTGTGTGTGTGTGTGTGTGTGTGTGTGTGTCTGTCTGTCTGTCTGTGTTGAACATGTTTTCCAATCTGTTGGAGCTGCTTCATCTTTTAAAAACTAACTTCTACCTGAGTCTAGTGGTGTAGGCCTGGAAGACTGAGGCAGGGAGATCACAAGTCTGAGACCAGACTGGGCAATTTAGCAACTTGGAAAGGTCCTGTCTCAAAATAAAAAATAAAAAATCACTGTTCTGGGGATATAGCTCAGTTCAAATGCCCTGGGTTCAATCCCCAGTACCAAAATAATAATAATAACAAACTTCTAGTTTTATATTATTGCTACTAAAGACTATAATTCACATAGTTTCCCTTTTAGGAAGTCATTGAAGTTCCTTGTGGCCTTCTGTTTGTGGATTCTAGGCTTCTAGAAGGGATTCAGTAACTATTTTCTGGAAACAAATCAATAGTGTAAAAAATAATTTCCCCCATACTTTATTAGAATATGTTTTTTAGTATGTTTGCAGTGCATAGTAAATACTTTCATCGTGGGTAAACTGACATCATGGGTAAACTGATATATATGTGTGTGTGTGTGTGTGTGTGTGACATTATATATATATATATATATATATATATATATAATATCACAAGTTGGTCCTTTTCTCTTCCCCTTCCCCTCCTCTCCCATCTCCCTCCATTCCCAGATCCCTTTCGCATCCATTCAGAGGACCAACTCTTTGATTCATTGATCTTTTTATTATTTTTTTAGTTTAAATTCCCTTAATTTCCACTCTGATCATCATAATTTTTCTATTAGTTTTAGATTTGGATTTTCCACGTTTCTCTGGAACCTTGAGATGCATCCTTAGGTTATTTATTTCGGAGCAGTAACGTATCTTGCATAGAAGCAGGATGGCATCATTAAGGCAGATGTCATCTTGGGTGCTGTGGCTCAGAAACAGACAAGAGGAAATCCTGCAATGGAAGGATTTTGAGGAGAGGTGGGGCAGGGAGATGGTAGGGCAATTTGCTTAGCCACATCGAGGATCCAAAGAGGCCAATGAATATCTAGCTTAATAAAGACTGAAAGGCTGTCTAATTTAGTTATAAAAGCATGCTTCTAGATAGTTAAAGTAATGAAGCTGTAGCTGGAAGTTTTATTTGTAAAAAGTGAAATCATGGTAAGTTTACCCTATGGTCTGAATTGCGTCCCTGTAAAAGTTCATATGTTGAAGCCCTAACTTCCAGCAGGACAGTGTTCAGAGACAGGGTCTTTAAAGAGATAAATGATGTTCTTTCTGTATGATAGGGCTGTTATCCTTATAAGAAAAGGAAAAGAAACTAGGGGCATGCGGACACAGATTAAAAGGTTATGTAAGGATATAGCAAAAAGAAGCCCGTCCATGAACCAAAAGAGAGGCCTTAGAAGAAATCAAATCTGCCAACACCATAATCTTGGACGTTCAGCCTCTGAAAGTGTGAGAACACAAATTTCTGTTGCCTAAGCCACCCAGTCAGTGATATTTTGTTACAGCAGCCCAGCAGAGTAATAGTCTCTAAGTGGTATAATTGATGCTGATCCACATTCCTTTTTGAATGATCAGCTTTTTAGAATTGAAGAAAGAAAGACAGAATCAGCAAATATAAATGATTTTTTTCTTTACAGGTATGTTTTTAAATTGCTGTGTTCAAGGTCAGGGGACATAGCTCAGTGGTAAGAGTACTAGCATTCACAAGACCTTGGCTTCAATCCCCAGCAATGAAAAAAAATGTGTCTGTATTATGGAACATCCTGCTTTGCTCACATTTTAATATAGTCACCAACAAGGACTAAAATATGCAGTTTGGAAACATGCCACCCATGTGCAGGCACTTTTCCTTCTCTAGCCCATGGAAATCGGTGCTAACAGATCCTCTGTCCTTTCTAGATCAACTCAAGGTAAACCTCTGAATTCTTCTCAAGACAATATTGTTCTAGAAACCCAGTGTCAACTGATCAGTTGTGTAAAATGGATGTTTTTGTCATCCCAACAGTAGTACCTTGAAATTTAAGAACAATATAACCCAAGTTCATAGCTCCAAGAATGTCCCTCATAAGGTATATTCACGTATAAATGAAATATTCAAGTGATTCTTTCAGCTCTTCATTGGCTGTTAGATCTCTTCCCAGTGCAATTTCCCAAAGAAATAAAGAGTACTACTTCCTAAAATTTAACTTAAGTTTGCTATAAAATAATAAAACAACACAAAAGCCACTGAATTGCAAATGCTGGGCATTCCTCCTTCGGTTATGTTGAGTTAGTTGATTCTTTCCTGAGCTAATTTAAGATGTAACAAAGAAGAGAAATTATAGAGCCTGGAAACCACAATCCTAGGTTACAGTCCTAGGTTCATTCTTGTCAGCTACATAACGTGAGACTATCTCAGAGCTTCAAATTCTTCATCTGAAAATCAAAAATAAAATTTTTTTAATTTTAAAAATGAAATAAAAATAGTACCTAAAGTATAGGGTTGTAAGTAGGGTCAGTGAGTACTCAGTGAAAGATCTGACACAGTTTTCCAAGATATGACAGAGCTACTACTTTTCTGTTTTATAACAGTAGCACATTATGTGATTGTAATAGCAATGGAAATGTGTTTCCGGGTCCTGGCTAACAGCATGGTCCCTGAGTCCAGCGTGGCTGGATTGGAATTCCCAATTCTCTGTTCTGACATTTATTGTGTGACCTTTCCTGTGTGTCAGTTTCTGTCCTGTAAAATACAATGAGTGTCTCTCTTCATGGGTGTTGTAGACATCAGATGCATCAGCTAAGCGCGCAGAGCTGCTCCAGGCCCTTGGTAAGCACTGGCAAAGCATTGCTTGGGCCCCTCTGATCATGTGTGCATACGTAAAACCACCAGTGCAATCTACAAGTGTTGAGTCTTTACTTCACAGCTCTTTCCCTGGGGAGAATCTATATTTTCAGACTAGAAAGAAAACACAAGTCAAGTATTTATTATCTGAAATGCTTGACACCAGATGTGCTTCAAATTTAGGGGTTTTTTTCCAGATTGTGGAACATTTGCATAGACTTTACCAGTTGAGTATCTGTGATCCAAAAGACTGGTCCAAAATTTAAAATGTTTTCAGCATTATTTTGATACTCAGCAAGTTTTAGATTTTGGATTTTCAAATTAGAGATGCTCGACCTGTGTGTGTCTAAAGGGCCAGAGGTGCTCTCTAGTCCAATCCTGAACAACTAGAAATCCTACCAACAATTTATTTAGTTGTCTGTTTATTACCTACCATCCAGGTGAGGCGAGGCGTACCTGTTCTAGTACCATCGGTCAGCCCTTACCACTGTGCTTGTAGGACATCTACCAGGCTCGGGTTGCTTTTTAAGCCACCACCAAGCTTCACTCAGCCACTGCCTGGGTAGCGCAGAATCCAGAATTATGGACTCTTGCCACGGTATGCCCTGGCCCTGCACATGGAAAGACCCAGAAGGCTAGGGCTTAAAAATGCTTCATGCAGGCGTATACACTTGTATAGTATTTGTTCAAACTGACATTTATTATTCAGTTCATTTGAAGTTCTCCCTCAAAACTAAAAATAATAACTAACATTTTATTCAATTAAAAGGCAAAAAGATCACTTAATAAAGGCTAATATAGATTTATGATTTTTCTGACATATTGAGGCCCACTTGACTGGAGCACATACCTTTAAATTCCATCTCTTGTAACTCTGATTTTATTCTCGCTATATGATTATCTTAGTACACAAGTAGCATTCATGAAATAAAATTAAACTCAGCTGTAGATGTAGCAATCCTTTGTGAGAATTTTGAATAGGGAATTAAAGTGTTTCTATCTTCTAAAGAGACCATTGTTTTACTCCCCCATGAGAGCATATAATATTGCATACATTCTGGGCACATATTCCCCCAATAAATAGTAATTTTGTAGAGTGTGAAGAAATTTGCATCATCCAGGATTCTTACAGCTATGTTCCAGAATCTGTATTCCTGGTAGAATTACTCATAGATAACATGTCGCCAAAACCTGTTTGTCCTCCTCTTCATTTAAATGTCATTCTTTATCAACACTTAAAGGATGATCTGTACATTGAGAAGACATTAAATTCCAATTAAAAATAGTGTTTTGTAACTCTTTGATATAATCCCAGAAATGCATTTTAGGTTAGATATACAATGTAAGGTATTTTTGTTCCTTATGGGATTATTAGTTTCCTGTGGCTACCAAATTACCACGAACTCAGTGACTTAAATATATGCACATTTATTATTTTATAGTTCTAAAAGTCAGAAGTCTCTATGGGTCTTACTGGGCTGAAATCAAAGTGCCATTGTTTGGGAGGCTCCAGCTCCTGGAGGCTCTCCTTGTTCCTTGGCTTGTGCTCCTCTTCCATCTTCAAAGCCAGCCGTGGTCAGTAGGCCTTGCTTACTCTGTACTAATCTGAGTCTTCCTCCTCCTTTTCTCACATCCTCAGACCCTATGATTACACTGGGCCCATGCAGTTAAGCAGGATAATCTCCTTATTTTATGTTCAACTCACTAGAAATCTCAGGGCCATCTGCAGTCTTAATTCCTCCTTGCCACAGAATGTAACATATGCACAGGATCCTGGGATTGCAGTGTGGAGGTCTTTGGAAAGGGCCATTATTGCAACTGTCACATTAAGTACTCACCATGTACCTTGCCCATTAACTACCCTTAGTTTAACAGTCCAACGCTGATAGAGAATTCAGGTCCTTGTTCTGCTAGTCATTGTCTATTATCTTTTTGTGTTTACCTTGGCCTTCTCATTCCTGCAGTAAGAAAAACTATATATATTGTCCAAATGGGATGAATTTAGCCTTATTGTGATTTGTATGTTTGTTTGTTTGTTTGTTTGTTTCTAGATGGAGTCTTACTATGTTGCTCTGTTGCTCAACCTGGTCTCAAATTCCTGGGCTCACGTGATCCTGACTGTGAATCAGTCTCCGGAGTAGCTGGATTATAGGCTCATGCCACAGTGCCCAACTTGAGACTTGTTTCTAACAGTAGTTTTTGTCATTTACTGTTCTAGGAAGAAAAAATGAAAATGCCTGTAAAGGAGCTCCTAAAACCTGCGCTTTACTAGAAAAGTTCCCTGAGACAACAGGATGTCGAAGAGGACAGGTACCCAAAGTGTTTTTAGCACTCAGGGACGAAGTTGTTGAGAATGAGCAAGAGCTGACCTGTACAAATAAATGATTATTTCCTTTGTCCCAATGAATGCCTCTTTTCTGTCACTCAGTTTTTAGTGAAACGTAATCTCGTGTTGCTGGTATCAGAATCAAGGGTAGAAAATATTCAGTGTTTATCACTTTGTGCATAATTTGAGTGCTTATTTTTATCCCTTTCCCAAAGAATAAGATGTGTATATAAATCTTGAATCTCACAAAGGCTGTAATCCAAACTGGCAGTAATTTTGTACTGTCATATTAATTAAGCAATTTCTCCACACCTTGATAAAAGGCTAAATGAGTGTCATGTTTTCTGTGCAGATCAAATATTCTGTCATGCACCCTGGAACACATGTGTGGCCACACACGGGACCTACCAACTGCAGGCTCCGAATGCACCTGGGTTTGGTGATACCCAAAAATGGCTGCAAGATCCGATGTGCCAATGAGACCAAGTATGTTTCCCGCATCACTTCCTCACATCCATCACGTGGGTGCTCATGATTATAAAGCTATGTTCAGTGGGGTTATCTCTCTTCCTTTGTAACCAGAGTAGACTGAACCAGAGTAATGTTAATAGAGACTCTTAACTCTGTATCCCTTCTTTGTGCTTCATTTTAGTCTGGAGACACTGCCCAATTCTAGGGTGGCCCTCCTTAGCATTTCTCCCCATAGCATCCCTCTGGCTGTGAGCCTTCTTGCTTCTCTCTCTAGGTGGACAAACTTGCATTCAGAGTCAGCTAACACGTAATAAGTCCTGTACATATATTACACATTGTACTTGGGGTTTACAACTTGAACTATTCATAAATACAGCAAGTCCCTTTTCCTGTAGAAAATGCCCCATGATGTTTCTTTTTTGCTTGAGAGGAGGCTTCATGGTGTGATAGAAGCCAGCTGTCTTTTCCAGATCCTGGCTCTGCCACCCAATCTCATGTAACCTTGGCCAGTTCCTTAATCCCCTCAAATCTCAGACTTGCTTATAAAGTTGGCAGTGACACTATTTTGCAAAGCTGTTGTATGGATTAAATGGAGTGATGCTGATGGGGCACTTAATCCATGCTCTGACATCAGCGGGATGTTAGGGCTCTTTCTCCCCGTGTTTTTTCCTTACCTATCATGGCAGATTTATTCAAAATACGCTTGCTCTGACTACTTGCTTGTTATCCTGATACTTGCTTTCTCGGACATGCCCATCTCTTAATTATCAAAAGTAAACTTATTACTAAGATCCAATTTATTCTCACAAAAATAGAACCAATCTTCTGATTTCCTAGAATCACATGGTGTATCTCCTCAGTGATCCTGCTATCTACTACTATTTTCTATTAATTACTATTTTATTAGCCTGATCTCCACAATAAGCAGTGAACTCCTAGAGTTCAGAAATCAAGAGTTTATCTTCTTAGGCTTTCCTTATTGCCCTTATTAGAGGTCAGAATGGTGGCTGAGTGTTCCAAGTTGTTCGATTGGTAATTGCCAGATCCCTGGCCTGGCTTGGCACCACAGCACCGGGTGCTTTGGGGGAAACAGAGGCATCAGATGGGGCTTTCCTCTCCCACAGGTCCTCCGGTTGGGAAGATCAAGTGCCTTGTGAACTGCTGGAGATAGATAAAAACAACGGAGATGAGTCAGTGGGCAGGGGGACCTCACTTGCAAATGAGGTTTGGGAATCATGACGGTGGTGGTTTTTAAAGACAAGATGGATTTGAACATTAAAAACTGAGAGACATTCAGAACATTCCAGAACAGTGTCTGTAAAAGTACAGAGACCATACATTATAGGCCAAATATGAGAAATACTGAGTGGTTCTGCAGCCAGGAGTGGAAGGATCCTAAAGAATGCAGCCACTAGTACCAAGCTGATGGCATCAGACCTCTGTTAGGAAGTTATAAAAGCCAAGTGTGAATCTGATGGGAAGAGATGGAAAAACTGTCAAAAGGCTGCCATAGTGACACTCCTGAGGGACAAAAATAACTGCAATTGGGGTGCCAGAAAGAAATAGAGAGTGAAAAGCAGATGGAGGAGATGCAGATCTCCAAGTGAATCTTAGGTGCGTGGTAAAAGGATGGAGGAGTCAAAGATGGCGCTGCAATTTCAGTCTATGGTGGGTGGAAGGGCAGTGATGCCCTGGCACACGTTGGGAACTTAGGAGGCATGATGAAAGTTTAGGGAAAGGAACATGAATCAAGTGTTTATATATTTTATTAGGTTGTTATTGGAACCCAGTGGTAGAAGTATCCATGAATTGGCTGGAAATAAAGGTCTGACATTCAGGGAGAAGTCAGAACTAGAGATAGAGATCAGAGAGGCAGGCTGAGCAGGAGCTTCCAGAGGAAGCTTGAGAGCAAGTGAGTGATGGGGAAAATGGAAATAATCTATGAAAGGATCTCACCAAGCCTCACTAAGGCCTCACCAAAAATTCAGTTTGGATCTACAAGGTTTCTCTGCCAAAGAGGAAAGGGGCAGGAGCATGGCAGGGAACTAGGGTATGGGAGGATGCTGGGGAGGCACAGACGGACACACCAAATTCCTGGGGCTCAAATAAGACCAGGAGGATAGCTGGGCATGGTGGGTCACACCTATAATCCCAGCACTTGGGAGGCTGAGGCAGGAGGATCGCCATGACTTTGAGGCCAGCCTGGGCTGCATAGTGAGTGCAAGGCCAGCCTGACCTACATGATGAGGTCCTGTCTCAAAAAACAAAAAACAAAACAAGGAGGCAGTAAACATGGAGAACGCAAGGCCTTGTTTTAAGTACTATGTACGGTTTTAGAACTTACCTGTTCACTTTATGTCTCTTGCTCACTTATGCTGCTTCCTTTCTTTCTCCATCTCTCCCTCCCTTTCTCCCTCCCATTCAGGCTTTGCTGCCTGCCATGCTGGGCTTCCTATCTGTTCTCTATTCTGTTTGTAGATATTTGAAGTGAAAACACTTGGTAAAAATCCCCTTAGGCACAGACAGGGAGAAGGAAGATGTAAACCTTAATCCTTTTTTTTTTCCTTTAGTACGTTTTAATTTATTTAAAAGTTGGGTTTCATTGTGTTATTTTTATACATACACATAACATTTTGATCATATCCAACCTCCATTGCCCTCCCTTGCATCTTCTATCCCCTCTTCCTTACTCCCTTCCTTTTCTCTAATAATAACATCCCTTCTACTTCCATGCCATCTTTATTTTTTTCTTTTCAATAAATTCCATATATTAAGGAAAATATGCAATATCTTTCCAAGTTTGGCTATTTTGCTTAACATGATGCAGTTCCATCCACTTTCCAGCAAATAAGATAATTTTATTCTTCTAAGTGGCCCGAGGTAAAAGAGAATGCCCAGGTTGGAAAAACAACCTGGCAGGATCAGGGAAGCAGGGGGACAGTGCCAGAGGCTCAAACAAGAAGTCACAGAGAGCTCAAAACCCTGAGAGACAGGCTCCAGCTACAAACCTGGAGGTGCCTTCCTCACCCCAGGCTCCCTGCAAGCACTTCATGACCACACTTGATCATGCTACAGGAAACCACTGCCAAGCCCTCCGCTGAAGTTTAAAACCCTTTTAGGCCAACAGTCTTCCCCTATGAGAGGTCCCACGGCTCGCTCAGAGGGGAATCTCAAATAACAACATTAACTTGGCAGCCCCTCAGTTTTGCTGTGCTAAAATACAACCTACTTCATGTGATAGGAGGGAGCTGCTGAGAACAATAATTTTCAAATGATATATTCTTTTTGCAAATTCATGGTCATTATTAAAAAATACTTGCCATCTACCTGCGTATTATGGGGCCATGGAGGCAATTTTGTAGGAGATGAAATGCTTGATGTTCTCTCATCCCTGAAGAGCCAGGGAGCATTGACATGCTGGTCAGCAGCCCTTCTCCTTGTCCCTCCTATTTACAGCACAGCATGCTATGTTACACATCCTTAATAACCCTTAACTTGGTGGTAGTTGGGTTGGGCTTAGTACTTGATTACAAAAATAGCACTTTTCATAAGAGAAATGAGTCAATTAATTTAAGTGTTGTGTAATGTTTATCATGAAAATACCTAGATTTCTAAATAGTGGACAGTTTGTTAACTCTGAGAAAAAAAGTTTGATATGAAATCAGGAAGTTTAATGAGGTAGTTGTAGAAGTATTATAACTGAAACACACACACCAAGAAATCAGATTTCCTTGTGCTAGGTAACAAGAAACAAGTTTTCAGAGCATCTCACCTTCCAAAAGAGTAGGTTACTTGTAGAAATTTGTGCCCTGTAGCTCTCAGGAATTAATAATCAGACTTTTATTTCTCCATAGCCATGAGATTTTTTGATAGGGTGTTTGTTGTATAAATACTCCATCTTGGCAAAACATAGCACAGCTGTCTTTATCTGACAATGAGCTTGCAGGTAAGCAATCTTTACACTATTTTAAAAAATGATCATTTTAGATTAACATGCCTTCAATTCCAAAACTAATACATGTTCCTTGTACATAATTTAGAAAACACAGAGAAGCATAATTTTAAAAAAAGAATTTTCCTTTGTCCCAATATCCAGAAATATTGCCCAGATACCTTTCACTGTCTCCAAATGTACATTCACAATGGTGGAAATTATAGAAATAATTATGTTGTCCCAATAATATAGCTGAACCAAGCACAATTCTAAGCATTCCACATATATTAACTCATTAATCCTAGCAATGTACTAAGCTATGTACTTAGGATTATTAAAATCTTATTCTACAGCTGAGGAATCTGAGATAGATGAATATAAGTTTTGCACAAGGCTGATACTTCTATTTTCTCATACTGTCATAACAAAATACCAAAAACAAGATTGCTTGAAAGCAACAGTAATTTATTCTGGAGACCAGAGGCTGAAATCCAGGTGTGGGCAGTGTTGGTTCCTTTTGGAGGCCCTGGAGGAGAATCCTTTATTCTTCCTGAGCTTCTAGTGGCTTCTGGCTGTCCTTGGTGCTCCTTGGCCTATAAGGTATCACTCCCAGTACCTGCCTCTGTGTTTACTTCCTCCCTGTGTCCTCTCCTCTTGGATAAGGTCATTTATCATTGGATTTAGGGACCACTCTAACCCTGGATGATCTTGTATCAAAATCATAAATTGGATTACATCTTCAAAGATGCTTTTTCAAAATAAGGTTCCAAGTAGATAGATCTTTTTGGGGGACAGTTGATCATTCAGCCCACTGCAATATTAGAATCGAGGTCCTATCCAAGGCATTCTGGTTTTAAAACACTTGTATGTTTCTAGACCCAACCCCCCAGCCATCCTATATATAGCTTTTGGGGATTTGGGAAATAATGCTGTTGTTTTCAAAATAGGATCATGCTATACTCTCAAGGTGATTGTTCCAAGAACTGGTTTTTATTTCCAGACAATTGGGTAATAAGCAGGGAAAGCAGCTAGAGAGTCTCCATATCTGATCCTATGGTCTGGCACCCCACCCATGCCCTACTTTGTGGACTGCGTGTAAGATGAGCTCATTGGCAACATTGATCCAGAGCTAAATAAACTTGAGCCAGTGGATGCCCTCAACAAGTGGAAATTAACTGTCGCCCTGTGGAGTGGCTGCCTTTTGTGAGCTTTGGAGATTCCAAAGAGGAATTCCTTTTGTTGACTCCCCGAGGGGCCTTTCCAGAATACTCTGGACTATGATGAGAGAATGCCCTGTGACCTCGAAGCTTTCCTGGAGTCTCAGCATTACTTCCTACAATTGCCAGCCAGAAACATTGGACAGGACTGATGGACATCTAGGAAGGCCCACATTGGCCTTTGTGTCATTAAATGACAGATTGAAGAAATGAATTGGCCATCATTTAATTTCTATAGTGCTGTTGAAATAATGGCTTTCCCCGTATGCCTCAAGCATTTTATAGCATGTATTTTCATTAATCTCCCAAGACTCCAATTAGGAATATTATGTGAAAGTCATGTTTAAAAAATTAACAGTTTAGAAAAAGCTTTGATATGTTTAATCCACCATATATTGTTCATAGAAAATATTTGTTTTGTTTTCATAAAGTATCCAGAAGATAAAACTAGGTCTTAAAATTTTCAGTTCACATTATAGAAGCTGTGAATTACCAAATCATTTAAAACAAAGTACTTTCCCGGAAATCATAGATCTGTCCCAGGAGATTAATCTCTCTTCCATTTGTGTTGTAATGTGACTTTATCCATAGGTCACCACTATTGCCTGCCCATCCGGGCCTATAGAACAAAAGGGCATTTTCTTTAGCTCGATGTGATATTTTCCTGGAGGTTTGTCATTGTTAAATAGTAGCATCTTGTCCTCTTTGTTCCTGCATTGGATCAACTTGGGCAGCTAAACACTTCAGTAAAGTGTGTGAGCCCCTGTCCTGTTTAGTTTGTTTATAGCTGTTCCTACTACAAACAGAAGCCGCTCCGGTGCGGATCTGGACCTCCACAGGGAGTAGCAATTCCCATATTGAAAACGGACTGCATTCCAGATACTTGTTAGTTGTTAGTTGGGAAACTGGAGTCCATTTTTCTAGGGCAATAGTGAATGATGTGAAGGTTCCCGAGTCAGCCCCTAAGTACTTTTTAACTCACAAGATCTGTGCTCAAATCCTTGTTTTCTCTTATTAAATGTAGTTTTAGATAAACTGGTACAACCTGGGTAAGCCTCAGTTCCCTCATCTGTAAAACTGGAAGAATAAATGTGTTCTTGTAGTTTTGAGTATTAAAGCAGTCCACATAAAACATTCAGAACTGTATTTACAAAGGACTATGTGGTAAATGCACTCTGTATATTTGAACTTTTATTATTCTCTTGTCTGGCGCTGCAGAAAGGGGAACATCTGTTCTTTATGTTCCAAGATGTGAGACCAAGCACTCCTACCAAATTGGAGATGTTTCTTGCCACTTGGAGTGTGAATTCTGACAGTGATGAGAACAGGAGGTTTAGGGAGTTAGGAAAGAAAACAAAATAGGAATTGGGAGGTACGTGGGGCTAGTGCTGGTGAAGAAATGCTACAAATGGCTGTGAATTGGTAGGCCTGAGGCTGGGAGGGAGCTGCAGAAGAAGGCAGGGCCGGGGTGCAATCGGCTGTTCTCTCCCCAATTCACATTTCTCCTCTTCTCTGCCGGGGACCCACCTTGAAACCAGAGGTATATGGTGGGGTCATCCCATCTCTGTAGCCCCTGTGCTTTCCCTCCTCTCCTTGTTTTCCTTCTCCTTCAGTGATTTTGTCTGCATACAGATCCTCTGCTACTGGTCACAGAAATCAAAAGCCACAGAATGAGACAGTGCAGGGGTTTGACACTGGCTAATCTGAACCCTCAGGCCTAGCCCGAAACAGACTCCATGTGGTACCCTAGCTGGAAGGCTGTACCCACGAGGGGCTGCGAGACAGGCCTCTTAACAGGGAGCTTTGTGAATTCCCACTATAAAGTCTTCTGGGAGAAGAGGTCCTTTGTGAACTTAGCCATTCTTTATCGGACCTTTTTTTGTGTGTGTGCTGGAGATTAAACTCAGGGCATATGCTAAGCAGGCACTCTACCCATCCAGTACACTTCCAGCTCTGTAATACTTTGACCTTAAGCAAAATGGCAAATGCTGTGCACATATCTCAGATGAAAGATTGTTAAAAATCTTGTGAAATGTACTATGAAGAATAAAGTCCTAACCAAGAACTTAGCTCGGAGAATTAAGAAAATTTTAGCCCTGAAAGGAGCCTTACAGGCTAACTTGTCTGTTTCCAGTGGGGAAACTGAGGATCATAGACGAAGTTCTTTGCCGATGAGACCATGAACAGTCAGAAAAGAGCACAGGTGTACTATCTTCCAGAGCAATGCCTTCTCCAGAGACAGACAGAGAGAGAGAGAGACAGAGAGAGAGAATTTGTGTGTGTTCTAGGAGGGAAGACACAAGAGGTAGTGCAGTTTTGAATTTCATTTACAGTGGGTGCCAGGGGCTCCAATGGAGTGAAAACTAGAGAACTTCAGTAAATCAGGATTAATAAGAGCTGTGTATTCCCCTCAGCCTGTTTAAATGCCATATAGTACATCTCATCTGCAGATGCTAAGAATATGCCCTAGGACCATGACCTTGACCTAAAGTGTTTGGCCATAATGAAACAAACCTAGGCACTTTCTGCTTTGTCCACAGAATCAGCCTATCACTCAGACCTCGACTTGTCTCTGTGTGATTTTTTTTTTTGTAGGAAAGCAACAGCTATGTCATTTACCTACATCAGAGCATTTTAACAAAGATCACTGGGGTGTCATCCATAGAGTTTTCAATGAGAACTCTGTAAGCAGCTTGTGTCCTTAGCCTTATCAAGATTGATAGTAATTCCATTACAAAATTATAGCTATTAGATATGCCCTGCCACCATTATATCATTATTATAAATTATAATTATAATGATTTGAGAAATAGAGGGAATGTATGTAATATTACTTTATCTCATGACCACAATCCTTTTATCTTTTGGCAAACTAGAAAAAGGCTTTTTTCTCTTAATGGTAGAACAGTTTAACAGGAAGCCAGGGTGACCATCTAGCCCCTTCCACTCCCAGTCCTGTTGTTCTGAGACACCCTTTTGGCTCTTTCAATGTCATGATTTGATTGTAATGTAATCATATTTGTTGGAGTTGTGCTCACAAAGCATGTGTTTTGAAAACTCTTTGTATTCCAAAGGTTTCATTCAGGAGAGATCTCCAGACCTTTGACATCTTTATGGTCTGTCTGTTTTTGTTGTGTGAAACAGTTACCCTTTCCCAGGCAGGTGATATATCTCTAGTTTAACCCAAGAGTCACTTGGGTCTGTATGTGGCTTCGATGAGGTTGTATTGTCTGTCACTTTGCCCCTTTAAGTTAATTGTGGCTCTCCTTTTACTCATTCTATCCTGACAATTGTCGAAAAGCATCGTTTTTAAGTATTCAGAAGGAATCGGTATTAAAGAATATTAAGTAATTATCTTTCTGTTTTCTTGGGAAAACGTGTAAAAGAAAATTAAAGGAAAAATATAAATGTAACAAGAAACACTTCCTCATAGAATGTTATGTCCCAATTAAAACCACTTAACAACAACCCTTTGCAATACCTTCTAGATTTCTTCTTTAAAGTATTAGCTAATTGGGCCGGGGATTTAGCTCAGTGGTTTTGCCACCTGCTGCACAAGTGCAAGGACCCGCATTCAAAAAAAAAAAAATTAGCTAATTAATGGTTTACACTAGTCCTCATTTGACATTATATATATGAAAAGCCACAGCCAGTGATTCTTAAATTCTACTCTTACATAGTAGTATTCTATAAGTGACCTGTGTACCAGTGCTAATAGATTTGCCAATTCACAGGGAACTTAAATTAATGAATGAAATGTTTAAGGTTTTTAAACATTTCTAAATCTTTGGCTTTGTTACACCTATCAGAATCTAATAAAAAATATCATTTTCTACAATCTGGACTTTTCTATTTAGTTATTTTAATTACTTCCAGTGTTTTAATAACTTTCAGAGTCTGTGCCACCAAAAAGCTTTGGGAATCATTTCTCATTGCTGCAGAAAATATATTTCACAGGTTTATAAAAATCTGTAAAGTTTTTTTTACATTTCATCCTATTGGAAGTTTTCAGTTTCCTCAAATGAAGGTAGATTTTATAAACGATGAAAGGTAAATCTTGGTAATGTTATATCACTATCCAACATTTCAACTCTTTATTTTCTATCTTTTCCCTCTTTTTTCTATATTTTCTTCTGTTTTATAATCTCTATAATTAATGGAATTTCTGCTATATCCCAAACGTATGCTCATTGATCTCTCATCTGTGCAAATGAAAACACAGACTCAAATATTAAGTACACATGGCCCTCAGCAATGGTTCAACTTTTGATTTTCAACTTTATGATGGTATAAAAAAGGTACATATTCAGTAGCAACTGCATTTGAACTTTGAAATTTTCCTGGACCAGCAACATGTGGTTTGATACTGTATTGATGATGGGCAGTGGCAGTGAGCCACAAGTCCCAGTCAGCCTCACAAGCACAAGGGGAAGCCACTGCCACAATCCAGTATACTGTGTGACCAGCATGCTTTAGATATAGGTATTCAGTAAATTTCATGAAATAGTCAACACACACACATGCGCGTGCGCATTTTTGGAGCCGGGATCACATTGTGTTGCCCAGGCTGGCCTCAAACTTTTGTTCCTCCTGATTTAGCTTCTGGATAAGCTGGGATGCTGGAACTGTAGATATGCACTTTTCCTCCCAGGTAGCACTTTATTATAAAATAGGCTCTGTATTAGGTAAACTAACATAAGTGTTCAGAGCATGTTTAACGTAGGGTAGGCTAAGCCTACCTTGGTGATACTCGGTGGTTAGATTTTTTAAAGGCATTTTTTATTGAAGTTGTTTTCAGTTTACAGTGGATTAGCAGGACACAAGCCCATCATAAGTCAAGGAGTGTCAACAATTTGCCCCGGGTTACATTGGTAATAAGCGCCACGACCAAGAGCTTTTAGTCTGCTTTAGTCCCTGTAAATCCTCGCTTTTCCATTGTTACTATACTGCTTGCTTCTCCTCACTTCTGTTCTACCGCATGTTGCACTTTGCTTTTCCCTTTGCATTATTTAACTGTAATAAAATACACATATCATAAAAGTAACCATCTTACCTCTTTTTAAAGGTGTGCTTTAGAGGCATTAAATTCAGTCACATTATCCAACCATCACTATCATCTACATCCAGAACTCTTTTTGTCTTGTAAAACTGGAACTCTGCCTCCATTAAGCAGTGATTATTCCCTGTTTCTTTTCCCTCCATTTCCTGGCAGCAACCTTTCCACTTTCTGTCCCTATGAATCTGACTACTCTAGGAATCATACAGTATCTGCCCTTTGTGATTGACTTCACTTAGTATAATGTCCTCCAGGTTCACTCCTGTTGCAGCAGAATTTCCTTCCTTTTTAAGGCTGAGTGCTGTTCCATTGCATATGCACACCACTTTTTGTTTATCCATTCATCTGCAAATGGATGCTTCAGTTGCTTCCATCTTTGGGCTGTTGTGACAGTGCTGTTGTTCCATGGTGAACATGAATGGCCATTCCTTTTGAGTGCATCCTTTCCTTCTGCCTGTACTGTAGGCTTATCTGTGGCACTGTAGACATTGCTTAATCTCCCCTGACAACACTGAGACCTAGCAAATGACCTCATGCCTGGTCAGCCCTGGGTCATTTCCCCCTTTACTGGGGAGGGGGGAGTGGTCAGGTTTTGGTTTTATTTTTTTAGCTTTGCCTTTCTTTTTAAGCCTAGTTATGCATGATAATGAATGCCTACTCTGTCATTCATTCCTGAGTCTGTCTTTCTGGCCTTTGTTACCACTGGATGAAGCTCTATGGGAACTCTTTATACCTTCAGAGGAGTTGTGTCAAACAGGCAACCAACACATGCACTGAATGTAAGACAATAGGCTAGAGGTGTGAGACAGTACATAGACAAGGAGAATGGACAGATAGATTGCAAAAGTAGAGGTTTGGTTCCCCAGTTTAGTGAGCTTCTAACTTGCACATATTCATTACTTGATCAATTACTTCAAATGACTTGGAAATTTTCTTAGATTGCTTCAATATATTTCTGCTGAAAGAATTTGCTTTCCCTCCCATCCACCCACCCTGGAACATTTGGAAATTGACTGGAAACAGTTCTGGTTGTTGTAACTGGTATGGGTCCCGTGGGTGGAGGACAGGGATGCTGCTAAACATCTCAGTGCACAAGACAGCAGACAATGAGCCTGGTGCAGATGTCAGTAGGGCAAAGGTCACAAGACCCTGCAGTGTCACTCAGTTAATATTAGTTAATCGTCTAGTAAGGAACACAGAAATACATCAGTCATTTCCCTAAGGAAAATGTCTTAATATGGTAGCAAGCTAGCATTTTCTATACTATAACTATTTTCTAGCACAAGATTTAACATTAAATGTTAAAGTAGAATTTTTAATATCTAAGGGAACTTTCCTAGCAAAAATTATACTTTAAAAACATAACAGCATTTAATGTATCTTATGTAATACTTAATATATACTAATTTTTATAAAGAAAAAGACATTGACTTGACTTACAAATAGTCTTTGAATTAGAAAAGCATTGTGTAATTACCTCCCACCTATTTCTCTTTAAATTGTTGTTTAAACTAACATTATATTTAGATCTTGATCCCTATGCTTGTCTCTTAGGAGATAGTGCTGGAGGTTCCATAGGGTGTTTTACAACATTAATTTTAAATATTCCATGGATAACCCCCTTGCCTAGCAGGTGATACTAAAAATATAAACAAAATTCATTCCCAATATGCCCATTTTTCTAAACAGGAATACTAGCTAGGAAACACCTGCTTTGGTTATCTGTTTTCTGGCTACTGGATTGAAGACTCATATCTTCCATTAAATAAAACTTGAACAAATGGAATTAGCTGCAAAGAGAATCATTTAGAGGTGTGCAGACCCTACATCGGGTGTTGAAAAAGGAATAGAGATGCTTGGGACTCAGTGGCCATCCACAGGTCTTAACCAGTGTCCGCAAGGCCAGGGAGAACAGAAGTGGAATCATTGGCCAGAAGTTGTCCTGTACCAGAGCCAAAAGGACATGCGCTTTAATGCTTGCCTCACTGGAAACCATCTCTTAGGATTGGACCCAGAATAATTGTAAGGCATGAAATCAGATCAGAATGTTGTCCTTGCCAGTCCCCTGCCCTTTACACGTCTGTGCTGAGCAATGAAAATTGATGTTCATAATAAGAATTCTTTTTTTTTTTTTTTGGTACCAGGGATCAAACTCAGATCTTTGCGCTTGCACAGCAGGTGGTGAAACCACTGAGCTATTCCTCCGTAGTTGTCAAAGGAATTATAAATTGTGACTTCGTGTTCTGACTATATCTAAAGGTTGTTGTAAAAAGGACTTCCTGCATGTAAATAGAAATGGATCCTCTAGCCTCTGAACTATGCACAGCTGTACTCAGAAATCCATGCTTTTCTGTTCCAGGACATGGGAAGAAGGCAAGGTGCTCATCTTTGATGACTCCTTTGAGCATGAGGTGTGGCAGGATTCTTCATCTTTCCGGCTGATATTCATCGTGGATGTGTGGCACCCGGAGCTCACACCTCAGCAGAGACGCAGCCTTCCTGCAATTTAACAGGAATTCATGCAGCCTTGGCACATTCTGACGGATGCTGCCTTTCTGGTTTACTTTGGATGTGGATACAGAAGTTCTAATATCATGGCTTTTAATTCACTGACTTGCAGCCTGGAAAACTGAGCTTCCTCCTAGAGTTAGACACTAAATAGAACATTTTCCTCGCTGCAGTTCCTTTAGAAAATACCCTACCATATCTCATCCATGACAGCACTGACTGTGTGCCCATGTTTAAGGTGGACACTTTGTAGCTTCTGCCTTGCCAGCCAAAGGTATTTTTACCATGTAAAGTAGGTCTACATCAATGTACAATGAGAATATATGTAGAAACTGTGAATGGATTGCTTTAGTTTGTAATTTTTCTATGCAGTTATATTTTTCTAGGGTAGTTAAACTATTTTGGCATCATGTACCACTATTTTTTTATTGACCACAGTGACAGGCTTTAATTTCAGCTGTATAAATGCTTTACTTTTAGCTATTCAATGGTAACTGTTCTGGAGAATTTAGATTTCCTCCTTTTAATTCTCTTTAATAAAAGATACTCATGAAAAAGGCAATTTTATTTTCCTCATACAAAAGAGGAAAATGCAATTATGCCAGTGTCTACTGTCTGTACAGATCCTTACCCTTTAATCTGCTTTTTTATCTTCACTGAGATCCAGTGTTACCTTCTCTCATTATGTAAATGGTGGAGATATTGACAAAATCTTATTTCTTTCTAAGAAGGACTTTTTATACAGAAAAAAAAACCCACAGAATCATTTTATATTAATTACGGTATAAAATCCCACATGTAAATTTTTTAATGCCAAGTGTTAGGGCTCTGGGAGAACAATGTAAATTTATTGAAGTAAATTATCTTTCTGCATTAGGTACCTAGGTAGTGCAAGGGTACCTGGCTCCTGACATCTTCGCCATTGGTGACACAGGGCCTAGGAATCCATGGCGTCTTCCTACTGTATACCCATATGAGTGGCAGGAAGATGGCCCTTTGGTCCTTGAGATGGTTCTTATGACAATTTCCTAAATATAAGAAGAGCCGAGTAGACAATCCATGGAATGCTAGGCATCCTTGTCCTGGGTGTGGGAGGTCAAGATTGCTTTCTTCTTTTTTAAAGTTTGAAGACTCTTGGCTTGAGAAATGTCTGCCAGCTGAACATCATTTTGAGAAAGTAATTAATATCCATATTTAGTTTGAATATTACCCACACTGTAACAGTTGAGAGTGGCCTTGTCTTCTCATTCCCAGGATGATCAAGTCAGTAATTTAGAAAAGTATTAATGCATTTGATTTTGTATTTTTAAAATTAAAGCTAACTACAAGTATTCACTACCTGAATGTAGTGGTATTTATGCACTGAATTCTAAGCATGAAAAAAAGCACTGCAGGAATGGCACATAGGTCACCAAATTTCATGGACAGATAGAAAAATCACTTGTGCATTCTTTACAATCTAGTAAAGAGTTTTCACAATATTTGCCATACTCTTAAAATATCCTGTTCCTTCTGTTTTGCCAATGTGTGAAAATTCCACAAAAAGGATTCATGAGACTCATGGGAGGAAAAATAACAAAGTGAATACTAAAATCCAGAAAAGAAATCAAACTCTTGAAAAATAAGAAGATATCTGTGTCCTTCAGTATTTATTAAACAGGAAATGACAACAAAGGGCAATACAATCCAATGTTCATGTAGTATCATTCATGTTACTTATTGAATTTGGCTTTCCTATGTAAATTTCATACAGATAAACAAATGCAAACCATATGTTGTCATTGTTGAACCATCCTCTTACATTCATTTAAGGAAACTGGAAAAGAGTGAAAACTAGCTCTTAACTTAGTAAATATGATGTGATATTTAACAATGGTTCACTACAGCAGGATTCTAAATATTGCCAATTGAAAAGCTGGAAGTATTATTGCTGTTGCAAAGGGAGAGCAATAATTGATTCCAACAGCCTTTTAAATACTTGGATCCCACACTTATTTTAAAAACCCAACCAATAAAATGGATTTTTCTAAATCACTTTAATTCTTTATTTCTCTTACCTATATCTTGTATTTCAATGACTGCATTGATAAAATTATTTCAGTGTTATTATCTTATGATTTGAAATATCTATGCAAAATGAATTTATTTTTTTTTTTTGGTACCAGGGATCGAACTCGGGTCCTTGTGCAGGTGGTGGAACTACTGAGCTAAATCCCCAGCCCTAAAATTAATTGATTTTATTTAGACTGTGATAAAATTGTTTGAGAAAGATTTTTAATTCTAATTATGTACTTCAAAGGTAGGATATAAAAATGACTTTTATTGTTATTCTCTACCAGTAAAAAATAATTAAAACATTTGATCCATTGAGGAAGAGTATACTAAATCATTAAGATTATTGAGGGTGATTATGGCCAGTTGGATCAGTCACCTCTTTACTTTGAACTGTTCAGCTAACAAATCAACTTCATTGTAAAATCACATTTTACTGCCCATTATCAACTAAAGTAGTTTTGCTTTGACACTAAGCACCAATTGGTCATACTAATTAATACCATGCCATGCAGATGGCTAGGCAGCTAAGATATATCTAAAATATACAACAGATTTTGGGAAACATGACACAAATAATTGTCTGTGACATCTGTTTATCTTGTGTTGAATTTCCTTTGAATGGGTAGATGGAGATTCCATTTCTAAGAATAATAGATAAAGAAATAAAATGATCTTTGGCATTTGTCCTGCATTCCTAGCCTTCTTTTACTCTATATGTCATATTTAGCCATTCTCCAGGGTCTTCCTCCAGGATTTAATAGCTCTACACTCATCAATGGCCAGGGCCTTTCTCTATAACCTTAATGATTGCAGGAGGGTAGAGGGTTAAATGGTTTGGTAGCACTTCTCTTGGCTGTAGTGACCCAAGTGAGCCAACTTGAATGGGTTTATTAATCACTGACATATGTTTTTGATGAGACACCTCTTCTTTGGGTTCTCAGAATGCCTGTGGGAAGTCACATTGCTAAGCTAAAGTCATATCTCCAATTGTATGTGTCTTTGAAAGTCAGCTCATGGATTTCAGCTAGTGGCCTGACAAAAAACATAAAATCAAAATCTTTTTTTTTGCAGGATATCAAAATAAGAAAACTTTGCAAATAACCAGACCTATGAGAACATGCTCTTAGGCTGAACAATTCTATGCTGGTGATGAGGTCAAAGAACAGAATTCAATAAGAATGGAAATTAGAGATTATGTTTCAGAGCTCTGCACAACATTGAACTTGACAATCATGTCTGCACAGTTTAACTGTGATGTATTTACTTGGAAATACATTTATTCTTAATTTGTGAAAACTAGAGAGGGTCCCTGTGTGATTGATTTCTCAGAAAAATCCTCACCCTAATACAGTGTGTGCATCAAATTCAGATTTTCACTTTTTTAATTCATTTGATCCTATAAATATGTAGGGAGTGAGAACCTTTTATACATGAATTCCTTGCTTCATCCTCCAAATCCCCTCTCTAAAACAAAAAGCATCTCTCAAATCTCTGTCCAACTTTGGCTGCTCAGACTGATGGCTCTTGACAGTCATTGCTGGGGGCAGGAGTGGAGGACCTTGTGTCAAGCAGAACACACGTGTCTGTGTGGATCAGTTGCACATGTGCTTTCTGGGTGGCTGATACCACTGAAGGCCAGGGTACAGGAGCATCAGGGTGGCTTGGGCTCAGTCCAGAGCCAGGAGTGGCTGAGTGTTCTCATTTTCTCCCTTCTCCTCATGTTTCAGGGTCCCAGCTTCTACCACAGACTGAGATCTAACAAGAGAGGAGAAAAAAAGATGCATTTACAAACAACTCATGATGGCAACAATTTTGAAATCTTTGGGGGTATTTCAATTTTGTATCTGCCTTTTTAATCAATATACTCAAAACAACTACTTAGTTTTTTCTCTTTTTGTATTTCTGCCTTTCTTGTGTTTTCTACACCACATTTTCATGGAGAGGGACATCTTGGGGTCTTGGAATCTTTGCAGAAATCTCTTCTGTTGATAGAAGGGATGCATGTGCTCCACCCACAACTCTGCCCCAGTGTCTAAACATTCTGTGAATTTTGAGATTTATAAAGCCAAGTAGTACTGGATTTTTAGTGTTTCCATGTACTTTTTAAAACCCTTTGTTTCCAGACCATCAGAAATTACCATGCATGTGTTAAGACCAGGGTGTACAAACCTGGTAAATTTAGACTCTGCCCTTACTAGCTAGGAATTTTAGAGGAATTCTCAAAACTCTGTGGACCTCTATTCTCTTGCCTACGTGAGAATATTACCTACCTTCCACAGTTGTTGATAAAGTCTAAAACTAATAATATACATAAATAATTTTGCATGAAATGGAAGTGCAAATTCATGGAGCAAGGTCATCATTACTGCAATAGAAGTAGTAGTGTTTAATATCAGATGTCTTTTTATATTGCAATAATAATGATTTCTTTCCTAAGATCACAACATGGATTAAAAATTGATTTATTCTATCACTTACAGAGAAAAGATTATAAGAGCTATGCACACAGTGGATATTTAATAAATGTTCCTATGCTAAAAACAAATTATTCAAAATATTTAAAAAGTTAGATTGTTCAGAAGGAAGTTTACATGTATGTGCAGTAATAGTTTAACTCAATAGACCTAGGTTATTCAGACCCTGCACACTCAAAGTCTTCAAGATTAGCCTTCGACTGGCTGCTCTGAGCACTTGACACGTCCTGCCTAATGAGAATGTCTTTCTATATCTGATGTTTCGAGCTATATTGGGTGTTTAGGGTGAAAGTACGTCTAATGCTTTTTCTGTATACCTAGCTTTATTTAGATCACTGTATCTGTTTGCCCTCTTCTAGCAAAGGAGAGAGGAACAGAGGCTGAGGACTGAGTACTGGTAACTGAGGTCAGCCATGCAGGTACTACATACCTGTGAATCGAACCTTAAACCAAACCCTGGACAGCTAAGCACAGGGAAGCCTCTCTGGTTGACAACACTTTGCACACTGTCAGATGTCATTGCTGAGAGAGATACAGTCTGACCATGTGCTTGTACTTAGAGTACACCATAATCTTGCATCTAATCTTCCCTGGACTCTACCCCCATGCACCTTGTTTCCTTTGCTTATTTTAATCTATATCTTTTTCCTGTCATAAACCATAACTGTTAGTGTAACCACTTTTGTGTCCTGTGAGTCTTTCTAGCAAACTGTCAAAAATAAAGGTGACACAATATTAACAGTTAATTATTGTTATGCATGCATTTGATATTGTTCTAAGAAATTCTTTACATTTATGAACCTATTCCATTTTCACAACTCTCTTTTGTCTGGAGTGTACATGGGGGATAAGGGATGTTGATATATATAAGGAACAGAAAAGCAGAAAATCCAGAAGACATTAAAGCAAACAGCAAACATGAAAACCAGAGGAGCACAACCACCCCCCAGGACGGTCTCTCTCCAGGACCTTGGACAGCTGCCTGAACGGCTCTGCACTGAGGGCCCTTGTGAAACAGAAGGAAGATGATGGCTCTACTCCCAGAAACTTAAACTACCTTCTCTTTTGTCGTGTGAGCTATTTTACAACACAGCGTGTGAACCACAGTCATCAAGTTAGATAGAAACCTCCTGACTGATCTAGATCAACTGATAGGCAATTTTCAGTAAACACCATGGACACCTCTTGAACATATCCGACTTTAGAATCCCATTGGTCCATGCACTGAAAGAGGCAAACAGTCCTTAATCCAATTCAAACTGGAATTTTCAAAACGCATGTATACTAGTGCTGCCTCCCGGAGCCACCAGCTTACCAGCACTGCTGGGTATCTGAGGAATGGGATTCAGGACTGACTCCTGCAGATATCAAAATCCACAGATTCTAAGTCTTTTATGTAAAATGGTGTAGTATTTGCACACAACCTATATACATCCTCTTCTATACATTAAATCACTTCTAGATGACCTCTAGTACCTAATACAACTTAAATGCTATGCTGTTACACTGTGTTGTTTAGGGAATAATGACAAGATAAAAAAAGTTTGTACCCATTCAGTGGAGACACACCACAACCATCATAGGCCTAACTGTACAGTACACATCAGCAATGATGTAACATACTTTTCTACAAATATTTTCCATCCATGGCTATTTGAATCTATGATGTGAAAGCCATACATACAGAGACCTCACTGTATGTTCATTTCACTCAGTAGTCCACATAGCAGTATTTAGTTTGTGTCCTCTGTTCCTACCACACCCCTCACCAAGATTAATCAGATTTCTTTGTGCCAAGACTTCTAGAATTTAGCACCTCAATACTCTCTGTGTCTCTGCCCACAGTATTCCTGGTGTGACCTCAGAATAGAGAGAAATTATTGCTTTTTTTTTTTTCACCTCCTGTCTACAATCTCATTAGCATTTCTGGCATTGATGTATCACAGACAAAGGAAAAGCTGTCTGTATTTACAAATGCTAGTTTTAACACATTTGTCTCCCATCTTGAAGGTGCATGATTATTAAATTTCATCTTTTGGAATTTGCCTGTTTCCAATCTACATTCTTTGGATCTTACAATTTTTAGCCATCCAAATCATGATCTGTGATTATAATGAGTATTGATTTCTGCTCTTTTTGCTCTCCTACTATGGAAGCCACAATGAAGAAAAACCAATACATTCCCCCAATAATGAATTTTCAAATAATCATTTGTTCACACTGGCTCATACTGAGAAATATTTGTGAACATTTCTTGTGAAATGCCGAAGACTATGAGCAAGTGCACAGAAACCTGTATATTTTGGTGGAAATACTGCTTCAGTTACCCAGTCATAGACCCACAAGCAGACATACAATCATAAAAAGCACCCCATTACCTGGCTGGAGAGGAAAGGAAAGGAAAGAAAGAAAAAAATATATATCCTTCATACAATGACATCATTCATCCTTGTTCAAGAGACTGACACATGGAGTAAATTTGGGATCTTTATTATTTTGTTCAGTTGATGTCCTGCCAAGTAAAGATCTGGAATTCAGGCTCTCTTATCTCAGTCAATAAAATGTATGACTGTGTTGAATGGTAAATAACAATAGGACAATTTTGAGATACAGACCACAAAGAACCAAACATAGCATTTGTTTTCTGGTTTCTATTTTCCCTGGTTGAAAAGAATGATCAGAAATGATCAGAATGATCAGAAAATGAAAAATAAAAACGAAAAGAATGATCAGAATGATCAGAAAAGAATGATCTTTATATTCGACATGACATAATTCATATACTTAGTCACAGAAAAAATATGTGACATAAGTAACACTATATTATGAAATATTGGAAATTCATTGGAAAATAGAAAACAAAATTAAACTCAAAGTTCTCATAACCCTGACATGAAACTTAAAAAAGTAGGTACTGGCACATACCATAATCTGAGAGTAAATGAAGGATTAACATCTCAAAATAGATGAAGACTAGTATTTTAAAAATTCAAAAGAGTGATGAAACCATTGCACATGAAAACTAACCTTAGTACGTTACTTTATATCACATAATTTTTAGAAATAACCCAAAATTTTCATCTGATTAACAACTATTTATGTAGCTTTCAGTTCAATGTATTTGCAATTATTTTCAACCATGTAGAGCAATATGGGGTGTCTTTCAACTATAATGTTTTAAATAATGTTCTTGATCAGGAGACTTTAGAAATATTTGTAAAACATGCATTCTTCTGTTATACATAATCAGATCATCCTTACATGCAACATGATTATGCTCACTAGGAACATTAATGTTTATAGAACCAGATAAGTCAATCAAACTTTTTTTTTCAAAAAGAGAAGCTGAAATATTTCTCATGTAAAATAGCACATCTTTTCCCTTCAAAGTAAACAAATAGAAAATAAACCTCCCTCTACCATGACAATACAACTTGCCACAATTTATTAAATTGGAAATACACAGATATTAATTCAAGGAAAATATTCTATTACTTTTTATGCAGGCTCGTTTTAGCTTGAGCCAAGCACTTATTACAGCTCTTGGCCTCAATACACTCTACTCACATTTTAATATATGATGTGTTTCTGTGGAAACGTGGTAGGCATGGTCACTGCCTACCCATCTGAGAACAATGGAGCCCCAAGAGCAGACGTGCACCTTCAGGAGAAATGGAAGCAGGTGCTCATGAGATTGGAACCAGATGTAAGTGGGAGCAGAGCTATGCTGTCCAACACACTCTACAGAATCACACACGGTCACTGAAATTAGACCACACTGAATGGGGATGGGCTGTAAAGGTAATGCACACACTGAGTTTTGAAGACTTAGTAGAAGAAAAGAATATAAACTATCTCTTTAGTATTCCTTTAGAGCTCAGGAAGGATACAGCTCAGTGGTAGAGTATTTCCCTGGTAGGCACAAGGCCCTGGGTTTGATCCCCAGAGCCATAAAATTAAAACAATCAATCAAATATACTTTTGTTTACATTTAAAATTCTATTTTATATTTACATAAATTCATATTTTAAACTTAAAATGTATACATATTTAAATTGCATATTGAAATGATGATATTTAGATACACTGGGTTAAATAAAACACGTTACAATTTATTTCATCTGTTTCTTTGTATTTTGAAATATGGCGATGAGAAACTTAAAATTACATATGTAGCTCATTTTATATTTCCTTGCACAGCATTACTCTAGTTAAGATCCTCATTTATTCCCTGGTATGCTTGTGGGCTGAGCCTAGAATAATCTTCTAATCTTCACTTAGAAATTCATAGTCATCTTAAAGAGCCTGCAAGATGCTGTCTGCTGTGGCTAACATACATCATCCTAAGCCCATGTTCACCATCCTAAGCCCTTTCCACATGTTACCTCATCGGGCTTGCACACTGCCACTCACAACCCCCACAGGACAGGGGAACGGTTCTGAGGTTCATTGTTGTTATTGCTGGAATTCTAAAAGAAACTGCCCTCATTTGGACATCATTCACCTGTCATCATTCAGACGGTAATAAAAGATTAATTTTTCTCTAAACCAACAAGAAATATGAATGAAACTTCATAAATTGGCAGTTGTGTTTATTCCCCATTTTTCACTGCATTTGCTTATGTTATTTCTTTCTACCAAGTTATCAATTCTCTCACAATTTTAGTCAAGCAAATTCCACCTAGTTTTTTGGAAAGCTTAAACAAAGATAGCTTTCTCAGCCCTCTAAGATTGGTTTCCCCACCTTTATGAGGTTATAGAACCTGGTGCAAATTGCTAGTGTAACATGCAGTGTGATATAATGAAACTTCCCCTCCAAGTTTAACTGCCTTGCATAAATTATGCACTTCTTGATGGAAAAAATGCTTCAGAAAAAAATTTAAACTACTACAAGAAAAGTAAGTTATTTTTGAAATGTTATAACAAAATTAACATTAACACTATGCTACCGCTACAGACATGTTTTGCTATTCATCATCAGGGCCCTCTGAGAGGCAGAGAAACTAAAGGGAGACCGCTAGGCTGGGGATTAGGTGCCTCTTCTTGGCCTCTGTGCCACCACCCTGTGCACCCAGGGAGCTGCTTACTCAGCTTCTTCCACACGATGATAACCTTAGAATGATATTGTTAGCTCCAAATTTTCATAACTGGTACTAGACTGTTACAATCACCATTTATTCTTGAAAATAGACTTCATTTTTCTAAAATTTATAACTCAGACTTTAACTTGTTTTGTTTAGCTTAAAGCTCTTCTAAGCACTACTTTACCTCAACAGCACTACTTCACCTCCTTGTAGAAAAACTTAGAAATATTAAAAATGACAGGCATGGCAAGACATGGAAAGCATATTTTCTGAAGCTGGCATGTGCCCAATACATTTAGGTTTCATGAATCAGAAAAGATTTACCTTTTAAAAATATTTTTCATTTTGGGGAGTTTTTAAGTGTTGAATTCAAAGCTGCTGGTTGCTACTTAATGACTATTTCCCTGTGTCACTGTGAAAATGATTCAGTTTATTTAAAGTATTTTGTTGCTACACATGTTCTGTCCTCAGGTCACAATTTCCTGCTGCAGCAAGAAACATCCTCTCTTAACCCTGACCTGCAGTCACCAAGCATGCACCAGACGTGCCCAGAAATTCCAGTCAGCACTCAGTAACTCTTGTCTGTTGCACCTGAAATGAGTTTGAGATTGTTTAGGAAAAGATTTTAACACATATTTTACTTGGATACTTTTAGAATTATCATTTGCAGAAGAGTTTCCCATCTCCAAGCTGTTCTTCATCATCCTCAATAGCAGCAGCATTGACCACAACCATTTACCAAGCACTTACTCTATGCTAGGTTCTGCACTAATTTGTAGCCTGAATTGCCTTTGGTTAATCCTCATAAAGTCCTCTGAAGTGAATATTGTTAATTCTGTTTCACCTATCAGGAAACTGAGCCTCAGAGAAGCCTATTAATTTGCTCAAAATTGTATAGTGTGTTGTGGAATTAGAATTGTAACCTAGACCTGAATTTATAATCCACATCCTTAAAGACAATGCTCTACCATATAAGAAACATGTACAACTTGGTTAGAAACCAAATGGGAAAAGCTCATGTGCTCAAATCAGCTAATTTTAGTATTCAAATCCTAACAAAAATATTTTTCCATTGATATTAATGAATCCAGTATTATTGATTATATATTTTTAAAAACCTTATTTCAGAAACAGTGAATCAAATTAGAAAATAGATCCTTAATTAAAAACATATTCTAAAGGTCATAAGATCTGGAATCATATCTTTATCTCTAGCTAAAAGTAAGGTATTTAATAATATCTCAAGCTCCTTTCTTCTAAATGTACACCGTTCACTTGGATACCTAAGAACATCTACAGAGAATGGCAGTCAATACTGCAAAGTGATTAAAGTAGAAAAAAGAACAAATTAGACTTAACTGAGAACAAAGTGCAACTGTCAAAAGACAAATCAGTCGAGAAACACAGAAATGGCGAGCAGGGAATGTGAAAAAGAGACAAAGAAGACCATGGTGAAACCTACAGCTGTAATCAGAGATTTTGCTTCACTTACTTGCAAGGAGCTTTATTGTTCTGACTGACACTATGCCTTCCAGTCATATTAAATAACCTACCTTAGTTTTTCATCTGAAAAATGAGAATAAATGATTGCTGTATTTTTGACAGAGCGATGGAAGTAAGATAGAATAAAGTATTCGCACCACTTTGAAGGAGAAATTAGTTAAATTCAAAGTGCCTATCATTTTACTAACACTTTCCTGAGTATGATCTTTCTCAGTATGGACAATGGATGCTCTAACTTATCCAGTAACAGAAATAGCTCATGTTTGCATACTTGAAGAAAACCACAAATGGAGAAAACAGATACTGAGAAGTAAATTATATATACTATAAAATCATTGTTAGTTTTATGAAACAATTAACTAGAGAATTCCCTTACAAAGAATCACTTTACTATATCTGATGTACAGAAGCATTCACAGTCACACGGGTGCACGTTGTACCCCCACCCTTCATAGGAGCCCCGGGCATCTGGGTGAGATCTATAGAAGTCTTATGGGCCAAATTTATATCTGAACAAGTCAACTCTCTGCAACCCTTCAATACTTGGTCTATGTAGGATTCTTGAGTTTTGAGGTATGGAATGCTCTACTACATGCATTTTAATGTGAGTTCAAATGTTCTGAGATGTCAGACAGAGCGTTAGATTTATGTATTTCTAATATGTAGATATATCTGGAAATTTTTTTCTACTATCAATACGAACGTAAAATAGCAACACAGAAAATGACTACAGGTGCTTGGACCACCTGCTTTGAATAGACTGGCACAAAGAGCTGTCAGTTAGTATTAGAGCATCCCTATGGATTGCACTCCCTCTGAAATTGGTGGTCTCCAGTGAAGTCACTGTAGTGGAGCTAGAATCTAATGTCATGAAGCAGGAGAAATGCTAGAAACTGCCAATGGTTGAGATGTTCGTGACTCATTCTATCAGCAGGAGGAGTTTGAAAATCGTGGCTAGTGTTCTTGATTTAAAAAATACTTTTCGCAGAGATTTGAGATGAGCAGCTCACGTGGCAGCTCTGAGGACTCTGAGGACTTCAAGACCCATAGGGAGCACACGAGGACATCCTGGAACCTGGACATGGACTCACCAAGATCAAGCTCACTTGAATTCCCAAGGAATAAATAATCTCATTTTCCTTCCTCAGCTGACATGCCGCTTCTCTGACTTCATCCTTGAGTTACAACAAGATCTTCACTGGTTTGCTCCCCAAGGTAACAGGGCTGAAAAGGTCCTGTTTTGGATCAAGGACAACTTCTTTCAAGGCATTCTTTCAGATTTCTCACCAAATGAGATCTGCTTGCTGATGTTCCTCCTCTCATGTTGATTGATGCCACCCCCACTCCACTTTCACGACATACCCTATATTGGCCTCCCACCTGTCCTTTCTCACCATTTACATAGCCCTGTCGCTTGTCTTGGCAATTGGACTCTTCTCTGCCTCACCCGCTGAGTGGTCTCATACACACAAATTCCTTTTTGCCCTTCTTTTCCTTCTCCTGGCAGGACTTGTTGCCGTTCCATCATGCTTCCTATTCTTCATCCTCTAATAAAGGCCCTTACCAGAGGGCCCTATGGGCTACTAACTTTCGTTTTTGCTCTTACTCCCTTCACCATGAGTGGAGAGACACTACCCAGCTGCATGCTAAATTGTGGCCATTCTGATATAGTCTGGACATTTGATGACCTTGGTGCCCACTCTATAAACTACGGGTCAGGCAGCTTCATATCATATTCTTATATGAATAGCAACTGCTATTCTACAACATCCACTTGGCCACCACTATCATATGGGAAAGATTACACACCCAAACAATTACAAGTGTGACGAAAGGTTGGGCTCAGGGGCTTGCTGGAGAATGACAACCCACTGGGGACTTTCAGATGGAGGGGGTGTATAGGATCAGACACAAAAACAGTAGATAAAAGAAGTAGAAAAACAACTTATAGCGGAAGCTCTTAAAACACTTGCCTGTTACAAAGGCATTGATTTATCCTCCCTGAAGAGGGCTGTTCAGACACATACAAGGCTCCTACACCTCTTCAGCACCACCCTACTCAAACTCCAAGGTAACCAAACTGAATGTTGGATGTGCCTGTCACCCCAATTCCAACCATATGTCCCATACCAGTCCCTCTCAATTGGAGTCTCCCTACTCGTGAAAATATCATGACAATATTAGGTCCCTAAATTACAAGTCAATTACAACCCTCTGCACATGGTAATTGGACCTGCATAAATTCTTCCAGTACAAAACCATACAATTCTACTCCTTGTGCTAAAGTTATCAAGATTTCTACATCAGGCATAACCTGTCTCCCCAAGGGCCTATTCTATATCTGTGATCCCCAACCCTTTCTCTGCCCCAATTCAACCCCATCCTCTCTGTGTTACCTGGGCTTCATTAGCCCTACCCTCACCATTTATACAGAAACCCAACTATTACAGCAGGTTCTTCCCTCACAACAACCTCCTGCCCATCACCTTAACAAGGGTGCCCCTCCTACACTCCCTTTTCTGATGGGAGCTGGTGTGCCAGCAGGAACAGGCACTGAGGTTGCAGGAATCTCAACATCAACTCACTTCTACTACTTACTATCTCATGAGCTAAATGAAGATATGGAAAAGGTAGCTGATTCTCTGCTCACCCAACAATCACAGATCAATTCACTGGCAGCCATGGTACTCTGAAACAGGCGTGCTCTAGACATAATAACACCAGGAAGAGGGGGAACATGCCTCCTATTAGGAGAAGAATGCTGTTACTTTGTAAATCAATCAGGCATTGTTGGAAATAAGGTAAAAGAGCTTAGAGAGCACATAGAAAAATGCAGACAAGACCTGGACAGACTACAGCCTCTGCCAGGATACTCTGACCAGTGGCTCCCCTGGCTCCTTCCTTTCCTAGGACCCCTCACCATCCTCTGGATAAGCTTGCTTTTCAGACCCTGTCTGTTCCATTGTTTTCAAAATTTCTTACAGGAACACATGTGGGCTTTCACCAACCAGATAGTCCAGGAACTTGTCACGGCCCAGCCCCTTGCTACTGATGCCAACTCCACCTATTGAGACCACATCTCCACCACGTAGACACCCATCACCACCAGCACCCCTCTGCCAGCAGGAAGCAGCTACAGAAAAGGAGAACTTCACCCCTATTTCATAATAATAAGAGTTTGGAATGATAGAGTTCTCTGCTAGACAAAATAGCCCTGATTATCCTACATCCCAAAATACCTCCCACCTATGGGAAATGAGTCATTTTGGGGAAACTGAAACCTATCATCACCAGGAAGGTGAAGCTTAGCCTGCTCCACCTTTCCCGCCAATAAGCTTTCCCACCGACAATCTTTCCTGCCAATCAGGTTAAACCTCGCCACCAGCTGCAGCCAATCTCTAGCCCCTGCGATGCTCTCCCAACCCTTATAACCCTTGACTGACCACCTCCCAGCTGCGGCTCTTGCCATTATTGGAGACAACCTGGCAGCTTCTCCCTTTCAATAAAAGCTCTGCCTTGGGAAACAAAAACACTTTTCACATCTGTTTTATAAGTCAAATGTGATTAAGTTAGCGGTTCTTCTTTGACATCATTAGATTAGTCTGTCAGTCTTGGAACCGTCCTGAGGATGCCAGCAGCAGCCCCACTGGACCACGCCACACAGGCCACATGGTATCTGAATTCACACAGCAGAGGCAGTCGAGGGGGTTGGCGGGCATAAAGGCCATGGTTATGAGACCCAGAAGCTAGAGCCGAAATGAACAACAGAGAGGGCCTCTCTGAGGCTCCTCAATGAAAATTGAAGCCCACTGGTAGAGTGAAGAATATCTCTAATAAACACATTCTGGACCATCATGGTTGGTAAGTTGGTGGGATCAGCACCTCCCATAGAAACCAAGACTCACTCAGGAGGAGGGACAGCTGGGACCTGCAAGAGAACCTTACAGAGGTCAGGGACCTCAACTTGGACTTTGCAGCCAGAAGTCAGCCTGAATCTCAGTAGACTACAGCTGGCTTGCTGAGACTCATCGACTTAGACTCACACACTGCTGCCCACATTGACTGCTAGGGCAACAGAGATACATCCCGAGGGAGACCTTTTTGTAAAAAAAAATACATATATATAATATATATATTATTTATATATTAAATACATATATATTTCTTTTCTTTTTCTCTCTCTCTCCCTTCTGGCTCTATATTTTTATCCCCCTTCGTTCCTGTTCCTGTCCCATTTGGAATTGTTTCTCTCTGTGTCCTCTCAACTGTCACTATTATAGGAAGGTAAATACAATTTCTAGCTACCCTATTATTGTCAGTTTGTTCTGTACTTGTCTCTATCCTTTTGCTCTGTCTTTTCCTTCCGTCTTCAACAGATTCCCACAATTTGCGTGATCTTCCCATGCCCTCTAGCCTCACCTCTAACCTTTCCCTCCCCCTTTATCTCTCTATCCCTCCCTCCCAACTCCTTCTAAATCCATATCCCAAAGAGTAAATTTGCCATATTGAAGGGTTTACTTACTACAAACATATTTTGGACTGGCCTTAGATTTTGATCTATCTCGCCCAGTTAAAGGTGACAGATTGAATGCTACGACAAATTGTCATTTTCTAAGCTATGTTTGAGGCTATTATTGATGCTGATTGTGTCAATTGGGCTAAGGTGTCCTGATTGATTTAATCAGTTGTCCTCCCTGGTATACTGAAACCAAGATTGCCTAAGAGTCATTAGAGTCTCAAAGCCTAAAAAGTCCAGCTATACCTGGAAGATATCTCTGAGAAGCAATCACTCCATAGGAACTCTAAACACAAGTAATAAAGATACTCACAATAAGAAATATTGAAGTGTCAGCCCAGGAATTAAAACAAAAAACAGAACCAACAACAAAATTAAAAATGAGAAGACCTTGCCAGGACACAAACCCAGACTTCCAGCTCACCAAAGGCAAATTCTAGGGGAAACAAGGTGGAAAAATATGACAATCAACCAATTGGACACCCTGAACTGATAGCACAGGAAGTAACAAAACATACAAATGAAGCTCTAGAAAAATTCAAAACAGAAATAATTTCCCAGATAACTACAGAGATGGTGAGCAGAGTGAAAGACATTACAGGCTCTAGAACAGAAACATAAAAAAATAGATGAGCTCAGGACCATGCTGGAAGCCATGAATGCTCAGCATAAGAAAGAAATGGAAACCATGAATGCCCAACATAGGAAAGAAATGGAATCCATGAAACAGATTCAAACAGATATCCAGGAGATTGAAAACCCCATTGGAAGTATTCACAGCAGTTTGAGTGAATGTGAAGATAGAATATCAGATATAGAAGACAGGACTGCAGTTAAGGACCATGAAAACAGAGATTTCTTAAAAATATTAAGGGAACATGAGAAATCAATCCAGCAGCTGCTAGATGATGCAAAGAAGAATAACATAAGACTGATAGGAGTCCATGAAAAAGCAGAAGAAAGTACAAATGACATAAAAAACTGTTCACAGAAGTAATAGTAGAAAACTTCCCAGAGGTAGAGAATTGGACATACAGATAAGTGAGGCATATAGAACTCCAACTAGCCACAATCAAAAAAAATATACACCTAGACATATAATAGTCAAGATCTCAGAAACCCAACAGAAGAACAAAATCCTACAAGCAGTTAGAAAAAAGAAACAAATCACCTACAAAGGAAAGCCCATCAGAATCACAGCAGACTTCTCAACACAAACACTGAAGTCAAGGAGAGCCTGGAGTGAAGTATTTCAATCCCTAAAAGAAAATAACTTCCAACCTAGATTGTTGTATACTACAAAACTATCTTTCAGAATTGATGGGGAAATTAGATACTTCCTTGCCAAAGAACACCTGAGAAATTTCATGAACACCAAACCAGCACCCCAACAATTCTAAACAATATCTTAGAAAAAGACAATGAAGGTCACAACTCCATGAGGCCCAGCAGAGCTAAGCCACCAGGCAAGGCAAGAAACTAAAGGGAAAGGGGGAAAAATAAAAAATAAAAGAGGGAACAACAGTAAAACATCATGACAAGGATGAGTCAATATTTATCAATTATAACCATCAATGTTAATGACCCCAATTCACCAATCAAAAGAAATAGACTGACAGAATGGATTGAGAAGCAAAATCCAACAATATGCTATATAAAGAAACACACATAATTCAAAAAGAAATTCATAGACTGAAAGTAAAAGGATGTAAAACAGTTCTCCATGTGACAGGAACCTGGAAAAAAGCAGGGGTAGCAATCTTATTTGCAGACAAAATAGATTTCAAACCAAAACTAATTAAGAGAGACAAAGATGGTCACTATATCCTTATGAAGGGGACAATCCAGGAGAAAGAGATGACAATCCTAAATATACATGCACCAAATACAAATGCCCCCAAATATACAAAACAAATATTAATGGACATGAAAAACTAAATAAGAACTTATACAATTGTAATGGGGAACCTCAACACTCCACTGTCACAAAAGACAGATCATCTAGACAAAAAAATCAATGATGAAATTCTAGAAGTGAACCAAGCTTTTGAACAAATGGTCTTAATAGATATTTACAGAGTGTTCCACCCCACAAATTCAGAATATACATTCTTTTCAGCTGCACACAGGTCATTCTCCAAAATAGAGCACATCCTAGCTCATAGGACATGTTTAAGAAAATGGAAAAGATTTGAAGTTACTCCCTGTATATTATCAGACCATAGTGCAGTAAAATTGGAGATCAATATAATAAGAAACTGTAAAACCCCCACAAACACATGGAAATTGAATAACACTCTCCTTGGGCCGAGGATTAAGCTGAGTGGTTCCGGCGCCTGCCTCTCAAGCACAAGGTCCCAAGTTCAATCCCCAGTACCAAAAAAAAAAAAAAAAAGAAACACTCTCCTGAACAACCAATGGGTCACAGAGGAAATTAAAGAAGAAATTAGATAGTTTCTACAAGTAAATAATAATGCGAGTACAACATTCAGAAATCTATAGGACACAAGGAAAGCAGTTCTATGAGGGAAATTCATAGCAGTGAATGCCCATATTAGGAAAACAGAGAGAGCCCAAATAAACAACCTAATTCTGAACCTCAAGCTCCTAGAAAAAGAAGAGCATGACAAACCCAAAGCTTGTACAAGAGAGGAAATTATGAAGATCAGAGCAGAAATCAATGCAATGGAGACTAAGAGAATGATACAAAAAAATCAATGAATGGAAAAGTTGGTTTTGCAAAAGAATAAATAAAATCAATAAGCCCTTAGCCAACCTTAGCGAAAAAAGGAAAGGCTCAAATCCATGCAATTAAAAATGAAAAAGGTGAAGTTACAACAGATCCAGCAGAAATCCAGAGGATCAAAACTCTCAACAAAATATTTTACAGAGCTAGAGGAAAGAATCCAAAAATTCATTTGGAACCAGAAGAGACCTAGAATAGAAAAAGCAATTCCAAGCAACAGAGACATGGCAGGGGATATCACAATCCCCAACTTGAAACTATACTACAAAGCTACTACAACTGTGATAAAACAGCATGGTTCTGACAAAGAAACAGACCTGAGGGTCAGTGGAGTAAACTAGAAGATGCAGAATCAACTCCAGACATACTCAGCCACCTCTTCTTTGACAAAGGAGCCAACCATCCTCACTGGAGGAAAGATAGCCTCTTTAATAAATGGTGCTGGAAAAACTGGATTTCAACCTGCCAAAGATTAAAACTATATCCATATCTATCACCATGCACTAAACTAAGATCAAAGTGGATTAAAGATGTAAATATTAAGACAGAAACACTAAACTTGTTGGAAGGTAAGTTAGGTAGAACTCTTGAAGACATTGGCACAGGAAAAGACTTTATGGACAAAACCTCAGTAGCACAGGAGCTAGCACAAAGAATCAACAACTGGGATCTCATCTTATTAAAAAGCTTCTTCACTGCAAGAGAAACCACCAACAGAGCTAAGAGACAGCCTACAAGGTGGGAAAAAAATTTTAGCAGCTGTACCTCAGACAAAGGACTACTATCTAGAATATATAAAGAACTGAAAAAAATCAGACCCCCCCAAAATTTAAAGACCCAATCCAAAAATGGTCATCTGAAATGAACAGACATTTCTCAGACAAAGAATTAAAAGCAGCAAATAAACATATGAAAAATGCTCAACATCACTGTTCATTTGAGAGATGCAGATGAAAACAACACTGAGATTCTACCTCATCCCAGAAAGAATGGCTGCTGTCAAGAAATCAACCAATAACAAATGCTGGTAGGGTTGTGGGGAGAAAGGAACACTTCTCTATTGCTGGTGGGAGTGTAGACTGGTGCAACCACTGTGGAAATCAGTGTGGAGATACCTCAAAGAACTAGGACTGGAAGTCCCATTTGACCCAGCTATTCCTCTGCTGGGTATCTTCCTCAAAGAATTAAAAGATTCATAACACAGCAATATATGTGCACCCATGTTTATAGCAGTACAGTTTGCACTAGCTAAAGCTTGGAAACAGCCCAAGTGCCCATCAACTGGTAAGTGGATAAAGAAGATGTGGTTTTTAAAATAAAATGGAGTACTACTCAGCCATAAAGAATGAGAAACTAGAGACATTTATAGCTAAATGGATGCATATCTTAAGTGAAATAAATAAATAGGACACACATGGGTAAATACTGAATAGTTTCTCTGGTGTGAGAAACTGAAAGTGTAAATAAGTGTTAAAATGATTATAATGAATAATTGATACTGTGAAATGGGAAGAAAAATTACAAAGGGGTGAGGGAAGGGGGAAGGGTAGGGGGAAGTAAAGAAGGGAAAGGAAAAATTATGAGAAAAGGAAAAAATGGAAACAAAGTCTTTATAAATAGGGAAGGGTGGGGGGGTGAAGGGAGGACAGGAAATGGGGAAAAAAATAAGAACCAAGATACATCATGTAAAGGTACAAGTTCCCAATGATAAATGTAAATGTATTGTATACCTAAAATATACCAATAAAATAATTTAAGGGAAAAAATAAAAAAATAAATATCAGTCTTCTTCCTGAATATCTAGATCTTCCCCAGTTAGAACAGGGGGTGTGTCTTAGAAACAGGATTGAGTTGGCTTTTCAAAATGGGAGTAAACATCCAAAACAGCAAGACTAGTTTGACCAAAAGCAAATGCCCAGAATAGGTGCCCCATAAACCCTTGTGGAATGAATGAAGGAATGAATATGCAGAGAGTATAAGAACAGACGTGGTAGGGGAGCCAGTCTTTTACCTGGAATGAAGAGAACTGAATTTAAGATATTTTGGTACCTACTAGCTTAGTGACCTGGAATAAGCTGCTTCAGTCATTTTACCTATAGTATAGGAATCATAGTATGTTTATTTTAAATATAGTTTTAAGTTTCTCTTTCTTTCCTTTTTATTTTTAATTCTCAAAACCTGAATAGCTGTTTTTAAGAACCATCAGAAGTGCAGGAAACATTTCTAGTCCAGTCTGGCACACAGGAAGCCTATACTCTGAATCCTTGTCAGTCTGATTGGGGTCCCTGGGCCAGCAGCTGGGACCCCACTTAGGAGCTGGTTAGAAATACAGATTGTCAAGCACACCACAAGTACACTGAGTCAGAATCTGCATTGAACCTAATCCCAGTGAATTATAGGGACATTAAAATTTCCAAGTGTTGGTCTAGAGCCAAGTCTGCCTATCTAAACAACCATGAGACAGTCATTTATATACATCCACTCCTAGATTTCCCTGGAAGGAAACCTAATTCCCTCCACCTCAAGCACAGCTGAAAGGATTTATCTGAGAGAGACTCATTCAAATCAAATCCCTGATTCTGTTCACTGATTTATCCATTATCTTAAAAGAGTTCATTAAAATGCCTATTTCACTACTAGAAAATGTTATCTGATTGGGAAAATCTATCTTCATATCTGAGGAGTGAGGTGGGGTTGGAAAATATTTCAGAAACTGAAAGTTGGGAAACTGAGGGCATCTGAATTTCCCACTTCCCATTTCGCCCCTGTTCATGTTTTGAGCATATACTATATGCTCAAATATACTAAATAAAGACAGCAAAAAGTTCCTGCCTTCAAGGGACTAACTCATATGAAAGAGACAGAAATTAGTAGCCTGTCTCCTACTTCTGCAGCTGTTTATCCATTCACTTGACAGAGGATTCCAAGACCCAGCAGTCAGGACAACAGCTCCCACATTGAAATCTGAGCAACACCTGGGAAACACCTGAGAATCACAATTGTTCTTTATTCAATCAATAGGTTGTTTAGCCAGCCCTTTCTGATGCTAAGCATTAGTTTAAGTGCTGGGTCAGAGGACTGTGCCATTAGTTTAGCTCCTGTTTACAAGGAATCTGGGGCTCACACGATGAACACAGAAGCAAATGGGAAACTGGGGAAATGTGAGTCCTGGGAGGCATATGAACCAGGGCATTGTGAGATGTGATAGCGCCTGTAGAAAGGGCATTGTAGGACTCCAGTTGCCTCAGCTAAGATGAACCTCCAATAATGTCCATCTATCCAGTTATCCTCCCTCATTCTGCCTTCCATCTGGACAAAGAAGGTGGCATTTGAAGTCTCTGCAGCTGTAGGAGAGGAATCAGTTGGGTCTCAGGGCAGCAGGGGATTGAGGGCATGGCCTTCACTCTGTACTCATTACTGCAGACAGCCCTGTCCTAGGTCAACTCCAGCACCTAGCTGCATGCTCCAGAAGCATTTCCCCCAAAACACTGGTGAGAGACCGAAGGAGCAGTGCCTTCCACCACTTAAGCAAGCAGACCCACACTCAAGTGGCACCCAGCCCTCCGGGGAGCAAACAGACCCATGAGACCCAGCACAGAACAGGGCAGCAGAGGAAAGGAATGACAACACCCAAGGAGAGAAGGGAGCAACCAGAAGCGACATCTGAGGACATTAAGTCCACCAGCCCAGTCAGACCCCTGCCCTTCAGCCTACATGCAGCAGACACCAGAGGGCTGATTGTGTTCCCCAGCCACCCATGAAAGTCTGGATCCACCTTGGCTTGGACATTCAACCCAATCTTCGGGAAATGAACGACAGGGGCTGTAGTGCAAGAAAGGCCCCTCAAAGACCCAGAGGCCCTAAAGCTAAGCATAGAGATTTGTGACTGGCTGGATCGCAAGACTGCAGATCTTGGAAAGAAACCACTTATCCTTCTGTCATCCGTTTTGGGGGGGAACTGACTTTTTCTCCCCTTTTTTCTCTTCTTTTAGTTTTTTCTCTCCTTTTCTCTTTTACCGTTTCAACTTGTGTTTCTTCCCTCTTCTCTTTCTTTTATCTCCTGTTTTTGCTTTCTGTTTATGGTTTTCATTTTCTTTTTATTCTTTCCAGTGACTGTTCTCTATCAATATTAATTTCCTTTTCCTCCTCAGTAGGGCACCCTATCTTACTTTTCTCTCCTCTGCTTCTCCTATCCCATTGATGAAGGGTTTTTTCGTTGTTGTTGTTGTTTTGGTACCGGCGATTGAACTCCGGTCCTCGGGCCTGCAAGGCAGGTGGCACAACCACTGAGCTAAATCCCCGGCCCCTCATTGATTAAGGTTTTAAATTTTGCTTTTTTCATTTTCAGGTTCCCCACCTGAGGATCAAGTTCATGTCTGGCTGAGCCAGGTGCACCGCACCCACCTCTTGTGAGCAAACTCCGAGAGCTGAGAGCAGGGGCTGCCCGCTCCCCGGCGTGTGGAGACCTGACTTTAGACAGACAGGCTGCTTCTCTCAAAGACCTCCGAGGTCCTGACTCCATCCGCCTCAGCCTCCAAATTCAGAGTTTCCCGGGAACCAGCAGTAGTTTGCCAAACCTCCCAGTCCGGTCCTGGTCTTGCCTCCGCTTTGCCCTGTCCAATAATGATGTGCCAGGTGTCTCGACCTCACCCTGGCTTCACCCCCGCCTTACCCTACAGAAGCCTGTACATTTCCTCAGGAAAGCGGAAGCGTTCCAGAAACCTCCCCGGAATCAGAGTCAGCTTGGTGATTCCGTGCCTTGCCCTCCCAGTCCGGGTTCCTGAACCTTGTTCCGTGAGCGGGCTCGCGGATGACAACACCCACCTCCTCCACTCTTACTAGTATTACTATTAAGATTTATGAATCTTCAGATAGATAGTTAACTTTATGGGATTGCTGATGAATACTGTGCTATTATTAGGATAGGTAAAGCTCTTCCATTTAGTAGATATTTGCTGTAGGTCAATGTGTTGTTTGTCTTAGTATTCATACTATAATTATTCTTTTCTATGGGCTAGCGTGGTATTTTATTGTTGTTTAGGGTTTGTAAAAATTGTTCCATTTGTATTTGATGCTATAATTGATACTGATTGTATTAATATAACCAAAATGACATAGCTGTTGCTGTTCATTAATTGTTTTGAGATGCCAATATCTGGATTGTCTTGGGGTCTATAGCAATACTGTGTCTCATTCCTGAAAAATTGGGTACTGGGGCAAATACATGGCAACTTCCCATCTCAAGTAAACAGTTGAACCCTGGGAAAGAGGCAAAGTACAGTAGATCGCCACACCCAAAAGACACGACTGAAAAGTAGACATTATCTCAAGAGCACTAGAGACAAAGCCTCAACCCACAAGCCTCAACACACACACACACACACACACACACACCCCACACACACATACCCACACATACACACACACTCATTCACAACAAAAAATATAAACATGAGAAGATAAGTCAACAAAATGGTCCCCCCCCAAAACTTCCAACTCCTCCAAAGCTGATCCACGGGGCATCAAAGGAGAGGAAACCAAGTAAGACAGGGATGTTCACTATACTCTCCTGTTCAGTGTAGTACTTGAAACAGTAGCAAGAGCAATTAGGTGAGAAAAAGAAATAAAAGGGATTAGTATAGGAAAGGAAAAAGTCAAATTATCTTTATGTGCAGATGAAGTGATCCTCTACATAGACGACCCCCCAAAATCCACCAAAAGACTGTTAGAATTAATAAACTCAGAAAAGTAGCAAGATACAAAATCAACACACAAAAAACAATACCATTTTTATTCACTAATAACCTAGTGAGAAGGAAAGATACACAAACTCAATAATAGGCAAACATTCTACTGCTTCCGTTGAGCCCCTTTTTCAAAGTTTATCCCTCTGCTTGTGCCCTTGTCATTGCTCCGGGCCCATTGAAGGCATTTTCTAACATGTCTTCTGTTCCTTACGTGCCAAATCACACAGCCAGGGCTCCGAATGACAGTCTCGTACAGTTTTCCTTCGATGATGCTGACTGGTAACTGGTCACGTCCCAGTCCTCACAGGCCAACACCCGTGTGCTTGAGGGCCATCTTATCTTCACTTCCTTTTCCATAAACTGAGATTGCATGACCAACTCCTTCACTCTTTCTCTTGGCCTGTACAAAATTCCTTTAATTAAATCTCAGCCAGGCATGGTGGCACATGCTTGTCATCCCAGCACGTGGAAGGCTGAAGCAGGAGGATTGCCACGAGTGTGAGGCCAACCTGGGCTACGTAGTGAGTTCAAGACTAACCTGAACTACATAATAAGACCTTCTCTCAAAAAACAAACAAAACAATCAGGGCCCATCCTTGGGCGACCCTAATGATATTATTTTTGTGTGTAAACTGCAGAAGGAGGTAAAGTAGCTAAAATTACACTGCTTGAGAACATGAAGGTCTCCAACTTCAGTTTATCACACAACTTCTGGATCCTTACATGTCTCCTCAGATACTAATATACGCTCTACTTTCACAGCCAAACTTCACAAATTAAATGTGTATATTCTCTTCCTGTGAACTCCATTTACTTTGGAGCTTGCCATGTTCTTATGTTTGCATGTGACTCCACTACAGCTCCTGCTAAGGTCCCAGTGACAATCAATTGTAATTATAGTATTTTAATTTTCATCTTACTTGGCATATCAGAAGCAGTCAGTAGAGTCAATCAATCACTCTATCTCTCTTGAAACTCTCACTCTATAAATTGCCTTCTGCAACATCATATTTAGTTTACTTCTACCAATTCAGGATATTCCTTAATATCTTGTGCTATTTAGACTTCAAATATTGAATTTCCTTGCAACTTAAACCTAAGTGCCTGTTCTCTTCCTAGTCTACAAGCTCTCCCTGGAAGATCTCCTCCATCCCCTAGCTTGCATTTCCTTCATTATGTCTTTGAATCTCTAACTTATATGTCCATTGCAGAATTTTCTTCTGAGCCTTATGACCACATGTATGTAACGGGCAATGTGAGTGTCTTAACTGGATGTCACAGAAGTTTCCACACTAAACACATCCCACTCTGAACATACAATCCTTTCCAGTCAGCACATCCTCTACAGTTCTGTGTCTTGAGAAACAGTACTGCTATGCATTCAGTTACATGTTCCTGAGACTAATGTCTGTTCCAGAAACCTTTTTCCTGTATTCCTCATGTTTCCTTGGTCATCAAGCTTTTTTTATTTTACCCACTAAATATTTCTGGATCCATCTTGTCTCTATCTGCATGTTCATTACCCCAATTCAAGCTCCTGTGATCAATCTCTCACTTGTACTATTGCAAAAGCCACGGTCTCCTCCTCACCACAGAGTGAGATTTTCAATGAAAATATTTTATTTTTTTCCTCTTGCTTAAAACTTTTCTATGATTTTCTATTGCTCCTAAGATACAATCTGATATCCTTATCATGCCCTGCTCTGCCCTGCATGGACAGTCCCTGCATTCCTCCCCAGCTACTGTCCCACTTGCTTTTGCTCTCCAAACTCTCTGGTCTTGTTTTGAATTACATGTTTCACTGATCTGAGATGTCATCAAGTGTAGGGCAATGCTGATATCAAGGAGTTTTAGTTCTTTAAAAAAGCATCTTATAATTGGTCACTAGAACTAACTCTGGTCCCTTCCAGTACAGGGCATGTGTGCATTGTTGCCCTTCTTCCTCTTATGCTTGGAAAACACTTCTCATCCTTCATCCCTATGTGAAACTTCCTCAGGGAAGCCCTTCCTGACTGCATCTCCCTCCAAAACTGGGTTGGACCCCCATTATGCCCTCTCATGGTATCCATAATTATTCAAAGCACTGTTGTGGCCTTGAGGCAGCGGCTTGGCCAGTAACATATTTAGAGTTTGTCTCCTTCATAGACTATGAAATCAGAAACATGAGGAAGCAGTACCCACCCCTTTTACAATGCTCAAGGGCTAATATTTACACTTCATGTAATGCTTGCACCACAATAAGGTAGGTCTATTAGTATCCCATTAAGAGAGAGAAAAAACCAATTCACAGGTAGATAGCTTACCTAGGTCACATAATTATTAATTTGATCCCATGGAATCTAATTCCAAATCCTGTTTTCTTAATGGTCCTCTATCTTATACTCTATGTTTGTACCTACTGGATACTTAATATTTCCTGAATGAATACAAAGTTCAAAAGATAGAGTACTGTAAATGTTGTTAATGAAGATCCAGAAATTGAGAGAAATAATAAAACTAATAGTAAGGATAGCATTAGAAAAGATTTCAAATCCTAATCAAACATTGACTACAAAAAGCGTGTTACTGTCTTATTCCATTGTGGATGGTGAACAGTATCTGCTTTAAAATTCTACAATACTCCTAACAGCATTAACTGCCATACAATTTCTTCCTCCCTTTATTCTTTCTCCTTTTGTTTGTTTCTTCCTGGTTTTCTGCTTCTCTCCTTTTTCTCTCCCCTCTTTATCCCCTCCCTCTCTCCATTCCTTCTTCAGAAAGCATATACTGAGCATTACTATGTTCTAAGGAATATGTGAGTACAGGATACATAAAGATGAATAAATCATGAAGTCCGTGCCTTTGGAGACCATATAACTTATAGGAAATTTAATACATAAGAAAATCAATCAGCATGTAATTATAGTACTGTGAGCACTGTTAAGAAGGAAAGCAAGCTCATCAATAAAGACTAGCAGGATGGAACGGGAAAAGCTCATGGGAATGGGGAAGATGAGGAAGTCCCTTCAAAGGTGTGATCTTTTAAAACAAACCTGAATGACCATTTAATCCTGATTGAGGACAGAGCATCCTGGAGCAGTGTAGCTCCAAAGCAGGGGAAATTCCAGCACACTGAGGAAATGACCAGGCCTGAGCACATCAGGGAGGGGCCTATGATAAAGGTAAGCAGCTTCCAGCTGATTTAGGAGGCCTGAAGGAGGCTTTTGGAGGGCATCATTGTGACTTACAAGACTGTGATCAAGACCACATGGATAACTGTTTAGATGAGAGGGTTGAAGAGGAAGGAGCAATTCTAGTAAAGAGCAATAAAAATGGAATTGTCATCCAGGCCACAGAGCAGGCTCAGACTGGATGGCCTGGTGAGAAATGAGACCTCCTATGTGGACCAGACCCTCTTGGTAGACAGGGAGGGAAAGAAACAGGGTGCTGTGTCACTAATTCCTCCCTTCTGGTGGCTTTCTTCTGTGCTCTTTATCTATTGTGCATAGCCACATTCCAGGTACTGAGCTTCAAGAGTATACAAGAACCTAAATTGGTTCTGTGCACAAATTACTGCAAAGAAAAAGGAAATGGCCAATTTAGTCTAACTTCTGACTAGGAACTCAAGGCATCTCCTTGAGTCACTGCACCTGCCTCTCTGTTAAGGGGTTGGAAATTCTTAATTTAGTGAGAAATTTTCACTTAGAAACAAACCAAATCTATAAACAAAACAGAAATCCTTATACATTGTGCTGGGAAGGAAAGAAAGTGGTATTTGTCATATATATTTCTGTAGTACTTTATAGCTTCAATTCTCATCTTGCCCCCATTTGTCTCTAACCAAAGCTCCTCAAGGTCATGTGCTCATCATATCCACTCTGTAGTCAAGGAAGCTGAGACTTAAGAAAGTTAAGTGACTTGCCTAGTGTCAGACAACTAAAAAAATCACTGAAATAAAGTGAGCACATTGGGAAACAAAGAGAAAAATAGAAGCAGAACTATGGCCTCAAGCACAAAGTGGAAGCAAGCAGGCTGAGAAGAGGATTCAGGGCTGTAGATATGAAGCCCTTGGGACCCATCCGGAAGGGGCAAGAGCACAGTGAGCAGCCTCCCTGGCTCTGATCACCATAATAACAGGAACCCAGAAAGACACATGCCAAGTGGGGCTGCAAGAGAGTTTCCAACACAATGTTCATCATTCCTGGTCTTAATGTAAAAACTCAGACACTGTAATTTGGATATCCTAAGCCCAACAAAGTCAATCTACAATAAAATCTGGCTAAAACTACAAAGGAATTCAAACACTATATGTAAGCTACGCACTGTTTTTAAATATGACATGCACAGAGATTTTTACCATGCATTATATCAAATATTTGTTTTGTCCATATGATCATTAAAGCATGGTTCATGGCTGCCTGATGTTGGGACAAATAATATCAACTTAATTGCAATGAGGCAAAGTGTTTGTTTACCAATAATAATGTTGCAAGAAATAAATGTGTCTTGTCTTTCTTGCCTGAGTTCTATCTAACTTTCCAAGTAATTGCATCTGAGCACAAAGTTTCAGCAAACAGGAATCTTTTTCAAAACATGCACTACATGTAATCACAGTTTGCACTGGAAACTCTATCCAGGCAGTTCACCCATGTGTGTTCATTTCTCTCTAATTTAGCCTTATTTCTTTGCTTTGCCAGTAGTTTAGAAAATTTTATTTCGTAATTTTTCATGTCATTCTCTAAAAAGAAGAGAAAGCATGCCTGTGTACACAAGGTTTTTAACTACCCCACTCATTTTACCAACTAAATTCATCATATAGATTTTCTTTCACTCCACTGTGCCATAGCTGTATAAGATGTGCTCGTAAGTAGATGGTTCTCTTTATCTCTGTCTTGGAAAAGAAAACTGTGCAAAAACAAAATATCCATCTCAGCCAGATGCACAAGTTATGATGGGACTATGCAGCTATTTTTCTTTGTTCTTTAGGAAATATTAATAAATTCCATTAGCATGTGTAGAATATTCTAATATCCAATAACTGACATAAGACACAGGGCATTAATGGTTTACCTTATAATTCTTTGCTTCTAGAAGGGATGATATCTTAGGAATTAGCTAACTGAGAATCTGTGACACTATAATACTAAAAAGTTCAATCCTATTTGAGCTGAATGCTACACACCAGTCAACTTAGGGGTCAGTAGAGACTGTGTGTCATTAGTTAAGAAATGGTGGCCCTACTGAGGTCACGAGTCACACAGAACATGCCAGGTTGGCCCGCTGCAGACAGGCTGGTCTGCAGATGCCCTACTGAGGTCGAGAATCACATGGAACACTCTGAATCAGCCCGGGCCTTTGCAGCAATCCACTGGACACCTCCCTCCCGCTCCTCCATACAGCCACCTGGTTCCACACTACAAAGATGCAGAGGACACCAGACCACCAGACGACCGTACTGGGTCCCGCCACTCCAGGCCCAGAGGTAGGGGCTTCTGAGCCACCGTCTCACTGCTCCTGGTCCAGAGGAAGGGGCTTCCTGGCCACCATCTGTCCCGCTGCTCCCAGCCCAGAGGAAAGGGCTTTTGGGCCATCTTCTGTCCTGCCACTCTAGGCCCAGAGGAAGGGGCTTCGGGGCCACCATTCCTGCCGCCGCTCCCGGCTGAGAGGTAGGGGCTTCTCAGCTGCAGTCCTACTGCTCCTGGTCCAGAGGAAGGGGCTACCCAGCCACCATCCCTCCTGCTGCTCCCAGCCCAGAGGAAGGGGCTTCTGAGCCACAATCCCTACCGCTGCTCCCGGCCCCTGTCCCACCTCTCCTGGCTCAGAGGAGGTGATCCTCATGGGTGCAAACAGCAGCCCCCCCCACCCCCCCAATCGAAATGAGAAAACACATAAATAAGTCTCAAAACCAGACTTCCAGATCACCTACAGCAAACCCAAAGGGAAATGAGATGGAACCCTCTGATACTCAACCACCTGGATCCACTGAACTGGCAACAAAAGGGGATATGGAAAAAATGAAATCAGAAATAATTTCTCAGATAACAGGAGAAATTGTGCCCCTAGTGCAAGACATGATTAATAAATCTAGAGAGGAGCTGAGGAACATGATGGAATCCCAACATAGGAAACAAATGGAATCCATAAAACAGATGCAAATAGATTTCCAGGTCATGAAAAACTCCATTGAAAGTCTACACAGCAGAATGAGCCAATGTGAGGACAGAATTTCAGATATAGAAGATAAGATTGCAATTAATGACCAGGAAAAGAAAAATTGCTTCAAAATTATAAGGGAACACAAGAAATCAACCCAGCAGCTGCTAAACGATGCAAAGAAAAATAACATAAGACTGATTGGAGTCAATGAAGAAACAGGAGAGAGTGCAGATGACATAAAAAATCTCTTCACAGAAGTAATGGCACAAAACTTCCCAAGCAGGGGAAAAGAACTTCACATACAAATAAGTGAGGCATATAGGACTCCAAATAGCCTTGATCAAAAAAAATCTACACATAGGCATATAATTGTTAAGATTCCAGAAACTCAACAGAAGAACAAAGCTCTACGAGCAGTTAGAGAAAATAAACAAATCACATACAAAGCCCATCAGAATCACAGAAGACTTCTCAACACAAACCCTCAAGCCAAGAAAAGCCTGGAGAGATGTATTCCAATCCCTGAAAGAACACAGCCTCCAACCCAGATTGATGTACCCTGCAAAACTATCTTTCAAAATGGATGGAGAAATAAGATACTTTCATGACAAAGAACACCTTAGGAACTTCATGAATACCAAACCAGCACTCCAAAATTTTTAGAAAATATCCTAGGGATAGACATTGAGGATCACAACCCCAGGAAGCAAAGCAGAATGAACTCATCTGGCATGACAAGAAATTAAATGTAGAGGGGGAGAACCCAACAAAAAGAAAAAGTCATGGCAATGACAAGTCATTATGTTTCAGTTATAACCATCAGTGTTAATGGTCTCAATTCACCAATCAAAAGAAATAGACTGGCAGAATGGGTCAAGAAGCAAATTCCAACAATATGCTGCATACAAGAAACACACTTAATTCAAAAGGAAACTCATAGACTGAAAGTTAAAGGGTGGAAAACAGTACTCCATGTGACGGGAACCTGAACAAAAGCAGGAGTAGCTATCCTCTTGGCAGATCAAGTAGATTTCAAACAAACACTGATTAAGAGAGACAATGAAGGACACTACATCCTTGTAAAGGGAACAATCCAAGAGGAAGAGATGACAATCATAAATATCTATGCACCAAACACTAGTGCACCCAACTATATAAAACAAATACTAACGGACATGAAAAGTCACATATGCACTAATACAATTATAGTGGGGGACCTCAACATCCCACTGTCACAAAGAGATAGATCAACTAGAAAAAAATAAGTAATTAAATACTAGAACTCAATCGAACTCTTGAACAAATGAACTTAACAGATGTTTATAGAGTTTTCCACTCCACAAAATCAGAATACACATTCTTCTCAGCTGCACATGGTCATTCGCCAAAATAGACCACATACTCACACATAGAACATGTTTAAGTAAGTGCAAAGGAATTGAAGTTATCCCCTCTATATTATCAGACCATAGTGCAATGAAATTGGAGACCCCTGGCAAAAGAAACTTCAAAAATTTCATAAACACATGGAAATTGAACAACAGACTTCTGAATAACCAATGGGTCACAGAGGAAATTAAAGAAGAAATCAGACAGTTCCGTCAATTAAATGACAATGACAATACAACATATCAGAATCTATGGGACACAATGAAAGCAGTCTTATGAGAGAAATTCATAGCAGTGAATACGCATATTAGGAAAATAGTACGAGCCCAACTAAACAACCTGATGCTGCACCTCAAGCTTCTAGAAAAAGAAGAGCAGGACAACCGCAGAACTCATACAAGGGAGGAAATTATAAAGGTCAGAGGAGAAATCAATGCAATGGAGACTAAGAGAACGATACAAAAAAATCAATGAAGCCAAGAATTGGTTCTTCAAAAGAATCAACAAAATTGACAAACACTTAGCCAACCTTATCAGAAAAAGGAAAGAAGGGCCAGGGATTTAGCTCAGTGGTTTCACCACCTGCTGCACAAGTGCAAGGACCCAAGTTCGATCCCCAGTACCAAAAAAGAAAAAGAAAAAAAAGAAAAAGGAAAGAAAAGGCCCAAATCTATGCAATTAGGAATGAAAAGGGTGAAATTACAACAGACCCAGCAGAAATCCAGAGGATCATCAATACCTACTTCCAGAAACTATATGCCAATAAGATGGACAACACAGAAGAAATGGACAGATTCCTAGATACATATGAATTACCAAAGTTGAATGAAAAAGACCTAAAAATTCTAAACAACCCAATATCAACCAATGAAATTGAAAATGTAATTAAAAACTTATCAACTAAGAAAAGCCCAGGCCCTGATGGCTTCACTGCTGAAATCTACAAGACATTTAGAGAGGAACTGCTGCCACTACTGTTGAAACTCTTCAATGAAATTGAAAGGGAAGCAATAATCCCAAATTCATTCCTGGAAGCAAGCATCACCTTGATCCCCAAAGCAGAGAAAGACCCAACCGAAAAGGAGAACCATAGGCCAATCTCACTAATGAACATAGATGCAAAAATCCTTAATAAGATACTGGCAAATAGAATGCAGAAGATCATCAAGAAGATCATACACCCTGATCAAGTGGGATTCATCCCAGGGATGCAGGGATAGTTCAACATACCCAAATCAATCAATGTAATACACTATATCAATAGAGCCAAGGACAAAAACCATACGATTATCTCCATAGACGCAGAAAAAGCAGTTGACAAAGTCCAACATGCATTTATGATAAAAACCCTACAAAAAATTGGAATAGATGGTCTTTACCTCAAACTGATAGAAGCCATCTATGAAAACCCAACAGCCAATATCATACTAAATGGTCAAAAACTGAAATCCTTCACACTAAAATCAGGAACAAGACAAGGATGTCCACTATCACCACTCCTGTTCAATATAGTTTTGGAAACATTAGCCACAGCAATTAGACAAGAGAAAGAAATAAAAGGAATAAAGATAGGTAATGAAGAAGTCAAATTGTCATTATTTGCAGATGACATGATACTCTATATAGAAGACCCCAAGAACTCCACCAAAAGTCTTCTAGACTTAATAACCAAATTCAGTCAAGTAGCTGGTTACAAGGTCAAAACACAAAAATCAAGAGCTTTCCTCTACACAAATGACAGACTCACTGAGAGAGAAATAGGGCAAATAATTCCTTTCATAATAGCATCCAAAAAACTGAAATGCCTAGGAATCAACCTAACAAAAGAAATCAAAAACCTCTTCTCCGAAAACTATGGCACTCTGAAAAGAGAGATTGAAGTTGATATCAGGAAATGGAAAGGCATCCCGTGCTCCTGGGTAGGAAGGATTAATATAGTGAAAATGGCCAAACTTCCAAAACTGCTACATAGATTTAGTGCAATTCCAATTGAGATCCCAGCAGCATACTTCATGGACCTTGAGAAAACAATGCAAAAATTCATTTGGAGCAAGAAGAGACCCAGAATAGCAAAAGCAATTCTAGGTGACAGAGACATGGCAGGGGGTATCACAATCCCCAACCTCCAACTCTACTACAAAGCTACTGTGATAAAAACAGCATGGTACTGGCAAAGAAACAGACCTGAGGACCAGTGGAACAGATGAGAAGATGGAGAAACAACACCAGACACACTCAGCCATGTTATCTTCGATAAAGGAGCCAAACACCCTCACTGGAGGAAAGATAGCCTCTTTAATAAATGGTGGTGGAAAAATTGAGTTTCAACTTGCCAAAGATTAAAACCAGACCTATATCTCTTGCCATGCACTAAACTAAAATCAAAATGGATTAAAGATCTAAATATTAAAATAGAAACTCTGAACCAGTTGGAACAGAGGTTAGGAAGAACTCTTGAAGACATCGGTGTAGCAAAAGATTTCATGAACAAAACCTCAGTTGCCCAGGAACTAGCACAAACAATCAACAAGTGGGATCTCTTCTTATTAAAAGGCTTCTGCACAGCAAGAGAAACCACCAGCAGTGTGAAGAGACAACCCACAATGTGGGAAAAAATCTTCACTTGCTTTTCCTCAGACAAAGATCTATTATCTCGAATTCATAAAGAACTTAAAAAGATCAGACCTCCCAAATTTAGAGACCCAATCCAAAAATGGGCATCTGAAATGAACAGACATTTCTCAGACAAAGAACTAGAAATAGCAAATAAATACATGAAAAAATGTTCAATGTCACTGGTCATTCGAGAGATGCAAATGAAAACAACACTGAGATTCCACTTCACTCCAGAAAGAATGGCTGCTACCATGAAATCAACCAATAACAAATGCTGGCAGGGCTGTGGGGAAAGAGGAACCCTGCTCCACTGCTGGTGGGAGTGTAGACTGGTGCAACCATTGTGGAAATCAGTATGGAGATACCTCAAAGAACTAGGACTGGAAGTCCCGTTTGACCCCGCTATTCCAATGCTGGGGATCTTCCCCAAAGAATTAAAAGAATCATAGCACAGTGATATATGTGCACCCATGTTCATAACAGCGCAGTTTGTGATAGCTAAAACTTGGAAACAGCCCAAATGCCCATCAACTGGAGACTGGATAAAGAAAATGTTTTGTTTTTATAAAATGGAATACTACTCAGCCATAAAAAATGAGAAATTAGAGACATTTATAGCTAAGTGGATGCACATTGAGGTGATACTCTTAAGTGAAATAAATAGGACACACATGTATAAATACTGAATAGTTTCTCCGGTGTGAGAAACTGAAAGCGTAAATAAGGACTAAATGTATAATAGGTAATGTGAAATAGGAAGAAAAGGGGCAAAGGGGAAGGAAGTGAGAGGGCTAGGGGAAAGGATAGAAGGGAATGGGGTTAATATGAGAAAATGGACAAATAGGAACAAAATCTTTGTAAATAGGGAAGGGTGGAGGGGGTGAAGGGAGGGCTAGGAATGGGAAAAAAATAAGAACCAAGATGCATTGTGTAAAGGTACAATTCCCAAGGAGAAATGTAAGTGTGTTGTATACCTGCAATGTACCAATAAAAGAATTTAACAACAACAACAAAAAGAAACGGCATACCATTTGTTGTTTTTAACATAATGCCACATGGAACATCTGGCCCTGGGACACATGTGATCAGGGAGACTCTGCTCTGGTCTCTCCAAAGCCCAGGGTCCCCCTGTCTGCACACTGCTGCCTCTCACTCTTCTCATTTGGATGGTATTCCATGGTGCGACATTACCTCTGTCAGAAATGAATGCTTATTGAGAAAATGCACAAACTCAGCCTACTACAAAGTGCTGAACATGCTAAACAATCACCAGGGTCCTGAACAGTTCTACTGACAGCTGAATATAGGTCTACTGACTTTTACCTCCCAGGCAGAGGCCAAAATGGAACAACATGTCCTAAAGTGTTCTTCCGGTCAGAAATGTAAACTGAATCCAGAGAATCCCCTCCACTCTCTTAAAATCAGATGGCTCATTTCATCTTTAAGACATTTTTTTCACTTCTTTCATGTGGAATCTAGGAGGAGTTCCTAGGCACATAGGAAGAAGGTATTTGTTTGGTAAAAAAAAACTAAAAGTAAACCTTCCATGGCATATTCTGCCGAGATGTAAAACCATGGGCCTCTCCGTATAAGTCTAGCTAAAACAATTCCTCTGAAAATGGCAACTGTTTTGCACTGGTACACTGAAGCTAGTGTCCTCAGGCTTCTTCTTCTATGGACCATTTTTATCTGTATTATTCAACTTTCTTTACTACAACAAATACCTCAGATAATTAACTTACAAGGATTTATTTTGGCTAATGTTTTCAGAGGATCCGATCCATGGTGATAGAGCCCCAGTGTTTTTAGCTCAATGACAACACATCATGGTGGGAAAATATAGGAAAACCACTTACCTCATTGCTGGGAAATAAAAGAGAGAGAAGGAACTGGAGCCCCACGTGCTATCACCCTGAAATCACCCAGTAGGCCCTACCTCTTAAATTTCCACCAACAGCACCAAACTGGAGAAAGCCTCTCTAACATGTGGGTGCTTGTTGGTTGGGCCAAAGCATAGCAGGATCCCTGATGTGAGCAAAAAGCATAGTTTCATCTATGATCAAGCTATAGCAAAACTTACCTTAGGATTCTCAGAAATCGCTGAGTTTTGACCTAATATGAATAGCATCATATGGTTCAACAAAACAAAGCAAAACAAAACAAAACACAAAGGGCCAGGGGTATTGCTCAGAGTTTAGAGTGCTTGCCTAGCTTACATGGCATCTTGCATTTGATCTCCAGCACTACTAAAACAAAAACAAAAGCCTGAGAATAAACTTCTTTCATCTTAAACACACACCAGGGCCGGAGATTTAGCTCAGTAGCACTGCACCTGCCTTGCAAATCCAAGGTCCTGAATTTGACCCCCAGTACCAAAACAAAAAGAAAAACACACACCAAACACAGCAGAGTTATGTACATCATGTGTCAACTTAGGATGTCACCACAGAGTTAATAACCATATGTTATGTCTGAGATCTTCACCCTGAGTGGATAATATTGTCACTTTTTGTACTAAGGATCCTGTGACTTGAGCCCAGAAGAGATGCTCCTCAGTGTTTCTGGAGTGGACACAGACAGGGTGGGCATAGCCAGTGCTCTCTGCTTACATTCTGTCTCTATCAGAACCCCTCTCCAGGAAACTGCAGAATAGCCTGGCTCTGCTTTTCCTAAGCTGATGTTTTTTGGCTTGGAGCATCTGTATCATGGGCAGAGGGATCACTATGCATTCATCTCACTTGATGCAAAGGGAAGTGAACATGCTCCATTTTGCCTGTAGTAATTTCTGGGCTTCTGAGAAGTAACTCAAGGGATGATTCCACCATTGCTAGGCTTGGAGTTTCTCCTTGAGACAGGAATGGTTATTTGGCAAGTTCACAGCTGAATAATGCTAAAATACCAGATAGTACTTAAAAAAAAAAAAAAAAAACAATCCTTCTTCCTTATAGATACCTCTGAGCACACCAGGGAGGGGAATTCAGGAAACAATGAGGTAAAAATTATCAGACAAGGTTCAGTCAGGTGGGTTTTCCATGGAATAAATCAGTTTCCCGACTTTCCATTTCATGCACTGGAGCAGTCTAGTGCTTTTGATAGAGTCAGGAGACAAGGGCACCATGAAATTTTAACCACTATTCTACCCAGAAAGAATCCTAGGACAAAACAGATTTGTTGATGTAGTTCTTTTTCCCCCTGCAGGACTTCTCAGGGTCTTGGCTGTGATAATTACAGGGAGAAAACTATTTTTAAAACCTTAGTGCCAGTAAAAAAAAAAAACCAGCACATCTCTACATCATATACTTATTTTTTAAACCAAAAATATTGAGTATGCAAGAAATATGGAATGAAACAAGATAACTGTGTTTTTAGAAGAAATTAATGGTATGATTCACAGAAAATCCCCAGGCTTGAAATCAGAAGATCTGCATTTTAGTCTCAGATATTTCAAATAAGCAGTAATAGGCAAAAGGTAGAGAAGATATTTATTGCTAATATTCCATAAAGTTTTATAGATGTTTCACAGATACCACTTATGAGACTAAAATAAACATTAAGAAAATTTATTTTTATTGAAATTAAAGATTAGAATAATTATGTAAATTAAGAAAGATTATATCATGAAAACATGAATTTGTGATTACATAATACAATGTCCTCAGTTGCCAACATCTTTCAGCACACACACACCCACCACACCATGTGGGGACCCTAAGAGACATTCTCACTGGTGGAAATTCCGGTAATGCCTACGTGACCCCAAGGACTCTGGTCCTCAACTAAAATTTTGTAAATCCCTGATAATAAGAATAATAGCATATTTTTATATAAGATTTGTGTAGATAATGTTCATTCTGAAAACAGAGGCTGTCTTCAGTGGTACAGCCAAGAGGAACCTAGAGGAACCTACTCAAATTTAATGACAGAGTGGAGTGAAACACAAGCTCTCTCTCCCTTCCAACCCTGGCAAGAGCCACCTGCCTTCTCTCTATGATGGGACATGCACTTGTGATCTGGTTCACCACCTCTACTTTAGGAAACCACCTAACCCACTTCTGCAGTAATCTTCCATGGTCTAGGATTGCTCCCATGCCCTCCACTGGAGTGATCGTACACTCAGTCCTGGAAAATCAGTAGAATGTTCTCCCTGATATGGTGACAGGCTCAGAGTCTTTACTTTTATTTTTGCTCAGAAATATCAAGAAAGATGTTCTGTATTTCCTCATAGCATTAACTCCATCATCAATATTTGCCATTAGTGCCAAAAAAAAGAAACCAATGGAATAGTGAAATTAAACCTCTGAGAGCAATTTGTGATCCCCAACACACTGTGAGAGCATGTGAGTCATAACATTCCCTTCCAAGTGCTGCATCTAATCAAGGTTGCTTCACAGCTGCCTCCCCAAGACCAACAATCTGCTTTTACCTGACTCCAACTCCAGGGGGTGGCTCAGGCACCTTAGTCTGAATCAAAGTTGCAGTCTAAAACCTACCCAATGATTATTAACAGTAGTCTTAAAATAAATATATGCATACTGTATGTTCATATGCATATATGTATACATATAAGAAGAAAGGGAGAAGAAGGGGATGAAAAAATAATTAGGATATGTTATCCCCACAATGAATGTAGTAATCACACACTGCAAACACGTACTAATGAAAATTTTTTTTAAATCTCCCCAAAGTGACTGATCACTCAGCATTTTGTTCCCAAAAATCGCAGAAAAAAATGCACAGAGACACAGAATTTGGGTAAAATAATAGAAGTTTTACTTGCAAGCAGGCGGGACACCAGAAACTGGTCTGGTTAGTGTCCGTGTTCTGCGTTCTTTGTTAGTCACCTTTTATACTTTTGTTAGTTGTTTTCTCATCCCTAGTGGTCTTTGTTAAGTAAATAAAGTTCCAATTTCTGCTTAATGGTTAAACACAGGTGGTTTCTGTCACTGATTACAGTCCTAAACATGTGATAGTAATGGCACATATATCACAAGTTTGTTCAGGAATTGTCACTTTGTTCTTCAGAGCTAAGATGCTACCTAGAGTGGAGCTACCGATGAAAGGAGCTATATAACCTTCACTTTAAACAACAAAAGCAACGGTCTAAGGCAAGCTTTTAAAGGGATACACTACCTATTTTGCTTCCACAACTACTTTAATAGCTAATCTACTAAACTTACTTTAAAACTTTTCTCTATCAATTTCAAGGGAGAGTCACTGTGTATTTGAATTTTAAGTTATATTATAACCACTTTAATTACCTTATCAGCAATAATGGCCAGAACAAAAAAAAAGAATAAATATTTTTAACAATTTTTTAAAGAGTCACAAAATATGCACAGTGGTTTAAAAATTAACACAGTACATGGGGAGGAAATGGCAGGCTTGTCCTTTCAGCTAACCCTGTATCAGGACTGTTAGTTGTCAAACTCAAGCCACTCCTTCCTCCTTCCCAGCCATGTGAGTCAGAGGCAGACACCTCCCTGAGAGGTGTTCAGTCTCACAGTGGAGGGAACTGGGTCTCTGTCACTATTGAGCCACTGTACAGCATTCCTGCAGTCACGTGAACTTGAAATGTTTCCTTCTGTGAAATTTTCCTTTTCATTTAAAGCAGTGCATTTGAGGTTTTCTTATATTTGGAACATAAACAATCATAACTGATGCAAAGCATATTACTTTGTTGGGCATTTTAAACACATTTAGCCGCCTACTCTTCAACCCTAAAACATACTCAAGAGGTGAATTGGATACAAGGAAATGAGAGGCCTCACTCATACACTTTTAAGAACAGCAAGAACTGCCATTGGTCAAGAAAAAAAAAATCAGAAAAGAGAATTTAAAAATACAAAACTCCAGGTCATTTAGTATTGGAGTATAGAATGTCCTACAACTTAAAAGTCCACCCAGTCATTGGATTAAAGAAAACAACACAAAAACTATCTACTTAAAGAAATTCCTATTTAAAAACACTCATTTGCTGAGAACTTCAGGCATCTTGGATCATACCCTACATGTATACCAAAATGCAGTGTTCCATAATCACTGGAAATCAGCGTCTATTTGGGTTCAGAAGCACACTGAAAAAAATGATTAGGTCTCAAGGCCAGTTCATAAAAGCCCATTTGACTCCAAATGGACCTGAAGTAGGCTGACAACTATAGCAGAAGGTAAAAGGATGGACAATCCATACCCTCTGGAGATTATTTTGCTGCTCTGACATCATCTGGACCTGAGGAAAGAGGCCCTCTCTAACAGGAACATGAGGTAGGAAATACTCCTTTATAAGATGCTGTCTGTCACTGAATGGCTCAAGCTAAGGCTGGCTGGCAGTCAGTTGTGGAGGAGAAAAACAGGGAGAGATGACCCTGGACTCCCCCAATGCCATTTCCAAGTTTTTCATATCTCTTTGGATTCTGAGGGGCCAAAAAGATACTATGAATGACAGATGCTCTGTTGCCCCATCAGTGAGGCACCTGATGGCAGACACATGCCAACAGCAGGAAGAATTCCTCCTTGCTAGTGTCACTGCCCACCCTGCTACTGCCTGAAATACCCAGACAAAGGCTCATGGAGCCATCACAAAGAGCAGCACACTTTAATTTTTGGAGCTTTGATATGGGAAATGAGATGGGTATACAATTGCTACCTTCTCTGTCTAGCTGGTTTTGGATTTTGACTCTCATATCTAGAGGAATGCACTTGACTTCCAAAACCCAGGGTAGCCACGCTTTCCTCCATGAAGGCTCCTCAGAGTCTTCCTGGTTGAAATTAGTGATGCTTCCTCAGAACCCTTATAGTAGCTTTTCCATTCGGTCCCTACTATAGTCATTTGTGGTCATGTCTTCACTCCCTTATTAGAATATAAAATCTTAAAGCAGGATCCAGGAGAACCTTGTTAAAGGTAAGGGGGATGGGCTATTTCCCTCTACAATCTAAGCAATTGGTTGGGGCAACTGGACCAGCACACTGAGGAAAGGATTTGGAGATAATAGCTTTCATCCAACATGAACTCATTTGCATATTAGGTGGGCATGTGCAGGTGTCTGCTGGATGTCTGTTGTGTGTTGAGCATTGACTTGGATTTCAGGAGAGGGGTAATGTGAACAGGAGCTGGACAACCCATTTCCCCTCCAAAACTCAGAGTCTAATAATAGATACTATCCCTCCCATTGATCCTCAACATCAACTCAGAGGTAGAATTAGAAATCAGGACATGTCTGGCCATTCAAAAAAGTGGTAATACTGTAACTGGTCACCTGGGGAAAAGGTATAAAATTCCTATTTTATGCCACTTGACTTTGGAAGTTCAAACATACATGAGGATATCCTGGCCTTATTAAAATGTCTCTAGAGATAGGTAGGGACAGATTTCATAAGGTGTTACGGTCCCCATCATGGAGATTTGGGGGGAAAATGAAAAGTAAAAGGAAGAGCATGAAGTAGGATGTATACGTCATAGGGTAGACATGAGCACAGACCCCTGAGCCAGCTTGCCCAGGTCTGAATTGCAGCTTGGAAATTAACTTGCTGTGTGACTTTGGCTGGTTGGTTAAACTCTCTCAGTCTCATTCTCTTCATTTGTGAAAGGGAATAAAAGTATCTTTCTTACAGAAAAGTGATGATGAATAATAAAAGTTAGTGTAGCTCAGAGCTCAGAAGAATCTGTTTCATTTTCTGCTGTTTGGGCTGAGCGTAGCTTATGACTAGGAATGGACAATCTCACGTGTACCACTAAGGTTAGTCCTTTGCTGAAGAGACACAAACTTACCTCTTAGCACCACTGATAAAACATCCCTGAGAGAGCTGACTGCCAACCCAGGGAGTAAAGGAACTTGTAGATCCCTATGGACCCAACTGAAGGCTTCCCACTTAATTGCAACATTCACAACTAACCAGGCAGTGTAAAATACCGTCATTCTGTGTGCTCTATTCTGGTTCAGGGCATGGACAGGCATGTAATTACTTCAAGGAGACTTCAGTCTAGACACTCATCCTCCTGCAATATCCAAACTCCTCTAGAATGGAGCAAGTCTTCTTTTGTTTGGGTTTAGTTCTGCCCCTTCATCTTCCTATCTAAGCTTCAGCTTCTAGTCTTTGGTCCACAAGCTTTCCTGCTAATCCCAAGACTCTTAGACTTCATTGTGTCATTTTTCTGTGTAACTCACTTGGTTGGGTGAGGATATAAAAGATGAAAACAAAAGTGAAATGACATTTCCCATCAGGATTAGGATTAAAGTGTGATGATATCAAATATTTTTCAAGGGTCTGGGTAAAGGATCTCCTATAAGACAAAGTTAATCAGTACACCTCCAGGCAGTATTGACTAGAAGTGAAAGTGCACATTCCTCCCGACCAAGCCAAAATAAGGTTCCTGTACCCAGAGGAATTTTCTTTGGAGAGTGAGCCACATACCAAGAACATTTATTGTGCCTTGTTTGGAACAGAGAAAAAACTAAAAAACAACCAAAACACCCAGTAATAAGGAAATGGCTAGCTGGTATATCCTCTGCAGTATTTAAACCATGAGCTATATCCAGATGTACTAATTGATAAGAGGTTACATAACAATATTTATAGGCTGAAATTTGTGAACCCCACTGCCTGCTCAATTCCTTTGTTGAGGTGGTAATCCCCAGGCTCTCAGACTGACTGTATTTGGAGAGTCTTTAAGAGGTAATTACAGTTAAAGGAGCTATGGGCCTTAATCCAACATAATTGGTGTCCTCATATGAAGAGGAGAGGAGGACACAGACAGGCACACCCAGAAGGAAGACCATGTGAAGACACAAGGAGAAGATGGCCATCCGTAAGTCAAGACCTCAGAGAAACCAAACCTACTGACAACTTGATCTTGAACTTCACAGCATCCAGAACTATGAGAAAATAATTTTTTGTTGCTTAAGCCTCCAACTCTCTAGTACTTTCTTATAGCAGTCTGATCAGACTAATGCCCACCAGCAGAGGTTTCCTAGGGATGTGTACAGATGCATGTTAGGAATGAATAGCAGGATGGAAGGGTGACCCAGGCTGGAAACAATGCTCACCTTTGGGGAGAAATTAAGATCAGGATTGTAGATGGTGGCTGAAAGGGATTTCCATCTTAAAAATAAAATTTGATCTTTACAATGAGAAAAGTAACCATACAGTTGGGCATAATACTCAGCGTTAGAGCTTTTACTTATCATGCACAAGGCCTGGGGCTCAATCTCCAGTGCTTCAAAAATAAAAATGAAAGATAAAAATGTAACTCTCTTCCATGGTACAGGATGCTAAGAATGCAGGGCGCAAGCTATTTTGCCACTTGGATCCAGCTCTTTCAGGGGCTTCTTGTCAGTGCCTCTCTCCCACCCTCACACCCCTGTGCCACACCAGACCATCCTGTCTCTGTAAGGCCTCCATGCCTCTGTCGGGCCCCCTCTGCTTGGCACACCTGTTCCCTTTTTTACACCAGTGTTGCTGATCTTTGTCCTTCACACTCCAGCTTGAATGCCAATCACTTTACAAAAATGACCCGAAAAGTCTTCCTGATTTTGTAGAGGCACAGCTCCCTTTTATTTCCAAATCTTTTCTGTACTGATGTCTCTGGTTCAAAATCAGAGCGGCAGCCAACTAAATGTTCATTTGGTTCCAAATGAATGAACAACTGTAATGTTTTCTAGCATGTTCCTTTGCCATTTAGTGCACCTCTAAGGCCACCTCAATGTGTAGACTCCCGAGAGGCCAGAGCTGTAATCAGGACACGAGAGAGGTCCTAGCCTGCTACTCTTGTAATGTAACATGACAACTATATTTCTGGGTCAGCTAAGACCCATTTGCTTTCAATTCTAGTGAAATCAACCAGAAATGTATTGCAATTTATTTTATTCAATTCTTCAGGAAGTTTTTATTACTTAATATGCAATAGGTATAAATAAAAAACTTCCACTGATCTCTGACTGGGAGGCTCAGATAATGAATAATGCTGGGCTTACCTTTTCATCGGCTTGGGCGAGCATTCTCTCTCCAGATTGGAGGATGTATGTTTCACGTGCATTGCATTATAGGAAGTATGAGTGTAGTCATTTTCATCACTGTAGTCAGGACCAAGTAACGTCCGGGCCCATGTTCCCATGTCATAAGGAGGAAGGGTTCCTCCAAATTCAGAGGGCAAAAATTCAGGATGTATTAGTTGGTGAAGGCTATTTAAATTATTTCCATGCAGGAAAATCTGGAAAGAAAAAATAATTACCAATAACAAATCTGAAGCATGATCAATTATTTAATCTAATATACAATTTAGCAATGACAAATTGGATGCGCTGCTGGTGATCATAGCGTTTAAAGAGGCATTCATTTTGTGCCTGTAGCTTAGTCATCATAAAATGTTAATTTGTTGCTCAGAGAAGGGGCTGAATTAATCATAGTTTAAAATGAGTTTTATGAACAGATTGGGTATTATCTGGTCATGGCTCAGATTCATACCTACAGTCATTTTCTAATTATCCCTGCTAATGACAGGAGCTAGGCTGTGCACCACCCCAATCCCTGATCATCTCAGACTGCTCCATTCTCTCTGCTGAGCACTCTGGCCCTTGGTGCCTCCCTCAGGCTTGCCCTCCTCACCCTGGAAGAAAACACAGCTTCTTCCTAAATCTGTTCCAGGAGAGCCTGCTTATTCTGGTTCTCCCTGCCCACCTGCCAATGAACTCTTTGGTATCTACTGACTTCTAATGTTTTGCCCCCAAAGTGTTCATTTATGTCTTGCTTCCCTGCAGGAGAGAACACATGTACAATGAGATGGTGTTGTCTTATTCCTTTACAATCTTCCATTCTTACTCAGTGGAATTGAAAATTATTGTTTGAGAATGCACTGTGAGATATTTGTGCAGGAATTTTCCATCTCTGTCTACATTTGGGGCTATTACCTGAATAAGTTTGCATTTTCTGAACATAAAATGGGTAATGATAGAAATTGGTCTAACAAGGGAGAAAAATCAAATTACAATTATTTTCAGAGAAGCCCGCAAGATGGGTATACCAAAACTAGGTAATTACCATTCACTGCAGTTTAGGAATTGACTCTGAAACTTGATTTAAAGTGCATGTATCTAATAAAATCAGTTCCTGCCCTTAGAACAAGGACCATGACATTTGAATGCATGAAATAATTAACTACACATAAGTTATGCATAATTAATTATATGTAACAAATAAATTGCACTAAAGTATAAGACCATCAATTATACAGACATGTATGCAGATGCATACACACACACCACAGTTAATCATGAAAAAATTTCAATATTATTTTTAAAATATTTAAATAGTAGGACCTTGATAAAACAATTGCTACCTTTTGCTTCTGTATTCATTTTAACTTATTATGTAATGGTATATTTCAAGATAAGGGAGAAAAGAAGCCAAGTGCTAAATTCTTCAGAACTCTGTAGCACTTCAGAAAATAATATACATTTTCTGACATTGCGGACGGGTAGGACCAAATTTTAATAAAAATTATTTCTTTTTTAAAAACTTCAACTATTCTGGCTTACACAAAACTCCTTAGAGAGTGCTGTAGTATTTGAAGCATGCTAAAGTTAAATAGTCTCCCTGGTATTCAAAGTAAACATTTCTCCCCAGGCACCCAATACTGTATGTCCAGTTCTTAAGGAACTGAGGGTGCTGCTGAAGAGGGCCCTCTATTCTGGGTATCTTGTGGAATGAAGAACACAGAGGTAAAGGGCTGGAGCCTGCACCTGCCACAAGCTGTCCGAGGCCCAAAGCTCCAGAAGCTCCTTTCTCTGACTGAGCAACAAGTATCCATTGTAGGAGGAAGGAAGGCACTAAGAAGCCCAAAGCCATATTGCAACACTGTAGGACATTTCTGTCCTTGGCACTCTCCTGAGCCTAGACTGATTGTAAAGTGTCTGGGAGTGTCTCTGCCTCCTAGCACTGCTGAATTCTAGTTCTTATTTCTATGGTTGTTCAATGATAGCGGAGCTATCTTTCCCTAAAAACCTAGAAGAAGCATCCATTCCAAGGTCTATGAATTAAGAATCCTACAGTGTGTGTGTGTGTGTGTGTGTGTGTGTGTGTGTGTGTGTGTGTAGCCTTACATCATGATCCCCTCTAAATACACAGAGTTCTCCCTAGGGCTGAGTCTCCCAGGTGTCTATATACGAAAGGTGTTGTGAGAATGACCCTGGCTAGGTTCCCTCAGGGAGGGATGCTCCTGACCCAGGAGGCAGCCAAAATCAGAACACCCCAAAGAAAACATTGCAGCACTAATCACAATAGACAAGCTAGGGAAACCCCAAGTGTCTGCCCACAGATGAATAGATATAGAAAACGTGACATGTACATCTATACTCACACAATGGAATATATTAGCCTTTAAAAATGAGGTCCTGACATTTTTGATAATATAAGTAAATTTGGAGAACCTTATGTCAAGTGAATTAAGCCAGGTACTGAAAGACAACACATGATTTCACTTATATATGGAGTCTAAAAAGCAATCAAACTCCTAGAAGCAGAGAGTAGAAGGATGGCACCAAGGACTAGGTGTGGGGAATGGGAAGATGATGGTGAAAGGGAACAAAAGTTCAGTCACTCAAGATGAATAAATTCTGGAGATCTAATGTAGAGCACAGTGACTCTCATTAATAATACTACATTATATACTTAAAACTCACTAATGGGGTTCACCTTAAGTGCTCTTACCACACCAAAAGTAAAAGAGAAATTCTTAAAGTCATAACTATGTGAGGTAATGGAGGTGGTTAACTGACTTCTAGTGACCATTTTAGTATATATGTATGCTAAATCAACATACCATATACCTTACCTATACCAGTTTTTATTTGTCAAAGTATAGCTAGAAAATAAGAAAAAAGAGGGCCCAGGGATTTAGCTCAGTGGTTCCTCCACATGCCTTGGAAGCTCAAGGTCCCGAGTTTGATCTCCAGTACCAAAACAAACAAACAAACAAGAAAATAAGAAAAAAGAGGTAAATTGTAAAAAGAAATAAGAGTCACTGAGTGGTATACAAATAGAATGATGTCACCTGCTTTCACAAGCTGCCTCATCAATTTATCCCAATAGTTCTGTGACATAGGTATTAGTTTCCCCATCTTACAAATGAGGAAACAGATTCAGAGTAGTTAAGAAATGCTCAACTACTCAGTTAATCACAATGTCATAAAAGCCCAGCTCTGATGAAAGAGATTAGCTTCCCAAATGTCAACAATGTAATTAATATTTTAAAATACTATGAGAGCATGATTATTTCCAATAAAGAATGCTTTCTAGCCTTAGAGGTTATGGAGCTGGCAGTTCCAACCCAAGTGCCATGAGAGAGTATAAAAGAAAAGATAAACATTCTTTAAGTAACACTACATTTATAGAACAAAATCTAGTATTAAAACATTCTAGGAACAGAAGTAACTTGGCCCATATCTCCCATAAGTATTTATATTAAAATGGGCATCTGGTATTGTATGCCTTTAGTTTCCTTTGGTTTGTCACTGGGACTCTGAAAATAACCCAGTTCTGCTGAATTATTGATTAAATCCAGGCCATTTGCAAACTCCAACTGAGGCTCAAATACTCATGGGTTACAGAAAAAAATATAGTGAAAGATTAGTTTGAGGCTGAGAAGAATATACCATAATTGTTCCTGATAGTCCCTATTTGGAATTTACGTATTAGTTTTCCTTACCCGTTTCCTGGTCTTGTCTTTAAGGAATGGCTTGATGAGTGTATACAGAGCATGAATGTACCAGGGCTGGTTGACAAAATGGACTCCTCCAAAGCGGGCAGGAAAGCTGTCCTAAGTAGGAAAGAGAGAAAGGCACATCAGTGAATGAGCATCCAGGTTAGATTGGATCAGCAAGATCATACCCCTGGGGACAACCTGTTTCGTGCTGGTCAATGACTGAGTCTCCTGGTAGAGAAAGAATGAGGACACATTCAACTTCCTAGCTGTTATCATGTTCTCCTTTCTTCTTGTCTCTCTCCACTTTGACTCCACAACTTGAAAACTGTGCATAGTGTCAGAACAGTCTTTTAGCTCTATGGAGAGGGGAGTCTGAGTTCTTCACAGCCTTTAGTCAACCCTGGCCTCAGTTCCCACAGGCTCTAAGTTCTCATCTCTCTTTCCTCTCAAATTCCCTTCTTCTCCTCCCGCCTTCTAATGATGTTGCATTACCATGACCATAGCTAAACTTTCTGCTAAGTGGCTGTGTAGGAAAGGGCTGCAAAGGAATTTCAAATGCTCTCTGGAGGCAAGCTTTCTGAATTGACCAAAGTCTGAAAAGGTTTGTAAACACTTCACAGTTTCTGCAGCTATTGCCTCACTCTATTCTAGGAGCACACAGTAGGTCCCAGAGAAAACATACTGGCTGATGAAGGTATCAATGGATTCCCCTAATTTAGCCATATGAGCATCATTTTGTACAGACCAACAAGAAAATATCAAGAAATATGACATTTAAAAATGGTTTTGATTTTGGATTCCAGATAAGCACATGTGCTTCTGAGAAGCTGTGGACTGCTTTTTGTACAAATTAGATCCATGGGACAAGGAACCCTGGCCATAATGTCTCTTATTAGTCCTGAAAGAACAGGTCCTGGGATCCTGATGAATGGCTTCAGCAAATTAGGTTCATCTTGGCTAATGGAATTAAAAAAGAAGGAACATAGAAACACTATTTGAATTGCCAAGTGTGCTGTCAATCAATTTCATTGCAAGAAACATCTCTGTAAAGTGTTGGCAAAGTGACATGAAAGCAGAGAGAGCTAACAGTTCAGGCAGCAAGCTGCTCCCTGTGGGTGTATGAAGTGCCTTGCCTGGATCATTTTTAGTAGCAAGGAAAGGGGATTATTAACTTTTCTTCAGAACTCTGAGTCTACATGAGCTCTAGGAATTTTCCACATTGAGACCTGGTTTCCAACATAAGTACACGAAACTATGCTTAAAGGTTGACATTTGAAAAACTGTAAAATAATTTTTACTCCATCTAGATATTTTATAAAGTAGAAAATAATTAAATCTCTTGGCTACACTAGACAATTTCAAGAAAATGTTCTTGTTTTTAGGATTTTTTTTTTTGCTCAATTTACTTATTTTAAAAAACTTTTTGGAACCATCAAGTATAGTGGTAGAGAAATTGTTTATACTAATTTGTACATTTGTCATGGATATCTCCGTATTCCAAATATTATTTCAGAGGTATAAAAGTTCTTAATAAAGTTGTCTTTTGTACATACATTTCAGGATCTAAAAATGTTTTTGGTTCCTTACAAAAAGAGACCATGTCTCAACTCCTCAGTCAAAAGACACAGATTGACAAAATGGATTAAGAAACAAAACCAAAGATATGCAGTACATAAGAAACACATTTAATTCAAAAAAATTCACAGATTAAAAATCAAAGGTTGAAAAACATTTATCATGCAGCAGGAATGTGGGGAAAAAAAGAGTAACTATCCTAATTTCAGAAAAAGTGAATTTCAAGATAAAACTGATCAGAAGAGACAAAGAAGGCCAGTATATATATATATATATATATACTGCTTAAGGGAAAAATTTAGCAAGAAGAGATAACAATTATAAACATTTATACACCAAACTTCTACACATCCAACTTCATAAAACAAACACTACTAGACATGAAAATTCAGATAATCACCAATACAATTGTAGTGAGGGACCTAAATATTCCACTGCTCCAAATAGACAAGTCATATAGAAAAGAATCAACAACTATCAAAGTTGAAATAAAACTTTGAACAAATGGACTTAATAGATATCTACGAGTATTCCACCCAACAACAGAACACACACTTTTCTCAGCATCACATGGGACTTTCTCAAAATAGACCACATACTAGCCAATAAAGCACGATTAGTATATGCAAAAGAATCAAGATTATCCTGTGCATATTATCAAACCAAAGCACGATGAAATCAGAAATCAATGGCAGAAGAAACCACAGAAATTATGCAAACATGAAAATTAAACAATACCTTCTTAAATAATCAATGGGTCTCCGAATAAATTAAGGAAGAAATTAGACAATTCCTAGAATTAAATGATAATGCCAATGCAACATACTGGAACCTATGGGACACAATGAAAGCAGTCCAAAAAGAGAAGTTTATAGTTGTGAATGATCACATCAGGAAAACAGTAAGCTCACATAAATAACCTTTTGATATACCTCAAGGTCATAGAAAAGAAGAACAGTTTAAACCCAAAGGTAGCACAAGAAAGGAAATTATGAAGTATAGAACAGAAATAAATGAATTAAAAATTAAAAATACAAAGAATCAATGAATCAAAGAGCTCATTCATTGAAAGATTAAACAAAATAGACAAACCCTCATCCAATCTTACCAAAACAAGGAAAGAAAAGACCCAAATCCATTCAATTAAAAATGGACAAGGCAAAAATCACAAAACATTCTGCCAATATCCAGAAGATCAAGAGTAACTTCTTTGAGAACCTATACTCAAATAAAATGGAAAATTTGGAAGAAATGTGTAGGAGCTTCAGTGGTGCAATCATTTAGTGCCTGGTACTTATTCAGAAGAAATAGATAGATTCCTAGGTACCTATGAGCTACCAGAGCTGAACCAAGAAGACATAAAAATCCTAAATAAGCCAGTATCAGTCAATGAAATTGAAGAAGTAATTTGAAAACTGCCAAGCAAGAAAAGCCCAGGTCCAGAGAGATTGAGTCCCAAATTCTACAAGAACTTTAGAAAAGCTCTAACATCAGTACTCTTCAAACTCTTTAATGAAATCAAAAATGAAGCAGTACGCCCAAAGTCATTCTAGGACCCAGTCATTACCCTGATGCTGAAAATGAAAAGGACACAACCAAAAAAGAGAACTATAGGCCAATCTCTTAAATAAGCATTGATGCAAAAATTCTCAATAAGGTATTGGGAAATAGAATGCAAAAAAATCATGAAAAAGATTGTATGCCGCTACCAAGTAGGCTTCATCCTGGAGATGCAGAGATGATTTAACATAAGGAAATCAATAAATGTAACACACTATATAAAGAGAAGCAAGGAAAAATATCACATAATCATCTCAATAGACACAAAAGCATTGTGCAAAACCTAACATCCATTCACGATAAAAAAAAAAAACCTGAAGAAAATGGAGAGTCTTTATCTCAATTTGATAAAAGTCATTTATGACAAATCAACAGCTGACATCATCTTAAATGGTGAGAAGCTGAACACTTTCCCTCTAAAATCAGAAACAAGACAACTCCTGTTCAATATAGTTCTCAAAACATTAGTCAGAGCAATCTCACAAGAGAAAGAAATAAAAGGAATATTAATAGGAAAGGAAGAAGTTAAATTACCATTATTTGCAGATGACATGACCCTCTACATAGAAGACCCCAAAAACTCCACCAAAAGACTCCTAGAATTAATAACCAAATTCCGTAGAATAGTGAAATACAAAGTCAACACTAAAATTTTATAGCATTCCTGCACACCAATAATAAACTCACAGAGAGAGAAATTAGGAAAACAACACCTTTCACAATAGCATCAAATAAGATGAAATACTTAGGAATCAACTTAATCAAGGAAATGAGAGACTTCTATAATGAAAACTACAGTACTCTGATAAAAGAGATCAAACTGGATATCAGAAAATGGAAAAGATATCCCCTAGTCCTGATTAGGCAGAAACAATGTAGTCAAAATGGATATATTTCCAAGACTATTATACAGATTTAACACAATTCCAATCAAAATGTCAATAGAATTCTTCACACAACAAGAGAAATTAATCCTAAAATTCATATGGAACTAGAAGAGACCTAGAATATCAAAAGCAATTCTGGGCAACAAAGGAAAGGCAGAAGGCATCACAACCTCAGACTTCAAATTATACCACAAAGCTACAGAGATAAAAACAGCATAGTATTGGGGAAAAGAAAAACAGACATACGGATCAACAGAACCGGATAGAGGATACAGAAACAACTCCAGGCACACTCAGCTAACTTATGTTGGATAAAGGAGCCAAATACTATAGCTGGAGGAACGGTAGCCTCCTTAACAAATGATTTTGGGAGAACTGGCTATCCACATGCCAAAGACTGAATTAGACCCATATTTCTCACCATACACTAAGCTAAAATTATAATGGATCAAAGATCTAAATATTAAAATGGAAATATTGAGGCGATACTCTTAAGTGAAAAAAATAGGACACACGTGTAAATACTGAATAGTTTCTCTGGTGTGAGAAACTGAAAGTGTAAATAAGGACTAAAAGGTACAATGGATAATGCAAAATAGGAAGAAAAGGGGCAAAGGGGAAGGGGACGGGAGAGGGGGGTGGGTAAAGAAAGACAGAAATTGAATTAATGTGAGAAAAAGAAAAAATGGAAACAAAGTCTTTGTAGATAGGGAGGGATGGAGGGGTTGAAGGGAGGGCAGGGGAATGGGAAAAAAATAAGAACCAAGGGAGATTATGTAAAGGTGCAAATTTCCAATGATGAATGTCATTATATCGTATACCTTAAATGTACCAATAAAATTAATAAAATGGAAACTTCTAAAGTGCTGGAAGACAATTCTCTTGAAGATATAAGCACAGGCAAAGACTTTCTGAACAGAACCCTGGTTGCATAAGAAACAATACAGTAAGTCCCCAACTTACGAATGAGTTCAGTTCCAGGAGAACATTCATAAATTGGATTTGGTTGTAAGTCCAACAAAGTGAGTCTTATATACCTTTAAGATAAAGATACATTGTATATTGCTTTTCATTTCCTAGCAGTCCCCACCACATCACCACTGCTTTTCCTCTTGCTCTCAGACATCCTGGGCTCTGATTGAGCCCTGACCTACTGTACACTATGGCACTATACAGCAAGCACACAGCAGCACAACTTTCACGATTTGTTTGCATCTATGAATGTTTATAATATGAAGTCCATTCATATCTGTGAAAGTTTATAACTTGAATGTTTGTAAGTCAGGGACTTACTGTACCAAGAATTAACAACTGGGATCACATTGATGTAAAAAGTTCCTGCACAGCAAAGGAAACCACCAACAGAGTGATAAGACAACCCTCAGAATGGGAAAAAATGTTTACTGGCTATTCATCAAAGGACTAATATCTGGAATATATAAAGAACTAAAAAAAACCAGACACCTAAAATTTAGAGATCCAATAAAAAATGGGGATCTGAAATGAATAGACACTTGTCAGGTAAAGAAGTACAAGTAGCCTATAAATACATGAAAAATATTCAAAACTTTTGGTCATTTGAGAACTGAAAATTAAAACAACACTGAGATTCCATCTCACTTCAGAAAGAATGGCTCTATTCAATAAATCAAATAATAACAAATGTTGTAGAGGCTGGGAGGGAAAGGGAACACTTCCTCATTGTTGGTGGGAATGTAAACTGCTACAAGCATTATAGAAAACAGTACACAGATTCCTTAAAAAGCTGAAACTAGAAATTCCATTTGACACAGACTATTCGCTTAATAGGTAAATTCCCAAAAGTGTTAAAGACATATTACAGCAATACATGCATGCCCATGTTTTTAGCAGCAAAGTTCATAATAGCTAAAACTTGGAAACAGCCTGAATGTTACCAACAGATGAATGGATAAAGAAACTGGTATTTATGCACAATGGAATGTTACTCTTCCATAAAGAAGGATAAACTTTAGTCATTTGCAGGACACTGAATGTGCTTAAGAGCCATAATGTCAAGTAAAATAAATCAGACACACAAGCGTAGATATCATGATTATCTCTTATATGAGAACGCCGATATATAAACAAAGTGCCAAAAGAATGAACAGTAGGAAATAGTGAGATGGATCTTTGCCATATGGAAAAGGAACAGAAAAACAGAGGGAGAGGGGAGAGAGGAAAAAGAGATTAATAAAAGGGAGGGATTGTGAAGTACTGTGTTTATGCACCAAGGCCCTATGAAAAATGCAATTCAAACATGCATTAAATATATATATTTAATATATATTGATATATTAATATTACCAAGAGGTTCAAAAAGGGGAGGAAAATGGAGGAGAAAAAGAGAGAGAGAGGGACCAGGGATTTAGCTCAGTGGTTCCGCCACCTGCCTCGCAAGTGCAAGGACCCGAGTTCAATCCCTGGTACCAAAAAAACAAAAACAAAATTTTTAAAAAAGAGAGAGATGTGGGTAGGAGGCAGAAAGGGAACATAGAAAGAATTAAGATGTGTTATGTATATGTACCAACTTTCCATGATAAATGTAATCATTATGTATTGCAAACATTTGCTAATAAAATTTTGTAAAATGTGGAAAAAAATTAAAAGCATTGTTCAATATTATATCAACACAAAACCCCAAAGAGACCATTACCAAAAGTTTTCCCCTATAATAAGTACTACACATTAGTCTCCCCCTTTTTGGCGTCTTTTAACCTCTTATTAAGAAATATAATTTATTATGTCAAATAATTTATTTTCTCACACAATAAATGTGGGTTATAAGAGGCCATAAAAGAACCCGAATAAGTAAAAAATATTCTAGAAAAGATTACAATAGTACATAATGCCATTATTTGAAAAATTAGATAATTCAAGACAGAAAGGAGAGAAAAATCATCTATAATCTCCCTGCTAAGGGTACCCTCTTTCTAATTTCTTTCATTCAGAATAGGCTATGTAATGTTATAGACACAAACCACCTCTGTTTCTTAATGCTTGAAACTATAGACTTCCTTCTCGCACCAAATGTTCTGCCCTGCTTGATTTGCCCTTGCTGAGCAGTACAGCACCCCCATCAGGAGCAGCACTGCCAGCCACAGTCCAGGGAAGCAGCTTGGAAGAGTCATGCCTTGGCTTCCAAAGCTGAGTCCACCGTGACATGTTTCAAAGTGACACATCATGCTTTATAGCCCAAATACATGCCTGATGTTCGGAGGACAAGAAAGTGAAATACCACCATGTAAGTGCTCAGTAGAAGAAGGACCAGAACTGTTTGTGAATAGCACTAATGATCACCCAAACTTTGCTAATCCTTCTCTTCTCTTCCTTTCCGTGTTTTACTTTTTCTTTTTAGATGAACTATTTTTTAAAACCTTAGACTTTAAAATGAGTCACTGACAGCCTGTATTTCTCAGACTTGATGCCGGTGATACAGTATTGCTGTGGTTTGAACATGACATGAACCCTCCAAAACTGATATTGAAATGTAAGTTGCGATGTGAGGTATGAAGAGGGTGGAAACTTAATCCCCCTATGGTGCTTAGAGGTGGGGCCTTTGGGAAGTGATTAGGATTAAAGGCCCCATGATTGAATCCTAAGGAATTTGTGAGAGGAGAGAGACCAGAGATAGAGATGCGTTTGCCCCGTCTCTCACCATGTGATGCCCTGCACTGCCTTGTGCCTCTTGCAGCAAGAAGGCCATCAGCAGATGTCTCCCCTCACCTTGGACCAAAACTGTGAGCCAAAGTGAATTACTTTTCTTGGTAGCCTACCCAGCCTATGATATTGTGGTGTAGGCAAAAAACAAACTAAAAATTTACTAAATAATACAAACAGAATTTACATGACAATAGAGCAAATTTTAAAAATGCAGTTGTACAGTGATTTGTTTAATGTCTCTAATTCTTCCTCGAACAATTAGTTCCTGACTGGCAGTCCTTCAATTCAGCACACTGAGTGTCCATTACACAACAAACACTGGGTGGGTATCTAAACTATACTTGTCAAAAATCGAGAGTATGGCCAGGGATTTTAGCTCAGCAGCACAGCACCTGCATGGCAAGTACAAGGTCCTGAGTTTGATCCCTCGTGCAAAAAAAAAAAAAAATTGACAGTAGACTCAGTGCTATCAGTGTCTTATACCACGGAGGAGGGAAGCTCTCATTTTAGGGTTATCTTTATAAGAAGTTGTGATCTCAAAAGAAAAAGTCCTTAAAACTTGGATAAGAAGATGGTCCCTTCATTCTCAATAACTTACTATTTGATTCATAGCTCCAGGCAACTCACAATTTCAAATCCCACAGCGTAGGAAGAGTTGTGCTGCACTCACCCTAAATGGTACAGACAAACTCTGCCCGATTTTGAGACTTGTTATTTAGGGTTCCTTCATTTTTCTCTTCTCCTGATGTCGGATGTCTTTTAGTTTAAAACACATCATTCTCTCCACTGATCCTATGAGATATGAGCAGGAAACTCTGGTTCAGCAACAAGGTAAGGGGCCTGGAGGGGCCACCTCAGACTTTCTTCTACTCTAATGAAGGAGTCCTGCAATCAAAGTGGTAATGGAAGGCCCCTGCGTGAATTTTAAGATTTTATTATCCGATGATTATCCATATTACGCAATGTGATCGTCTGCTTCTGCAAAGATGGAATGGACATATTTCTCCGGCTAAGTACAACTATGCCTCAGACATTGTATATAAAATAAAATGCGCAGATTCTGAAGGTAGAAAGAAGAAGGCAGGAGAGCTGGGGACCTCAAGACTCCATGAAGGACAGGGTAGAGAGTTCCTACATTTTCTTTTTCATTCTTCTCTACATATCTCAGATTTGGAGCAGAAGAAGGTAACAACCCAGAAATATAAATTATTACATAAAAAAGTAAAAACATACTTCCAAAAAGGCTACTTTCTAATCAGAGGACCTAGTAAAAAAGCCTAGCCTGGCATGACAAATGACTTTTAAATACTTCTGCTCTACTCTAGCCAAATACACAGGAAGAAAAAAAAGTAAAACAAAACCCTATTTCCTTCCTTATTGTGCTAGCAAACCTGTATAGTGAACCTGGACTTTCACCCCTGTGAGGCAATAGCTAGGTGAAAAACATCCCTGCCATGGAAGGAAAATGTTACAGAAGGTCAAGTAAAAATCCAGAACCTTTATTCTCAATGGCCAGTAATGACCACTTTCCCCACCCTTGCAATGTCAATGGAGACCATAGAAAGAGACAGAACTCCCCCACCTTAAGCCCACATCAGGATGAAGATCCCTTCCTCTCCCCCAGTGTAATGGTGTCAGAGGAAGGCCACTGTACAGTTAAGACAGTGACAGCCGCACAGTGGTGATGAGGCTACCCTCACCACAGTGCCAGTGGAGACTGCGGATAGCTGTAGATTCATCTCCAGCCAGCAGTAATGAGGAGCCCTCTCCTTGGGTATCAGTAGAGATAGAGTTAGGAACATGGATTTCTATCTCCACCTAATAATAATGAGGCAGCATATCATACTTTTTCTGTCAAAACAATGTCCAAAATTTCTAGCTAAAACCAAAGGGTTATATAGGTTCCACAGTTTCAGAACAAAATACAGAAATATCTAGTTTCAAATTTAAAAACTCACCTTTCATATCAAGAACTAGAAAGATCTGAAACTAAATGAAAAATGATAATCAATACAGGCTAACAACATATGACAGAGATGTTAGAATAACATGACAAAGATTTTGAAATTAGTCATCAAAAAATGCTCAAGATGTGTTATGTACATGCACTGACTCCCCATGGTGAATGTAATTATTATATACTGCAAAGAAGTACTAATAAAAAATTTAAATTTTTTTGGCAGCAATTATGAACACACTTGAAACTTGAAAAAATAGAAAATCTCAGCAAAGAAACAGAATGTATTACAGAAGAAATGTAAAAAGATATAGAATATTCATATGGAAATTTTGAACTGAAAATGCAAAAACAACAAAAAAGAAAAGTTAAAACTCCATAGCTCAGCAGATGGGCCCAGTAGCAGAGTGGAGGAGAGAGAGGAAAGAATTAGTGAACTAGATGTTAGAAACATAAAAATTGAAGTTGGGTGTGGTGGCACACCCCCATCATCCCAGCACTTGGGAGGCTGAGGCAGGAGGATTGTTGCAAGTTTGAGGCTAGCTTGGACTACCTAGTGAATCCAAGGCCAACCTGGATTAAGCAAGATCCTGCCTAAAAAAAAAAGAAAAGAAAATTACCCAACCTGAAAAACGGAGAGAAAATACACTTTTAAAAAATGAACAGAGCCTCAGAGAACTGTGAGCCTAAGTAATGCCAGCTGTCCCATTGCTAAGACACAATACCAGTACCCACAATTTGAAGGAAAAAGGTTAAATTTAGCTCATGGTTTCAGGAGATTCAGTATGTGGTTGGCAGGCTCCAAGGTAGAAACCTTGTGGTAGAAGGGTGCAGTGGAACAAAGCTGCTTAGTTTATCATGGCCAGGACACAGAGCAGAGGAACAGTGACAGAGAGGACTGGAAAACAGATATGTAGCACCCAAGGTTACCCATCAATGGCCCACTCAGGTACCCAGGAATGTGCTATATTAATCTGCTATGCGTTTCTTAATCTAATGAAGTTGACACATCAGAATTAATGGTTATAATCCACCCCTTGTCAACTTCACACCCAAATGTATCATCTTAAACCATACTTAACCTCCAAATAAACTTAACAGAATTCAACTATGCCACATACAACCAAATGTAATAATCCTTTCCCCAAACTTTCAGCAGTCCCTGCATTTTTCAAAATCAAAGTCAAAAGTTTCTTGAGACTTAGCTGTGAACCTCTGTAAAGGTAACAACCAAGTTACATAACCCAAGGTACAACGTTACAGGGTAAACATTCCCATCCTCAAAAGGAGGAATAGGGATATAGGAGAGAAACCAAAGCCAGATTGAACCACAATAGGGCAAACATTGAGGCTATAGTTCCATATCTGGCATCCAGGGCACATAGTTGTATAATGTGAGTTCAAAATAGATTTGGTGGCTCTACCCCTATGGCTTTGCCCATTATAGACCACATGGCCTCTCTCTTGAGGTCTCCATTCCTGGTCTATATCTTTTCTTGGTAGATAGTTACATTCTTCGCAACTCCAACTTCCTGGGGTCTCCACTGTACCTTGGTCTCCTTTCCCACTGCTTCACACACTGACTTCTCAGGAGCTCTTTGCTTGAACTCCAAGGCCTTCCTTTGAAATTTGAGTGGAAGTCTCTCTCACCCCATAACTTTCACATTCTGCATTGTAGTAAAACTAGCATCATGTGAGCAACATCAAGGTCTGCCACTTTCTCAAGCAGAGGTCCCTGGGACTCTCTTCTCCTGTGAATGGTTGACAATTTTGCACCTTTGAATCTGGAATGAGTAGGGTCTTGTTGAATCCTGAGACACCCTCAAGTCATTTTTCTTCTTTTTTCTGTATAGGAAACTAAATTCTTTTTAACGGCACTAGTCTCTTTAGCATCTATACCTCTTTTGCCCCAACTTTACACATGGATTTCTCTGGGCCAAAATTTAAGTTTTTCAACTTTTTCTGCTCTTTTTTTTATTCCCACTTCTTATTATGAATCTGGCTAGAAGTAGCCAGCAGTATCTATGTCACAGCCTGAGTGTTGGGCTATCTTGAAATTTACTCTGCCAGATTAGTCTACTGTCCTTAATCTCATTTTCCTTCAAAATTCCAGGACATGAGCAAAATGTATACAAATTTTCTGCCAAAGTGTAACACACATGGTCTCTTGTCCAAATGCCAATGTAATCCTTCATCCCAGATGAAATTTCCTGGGCCTTGTCCTTACTTTTTGCATTCCTATGAGAATTCTGGTATTTTGAGTTCTGAACAGAATTACTGATCAGGCTCTGCTTATTGCATTCTAAGGATTTTCTAACTTTCATCTTCAAACCTATATACACACTTCCTGAAAACCAGTTCCAAAGGCTTCTAAACCACATGGTCAAGTATAGTCACAACAATGTCTCTACTGTCATACCTATAACAGAAACTAACATTTGTAACATAAGAAAAGAGGATAGAAGGCAGGACCTGAAAGATGTTCAAGGAAGTAATGGCTAAAATCTTACAAGTTCAGCAAGACACATTAACCTATAGATTCGAGAAACCAATTGAATACCAAATTGCATAAGCCCAAATTGATGAAGACACACCATAATTTATTTTTTTGAAAGCTACAGTCAGAATATTTAAGGTGCCCAGAGAAAAATAACATCTTAATCACAGGAGAAAAACAAATGGAATGACAACAAATTTCTCATGAAATCATGGAGGACACAATGACATGGCAGGACACTTTTTTAGATGCTGAAAGAGAAAAAGAGAATTGTCAACCCAGAATCCTATAACCAATAAAAATATCCTTCAGAAATGAAAGACAAATCAAGAAACTCTCAATTGGAGGAAAATAAAGAAAATTTGTTTCCAAAAGGTCTGTCTTAAAAGAATAGATCAAGAAAATTCTCTTAAATACAAAAGGAATGGTGATGGGAACCTTAGGTCATTAGGAAAAAGGAAATAACACAGTAGGCAAAAAAAATAAACATTAAATACTAGAGGTTTTTCTTTCCCTCTTGAGTCTTCTAAATTATGGTAGAAATTCCAAGATTCTTTTGAAGCAAAAATTAAGATATTCTGATCTGAATCAAGTCTATATGGAGGAGATATTTAAGATAATTATAAATTGAGGAGAGAAAAGAAATGCAAAGCAAAGTCACATTTCTAAACTTCCTTTATACTGGTAAAATGTTAACACCAAAGGCTGAAATATTATGAATGTGTAAGACATAGAGTAACCACTAAAAAAAAACTACACAAGGAAAGCTAGTCACTAACACTATAAATGAATCAAAGTAGAATTGTAATAAGGAATATTAGTAAGACAGGAAAGAGAAAATACAGGCTGACAATAGGAAATAAAGATAGAAAAAATGTTATTGTAATTCAGCACAGATGATATATCTAAAAGTGTTCCTGGGAGGTTGGCAGCAGGAGTGGCGCCTGCAGTAGGCAGGTGGGGTGGGGGCTAGTGGGAACAGCCCATGCACTCAGCCCAGCATGATGGAATTGCAGCCTGGGGTTGTGGACACCCAGCACACACACTGACTTGGTCAGGGGAAGACTTCCCTAGGTTAAGATGGTTTTTCAGAGGTGAGACTTTCAGGCCACTGTACCACTGCCTGAGCACCAAGGAGCAGAGCACCCCCAGTGTCAGGAGCTGAAACTTTCAGGGTGCCGTACCATTGCCCCCAGCGCTGAGCAGGAGAGCCCCACCCAGCACCAAGGAAGGGAGCCAAGCAGGCACCAGCAGCACCCACCCCTTTGAAATAAGAAGACATGTAAACAAGTCTCAAAACCCCACTACCAGATCAACTAAAGTAACCCCAAAGGGCAATGAGATGGAACAATGTGATACTCAACAACCTGGACTCCCTGAACTGGTAACAAAAGAAGATCTGGAAAAAATGAAAACAGAAATAATTTCTCAGATAACAGCAGAGGTTGTGCCCATAGTGCAAGACATGATTAATAAATCTAGAGAGGACACAGATAAAAAAAAATAGAGGAGCTGAGGAACACGATGGAATCCCAACATAGGAAACAAATTGAATCCATAAAAGAGATGCAAACATATTTTAGGAGATTAAAAACTCCATTGAAAGTTTACACAGCAGAATGAACCAATGTGAGGACAGAATTTCAGATATAGAAGATAAGGCTGGAATTAATGACCAGGAAAAGAAAAATTGCTTCAAAATTATAAGGGAACACGAGAAATCAATCCAGCAGCTGCCAGACAATGCAAAGAAGAACATGAGACTGATTGGAGTCAATGAAGAAACAGGAGAGAGTGCAGTTGACATAAAAAAGCTGTTCACAGAAGTATAGGCAGAAAACTTCCTAAGCAGGGGGAAAGAACTTGACATACAGAAAAGTGAGGTGTATAGGACTCCAACTAGCCTTGATCAAAAAAAATCTACATCTAGGCATATAATTGTTAAGATTCCAGAAACCCAACAGAAGAACAAAATTGTACAAGCAGTTAGAGAAAAGAAACAAATCACATACAAAGCAAAGCCCATCAGAATCACAGAAGACTTCTCGACACAAACCCTCAAGCCAAGAAAAGCCTGGAGAGATGTATTCCAAGCCCTAAAGGAAAACAGCCTCCAACCCAGATTGATGTACCCTGCAAAACTATGTTTCAAGATGGATGGAGAAATAAGATACTTTCATGACAAAGAACACCTTAGGAACTTCATGAACACAAAATCAGCACTCCAAAAAAGTTTAGACAAAATCCTAGGAAAAGACAATGAGGAACACAGCCCCACAAAGCCCAGCAGAATGAATCCATTAGGCATGACAAGAAATTAAATGCAAGGGGGAGAATCCCACAAAAAGAAAAAGTCATGGCAATGACAAATCAATATGTTTCAGTTATAACCATCAATGTTAATGGTCTCAATTCACCAATCAAAAGAAATAGACTGGCAGAATGGGTCAAGAAGCAAAATCCAACAATATGCTGCATACAAGAAACACACTTAATTCAAAATGAAACTCATAGACTGAAAGTTAAAGAGTGGAAAACAATACTCCATGTGACAGGAACCTGAAAAAAAGCAGCAGTAGCTATCTTCTTTGCAGATCAAGTGGATTTCAAGCCAACACTGATTAAGAGAGACAAAGAAGGACACTACATCCTTGTAAAGGGAAAAAATCCAAGAGGAAGAGATGACAATCCTTAATATCTATGCACCAAACACTAATGCACCCAACCATATAAAACAAATACTAACAGAAATGAAAAATCAAATAAGCACTTATACAATAGTAGTGGGAGACCTCAATACCTCATTCTCACAAACAGATAGATCAATTAGACAAAAAATAAGCAACAAAATACTAGAACTCAATCAAACTTTTAAACAAATGAACTTAACAGTTGTTTACAATTTACTTAACAAACGTTTGCAGAGTGTTCCACCCCACAAAATCAGAATACACATTCTTTTCAGCTCCACACGTGTCCTTGTACAAAATAGACCACACACTCACTCATAGAACATATTTAGGTAAGTGCAAAAGAATTGAAGTTATACCCTGTATATTATCAGACCATACTCCGATGAAATTGGAGATCAATAGCAAAAGAAACTGCAAGCATTTCATAAACACATGGAAATTGAACATACACTTCTGAATAACCAATGGGTTACAAAGGAAATTAGAGAAGAAATCAGACAGTTCCTACAATTAAAGGACAATGACAATAGAATATATTGGAATCTATGGGACACAATGAAAGCAGTCTTACGAGAAAATTCATAGCAGTGAATGCATATGAGAAATTCATAGCAGTGAATACTCATATTAGGAAAACAGAGCAAGCCCAATTAAACAGCCTGATGCTGAACCTCAGGCTTATAGAAAAAGAAGAGCAGGACAAACCCAAAGCCCATAGAAGGCAGGAAATTATAAAGATCAGGGCAGAAATCAATGCAATGGACACTAAGAGAACAACACAAAACATCAATGAAGCAAAGTGTTGGTTCTTTGAAGGAATAAACAAACTTGACAAACCATTAGTCAACCTTATCAGAAAAAGGAAAGAAAAGGCCCAAATCCACACAATTAGGGATGAAAAGGGTGAAATTACAATAGATCCAGCAGAAATCCAGAGTATCATCAATCCCTACTTCGAGAACCTATACGTCAATAAGATGGAAAATAGAATGGACAGATTCCTAGATAGACATGAATTATCAAAGCTGAATGAAGAAGACTTCAAAATTCTAAACAACCCAATATCAATTAATGAAATTGAAAATGAAATTAAAAATTTACCAAATAATAAAAGCCCAGGTCCTGATGGCATCACTGCTGGATTCTACAAGACATTTAGAGAGAAACTACTGCCACTACTTTTTAAACCCTTCAATGAAATTGAAAGGAAAGCAATACTCCCAAATTCATTCCTGGAAGCAAGCATCACCTTGATCCCCAAAGCAGAGAAAGACCCAACTGAAAAAGAGAACCATAGGCCAATCTCTCTAATAAACATAGTTGTGAAAATCCTTAATAAGATAATGGCAAACAGAATGCAGAAGATCATCAAGAAGATCATACACCCTGATCAAGTGGGATTCATCCCAGGGATGCAGGGATGGTTCAACATATACAAATCAATAAATGCAATACACTATACCAATAGAGCCAAGGACAAAAACCATATGATCTTCTCAATAGATGCAGAAAAAGCATTTGACAAAATCCAACATGCATTTATGATGAAAACCCTACAAAAAATTGGAATAGATGGTCTCTACCTCAAACTGATAAAAGCCATCTATGAAAAGCCAACAGCCAATATCATACTAAATGGTCAAAAACTGAAATCCTTCACACTAAAATCAGGAAGAAGACAAGGATATCCACTATCACCACTCCTGTTCAATATAGTTTTGGAAACAGCCACAGCAATTATACAAGAGAAAGAAATAAAAGGAATAAAGATAGGAAATGAAGAAGTCAAATTGCCATTATTTGCAGATGACATGATACTCTATACAGAAGACCCCAAAAACTCCACCAAAAGTCTTCTAGATTTAATAACCAAATTCAGTAAATTAGCTAGATAAAAGGTCAACACACCAAAATCAACAGCTTTCCTCTATACGAAAAACAGACTGAGAGAGATATAGGGCAAACAATTCCTTTCACAATAGCATCCAAAAACTGAAATACCTAGGAATCAACCTAACAAAAGAAATCAAAGAGCTCTTCTCTGAAAACTATAGAACTCTGAAAAGAGAGATTGAAGATGTTACCAGAAAATGGAAAGACATCCCCTGCTCCTGAGTAGGAAGGATTGACATAGTGAAAATGGCCATACTTCCAAAATTGCTATATAGATTTAATGCAATCCCAATTGAAATCCCAGTAGCATACTTCATGGACCTTGAGAAAACAATCCAAAAATTCATTTGGAACAAGAGGAGACCTAGAACAGCAAAAGCAATTCTAGTCAACAGAGACAAGGTAGGGGGTATCACAACTCCCAACTTGAAACTATATTATAAAGCTACTATGATAAAAACAGCATGGTACTGGCAAAGAAACAGACCTGAGGACCAGTGGAACAGATTAGAAGATCCAGAAACAACTCCAGACACACTCAGCCATCTTATCTTCAACAAAGGAGCCAAACATGCTCATGAGAAGAAAGATAGCCTCTTTAATAAATGGTGTTGGAAAAATTGGATTTCAACTTGCCAAATATTAAAACTAGAGCTATATCTCTCACCATGCACTAAACTAAAATAAAAATGAATTAAAAATCTATATATTAAAACAGAAACACTGAACTGGCTGGAACTGAGGTTAGGTAGAACTCATGAAGACATAGGTGTAGGAAAAGATTTTATGAACAAAACCTCAGTTGGCTATGAACTAGCACAAACAATCAACAAGTAGTATCTCTTCTTATTAAGGAGCTTCTGCAAAGTAAGAGAAGCCAGGAACAGTGTGGGGAGACAGCCCACAATGTGGAAAAAAATTTTCACCAGCAGTCCCTTAGACAAAGGTCTATTATCTAGAATCTATAAAGAGCTTAAAAAAAAGCAGACCTCCCAAATTTAAATACCCAATCCAAAAATTGGCATCTGAAATGAACAGACAAAGAAGCAACAGCAGCAAATAAACATATGAAAAAATGTTCAAAGTCACCGGTCATTCGAGAGATGAAAATGAAAACAATGCTGAGATTCTATCTCACTCCAGAAAGTATGGCTGCTATCATGAAATCAACCAATAACAAATGCTGGTGGGGCTGTGGGGAAAGAGGAACCCTGCTCCACTGCTGATGGGAGTGTAGGCTGGTGCAACCACTGTGGAAATCAATACGGAGATACCTCAAAGAACTAGGACTGGATGTACCATTTGACCCAGCTATTCCCCTGCTGGGTATCTTCCCCAAAGAATTAAAAGGATCATACTATAGTCATGTATGTGCACCCATGTTCATAGCAGCACAATTTGTAATACCTAAAACTTGGAAGCAGCCCAATTGCCCATCAACTGGAGACTGGATAAAGAAAATGTGGGGTTTTTAAAAAAATATAAAATGGAGTACTACTCAGCCATAAAAAATGAGAAATTAGGGACAGGGATTTAGTTGAGTGGTTCCATTGCCTGCCTCACAAGTGCAAGGTCTTGAGTTCAATCCCTGGTACCAAAAAAAATGAAAATGAGAAATTAGAGACATTTTTAGCTAAATGGATGCACATTGAGGCGATACTCTTAACTTGATCTTAGCCAAAAGGCCGAGAAGCAATAAGGCCATACTCTTAAGTGAAATAAATAGGACACACATATGTAAATACTGAATACTTTCTCTGGTGTGAGAAACTTAGAGTGTAAGTAAGGACTAAAAGTTATAATAGATAATGTGAAATAGGAAGAAAAGGGGCAAAGGAGAAGGGAAAGTGGAAAGGGTAGGGAAAAGGAAAGAAGGGAATGGAATCAATATGAGAACATGAAAAAATGCAAACAAAGTCTTTTTAAATAGAGAAGGATGGAAGGGTTGAAGGGAGAGCAGGGGAATTGGGAAAAATAAGAACCAAGAGAGATTATGTAAAGGTGCAAATTTTTTTTCCCCATTAAGTTTATTGGTACATTTTAGGTATAAAATACATTTACATACATCATTGGGATCTTGTACTATTACATGAGTATCTTGGTTCTTATTTTTTTTCCCCTTCCCCTGCCCTCCCTTCATCCCCTCCACCCTTCCCTATTTGCAAAGATTTTGTTTCCATTTTCTTCCTTTTCTCATATTTTTTTCCCTTCTTTCCTTTCCCCTACCCCTTCCATTTCCCCTGCTCCTTTAGACCTTTACTTCTAAAGGTGCAAATTTCCAGTGATGAATGTCATTATATTGTATACCTAAAATGTACCAATAAAATTAATAAAATAAAATAAAAAATGTGTTCCTTATGTTAGTGTAACTGTGCTGTGTGGTTTTTTAAAATTTTTTTTAGCCTTTTATCCTGAAAGCTAATTTGTTTTTAATGATAGTTGATAAGGACTTATAAAGTAAATAAATTAATCTGATGCTGGCAAAAAATTAAAAATTTTAAAAAGGATGGATGGAAAAGGGAAATTTAAAAATTGAGTGTGCTGTGTACATGTACCAATTCCCCACAATGAATGGAATCATTGTGTACTGCAAACATGTACTAATAAATATTTTTAAAATTGTTAAAGAGAAAGAAAATGCATAAATGGAAAACAGAATAAATAGAAATAATAAAGTCACATATGTAAGCAGTAACTTGATAAATAATTCAAATACCGGATGGTTTAAATATAAAAATTAAAATTCAGAGATTGGCAGAAGGGATTAGAAAACATGATCCTCTATATGAGTTATTTAAAAGAAATTCACTTCAAATATAACTACATAGCCTCCAACATACAGTATATGAAGCAAAAATTGGAAAAACTTAAGAGAAAAAAAGAACCAAAATTATTGTAGGAAATTTCAACATCTCGCTGTCAACAATTGAAGGACTTTCAGGAAATAAATCAGGAAGGAAATTATAGAACTCAACAACCCTATTAATCAACAGAATCTAATTGATATTTTCAAAATATTATAACCAACAACAAAATACACTCTCTTTTCAAATGCATGCAGAATATATATCAAGATAGATTGTATATTGGCATAAAAAACCTCAACAGATTTAAAATAAATATAGATATACAAAATATATTCTCTATCCATACTGTCATTAAACTAGAAATCAACAGAAAGCTAACAGAAAAACCTGAAAACAATTAGAAAATTAAAAAACACAATACTACATAGCCTATAGATGAGTCAAAGAACAAGTCTGAAGGAAATTTCAAAAAATACTCAGAACAGAGTGAAAATGAAACTAGAACATACATATTAATGGAACACAGCTGGAGCAGTGTTGACAAAGATATCTGCAGCACTAATTGCATGTTTAATAAAATTTTCATAAATTTGAATAATCTAAGCACCTATTTCAAAAATATGAGAACAAAATAAATCCAAAGCAAGCAGAGGAAATGAAATAATAAAGATTAGAGTAGAACCAATGAAATTTAAAATTAAGAAAACGTATGTAACAAAGAACTGATTACTTGAAAAGATCAATAAAATTAGGCAACATTATCAAGACTGACAAAAAGAGATGGTATAAATTACCAATATCAAGAGCAAAACAGTGGCTATCATTACAGACTCAAAAGATATTTAAAAAAATAGGAAATAGTACAACAGCTTTACATACATGTAGCTGATGACTTATGGGAAATGGATCAATTACTCGTGAAATATAAACTATGACAACTAACCCAACGTAAGACAGATAATTTGAGTGGTTTCATAATTACTATGAAAATTAAAATTTTAATTTAAAAAGCTATCAAAAATAAAATTTCAGGCTCAGTTTCACTAGAGAATTTTGCTAAAATTTTAAAGAACACCAATTGTACACCATCTCTTCCAGAAAATAGAAAAAGAAACTTCTCAATTCATTTATGAAGCTGATATCTGAGGAAGACAAAAATAGTACCAAAAACAAAAACTAAAATTATTCATGACTACCTATGAAAAATTTATCAAATTATTAGCAAACAAAATCCAGCAATTTATAAAAGAATTTATACACTATGACCAAATGAGATTAATGAAACCAGCAAGGATGCAATGCTCGTTCAATATTCAAAGAGCAAAGTGATTGTATTAAACACATTTTCTAATTTCTATGCATGGTGTTTTGTCATCTGGGACCTCCTTGGCTAGGGAAGAGCAGCCCTGTCTAGCGTTAGCTGACTCCCAGAGAGAGCAACTGACCAGCTTGGGAGTGCTACTTTCATAGGCAAACTAACCAATCCAGCACCCACGCCAACTGCGTTCTTTATGAAGACTTGCATTCTGGGGCACCATTTTTGCGCACTCAGTACTTCAGGGCCCAAAACTAGGCAGCTAAGGATGGTTGATCCCCAAATCCAGGAGCCCACTGAAGTTGTTCCAGTCACTTACCAGTGTAGGCCCATTTCTCTCCCTTAGCCATTCTTTCTTACGTAAAACACAAACAGAAGCCCTAATTCACATTTTATTCTGGCGGCCTGTGCCTCCTGCCTGGTATTTTTCCCATGTGACCCCTTCTGTAGCAAGACATACTTCCTAATTTTAGAAATCAAGTGGTATAATAAATTTCTTCTTTCATGACTCTATTTCTCTGTCTTCATATCTTATAATATCTGATTTAGACAAATCCATGGTACTTTTACAAAAGGAATCCATCATATTAACAAGTCAAAGAAGAAAAGTCAAATGATCATATCAACTGATGCACGAAAAGTATTTGATAAAATTCAATACCTATTAATGATAAAATTTTCAGAAAAATAGAAATTAAGAGGAAGTTACTAAACATTATTTAAAGCCATTTTCCCAAAACCTAAAACTGTTATACTTCATGGTGAAAAATCAAATGTTTTTCACCCAAGTTCAGGAAAAAGGCAAGTATATCTACTCTCTTCATTCTTACTCCACAGAGTACTGAAAGCTCCACTCACAGTGATAAGACAAGGAAAGAAACTAAAATGCCTATAGCCTGGAAAAGATGAAATAAAATAATCTTTAAAGATGATATGTTTGTCTATGCTGAAATCTTAAGGAATCTATAAAAAAACTGCAAAATAATAAATGAGTTCATGAATATTGCAAGTTATAAGAGGAACATAAAAATAATAACAAAGACACCAAAATTTAAAATATATTACCAGTTACAATTGCTCAAAACAATAAATACCTAAGTATAAACCTAACAAAACATGTTCAGGATGTATATGTGTAAAACTACATGATGCTGATAAAAGAGATCAAGGAGGATCTAAATAAATGGAGAGGCATCTCATGTGTGTGAATTGTAAGACATTATAGTATATAAGTTAATTCCCCTCAAACTGACAGGTTTAATGCAATATATATCAGAATCCAAGAAAGATTTTTTTTTTTACAGATGGTGATAGTATTATTCTAAAATTTATATAGAAAAGCCTAGGCTCTACAACAGTTAATTCTGAAAATGAATAGAGTGGAAGGAATCACTTCACCAAATTTCAAGCCTTATGATGTACTTGCAGTAATCAAGATTGTGTGATGTTAATGCAGAGGAAGACATATAGATTAAGGTGACACAATAGAGGACCCACAAATAGAGCCACACAAATATTTCCAACTAATTTTTTGCTAAACTGCAAAAGCATTTTAATGAAGATAAGACAGCTTTTCAACAAATAATGCTGAAACAATTGAATATCCATCAGCAAAACATGCACCTGACTTAAACCTCACTCCTCTTACATGAATTAAACAAAACGGCTTATGGATTTAAATGCAAAACACAAAATTCTAAAACTTCTAGAAAAAAATATAGAGGACAATTTTCAAGATATAGAATGGGCAAAGAGTTCTTCAACTTGACTCCAAAAGCATGTATGATATGTACAATGAAAAATAATGATTAACTGGATATTGTCAAAATTAAAAACTTTTGCTCTGTGGAAGTTCACGTGAAATGGATGAACAGAGAAATTATAGACTGAGAAAAAATATTTGCCAATTATGTTTCCAACAAAGGACTAGTACCTAGAATATATAATGAACTCTATGACACAATAGTTTAAAAACAAGCAATCTAATCTGAATATAGACAAAAGACATAAAGGGATATTTTATAAAAAATACACAGACGTTAAATAAGCACATGGGAAGATGTTCAATATTATTCTTAGTGAAATAAAAATTAAATCCACAATGAAATATCACATTAAAACCTGTCAGAATGGCTTAAAATAGTAACAACCGCAAATGCTGGTGAGGTTCTGAAGAAACCGGGTCACATATACTAATGGGGAATGCGATAGTGGTGTAGCCAATCTAAAGACAGCTTGGTGGTTTTCAAAGAAACTAAACATATAGCTACCATACAAGCCAGCAGTTGCACTCTGAGCATTCATCTCAGAAATGAAAACATCACTATGTTTGAGATCCAATATCTCCCATATGAAAAGGCTCATTGTGTTGAAGCTTCATTACTGATGTGCTTTTGGAAGATGATTGGATCATGGGGCTCTAACTTTACCAGTGGATTAACCCACTGATGAGATCCTAATCTGACTGCATTGTTGAGAGGCAATGGAAACAGGAGGTGCAGCCTAGTTGAAAGGTGTGGAGCGTGGAGGTGTGAACTTGAGGAGTTTATCTGGTCTCTGGCCCCTTCCTTTCTGACTTTTTACCTTTCTCCCCTGTTTCTTGGTCAACATGAGCTGAGCAAATTTTCTCCACCACACCTTCTGCCATGATATTTCTGCCTCACAGCAGGACTAAAAGCGATGGAGTATGTGATCATAGACTGAAACCTCTGAAATTGTAAGCCAAAATAAAAAGTAAATCCTTCTAAGTTGTTTTTTTCGAGTATGAGCTATGATCAACAAATACAGTGACTGTTTAAGTTTAAAATTTCTTATTACAGTAAAAGACACATTGCCATTAGTCTTTCTCAAAATACTCATCCCTTGCTTTAAACACACTTATCCATCATCATTCTTGATACTTTCTGAAGCAGTTCTGGGAATTCTGTCTCTTGTCTTGATTGTGCTCTTATGGCTGTTTCAGTGTTCTGAATGAATTAAAACATTTACCTTTCATGGTCATTCTGACTTTAGGGAAGAATCAGAATTCACAGGGTGCCAGATCTGGTCAATAAGGTGGATGAGGACACACCATAACGGTTTATGAGCCTATCTTTCCACTGAATGGCACTCAGCAACAGCGTTCACTATAATTTTTATCAACATAAAGAGGGCACAAAAACTGATGCATGGATGTTTGTAGAAATTTTATTTGAAATATCTAAAAAGTGGAAACAGCTCACATGTCCTTCAGTAAGTGAACGACTAAACAAACTGGCGTGCTCATACCATTGAATACTACTTAAAGGAAAAAAAAATTATGAGTATATACAAGAACCTAGGTGAATTTATGAAAATTGCTGAGTGACAAAGGAAAATCCCCTAAAGTTGCACACAGAGTTATTCCACTTATATTCTTGAAATGAAAATGTTTCCATAACAGAGCAGATTAGTGGCTGCTAGAGGTTAAGACATGGGGTGGGAGTTGAAGGACGTAGTGTGGCTCTGAAAGGGTAATAAACAAAAGAAAGATGATGCTTTCTGCCTACCTGGGGTATTAAAAAAAATAAAAACAAAAATTCCAAGGTTAACAAATTGTTAGGCACAAGATACATTTCAGGGCATTCTGTCTCAGGGGCTCTTTATTTTCTTTGGGAGCTGTAGTAATGTTAAGTGATTCTTGCAATCTATGAGACATGCACTCCATTTGTTTTTCAATGGCCACTTTTCATTTCATTCCCATAAGGACACTATGCAACTACCAATCAGCTGCCTAGTGTTGTGTTTGATAAGAATTTAGGGCAGCAAATTCGGGCCAAAGTATTAATTTTCTCTCTCTCTCTGACAATCAAATACAGATGTTACAGGTAGCAGTTGGCTCAGTTTCCTGCTGGATAATGGAGCACTTGCTAGTGAGTGCTATTTTCAAAGACTGGTAATGCCTGTAGGCTAACATACTTTACAACAAGGTTCAAAACACATCTGAACTCAAAATCACGTGGCCCTGGGAGGCTTGGGGTCTGCTTCCATGTTGGTTGCCCTTTCTCTTGTCTGTTTTTACCTCTTTCCACTGCTCTTAAGTGAAAATCACAACAGGGCCAAATTTGCAAAAATAATCCCTTCATTTCCTAAGATTCCTCTAAAAAATACATTCAAAGAAGAAAAGAGAGAGGACAACTCCGAAGTTATCTTCCAGACTTGTAATCTCCTTCCCTTTCTAAATCTAAGTCTTTTCCCAGTCCAAGGAAAGACTGGAGGTCTTTTAGGGTTTGGGAAGAGGCACTCATATATCTGCATATTTGTAGATATGGAAGCAGGATAAGGATGCAAGCATGAAATGAGGTTTTATCCATTCTGCTCATGAATGTCCTACCAATGACATTCATTTCCCACTGCAAAGCAGGCAGATAAAAAACAGTTTCAGCAGCATAAATGGGCTTCATTGGTGTAAAACAGTCTTTTTAAAATGCTGTATTTCACTGTGATGGGTTTGTACAATACTGCAGAGCAACCATTAGTGTGGAAGTCATATACGGACCTATTTGTAAGGAGATGGAGAGCTCATACAAAAGCAGTTACACACCAAATGTTATGTATTTATAGCTGACATGTTTATCAGTAGCAAGCATTAGAGAGAAGAGAGAGAGAACAGTGTTCATTAGGAGGAAAGCAGGTCAATAATGAGCTACAAACTCTCAGAATATATTCTATTCAGAGATACTCTCAACCTCTAAGAAGCAGCACTGACATAGTGTTGTCTTGAGCTTAGTGAAGACTTGGAATTTTTGCATCAGGTTCAGATCAGTGCAGGCCAAAAGGTACAGTTTTCTTTGGACCCTAGAACAGGTCTAACTTTTTGAGGATTGTCCTAATAAGCAAAACTGGCTTTCTGCCAAACAGGCTCAGCTAGCAGATAAGTCTCAGGGCTTTCCCTGCTTGTAAACTAAAGAATATTCCTTGGCTACACATTTCATATTCAGTTCTGTTGGATAAGCAGTTGTTGAGTCCTTGTTATGAATAAAATGCAAAAGATACAGGTTTTACAGGACTGCAATCAGTTCATTGTCCAGCAGGAGATAGAAATATGACAATGCTTTGTTGCAAGAAAAGACAATGTTCAGACTTTAGATTTTATGATTTGTGGTAGTTCCTTAATAAATAGCTCATAATGATAACATGATGTGAAGATCAAGGGAATCCTGCATGTTCTGCAGAGGCCAAATAAAAAAAGACAGATTAAAAAGCCAGCAAAAGATTTGGTGATGAATAAATACATGTAACTATGTTTGAGAAACTTGATCTGCCACCAGGAGTCCCTACATTTTATTTACCACCCCCTCCACTTTCTCTCAAGAATAATCTTACAGATTATATTTCCTTTAAAATAAAACATAGGAACAGGAGGGAGGGAGGAAAATTAGGGGAGAGGCAGGAGGGAAGGGAGGAAAATAGATGAAAATCGTCTAGTAGTACATACCTGCCAAATGTTTGCCAAGACAACAGAAAATATGACTACAAATGTAAAATCTTGATTACAAGATCTGCTTTGTGCCTGGTAGGAAATCCTTTAGTGTGAGAAAACAAAGACAATCTCAACTGCTTCTTTTATGTCTTACTTAATGGAGTTCCTTATGGGAGAACGGCATCCCTTCCTGGCTCCGGCAATCCCACTGCTGGCCAGGAGAGAGGATCAGAAGTGACTGCAACTAAGGCTGGATGGTAGAAGGAGCAGAATGCAAATCCATGCAGCCTAATCATTATGAGTCAGCAGAATTGAGCTCAAGCAAAGGTAATTTTATCCATAAAAAATCACTTCCAGCTTCTTTCACCACAGCAACTTTAAGAGGGATTTATTTTTGACTATTAAATAGCAAATACATTATGGTTAGTATGCAATACTTCATCTTCATTCAAATTTCCCTCAGGGCTCCTAAGTGGTAAATAGATGATTGTTGCTTGTTATTTAAATGCCAATTCATAGAGAAACTCAGATCGCTTGAATTGCTGATTCGTAGGGGAAATCGATGCCACAAGAGACTATATGCTTCATATGATTCTCCACGCCAGTCCATGCTTAAACTCACAACATTCTGGTGTCTCTTAGAGAAGGAAGCATGGGGGGAAGGAACACAGAGGTCATTCAGTGCAAAACTTTTTGGTGGATGTTAAATTTTACTTTACTAAAAAAATGTGTTTGGTCTGTAAATTTGCAATAAGCAACTATAATAATGTCATAATAACTTAAGAGAAAGCATTAACCTCAGTAGGAATAATTTATAGTGAAGAATTATTGGTTCCTTACTACCCATCCCAAACTGTGTGGAGCACATTTATATGTGCTACCTTATGTATGACTTAGGACAACATTAAAAAGGTACCATCAGAATATTATCCTACATTTCCAGATAAGGAAACGTTGCCAACTTTGAGTGGTTAAAACTTGCCCAGGTTCAGATCTCAGTTAAGAGGCTATGTAGAGTTTAAATCCAGACCTACTAGGTCTTGTGGTTCAGTCTCTTCTCTTTCTCTTCTACATTGCTTTTCTATTGGCTTATTTAAACTCTGTGCATTGGTAAAACATGGACTATTGACCATCCTCACATGGACTTTTGAGTATTCATATGCTTGCAAATTCAGATAAAGTAGTAACTATTTCCTAAGTACATATCTCCATAAATCCAAGTTACAGCTTCCTATTCTTGTTTTAGCTGCATGTGTTTGAAAGTTGTCATTTAAAGAGAAAGTTGTTATTAGAATAGAATGAAGAAGTTTTGTTGTTGTTACCATTGCTGTTGATTTGTTTAGTTTTTGGATGATGGGAATTGAACCCAGGGCCTTGTACATGCTAGACAAAATTATACCAATGAGCTACATCCTAATCCCTTATACAAGTACTCTTAATGAACAAGTATTCTTTACTACCTCTCAGGAAGTACTGAAAATCAAACCACCTAGTCCATATTGGTTCTGCCTTAGTGAGGAGCACTGTATTTTTTTTTTCAATATAGAAGTACTCATTGTAACATTGCCATATTCTGAAAGAAACTTGAGATAATTGGGAATTTACTTATATTTAAACGTATTTCTTGCTCTAATCACTAAAAATACATCAATTTTCAATGTAAAAAACTACCAATAACCTGCCTCCCAAACAAAAGAGGGGATTCTATCAGAACAAGATAAGACAAAGTCATCAAATTTGTTTGTGGTACTGCTCCTTTCCACCAACTCATTTTTCCCAGGAGCATTGCAAATTTATATATCCCAGCCATTCATTACCTCCATGAGACCATATGGCTAAGATCTGGAGAACAGAATATAAGTGAAAGTAAGGTCTACAATTTCCAGACTCAGAGATAAAATAGCTGTGCATCTTCCATGCTTTCTTTCCCTTTCCCACGTGGCTGAAACTGAAGAACTCCAAAGCCCTAAGAGATGATAGAACCACAGAATAGAAGTAACCTCCACTGTTCATGTGCCTCTTGATTCTCCAATTCACAGTCCTTGACAAAAGCATCATCTTCCATAGAAGCATCTCCACTCAACTCATCTGCTTCTTGTTTTTTACCTTTGCCTTTGGTTGGTTTCTTGTTTGGAGTATCAGTTGAAACAGTTAATTCAATATTATCTGGCTCGCACACGAACAAGATGAAAGTAATGAAATAAAAGATTCTGAAGAATGTGGTGAAAATGAAGAAGAAAATGCATATTCCAAGGAGTTACTTTCTGCTGAAGAGAACACGAGAGCTCATGAAATAATAGACGCAGAAGCAATAGAAGATGTAGAAAAAAAGGACATCACAAGTCAGGACGTTGAAGCTCAAGAAGGTGAAGATGATACCTGTCTAACAGTCCAAGATGGTGAGGAAGAGGAAAATGAGAAAGATATAGTAGGTTCTGGTGATGGTACACAGGAAGTATCTAGACCTCTTCCTTCAGAAGGGAACCTAGCTGAAGCTGATCACACAGCTCATGAAGAGATGCAAGCTAATGTGACTGTGAAAGAAGCTGAGGATGACAACATCTCGGTCACAATCCAGGCTGAAGATGCCATCACTCTGGATTTTGATGGTGATGACCTCCTAGAAACAGGTAAAAATGTGAAAATTACAGATTCTGAAGCAAGTGAGCCAAAAGATGGGCAGGACATCATTGCACAGAGCCCAGAGAAGGAAACCAAGTATTATGAGATGAATGTGAACCTTAAAAATGGTAAGAAGGAAGACTTTGTGAAGGGTGATCCTGTCGAGAAGGAAGCCAGAGAAAGTTCTAAGCAAGCAGAATCTGGAGACAAAGAAAAGGATACTTTGAAGAAAGGGCCCTCATCTATTGGGGCCTGTGGTCAAGCAAAGAGCTCTTTAAAGGAATCTAAAGACAGCAAGACATCATCTAAAAATGACAAAGGAAGTACAAGTAGTACTAGTGGTAGCAGTGGAAGCTCAACTAAAAATATCTGGGTTAGTAGACTTTCTTCTAATACCAAAGCTGCTGATTTGAAGAATCTCTTTGGCAAATATGCAAAGGTGCTAAGTGCAAAGGTGTTTACAAATGCTCAAAGTTCTGGGGCAAAATGCTATGGTATTGTCACTATGTCTTCAAGCACAGAGGTGTCCAGATGTGTTGCACATCTTCATCGAACTGAACTGCATGGCCAGCTGATTTCTGAGGAGAAGGTTAAAGGTGATCCTTCTAAGAAAGAAATGAAGAAAGAAAATGGTGAAGAGTAGTTCAAGAAGTTCCGGAGATAAAAAGAATACGAGTGATAGAAGTAGCAAGACACAAACCTCTGTCAAGAAAGAAGAGAAGAGATTATCTGAAAAATCTGAGAAAAAAGAAAGCAAGGATACTAAGAAAATGGAAAGTAAAGAAGAGAAGAATGATAATGGAACAAGTGGCCAGACTTCAGAATCGAGTAAAAAAAAATGAAGAAAAGAAACGAATAAGTTCAAAGAGTCCAGGACATATGGTAATAGTAGACCAAGCTAAGGGAGATCATTGCAGGCCACCAAGAAGAGGAAGATATGAGAAAATTCATGCAAGAAGCAAGGAAAAGGAGAGAGCTAGCCTGGATAAAAAGAGGGACAAAGACTACAGAAGGAAAGAGATCTTGCCTTTTGAAAAGATGAAGGAACAGAGATTGAGAGAACATTTAGTTTGTTTTGAAAGAATGAGAGGAGCAATGGAACTTCAAAGACAAGAGATTGCAGAAAGAGCTTGGAGAGTGAGAACGAATTAGAATAATTCCTCAACAGGAAAAATGGGAACGCTTACAGAGAGAGAGAGAGAGAGAGAGAGAGAGAGAGAGAGAGAGAGAGAGAGAGAGAGAGAGAGAGCGCCTAGAAATTGAAAGGCAAAAACTAGAGAGAGAATGGAAAGTGAACGCTTGGAAAGGGAACACATTCGTACTGAACAGGAATAGCTTAAGGAAGTCGTAAGGATTGTTCAAGAATGAGAGGAACTCAGAAGGCGGCAACAGCTTCCTTAAGAACAAGAAAAAAGGAATTCTCTGAAATGCCCACGTGATGTAGATCATAGGCGAGATGATCCTTACTGGAGCGAGAGTAAAAGTTGTCTCTGGATACAGATGCCCGATTCAGCCATGGCTCCGACTACTCTCGCCGACAGAACAGATTTAATGACTTTGATCACCGGGAGAGGGGCAGATTTCCTGACAGCTCAGCCGTACAGTCTTCCTCTTTTGATAGGCGGGAACGCTTTGTTGGTCAGAGTGAAGGGAAAAAAACACGGCCAACTGCAGGAAGAGACGATCCCAGCTTTGAGAGATACCCCCAACATTTCAGTGATTCAAGAAGAAATGAGCCGCCTCCTCCACGAAACGAACTTAGACACAGACAGAAGAGATGTGCGAGGGGAGCAAGAGGAGAGGAAAGCAGTGATCATGCAGGACAGGCCCGACATGGTGCCCCCGAGACACCCCCGGGAGGCCCCAACCCTTCCAGACCCGCCTCCTGGAAGGGCGAAGGGAGCCTGTCTGCTGACAAGCGGGACTCAAGAGTTGAAAGGCCGGAGCGCTCTGGCAGGGACGTGGCAGGACACTGTGAGAGGGGCTCCTCCTGGGAGTCAAAGTAATGCTTCTGAGTATGGCAGCCCAGAGAGCGACAGAGGAGTCACCTCAGACCGGGCAGTGGAGCCCAGCACTACCCAGAAGAACGACACGTGGTTGATCACCATGGACGGGACACAAGTGGACCAAGGGAAGAGTGGCATGGTCCACCTACTCAAGGGCCTGCTGCATGACCCGAGGCGAATGGGCTACGGCCGGGCAGGCGCAGGCATGATGAGCCAGCGCTCCAGTAATGCATCTCCAGTTAATAGAATTGTACAGATCGAGGGCAGTTCCATGCCAGAAGTGGCTCTGGATTTAGGCCTTATAAGTGTGGACCTCCACGGCGATTTCGAAAATGAGCTCTCTGCCGTGGTTTCAAGATAATTTATTGAAATCTCCTATAAACTTTATTTGACTACTTAAGAAGAGGACCCTCTGACCTGCCAGAGAGTTCTGTCAGACTTTTTATTTTCTTTTATAAAAGAATTTAACATGATTGCTTTTCTCAATTTTAGAGAAGATGTTTAAATATTTCTGTTGTAATTTTTAATAGTTCTTTGTGTCATTCAACTTGACTTTCTTGCAGCACCAATACACATTTGAAAAGATGGGAGCCGAAGCCATTTTGTTGAAGGTTGTGTGAATATGAGGCATAGTTTGCAGCTGTGTGGTAGTGGGTAACTTGCAGCATTGGCTCTGTGGTGCCAGGCTCTGGACGTTGCTCTTGTCACCAAGCATCGTCGGCCTCCATTTTGAAGGCTGTCTAAGCTTAAAAAGTCTGCTGTCTAATTTTTAGAGAGTAAGATTGTTCCTTGCATTTCTGAGTATTTTGTAACCTATTTTTGAAGAAGATACTGTTACATTAAGTGCATCTGTGTAACCTGGTTAAAAAATGTAATCTTTTTTGAAATAAACCTTCACATTCTGTAATAAAAACAAAAAAACAAAAAAACACAGGCCTCCAAAGAGAAAGAATCTTAAAAGAGCCAAATAAGAGCAGAGGAACTGAGTCTCTCCTGAGGAATAAATCTATTTTTCCTCTCCAACCCCTGCATTGCCCTACAGAGTTTTGATGGCACCCACACTTGTCTGAGATTAGGATGGAACATATCCCCTCACATAGAAGGACACACACTGAGCACTGATTTGGTGTCACCCTCAGGGCAGGATCCTGGCAGTAGCAAACCCCAGAAAGATGTCTGGCAGGTCTTTTGGACAAGGGATGCAAGAAACAGTCAGGCCTGAATTCATTTGAGGCTGCACTGGGTCCTCACCATGTTGAGTCACTTCACTCATGCAGAGAGTACTACTGCCTGCTCCCTGTATAGGAGTTTGCTGCTTGGCTGGAGGTTTATAAAAACATGCCTTGGCTAAGCATGGTAGCACACACTTGTAATCCCAACTACTTGGGGGGGGGCTGAGGCAGGAGGATTGCAAGTTCAAGTCTAGAATGGGCAACTTAGTGAGATCTTATCACAAAATAAAAATGGCTGGAGATGTACCTCAGTGATAGAACACCCCTGGGTTCAGTTCCCTGTCACAAAAATCAAAACAAACGAACAACCAAAACCACACAGTGTTCTTTGGGGCAGAGGGTTTATTTTCCCTTCCCCTTTGAACAATCCTCCTGGAGGGAAATGCTAATTACCATGATTTGATCATTATACATTATATATATATACTGAATGATCACACCGTATTCCATAAATATGCTCAGTAGTGTCAATTAAAAAATAAAAATTTCTTCCAAGAAATTACCTCACATATCTTTCTGCTCATCTGTCTGCCATTATGGATGGGCATATATTGCCTTGTAAACATTTCACTTTCCAAAGAATATTCTTGATAAATCACTATACAACTACTCCAGTAGGCCCATGAAATTTACCATTTGATTTAAGCATCTCTGGAGAAAGGATGTATTCATATGTCTATGATTCCTAAAGGGGTCTGCAAAAGAATTTAACAGGAATGTCGACTTTACTACAGTCTTGACACACTAATTTGTGTGTTTCATTGGTCTCAGTGTTGTTTCAGGGACATAACTTAAATAGTAAAACCACTTCCTAATACGTGTCAACCATTATAAACATCTGAGTAATTTTTGGCATGCGAAGAGAATTGATAGTGAAAAACAAAGCAAGGGAAATATGATTTAGAAATGATGGCAGAAAAAGCAATGGCCCATTGGTAGGACTCATGAAATTTTAATTTCTACTCCTTGTGCTTTTAACTCAGCTATGAGAATGTTTGGGAACTTGAGGGTTGAAGAAGAGAAGATTATTACTAATAAAATGAAAGATTTTTATTCACCACCAGTATTATAATATACCTTAGAAAAGAGGGCATTGGTGGTTTGTGGTAGTAACACAAATTTTCATAAGTGTTTGTAGTTTTATACTAGCACAAAAAATACTATATTTGTTGAAAATTATACCATCAAGCTATTCTATTTCAGATTAGAGGCTTTCACAATTAGTTATTAACTTTAAGAAAATGCTTTCAGATATGATTGCTCACACGCACACACACACACACACACACACACACACACACCCTACATATTTCTCTGCTAAATAACATCATCAGGGAACATCTCAGTAACTATAAGGGGAAGAATGTGTCTTTTTCCAACAGGACAATTCAAATTTCCAGTCTTAGCCACATGACCTCCATGAAGTACTTATATAAGAAATGAGAAATCCATTAATTTAAGGGAAAGCCTCTTAAAAAATATACAGTACATTCAAGGTCCCTTTTCCACATGCCATAATATTGTCATCCTTTCCTATTTCATGTTACCATTTTATTCACTAGCTGTGGTATTGTAATTGAATGTTTGGGCAAGAAAAGGTTTCATTTTGCTCTTTCTCTCCTCTTCCTCTCACACATATGCACAGACCTCAGCACACAGTTGATATATGTCAGTATTTTTTAGATTTTTTCTTCCTTAGTTATCAATGGACCTCCCAAAAGAGCTGAATGCACTCAAATTTACTGAAAATAATTCAAAAATTGGCATTTTCGGATGGCAGACTCAGCTGTGATTTACGGCGTGCTACCTGAGGATTAATGACAAATTTCCAACTTCTCTGACATTGGCAAATCCATCTGCCCTGGAGAACAGATGCATTCATACACCTGCAAAAGATTTGTTCTTTTGTCCTAGTTTCTCTCTTGCTAAAATAAGCCTCCACTCTCAGTCTACCATCCACTGGTTTTGCTTATTCTTTTTGAGAGCAGATGTGGAGCTATGGCTGGTGCACGTTCTGTGTGCTGCCTGAGCAGGGGATGGGAAACATTGAAGATCCTGTTTGTGGGGCTCTTCTGAGCAGGAGGACTGGAGTGGGAGACAGGTGCTAATGGCAACCACCTCCTGCTACAGAATTTCAACTAGCTCTGGTCTTCTAATCCTGTGAGCAGAAAACAGGTATTTATGGATCCTTTGAAAATGTAACGTTGTATTGCAGCCATAGAACTTTTGCTGCTACTTGCAGGTGGCTTTTGGTGAGTTACTTTTTACTTTTTTTAAAAAAATGTATTTGATTACATCCATTTTCAGGAGTTAGTATACATACATAACACGTTAACTCTTTTTGCTTCCCCATTTCCCTCCCAAGCCTAATCTCTCTGAGCCTGCTTTCCTCCTAGTGAAATTCTGCAGGAAACTGTGTGAGTTCAGCAGGTCAGAGTGTATAAACCCACAGTGCCCAGCTATTGGAATACACCCGACAGACCCCTCTCCTGAGCCTTTATTCATGGTGCCCCCTTTCCGTGAAAGTGAATCTAGGTATGGCCACGTGATCAGGCCATGTCTGCACTGTGATCCTTGTGTCTTGTCCCTACCCTTGTTTATTCCACACTTGTCAATGAGAGCTGTGCCATGGACTGTGTGCCCCAGGGCTGGTCCTCACTGACCTTCCCCAAAGCCACCTGCAGGCCCCAAAGGGAAAGAAAGCCTCCTCCTCAGCCCTGGCAGCATTTTTCCATTTCCCAATCTTACTACCCAAAGCCACCTGTAAGGACAGGAGTGTGACTCTTCCTCCTGACCACATCACCCAGCACCTATGGGCCTGAGCAACCCTTTGTCTCTCAGCCTCAGGTAGTTCTCTGCTTTGTATTCTTGCTGTTCCCTAGCTTGCCTCATTCTCCTTATTGGGCTTTGTGATTTCCCGTCACCCATCGGGCTAGCCAAATCCCTGTATTACATTGAAGTGCTTCTGTTTTAAATACTTCCAGTGGTTTTTTTTTTCCTAGTTGGGCCCCAACCAATGTATAGATTCTGTTACCAACACCACTGAATGTTAGCTTCTGGGCTGGAAACTCAGAGTATGGGACTTAAAAGCAATGGATTCATAGACTTCCCAGGTAAATGAACATAATACTTTGCAGGGCCAAGATGACTTCAAGAACCTGATGAACATGGCTGTCACATAGCACAGAAGACAGGGAGGGCTGTTCAGGGGGATCTTCTGTCAAAGCTGGATCTGGGTTGAACAGGGAGCAAGACTCCCACAGGCAGGGCCAGTGACAGCTCCAGGGCCTGAGAGTAAAGCAGGGGTTTTTTTCAGAAACATGTGATTAATGTTCTGTGTTGTATGAGGGGGCAGGATGTTTGATCTGGAAACTCAACTGGCCATCACGGCTTCTGTGTGCTCCTTGCTATGTGCACACAACCACCGGCAGACCCCAAATGGAAAGAGAGCCTCCTCATCACCCCGGCAGCACTTTTCCATTTCCCAATCTTATTGCACTTGCAATAAGGACAGAAAGCATTATTCCAATGCTCCAAGATTCACCCTCTTCCCTTACACTGGTCCTCTGTATGGCTCCCCATCCCCACCCACCCTCTTTCTAAAGAGAAAGAGTATCTCGCTCCTGGGTTGGCTCTACACTTTTCTTTGTAGTGCAGACTTGGGGTAACAGGTGAAAGAGGGAATAATTAAAGAGGCCAGGAAGGCTGAGCAAGTCTGCACTGAGAGGAGAGACGGGAGATATCCAGAAAGTAGGTGTGACTGGGTCTGGGGACAGCAATAGCGAATGGAGAACGGCAGGCTGCAGAGGAGAAAAGGGGCCAAGAGCATGGGGGCCTCAGAAAAAGTGCTCCATGAAGTTAGCTGCTGAATGTGGTGACATCTCCTTTAAAATTCCATAGGAAATGCAGTCTGATTCAAAATTATTGTTAGTGGCTGGGCTGTACTTAAAAAAATGTTTTACTTATACCAGGCTCCAAAGATATCTGAAGTTTACTTTATACATTGTCTGATTTATATGATTAACACCTTAAATGACACTCTCCTGTTCTCTCATTGTTTCAAATGTGCTGTCTTTCTAGCTAGGCAGAAAGCTGCTGATATTGCTCGTTTATTTATTTGTTCACATAATAAGCAGTGATGGAAGATCTGCTGCATACCAGGCTCAGTGTAAGGCTCCATGCTGCACACAAGAAGATCAAAGTCTACAGAAAGAGATGAAAAACCAAATATCCATTAGTCCATGTGGTCAATGTAAGAATAGAAATAAGGACATGAGATGAGCAGAGGGAGAGTGCTCCTGGTAAATACTGTACCTACTGCAGAGCTAGGCACAAAATACATACTCAATCATGAGGCAAACACAGGAGAAGAGAGTGCCAGGGCTACAGACCAAGCACAGGGATATGGCAGCACCCACTGACGGGGGTCCGAGGCGACACTGCATGCCCTTACACATGCACCAGCCCTGTCGATCATCATGCTAAGTGGCATGAGCATACACTACTTCATGATGGGACTGGGATGGGCAGAGATATTGACACATCTGGCAGAGCTCTTCATTCTGTTCTATTCTACTCTGTTCTCTTCTACTCTATTCTATGTTATTTTTGTGGGACTGGAGCTCAAATACAGGGCCTGAGGCAAGACAGGCAAGTGCTCTAATGCTAAGCTATGTCCACAGCCTCATGAGCTCACTATTATTAAGAAAATGTCACTGTATTGAGGAAAATAATACAAATGCAAAGGTACAATTAGCAAATAATATAAGTCCATATACAATAAAGTGCAAAATCATAAACTAGAATTAACCATGGGCAGTTGTAATTATTTGTTAAATAAGCCTTTCCTACATCAAAGAACTCATGCAACAGAATTAAGTACTCAAAGTCATGTTTTGAATATACTAAGATGACACTATGGGCTGCCCAATAGAAAGTGTGTGTGTAGGAATGAGAAAGCGGTGTTCATTGACCATATCGTGGTTGGTCTTATTTTTCCTCAGATGGAGTAGAAGAGAGAAAGAGTATGAGATGGAAGTTGATCAGACTCCTCCATTTATATGCCCTGTGGTCCCTTCTCATGGAGCCAGATTCTGAGTCAGAATGAACTTTCAGGCTACAGGTACACTCTACATCCACAAAAATGTGTTCACAGCTCTACAGGGTCAGAGATAGCAAATGATGGTATTCTAGTAACTTAAAACTCTAACTTTATGCAAAATGGTGTTATGTAGCAGTCGAGAAAAGAAATGAGGTCTAGCTTGTGTACTGTGATTGCACCTCAGACAGGACCCCATCTAACAGGCAGAGCTATCTACTCTCTTCCACGCTTCCACCCCAGGCACCAGCCCACATCAAAAATGACCACTGCCTATTCTAATTACAAAAATTTTAGACTCAACATTTAAAGTTTTGATTTTATTCTTCCAATTAAATTGCAGCTTTTTGGGCTAGGGAGAAGGGTACCAAGGAGTGACTACTAATAGGCACAGAGTTCTTTATTATGCTGATGAAAGTAGAAATAGAAATCTGAAATTAGATAGTGGCAACAGTTGCACAACTCTGAATATACTCAAGTATACTATTTGTGCCCTTTGAATGGATACATTTTGTGATCTTTGAATCTCATCTCAATAAAGCTGTTTTCTAAAATGTTCAGACTTAATGAGATCCATTATAACCCATACATTATAATCCAAAATTCCAAAATAGAGTTCATTGTGCATAGTGTAATAGATTAACTTTATTCTTGAAAATAAGGGGATTTACATTACATCTCATGCAAATAATGACCTTGGAATAGAGAAAAAATTATTCTTTCAAAATGAGAAAGCAATTCAAACAGGAGATCAGCATGTAAATGAGCCTGAGATCATCAACCTGGAACTGAAAATATTTCCTATATTAGAGAATAGGCAGGTGGACTATTGGTTCATTTGGTCTTTCAAACAACAAAAATTTATTGAGAAAACTGAATAGCACCTCTCTCATCACTGGTTAAATCACAGAGTACCAGAATGGTTTGAAATTTTCTAAGACCACTTGAATATGTTATACAGCGGGCTGGATCCACGTATATGTCCTCCTACAGTAGGGCTCTGGGGATATCTCAGATGAATATCGAGGGAGAGTAATACAGCAATAGCACAAATGGGTTCATCTTGACCACAAATTCTGATAATTCAGGAATAGAAAAATTAGAGTTCTTTCCTGGAAAAAGTGATTCCCTAAACATTTATGGCTCAGCATTCTATCATTTCACTTCACTATCTCCCTGGAACTCACTGTAAACTTCTATAGACTGCAGCCAATGGGCAACTGGTTCCTAGAGGCCTATGCTATCAAGAAAGGGACCAATAGGCATATGTGATTATGGAACAAATGAAATGTGTCTGTCCAAACTGAGTTGTATTATAAGTGTAAAACATCCAATGAATTTTGAAGACTTAGTTCAAAAAAATCTAAAATGTATCTTTAATATTTAAAAATATTTATTGCATGTTGAAATGATAATAACTTGAGCAAAAAACATGTTCACTTCCTCCAAAAAACTTACCTATCCTTTCCCTCAGGGTGGACAATAAGAGGTAATTATGCTGGTTAATCTTAATTGTCAACTTCACTGGATTAAGGGGCTCTGGAGATGTGCTAGGGTCATGGGGTGCTATATCCACCAGTGGGTTAATCCACTGATGAGCAGTGCTCAATACACCATTAGGAGGTTGGGCCCAGTTGGAGAATGTGGGTCACTGCAGCATGCCTTTGCAGGGAATAATCTCCCCTGGCTCTCTTCTCATGTTCTCTGCTTCCGAGCCATGATGAAGAAAGAAGCTTTGGTCTACCACACCCTTCCACCATGATGTGTCTGTTTTAGAGCCAGTTGACCATGGGCTGAGACCTCTGAAACCATGAGACAACATAAACATTCCCCCCTTTAAATTGTGTGTGCTGAGTATTTGTCCCAGCAACAGGAAATTGACTAATGCAGCAGTCAACTTGGTTTAAGAGAAGTTCCTTGGTGAAGATGACAAAGAATGAGGACAAAAGAAGTGAAGAGAGGGAGAAGTGTGGCAAGCCCCTAGTTGTTTTTAACTGTTGTCATAATAAGGCAGAAACTATGAGGGTCAGGTAGGAGATGTTGATCTAAAAGTTGATTTACCTCTTCATTCTGAATTTTTTTTTTGTACTGGAGATCAAACTCAGGACCTTGCACTTGCGAGGCAGGCAGTGGCACCACTGAACTGAATCCCCAGCCCTTCATTCTGAAATTTTAACATAGTTTTCTAATCAAGATTTCTTTCTTGAAAAGGAATCCCAGCTGCTGGTAGGGGGATTGTATAGCTGGAAGCAAGGGTTGACTCTTTCATGACGCTAATAAAATTGCTGCTGCTAAGTACAAGCCCAATTTGAGGCATTGGAGAGGTGATTCAAATAAGTAGGAAGGATCAAAAGCTTTTGGAACTCTTTGCCTAGATACAATAATTTTCAAATATTTTTATATCCATGTGGATAAATAGCTCATAGGATGCAGAAAGAGATGACTGTATTTGGACTGCATAAAAGGTAGGAATATAATTTTTAGTATTATATGATTATAATTTCTATATGCATTTTCTTTATGTCAATAATCCCAGTTAAAGAAAACCCAAAGTTTGCCAGAGGAACTGATATGTGCAAGTTCTTACCCATCATCTATTCAATAAGACTCTCTGTGTCTAGACATATTGGAGATACAAAGACTGTATAGTCTCCTTCAGAGAGACACAGTTTGGTGAGTAAATAACACAAGGAAAATAGAGCAATTTTCTAAAGCTATAATTGTGATATTTTATGTACTAGTAGATTTAAGAGAACATGAACATTTTTATAAGCAATTAAAAGCAAGCCTATACACACACACACACACACACACACACACATAAACACACTACTATTACATAGTTAAAGCTTCTGTTGTTACATGACAGTAGATGATTTATCTGCTAATCATCACTTATTTATGGAAGTCACTTTAAGCTATTTTGAGTTTTGTGTGTTTGCCTGTGTTCTTTATTGCCAGGGATGTAAAAAAAACAGAATAGGAATCAGTCCTTTTAGTGCTCTATGAAAGGACATCCAAGGAAAATTCTGGGCTTTGCTTACAACTCTCAGTATGCTGAAGGCCCACTGCATGGATGAACATAAAACTTTTGTGAAATAAAAGGATTAACTGAGTGTCACTGATAATAATAATAATATAATAGACAATTTAGGAAGGTAGAGGAATGACTATAGCTGAAAACTTCTGGAGAAAGCTTGTGAATGAATTTCTTCATAAGTCCTTCCATTATGATAGAGAATTCAACAGTTATATCTGTGTATAACACAGTGTACAGGTAGCTTTATGCGCTGTGTATACATGCATGGTCGGTGCAGATTTAAAAGAAATAAGAACATATAAGATGGTCAGTGTTCAAGAGCCTCACATAATAATCTTATAAAATCTCAAACATTTCTTATCTCTGAAGATTATTTTCTGTTCATAAATTAGACACTTTTGTTAAATAAGGAACACTGTTATTCCCATTTTAGGAAATCAATCATGTTAATCCTTTGATATTTTCTCATTACATTTTCATCTTAGATTATTTCACTCTTATCTGAGAGACATTAGGTTTTGCTTGTATGTGTGTATGTGTGTGTGTTGGTGGCCAATAAATAGGCTTGATAATGTAACACTGTACAAAATCTATGTGGGCAGTACCTATATACCCATTTGTTAGAATTTGATGCATAGACATAAGTTTTCAATGTTTCCACACAGGTTTATACTTGTAAACTTATTTTTTGATGTATCATTGGTTTGATTTAGGACACATTCCCTGTTAACAGTTATTCCCTCACTGATATGTGTTTTTAAGTACAATTATATAACACTGTCCAGTGACATTTGGAAGATATTTTATAATTAGGTGAGAAAATAAACCAGATGTCCCTGTAGAGAGAAATCCCTATAAACTATTTCTATACTTGTCCTGCCCTAGAAAAGATGTAAATGCCATAATTTGTTTTGGGAAAGCTAATGAGCATCATTAGTTTAAAGTGTTCTTTGAATTGATAATTTTCTATCTATCTGAAGAATGTTTTAGCATTAATAAACTCTGCTGAAGTTAAAGCAATGAGACTCTGATGAGAATGAGTGTCAGGATTTTATGAAAGAATGAAGAACTAAGAGCCCGGTCCTTATGTGACAAACCTGAGACAGTGGACCAGTGGGAAGGTAGGGGCTTCCTCTGCAAGGCAGAGCTACCGAAGAGAGGGTGAGGGGATAGCACAGTGCGAGGCACACTGTGCTCCTTTCCATAATGCACTTGGTCCTCACAGTTCCTTACGAAGAACCATCAGTGGATGCTGGAGGCCAGTGACACCCAATATTTCATCCACTCAGCTCTCTTTCTCAAGCATTTCCAGCAGGAGGATAGTCCACCAGGGACTGGGGTGGGAGGAAGCATGACAGGTGGTGTGGGCCTATCTTTGTCTCATTTTTCTTCTTTAAATGTTTTTGACTGTTTCAATGAACTCATGAGAGGAGGTCAGCGTAGATGCCTGATCAGCAGGTCTCCTCTGCCTTTACTCTTTTAATCAGTCTTCCGGAGCATGGACAGCTAGTAGGAACTTTAACGATGCTGTTCAGTTATGGAGAGTCCCTATATGATTGAGTCAGTATTTTACTTTTATCCCATCTCTTGTTCTCCTGCTGAAAATATAGATGATTCCTCATTGGAACTTCTGCAGTTTGTGTTTTCAGGTGAAAAGTTAAACACTAGGTATAAATTAGGCTTTTAAAAGAAAACAGTCAAAGCAATTAGCCAAAACAACTGAGACTAACAGGAAGAAAGCTTAGTTAAGGTAATTATTTTTTACCATAGTAAATTACACTGATTCATTTTCTCTTCTTTGTAATGTTGAATATAATCTCTGATTGTACGTTTACTCATATTTGTCTTATTATTTTCTAGTCTAGACCCCAGTCCCCATAGTAGAGAGGTCACATGAATTTTAGCCTCTGCAAACACAGCATTCTAGTCAATTTCTAGCATGCAAAAGGGACTCAGTAAATGGCCATTAAATGACTGAATTTATATTATTTTTGCAGGTATTTAGTCTCCTGTTTCACACATATGTATGTTCATTGACTTTAGTTCAGATTATTAAAAGATCCTTGAAGTTTTTATTCCTTGCTGCTAATTAGAAAGTTAAACATAATCTGCTTTATTACTGAGGTTCTTTATAATTAGGTGACTGAAAGTTGCTCTTCAAAAGTTGATTGAAAAGGCTCTTCAAAAGAAGCAAAGATCAAGCTGGCAAAAATAATCTCATACTCCAAACTGAGGTAGAATCATCAAGCTCATACTATTTCCCAAGCATAACAGTCCTCTTTCATTATTTGAACAGATTCTTGACTAAAGCTCAACATTTCCAGAGGTGAGTCTGGTGTTTCAATCTGTGTATTCACAGCAGGAAGAAGCATGGTGAGACCCTTGCCTCATGAAGGAGTTTACCTTAACTGGGTCCTTCCATTCCACTACAGAATGAAGGCATCCTAGTGTGACTGAACAGGAATAAAGTAGCATTAGGCTGTCTCTCCATGTTTAACTACAAACCTTGGCTTCTAACATGAACAGCCTGCAATAGCATGTCCTTTTGTTTTGTTTCCAGAGAAAGAAACACATATTGACTTATGGACCATTGGTCCTATAATGAACTGGAACTCATTCGGCATCCTGCTGTGCTGGAATCTATATCCACTGGAGTTGAGCCTGTCTGCTGTGAGCCTAGGAATGGTTTCAGCTCGGTAATCACAAATTGAGAAATGTGCAGCCTTTTCATAGTATCAGGGTATTACAGTTAGCTTAGTTTGGAAATACACCAAATTTACCTCAGCAATAGTTAGAACTGCTTTCATCAGAATCCTCCAGCTAAGGCTGCTCACCCTTGTGTGGGGAGGATCACCCTACCCTGAGAGGACCTCAACAGATACTTAGCTCTAGAGTAGTACTGTTTTATGTATGTCTTCACTCCAAAGAGTATTAGTTTCTACCACCTCCTCACCAAGCCACCCTGTTCATCACTACAATCGCTATTTGGTAGGTGTTACCAGAGAGATGCTTGGTGTCATAGGTGTATATTTACAACTCTTCAGTACAAAATTTAAGCAGTGACACCCAGCTGGGGTATGTTGAAGCAATCAGTCCTAGGCATCCTTCTACTGGTTTTTAATATTTCAAAGAATCTGCCTCAGGATGGAATTTGAATCCCAACAAAAATACCAACCACTTCAAAAAATAGGCAAAAATAATCCTACATTGGATATTAGATTTAATTTCTATTTGTCTCAACTTGTATACTATTTTGCATATTTTTGAGTATTCAATGTAAGAATAAAGATTAATAAACATGATTCTTCAAATAATATTTCAAAGCTTATTTTAAATCAATATAGAATGTTTACTATATGGTAGATCCTCTGTTATACATGCTTTTGTAAGCATATTGATTAACTCTCATAATAATACCATAAAAGACAATATTATTAGTTCTATGTGTGCATGACAAAATTGAAGCCTAGAGAAGTTAACTAACTTATCAAGAGAACTACACTATATGCTTTGGAGCCAGGGTTTGAATCCAGGCAGTCTGGCTCCAGGGTTCCTATGTTGAATTTGATTTCCATGAAATAAAAGGGAAGAAAGTTATTGAAAGTTATTAGAGAATAATATTCAGCTTTAAGGGTTCCAGACTTGTATAAATAACAGATTACTTGCCCCTAACATTACCAGGACAATACTGACATGCTTATTTAGCAGTACCAGTATGTAAACAGCAAATATCAAGAGGTTGAGAAATTTAATCTTAGAAGCTTTATCTTTGAAGTCATTCTTGGGCACTTTGGACATTACATCTTTAACAGAAGGTTTGAAGATGTGTAGGTAAGTTCAAAATATGGAGTGCAGAAGTATCTATAATGAAGTCATGCCAAAAGAACCGGTAAGGATATGGAGACCTAAAGAAAGATAAAGGGTAAAGTTAAAGCATTCACTATAACAAATCAGCTGCTTCCAGAGGTAGTATTTCCTGGGGAAAGTCACAAAGAGTTGTGTTAAACTATAGTAATGTAAGAAAGTAAAAGAGAGGTCAGATTTCTAATTCAGCTTTGGAGTTCCTTAGCCTGGTGAAACCAGTACAGGTCCTTTGCTGCCTGCCTACGCTGTATCAGCAATTTTTCTCTCATTGCTTATTCAAATGCATCCTCAAAACTCTTAAAGAAAATTCCCTACTCCCTCCCCATTATTTTTTTTCTGATTTTCACTACAATAGTACTTAACTAAATGGTCTGTATTTGTGGTCTTTTTTTGTCTTTGTACCTTTACTTGTTCCTCTTTAAATTTACTGATTTACTCATTAATGCACCTAACATCACTACCGTATCATCCCATATTTATGGATCAATCATTCTGTATCAGGCAGTACACATGGATCTGAAAGCAACTGTGGGGGCAAAGTGGCACTGGTGCTCTTTCTCTTCAGTCCCTCGGTCCTCATGTCACCCACCCATGCATACCCTGTTAGGGCCAGGCAAATGGAACAACTCTGCAATCCATGAAACAAAATTCTGTACTTCATTTGTATTCCATCAACTCAATCATTCACTCAGTTGATCTCTTATTAATGCTAAGAAGAGGAAGCCAGATGATCACATTCTCAAATTACTTGATAGTATTACATAGCTGCAAGGGTGCTGACTATAGTTTGCCCAGCTTTTCTTGGCTCTCGTTTTATTTACTTCTCAAAAGTAGGTTAATATACCTAATCAATATATTTTGTACAAATAAAATTTCTCTATATTTATTTATCTATGTCTGTGTGAGCAAAAAGAAAGAGATGAATATATGTTGACTATGTACTTTGCCTGTGTTAGGAGGGTGGTAAAAAAGTAGATAAGGGAGAAAATCATCTTTGCCTTTATTCAGCTGTTCTAGGTAACAAAGGCTAGCACCTGTTTCATTAGGTAAAATAAACATACATTATAGTTCAAAAATATCATACAAAAAGAAGGAAAAAAACGGAATCAAGCTTTTCTAACTAGGAAGGGGTGGAGGTGTGGAAGGGCATGAAGGGGAATGGGAAAAAACAACTAAGCTATATCATGTACAGGTACAAATTCCCAATGATGAATGTGATCATACATAATGAATCCCTAAAATGTCCCAATAAAGTTAATTTTAAAAATCAAACAAAACTACTCAAATTTTTTAAAAAATGAAAATATCTCAGGCTGAGCTTAGGTAATCTTTATTTTTAAGGTTGAAGAAATTGAGAGTCTGCTCTGGTGACGGGCTCAGGAGAAAGCAGAGCAAGGTTCCATCTCCAATCTTTTGGTTGGAAAAACAGTGAAATTTTCTTCCCATGGCAGCTGTTTTCTTTCCAAAGAATAAATACATCATAGCTTATTAGGATTTAGGGCAGTGTACCAAAGCAAAATAAAATTCTCCAGGACTAAGAAAGAAGACATCTTGGCAGACCAGTTGACTTTTGTTGGATGTCAGCCATCAAGCAGATTGATGGCTAGGGTCTTCATGGATTTTCTCCTGACTTGAGACATCATCTCGGACAGTAGTGGTGAACCTATGGCATGCATGCTATTGTGTTTTCCTTTTAAGATAAAAGATGTTAATAGATGAGTTGTTTTTTGTAAACTAAAACCTCTGTATTCAGGCTTAATTTCAGTGTTGGCACTTTGCAATAAATAAGTGAGTTTTGAGTTGTAGTATGGGCACTCATCTCTGAAAGTTTCACCATCACTGCTCTAAGACCTCCTGACTATCTTTCATCAAATGGCTCTCAGGCCATGGTATTCAGCATAAGGAAGTGGGATGAGGATGACTCTTATTTGTAGGTATGAATGACTATGGCTTGTGAGCATACAGAGTCAGGAAACGTCTTAAGATATTTTTCTACCTAGTTCTCTGTTTTCAATATAGTTTTTTTTTTCATATTTGCAGCCAGTGAAAAGTTATATGCTGAAAGTCTTAACCTGTGTCATGGAAGTCTTTTGGAAAGGAAGAGAGATGTTATAGTGGTGACTCCCTGTACTGGTCAAAGAAATTAAGAGCATTTGGAATTGATGAACCAGCATTCTGGAACTTGAAGCAGGCTGGGCAGAAAAGCAGAAAGTACAACAGGTATAGCCACTATTAACCTAGAATTTACATGGTTTAATCTCTGCTTGATATCACATTTAAACAAAACTCTTGCTGTCAGGAAACAGCAATTCTGAAATATAGTGTTTCTCAAAACACACAAGCACATGCTCACACATGCAGTGGCAGGAGTGGGGGAGTGGGGGAGTGGGGACACTTTCTTAATGATCAGCCTTCTTCTTAATTTTATGTTTAGAGAGAGAATGTTCATTCCATTCCTGCACCAACTGCAAAACAAAGTTTCTTTTCTATCTCCAGTCTGTCTCTTCCTGACATCACTCATGGTTTCCAGTTTCCCTCTTGTCATTGACACTCTTCATATGCCACATGTGCCCTCAGATCATCTTATCCTTCTCACCCTGAGTCATCACCATTGAACAATTTCTTCCCTGCCACACCATGGAGAGTAGCTTGCACTTTGTCATTCTCTTAACAATCAGCCCCATCTTACCTTGTCCAAATCTCCTTCCACCCACCACAGACTCAGCAGAATTTTCTACCTCTTAAGACATAATTTCACCTTAAAACCTGATGTATGGAAAAAATAGATCATTGTAAATAATCAAAAAAGTGGAGGGACTGGGGATTTAGCTCAGTGGTACCATGCCTGCTTCGCAAGCACAAGGTCCTTCGTTCGATCCCTGCCACCAAAAAAAAAGTGGAATTACTTCAGCTGAGACTGGATTAAGAAAGGTTTCCAGGACTACTTGAGCTGTCTCTTTCCCATTATTGCATCCCTAGGTAGAAGCTGTGTCAGCTGATTACATGTTGGAGACCTACTCTTTCTGATGACAGTAGTTTTCAATATACAGGGATGTGGGACTAAATAGAACCTCACATAAATATTTCATATTTTTCAAGATAGCAAAAATGGAGAAGAATAAAGGTCTGGACACAAGTGCCAAATTATCTTGCAATGAAGCAATGCAAAATTTAGTATTTTTCTCATCTATTATTTCTGATGTATATTTTACGCATCAGAATATCTATATACTCTACCTATCTATCTACCTATTTTTCTCTATATATTTTATTCAAATTGTACTTTTTATAAAACCAGTGCTGAAATCCAGAAGAAAAAAATGATAATAGACAAATATTTCTCCTGCTAATAAATGTGTAATTCTCAGTTTCCTTATCTAGATCCAAAGTAGTAATTGCTCATCTCAGGAATTAAGCAAAACAGAAAGACCCTTATTTCTTATTTTCTTCTTTTACAAGTTCCATAGCCTTGTTATTCAAGGGCATATCTCTACCTCTGCAGGCTGCTGGGTTCCTCTTGGGCAAGTGTCCTCTGGGAAACTTCAGGCAGCTTACATGCAGCAATAAAACATTCCTGCATTTGTGCTTTGGGTGTGTGTTGCAGGGGATTCATCAGGTTTTGTTTTGTGTTCGTTGGGGTCTAGCTAGGGGTTCTATAACTCTTTCTGATAGTGTATACCTATGTGTGGACAAAATCTAGGAAGATGGAAAATGGAAATATTTCTTCCTGTACATCACTGTATTGTTTTGTGCACCTTTTGGAATCACTCAGCTCCCCTCTTCTTCATTAAAACATGGATGCCTCATCTTCTTAAGCAAGAGGACAGGGGGTCACTCATTGGATATAGTTTACATTTTTGGGGAACAAACAGCATGAAACAGACACTGGCACCCATGGAAGGTACCGAGTTCCTCTGAGATTCCTGAGATTCTGCTACTCTGATATTGGTCTCACAGCTCTGTGATCCCATTAACAATCGCACAAGCATTTTTGATGAACAGGAGAGAAAATCTATGGAATGGGTGATTATTTTGACATGTCTGAAAGTTCTACATATTGATAGAATTTAGCTATCACCATTGGAAAGACAACTGAGAATTCTCTAGTGTCCATTTCTTTTTCTATTTTACTCTATTTTCCCAGATAATGTTCCAGCTGATACTTATACTGTAAAATAAAGAGATGAAAAAGCTGATAGTAATGCAGCCATCAATGCTGTGAGCTCAGGGCACGTGCCTAGCTTTCGGATTGGGACCATGCTGGGTTATCACTAGGGCTACCACTCCCAAGGCGCCCTCCTTTGCTCTTGCCTTCCAGAAAGCGTTAACAAGCAAAAATGAATACACAGAATGGGCCTGTGTGAAGTGACCATGCCTGTGAGAGCAGAGAAATGCAGAGAGATGGGATTTGGGAGGGAGGTCTCAGAATATAGATGAGGCAAGAACCAGGGAGGATAATTAAGCGCAAACCTTGGGCCTTCACCAGAATGCATGGCAACCTGCTGTTTTCTCAGACTGGGAATCTTCGGTTAACAATTCTCAATCCTTCAAGTGGTGCCTACCTTCTGCCTCCCTCTGGGGGCTTTCAGCAGGTTATGGAGAATAAGTTAAACTTTATGAATCTATAAAATATGTTAATAAGTTGCCTGCTAAGTAGATGGATTGTCCCTAGCTGGGAAGCTAGAGCAGAAGCAGGTGTCATGAGAATGAGAGATATTTGATGCTTCCTCCATTCGAACAGGCCAGCAGGAAGCTACTTGCCTGAGAGCATCAGAGAGGGTTTTTTCCTGCACAGATGGGCTCATTTTAATCATATAAACTCTCAGCACCTTGACGGAGTCTCTCCCATCTCTCTCAGTGGATCTCTCTTTCTCTCACAGCTCTTCAGTTGCTCTCAAGCTTGTTAAGGGCAAAGCTGATATCTAGCTCTTTGTTGATATCAAAGGTAAGAGATGGTTCCCTCTGCCTCAGACCCCACTAATCAATGCTGAGAGCAGTTTTCAAGCTCCTGGGGAACAACTTAGAGACCGGGAATGCCACAACAGCCATCTTCATTTCTTAAAAATGCCTCATTCAGTTCACTTTGCATCATTAAAAAAAATCACAGCCCAAATGTAAGTAGAACAAACAAAAGCATGAAAATGAGGAGGGTGCTCATTTCTGGTAAATTCCAAAGGAGGCTGGGGTAACCCATTGATCTTCTCCATCTTTTATAGTCTAATTATTGTAAAAAGTCCCCTGCAGATCTGACTTCAGGCATGGTGTCTTCCTTAATTCTAATCACATAACCCCTATTTTAAGCATTTCTTTTTCAGAGCTTGGCAATGCTCTTATTGTTACACTTCTCACTCTTTTTTTTACAAGTACTAGTTTATTTGTCTCGTTCTTCCTAGGCTAACTATTATTGGTATAATTAGTATTACATGCTCATGTCACAGTGTTTGTTGACTGACTAGGTCCCCTGGGCTAATCTATTCATCAGTTGTCTGGAACTAGAAATGCAGTTTCCTGTAAGTTCAAAGTCCCGAATAGTAACTACTTTACTGGAATCATCAATAACTCCCTCCAAGTACGTATTTGTCATTGAAGAGGCACTGTGTATATTATCCATGAATAACCAAAAGCAACTAACTCTATCTCAATACTAACAGTGTACAGTGGCCCTTCGTGTTCTGCATCCACAGATTCAATCATCTGTGGTTTGAAAATAACAAAAAATGTGTCTGTACTGAGTGTGAACAGATTTTTCCCAACATTACTCCCTGAACAATACACTATAACAACTATTTTCAAGGCACTTACACTGTATTAAGTATTTTAGTAACCTAGAGATGATTTAAAGTGTATAGGATGTGTGTATAGTTAAATGCAAATATTACCCTGTATAGAAGAGACTTGAGCACTTGTAGATTTTCGTATCCATAGAGATCCTGGAATCATCCCCCACAGATATGAGGGATGACTCTGTGTACTTGGCAGTTTGCAAAACTGTAGCATTTTCACAAAGTATATGTGAAACTGCATAATTATCCCTATAAAATAAATCTTTGACCCAGAGTTTCTAACAGAACTTATAGTACTAAAAAAAAACCTTTTTGATTCTTTGTGTGTCCATTCTTTTCAGTGCATATCTCATAGTATGTGTTCTTTTTTAACCTTTTAATTAAAAATGACTGAAAGCTTCGTTTTAATTATTGGTTTATATCCCCCAAACTCCCAAACCATCACTTTCTTTAAGAATAGAACTTTGTCGTTCCCTCATTTTGTCCCCAAGAGCCCATAGTGACTGCTGAATAAATGGCTGTGGATCCATGTTGCAGAATATTGGTTTCTGAGCGGCTGGGCACTTTTTCTGGCCCATCCTTGCCTGTGAGGTGAGAGCACAAGTTCTCTGAAAGCCTACCACACCTGCCATGCAAATATTGACCAAATTCAATACATACGTTTGGATTCATTTTTCCTTGATGAAGATAAAGCATTAGCAGGTACACATGCCAGCTGAGATTAGGCTTCTTGGAATCCCTACCCTGAAAGGGCTGTAATTCTGACAAAAGATGGAAAGATTTGGGAAAAAAGGGGTTAAAAGGACAGATAAAAGTGAGTGTGCAAATTCCCTATGATGAGGTTATCATTATGAATATTTAAAATGTACCAATAAATGTTTTGCTTCAAAAAACTGAGTGTGTGGGAGAGTGAATTAAACAGAGTAAGAGCAAAAATGAGGAGAATGAATGACAGAGAGTGTGAGGTAAGAATGTGTGTGGTGTGCGGTGAATGTGGCTGCAGAGCGGAGTGTGAAGGAACTATCAGTGAAGAAGTGTGACTGAGTGCGAATACACATTAGTGTATGAGTGGGAGAGAGGCCGTGTGAGAGACGAAGTGTCAGTGTGCGCCAGGGGTGTGAGTGTGGAAACGTGACTGCAGTGTAAGTGAGGGGAGTATGCGAGAGGACTGAGAGTGTGTGTGAGAGAGCAAGTGTGAATCAGGGTGAGTGTGTGACTGAGTGCAAGAACGAGAGGACAGCGGATTGTGTGAGTGCACACACTCGAGTGTGGTTATGTTTGTGAGAAGATGGGAGTGCTGGTCTGGTGGCAGTGGTTACAGGGGACCAGAGGGCAGGAGAACAGCAGGAAGTTTGCAGACCTGAGGATGCAACACCTGATGGGAAATGCATGGACACTTCATGCTTGGCTCATTGAGGTTCAGTGGCCTTTTCCAGTTGGCAGGTACTGGACAAATGGCTTACCTCCATTGCTCAGCTGGCAGTGTTGTAGGGGTGGACAAAGGGGACCCTCAGAGCCAACAGTGGGGACGCTGCAGGTATGACTGGAGCAGTGGACATTGGATTCGTATCTTCCATTCATAGACCAAAGGAGCAATCTGAACTCTGGGGAGTACACACAGCGACACTGCCTTTGTAGGAGAGCTACAGACTAGGGGCTGTGACATAAGTGAGGTGCCCACCATGGAAGGGCTGTGGATGGACAAGCCATGCCTCCATAACAAGGTTTGCATGGGAGTCCCCACTCCTGTGACAACATATGTGGCAGGCTTATCCTTCTCAGAATTCACCCATGGAGAAAATGAGGTCTGTTCTGCATCTCTCTCTCTCTCTTTTCCTTTCTCTCATTCTCTCTCCCTCTCTCCCCTCTTCCACCCCTCTTTCCTCTCCCCGCTACTGTTGAGAAAGGGAGGAACTTTGACTGGTCTCCTCCCTCCTGGCCACTTCTCTGAGCTGTGAGGGTTGTGTCTGTCACTCCCCAGCCCTGGAGCAGGGGCAGAGGGTAGTCAAAGACTGCTCTGCAGACAAGAACAATTCAATGCTATGATCAAAGCCAAGCAGAAAATGCCACAACCTGAGAACATCTTTTTTTTTCTTTACCCTCTTTTTGTCTATTTCTCCTACCACAGATTCTTGGAAGCATACATTTTTATAACAAACCTGTAAAAACCAATGTTATCTGTTTCCCAGAACACCTTTCAGGATTTTGGCTACAATTGCCTGGAAAGCTGATACAGCTCTCTCCACTTCTGGAAGCTTTCAAAGCGCTGCATTTGACCAGTTGTCAAATAGGGGGAAGCACAGGGGCGGGAGGAGAACCAGCTCAGGGTGTCCACAAACACAGTTTTAATGGTGAAATCCGCGAGTGTGGAGAGCCGTGGGGTGCACAGAGAATGGAAGTAGAGCACCAAGGCTGCTCTTGTGGAGGCCACGTGGCTCTGACTCGAGAACTCACACTATCAGCTTTGGAAAATCTGCCCTATTTCCATTCACAGCAGATGAATTTCTACTGTGCACAGTTATGCAAAGGAACTAGATCTGCTGGATGTTAACCTTGTTTTTAAGCCTCAATAATTAAAACAGTTTGCTATCTCTGCATGAATAGACTCAATACATACGGCAAACGATGAAGAGGGCAGGTATAATCAGAAGGGGGAAAATAAATCTTTCCCCAAATTGTGTTGGAATGACTAAAAGTCATCTAGGAAACATATACATGTGCATACAGAACCACTTTACAGCATCATAAATTATAAATGGATAAAAAAATTTTAAATACTAAAATGAAGCCATCAAAATTTAGGAGAAAATTCAGAACCCATACAAGATTGGTAAATATGACAATTAAAAAAAGAAATCTTCTTACCTAGCAAAGACAAAACAAAATTCCTGCAAGCCAAAAGGACAAATGAAAGAAAACTGTGAAAAATACTTGCAATTTCTATCACAAAGTGCTAATCTCCCTAGTATAAATCAATAAGAAAAAAAGACCAAACATGACACAAAATGAGAAAAATGTATAAACAAAATGTTAACAGAAAGAAAACAAATTCCACTCACTCATGTAGAAAGATGCCCACCTCAATCATGAATAGAGAAATAAAATAACATTTCACTGCAACGTTTTTCATCTAACCAACTGTCAAAACCCTAACAGTGTTAGGACATACTTCATGAGGTAAGTAAACATTCCCACACACTATTGGTGGCAGGAGATACTGTAGTACATTCCCACAGGGTTACCCAAATTGTAAACAGGGAATTTCGATTTATACAAAAATATCACTTCTGAACTTATCTTGCAGGTATAATTATACATGTGCAAAATGTTATGTACAAACTTGTTCATTGCTTATTGGTTGCAATAGCCAAAGATTGGAATTAGAACAAATCTTTTTATAGAGGATTGTGTTTAACAAATTACAGTGCATCCATACAAGTGGAATCTTATGCACACATAAAGAAATGAAGTGTTCTGTGCTGATATGAAAAGATTTCTTTCTTTGAATATACAGGTTAAAATCCTGAAGACATATTGTTTAAATAATAAATCAAACTATATAGCACTGGAAGGTAAAAATAGAAATATATACTTTTTTATCGTACAAATAAAGAAAAAATCCTAACAAAGCTATCCTAGTGGAAATGAAGGATGAAAGAAGTAGAAATGTTTTACTGAATATCTCTTTGCACTGTTTTGATTTATACACTCTGTGAATGGATTACCTATTCAGAAATATATATATATATATATATATATATATATATATGTCAGTCACATTGAAATATGTCTCATTTTAATAGTTTCACTAAATAGTCTTCTTTTAGGAAATCAAAACAAAACATATCCTCTTTTTTTTTCCTGCTCCCGCTAGGGCTTTTAAGCCTAATATATTTCTTCCTATGACTTAGGGGAAGAAGATAAATAACCATACTGATGAGTGGATTGAGGATTTGGGGCTTTCTATCAACAATGTGGAGATCACCATTTCCCTTTAACCCTGCGTATCTGTCTCCGAGATGCCAGCTTTGCTTAATGCACTGGGTGCTTTCCTCTGTAGATCACTGTTCTCAACCTCCTAGCAAACCCCAAGTAGGTCAACAGCTGTCATGTTTCAGCCTGCGAGTGACTGAAAGTGAATGGCACTGTTTCTCGTGGAGATGAATACTATTGGGTGCTAGGTATTTTAGCCATGACCTCATCTATAAACTGCTTTTAAAAGCTCCAGCTTCCTTGGTTAAAAACAGTGGCTTAAGATTTGTTTCTTTTAATAGTGCTTCCCTGCAAAATATAAAAATTCTTAAATACCGTATGTAGATAAGACAAAATCAAGTCTATCTGTGTCTTGCTTTAGGCATAAGAGGGGAAGTCCTCTGACCTGGTGCGTCAGTTTCTAGCCCAGAGAAGAGAAGTGGGTCAGGTTCTAATATCAGGTGCAGCAGATATGGGACAGGTGAGATGGAAAGTCAGGAAAAGAGAGGCTCCTGCTTGCTTGTCTTTCCTCTGAAGGCCTTTGCACGTGCTACTGTCTCTCCTAGACATTGCTTCCCTGGACTTTGAATATCTGCCATCTCCTTGCCATTTACTAAGTTCAGCTTTTACCTCTGAAACATATTTCTATTGTTTCTCCACATCCTCTTGTTGTATCTTCTTCATGGCACTAGTCACTGTCTGAAGTGGTCTTGTTAGTCATTTGTTTACATATTGATCTTTTACTTTGTCTCTTCTCTCTACTACTGCAAACTCCAGAAGAGCAGTGACCTTGTTTGTTTTACCCTCTTTCACACCCTCCATATCTGAAATAGCATAGGACCCATAGTGAGATCTCAATGGAAAATTAGGGCTATGTCTGATTATGAGTTTTTAAAATTAATTATATTGGTACATTTAAGGTATACAATATAATCACATTCATCATAGGAAATTTGCACCTTTACATAATCCATCTTGGTTCTTATTTTTTCCCCATCCCCCTGCCCTCCCTTCAACCCCTCCATCCCTCCTTATTTACAAAGACTTTGTTTCCATTTTTTCATTTTCTCATATTAATTCCATTCCCTTCTTTCCTTTCCCCTACCCCTCCCACTTCCTTCCCCTTTGCCCCTTTTCTTCCTATTTCACATTATCTATTATACCTTTTAGTCCTTATTTACACTTTCAGTTTCTCACACTAGAGAAACTATTCGGCAGTTTTACTAGGGAAATTCATAGCAGTGTCTGATTGTGTTTTTACACAAACCCTAGGAAAAGAAAAGCATTTTAACAAATATTCATTCAGTGAATGAACGCATTTAATCTCTCCTTTAGACACTGCAGTGCCATTGGAAATATTCAAACTGGCAAAGAAAAGACTCTGACTTGCCCTTACTTGTTCAATAATTATGTTTCCTAACAAACTTAAGAAAATTATTGAGATTCCTGGAATTTTGAGTAAAAATTTAGCTTTCTTTAATAATGTTAGTATTTGTTTAAAGCCTCAATGTACATTAAAAAGCTTATTTAACTTAAAAGTGTCATTTAATTATCAGATCCCTTATTCATTGGACATGAAATTTCTTCAGGATCAATACAACTTATTCTAAACTAAACTATTTTTCCTCCAATAACTGACTTAAAAATCAACTGCACAAAATTCTTTGTCATCAACAATGAAATATTTTAGGTACTTTATTCCAAATTCAAGTGTCATTTTTATAAGTGTGAAAATAAATGTTTAAATTGTGTAAACAACTAGAGTTAATTGGTACACTGATATTGTGTCCTAACTACAATATAATTCATTTACAATATTAATAGGAAACAGTAGACATGATTAGTGACAGTTAAAAATGCTAATGTTTGTGCTTTTTAAAGGCTTAAATTTCTTTTTTAAAGGAACATTTTCCTCCTTGCACATAGTAATACCTCAGTTCATGAACAGTTCTGTTCACAAACAATTTAGTCCTCAAACAAAAGCATTTGACAAAAGTTTGCTTCCATTCACAAACTCCACATCAGGTAACAAACATAACTGTAGCCGTCTTCCCCCAAATGGTAAAACAAATTAAGTTCATCAATCCAGGTGTTACTATACATCTTTTCCTGAGGAGATGAAATTACTAGGAACCAGCTTTGGTGGAACCAGCTTTTGGAAGGAAATGAACATCTATTGCATGTACAGAAATGTACTAGACATCCAACGAACATTCTTCCATACTGGGGAGCAACCACACATTATATCCTGAGTTTTCTTCCAACAACTCAGCTTTTTTTGTTTTTGCGGTACAAAGGTTGAACTCAGGACCTTGCTTGCAAGGCAGGTGTGGTGCCACTGAGCTAAATCCCTGGCTCAACAACTCAGCTTTGAGGAGCTCCCCTGAGGGACTACTCTGTGTGATGTAATGTATATCATTTAACAGTCCCTTGCGCAGTTAAATCCCTTTGATCTGGGGCCAAGATAAATCTTATTTTTATTAAATCTGTCACAGTATAATGAGTTCATTATACTATAAAACCCTTAAAACCATAGAATCTTGTCTTTGGGGGAATTTTTAATTAAGATAATTTTATCTAGAAAGATTGCTACGTTGATCTTCACAAAATCATGTGAACTGGGGCCGGGTGTTTAGCTCAGTGGTACCACTGCCTGCCCCACAACCTCAAGGTCCCAAGTTCAATCCCCAGAACCAAAAAAAAAAATCATGTGAACTGGTCAGGAATATCTTCTCTTCTCTTCCATTTCTATTATTATACATGAAATATTTTTTCATAGAATCTTACTACAATGAACATGTATCTAAAAAATCACACACTATAGAAGGAATTGAAATACAACTGGTTGTTAGTCTCTTTGTAGTGAATTAGTGAAGAAAGAAAGATTTCTTGGAGCACAGACGTGGAAAAATAATGGGTCCTACACTTATCTCTATTACCATTTCTTTCTCTAAATTCATGGATCTGTTGTGACAGATATTGGAAGAGAGTTTGATATTTATATGAACAAGGTATTGACTGGTTGAGATATCTAAGCTGGCAGAAGTAATCGAAATTGAATGAAATTTCTACCTCCACCTCAGACATAGCAGAACCTGGAGTGAGTTACAATCTGGAACTTAAATAGGATGGAGTCAGAAGCGTCAATTCTTTAGGGTATGTCCCTGATAGAGTGAACTCTGCTACATTGCACAAAGAAGTATAAATTATTTAGGTGGACCATGTTTACATGGCAAATTGCTAATATTGTCAGGCACCTTAAAATATTTGTAGACTTTGGCCCAAGACTTTCAAGATACACAAAAGGATTGTTTGTAGCAGCAGTTCTTAAATTGAGGTGCCTGAGATGCTTTTAGGGGCATCAATAAGATCAACTATTTTAATAGTAGTAAGATATTGCTTTCCTCTTTCTTTCTTTTTTTGTTTTGTTTTTTTTTTTAGTTCTTTTATTGGTACATTTTAGGTATACAATTCATTTACATTTATCGCTGGATGTTTGTACCTGTACATGATGAATCTTGGTTCTTATTTTTTTCCCCATTACCTCTGTGCCCTTCACTCCCTCCACCCTTCCCTTTTTACATAGATTTCATTTCTTTTTTTTTTTCTTTTCTCATAGTTTTTCCTTTCCCTCTTTTCCTTTCCCCTTCCCCTCCCTTCACTCCTTCATCTTTGGACTTTTTTCCTATTTCAAATTATCAATTATTCATTTTAATCATTTTAACTCTTGTTTACCCTATCAGTTTCTTACACTAGAGAAACTATTCAGTATTTACACATGTGTGTCCTATTTATTTCACTTAAGAGTATGGCTTCGATATGCATCCATTTAGCTATAAATGACTCTAGTTTTCCTTCTTTATGGCTGTGTAGTACTCCATTTTATTAAAAAACCACATTTTCTTTATCCAGTTTCCAGTTGATGGGCACTCAAAAGTTAAAGACCAGCTATATCTGGAAGACACCTCTGAGAAGCAATCATTCCATAAGGGTTCTAATTACAAGCAACAAAGGTACCTACCATAAGCAATTTCAAACTATCTACCCAGGAGTTAAACCAAGGACAGTACGAAAAACAAAAATGAGAAGACATTTAAGCAGGGCACAAACTCAGACTTCCACCCCAACAAGGGTAAATCCTGGGGGAAATGAGATGGAAATGTCCCATAACCAACCACCCAGATACCCTGAACTGATAGCACAGGAAGTAACAAAACAGATGAATGAGGCTCTAGAAAAATTCAAAGCAGAAATAATCTCCCAGATATCTACAGAGATGGTAAGCAGAGTGAAAGACATGATTAGAGGAATTAGAACAGAAACAGATAAAAAAATAGATGAGCTCAGAAACATGCTAGAAGCCACGAATACCCAGCATAAGAAAGAAATGGAAACTATGATCTCCCAACATAAGAAAGAAATAGAATCCATGAAACAGATTCAAACAGATATTCAGGAGATCAAAAACGCCATTGAAAGTATCCACAGCAGGTTAAGGGAATCTGAAGACAGAATATCAGATATAGAAGACAGAATCACGGTTAGAGACCATGAAAATAGAGATTTCTTAAAAATAGTAAGGGACCACAAGAAATAAATCCAACAACTGCTAGACGATGCAAAGAAGAACAACATAAGATTGACAGGAGTCCATGAAAAAATAGGAGAAAGCACAATTGACATAAAAAACCTGTTCACAGAAGTAATAGTGGAAAACTTCCCAGACAGAGGTAGAGAATTGGACATACAGATAAGTGAGCCATATAGAACTCCAACTAGCCATGATCAAAAAAAATCTACATCTAGACATATAATAGTCAAGATCCCAAAAACCCAACAGAAAAGCAAAATCGTACAAGCAGTTAGAGAAAAGAAACAAATCACCTACAAAGCAAAGCCCATCAGAATCACAGCAGACTTCTCAACAGAAACCCTCAAATCAAGGAGAGCCTGGAGTGAAGTATTTCAAGCCCTAAAAGAAAATAACTTCCAACCTAGACTGTTGTATCCTGAAAAATTATCTTTCAAAATAGATGGGAAAATTAGATACTTCCCTCTTTCACTGTGTTGCCATTTGCACTGATGGTGCAACAGGAATCAAGACAGTTGTTACCAAACTACGCTACTGTCTCCACTCAGTCATACCCAGGAATAAAGTATATGTCACTTCCATTTAAAAGTGTCCTTGAGGAAACAGGAAAAACTAGAGACTGTTGAAACTTGACCCTGGAATGCATAGGTTTTCAATACACTGTGGGAGTAATGTAGAATATGTCACACACACTGCAGCATAATGTCATTCTGAGGCAGGACGATTTGTGTGAGTTTATTGGTTGGGAGCAAACTAGCTACTGTTTACATGGAACAGTACTGTTATGGGAAAGAAAAACTGAAAGACACATGATGGATATTTAGCTGTGGTCCTTTGGCAAATATTTTCTTTAAATTGAGGCAAGTGACCCTGTCATTTGAAGAAAAGCAATAGTCTTTTTAATTGGCTAATTGATATATGACCCTATGAATTAGAGAAGCCAGGGCTAGAAGCAGGGTTAGCACATTAACACAGACATATTTTAAAATAGATTAATATGTATATTCACCGCCACAGAAAATTCTTTGTAGCATTCAAACATACCCAGGAGTGCACTAGGGATGACTCTAGTAGATTTCATGTGCCCAAACCTGTGCTGAGCAGAGCTCCAATTTGTCCCTTGCTTGGTGGTAGCTGGCTGGCTCAGGTGTGCTTGTCCATCCCACTCTCATTTCCAGGGCTGACCAATGAGCTGGCCATTGACTCTCCTCCCCTTATAAGGCACAGAGCCTATTGCAGGGGCCTTTGGTAGAAGGCTGAGCCTGAGGCTCTGTGGCCAGGTCTCTGAGGTGCTGATTCCCAGTGCTCAAGCCTCATCCCCTGAGGTCTAGAAAGCACGTGGGCACCTTTTACCCTAGACTAGCCTAGAGGACAACCCCAGCCACAGATTTAGCAGCCATTTCTGTCTTTAATGAATTCATAGAAACTTGGTCTTTTCTCCAAAGTCAAGTTTCCAAAGTTGCAGTTGGAACGTAGTGACTTGAGGGGTGCCGTGCTCTCTGTTATTTGGTAGTTGCTGTTTTGAAAAATTCTAATCTCTACACGCTTTCTGCTGTGTTAGTTCTTATCAGGTGAGCTCATTGTGCGTAAATGATCTTTCACTGTTCTATAAAGTCAAGGATTTTTCTTTTAATCAACAAACTCCATAGCCATTGAAGTGAAGATATGATCAGGAGTGTGTGTGTAAAACATGTTTATTCTTTGAACAAAATTTTACTAAGCTTCCACAAATGAATCACTGTGATAGATAAAAATAAAAATATGAGGCATTTTTTCTCAAGGAACATACACTCCAGCAGACTATGGGAAAAATAAATAGCCTCTTAGAATAGTCTGGTGTGGTGCTGAGTTAGAAGTGAGACCACAGCTACAGAGGGTTTTGGCGGAAGGCTGGTGCTGACCAACAGGCTCAGGGGTCGAGTTCCAGAGAGGAGCCTGGCCTCTGATGCCTCCTAGATATGCTCCTAGATCATCCATCCATGTTTATACCCCACAATCTCCACCAAAATCCCTCACACCAGGCATGGGTCTCTCTTAACTCTCACACACTCTGCTCCTGCTCCAAGGGTCTTGCTTAGATGCTGTCTGGGTTTTTCTCAATTTCTTTCTGTAGATATTTCCCTGATTGTTTAATGCTTGATGCCCTTGCTGAAGCCTTCTTGACCATACCATCCTAATTGTGCCTTTCTAGAGGCAGAATTTCTCAGTTCCCCAAGAAACCCCACATGCCTGTCCCTCCTCCATGTCCCCATAGAATCCCACGCTAATATCTTCTTTAGTACGTATATATTCATTATATGACATTTCCACTTGGGAGATTTCATAGTTACAATGTGCAAACTGAACTCCTTTTTCTTGATCCCCATCTAAGTCAACTGTGCCTGAAGGCTTTGCCCTTCTTTCCATCCTCTCCCATCCCAAGTACTAAGTTCCACTAAAACCCTGAATTCATCTTTGACCCTTCCCTTTTCCCAATATCACACATCCCATTCTGGTAGCTCTAAATATATCTAAAACTTAAAACCTTACCACCAATTCCATTTTATTCACCCTGGTCTTGGCCACTAAAATGATCTCAAACCTACATTATGCTTATAATCTCCTAACTGGTTTCCCTACATCTGCTCCTGGATCTCAAATCTGTTCTTCACAAGCAATCAGAGTACAAATCTTTCTTAACTTATGATGGTTGTTGTATCCTGATAAATCCAACATAAGATAAAAATATTGTAAATCAAAAATGTACTACATACACCTAACTCACCAAAAATCACAGCTTAGCAACGCCATGGACTATACAGCATCAGTGTCTCATGATCTCTGAGCTGACTGGGAGCTGGGGCTCATTGCTTCTGCCAAGCATGGAGACAGAGGATTGGACCCCTTATCACAAGCTCAGGAAAAGACCACAATTCAAAATCTGAAATACACTGTCTATGGTATGGGTATTGCTTTTGCACCATTGAAAAGTTGACAAATCATTGTATGTCAGCAGTTGTCTGTACCATGATCAAAATATAAGTTACAGTGTGTCATCTTTTTAAAAGTTTTATTGGTACATGTTTGCAATTCATGCAGTTTACAATCATCTTAGGGGTGGTTACATGTACATATTATAGTTTGTTTCTTTTTTTCCCTTCCCTGCCCCCCCCAGTTGCCCTATCCCCTTTTTCATACTTGTTGATATTACTTGTCTTAGCTCATGTTATGGCACATAATGTTTACATTAGTTGGAGTTATTAATTTCATATACATGGCATATTTTTATTCTTCTTTTTTCCCCTTTCCCTCCTCCTCATCCCTCATCAGTCCCTTGGATTCCTTTCCTGTTGCAAGAGATCCATCTCCTTGTCCCTTTCTATCAATCTTATATCACTTTTTTCTTTGCATTATGCCTCACTCAGATGAGAGATACCATAAGATATTTAAGCTAGTGTGACTGGTTTATTTCACTCAATATTATATTTTCCAAGTGCATCCATTTTCCTACAAATGTCTCAAATTTGTCATTCTTTATAGCCAAGTAGTAGTCCATTGTATACAGATACCACATTTTGTTTATCCAATCATCTGTTGATGGGTAATAGGCTGCTTCCAGGACTTAGCTATTACAAATTGTGCTGCTATAAACATTGGTATGTAAGTGTCGCTGTAATAGGATGGCTTAAGGTCTTTGGGGAAAATACCTAACAGGGGCATACCTGGGTGGTATGAAATTTCTAATTTCAATTCTTTGAGGAATCTCCATATTGATTTCCATAATGGTTGTAGTAGTTTACATTCCCACCAACAATGAAGGAGTGTTCCTCTTTGACTACATCAATGAAAGCATTTGTTATTTTTTAAAATTTCCTAATGATTGCCATTCTTTCTAGAGTAAGATGGAATATTATGGCTGTTTTAATTTTCATTTCTCTAATGGTCAAAGATGTTGAACATTTTTTAATATACCCAATGACTATTTGTATTTCTTCCTCTGTGTAATGTTTGTTCATTTCTCTTGTCCATTACTTGACTAGTCCTTTCATTTTAGAAGGTCTGATTTTTTTTTTTTTTTAGTTTGTTGTATATTCTAGACATTAGGCCTCTGTCTGAGGAGTAGCTGGCAAAATTGTTTTTCCCCTTCTGTGGGTTGTCTCTTCAGTCCTATTGAAGTAAGTTCAGTTCTACTGACTGTTTTGCTGTACGGAAGCTGTTTAGTCTGATATGATTCAGTTTGTTGATTCTTGCTGTTATTTCTTGTGCCATTGAGGTTCTGTTTAGAAAATCCTTTCCCACACCTATGTCTTCAAGTGTTTTACCTATTGTATCTTCTGGAGGGTTTAATGTTTCTGTTTTAATGTTTAGATCTTTGATCCATTTTGATTTAATTTAGTATACGGTGAGAGATAAGGATCCAGCTTCATTCTTCTGCAAACAGATAACCAGTTTTCCCAACACTACTTGTTGAATAGGCTTCCTTCCTCCAACACGTGCTTTTGGTCCCTTTGCCAAAGATCAGATAGTTGCAAATGTGTCTGGTGAGGTTTCTGGAACTTCAATTCTGTTCCACTGATCCATGTGTCTTTCTGTCCTAGTACCATGCTGATTTTATCACTATTGCTTTGCAATACAGCTTGAAGTCAAGTATGGCTTTGCTGCCATCTTTGCCCTTATTTCCCATACTTTTGCTGTGCTGGGTCTCTCCTGATTTCATATGAATTTTAGGATTGTTTTCTCTGGATCTGTACTGTAAGATTGCATCACCCTTTTCCTCCAAACCATCCAATTCTTCCCCGTTTCATTGCCTAATGTCCTCCCAAGGATGGCAGGGCATCCCACTCTCCCTACCCTCTCTGACCACTCCTCCCCATCACTAGGCTTTAAAATTGAGCATCTTTGCTGTCTGGGACCCCTCTAGGCAGCAGGACCTCAGGGCATTGCCTTGGCTCTTGCTCTGCTTGGAAGCATCTTCCTCAACAACTACAGAGCCAATAAACTCATGTCCTTCAATTCTAAGCTCTAATTTTACCTTCTCAATGAGTCAACCACAATGACCCTATTTTGTTTTTTATTTAAATTAAATTTATTTTAATTAGATACATAAAAACAAAATTGTGTGTAGTATGTATTACCAAGAGATGTTTTGATGTGTGTGTGTATGTAGAATGCCTAAATCATGCTAAACATATCTATCACCTCAAACATTTATCTTTTTGGTTTGTGGTAAAAACATTCAAAACACTTTCTTTACCCTACTTTAAATTGCATCTTACATCGAAACCCTGTTTTTTTCTTTTCCATAATACTTATCAGTTTTAGAATTTATTTATCTATGTATATATGATACTGCATATATATATATATATATATCTTCGCCATTATAATGCATACTTTCTCTGTACAGAAATTTTATGCTTTGAAAAATGTATTGCTATAACTGAGCATTCCTGGAATAGTATCTGTGATGGTTTTCAGTACATATTTGCAGACTGGGCTGGGGATTTAGCTCAGTGGTTTCGCCGCCTGCTGCGCAAGCGCAAGGACCCGAGTTTGATCCCCGGTACCAAAAAAATAAATAAATAAAAATAAATAAATAAATAAATATTTGCAGAATGAATAATAAGTAAGTAATATGTCAATTTACATCGCTGTCAGTGGAACACAAATTCTTGGAGCACACAGATTCTGCATCACTCCACATTACACACTCATCATGTCCCCCTGTACCTGGCATATTGCTAGCACACAATCAGTAACAATTAATGAGCCTCTGCTTCCAGTGAACTCTTGGAAACAGTATGAATGAAAACATCACCCTTGTCTGAATTGCCGTTTAGTTATTAGCTGTTTAATTTCATTGAATCTTGCAAGTGTTAACTTTAGTACTTGGTGAAACTTGGTTTTACTGTGATCATGGGCCACAACTCTTACATATTCTGTGTGTGAACATGGTTTATTATGTAACACAGGTCCTACATAGTTTTTGAGTTTGAACAGAGTGTATAATTAGTGCTGGAGATTGTGGTTGACAAGTAGGAAGATGGGAGGTGAGGGTCCCTAGGAAGGGATGACATAGGGAACATAACTTCTAGCAATTGAAACAACTTTTGTGGAAACTGTTGCCTCCAATGTCCTTTTACCCTTTCTTTCTTCTTATTGATATATTTTTTTATTTGCCAACCATTTTCCTCCAATTTATGTTCCATAGACTCTAGAATAACAACTCAATTTGCCTTTAGAGTCTCTTGCTTTTTATAGCTAAGAACTTTAGAATTATGTGAGTTTTAAAATTTATTTATGAATACTCACTGAAAAAAAATGGTGTAAATCTCAATATATGCACAGTTAATGATCCATCAATTTACTGAGCAAGTTGCATGCCCTATGAATGAAGGATGCCTAAGATATAGCTCTTGCCCATAAAAAAAATTTACCCCTCTGTCAACAATGCAGAAAAGTATGTTGAATTCTAGCACAGAAATACATGCAGCATGTTATGAGAATATACAAGGGCACTTAAGCCAAATCTACTTCATTGACACACTTTTTGAAATTAGTAGTCATTGGTCTATGTCTCAAAGAACAATTAGGAAGTAAGTAGAGATAAAGAAGGAGAATCAGACAGACATGCAATAACATGTAATATGAGGAAATGCATGTAAGTTGCTACAACAGAAACTCAACATCTGGAGATGAAGCTAGAAAGGTGGATACAGAAGGAGTATCAAGATATAAGACTGGAAATTTGAGCAGGGTGCAGGTCTAAGAGTGCCCTCTTTCATAGGCAATAGGTCTTAAACATCATCTGATAAGAAAATAAAGACACATTAAAGGATTTTTTTAAAGAAAAGATGATGGTGATCAACTGAACAAATCAACTGAACAACTGGAATAGAAGAAAACTTTCTCAAGCAGATGCAGGGCATCTACGATGCACCCACAACTAATCTCATACTTACTAATGAAAAACTGAATGGTTTTCACCTAAAATCAGAAGCAAGATAAGAATGTCTGTTCTCACTATCTCTATTCAACATAGTATAAGTTTTACTAGCCAGGTAATTTAGGCAAGAAAAACTAAATAATTAAAATGTATCCAAACTGGAAAAGAAAAATTAATCTATTTTTATTTTGGGTTGACATGATCTAGTATATATAAAATCCTGAGGAATCCAATTTTAAGCACTGTTAGAAGTAATAAATGATTTCAACCAGGTTACAGAATACCAGTTGTATCCAAAAATAAACTTGCATTTCAGTATACTAGTAATGTAAAAGATAAAAATAAAATTAAGAAATTACTTTTATTGAAAATGTCCCAAACAATTAGATAATTAAATTTAACAAAAGAAGCACAAAGCTTATAAAAGAAAACTATAAAATATTATTGAAGGAAATTAACCCTTTGATGCACTAGAAAACTTAACATTGCAATAGCAGCGTTCTCCAAATTGATCTAAAGATTCACTGTAGTCTCTAGCAAAATCTCAGCTCCTATTTTTCTTTGGAAAACTTGGGAAGCTGATTCTATAATTCATAGTAAAATGCAAATAATCTCAAAACAAAAGATAAAGCTGGATAACTCACACTTCCCAATTGAAAACTTATTACAAAGTTATAATACAGACAGTGTTGTATTAGCAGAGAGCAAAGGCATACAAGTCAATGGAATAAAATTAAGGGTCTAAAAACAAACTGTTACATTTATGATCAATTGATTTCCAACAAAAGAATAAATACTATTCAACTGTCCAGGAATTTCCTTTTCCATAAATGATGCTGAGATAAGTGTGCAAAAGAATGAAGAGGAAGCCGCAGCCACACACCATAAAAAATAAATAAATAAACAAAATAAAACTCAAAATGAATCAGAGGCCCAAATGTAAAGCACTTAGGAAAAAATAACAATTAGCCTTCTTCAGTTTTAGTTAGACAGTGGTTTCAAAAGCACAAACAGCAAAAGAAGAAAAATAGGAAACTTGGACTTCATTAAAATTAAAACTATTTGTGCTTTAAAGGATTCTATCACTAAAATGAAAAGACAACCTTTGGAATTAGAAAAAAATTTTGATTTGACAAGAAAATTACATTTAGAATATATGAGTGTCTCTTAAAACTCAAAATTAAAAAACAACCCAATTAAAATTTGGGAACAAATTGAACAGCCATTTCTCCAAAAAGATATGATAATGGTCAATAAGCACATGAAAAAACCTTGAATATCATTATTCATAAAGAAAATGCAGAACAAAACCACAATTTTATACTACTTCATACCAAAAAATATAGCTATAATTTTAAAAAACAACATTACAAAACAAAGCAGACAATAACCAGGGTTGGTAAAGATGTAGAGAAATTAGACTCCTCATACATCGGTGCATGATTATTACATATTGTAGGAATACAAAATGGTGTGGCCACTTTGGAAAACAGTTTGGTAGTTTCAAAATGCTAAATGTGGAGTTACCACATGACTCAGCATTTCTATTTCCAGATATTTACCCGAGAGAAAACAGAACAGTCATTTCTTCAAACACATGTCCATGTCCATTCAAAAGTATGTACACAGATGTTGATAGCAGGATTACTCCAAATAGCTTAAAATGGAAACAGCTGATAAACAGGCAAAACTATGGTACAGACATGCAATGAAATATTATTCAGCAAAAAGCAATAAAGTCCTGACGTGCTATAACATGGCTGAGTACTGGAAACATGTTGGTGAGTGAGAAAACTGCCACAAAGGATCACGTGTTGTTCGAGGTGTCCAGGATCCCTAAATCCATTCAGGAAGAAAGTCGGTTATTGGTTGTCTACAGCACTGGCATGAGTGGAGAGAATGATGATCAAGAATGGCTGATACAGGAATGGGTATGTGGTTTCTTTCTGGGATAATAAAACTGTTCTAAAATTATATTGTGGTGATGGTTGCACATCACTGAACACTCTAAACAACAGTAATTGTGCACTTTTTTATATAGTACTGAATTATACTTCATTAAGACTATAATAAAGGGCAAACTTAAAACTATTATATATCTTGGTGACCAAATGAAAGATGAAGAAGAAATACACCAAAATGTGAAATGTAGTTCTCTCTGTGCTGAAAAATTACAGTTGATTTTTATTTCTTCTCCATAGTTTCTGAAAATTTCCAAAATACTCCAGTAAATATTTTTTAAACTTACAATAAAAGAAAATGTTGCATACTAACAAACAGATTTGATTTTTTAGAGAGACAATTATGGAACTTTGTGAATGGATCAAAACTAGCCTAGATGGAGGTAAAAAGAACAATCAGGAAATTGTCCTGTCTACTGGGAATGCCCTAATGAGGTTCCTCAACCAAAGCAGTGGTTCTAGGTATGGAGCGAAAAAGATGAAAGTTTGAAAACTATTAAGAAAAATCACTTGGACTTGGAAGCCAATTATATAAATGAAAAAAAGAATATAGAGTCAGTCAAAGTTCCTATTGAGGACAAATGGATGAATGGTAGAACATTTCACTATCTTAAAAATAAATTCTAAGTTTGAGAAAATACATATTTTAACTCAAAATCAGTTTTTATTTAAGAAGATTTTCACACACAAGTGTGGTCCCAATGCCTGACCTTGAACACATGTTCCTCAAGTTTGTAAGGATCACTAAACTAGCTTAGTAATATTGAGAGAATCACATTTTTTTCTTGGTTTGTTACTTTTACAGAAGTTGCTCTAAGGCAGTGACTGCCAAGGAGTAGTGTCCAGGCCAGTAATGTCAGCCTCAAGTGTGATTTTGATAGAAATGCAGATTCTAAGATTCCAGCCCAGCCTTGTGGAATCTGAAACTCTGTGGGTGAGCCTAGACATATTTTTTTAGTTATAAAAACTCTCCTTATAGATTCTGAAGCATATTAATGTTTAGACTCCAACGGTATATACATCACATCCCCAAGGTCTCCTTTAAATCTAAGATTGAGTGATCTAGAACCTCTTAGGGGAAGAAAAGTTCACCAAGAATTAGAACATTTAGAGAAAATCTTCCAAGAAAGGTGGTTTGATCTAATGATACGCAACCATACACATCACAAGAGATAAAAAGTTATTTATAATCAAAGAGGAAATTAGCAACTAGAGCAAAGAAGGGGACAGCACTGGGCAACACTGATGTGCTTGGATGAGTAGAGTAGAGCAGCTGTCAAGTATTAACTAGAGTTACTTATTTTCTCTATGTATCTATTTACTTGGAGTTAAGAGAATTAAATGTAGCTAACTTTCTTAAAGAAAGTGTTATACATAAGATACTCACTTTTTACAAACTTTAAAAATTCAACTATTACAGAAGTACAAGAACAAGGAAGAAATACAACTTCACACCAAAGTATTGAATGATTACCTGCCCTGATATTTCAGAATGTTCTTGTGTCTTAGCTCTATCTAGATGTCAATTCATGTGTAGCTTTGAATTTGGGTCTCCTCTTCGACAGATTATCTTTCAAAACTGACTTCCTCTTTCTAAAGTCTTAAAATCCACTTTAATGCTGCCCTATAAGTCTTCTTTTTTCTGGAATGTCTTAATGAAATCCTCATTCAGTTAATGGAAAAGGTTAGTCATAATTTCTCCCAAATCCTAATGAGTGCACAGATTAGGGCATTAGGGATTAGTCCTCTCAGCTAATGACATTTCAGCTGAGCTCAAATTAGTTTAATCTTTTTGGCTCTTTCACATTCTTAGAACTCACCATTAAACATCTTTAAAATACTAAAATCCAGTCTATTATTGAAGCAAGATAAATCATCTTTATGACTACATATTATAGAATTCCTCAGCAATAAAAAGTACTTTGCAAACTCTTTAGTCCAGCTTTTGAGCCTACAATAACTGCCCTGTGCCTGGCTGGCCAATCCTATTTTTCCTTCTTTTCCAAGTGGCCCCAAAGAGATACTAAGCTAATTTTCAACCTGTTCTAGGCTTATGACCAGCTGGACCTCCTGCCTATGGCTGCTAGGAATTGCAGCACATGGTGAGACAAATAAATAGTTGTTGACTTGAAGTGAGTCTCATCTCTCCATCCTTTGCTAATTCACATTACTCCTACTTATAAAAAATTAATTCGTATTTCTTACAGAAAGTGTTCAATGCATAACCCTAGACCTGACATCACTGTCTTAATAGTCCCTTGCGTTGATTTATTTACCTTCTAACATACATTTCAGGATATATTATCCAATAACTGGTATTAGGACAAATTGAATGCATAGAGAAACAAATTAAATTTCTTCCTCACATCTCTTCAAATATAAGCTCCAGATAGATTAAAATGTTAAATTTTAATAACATCTAAATCTAGAAAGAAATACTAGTGAATTTTATATATCATTTAGGATAGAGATTTTCTAAGTACTAGCAAAGACAATTTCACTGATATGATTCTATAAATTTTTTAAACTACTTTAAACAGAAAGAATAAAACTAAGTGCTATTCATTGTAAGGTCAGGTTATGAAAAATTATTTATGACATGAGATAAAGTTAATTTCCTTAAACAACAAAAATCTCTTACAAACTAGACTTTAAAACCCCCAACCAAAAAATGGCAGACATGCATGAATAGAAAATACACAGAAAAGCGTATACAAATGTTTAATAAGTGTATGGAAACTGTTCTACCTCACTAGTAATCAAAATAAATGAGATTTTAAAAGATACTGTGTGGTAGAAACACTGGAGGGATGTTACAAATAAAGAATTATTTTTAATTTCCAGTGTTGTTTTTGGTTTAGGGAGCAGGCCAGTTCAGAGTTTACTGGTGAATATTAAAAAAAAAAAAAACTTTCTATACAACATCAACAAGACACATTTACCTCTAGAAGTTTATTCTAAGGAAGTAATCCACATAGCCAAAAATTTACCTAAAAAGCTATTCATGCCATCATCATTATGTAATGCTGAACAGACTTGGAACATTCTAAACATTCCAAAATTGGAAACTGGTTGATACATCACCATGCAATTAAACAATAGCATACTTCTCACTCATTATAAGTTATATTAAGGTAAAATTTTTTTGCTTATTTATTGGTTGGTTGGTACTGGGGATCAAACTCAGGATCTTGCGCTTGTGAGGCAGGTGGCAGAACCACTGAGCTAAATCCCTGGCCCAATAAGATAAAATATTTAAAGAACTAGAAAGCTGGTCACTACGTAAATTCTCTCTCTCTCTTTCTCTCTCTCTGTTTGCATGTATGCAAGACGCTAGAACCCAGAGCCTCAGACACATGGTAACTGAATGCTCTACCACGAAGCTACATCCCCAGCCAGCTGTAATTTCTTAATATAGTCTACATGTTAATGTTGATTAGCCTCTGAACCAAATTCTTATTTGAGAGTTGTCAAACAAAATGTGGGGAGCTTGGAAACCACGGGGCCAAATCAACAAGAATTATGTGTAAAATGGAAACAATTCAGCTCTAATTCAATGTTCAAGGGACTCAAGAATAAAGCATGTAAGTCTAACAAATTTGTAACACAAATGTGATGCTGCATGTTCCATGTTCTTTAAAATACAATTGCTTAGCAATTCCATAATATGCACTCCCTAGTCTCAAAATTTTCAAAAATAGTTTTAGGTCTTTTACGGAAAAGTACAGCCAAGATAGAACACCAAGGATTGCCATACCACAAAAGAATGACTGATTCACACAGAAATACCTGAACATAGGCAGTGAGCCAACTCTTCTTTTATTTTTTTTTCTGTAAATTAAACTATACTCTGATAAAACTAATCAGTTGGTTTGAAGTCAAGCTACATTTGAGAATGGTTATTGGCAGGCAGTACCTCTGGGTCATTCTCTGGTACTATTTTCTCTTTATCCAAATTTGGTTACTTACTTTCACTTTCTGAAAATTCACTGAGCTATACATTTATGACTCAGGTTTTTGTAATTTACACATCAGTAAAAAGTTTGTTATGCAAAATTAGGCATTTCTAAGTATTAAAATAAAGAACTGTATTTTAAAATTTTGTCTTTGAGCTGAAAGGTGTTAGCAATGTTTAATGGTCTCTTAGCAACCAATGCTTTCCTTTGGTGAAAATGGACTTCACCTGTTTATTCTAACACAGTACACTTGCTCCTATGGTGTGGGACACAACTGAAAGTCTGGGGACTTAGTTGGCCTCCAAAGCATCTAAAACCTTACTCGTAATTGTGTTTGATTGACAGTCCTAATCAATCTTTTTCATGTCTCTGTTTTGAAATGATGTGGTTCAGATGCAGCACCTTGGGTAGGATCATGAGCTCTGCCAAAACACACCCCAATCCCTTCCTCTCTGCCAAAAGTACAGACACCAGAGGTCATTTAAACTTGGAACTGTCAGAGTCTTCATTATCACCTTGTGGGAAAAACCTGTCTGAAAATGAAGTCAGTACAGAGAAAGTGACTAAGAGATACAGTTCTCATGATACTGTTGATACTGTTTCAATTTCAACTCTGCTCTGACGGTACCTGGAAGGTAGAGTAGCTCTGAATCATTCTGTTATGTAAATGCCCTCCCTCTAGTATTTGTTTTGCTTGAGCCTAACTTGAGTTAATTTTCTGTCCTTTAAAACCAAAGAACTCTCACTGATGCTTTTTGCAAGGAGCATTACTTTAATTTCTATAGTTTAAATCACTTGAGAAAGTGGGTTGGGAAGAGTAAGGTTTTCCACACTGCTTCTTTCCAACCAAGGGCTCTTCAAGAACACCAAATGCTGGGGCCAGGGATTTAGCTCAGTGGTTCTGCCGCCTGCCTCGCAAGTCCCAGGACCCAAGTTTGATCCCTGGTACCAAAAAATCAGAGAGAATACCAAATGCTGCTTGAACTTGATGCTGGGTCCCACAGGACACTGACAGAGCTAGAAACCTGTAATAGACTTTATTGCTGAAAATATATTACATAATATATTCTGAACAGAGTCCCTGGACAGCCAAGCCACATTTCATTTTATAACCATAAGAGGCAGAGATCTCTTCTTCGGTGCTTTGAAAAATATTATCCTGGAACTAAACCGTTCACTAAGGTCAATCCTTTGTCAAGTCCCATTCTTCCACAGTGGTTTGAAAGGCCCTAATATATTCCTCTGGGGGAAATCTTGTCATGCAGAAAGAAGTAAGATGGGGGACTTGATCCACTACCATCGTCTTGCTCCTTCTCATCTGGTTTCCTCTATGCCCTCACCACTACGGTCTATGAGACACATTTCTTTACAGAGTTATCTTCCTTTCTCTATGTGTCAGCCCAGCCCTGAGCTCTCTAGAGGGCACCTGCAGCCCCACCGTGTCACCATGCTAATTACCCTCCTTGAAGCCTTACTCCCTTTCCTCTCTCCATGAGGGCTTCTCATCTAACTTTCACTACATGTTTCTCTTCACTTTTCTCCTCATTGTTTCTCACTCCTAACATTTCCTTGAAAGGTTCCCCCCACCTTACATGTCAAAGACCACTAAGTCTACGGATCCAGTTTAGATCCCTCTTTTTCTCAGCTCAGGCTTAGTTTAGATAATGAAGCTATCATATAGGATCTTAAGTTCACACTGTTTTAGTTCATTTTCTGCTGCTATAACAAAATATCTGAAGCTGACACTTTATTAAGAAAAGAAATTTTTTTAGTTCGGGTTTGGAGACTAAAAGTCCACAATCAAGTAGCCCATTGATTTTGTATCTGTGAGGAGCCCCTGACTGTATCGCATTATAGTGGATGGAATCATGATGAGAGTGAGTGCAGATGGAGAGGTTACATGATGAGACAGGAAAGGCTAGTATTGCTCTGCTATAGCAACCTGCCCTTGTGGAAATTAAGTGGGTGAGAACTACACTAATAGCTTCCAAGGGCAGCATTCCCAGTGACCTAACCACTTCCCATGAGGCCCCATCCTTAAAGGCTCTACCAGTTTCACACCACCACACATAGGGACAAAATTCCAACACATGAAACTTCACGAGACACATTCAAATCATAGCATTAATACTCAACACCGCTCATTACCTCAACAACTGCCCACTCCCATCTGCATGAGCTCATTGGTTAATACCACCATCCACACTTCACCTTAGCTTCACAGCAAAGCCTGACTCCTGGCCCACTGTTTTCCATACATCCAATCACCAAGCATTGGCTTATTTTGCTTCCTAATTGATTACTGAATCCCTTCTGTTACTCATAGTTTATAATCTTATCTTTTATTGTTTGAATTATTGCAGTTTCCTTTCTAATGAGTCCCCCGCCTTTGAAGCTCTCCATCATAGCCACCAAATTAATCCCATAGGAAATGCATATATATGCTGCCTCCCAATTCCAAGAAGAGAACATGCTCCTTAGTATGGTACTTGGAACCATAAACTCCTTCCCTGGTGCTTGTGTGCTGAAGGATATGAAATTAATTCTGTTTCTCCCTCTTCTTGAGCTATGCCTCACCCCTTTGTCTTTGCCTATGTTATCCCCACTGCCTGAAACTCCTTCCCTCATCTTTTCTTGTCTATTTCAAATTCACCTGCTAAGAATCAGCTGAGGTGCAGCAGGGCTAAAGATGCCATTGCTGACTCCTCATGGCTGCACTGGATTCCTCCTCTGGGATTGTATTAATTCAGTGCCTATCTCCCTTTCTGCACATTGTTTCCATCATATATTTATAGGTCTGCCTCTGCTTTGAACTATGACCTTCCTGAGGGTAGGGGGTCTGTCTGTTTGCCTTTGTTACTAGCTGGAAGTAAAAGCTTAGTGACTGGTTATTGATGAAGTAAATTGGAGGGTGGGCTAGGTCTCTAATACACAAGAGTCCAGAAACACCATTTATCAAAAGTATGCCAGAGCTAGACCTATTTAATCAGAAAACCTGTAAGTGGGCCATACTGTGTGCCATCAGGATCCATCAGAGTGTCATTAGCCCTAATGATCTTCCTGAGTTTAATTAATACTTAACAAGGTAGGGCATTAGAGGAGAATTTCATTCCTCCAATATTTCCATGATAACATACTGCACTATTGCAAATTCAAAATTACAGCTCTGTGGACAGAGAGGGTAAAGTAATTTTCTTAGAAGAAAAGTGTTCCTCCAACATGCACAGGGTATTTAGAAAACATGAATTAAGAACCTCCTTGACAAAAATACAATTACACTTTTTCTTCCGTCTGCTCCTATATAATATTCTTTAATACATGGAAACTATAAGGATCAGCGCGAGATTTTATAAATGCTATTGCTGAAAAGACTTCTACACGATGGAGGTGATTTCCAGTCCCATTAATCACTCAGCTGCCAAGACATTAGGATTGGATTCACCCCTCAACTGGTGGTGAGAATTAAAAGGATCACACTACACGAATAGGAAGAAAAACACCTCAAGTGCCACTGTATAAGCAAGTGACACAATTCAGGCCTAAGTTATTAACTATGGTGAGCACAGATAAGGAACTTCTTTGTTTAGGGCTCCTAACCATACTGATGAGGCTTAATGTTCAGAGATCCAGACTTTGAGAGCTGGGGCAATGGAGAGAGCTCTAACTCACAGGAGTAAATTAGAGCCACAGGAGCTCAGAGATAAGAGCTGGCCTCTTCCTTCTTTCAATAACACCTAGACATTCGGTGAATACTGGCTATGTCCTGTCACTTTCCATGTAAGACTAATTTCCACCATAAACTGATGAGATGGGTACTGTTTAGACACCACATGGTACAGAGGAAGATGTGGAGAGCCCGTGACTTGCCTGAGGACAAGCACAGAGCCAGGATTAAAGCCCAGGTAGTGGATTCTGCTCTTACCCACCAAAAGTGTGGTGTGTACCAGCAGCTGAGCTGCAAACATTTTTGATGCACAAACTCTTGAGCTCTCCTCCAGAGTTATGGAATCAGAAACTCGGGTATAAAGGGTCAGTGATGTGGATGGAAACAAGATCTCCAGGGAAGTCTGAAGCACTTAAAGTCAAGATCCCCTGCGTTATCCCATAATAGCATGCTTTACAGTGGTGCTTCTCAGGCTTTAAAATTATACAAACCACCTGGAGGACCTGTTGAAATGCAGTTTTTGATTCCTGAGGTCAGGGTAAGACCTAAGGGTCTGCGTTTCTAACTAGGCCCTGGTGATCATGATATTACTGGTTTGGGGTCTACACTTTGAGAAATAAGGTCCTAGAAGCCAGGATGACATTGATCTCTGCTATAATTCTGTTAAAAGTATTTCCGACTCATATTTTCTGTTGTAAATACACTACAGGTCCGACTGTCTCTGTACCTGAGATATAGACTGTAGGGCGAAAGTGAATCTACTTCTGATTGAAATGAATCTGCCCAACTTGCCTTTCCAAGTTTCTAATCACAGCACGATCCGTTTATTTACACCCAAGAACTCTCTTATTGCCCACTGACATCAGAAACCTTTAACCATTGTTTTCTTTGGATTGGATATAACACTTTGGAATCCCCAGGGCAAGTGAACATACCATGTTTCGGAAAGGGGGATGGAAAAACAGAGAGTAAAAAGGAGGGCAAATATAATGGTATGAGTTTTGAAAGGATTTACCACAAAGAGACTATAAGGAGACAGATGATTGGCAGTTGGCCAATTCTCTGAGCATTGCTCCAACCTCCTCCCATCTGGGTTAAGAGTTGGCAAATCATTATTGAGGTTAAGAAAATCAGAATTGGAAGAGACATGGACCTCTTTTTCCACTAAAATAGCTCAAAGCTTTTGGGAGAATTTGAATCAAACTTTATATAAAAATATTATGAAAACACCTTTAACAGAAAAAAGTCACACAATAAACCTTAAACAAAAAGTTGATGAAGTTGTAAATTGTTCACATTGGCCAAAGAATGACATCAGCATGGAAATGGTGGTGGCTGTGTGGGTGCTCTAGATATCCTCTTCGGGTGTTCTAGATATCCTCTGCTGAGTGAAAAGCAAGTTTCTTTAAACCTATAACAAATATTTGAGTCCTTTAAGAAATCAAATATTTTATAAATAGTCTACAGGGTACATGACTGTAGTTCTTCCCAAGTAAAACACTTGAGCACAGTAAGCTTTCTAAGAGTCTGGGTTGGCTGAACATTGATAAACATCGTGTGTTGATTCCAAAAACTGGGCTGCAATGACTTACAAAAAATAATTCCAAAAATTGACGTTGGAAACACTGCAAAGCTCAAGAGCAGGCTTTCAATGTGTTGCTTCTTCTGCCAGGATTTCTCAACAGAACTAAGAATAATCATGCTAGGCTGCATTAAGATGGTGGCATAAATATCACTTTAAATTTGATTAAAATTGAAAAAAGTTGTAATAAACAGATACAGTGGCTCTTTTTTGACATAAAGACTGCATTTAAAGACCAAAAGCAGGGAAAGAGGAAATGATTTCTCAAATTTAATGTTTTAACAGAAGTTCTTTGAAGCAATATTCATAGAATAAAGTAACGGGGGCAACTTAACATTCTAAACAATAAAATTTCCTCAAAACATTGCTGTAAAAAGAGGACTATACAGTAGATATAACTATAAACATTTCATGACTGGCTGATACAAGATAACTTTGATGTAAAATAGCACAATGATCCTTTAAAGGACCATTTCTGTGTGATTACTATAACTAATTCAGCTTATTAAGTGCATAAGCAAGGTTCTGCCCATATGCTACTTTTTCAATGATTGTAAGAGGCAGGATAGTTACAGTTGGAACCACAGAAATACAACTGATCAACCTAAATAGAAGACTGTCATTGAGTTGCTAAGCCAGTTCCAGTCATCTTGTGACACCCCCATTTTGGGCTTAATCAGGACTATGTGTAACCAAGAAAAGAACAGTTACACATCCAATCCCAGAATAAGAGAACCTCCTTGATATTGCACTGCAGGATATTCCAAGTGCCTTTTGCTTATTGCAGTACATGCTGTGCTCCTTGGCCCCAGCCAGCAGAAGGTGGGGTGCTGCCAGGAGAGAGCCCTCAGACAACAGCTCCCTCTGGTGTTTCAGTGATAACAAACGCCAGTAGTAGAGTGCCGTAGTTGTCCACCACTGGCCTAGACCACTGACCTCAGTTGAGGATGACTCTGAGGGTCATCCCAGCTTCAGAACACCTGAGGCCTTCAGGAGAAACGATTGAGTCCCAGTGTAACTGTTCTGCTGCCAAGCTCTTTAGCAGCTTCCTTTCCACAAGTGTTGACCCTAAGAGCATTGCCTAATAAATCCCCTGCATGTTAATCTCCATGACACTGTCTGCTTTCTGGGACCTCAACCCACAACAATTAGCAATTGAAGGTTTCTGAACAACTGAATTTGTGGAGAACTAAGAACCAACTCAGGACACTGGAGCCAAGTTGTGGTACAAAGTGCAAGACTGACCAAAAATGACCTTAACTTTTGTTCCTGATCAGTGAGCTATCTGAGACAGCCCCAACCCTTTCTCCGCCATGGGATGGATGTGTTGTATTACCTGTGTATAGAGTCAGCCATCATACCCCAAGGCCCTAAAATCTCCAGGGTTTAGCAGCATGTAATCCTATCAAATCCTACAAACAGCTGAAATCCCAAACCAGGTGGTTGAGCTCAAATGTGGTCTAATTATCCCTTCTGACAAGGCCACTTTCTGAAACTGACCCTACAAAAAGCGGAACAGCAGAAAGAGCAAGTTCTCTGCACTGGAACAGAAGTTCTGCTTCCCCTGTGATCTTCTGCAAGTTCTGCAGCCACCTAGCCTGCTCAGGACTCTACAGAGTACATGCAAGGAAGGAGGAGCATGGCTTTCCTTCTCTCACTGATTCTGGCTCTCAGTAGGTATCCCCTTTTCTACTAAAATCACTCAGAAATATTGTGAAATTTCTCTTGAGCCTTTGTATAGCAAAGGAGACTTTATGGGACTCTCTCTGTACAATACTGGTGACTATAGAGGGATTAATTCTGCTTGGTTCCTATTATGTTTGTTTTCAACATATCAGAGGGGTTTAGAGTTATATGGAGATGAACACAACTTCTGTGATAAAGAAAGGTCCCTGGCAGAGCAGATGGGGGTGGACCATGGAGTCCATGGGGTCCCCAGTGTCAGAGAGAGGAAACCCTGGTGTAATTAGTTGCCAGAACTGACTGCTCACTGTGTGGCAAGATCAAACTGTCTCAGTAGTCCCAAAAACTTCTTCAGTGTGATCAAGCCAACATTCTTAAACATCAAAATGGGGGAATCTATATTCACGAGGGAGAAGCTATACTGCAGCCCAGTTTCTCTGGGATCATTGGCTTCCTCACTCTAGTAGGAGGATCTCTATCTTTCTAAGAACTCTAGGGCCTGGGCAGACAAGGATGGCAGAAAGAGCTGCACTCTAACCAGACAGCCTGGCTCCAGAATGTCCTAATGCTTTCCCACAGTCAAGGGGGCTTATCTTGCCTTATAAAAGGACCATATAATTAGGAGCCCCAGCCCTCACTGCTCTGGGAGATGAAGGGTAGATATACTTTTTCTCCTCTCAGACTCTGGCCTTGTACATCCCCCTTCTCTTTTAATTGGAGATACAGGACATTGTGGAATTCGTCTTGGACCCTGGAACATGCCAAGTGAAGGTCTGTATGGAACCCACCTTCTCCCACCAAATGTCATCTGATATTTCTCAGGAGAATATCTTGCATTTCTGTATAGCTTTATTTTTAAAAACACATTCATGTGTATTAACTCAGTACATATACATCATCCCAGTGAGGTTAGCTAGGGACATACATAAGGAATATTAAAACATAGGGTCATATAAAACAATCTCATAAAGGCATAAAAGTCGAATCACAAAAAATAATGGGATCACATGAAGCTTGTGCAGAAATTCCCAGATATATGGTCAGCATAATTATGGGGCATAATCTTGAAGTATGCTTTGAAACTCCCTTTGATACAAGCTGTAAGGAAAGAGATAAGATCTCCAGAGGCTGAGGTGAGAGGAGATTGGAAAAAAGGCTTTACAGCTGAGAGAAAGTGACTGATAGTCAAGTGTATTCAAGGTCATGATCAGGATTTTAAGCCAAGATGGGATTCCCCATGCAAATGCAACTCTACAAATGTGCCTCCAATGCCCTGCAAGATGGGACCTCCCAATTTGACATTCCTACTCTTCTTCTGAAAGGTCAGCTCTACCTCTTCTCCTGTGAGAAATGGGACAGAATTTCATTAAAATAAGATCCAGTTGACATAAAATGTGTGACCCTTCAGGTGCTAGATATTTGCTGGGGACTAACTATGAACAGGCCATAGTATAAGAAACTGACTACCAATTGTTTATGTTACGGGAGTGTATTGGGTGACTGAACCTGTGCACTCTGAAGAACATGAGGAATGACTGCTTCATCTGAGTATTATCCAGGGTCCATATTTTGCTATATACATAGCTGTACATAACTGCCTTTTATTGGGGGGAGTCACTGTATTGAATCAATCTACCAACTGAATTAAAAGGAATATAAGTTTTTATCTATTCTGATTCTGAATCTCCCCACCCTACGGCCTTATTGTTGCACTGTGATAATATGTCACTAAGAAGCTAAGCAGCATTACCTCCCACAGTCTCACTCATCCTTTAAAAGTACAAGGATCCCTAGAGATAGGCTACCCTAACCTCCACATGCCAGAAAAACTCCTTCTCCAAAGTACTGAAAACTAGTCATACAAACAGGAGGAGCAGAGTTTTATTTGCTTCCTTTGTGTGCATTAAAGTGATCTACTTCAGCACAAATACTGCAGTATCTGGTGCTCTGGGAAACAATAATCTTCTGGGTGCATTTCTGGGGCACAAAAATGCTTCTGGAAACCCTGGAAAACCCCCATGCCACCTCCATGTATAACATGTTCATAAAGCAGATGTTTCCTAGTTTTAATTTTTGTGAACTCTCAGATGGGTTAAGCCAAACATCTCCAAGCTTTATTCATTACTGCTACTGTAGGTAATTTGTGCCCATGGTAACAGTAATTTAGAGTTATTAATGAAAATGAAGGCTAATTAAAAAACAACACAAACATCCAAACCAAGGCAAGGTAAAAATATGAAGCACTCACAGACTAATTTTATCCAAGTTTTCTTTTTTTCCATTCTAAAGGACAAATATTACTTTGGTTACAACAATAAGAAGAAAGTAAATTGTCAGACAGTTTGGTGTTGGACATGCTTTGAACATACCTGCAAACCTTCAATGGCCAGTTTAAGGATTGAAGGTGTCAGTTTGGAAGCTTGTTTGAAGGAAAAATTACTCCAGTCTATAATTAAAATGAAGCCATTTATCTGAAGCTCCGGATCTTCAATAAGGACTTCCAGGGACAGTAGGATGGCACGGAGAATGTCTGTGAAGGAGTTCCTGTGGTGAAAGCAGAAAGGAAGTCATGTGTGAATAGAAGCAGGTGATGGACAGCGCATGACAGACAGATTCCACACTGTGTGCAGCAAAGCTGTTCTCCTCATATTGCTGCTCCATGAGCCCAGCCTGCAGACTCATATTGGTTTCTGTACCCAGAATGACTAAAAATACATTACAAAACTTCCTAGGAAGATGATTTTAGACTCCCAGAATGGATGCTTCCTTTTTTATCTGACTCCACCAGCACCCCAAATTTAGTGAGGTGTCACTCTTCTGCTCTCTCATGGCTCTCTGTACTATGCTTCCATGATAGCATTGACTGCACTTTGCTGAAATATATCCCTTACTTGTGGCTCTCCCTCACAGAGCTGTGACATCCTTACAGGCAGGAACTGGGTCATATCCACATAGCATCTCCAGTACCTAGGTGCTCAATGAATCAATGCTGAACAAATGAGGTGAGACCTTAATCAGAGGCACTTATTTTGTTTAACATCTATTATGCATTTTTTATGTTTCAAATTTTGCTCTGAGTGTAAAAATATTCTTGCAATTGATGCTATTTTTTAGCTTTGATTCATGGATAGAGAAAAAATAAAGCAGGAAGAATAGCTTATTTTCACTCCACTAGGTCTGTGGAGTGTGATTCAAGAGGGAAATCACTTTGAGTACATCAGTAACTATGACAACAGGCAGACCTGAATACAAACTAGGTTGACAGTTCTCCAGTGTCATGCGTATTCCTCTACATCATATATTCCCACTCACCAGTTGATTTTTGTTTTCAATAATCTCCAAACATGAAGAAATGAAGGCACATTAACTGGACTATTTCACCCAGCAAGTTTTCTCTGCTACAAATCTAAGATCTCTGAAAATCTCTAATTTCAGTGTCCTTCTTTGATGAGTAGGAAATACAAGCTTGGATGTCAAGTGACAGCAAAATCTACTACTCCCTCCAGGTTTTCATTAAAATCGGGAGCCTAGTCTTATGAAATCAGTTGTCAAATGATCAGATTCCTGAGAAGTCCAATCTAGTTTTGAATTCTAACCAAGTCAGAAAATCTGTGATTGAACGATAAGCTAGTAAGAATTTACTAAATGCCTGTTATAAGCTCAGTACTTTGTTTCATGCCTGAAATTATGAATTAGCATTAATTTAGCTGGGAAGGGGTGGAGATTCGTAACATGAGTTGAGAAGGACTGACAGAATTTGAGTCGCCAGGGAAGAGTTTATGGAGGGAAGAAGGCTTGGTGTCAGCTGTAAAAAGTGGATAGGATTTTGATGGATAATTGGGAAAATGGGGACTCAGACCTTCCAGGAGAGCAAAGTGACATTTAATTTTAAAAAGACGTATACAAACCATTTTGTTTCTGCTCAGTTCCTCTTGCTAATTTTCCCCTTATATCAAACTAAAATTTACTCCCCCAAAATCCACTGGAGTTGGTTCTGCTACATGGAAAAAACAACTCAGATTTTCCCACATCATACACTTTCAAATATGTAAATATAGTTAGCACGATAGTCTTCTTTCATATATATTCCTTTTTAATTTTTTGAGATATGATATGGAAAATTTTCACTAGAGGTTTGTTTTTACCTTTGGATTTATGCCATTTATCAAAAAGCCCCAGTCTCTTTCAGATATACACCTTTTATTAGAACAAACATTGATTTAAATGGAACACATGACCAAACATTATGCGCTTAGGTAATTTCAAATGAAAATCCCCAATGGGAAACTGAAATTAACCATTTGGGCACCAAGAAGTCTGGCTAGATAATCTTTCTTAGGAAGATCACACTTGTGGAGACAATCAAGACTGAAAGACTGAATCTAAGGTGAAGCCTACATACAGTATTGAAGTGAAACGAAGAAGAATTAAAGAAATAAAAAATGAGAGGTTCAAGACAGTATTGTGTTTTTTAAAAAGAGAGAATGTTTCAGGAAGCAAGAATATGATACATTTCATTACTGCACTATTAGTCCCAGTTCTTAACCCCTGCGGCCATACATTGACTATGGCCTCATTGAAGATACAGTCCTTTGTCTGTATAACTTGCTCTGACTAATGGCAGTGACCCCAGCCAGCTAGAAGATTCCCATAAAAAGCAGAGCCACCTACCTTAACCCAGCCTGGATAAACTCCATCTGCTCCACAGACGCATGAACAATAATAAATGATTGGTTTTCAAATCACTGTGTTTTTGGATAGTTTGTTACACAGCAATAGCTATAGAGGGATAGAGGCTATTTAACATCAAATGCAGAAGAAAGATCAAGGAGAATAAGGAAGGAGACTATTGTACTGACAAGAAGGTCTTTGGAGAGGTTAAAGAGTGCTTTTAGTTAAATAGTGAAGATAGAGGTAATTAATTATGAACACCTTTAGCAAATCACTTACACTCTACCTCATTTTTTCTCCTCTAAATAGAGATAATATCATTCCCATCACATGCCCCCCCCCAAAGACATTGAATTTTGTCTAGAATCCTGGAAAGGATTCTGTGGATTTTGGAGACCAAAAGACAGACTAGGCATTGGCCGTGAAGGAAGTATGTTACATTCATGAGATGATCCCAGGAGTAAAGTAAAAAGATTGTGGACATTTGATAGTTTCCAAATGTTCAAATGCTTTACTTTTCCAGAGGAACTGGGTGGGCAGGAAAAAGGGAGTATAATATGTCTCTGTAACATGAGGCTTTACTTGTTCCTAGAAATGTGACCCTACCTTTTACCCTAACTACAATTTTTCTCTTCGTTTTCTTAGGCCTTGGCTTCCTCAGATGAACTTTTGTATCATTTCCTACTTTCCTATTCACAATATGTTTTACTTGTGCAAACCTCCCAGCTTTTCAACTTTTAAAGTATCTATTAGACTAAACAATTTACATAGGTAAACCACCCTCAATGACATAGAACAAAACTCCCTACACCTTCAGTATGAGCTGAGGGTAGTGACTTCTATAGATGGAAAGGTGAAAAAAGAGTAACTTATAGCAGAAAAACCTGATGACCTCTACCTGAGCCAGGTGACCAAGTTCAGCCTCACCAGGAATAAATCATGTCGACAGTATTTACTCTTGCTATGGTGATGAAAATGACATTTTACTTTTGTGACTTTCTTCCGCCAAAATGTTAATGCCAGATTAATCATGAGGGATACATTAGGCAAATTCCAGTTGAGGGACATTCTACAAAATACTTGACCATTAGTCCTCATAATTATCAAGGTTTTAAAAGAACAAGAGAAGTCTGAGAAATTGTCACTGCTAACAGGAGTCTGAGGAAAGATGGAGATTAAATGTAATGTGGTCTCTTGAATAGGATCCTGAGACAGAAAAAGGAGATTAGGTATGGATGTTAGTGAATAGTTATATATTAGTATTGGTTCATTAATTGTAATAAATATATGAATGTACGATGGTAATAATAAGGAAAACTAGATGTAGCATATAGAGTCAATCTCTGTTCTATCTTCATAATAATTCTGTAAATATAAAACTGTTGTAAATAAAAGTTAATTTAAAAAATAAAAAGGTCCATTAGACTCTGTAATCTGCCATTATAAGTCTCCATATTCTAACTAAGTTGCTAAGCAAACCAAAGTTATCACAAACAATTCAACTACTTCCTGAAAATTGTAAAATGAGAAGAAAAGATCTTTCAGGAATTCTTTCACCTATAAATTTTCAAGGGAAGTGATTGGGCTTGATATCCTGCCTTTGCCCTTTACGACGAATGCAACCACTCAGAAAAGACTGAAGTTCTTCCAGTGGCAACTTCCTGTTCTTTCATGTGGAGATTATTTCAAGCATTGTGCAAAACAAAATATGCAATAGGCTCTATGAATTGGGAAGCACATTCCAAGAGGAGTCAGCATTTGTACCTGCATAAGTTGTAGGGATATAATGCTTGGTCACACTGGTTTTATGGTGGTGATGGTAGCAGAACAATGGGAAGTGTGCAAAATTCAACTGGATTATGTTGAAGTGAACCTGTTTTTTCTTCTAGACTTCAGGATCTTTGAAAAATATTCTGGGATGGGAATTCAGCACATATATTTTCTTAAATGGATTTTAATAATGCCTATATGATTTGAGTTTTAGCTGGACAATGCCTCTGATCTGTGTGCCATTATGCTTCTAGATAAATTAATTTCCTTATTTCTCAATGGTATAATGCATACAAAAAAGAAAAGTTTGTACTCTGAAAATATTAGATTTAAGGAAGATACTAATAAGAAATGTTTGACTTTGCAGTAATAGAACCAATATTAACAAGAGATTAATCTTAAATTTACTACCCTGATTCTTAGCTAGAAAGTCAAATTACACAACCTTTTTTCAACAAGTATAATCACCTAGAGAAAAAAATCCCAGATTTAACTCTACTTCACCAAATTTGATGAGAGGAGAAAGTAACAAAGAGAGAAAGAGAGAGGGGGTGGTAAGAAAGCAAGGAATGAATGTAAGAAAGAAAAAGAGAGGAAGAGAGGGAGGGAGGGAGGAAGAAAGGAAGGAGAAAAAATAAAAGAAAAAAGAAAAAGGAAGCTCTCGCAAGTACATCCCTTTTAATTCCACCTTATCCTGGTAAGTAAAGAAAACTTAGAATTCTGTTAGCATAAGAAAACAATCACATATAATAGCAGAATAATGAGTTACCTATGGACATCAGAAGCTGTAGTGTGAGAATACCTGTTCTTCCAAGCCTCAGCCTCAGATGGACTGAATACCACGTTGAATGCTATTCAACATCTGATAACACACAAGGCCAGGTTGTTGTTTATAGAGTTTCAGATTAAGACAAACCTACAGTGTTCCCCTGCTTTCTAAATTTTTGGATCATATCAAATCACAGAAGCTTAACTAATTGTGAGTATTTCACAAAAACATTCAAATGTTTGCCTATCTCTATCAAGTATGAGAACAATCCTCTACTGCAACGCAATCATTGCATATGGAGGACAAAACACCAAATACAGTGTCCTTGTCTAAGAACAGTCCCCTGATTTTGAAGCACTGTGGAGAAAACAGGATGAAAAATGTTGAAAATAGTGCTCTTTCAGTCAAGTAAAACATGGAGATAAGAGACTGTGTTTCTGTAGACTGATCCTAACAGGCCTATGAATCTCTAGGTCTGGACACCAGAATGCAAAGTATTCACATCCACCATTCAGAATGGCCTTTGAAACTAAAGCTTTCACGTTGTAATATGGTAATCTTATGCTTTCTTCTTTGTTTTTGTTTCTTTGAAGAACAAGAGTTCTTCATAGAAATCAGTGTCTGTGTGTGTGTGTGTGTGTGTGTGTGTGTGTGTGTGTAACTCACCATTTAACATCCCTAGTTACTTGGTTCAAATAAATAAAACTAAATCTTTATCACATGTGGTCTTGGTGTTTCTAAAATCTCCTCAAGGGTCAAAGAGGATGAAATTAATATTGAATACATCGATGTGCTCATTTCAATAGTTAATGAAATTTTTAAATATTGAATGTCTTCTTTTAAAAATTTGGAAGTACTTGACACTGGAGTCAGAGGGATTTGCTTAAAGATTTAATGAAGATTTACTTTGTGAAAGACATATATGATAAAAAGATACTTTAAACGTTTTTGCTAAAGATAGAAACCAATAGGAGACATTTTAAAATATGAATATAGGAGTCAAGAAAGTATGCTCCTTAAAGCATAGGATTTGGATTTAGAAACATTCTGATTCAAATCCTGGCTGCTCAATATGAGCTTAGAAGGTTGCTTTACCTATCTGTGGCTTAATTTCTTCATCTGTAGCAGGATACCAGCACCCTCCTCACTCGTAATGATAAGTTGATAATGCACATAAAGATTTAGCAGAGCAACTGGCTCAGACTAGTGCATAGAAGGGGCTAAGGGTGCTTTCCTCATTAAATGAGTAATGTATTATCAGATAGAAAATAAGGAGTTGCAAAGTGCTTGGGGCCTGCAAGAAGGAGTGGTCACTTAAGTCTGGTGGTTTTTGAAAAGTTTTCCATTGATTCATGAGGAAGGGGAGACTTGGACACTTGATATAAAAGAGAAAGGGCAAACTGAGAGTGTAGACCAGGCTCGTCCAACCTGCAGACCATGCTGGACACATCTGTGTTATAATAAAAATATTTTTAAAGGATACTTTGTTACTTATATGCACTATTATATATTTTGTATGTGGCCCAAGACAATTTCTCTTCACTCAGTGTAATCCAGGCAATTCATATGTGTCCAACCTGCAGCCACAGTTGGGAGACTCCTGGTATAGAGACTGCATTGGGAGCAACAGCAAGCTTGTCTATGTCATAGGGCTAGTGAAAAGGATTATAAACAAGATCAGAAATGTACTGTGACCCATCTCCTTTCTTCTTGCTGGGAGAAATCCTGACTGTTTAAGTACAGGAGGGAAGCAATGGTCAAACAGCTATCATCATACAAACTGAGCCCTTTGCCTCCCAAGGCAAAGAATGAAATTTGGACAGAAAGAAGGTTAAAGGGGAAGAGTTTATTTGAAATACAAGAAGAAAAACAGCTCCCAGGTGGGAGAGGTCTTGAGTGTTTCACAGGCGTGCTTCTTTCATTTTGGGTTTACAGGGATAAGCAGAGAGTAGAAACTTGTTATCTGGTGATCATCTAGCATAGGTTGCTCTGTGGGTTTAGAATAACCAGTTGAAATTTAGGAATTGTAATGCAGAGTCTAAAAAAATCAGTTACTTAGGAGTTCAAAGGAAACCAATTTTAAAGGAAACGGGTTACTCTGCATTTTTCAGTTTCTTGAAGTCTAGCCAGGAAGTAGGAAAGGGCTGTTAACTAACAGCATATTTACCAAGAAGTTTCTTTCCTAGGATGAAGGGTTCTTATTTGTGCATCTTCATCCTAACTTTTTATCCTTTTTCCTGTGGTTGCTTTTACATTGTTAAGCTTACCTAGTTGCATGGCTTGAATTAGCTCTTGATCAGTGTATGTGCTCTTTTCTTGGTATCTAACCAACTCTCTTAGGTTTGTTCTTTACTGACTGCCTATTTATAAATTAACTAGCTAAACTGTCCTTTATTTTTCTAAACTGTCTTTTATATCATCAGCCATGCTTTAGACAATTTGAGCTAGCAACAGGGACGATGTGGATTGCAAGCAAGGTCTGGAGTCCAGCCCTATTAGGAGGTGACTGAAATAGATGGGTGGGAGGTGAGGAAAAATGAGAGAGGTGTAAGCACATGAAGGATGGGACTGGGAACTTGGTTGCTGATTAGATGGGAGTGTGACGAGGGAAGGACAGTGGTACTATTAAGGACAAGAGGAGCTCAGGTAGGAAGTGAGTCAGAGGGGCTGTAGAGGTGTCCACTTTTGGGAGTACTTGCCTCTCCTGATAGACTGAGTTCCATCAGAGATGGGAGTGCATCGGAGACCAGAGGAGAACTGAGGCCTAACTGGCCTCCTCTGTGAGCACAAAGGAGAAAGGCTGCATTCAGGGGTGATTGCATAGTGCAGGTTCTAGGGAAAACTTAAGACACCTGAGATTAAATTGATTACCAGAGTAGGTACTAACGGATATTGGAAAGCAGATGACTCTTGTATTACTTTGATTGCTTGTACCATTTTTGGGTGAATAAAAGCAAGATGAACCGGATACTGGGGGCTCCTTGGCAAAATAAGAGGCAAGAGCCCCCCTGGCTGCCCGCGTGTTAACCTGACTCCATGTCTCTTTGTCATTCATCCTCATTCAACCCTTGGTCAGGAAGAACAAAGTAGCGGGTCTAGGTCCCCACAAGTGGTGCTTGGGTGGGGAAAGTTCAGAGGAGTGTACTGGCTCACCACAGGTGGTGCCTGGGGCAGGAAGGACCTGAGACCAGTGTCAAAGGCCAGCTGGTGTGTCCGCTACAGGGGTATGATGTATATGCTTCTGAATCCTTGGCAATCAGTACCCTTACATAGTAGATATTCAACAAATGATTCTTAGAGATGAAGGGAAAGCAGACATGCTAACCAACTAGGCAGAAGTTCTTCAATGCTAAAAATAGGCAAAACTCACCCTAAGATCACCAGGGGGTAAATTTCCCTGCTCTTCAATGTCTTTCATGCTCATTGCTGACATCTGATATGTGTCGTTAAGCACATTTCCCATCAAGGGTCAGATTAATAGAAAATATCATGCTGCTGGGCACCATGGTTCCAAGAGCAGAAAAGGAAATGAGGCTTTCAGATTTAGTTTTGGTTTAAGAAAGGGCCATGCCTACATGAGCTGTGTGTGGATATGAAGGAAGTCAGTGAGAAAATGACAATCTAGGAGAGTGAATCATACATGCTAGGTGGTTGTTTACAGACAGAAAGACTAGTATATGATAAAATTCGTAGCCCACTGGGAAATAATTGGTCCCCAAACACCACCTTATGGCAACCTGAAATGCAAGGGAAGAAGGAATTTATTTTACTCAGCAATCTGGATGAGGATTGAGCCAGTGTCTTTACGGGTCAGCAGAAGAAGGTTTTTTTAAAAAAAGAAAAGCAAACACTAATGGGAGTGAGCTAGAAGGCATTCCATCCCTTACTAAATGAGTACGAAAAATTAATTTCATGCTTGTCTATTCTGGCAACTCCCTTGGCTGAGGAGTATCAGAAAAGTAAAAACTAGGAAGACTCTGAAGAATGCAAAGAACACTTAATTCAGTTAAATAAGCATTGACTTTAGTACTTTTGTTCTAGTTATTCCATCTCCAAGTAAAGCCTTTTAAACCAGAGCTTTTCTGTATTTATTATCCAAAAACAAAGGCAGGTTGCCAGATTTATTGGCCTTCCTGTCCAATGACTTAGAGTGATTTCAGAATTCATGGTAGAGAACACATGTACTCATATACCCCACAAATTGAGCATCTTCCAAAATAACAAAAATAACAACTTTATGTTATATGTCTATTCATTAATAATTCCACAAAGATTTACTGAGCACTAAGCATGGAGTCAAGGAGTCTAACTCTAGTCATAAACAGCAAGATTTCCCTCTGGTGTGGGTATCAATGGAATTCAATTGACCTTTATAAATTTTGCACAGGGTTCATGGTAATGTATTTGTCACTACTTGGAATGGAATATTCTTTTTCCTAAGCCTGACTAACTCATACACCCACAAAATCTCTTTTAGCGTAAGAAAATGGACAATAAGATGAAGCAGGCACTTTAGAAAAGCAGCTAATCCCATGGCTTTGAATGATTGTATACTCCTATCCCTCTTCGTGATATGCTGCAGTCATTCTTATAACCAAGAGGTACCAAAATCACCAAATTTGAAAATGCAGGGTACAGAACAACTTGAATTAAATAGAACATTAGTAAGACAACTCTATAAATGTTGCATTTCATGGAAGACACAGCTGTAATTTGAGTTGGACATATGAAAGATCTCATAATTTTAATTAATTCAGAAAATTGGTACTCCCAATGAAAACTCCAAACCTCTATACTCAATGAAAAGATCATTATATTCAGGCAAAATAACAGAACCTTAAAACCAAGAAAAGCACCAGGGCTCTAAAAGTTGTCTATAAACAGGAACATGAATCCTTAAATTCACACCATAATATTTAATAGACATGAAATTTAGAGAGTCTGTAATCTGATTGAAGTTTTTAAAATTGATTTATCCTTCCTTCTCTTAAAAATTCTAGACTTCTAGGGGGCCAGGGGTTTAGCTCAGTGGTTCTGCCGTCTGCCTAGCAAGCACAAGGTCCTGAGTTTGGTCCCCAGTACCAAAAAAAAAAAAATTCTAGACTTCTTAATCATAAACCACTGAAATAGCAGCAAGCAATGGGATTAATGAAAGATTAAAGAGAGCCACAGGAAATCATTAGGACATTTATATCATTAGATAGCTTTATAATCCACCTTGATGGAAATGCAATTTTTGGCTGATTTTCAGGTTGGCAACTTGTTTGTGCCTATCACCATTCAACCATTCCACCTTCCTCAGTTCACCTCAAGGTTATTGGATCCTTGGAAAAAGAGGGACATAAAGCTGCTGTGACTGCTCCAGCTCTCAGGCTCAGGAAGACACTGTTTCTAAATATCAGTACCAGGAAGGCAAAACTGATGGGAAGGATTCTCAGACTTGATGAACTCCTATAAAACTTAGCAGTGGTAATATAAATAACAAGAGTGGCAAGTGGTTTGCTTGTCCTTCTGAAACTGGGATAAGTATACACCCATGGCCTAGAGGGGGAAAATGTTCTACAAATCCCACACACAGTTCTTCCAGAACTGAAGCTGTGCTTAACAGCTTAATGCCCCTTGGGTATTTCAGAAGACACCTGAGGCCTAGAGTAGATGTAGATGTCTACCTATCTATATCTAGTCAGAGACGTGAAAGTTCCTAGGTTTCTTCTGAAAGAGAGACTGCAGGCACCTACTTCACCTCAGTCTAGCCCAGCTCAGCAAATCATGGAGACCCAAGAGTGGCAATGCCCTGTCTCTGTACTGTCTTTAGCCACTGGGGTGTGAGCTCCATGGACCATCTTTCTGGCTCTAAATTAGAACATAATCTTATTTGCACTCTACCTAGTTGTAGGAACCAGACAGAAACAAAATGTTAATGTTTAATACCATCATAATAATATAAATGGACACAGGTTCAAAATAGTTCATTTAGCAACAATGATGACAAAATAAAAAATTCCAAAAGATGGCTGACTTTTCTTACTCCAGATGCACCATGCTTGGGAGGTTTGTTAGTTTTGCCCTATCAGGTCACTTCAACCATGGGAGTTCTGATGCCTCTCTGGGGAATTATTTTATGGAAGCACTTAAAGACAACATTGGTTTCTTTCACTTAATTACATCACAGATTATCACTTGGCAATTCTCTAAGCAATTAGAGCCAGTGGTTATTATTTATTGCTGCCACTTAATACTAGCTGCACTGCAGGAGACACTGTAAAACATCAGCATACATTTGTCTTCCATGTGAGTCCAAAATACCCAGCACTGAATAGCAAAACAGAATTTGGGAAATGTATTGCATATGTATATAAATGCATATATATTTTAAATACTCATACAAAGAGAAAATCCAAATTTTTAGGCCCTGGGATTTTGCCAAAGGGGGATTTTGGTTCCTGTATTTATCTGTAAAAGTCAGAGAAACTATTGTCAAATGAGAAACACTCAAGGAAAGGGATGATTTAAGAACATTAGCAGTTTAATTAGCAATGAGGAAAAGAAAAATTTTTTTAATGTTCAGCCTCTGGAAATGTCTAGCTCAAATTTTCCCTTCTGCTTTAATCTTTGTCTGCTAAAATTGATGAGTCATTACCAGTCCCTTTTCTATTACATTAACAAGGGTAAAAAGATGGTTTTCCTATCTCTGTCTTGTACAAAATATTCCCAAGTGAAAGATCTGGACCTTTCTGTTTCCTTTACTCATATTTAGGAAGCAGGAATTATGCTCTCCTCTCCTACTTAATTCTCTGAATCTTGAGGCAACACATGAATATCTTACATAACCACTGACTCATAACCCTAATACTGGGGAAGCTTGGAGGGATTGTGAGTTAGGACTAAGGGTGGCTCTTTTAGAATGGATTGACAATTCAAATAGAATGAGGCAGAAAATCTTTGTGATTACACAGCGATTCTCAACTAGAGATAGGATACCGGCCTCTCCATCTGGTAGTGTGTCTACGGGGGAGAATTCATTACTGATTTTCACAATATTTATTGAACTGAGGCCAGTAATTAATAATACCCTTCAAGATGCAGAACAAGCCCCAGAATATCTCATTCTAAATGCTAGCAAGCTCCTTATCTAATAGTAATGAAATTCGTTGTCAGAGAATCTCAGTAAAACTTCAGATGAACAATTTGTTGCACTGTGGGGACAAGGTGCCTGATTCCTACACCAGTGTGCCTGTCCTGGCTCTAAGACACATAGAACAATCAAACGAAGAAATGCTGGCTCAAACTAGAGGCTAAAAAATGCATGGAACTCAGAATATTTCTTCTTTCTTCCTGCCCACCTAGAACATTCTTCCTCATTCTGTTTTCTTCATTGGGCTGACTCTCATCTTCTAAGTCTTGATCAAATATCAATTCTTAGGGAAGCCTTCCCACCACAGGAAGTTTCAGAATATTGATGAGGATCCGTACCTTGACTATATCTAAGTCTCTTCTTTGGCCTGGTTTTTGCAGAGTCCTGCTAAGCCAGTTTATTGAGAAATCCCCACCCTTAATATCACATCACATTCCTCTTTCTCTTCATTCCACCCTTGACATCTAACCCATTCCTCTTAGTGACGTTCTGTCCACTCCCTCACTCAGCTGTTGGCTGTAAATCCTCACTTGTCCTTGTCTGCAGAGTTAGATTCAATCCTTCTCCTGTTACAACAGCCTTGACGCATCCTGCAGTAGTACTCAACAATGTCTTCCTTGCCGTACTTAGCAAGTGTCAGATGAATAATCTTTCTTTTTACTATAATAAATAAATAAATAAATAAATAAGTATCATGTGAATGAGCTTCTGACATGAGCTGTGTAGATAAATGTTCTTTTATGAGAAAGTTGGTTTGAACATGGAGAGAGAAGCCTGGTGGATGAGATCAAGGAACTTCCAACAGGGCAACCGCACTGGAAACTGAGTTTTCCCTTCTATAATATAACACCAAAGAGTGCTCCCTGGTGCTCCTAAGGGCTGACCCAGGGGAAAATTTACTGCATCCATTTGTGCTAATGAGCTTCCTCTGAAGCCAAGACAGCCAATTGTGTCAACCTACAAAACAGGAAGGAGAAAGTCTCTCTGAAGCTTGGAGATTACGCTTTGAGGTATTTAATTTACAAAGGAGACAATTTGGCCCTGGGATTTTTATGAATGAAATTAAGGGCTCAGAGGCTAGCAAGGAAGGCGTACCCTTTCAGTTATTATTCCATATTCAACAGACACATCCACTTCTACTAATTTACCCATTCTTAACTGACGCATTTGTCATTTTTTAAAGCCTGAAGACCTCACTTAGAAAAAATCAACTGTAGCACTTATTGCTTATTATTTCAGGAAGAAGTTGCATATTCTTCAGGAATTACTGGAAGGGTTTTTGTTTGCTATTTGTCACCAGACACCATGAAAAGACAATTCATACACTGACATGTGATAAAGAAATACAGTAAATGTTTAAATTTTTAAAATTCATTACAGTAAAAGACACATTGCCATTAATCCCCCTCAAAATACTCCCCCTTGTCTTTGATCACACTTATTCCATTGTTCTTGCCACTTTCTGAAGTTATTCTAAAAGTCCTTTTTCATGTCTTATGTGTGCTGTTGTGGCTGCCTTGATGTTCTGAATCAATTCGAAACATTTGTCTTTTATAGCCATTTTGACTCTGGAGAAGGGTCAGCAGTCACATGGTGTCAGAATTCATGAATAGGGTGAACGACACATCATACAGTCTGTTGGGGCAGAAACTGCCCTTGACATTTCAAATCAATTCAGGACATTGAGGCAGCCACAAAAAGACACTCACAAAAGAGGATTTCCAGAACTCTTTCAGAAAGTGGTAAGAATGATAGTGTAAGTGTATTTGAAGGGAGGGGTAATATTTTGAGGGGAATTAATAGCCATGTGTCATTAGCTGCAATGAAGCTATTTATTATTAATTTAAACCGTCACTATATTTTAAAATCACACTTTCATCCTGTCCTACAGCAAAATCGTCAAGATATTATTACACCTTTTTTTTCCCCTCCATCCTAATTTTGAAACTTAACAAAAGGGAAATTTCTTCACAATTTATAAGCCAAAAGTAATTTACAGCTATCTTAGAAGGGCACAGAACTTACTGGTTTATAGGTCAAAGATAAGAGTTTTGGTCCAGCCAAACTTTATGTGGTTTGGCCTTAGAAGAAAGGAGTGTAGATTACATCTGCTGATCACCTAATATGTGTCAGGTATCACAAACTACCTACTCTGTATACATCATCTCCTTTACTCTCAAAGCCTCCTGTGGAGTAGGTAGGCATTAATGAGCCAAGTGCAGAGGTTATGGCTCAATGAGGTTACTGATGGACAACTTCACAGCAAAGTGATAAGCAGAGATTAGAACACACAGCAAAGTGAAGACAAGGTTAGGCTGCAGAGAACAGTCTATCCTCATAGAATAATGACAGATTATGCAGCTCTGACTCCTGTACTCCCCCGGGTCAGTGTGTAGCTCTTTGGAGAAGTGCTTCTCTGGGAACTCCCTTGACCTCATATATCTGCATTTTCCCAACAGAAAAGACTTATGATGGCGCCCAAGTCTGCCTCCCAGCTCAGCTTCCTTCTTCTTTTGGTTCCTTCCCAGCCTCTGCCTCTCCAGAAGCCCCATCCTTCCTGTCCTCTGCAATGGAAACTGCAAAGGACTTAGAATCTTTTACATTTTGACATATTGATGCACGTTTCTGCATTAAATGCATGCACACAAAATATTTACTGAACCTGGCTTTTAAAGATTTTTATCTGTGACGGTGGAATGCTTTCCAGGGTAGAAATGGGAAAGGAGGGCTTCCAGAACCACCTGTCTCAAATAAAGCTGATTTATCTTTTTGAAGTGATTAAAAAGCATCTTCTCTCTGTTCACCCACTAAAACCCCTCTTCACTAAGAAGAGTAGCAAGGCCTGGGAAAGCCCTGGGAAAGTTGCCTCTTCTAGCTCAGGGTCTTGACTAATGAATAGATTCTGGACTTTCCCCCAAGATCTCAGCGCTCAGCATCCTTCCCACCTCCACACAAGCCGGGCCCCTTCCCAGCTCCCCTAGGCCTCCCCACAGGGGCCCTGCAGAGTGGCAAGCTGCCTTGAAGACTTGGGTATTCCTTGATCTGGAAAAGCAAAGGAGATTCAACCTTTGCCATAGGGCAGAGGGGTTACAGTGGTGACATCTGAAATGCCTGTGAGGGCCAGGTAGGAAGGACACTGAATGAATAAGCACACTGGTGAGACATCTGCCACCAGTTTTTCATTACTATTCTGGACTGAGCATTGAACTGGGACAAGAAAATGAGGCTTTGCCATAGGCTAATTGTATGTACTTAATAAATTATGACTTTATGACTCAAGCTGACCATTGATAAAATGAAGTGTTATTTACCTTGCATCCAGAGTTCTTAAGAGTAAATGGATTTTTTTTTTGTACCGGGGATCAAACTCAGGTCCTTGCGCTTGCACAGCAGGCGGCGAAACAAGTAAATGGATTTTAACAGTCATTTTTGGCATCATTAAACAGAAATATACTTTTATATTTCTATTATACAAATGATTAAGCTTTTCTTTTTCCAATTCTTTGCCACATACCAACTTTATAAGGTATATGAGCTTCATCTTAGGTGGTAGATGTAATCAAGTTACAAGAAGCTAGTATTTTCTATGTATTAGTATGATTGGTCCTTAAAATGATGCAGGTTTGATTTTCGCAGTCATAATAAATCATAATCAGCAAATGAAAATATTTCTCAAAGCAAAATTTAAGAACCATAGTTTATATATTAACATAACTTTGGAAAATAGAAAAGTCTGTAAGTAAGATATGTCTTAAAGAAATAATGCAAGTTAGAAGAGTTTAAGTTTCAAAATCATAAGAATACAAATTTTCAAGGTTGCAACAAAAATTAAATTAGAAAACTCAATACATAATTGACCTTCCATATCCACAGGTTTTACATCCTTAGATGTCACCAACTACAGATTGCAACTATTAAAAAAAGAAAAAGAAAAATGCCTATGTACTGATTACGTACAGAAATTTTTCTTGTCATTATTCCCTAAACAATACAGTGCAGCAACTATTTACATATCATTTACATTTATTAGACATTATAAGTAATCTAAAGATGACTTAAAATATGTAGAAAGATACTCAGAGGTTTTTAAAAATACTATACCATTTTATATAAGGGACTTGAGCATCTGTGGATTTTGGTATCTGCAAGGGGTCTCAAAACCCCCCAGGTACCAAGGGACCATTCTTGTTATTTAACTTTTAAAAGTTATACATTGAATTAAAATCAACTACAAAAGGAAAAAGCATCATGAGGTCTTCTATTCATTAAGATAGACAACTTTGAAGCCATGTGCCTAATATATCGACGATGGCCAGCCTCATAGCTCTTTGATGTATTCTAATATTCCAGTTCTCTACTGGGGCAGTGTCTTTCCGGGCATATTCAGACCTCAGTAATAGAAATAGGTTCTCTATCTTCTGCTCCCGAGCTTGTTTTTGTTTAGCGTGAGCATGTCTCTTGACCCGAACTTCGTAATCATGTTCCCTTTATACTTTGGAAGGTAATAAAGATGTCATACATAGATTATAAACAAATAAAGGATTTATTCTTGGATAAGACATGGTGGTTGAGTGATCCAAGCAGTAGGAGCAAACTAACCAGGCTTTAGCTCACAGACCTTGGAGCACATACAGAGTAAAGTCAAGTATGACTAAAAACTAATAATGAAAAAGGCTAAAGAAGCTTGCACACAGTATATGTGACACAAATAGTATTCCATATAATTGTATGTCAGTTCAACTTGATGGATATGATTGATTTAGGAAAGGAAGGTCTGGGCAAAGGACATCTTTCAAATATTTAAATACATTCTTCTTTTTTCTTTATTTGGTTCAGAAAAGAAAAGTTCTTATATTTCTGTTGGAAAGATGCAGAATGGAAGTGTTGACATAGGTGGCTGTTCATAATGTGAATGAGGTTTTTGAGTAAATTTCTCTGGTGACCTTAACATGTACAGAACTTCAGAGCTCTCCAAAAGCCTTTATCTTCTACACGAGAAAAAGTAACACCCATAGGACTCTGCTTATAAATATAAGAGCCAAGATTTGAACCTCAGTGTCTATTTATCACAGTGGAAAGGAACCAAAAAGATCATCTAATTCCCAGATGGCCAGTGGGATTTTCTTCTGCCAACTTTTTATTAAGAAAATATTCAGGCACACAGAAAAATTAGAGTACTCCAATGACACACTCACCATTTGATTAAGTAATTGTCAACATTTTGCAGAGTTGCTTTATTACATGCACGTGTATGTAATTTGTGGGTACAGCTGAAAGGAAGTCGAAAGTTCCACATATCATGACTTTTTCCTTGTAGCCTTCCTGACACTGGTCCTGTTCAGGGTTCTAAATTTTGGGTCAGCCTCTTGTTTTCTCTTGATGCCATGTAATTTTTTCCTCCAACTGGAGTGAGGCTGATAGGCTTGGTTAGTTTCATGTTAGATATTTCAGGAAGAGTAAGTATAGATAAAGTTATGCCAATAGACTTGAATTCACTGCCGATCCTGAGCAGTGGATGGTAGCTGCAAGAGTTCTTGTTGAGAAGGTGGGAGGCTGTATCGAAGCTTAGCGCAAATGGGTGCCAGGATCAATTTAGTGTGGACGTGGGTGGGAATGGAACCAGGTTTATCGTCATGAAGATCAGGGGATTTTTTTGGTGGGGGGCAGAACTAGGGATTGAATCCAGGGCCTTTGCACTGACCTATATCCCCAGCCCTTTTTATATTTTCATTTTGAGACAAGTCCTGGCTAAGTTGCTGAGTTGCCCAGGTTGGTTCAAACTTTCAATCTTCCTGCCTCAGACTTCCAGACTGCTGGGAGAAAAATAGTTTTAATTGTGATCATTATAGATTTATGCGCAATTATGATCATATGTGTGTGTATGTGCATGCATGCGTGTGTGCATGTCATTCTGTACAGCTGTGTCTGGCATAGGTTGGTGTGTGTCCTCCATACCAGTGAGAACACTGAACAGATTCACCACAATAGGACCCTACATGTTGCCCTTTTATAACTGCCTCCCTTGGTTCCCTAAAATTTGGCAGTTACTAATCTGCCCTTCACGTCTAAAACTGTGTCATTTTATAAAATGTTGCATAAGTGGAGTATCATGTTACATAATATTACAGGATAGCCTTTTTTCATGCAATATAATTTCCTCAAGGTTCACCCAAGTTGCGTATATAAATAGATTATTTTATTGCTGGTGGTATACAATGGTATGGATGTGCTATCTTGTGTAATCATTAAGTCTGGTAAAGACATCTGGCTTGCTTTCAGTTTGGGGCTATCATAAGGCTGCTATAAGCATTTCCATACAGGTTTTTAGATGAATACAAGAATTCTCTGAATTAAATATATGAGTGTAATTTTGGGGTACTATGATAATTGTATGTAATAATATTTTTTGTTTGTTTAAGAGACTGCCAAACTGATTTCCAGAAATGCAAAACTATTTTACATTGGGCTGGGGATTTAGCTCAGTGGCGCCGCCTCCTGCCTCACAAGTGCAAGGTCCTGAGTTCGATCCCCGGTACCAAAAGAAAAAAACAATCTTACATTCCCACTAGCACTGTTGATAATTTATGCAGTTTCTCTGCATTTTCACCAGAAGTTGGTGTTGTCACTACTACTTATTTTAGTTATTCTGATACATGTGCAGTGACATTGCATTGGTGTCTTGATTTTCATTTCCATGATGACTAATGATGGAATACCGGCTTCATCCAGTGAGATGGGAAATGTTTGCTGCTCCTCTTTTTTCTTGAAGAAATTAAGTAAACTCCTCTAGATATTAACCTCTCTTTAAGTATTTGGTAAAATTCTCTATTGAAACCATGTAGAACTGAAAATTTCTTTTTCAAAAGTTTAAAATAATGAATGTAATAACATTAAGAATATGGAGCTATACTGTTTATCTATTTCACTTTGAGTTTTGATATTTTGTTGTTCTTGAGGGATCATTCCATGTTTTTTGAGTTGTTGCTTTATGATGATAAAGTTCAAAGCATTCTTTATTTTCTTTCTCACAGTTGTAGGATCTATTATATCACTCATCTTGTTTTTAATTTTGTTAATTTGTGTTTTCTCCCTTTATTTTTGTCAGTTTTGCTAGAGGTGTACCAACTTTATTTTTAAGTCAGCTTTTTGCCTTGATTTCCCCTTTGTTTTCTGACATAATTTCATGGATTTTTGAGCTTTCTTTTTTCTTGCTCTGGGTTTATTTTACTACATTGTTTCCCAGTTTCTTGAGGTGAAAACTTAGATTTTTGTTTTGAGATCCTTCCTTATTTCTCGTATCTGCATCTCATGCTATGAATTTACCTTTCAGCCCTGTTTTAGCTACATCTCACATATATGGAGATGTATTTTAATCTTCATCTAGTTGTATGTAATTTTTTAAGATTTCTTCTTTGATCTGTGGATTATTTATATTGTTTAATTTCCCTGAATTTTTCTGTTTTCTTTCTGTTTTTGATATATAGTGTGATTCTATTATGGTTAGAGAGGACACTTTGTATGATTTCATCTAATTTGTTAAAGGTTACTTTATGGCCTCACATATGGTCTACCTTGATGAATGTTCCATCGGGACTTAAAAATGTGAATTCTGCTATTGTTGGGTAGAATGTTCTATGAATACTAATTAGCTCCTTTTGATTAATTGTATGGTTCAGATTTTCTCTCTTGTTGAGAGGTGATATTGAAGTCCTCAGCAGTAATTGCAGATTTATCTATTTCTCCTTTAAACTCTATCAGTTTTTGTTTCATGTATCCTGAAACTCATGTTTATTCTGTATGCCTTTAAGATATGTATTTATGTCTTCCTAGTAGATTGATCCTTTTATCATTATGTAATTTTCTTTTTGCCTATACTAATTTCCTTTGCTCTGAATTCTACTTTATCCTAATACAGCCATGTCTATTTTTCAATTCATCTTTTCACTGTTTATATTTCTTCATATTTTTAACTTTCAACCTACCTATGTAACTGAATTTCAAGTGATTTTCTTGTGAGCAAAATATTGTTGGGACCTATTTTTTATATTCTCTGATAAATTGTCTTTTGATGCATTTAGACTGCCAATATTTTTTAAATTTTTAACTAAGTTTATTGGTACAATTTAGATATACATAATGATCACATTCATCACATCATCAATTTGTACCTGTACATAATATATCTCAATTCTTATTTATCTCCCATTCCCCTCCTCTCCCTTCAACCTTTCTTTTCCTCCTGGTTTATGAAAGCTTTGTTTCTACTTTATCTTTCTTTTCTTGTTTTTTTCCCTTTTCCCTTTCTTCTTTTCCACCTCCCTCCTCCCTAGTACCCCTTCCCATTTGAATTTTTTCTTCCTATTTCACATTATCCATTATACATTTTGGTCCTCATTTACACTTTCAGTTTCTCACATCAGAGAAACAATGTAATATTTACACATATGTGTCCAATTTATTTCACTTAAGATTATGGTCTCTAGGTGGATCCATAATGGAAATAAATGTCTCAAATTTATTCCTTTTTTATGGCTGAGTGATACTCCATTGTATAAAAAATCCACATCTTCTTTATTATTCATCAGTTGATGGGCATTTGGGTTGTTTCCAAGATTTAGCTATTATATACTGTGCTATGAACATGAGAGTGCATATATCGCTGTGGTACAGTGCTTTCATTTCTTTTGAGAAAATACCAAGAAGGGGGTAATATGGGTCAAATGTGTCTATAGTCCTAGTTTTCTGAAGAATCTCCACATTGATTTCCGCAGTGGTTGCTCTAGGCTACACTCCCACCAACAGTGGAGCAGGGTTCCTTTTCCCCACAGCCCCACCAATATTTGTTATTGGTTGATTTTTTGATAATAGCCATTTTTCTGGAGTGAGATGGAATCTCAGCATTGTTTTAATTTGTATTTCTTGAAAGACCAGTGATGTTGAACATTTTTTCATATATTTATTTGCTGTTTGTACTTCTTCATCTGAGAACTGTCTATTCATCTCAGAAGCCCATTTTTGTACTGGTAGATTGCCAATATTTACTATAATTATTGTTATGTTATTGCTTAAATCTGTCATTTCATTGATTGCTTTTTGTTCATTTTCTGTGTTTATCATTCTTCTTATCTCTTTTCTTCTGTGTTATTTAACTTTTACAATTATATCTTCATTCATTTGCAGTGTTTCTGACTGAACTTCTTTATACGGTTTTCCTAGTAGTTGCAGTTATGACCATTCCCAGTGAATTGTGAAAACCTCACTTCAGCCCCTTTACTGTTCCTGCTTAAACATCACGGTCTGGATGACCAGATGATATTAGAATTTAGGTTTCCATTATCAAATATGATTTATAAAACTCATAAGATAAAGAGAAGTCTTTTATATGCACCTATATTTCTACTCTTATTTCTTCTCCCTGAGACTATAACATTCTTGCTTTTATCTTTTACTTTCTGTTTGAAGAAGTTTCCTTAGCCCAATTTTAAGGACAGATTTAATGGAACATATTCTTTGGTTTTTATTTCTTGAGAATAACTTTGTTTTTCCTTCATTTTTGAAAGATAGTTTCACCATATATAGAAGCTATTAGATTTTTTTATTTAGCCCTTAAAAAGTTCTGTGCCATGGGCCGGGGATTTAGCTCAGTGGTTTCGCTGCCTGCTGTTCAAGCACAAGGACCTGAGTTCGATCCCTGGTACCAAAAAAAAAAAAAAAAAAGTTCTGTGCCTTTTCCTTCTGCCTCCCTTGTTTCAGATGAAAAATCTGTCACTTGAAATGGTGTTCCTCTACATATCATGTGCTGTTTCTCTCTGGTTGCTTTCAAAATATTTCTTTTCAGATTAAAGATATTTGGTTATAATATGTCTTAATTTGTTTTATCCTCTTTGGTATTGTTTAGTTCTTTGGATGGAAGGTTCATGTTTTTCATCAAATTTGGGGAGTTTTCAGCCATTATTTCTTTAAATCATCTTTTAGCATACTCTCTCTTTCCTCTCCCTCTGAAACTTCAGGCATATTAGTACTGGAACTTATGACCTCCTACTGGTTCCTGAGTCTCTGTTCAATTTTTTTTGTCTATTTTCTTGGATTCATTTTGGATACATTTGATCCTTTTTTCTTCTTCACTTTACTTTGAGGCTAACTGGTAACTTACGGCTTTTTAAAGATTTTTTCTGTTACATTTTTCAGTTCCATAATTTTTACTTGTTTCTTTTTTTAGAAAACAACATTTGGGGCCAGGGATTTAGCTCAGTGGTTCCGGCGCCTGCCTCGAAAGCACAAGGTCCTGAGTTCAATCCCCAGTACCAAAAAAAGAAAGAAAACAACATTCATTTGCTGGGGTTTTCTTTTTATTTATTCAAGAAACTTTTTAAAAGTTCCTGAAGCATCTATATGGCAGTCACTTTAGAAATCCTTGTTAGATAATTCCAACATCCGATTATCTCCTTTCAGCTGTGATATACTTGGTTCTGGGAATGATGGGTGACATTCAGTTTTATCCCAACATTTTAGCTATTACTGTATGTTGGGAGACCCTGCATTCTGTTTAAGTCTCTTATTTTAGCAAACAGTGTCCCTAAGTTATGCATGCTAGCCTTGATCTACTTGTGTGCTGCACGGCTCCAATGGTGTTACTTCCAGAGTGTTTGCAGTGTTATTTTGGTCTATTTGGACTTCCTTGTTCTGCTTTAGCTCCCACTCATCCCATTGTTCCTATCTGGGATGGGAAGGAGTTCCCTGGACTGCAACACTGGGTAACAGGGGGGTATGTTGGGATTTCCTTACTGGTGCTCTCAGATTTCCTCAATATTTCAGGGCAGGAAAACAAAATCCCAGGCCCACAGAGTCAGTGAGGCTCCTGGAGCAGGGCTCTCTGCTGTGCTTGGTTCCTCTTACCAGATCTGTCTGCCTGCCATGGTGTTTCCTCTGAAGCTAACGTAACCCGAGAACAACCTGCAGACTCAGCACCTCCTTCTGAGTTGAGAGTAGGTCAGTTACAACCCTTTATGAGCAAGAGAGGTTGTCCCATATGGGACAATGGCCTCATGGAAAAAACTCTATTTAGAATTTCCTGGATAGTCCTATGTAGAATTCCCTGGGGGAATCTACACATAAATAACTAGAGAGAAGAGATCAGATTCAGGGTATAGTCCTAAAATGGTTTAAAGAGAAAAACAAGTTTCTGAGTAACCATGAGACCAACCACATTTTCCTGGGACAGGAAAGGACAGGTACCTGCACCCTACCAAGCCTCCACATACCCCAAATGTTTTTAGGAACTTCCACCAGTCTACCATGCTTACCAGTTAGTCAGAATGTCATCTCTCTTTGACCCCACAGCCAGAGAGAGGTGTGGAGCCCTTCACAGGAAATGACTAGTGCCCTCCCTGCCATCCCTACAGTCACCACTCTGAGGATGAAGGCAATCACACAGTGGACTAGAGGCTTCCACCCAGCTCTGTGTCTGATACACTACATCCCAAATGCCATGTTCATTTGTGCTTTGCCTTTGATTTTAGTCCCTACAAGCAAAAATAGAACATTATGAGACAGGAAAAGAGAATGACCATTTTCTAAGCTGCCTGGAGTCTGACAATTGTTTCAGTGTGTGTGTACACCTAACAAGTAGATTACAGCATCAGCTAATCTTCAGAGAAATAAAAAACTGACATTCAGGAGTCTACAATCTTCTAATGGTTTATTGAAATAGTTCCCTCTTGCAATGCATTATCACCGTACTTTACAATAAGAAAAAAAGTATGCTCCAATAACAGCATCAGATAATGCCAAATATACAGGCTTGCAAGAGGAATAGTTCACTTGGGAAATGGAGAGAAGTGAAGGGAAATTATTATGAGATGCTAACTAGCTTTATGGTGAGGGAAGTAAATAACAACCCCTGTGGGACACCTAACTCTCTTCAGTGGTCAGAAACCACCAGGAGGAGAACAAGTAGAGAGGAACTACCATTCAATGAGCTTTAGTTAATTTAACACTCCTCAGACTTATTAGTCTATGCTGTGTTAAAATAAAACCTTCCTGAAAAAATTCCTTAGATGGCAAAGAGAGCATGTTCTTCCGTAGTGCAGTTCAGGGATTAGTTGGATGCAATTTAAGAGATGCCTACTGACAATGCATACCTATGCCATGTTTGGGGAAGAGTATGTAATACATATGTTAATTAGCTTGACTTAGCCATTCCATAATGTACATATATTTCAAAACATCATGTCATTTACCAAAAATATATACATTTTATTTGGTAATTTAAAATAGTAATAAAATTTTAATCATGTATGTTAATAATAGCACACAACATATTTTGATATATATATATATATATATATATATATATACACACACACACACACACACACACTTGGGTCCCGCCGCTCCCAGCCCAGAGGTAGGGGCTTCTGAGCCTCTGTTCCACTGCTCGTGGTCTAGAGGAAGGGGCATTCCAGCCACCATCCCTCCCGCCGCTTCCAGCCCAGAGGAAAGGGCTTTGGAGCCACCTTCTGTCCTGCCGCTCCTGGCCCAGAGGAAGGGGCTTCTGAGCTGCCTCCCCAGTGCTCCTATATATACTTTGTAGTATAACTAAATCAAGCTAATAAAATAAACATGTATTTGACATCAAATATAAAAATGTAATAAATGTGTACACCATGTACAATAGATCTCGTGAACTTATTCATCTTATGTAACTGAAATTTTGTATCCTTTGACCAACACTCCCTCAGTACCACTGTACCCAGCCCCTGGTATCTGCCATTTTCTTCTGCTTCTCTGAACTCATCTTTTAAAATTGCACATGTAAGCGAGATCATGTAACAGCTTTCAATCTGTCCAGATTTCTCTTCACCACCTGTCTATTCCAGTCACCTTCACTGAAGGAAGTAGACTCAGAACTTGTCTCTTTTGCTTTCATTCTTATAATCTTTCAATCATTCTTATCCCAAAAGACAGAGGAAACATCCTAAGAGACAGACCTGATCAGGTGCTCCTTTGCTTAGAACCTTCATGATCTCCCACTGCTCGCTCTTATAGTGACTTGTGAGGCTCAACAGGCTTTTGCCTTTAGCCTGTCCTCCACATCATCTCAGGCAATACAGGGCCCTCGAAACCCTCTTTTGACATTTGTGTCCCTGCACAACATTTGTGCAGCATGGGAGGACCACTCTCTACACGATTTCTTGCTTTTCAGCCTCATTGGCCTTCTTAACATTGCTATCCATACAATGACTTTTCCCACTTAGGGACATTCACACAGACTGTCACCTTGTTCTAGATTGCTAACTCTCCAGTTCTTTCAGATTTTCTTCTTAAATGTGTACCCCAGGATGACATTTCACTCCTTAACAAGAAGCCAGTTCTTGTTTCTGAACATTTATGGCACTTGTGCTTAACAATTAAGTCGGTTAATTATGTGACTGCTTCTGTCAATGGAAGGGAACCCTGTGAGTGAGGACTATCACCTGCTAGACTCTGCCACTGTGCCTCACACAGATGTTCATCAGTGTTCATAAAATGAGTACATCATCTGCAGAAAAAAGTCAAAACCAGTTTACAAACAAACTTAAGGAGAGCACCATATGTCCCAGTGAGAGGTAATTACAAATGGAAATTGATTATGTGCTGCCATTTAACTAATTAGAGACATGTCAAAGGTATGGTAGGAATCTTTATTATTATATTGCAGTGAACAAACACTTCTATAGAAGCCGGAAAGATCTTCAAAATGTTCTCACCCTTGTTCTTTTCTTCAACTATTTCACTTCTTCTTTTGTGACCTTGTCTTCTCTACGAAGAGTCAGCTTATAGTAGTGGTTCTCAACCTTGACTTCATACGTGGGGAGGTTTTATAAAACACTGATCCTTTCCCCCCATATCCCTCAGATATGGTTATGTAATCAGTGTAGTGTAGGGATTAGGAAGCCTGGGTTAAGAAACTCTGAAGAACATTCTACATTAGATATGAAGAGTTCTCCAGTAGCATGCCCTATACAGGGAAATAGGAAGTTTATTTATTTTTCAATAAATTTTTCTTAGGAATTGACAAACAAAGATTTACCTTTAAGACTATCAGATCAATATATTTCTTTTTTAAATAACCCCAGAAGAAAGCTGAATGCATTCTCTCATAGTCTAAAATAATAAAGAATAGGAAACAGTGGAGCAGTGGGGCCACTCGAGTTCATTTGGCTAAGTTCCCTGAACGATTTGCCTCCACAACTCACTAATGTTGCTCCCTAACCTCACCCTAGGGGACTCTGCCCACCCTGAGATCCAAGTTTTCCAACACCTGCTGCCTGCACCTACCACCTGCCCAGCTAAGAAAAGAAGCTGTTAGATTACCTTTCCTCTTCCCTTTTCCTTTGCCCCATCTCTCCTCTTCTCTTGCTGTATTCTGCTTCTACTCTTAGTCAAGGATGTGTTTTTCAAAATCCTGTTCTTTCCTCTAATGTTGAAATAATAGCCACATATGCTGTCAAACACACACACACACACAGAGATAAGGAAGGGGAGAGGAAGAGGGAGAGGGTGGGAGAGGGTGGGGGGAGAGAGAAAGGGAGGGAGGGGGAGAGAGAGAGGGAGATCTAGGAGGCTCTAATCAAGGAAGAAATAAAAGAGCAGGCATAATATTCTAGGGTATGTCAAATCTTCCACATGTAACTAAGAGTTTCTCATCTTGGACTTTCACGCATTACTTCTGCTCCTGAGCATCCACTTCCTTTTAGAAGAGGGTGTCCTCCACATCTGTGATCTTTCTGAGGGTTCTTCAGCCTGTCACCTTCCTAGTTAGGCGCACTTGCACAAGTGTTCTTGAATATCGCAAATGTCAGCCTAATTTTTGTTTGGAGAATAAAAATTAAAATGCAAATGTGATTTTATAAGTAATTGTCATAAGTCATTGTCAATAGTGGAAAAATATAATCATCACTGAGATTATTATAAAGAAAAATGTGAGTGATGAGTGTATGGGGCAGAAGGCCATGAGAAACGACTTGGCTCCTGTGGGCACATTCACGTGCATTGCTCTAACACACTCTCAAATACAGATGAATGTAGGAATCATTTTTACCAGAAGGATAGTTTAGAAAATTATCATTATTACCATGAAGGAGGTATTTCCCAGTGGAGGGAGGCACAGCCTAGACAACCAAATCTGAGCCAACAAAATACATATTTACCCTTTGGTAAAATAGTAGCTCACACATATAATTTTCCACTTTATCCAACCTGTGTGATACTTTCCCACTCTCATTGGAATGGTGGTGATTTTTGCCAGTCTAGATCCCAAAGAGTGTGTCTTTTGCAAAACCTCAATTTAAAATGAGGAAATATTACTACATAAAGAGAAGTCTCATGGCTAAAAAGTTAAAGGAAATATTGGAACCAAGGAAAACAATGTAGTAGACTCCTTCAAGAGGAGAAAATGTCTCAGAGCCTAGTTGGACATTCATTCATTCATTCATTGTACCAGACACTATTCTCCATACTAGGATAGCTGAGGTAGAAGCTGTGTAAATTTCTGTCTATACCACAAGACGCCAGAATGCAGGGGAAAACAGATTCCTAAGGGGCAATAGAAGTGGGAGACATTATACAGGAGAACCAGATTGTCCCATTCCCTGGAGTGGTGTAGCCCTACAGTACTGTGCTGAGCATCCTGCCCTACCTGACCTACTTACTTAAGGAGAGATCAACCTTGTTTTATTTTCTTGATAGTATTTTGGATATGTGGGAACTCTGGAGTCAGGATGCAGGATCTAAATTTCAGATCTGAGTTTATTAGCTCTGACTGGGACAAGATTGTTGTTCTAAATTCATGTGTGCCTCATATTCCCCATCTGCATAATTGAAATTATGGCATCATATCTAGAGAACTTTTGTGGAGGTTGACATAGCACAGAAAGTACACAATAAATATTGGAATTATAAAATGTATAGGTCCTTTGGTACATTATCCTATATAATATGAATATATATGTTATGTTTAATATGCTCCTTTAAAACAGAAATTGATTTTGTATTTCTTTATGCTCATCAAACCTAGTATTGATATGAATTGAATTAAGGATGATAATAGCAGAGATGTTTAATTTTATTTTATACAACATTTTCTTTCTATTGGAGTGTTACCATTTCTTCAAAGATATTACTAAAATAAAAACTTTTATCTTCATAAGATGTCTTCTGAAGATTTCATTTTGGAGAGTCAAAGCAATTAGGAGTGAGCTGAGAGACTCTTTATTCAACATTAATTTTGCAATTGGCCCCAAGACCCAGGCTCATCTTTTAATTGCCTACAGTTGGCCCAAATTATGGATTTAGGGTTCCACTTCTGAGCCTTCAGGTTTTAAAATTTCTCTTGGTTATTGGCTGCTTCTCCCTACTCAGATTTGCTGAGCGATGATACCAAAGTACATAGAGCAAATACATTGTCTTTATCACTGGATATGGATCAGGCTATACCGGCCTTTAGAGCAACATCCTCATTGGTTGGTAAATGAATGATCTGTTAACAGCTCATACGGTTAATACAAGCAGCTCCCCTTTAGACTTGTTCTAAAGGTGGATTCATCTAAACACTCACTACGCACAATAAAATTTTCATTTTAATACTTAGCTGAAATTTCAGCCAATAAATATTCCCATATATATTTGCTTTTATAAATCAAACATTTTACTGAAAATTGAGTGATCATCTGAATATCAGAACAGGCAAGGGCCAATTAATCGGAAGAAAGCACTTTGAGGCAATTTAAGGGAATTGTGCTATACCAGATAATGCTAAATTGAGTATACCCGAAGCTACTTGAAAGTCTTATGTGCTAATTCAATTGAGGGGAACAGCAAAGTCTTTGTTCTGCTCCAGTATGGAGAACTGAAGATCACTCAGATGTTAATACCTACAATCAGATGGACATTTTAAAGCATCGGTTTTGAAGTGTTGTGTCTGAATGTCTCCCTCTACTTTTCCATCATCTCTCAAGTGAGATTTTCTATGATCGTTTTACCAAACACATCTCCTTTAGACATTTTTCCATCTTTTCAAAGTTAAACTATAATACATTATAATTACATCTGTCCTGAAAAAAATCTGAGTACACACCATTGATTTCCTGAAGTCCTCAGAAAGCCTTTATCCTTTGCTGCCTTAGGACAGATCCCTGAGTTCTTTCCTAAAAGCCTCCATGGGAGGTGTGGAGTGGCTTGCCCAAATCAACACATAAAGATATTTTGTTATAATTGAACTTTGCAGAGGTGCAATAAATATCACTCATTTTTTCATCAAAAGTTAATTATAGGGCCGGGGATTTAGCTCAGTGGTTCCGCCGCTTGCCTCGAATTTGCAAGGTCTGGAGTTCAATCCCCGGTACCAGAAAAAAAAAAAAAAAAGTAAACTATACTGTACATGCCTAGCACGGTGCCTCAAGCAGAGGTCACAGAAACAAAGAAAGCACAACTTCTGCTTTCAGGCTTACCACCCAGAAAGAAAAAAATAGAACCGAAAAGAAAATGGAGTGCTACACGAGGTGAGAGAGATGCAATGGTTAACAAGACTATGGCCAGGTCAGACAGGTCCCTCTCCCCCTGCCCAACTCTCTCTTCTCTGACCAGGAAATTGGAAGGATCCTAAGCCCACAGTGCTTCGGATGTTTTTTCCTGAATGTAGGAGATAAAACAGAGCCAGACGGTGGCTAGGCAAATGAAAGGGGGTGCTGAAAAGCAGTTCCTGGCTGGACACCCCAAAGAGAGCCACAGAGCAAGTGTGGCCCAGTTCACCTCCTTTGGATCACCAGAAACCACAGAGGGTTTTTCTTGCAAACAACTCCCAAGAATCTTCGTTGTTCAGACATGATGAGCTAAAGGTCAGAAAACCCACTGCTTTGAATCAGAAAATAATCTAACACATTTTTTGACTTTTTACTTTTTAAACCTGCTACTTTAAACATGCTGAGCTCTAGATGCTCCCCCTACTACACCCCCATGCCTGTCCCATCCCCACTTCTGCTCCAGAATGGCCCTGAATTCAGCATCCATTCAAAGAGAGGTGTTAACGGCTGTTTTCACTTAAGATTATTCCTTGTAAAATGGCCTCAAAATCCATCAGTTAAGCCTAGCATGGGCAACTTAGCAACTTAAGGAGACCTGTCTCAAAATAGAAAATAAAAAGGGCTGCAGATGTAGCTCAGTGTGCAGGCCCACAAAACAAAAATAAAAGTCATCAAATAGATTCCAGTAGCTCTATCTCAATCTGCTACTAAAACTTTGGTTTTCCCTTCCAGCTTTAAAAGGTGGAAAATGCTACCAGACAGTTTCTTGTTGTATATATTTTTGATCTGAAACAAAATTCCCAACCTCAGGGGAAATGTCTAAGTGACTGCTCAGAACAAATCAGCCTGGATTGCTGTTCACAGAAGCGTGCAGCCCAGGAAGGGAAGCCACAAGAGCAAGGATACCAGATGGCCTGTGCCAAATGGAATAGGGCCCTCCTGATAGATGTTTCAGGAAATGGATAAGGACATGAGTTCCTGCTCTAGAAGCCAGGCTTGTGATTTGAACATGCATATTCACAAATGCTCCCAAAAGAGAATGGACAGCCATCTATGAGCACACTGTATGTGTGGAAAATGGACCACCGAGGACAAAGAGCTGGCTTCGGTGGTCCAGAGGACTGCTCCATTCATTTATGTGTTTCAACACAGCTCTATTATCTTTAACAGCTTCACGCTGCCATCTAATTTCAGTCCTGGTGCAATTTGCAGACCGTGTTCCCTCTAAACAGAGTGAGGGGCTTATCAACATGTGGAACAGAATTCATTTTGTTGTGGGGGCTGGAAGTGGCAAACACTGAGCCATAACAAACCTGAAAAAGAGATGTTTTTTACTGTTTCCCTAGTAGGCATAATTTATTCTTTTCACTGCATTTTAAAGTTATGTTTTTATCAACAATACATTTAAGAGAAGGCTGTTCTTTTCTTTGCCTGTATCTCTCCTGTGATGTTTGCACTGTGCTGACAATATGGACACCTAATATACAAAGCAAAACAAAGCAAAACCCAGGAAATACAAATTGTCCTCGCACTCCCCGAACTACCAACTCAAAATCATTCTACCTCAGAGTGTAAAATTATGGAGACAATTTTAAAAGATAGAGATTATTCAAAGATAATATTTCTGTTTGCTTTCAAACAGTAACATATTGAAATTCATACAAATTAGAAATGTACCCAACACTTACATAGCCATCATAGAAAAAAGTTTGGAAGTCCCTTATAAATTAAAAAATAGAAATATCATATGACCAGCAATCTCACTATTGGGAATATATCCAAAGGAAATGAAATTAGCATGTCAAAGAGACATCTGGCATGCCTGTGTTTATTATGACACTATTTACAAGAAACAAGGTATCGATCAAACTAAGGGTCTCTCGTTGGATGAATGGGTAAAGAAAAATATGGTATATGTCCAGAATAGAATACTACTCACACTTAAAAAGAAGGAAATCCTGTAATTTTCTACAACATAATGAAAGTGGAAGAAATTGTAGTGAAATAAGCCAAGCATAGGCTAAACACTGTTTGAAATCATCCATGTGGAATCTAAAAAGTTGAACTCTGCAGCTGGGAGTAGAGGATGGGTAAATATTGGTCAAAGGATATAAAATTGCAAGTTAGGAGTCGCGCGGAACACACGCTGAATCAGCCCACTGAAGACAGGCAGGTCTGCCCACACCCTACCGAGGTCCCCAGTCCCGCGGAACACTCCGAATCAGCCCGCTGCAGACAGGTAGGTCTGTGCACGCCCTACCGAGGTCCTGAGTCGCAAAAAAGACACCGAATCACCTCGCTGCACACAGGCAGCCACCTGATTCCACTCTACAAAGACGCAGAGGACACCAGACCACCAGACCAAGGTACTGAGTCCCACTGTTCCCGGCCCAGAGGTAGGGGCTTCTGAGCCGGTGTCCCACTGCTCCTGGTCCAGAGGAAGGGGCTTCCCAGTCACCATCACTCCCGCTGCTCCCAGCCCAGAGGAAAGGGCTTTTGGGCCACCTTCTTTCCCCGCTGCTCCTGGCCCAGAGGAAGGGGCTTCCGGGCCACCATCCCTCCCACCACTCCCGGCCCAGAGGGAGGGGCTTCTGAGCCACCATCCCACTGCTCCTGGTCCAGAGGAAGGGGTTTGCCAGTCACCATCCCTCTGGCTGCTCCCAGCCCACAGGAAAGGGCTTTTGGGTCACCATCCCTACCGCTGCTCCCAGCCCCTGTCCCACCTCACCCACCTCAGAGGAGGTAATCTGTGCAGGCGCTAACAGCCCAACACCCCAGTCGAAATGAGAAAACACATAAATAAGTCTCAAAACCAGACTTCCAGATCACCTACAACAACCCCAAAGGGAAATGAGATAGAACACTCCAATACACAACCACCTGGACCCACTGAACTGGCAACAAAAGGGAATCTGGAAAAAATGAAATCAGAAATAATTTCTCAGATAACAGGAGAAATTGTGCCCCTACTGCAAGACATGATTAATAAATCTAGAGAGGAGCTCAGGAACATGGTGGAATCCCAACATAAGAAACAAATGGAATCCATAAAACAGATGCAAGTAGATTTCCAGGACATGAAAAACCCCACTGAAACTCTACACAGCAGAATGAGCCAGTGTGAGGACAGAATTTCAGATATAGAAGATAAGATTGCAATTAGTGACCAGGAAAAGAAAAATTGCTTCAAAATTATAAGGGAACATGAGAAATCAATCCAGCAGCTGCTAGATGATGCAAAGAAGAATAACATAAGACTGATTGGGCTCAATGAAGAAACAGGAGAGAGTGCAGATGACATAAAAAAATCTCTTCACAGAAATAATGGCAGCAAACTTCCCAAGCAGGGGAAAAGAGCTTGACATACAGAAAAGTGAGGCATATAGGACTCCAAATAGCCTTGATGAAAAAAATTCTACACATAGGCATATAATTGTTAAGATTCCAGAAACACAACAGAAGAACAAAGTTCTCCAAGCGGTCAGAGAAAAGAAACAAATCACATACAAAGGAAAGCCCATCAGAATCACAGCAGACTTCTCAACATAAACCATCAAGGCAAGAAGAGCTTGGAGTGACACATTCCAAACCCTAAAAGAAAACAGCCTCCAACCCAGATTGATGTACCCTGCAAAACTATCTTTCAAAATGGATGGAGAAATAAGATACTTTCATGACAAAGAGCACCTCAGGAACTTCATGAATACCAAACCAGCACTCCAAAGAATTTTACACAATAGCCTAGGAACAGACACTGAGGACCACAACCCCAGGAAGCAAAGCAGAATGAACCCATCTGGCATGACAAGAAATTAAATGTGAAGGGGGAGAACCCAACAAAAAGAAAAAATCATGGCAATGATAAGTCAATATGTTTCAGTTAGAACCATCAATGTTAATGGTCTAAATTCACAAATCAAAAGAAATAGACTGGCAGAATGGGTCAAGAAGCAAAATCCAACAATATGCTCCATACAAGAAACACACTTAATTCAAAAGGAAACTCATAGACTGAAAGTTAAAGGGTGGAAAACAATACTCCATGTGACAGGAACCTGAAAAAAAGCAGGAGTAGCTATCTTCTTTGCAGACCAAGTGTATTTCAAACCAACACTGATTAAGAGAGATGAAGAAGGACACTACATCCTTGTAAAGGGAACAATCCAAGAGGAAGAGATGACAATCATAAATATCTATGCACCAAACACTAGTGCACCCAACTATATAAAACAAATACGAACGGACATGAAAAAGTCATATATGCGCTAATATAATTGTGGTGGGGGACCTCAACACCCCACTGTCACAAATAGATAGATCAGCTAGACTAAAAATAAGTAATGAAATACTAGAACTCAATCGAACTCTTGAAAAAAGGAACTTAACAGATGTTTACAGAGTGTTCCACCCAACAAAACCAGAATACACATTCTTCTCAGCTGCACATGGGTCATTCTCCAAAATAGACCACATATTCTCTCATAGAACATGTTTAAGTAAGTGCAAAAGAATTGAAGTTATCCCCTGTATATTATCAGACCATACCGTGATGAAATTGGATATCCATAGCAAAAGAAACTGGAATAATTTCATAAACACATGGAAATTGAACAACACACTTCTGAATAACCAATGGGTCACAGAGGAAATTAAAGAAGAAATCAGACAGTTCCTTCAATTAAATGACAATGACAATACAACATATCGGAATCTATGGGACACAATGAAAGCTGTCTTACGAGGGAAAATCATAGCAGTGAATACGCATATTAGGAAAACAGAATGAGCCCAATTAAATAACCTGTTGCTGAACCTCAAGTTTCTAGAAAAAGAAGAGCAGGACAAACCCAAAGCTCATACAAGGAAGGAAATTATAAAGATCAGAGGAGAAATCAATGCAATGGAGACTAAGAGAATGATACAAAAAACCAATAGAGCAAAGAGTTGGTTCTTTGAAAGAATCAACAAAATTGACAAACCTTTAGTCAACCTTGTCAGAAAAAGGAAAGAAAAGGCCCAAATCCATGCAACTAGGAATGAAAAGGGTGAAATTACAACAGACCCAGCAGAAATCCAGAGGATCATCAATACCTCCTTCCAGAACCTATATGCCAATAAGATGGACAACACAGAAGAAATGGACAGATTCCTAGATACATATGAATTACCAAAGTTGAACGAAGAAGACCTAAAAATTCTGAACAACCCAATATCAACCAATGAAATTGAAAATGTAATTAAAAACTTATCAACTAAGAAAAGCCCGGGCCCTGATGGCTTCACTGCTGAATTTTACAAGACATTTAGAGAGGAACTGCTGCCACTACTGTTTAAACACTTCAATGAAATTGAAAGGGAAGCAATACTCCCAAATTCATTCCTGGAAGCAAGCATCACCTTGATCCCCAAAGCAGAGAAAGACCCAACTGAAAAAGAGAACTATAGGCCAATCTCACTAATGAACATAGATGCAAAAATCCTTAATAAGATAATGGCAAACAGAATGCAGAAGATCATCAAGAAGATCATACACCCTGATCAAGTGGGATTCATCCCAGGGATGCAGGGATGGTTCAATATATGAAAATCAATTAATGTAATACACTATATCAATAGAGCCAAGGACAAAAACCATATGATTATCTCCATAGATGCAGAAAAAGCATTTGACAAAATCCAACATGCATTTATGATAAAAACCCTACAAAATTTGGAATGGATTGTCTCCACCTCAAACTGATAGAAACCATCTATGAAAAACCAACAGCCAATATCATACTAAATGGTCAAAAACTGAAATCCTTCACACTAAAATCAGGAACAAGACAAGGATGTCCACTATCACCACTCTTGTTCCATATAGTTCTGGAAACATTAGCCACAACAATTAGACAAGAAAAAGAAATAAAAGGAATAAAGATAGGTAATGAAGAAGTCAAATTGTCATTATTTGCAGATGACATGATACTCTATATAGAAGACCTCAAGAACTCCACCAAACGTCTTCTAGACTTAATAACCAAATTCTGTCAAGTAGCTGGTTACAAGGTCAACACACAAAAATCAATAGCTTTCCTCTACACCAAGGACAGACTCACTGAGAGAGAAATAGGGCAAATAATTCCTTTCACAATAGCATCCAAAAAACTGAAATACCTAGGAATCATCCTAATGAAAGAAATCAAAGACCTCTTCTCTGAAAACTATGGCACTCTGAAAAGAGAGATTGAAGATGATATCAGAAAATGGACAGACATCCTCTGCTCCTGGGTAGGAAGGATTAATAGAGTGAAAATGGCCATACTTCCAAAACTGCTATATAGATTTAATGCAATTCCAATTGAGATCCCAGCAGCATACTTCATAGACCTCGAGAAAACAATCCAAAAATTCATTTGGAGCAAGAAGAGACCCAGAATAGCAAAAGCAATTCTAGGTAACAGAGACATGGCAGGGGGTATCACAATTCCCAACCTGCAACCATACTACAAAGCTACTGTGATAAAAACAGCATGGTACTGGCAAAGAAACAGACTTGAGGACCAGTGGAACAGATTAGAAGATGCAGAAACAACGCCAGACACACTCAGCCACCTCATCTTTGATAAAGGAGCCAAACACCCTCACTGGAGGAAAGATAGCCTCTTTAATAAATGGTGCTGGAAAAATTGGGCTTCAACTTGCCAAAGATTAAAACTAGACCTGTACCTCTCACCATGCACTAAACTAAAATCAAAATGGATTAACGATCTAAATATTAAAATAGAAACTCTGAACCAGTTGGAACAGAGGTTAGGTAGAACCCTTGAAGACATCAGTATTGGCAAAGATTTTATGAACAAAACTTTAGTTGCCTGTGAACTAGCACAAACAATCAACAAATGGGATCTCTTCTTATTAAAAGGCTTCTGCACAGCAAGAGAAACCACCAGCAGTGTGAAGAGACAACCTACAATGTGGGAAAAAATCTTCACCTGCTCTTCCTCAGACAAAGGTCTACTATCTCGAATCTATAAAGAACTTAAAAAGATCAGACCTCCCAAATTTAAAGACCCAATCCAAAAATGGGCATCTGAAATGAACAGACATTTCTCAGACAAAGAAGTAGAAATAGTAAATAAATACATGAAAAAATGTTCAACATCCCTGGTCATTTGAGAGATGCAAATGAAAACAACGCTGAGATTTCACTTTACTCCAGAAAGAATGGCTGCTATCATGAAATCAACCAATAACAAATGCTGGCAGGGCTGTGGGGAAAGAGGAACCCTGCTCCACTGCTGGTGGGAGTGTAGACTGATGCAACCACTGTGGAAATCAGAATGGAGATACCTCAAAGAACTAGGACTGGAAGTCCTATTTGACCTCACTATTCCACTGCTGGGAATCTTCCCCAAAGAATTAAAAGAATCATATCACAGTGATATATGTGCACCCATGTTCATAGCAGCACAGTTTCTGATAGCTAAAACTGGGAAACAGCCCAAATGCCCATCAACTGGAAACTGGATAAAGAAAATGAGGGTTTTTTAAAAATAAAATGGAGTACTACTCAGCCATAAAAAATGAGAAATTAGAGACATTTGTAGCTAAATGGATGCACATTGAAGCAATACTCTTAAGTGAAATAAATAGGACACACATGAATAAATTCCGAATAGTTTCTCTGGTGTGAGAAACTGAAAGTGTAAATAAGGACTAAATGTATAATAGGTAATGTGAAATAGGAAGAAAAAGGGCAAAGGGGAAGAAAGTGGGAGGGCTAGGGGAAAGGATAGAAGGGAATGGGATTAATATGAGAAAATGGAAAAATAGGAACAACATCTTTGTAAATAGGGAGGACTGGAGGGGTTGAAGGGAGGGCTGGGCAAGGGTGAAAAATAAGAACCAAGAGAGACTATGTAAAGGTGCAAATTTCCAATGATGAATGTCATTATATTGTATACCTAAAATGTACCAATGATTAGAATGAATAATTGATAATGCAAAATAGGAAGAAAAGGTCCAAAAGGGTAGGGGTAGTGGGAGGCACAGGAGAAAGGAAAGAAGGGAAAGGAAAAAATGATGAGAAATGGCAAAAATGGAAATAAAGTCTTTGTAAATAGGTAGAGATGGAGGGCGTGAAGGGAGGGCTAGGAATGGGGAAAGAATAAGAACCAAGATGCATTATGTAAAGGTACAATTCCCAAGGAGAAATGTAATTGTGTTGTATACCTACAATGTACCAATAAAAGAATTTAATACAAAAAAAAATTGCAAGTTAGATGGGAGGAATAAGTTCAAGAGATCTATTCTACATCTTGGTGACTACAGTTAATAATAATGACTTATAGTTTTCAATATTGCTCGGAAAGCAGATTTTATATGTTCTCAAACAAAAAATTTTTGAGTATGTGAGTTAATGCATATGTTAACTAACTTGATTAAGTTAGGGAAATTACTTTTTTTATTTCTTTTTTTTTCTACAGTCTATCAGCTTGCCTGAAGTTTGTTCTTTTGAACATCTGTTTGCTGATAAGACAATGACCAAATACTTGGAATTGCAGAGGTAACTCTCAATTGTGTTCAGGGATTCTGGGTCCCCTGTGAAGTAATAGACTCAGTTGCTATTCCACAAGGGTCATGTGGTGGCCTTCAGGACATAGGTCACAGGACTGCTGACTGCTCATAGGTGGCCAGGCTTGCCCTGATGCTTAGTTGCTTGAATATAAAAATTCCTTGTGTCCTGGGTGAAATTCTAAATGCCTTAGACCTCAAGTCTTGGATGTCTGCCTTGAACCTCTGTCCATGTGACACTGTCCACCATGCAAATTTCTCAGCTTGCACCCAGGGTCAAGGCATGATGTGAGGTTTCAATGCTTCACTACGTCCCTCTCATCCCACTTACAAATGGTAAGGTAAGGGTAGAGAGGGCCCCAGGACAGCACCTTCTGGTGGCTACCCCTAGTCCCATGAGGGACAACAGGTGCAGAGTCCCCCCACCAGTCAGTATTAACCATGCCTCACTTCTCTACCCCCTTCAAAGCATCCTCAGCTCCCCCAGAATAAACACTCACATGGACACACACAAACATTCCCTTTCATTATAGCCAAGCCTACTAACTGGGATTTCTGGGGAAAATGAGAAGCTATAAATTAGACCTTTTCTGGCTCTATGTTTTACCCCTTACCAAGAACACATGAGGGGGCTAGGCAGAGTCTCCTAGGGTTAGAAGAAACACGAAGTCAAGGCCAAGATCACAACAAATGTTCTCCATGCCCCTCTCCTCAGCTTGGGAGAACTATGGTTTGTTCCCACTCTAGGAAGCAGAGATACCAAGTACTACTAAGGAGTACAAGTAAATTAATAAAATTAGATAAAAGTAACAGAAAAGAAAAAACTAGAAAAAGAAGAAAAAAACCCAATGTTGTACTACATACAAAAACACACTTAATCCAAAAATAAAAGTCATAGAATAAAAATCAAAGCATGGAAAAACAATATTCCATACACCAGGAGCCCCCCAAAAGCAGGCGTACCTATCCTATTTTCAGATAAAGTGGGCTCCAAGCCAAAACTAGTTAAGAGAGGCAAAAAGATCACTGTATATTGGTTAAAGGAACAAATGAGCAGAAAGAGATAACAATTATAAAAATATATCCACCAACCAGCACAGCTAACTTCATATGTCCATGTTTGTGGACATAAAAGATCACCTAAACATCACCATCATTGTAGTGGAGAGCCTCAATTCCCCATGATCACAAATAGACAGATCAACTAGACAAAAAAACCAACAAAGAAATAGCAGAATTGAACCACACCTTCAAACAATTGGATTTAATAGATATGCACAGAGATTATACATAACAACAGAATACACATTCTTCTCAGCAGCACTTGGAATTTTCTCCAAATAGACCACATATTAGCCCATAAAGCATGCTTAAGAAAATGCAAAAGAATCACAATTAACCCATGCATATTATCAGGTCATAGTGCAATGAAACTAGAAATCAATGAAAAGAGAAAACTCAGGAATTATACAAAAACATGGAAATTAAATAAATATACTCTTGAATAACCACTGGGTCCCAGAAGAAATTAGACAGTTCCTAGAATCAAAAGATAATGCCAATGCCACATGAAAAAACCTCATAGGACACAAAGAAAAGGTTCTAAAAGGGAAGTTTACAGCTGTGAATGCCCACATCAGAAAAACAGAGTGAGAAATAAATAACCCAAAGATACATGCTCCTCAAGGTCCTAGAAAAATAAGATCAATCCAAACCCAAAGCTAGTACAAGGAAGAAAATTTCAAAGATCAGAGCAGAAACTAATGAAATTGATACTAAAAAATACAAAGAATCAATGAACTGGAGACCTGATTCTTTAAAAGATTAAACAAAATACACAGATCCTTAGCCAACCTCACCATAAAAATAGAAAGAAAAGACCCAAGTCAATGCAACTAGAAATGAAAAAGGCAAAATTACATGGACACTGCCAAAATCCATAAGATTATTAGCAAATACTTCCAAAACCAGTAAATTCCTCCAACCAGTACATTGGAGAATGTAGAAAAAATTGATAAATTCCTAAATACATATGAATTACCAACACTGAACGAACAAGGTATAAAAACCCCAAATAATCCAATAACAAGTAATGAAATTGAGGTAGGAAAAAAAAAAAAAAAAACCTACTACTGTAACTAAAATAAGCCCAGGACCCAATGGATTCACCACTGAATTCTACAAGAACTTCAGAGAAAATCTAAGACTAATACTTCTTGAACTCTTTGATTAAACTGAAAGGGAAGGAGTACTCCTAAAGTCATTCCTGGAAGCTAGCATTAGTCTGATATTCAAACCAGAAAAGAACACAAATATAAAAGAAAACTACAGGCCAGTGTCTTTCGCGAACATAGACTCAAGAATCTTCAACAAGATACTGACTGGCAAGCAGATGCAACAAATCATCAAAAAGAACCAAATAGGCTTCATCTCAGGGATGCAAGGATGATTTAACATATGCCAATAAATAAATGTAATAGATCACATAAACAGAAGCAATAACAAAAATCACATGATTATCTCAGTAAATACAGAAAAACTGTTTGACAAAATCCAATATGCATTTATGATAAAGATCCTGTACAAAATAGGTAGAGAAGGACATTATCTCAATCTGATAAAAGACATTTATGTCAGACCTACTACCAACATCATATTAAGTGCAGAAAAAATTGAAAGCTTTCCCTCTAAAATTAGGAACAACACAAAGATGCTTGCTAATACAGCTCTCAAAACCTTAACCAGAGCAATCAGGGAAGAGAAGTAAGAGGGACATATATCAGAAAAGAAGTCAAGTTCTTATTCACAGGTGGCATGATTCTTTACATAGAAGACCCAAAAAAACTCCACCAAAAGACTCCTAGAATTACTAACCCAATTCAACAATGTAGCAGGATATAAAATCAACACAAAAATCAATAACAAAAAATCAATAACATTCTTGTGCACCAATAATGAACTCACTGAGAAAGAAATATTTAAAACAATGCCATTCACAAGAGCATCGAGAAAAATTAAATATTTAGGAATTAGTTTAGAAGTGAAAGTAGAAGTGAAAGACCTCTACAATAAAAACTACAGCACTCTGAAAAAGGAGATTGAAGAGGACATCAGAAAATGGAAAGCTATCTCCTGTTCCTGGTTAGGCAGAACCAACACTATCAAAATAACCATATTCCCAAAACTGATACAATCCCAATCAAAATATCAATAACATTCCTCACAAAAATAGAGAAAACAATTCTAAAATTCATATGGAACCAGAGAAGACCCAGAATAGCAAAAGTAACCTTGGGCAATAAGAGCAAACAAGAGGCATCAAAATCCCAGATTTAAAGTTATATCACAAAACTAGAGTGACAAGTCAGGCCTGGTGGTAAATGCCTGTAATTCCAGCACTCAGGAGGCTGAGGCAGGAGGAATGTTGTTAAGTTCAAGTTACATACTGAGACAGTGGAGAGAGAAAGAGAGAGAGAGAGAGAGAGAGAGAGAGAGAGAGAGAGAGAGACAACCTCAGGCACATTCTGATCTTTGACAAAGGACCAAAAATATATGCTAGAGAAAATATGTCTTTTTATCAAATAGTGGTCTGAATACCACCTATACATATACAGAAGAATGAACTGAAACCCATGTATCTTAGCATGTACTAAAGTAAAAACAAGATGGACCCAAGATGGAAAATATTAAAATAGAAACACTTAATCTGCTGTAAAATAAAGTAAGTAAAACTGGTGAAGACATAGTGTAGGCAGACTTTCTGAATAGAACCCCAATTTCAGTGGAATTAACATCAACATTCAACAAATGGGATTATATCATATTAAAAAGCTCCTGCAAAGCAAAGGAAACCACCTACAGAGTGAAGAGACAACGTACAGAATAGGGAAAAAATTTGCCAGCTACACATCAGACAGAAGACTAATATCTGGAATATAAAAAGAACTCAAAATATTAGAGCCACTCAGAAATAAAGGACCCAATTTAAAAATGGGCAAATGAAATGAATAGACACTTCTCAAAAGAAAAAACACAAATGGTCAATAATTACATGAAAAAATGTTCAACATCTCTACCCATTAGTGAGATGCAAATTAGAAGAAACTGAAATCCCATTTGCTCCAGAAAGAATAGCAATCATCAAGAAATTAAATAACAACAAATGTACCAATAAAAGAATTTAAGGAAAAAGATAAAAATAAAAAAATAAAAAAGGAAGCAGTGAATCAAAAGAAACCAACAACAACAAATGTTGGCAAGGCTGTAGGGGAATTCTACTTTCTTTTTTTTTTTTTTTTTTTTTTTTTAGCAAAAAATGATCATTTATTTATAGGACACATATGTCTTTCAATAGTTCCCATACCTGAATATAAAAGTAAGAAATGTAAAGGATATCTATTAATTTATTTTAAAATAATAACTCTTTACATATAATATATTTCTATAAACATGAACAAAGAATAGAAGTCTTAAAAAAAAAAAAAAAAAGAATAGAAGTCCTTAAGTACAAAATTCTGAAAATGTTTGCATGGACAGTTAAATCTTTCACCACAATTACTGTCAGTTGTTTCTCTTGAAGTGACAAGCTTACTTCATTCATTTTAAAGAAAATGTCTTCCAAATGCCCAAGTCTAAATAACTATACTCTGTTAGTCTCTGGATCTTTTAGAAAAAAACAATGTTCAGTGAAAAAAAGTTAGTTTTGCTCACAACTCAAACAACTGACAATGTGCTATCCCTCCAGACAACCACAACACTTGGTTTTTTGTTTGTTTTTTTTTTCTTCCCCCCCCATTAACTTTATTGGTACATTTTAGGTATAAAATGCAGTTACATTCATCATTGGGATCTTGTACCATTACATGAGTATCTTGGTTCTTATTTTTATTCCCCTTCCCTTGCCCTCCCTTCACCCCCTCCATCCTTCCCTATTTGCAAAGACTTTGTTTCCATTTTTTCCTTTTCTCATATTTTTTCCTTTCCCTTTTTTCCCTTCCCCTACCCCTCCCAATTCCCCTGCTTTTTTAGACCTTTTCTTCCTGTTACACAATATCAGTTATACATTTTTAAAATTACAATATTAAGATCTAGGAGACATTACCACAGATTTTACAGAATTTAAAAGGATATAGAAAGCATATTACAAAAATCTTTTTTGAAATAAATTTGACAACTTCTAAGAAGTAACTTAGAAGACAAATTAATGAAACTAACTCTGGAGGAAATATAAAATTTGAATAACACCTATTAAAGAAAGTATATTCCTAGCTTGAAAACCTACCTATATGACAACAGCAGGCTCATAAACATTTTAACTGATAAACTATATCAAACAATTAAAGCAGAAAAAAGAAGGAACACTTCTCCCCTCATTTTAGGAACTCAACATTGTGCTAATCCTAAAACTGGATAAAGATAATAGAAGAAAAAAGTATGAACATAGATAGAAATTTGTTTAACAAAACAAACTCTTCGAAGTCAGATCTGGCAGGATGTAGAAAGTGGTTTTACTATAGGGATGGCAGTGTTGGTTCAGCATTGGAAGATCCACCCCCAAAAGTCATCATTTTAACAGAGGAAAGGAAAAAGCCATATGATCCTGTCACTTGTTGGAGAAAGAGTATTGGACTAAATTCTACAGCTGTTCATGGTAAAAGCTATCAGGAGACTAGAAGTAGAACAGAACCTTCTCAACAGATCAAATACATGTACTCCATACTTCCAACAAGAACTCCTTCTATGAATGGAGATGATACAATGCTTTCTCCCTAAAGTGGGGAACAAGGGCATATATGCCTACTCTTCATCTGTCCAGCAGACTTTGAAACATAGGTCTAAACCAAAATAGTCTGGCAATAAAATGACACAACTAGGATAGGATTGGCATGGCAGAAGCAAAATCTTTATATGTAGATGAAATGATCATCTACAGAGAAAATACTAAGAAATCTCTAGGAGCCCCTAGAACTTGTACTTGAATTTAGCAGGATTAGAAAACACAAGGTATATATAAAAATTCAGGTCTGTGTATACTTGCTATAAATGAAGAACTGGATATTGAAATTTAAAAGTTATGTAGGAGTACAAAGGACCCAGAAAAGCCAAAAACAAAAACAAAAACAGTGTTCGAAGACGTTTAGCTCACAATTTTAAGACTTCTTCTAAAGCTACAGTAATCAAGGCAGTGTTGGTGTGAGGAAAGACATATAGATCATTTGAATAAAACAGAGAATCTAGAAATAGAACCACACATATATGGTCCACTGAGTTTTGAAAGATTATTTAACATTAGCATTTTATAGAATATAAACTTGATTCAAGAGCTGAGGAAGAGATAGTGTCTTCAGCAAATGGCACTAGAACACCTGGTATCCGTATATAAAAAAATAACCTCAACCTTTTTTTTCCATACATGAAAATAACTTGAAGGGATCTATGAACCTAAATAAGAAAGCCTAAAAGTGTAAAACTTTAAGAAGAAATTATAAGGGAAAATATTTATGAATTCAGGGTAGGCAAGAACTACCTAGGATACAAAAACCATGATGTATAAAAGAAAAAAAATTGATAAATGAGATTCCATCAAAATTTAGAACCTTAAATGACATCATTAAAATGAAAAGTAGTCCTTACACAGACCATATTTACAATGCATATAACCTATGAGCAGAATATATAAAGAATCCTTAGAGCTCATTAATAGACAACCCAATTAAAATGTAGACATAAGAAGATGATAAATAGCCAGTATAGCACAAGGAATGGTGTGCAATTCTAGAATCAGAAAAATACAGATCAGTACAATAGTAAGATTGAATTATACACTCATTAGGGAGATGAAGTCAAAAGTTTTAAAAGCCTTGTCATGACTTTTTCTTTTTGTTGGATTCTCCCTCTTTGCGTTTAATTTGTCACACCCAATGGATTCATTCTGCTGGGTTTCCTGGGGTTGTGATCCTCATTGTCTTTTCCTAGGGTATTGTCTAACATTTTTTGGAGTGCTGGTTTGATATTCATGAAGTTCCTGAGGTGCTCTTTATCATGAAAGTATCTTATTTCTCCATCAATTTTGAAAGATAGTTTTGCAGGGTACATCAATCTGGGTTGGAGGCTGTTTTCCTTTAGGTCTTGAAATACATCACTCCAAGCTCTTCTTGCCATGAGAGTTTGCATCGAGAAGTCCGCTGTGATTCTGATGGGCTTTCCTTTGTATGTGATTTGTTTCTTGTCTCTCACTGCTTGTAGAATTTTATTCTTCTGTTGGATTTCTGAAATCCTAAGTATTATATGCCTATGTGCAGATTTTTTTTTGATTAAGGCTAGCTGGAGTCCTATATGCCTCACTTATCTGTAGGTCAAGTTCTTTTCCCCTCCTTGGGAAGTTTTCTGCCATCACTTCTGTGAAGAGTTTTTTTTATGTCATCTGTACTCTCTTCTCTTTCTTCATTGACTCCAATCAGTCTTATGTTATTCTTCTTTGCATCGTGTAGCAGCTGCTGGATTGATTTCTCATGTTCCCTTACAATTTTAAAGCAATTTTTCTTTTCCTCCTCACTAATTGCAATCTTACCTTCTATATGTGAAATTCTACCCTCACATTGGTTCATTCTACTGAGCAGACTTTTGATGGAGTTTTTAATCTCTTGGAAATCTGTTTGTATCTCTTTTATGGATTTCATTTTTTTCCTATGTTGGGATTCCATCATGTTCCTCAGATCCTCTATTTTTTTTATCTGTGTCCCCTCTAGATTTATTAATCATGTCTTGCACCATGAGCAAAATCTTTGCTGTTATCTGAGTAATTATTTCTGATTTCATTTTTCCCAGATCCTCTTTTGTTGCTAGTTCAGAGAGTCCAGGTGGTTGAGTATCAGATTGTTCCATCTCATTTCCCTTTGGGGTTGCTGTAGGTGATCTGGAAGTCTGGTTTTGAGGCTTGTTTATGTGTCTTCTCATTTCCACGGGGTGGGGGGTGCTTCTGGTGCCCACGCGGCTCACCTTCTCTGCCCTAGGAGCTTGGGATGGAGGTGAGGAGCTTCCTTCCGGTTGCTGGGACCAGCTCACCTTCTTGGCCCTAGGAGCCTGGGATAGCAGTGGGGACGCTTCCTCCTGGGTTCTCAAATTCTACATTCTTGATAGGAATGTAAACTAGTACAACTGCTATGGAAATCAGTAGGGAGATTCTTTAAAAAACTAAAACTAGAAATTCCATTCAATTCACAATTCTCCTTCTGAGTATCTTCTCAAAAAAGTTAAAGACAATATATTAGAGTGATATATGTATACCCATGTTTATAACAGCACAACTCATAATAGCTAATCTTGGAAGCCATCTATATATGTCCATCAACAGATGAGTGAATAAAGAAAATCTGCTATTGTGACAGAATAGAGTACTACTCTGCCATTAAAAAGCATACATTTGAGTCATTTGTAGAAACCATAATGTTAAGTGAAATAAATTAGACATAAGCGTATATGTCATATAGTTTCTCTTACATGAGAAACAAAAAATATAAATAAATTGAAGAATAAAATAAAAGATAGATAATAGGAAACAGAGAGATAGGTCTTTTGCAAAAGGCAAGGGGACCAGGAGATGGAGGAGGAAGGTAGGGGTAAGGAAAGTGATGAAAAAAGAATTAAGATGTGTTATGCTCATGTATTAGCACTTCACGATGAATATAATCATGGTGTACTGCAAACATATACTAATAAAAAGAAAAAAGATAGGGAGAATGGAGAAAAATAAATAGTAATTTTTCAATTACAATTTTGAGGAAACTGGAGCTTCAAGATAGAATCAAATTTACTGAGGGTTACAATGCCTTTTTCACCCCAAGCCTGTTTTCTCTTTTCAACTCCTCAGTTTCAAATTCCTCAGTCTTAAAGTTACAATAAATCCATAAATTTGGCCCATGTTTTTCTTCTTATACAATCTATCCATAAATTCTACACACTTCTACCTTCAAGGGAACAGCATTATTCTTTGGGTACTTTATCTGCAAACTTCAAACTCATGCAAGTGGCTTGCATTTTAACCTAGTTGATAGAGTCAGTTTTTGTTTGAGTCCACTAATGCTAACCTAACAGACAGCAGGTAAGCAAGAAATGTCTCAAAGAATAAACATCCTAGATCATCCATGTTGAGTACACTCCAAGACCACACAAATGCCCCTAACTCCAGGCCCTAATGTACCTCAATTCTTGAGTACTGGCCCACTTTCTCTTTCAATGTGTACGTTTTGATTATGGTTAATAAATCTGCCTGTGTCTCTCACTGATGGCTTGTCCTGAAATCTTTTTCTGTTACGGTAAGTCAAGAACCTACCCTGGGATAATTTGAGACCCCCATCTCATCTAAAAAGTGACCTCCTATAATCCCATTTGGTGACATTACAATCCTGCAAACTTTTTATCTAAGCAATAGTAGGAATTCATATATTCATATTTCTGAGCCCCAGTGTCCTTTTCTATGAAAAAAAAGATAATGGCATTTTGGGGTTCATTAAGTACCCAGCCTAAACAAGTGATCCTCAGAGTATGGGCCACAGACCAACATCCCTTAGGAATTTAATTAGAAGTATGAATTCTCACACCCCAACCTAGGCCTAGGCATCAAAACCAGGTGACATCCAGAAATCTTTCACTTCACAGAGCCTTCCAAGGGCCCCTGACACACATTCAAGTTGGGGAACCCTTTGTCCATTACAGTGTCTGTAATGGTAAATGCTCAGAAAATTATAGCCTCTTTTTTCCCATTTCCCCATCCAGAAATAAAGTATACAATTTCTAAAATTTGCCCTAATTTGTAACAATTCAATTCAGCTGAAATATTTGCAGAAAGGGAAACGATGACTGGCATTGTAGGAGTACAAAATGAAATGAGAGAAATTGGGTAGCAATGGGCCCTGTGTGTCATGCTGACAGTCTGGACATTTTCCTGAGGAAATACAGAAGAAAGACAGAAGTTGTCAAAACTGCCCCACTGTACAGTGCCAAGTCTTAAGACATCCTGCTGCAGGTTACCTATCTGGGAGAGAGGACACATTTTAGTCAATTCTATCATTTCTGTAATCTTAGGAAAACCAGTTCCTGTGATTTTTATTTTCTTTATTGTCACATTAGAGATAAGGACTTTAGAGCAAATGTTCCTAGTTATCTGTATCATGTGACAGATGTCACCCCAATCAAGGCTGAGATCCCAACCTTGCCACTTCCTTAACTATTTGACCTTGGGTGAGTGATTTAATGATTCTGATCTTTAGTTCCTTCATCTTGAAAATAAAGACCACAATGGTCTGCCTTGCCTATGTAGTTTGCAGATTAAATGGTTATACATGAAGAAATCTATACACCAGCCACATCACAGATTATAATATTGCAATTGTCTGATCAGATGTAAGCTGATCTGAAGGGCAAGACACAGCACAGAAAACCTGTAAAATGTGGCAGTTGTCTTGGTTGGATTTTAGAATAGGGGAAAGCTTGGAGAGGATAGCTTATGCGAAGCAAAATTTTCAATAGTTATACCAATCAGAGGAAAGGGGACTGTCCTGTGCTGGGCATTGTGACAGCCCCAACAGGAAACAAAGGATCAGGTCCCAAATTCATCTGGAAATTGTAGAGTAAATAATAACAGGGAGTACACAGACAACCTGGTGGCTAGTAGGTCAAAGACAAGGCTCTTGGACACCTCCTCAAGGGAAAAATCATTCCATAGCTCACTCATTTATGGTGCAAGATAGCTGAAATATCAGCAGGCTTGCTCAGGATTTCCCCAGGATATAGGATCAAACCTATAGCTTAGAAGCGTTCACGATTTGGGGCAGAAAAAAGGTTGAAGACAACGATTAAGATTTCCTGACTTCCTCGATCTTGTAGCTATCACTGACTTCACAGTCTGAGAAACATGCTGGGAAAGCCATGACATTTTTTTTTTCAAGCCATGAAATTTTTACTCCAAAACATTAACATTCCGCCAACAGCCAATATTATTCACCTTGTGTTCCTCAAATTCTTTTTTCTACTTTCCTTGTAGTTTTGGAAACAGATGGATTTTTTGTTTGTGTTTTATTTTTTCCTTTCTATTTATTAATAGTAGACAGCATTCATTTTTATCATTCCTTATATGCCCACATTTTGCACTACCTAATTTAGTCAACCTTTATTAATTTCATGTTAATAAGCTTTTCCTACACTATATTATTGATTTTAAGGCATTTAGTTTCTTTACCTCCCAATTCTGTTGAATTATTATTATTACTACTGTTGATGTTTTCTCTTAACTCCTCTAGGTCTCTTTTCCTGCTTTGCTCACTTCCTCTGACACACACACACACACACACACACACACACACACTCCTACAGAAACAGGGGTGGACTCTATGGCAGATTCTTCCCGGGACCCGTGAAGGCTCTCCTCACTCCCTTGCACCAACTGGGGAACCAGGCAGAGGTTGCTTTGGCAGTAAGGACCCTTCATTCAGAGAGAGCCATGATGCCAAACTGGATATCACTAGTAGTAACTTTATGTTTAGCATGCTTCTTGTTTTACTATCTTTTATATTTAGAGAAAGATATTTGTTTCTCTCCTCTTACAAGGGCCATAGCATTCTAGAGATGACAATAAAAGATACACAAATAAATAAAAGATACACAAATCAAATCATAACAGAGCAGAACCCCATCACTTACAGGGGGAAATGTGAGTTACTAATTGGTTGAAATCTGAGAGTTAAGCAGACATGTAGAAGTGGGGGCCACCTTCTTGTTTTCCTCATTGAATCCTATTTACCAAAAGGCTGTGCTTCTCCCCTTGGTCAGCTGTCTGTGCCCTAACCCTGGTACTTCTATGCTGGGACATCCCCCTCAGAGTGTTCCTCATTTACCACCTTTGATGCCCCTGCTGGCTGAATTCTGACTCGCTAATAAGCTTCCCTCCAGCGTGCCTGGACATAAACACCAAGCAAAGAGAAATGGTGTGCCACTGAGATACTTTAGAATTGGATCCCCTGTAGGTTATTCTCTCTAGGGTGCAAGAGAAAATTTTCTTTTGCAGCAACCTGTTTCTCAAACTGAGTAAAGTAGACATTTGACACTTTTGAGGTAATGAAGTTTGATGCTGGAAGACAACACTTTATATTGGAAAATAAACTCTAAAGAAATTCTTGTGTATTACCTTGATTTTTACTAGATGCTTAGACTCTTACTCTGAAAAAAATTGGGTTACAGCTTGAAGGAGGAAAATCTTTCATCAGCCGGAAAAGTCTATTTTCCTCCTGCCCTCTTGCACATAAATTCGACTGCACAGAGTTTACAAAGCACATCCGCCTTATGATCCTCACTGATATTTTCTGGTTTGGTACTTATGGCCTGCTTTCCACTTAGGTAGATCCTGGTCATCCATTAAGAACCGGCTCAGCCATGGCTGCCTGCCCCTTCTCCCAAGTGAGGCACCTCACCCCTGCATTACCATGGCAACCTGCATATTTATTTATCACAGCACTTACTACATTGTATCAAAATACTTCACTCAGCTATCAACCACAGTAGCCTCTTAGCTTTTCAGGGGTAGCCATCCTGCTTGTTTGTATGAACAGTGATAAATTTACCTGATTGTTGCAATCCTGGAAAACAAAATACATAGAAATCGTCCTACCCTTTTGTGTTCCACGAACCTACTGAGTTCAGAGAAGTCACTTCCCACATGACTCAAATAAGACTCTCATAGACAATCCCTTATTTTCCAAGGACAAGGCCAGGCACAGGCCCTCCAAATGGCTATTCTTTGCCTCATAACTAATTAGATGAAATCTCTTTCCCCACCGATCAATCAGAACAAAGTACTTATTAAACAGATTCAGTTAAGATTTTCTCTTTCCCCCAGGCCCTTGAACTTAGCTCATCTCCAGACTGAACCAGCAGTTAGCTCTTGCCTGGCCTCAGGATAAAACATTTTCTGATCTACCTTCCAATCATGCCACCCTCCAATCCCATTTCCCATACTTGGTTTTTTTATTCTTGTAAACCTTTTTGTAAAAGAAAACCTTCTTGCCTATTCCCTGAGAGCTTGCAGCTCTTATGCTTGCAGTGTTCTCTCTATTGCAATAGCCCCTCTCCTCCACTCGATGTAATTTTTTGGAATAAAATCTCTCCATATTAGGTTCAGATTGTTTTTTTCAATTTGACAATATATTCTCACACAGAAAGTGCTTGATAAAAATTTAAACTGTGGTTGCTTGTGTTAGTTTTGCAACTCAATATTTCTAATTAATAATTCCAATTTTCCTTTCTATTTTATTCTTCCTGTGAACTGCAGATATTCTTGTACTCACCTCATCTTCAATTATCCTTGAGCTCTTTACAGGAACCATGACAAGTGTCATCATTACATGATTGCACTTTGATTTTTAATGGGCTTTTCTGATTATAATTAGTTCTTACAATGATTTTTACCTATTTATCCCTGGTTATATAAAAACTTTACTGAACTTTCAAATTTCTCTTTGTTTTTCTTTATTCCTACCTTGATTCAAAGGATTTTTAAAAACAATTTTACTTCCTAAGCAATGTATTAAAACATCAGTAAATATGTATATAAACAAATGGACGCTAAAGCTTGTATGTCCTTAAGGATAACTCTTATAGATACTGTAAATGTTAACTCACATCTTCAATAAAGACTCATAAGAAAATACAAAGAAAAATATATGAACAAAATTAAATAAATGCCAGTAAAACTCCTAATTAAACATGACATATTAAACTTGTGAATGTATCTCCTTTATGGCTAAATTTTCATTTACAGAAGAGTAAAGGAATTTATTTAAATGTGTAAAGCTGGGAAACAAAAAGAAAATATGAGGAGATTATTGCAGATCAGAGGTAGCAACAAGTTTTAAAAGTTGGTATGCAGATGGACACATGGACATTGGCACAGCAGAATAGAGAAAGAAACCCAGGAAGAAGCAAGCTAATTGGCACCACAATTGCTGGAAATGCTCAGGGGACAGTGTCCCTATGAAAACAGTGACAGGTAGCCAATAGGGGACTCCATGGAAGTGTTTAAAGGAGTAGTCCAAGGTCCAGATGCCTACCTAGCAGAAGGACACTTCAGTGACTGAGGGGCTGGCAAAGAAAGAGGCTTCAACCAAGCCTAGCTGAGGTCAAGGTCAAGGGGCCAACTGGGGTTAACCCAAAGCCTATGTCTCAAGCTGAAAAACCACTGGCTCCCTTCCCCTTTCAGCTCCCAGAAAGTTAGCACAGGAAATTGAAAGGACCTCTCTCTTGGGATGCTCACCTCCTCAGGAAAAAAAGACCTGTAGATACTGGAATTGTAGAGCCCTGCAATGAAAAGCCAGCTGGCCACCCTGCCATGCCACATGAGCTTCACCGAATCAGCACAGTCTTTCTGTGCATGCAGAACTTCCACACAGGTTGATAGCTTGGATGATTTGTCAGCCAAGGTTCTGAGACTCATGAGGAAACTTTCCAATAAGAAGAGAACAAAGCAAGCCTTTAGAGAAAAAAAAAAATTAACCAGAAGAAAATGGGAAAACTAGGGAAGGAGAATTACACTTAATGTTTTCAGAGAGGTAAGAAAAGACATTGCATCTATGGGGGGATGAGGTAAGATATTATTAACAGCAACAGAGAAAGGAAAAGTGTGACATATGTGACAGATGCAAGGAAGAAAGGCACCATTGTAAGTCTCCAGAAAGAGGACAAAGGGGCCCTCTCCCAAAAAAGGAAGATTTTAAAAAATTAGAAATAATGCTAAGAAATCAAACATTCAAATATGAGCTCAAAACAGTAAGGCTCAGAGAAAATGAAGAAGGGTATAGAGCAAACATAAAGTATGAAACTCTCCTGGGATGGAAGATCATAGCTTCAGGTTGAATGGACTCACCAAGGCCCTCAAGTGAGTAAATGAAGAGGAACCAGACCAAACAGAGCAGTAGGGAATTACACATCATCAGGAAATATTTCCTGGGAGCTGTTTCAAGAGAGAAGAAACAGATTCCATGTGAAGGATCAAGGATTAAAATGTCAGAGCCTGGAATTTAGCTCAGTGGTGTCCATCTGCCTCTCAAGCACAAGGTACTGAGTTCCATCCCCAGTACCAGGGAGAAAAATGTCACTGGACTTTATAGCAATATTTGCAACTTAACAATGAAACAATGTCTTCAAAATGATGAAAGAAACCATCTTCCATCCACAAATTGACACCAAGCTTAGTATGAAGGACATTATAAAATTATTTCTCAGTATGAAACATTTTCTGTGTATTCTTTCAACAAATTAATAAAATAAACCAAGAGGGAAGATGACCTGAGGTCTAGAATATAGCACAGAAAGCAGAGAGGAGAAGCAGAATAGATTTCAAAAAGGATCAACAATAGAGGTCACCACAGTGTAGCAGGGTTGGCAGATTTAGACAACTCTGAAAGGAGGGACTTTGCTAATAAAACAAAACAAACTATTAGCTAATGTATTTGAAAGAACCAAGCAGAGATTGAGTCCCATCATCTGCTGAGGGTGAACTACTGAGAGGTCCCAGCGAGGCCAAGATAAGACAGAGCTCTCCAGCCTGCAACCCACCCTGTCCCCCGCCCCTGGCCCCTATCTTCTCTAGAGGAGTTGTGCACAAGCTGATACTATTGCAACAACAGCTTTGGGTGTACTGTACACAGAGCAGTACCATCTGCTTTTGCAAGGAGGGATCTGGAAGAGGGCTTGGGACCATCTGGGCAGGGAATCCTGGAGTCCTGGGTTTGGAAACAACATCTATAAGGCCAGGCAGTACAGGCTTTATGTGGTATATATGTCTCCTTTCAGTACCTAGACCCTGTGGATCTCTGACTGTATAGAGGGCAAGACAGGGGAAAGCCAGAGCAGGTCTAAAGTTCATGGCCAAAAACAAGGGCCTTTATTTTCTGGGTCGCCAGTAGTACTGGATGCTCAAAGCATTAAATAAATTCTTATAAAAGGAACTACTTACTAAATGGAAGGCAAAAAGTTGTAGAAGGAGAATGTTACCAGTTTTTTATTTTAAAAAATATCTCAAATATCATTAGTTTTCTAATATGGCTCAACAATTAATAATATGTATATAGTCAAATATTATCAATAATAAATATTGATTTAGCTCCACATTGTGATTTAATTATTTGAAAAGTCGGGTTAGAAGGGAAATGTATATACAAGATGAGATTATACTTTACTTGTTATACTATAAATAGTTACTAAAATAATCAAATAGCAGTATCTGCATTTTCAAAATATACAAGTAAATGTCAAAAGATACAGTTAAGATTGCTGAAAATGTTTGTCATTGACCAAGGGAATTAGAGACAGGGATGGAAAAGTAGGAAGATCTATCTCCTGTCAAAACACTGTTATTTGACTACTAAAGGGATTTACATTGTTATATTGATAAAATAAAAATTAAAGAAAAGCCATTAAAATTAAATACCAAAAATGAATTTAAAAAACACTGAAAAAAGACAAATAATTTCTTTTGAAAAATGAAAATAAAGGCAAACAAAATTTAAAGACTAAAGACTACAGACATCCAATTCTCAGGGACAATAATGAAAATTCCATCTTACACACTGTGTACCATTCAGTGAAGCTTCCATGGATTGTCATTCATTAATGTAATTCCTTTAGTTTATTCCTACCGACATCCTTTCAAGTTAGTCTATAAGTAACATTTATCAAATGTCCAAAATAAAGAGACTGCAAGATGAGGATAGAGGGGAGTTAATAATGAAAATAAACTTTTGCTTCCAGGATGTTCTCTCCTGCTGAGAAACCATGAACGTAAGTGGGAAGCATGAAAACACAATGAGGAACACACAGAAATCTATCTGAGGCAAATTGGAAGTGAACATACATGTGAGTGAATTTCTGAGGGATCCAGAAATTTGTAATGTGGAGCAGGTTTTATGGAATTAAACAAGTACTGTAATGGATTTGTGCATCTTGAACGAAGACAAGACAGTTGTGTGATGTTAATCAGGGAAGTAGCAAGAGTGAGACTAGACAGGCAAGGTGAATAAGGATGGCAGGAAGTTATGCTACCTCGTGGACCCAGCCCCATGCCCATGTTGCTCCTGCTCACCCAGGGCCCCCATTTTAATCTCCATCTAAGCCACAAAACATGGCTTATTTAGAAAAGAATAGTCATCTCTCTGTCCTCTTCATCCTCAGCTGGGGTTCTGCATTCTTACTTTGGGTTATTTTTGGATTTCCTGCCATATGTTCCTATCCAAGCTAATCCCTGTATCAGCAAAGGGGAAGAATGGGGCCTTGAACATTGATTTTCAGTTGGAATTTCTGCTTCACCTACTTACCATAAGTGTGGTCTCCAGCAAGTTTACAAAATTCCCACAGCCTATTTCCTTACGTTCAAATGGGACACGATAATTGCTTAATTTGCAGTGTTCTTTGATAAATGGAAGATAACATATAAAATGTACTTGGCAAAGAACAGGCAAGCAATTCATAGTAACTGCTGTTATTACCAAGATTATTATTGTTCATAGAAATATGTTTTCCTCAATTCAAGATGCATATATCAGGACTAGAAACTTCGTCTTTGTCTCTCCTCAGTGTGACAGTGTCAGGCACATATAGGATACTATTGAGTCCATATAGATTGATCAAGCCAGGCAAGGCACAATCTATGGGCTAGAGATGGAGAAATTCATGCTAATTTAATTAAGAGGTTCTAAATTCTGAGGGATGAGGGGAAGCACTAAGTCTAATTCTGACAAAAGAACAAAAATACTTTGGCATACAGTGGTCCTAATATGTGAGGAAACACCTTCAAGTGAGGAAAAAAAATGCTTCAAAACTATCTGAAAAGACCCTGCCTCAAAATAAAAAGAATGGAGGTATAACAGTGCAAACGTACATACACACACACACACATACCTGAAAAGTATTTACTTCCAATGTACAGAAAGGAATGAAATCATACAGAAAAGTAGAAATTTATGCATCATAGTTAGAACAGGAATGAAAGTTCAATTTGATTTAATTTAGCAAATATTGAGGGCCAATTAAATGTAATACTCTGAGCCAGCGATAGGAAAGTGGATCATATATAGTCTTTGCTTCTTTAAAGTGCCTATTTAAATAATAGTACTGAAAGTGATTTGAAATTGTTTACTGTTGTACCCATTAATAAATAGAAACATTAAGGTTCTGGATGTCAAAGAATAAAGCATTACCATGACAACTAGAACCCTGTGCCAGTATCTATATGTATTTATACTCGACGTTGAATATGTTTTAAATTGCTGAGATTTAAAGTCATTTAGATTATTTCAAGATGCAATTTATTGTAATATATATAAACAGAGCCTTTTTAACTGAAGGAAAAAAAATTGGCCTGATTCTTTTTAGGCTCCACTTTGAATTTTCTCTACATTTATTAAGGGTTTTAGTCATATTCACATATATAGCCAGGCATGTTCACATTCGTGAATTTCTCTTGTCTCTAGCCTAAAAGACCTACTTCTGCTCACTCAGCAACCAGTGTGAATATCATATTCATGAAAGTTGTTAGACTGAAAATCCTTTAACTGGACTGAACTATGTTTCTAGGATTTTCAAGTATTAAAAGATAAAATCAGCATTTTTCTGCCCACATTTATTATGTGTAGCTAAATCCTCCTAAATCACCAAAGGAAAATGCCTTTGAGAGTATCTGAATGCCAAGTCTATTTTAAATAGAATGTCAGCTTTGGAATTACAGACCTCAATTCTTCCTCTTCCTTCACTTCAACAAATATCTATTATAGCACTTATTTGTGTTGGATGATCTGTTTTATGCCATAAAGAATATAAAAATTAATAGAGCTTGGCTTTTGTATTATATTGTTTAATGACTACAAATTCTTCTTATCTCAAGTGATGTCCTCCTCTATATGTGACAAGATTGCCCTTGCCCCACCCAGAGGCAACGTCCTTCAAATCAGCCTGGCTACTAGACACATTTTGACAAGTAGAATGTGGTAGAAGGAGGTGTAAGTTCTAGATCTGAGGCCTGTAGAGATTGTGCAGCTTTTTCCCTTTCTGCCTTGAAACCTTGTGGCCATGATACCATGTAGAAACCCCCAATCAAGAAATGCATGGAGTTAGAGATCTGGGTCTCCAGCTGTTCCAGCTGAGCTCACCTTGGAGCTGGCCCCACACCTAAGTGCAGCCACATGAGGGAAACCAGGAGAAGCCACACAGAAACATCCAGTCAAGCCATAGAATCACAAGAAATAATAAATGACTGTTTTTGAAGCCATTAAATTTGATACAGTTTACTATGCCAAAGAACACAACAGACTCAAATAAATACCCAGAAGTGGGGTTCAACCATAGTAAAAACTTTAAACATGAGGCAATGGTTTTAGTTTTGGGTTGCAAGTGAAGGTTGAGAGGCAGTGAAATGGCTGTAGACAGGCTGGAAAAGCAGTAAGGAAGTTGCTATTAAAAGCTGGAGAAAGGCAATCCATTTATGGAGTGATGGAACATTTGCAAGACTATTTTCCAAGGTACTGCAGAGCACAGAGAATATTCCTAATGAGCTTGTGGATCTGGCAGAAAGTTGACAGTGTCAATTGGCTCTTTTTACAGTATATGATAAATGATGTCAAGAGAGAGATGAACTAAAGAATGAAATTTTCAGTTTGCGCATGATTTAAAGAAAAGTAAAAGGCTCAGTATTTGTTGGATTAGAAATTTAATTCTTTCATATTCTCAACCTGTCCATGGAACAAACAATTATCAAAACACAGCATGGTTTAAATATAGCCATCAAACCAAAGTTGTGGCTCTTGAGCCTTCCTTAAACCTCTGGAAGACTTAAGATACTGCAAGGCAGACACATTCACTTAGACATAGAAGCATCCAAGAAACTTGAGGTATTGTCCCACAGCAGCTACCCTACAGAAAGCTTTGTTTCCAAAAAAAATAATGTATGTGGCTTACAAATCACAGCATGGATGTGGAGAAGGAAACTCACAATGTTTTTGGAGAGTTGCATTGATAAAAATACTATAGATTAGATTAAAATAGATGACTTCTCGGCCTTTTGGCTAAAATCAAGTGTAGATTAAAATAGAAAGACTTCTGCACTCCTAATGTTCCACAGGCAGCAGCAAACTGAGAGTACTATTCAGTTGCAAATTCAAGTAATTTTTAGCTTTATTGAGAAATGATGGGCCAATAAAATTGTATATATTAAAGGTATACAGCATGGTCATTAGACATGCCTTGTAAAACATTTACTACAATCAAGTCAATTCACACATCTGTATCCTACTTACCCTCTCCCTCTCTCTCTGCCTCTCCTTCTCCCTCTCCCTTTCCCTCTCCTTCCCCTTCTCCCTCTCTGTTATGGTTTGGGTCTAGCTGTCCCCTCAAAGCCATATTAGGCTTTTTCAGAGGTAGGTAAATCTAGAGTGTGTGGTGCTGGGATTTGGGGTGTGTTATTACTAAACCAGTATACTGATTGGTTTGACACGCCCCTAATCCTGGTACTCTGGATAAGATAAAAGGGAAAAAAGACTCTGTTAAGTTTCCCTTGTTGCTTTTGTTACCTTTTGGGCACCATGAAGTATTTCTCCTCGTTGATGCCCCTCTGCCTTGGAGGCAGCCAATTATGAATTGAAACCTCTACAAACTGTGAGCTAAATAAACTCTTTCCCCTTTAACTTTGGGTGTTGTGTATTTTGTCTCAGCAGTGAGAGAAAAGTAACTCTCCTTCTCTGTCTTCTGTGTGTATGTGTGTGTGTGTGTGTGTGTGTGTGTGTTATGTACATGTAGCAACTCCACACAAGAAATGTACTGCAAACATGTACCAAAAGAAAAGGGAGGGGATCAAGAGATAGGTACAGGGGGAGGGGAGGGAAAGGGAATAACAAAAAGCATTAAGACGTGCTTTGTACATTACCAACTTCCCGCAAGGAATGTAAACATTATGTACTGTACATATATACTAATAAAAATAAACCTGTTTTGGGCTGGAGATTTAGCTCAGTGGTGCTGCCACCCGCCTTACAAGCACAAGGTCTGGAGTTCCATCCCCAGTACCATAATTAAATAAATGAATAAATAAATAAACATGCTGTACATTAAAAAAGAAAAATTGTCTCAGAAGGTAGACCAAGAGCCCAGTGGACATTGCTAATTGCCAAGGAGAATAAGAAGGTACAAAATCACTTCAAAGGAGCAGAAATTAGTTCATATTAAATAAAGTAGTGAGAACTGGCAAGATGACCCAGACGGAGTTCAGGACAGCCAAGGAAAAGGTGTTCATGTGCTTCTTGCTGCTGCCTGCTTTGACCAGGGGTGCCTACTACAGTTATCCACACCATGGAATATTGGGTATGGGCAGATAACTTGGCATTTTAGACCACCTCCCCAGAGTGCCAAGGAGCAGAGCCGTCCCCCGCAGGGAAGGAGGTGAGCCTCTCAGGCTGACATACCACCACCCCAGAGTGCAGAAGAGCAGAAGCCCCACCAGCTCAGAGGAAGTGAGCCACACTGATGCCAGCATGCCCCACCATGGCTATGCTGAGCCACTGCCTGGATCCACACCACAGAGTTGCAGGAGTCATAAAGGACATTGTTCTGAGCTTGAAAAGATAGAGCAGAAGTGAACAACAGAAAGAGGGCCTCTCTCGGGCTCCTTGATGAAAATTAAAGCCCACCAGAAAAGGGAAGAAAATCGCTACAATAAAGGCACACCAGACCACCTTAGTTGGGGGATCAGCAGTGTGGACCAGAGTGGCACTGTTGCAGAAATCTTGGAAAAAAATACACAGAATTCAGATAAAATAATAAAATTTCTCCTTGGGAGTGGGCGGGAATGCCAGAAACCAGTCTGGTCAGTATCCGCACGTCCTTTGTTCAGTGTTTCCCTTTTTATATCCTTTTTAGCCATTATCTCATCCTTAGTGGTCTTTGATGTGTAAATACAATTCCAGTTCCTATCTACAAGTCACAGACACAAGATAGGCACATACACACTGTAAATTCACCCTGTTATGGTAACTTTATTAGGTTAATGAAGTTACTGGTTAGAGTCAGATAATCCTCACCTTAAATAAGGAGTTATGGGAAAAGCAAATCTTAAAAGAATACATTACTTATTTTGTTTCTACAACTACCTTAACATTCAATCTATTAAGTTATCTAAAACTTTTCCGTAGCATTCCTCCCTCTGTTTACTTCAGGATAATTCTTCTATCCATTACAAGTGCTATCCAGTTTATCTACATTTCTTAACACTACCATTTGGTAGTCTTGAGCTGCAGCACTGTGCTACTGTATAAATTTTGAAATCCACTGGATGACACAAGGACCGATCATTAATATTATAACAAGAAGGGGACTCAGAAGAGGTCCTATCCAAGTTTTTTTCATCCTGCCCAAGTAAAATTAATCCCATAAGACAGCTCTCCTATACCAAATTTCTCATCAAGAGCCTTGATCTGATCTTTTAGTTTGTCTAGCGATTCTTGTACTACACCAGATTTATTAGCATATTAACAACTCTCTTCGCCAAGAAATAAGCAAGTCCTTCCTTTCTGGGCTGTGAGCAAATCAAGAGCATGCCTATTCTGTAATGACATTAGCCAGTGAACCTAGTTGGGTTTCTAAAGCCTGAAGAGTGTCTCCAATTTCCTCAAGATCTTTTTTAATTTTTTGTCCTAATGAAATATATTACTCCTTGTAGCCAAATAAGATCCCATGGGGCTGGCACATACATAGATATAGGATTACATTGACCTTGTTTACAATTGTTATAATTACCTGTGGCTTGTCCAATAAGGGAGCCATTGATCCAAACTTGTGTTTTCTCTTTGCAATATAATTTTTCATTAGAATAGCCCCCACAGTCAGAAGTTACCCCAGGTCCCCCGTAATGTTTTTATCAAAGAATATTGTAAATGGATAGCCTTCTGGTTCCCATTTTACCATTTTAAAAGTCGCATATTGTTCATCAAACTTTTCATTACTAGGCCTAAACACTCACAGTTCGAAAACAAGGAAATTTAAGGCAGTGGTGATCTGGCACAGCACAATAATCCATGTCGGCCTTGTTGGTGCTTCCATTCTTCAGCTGTGCTTTGACTCACCAGCCTCCGGAGTGGTGAGAGCAGGGCTTTGAGTGCGTTGTCTTTCTCAGCTTTCTGCATCAGCTTTATTGTTACCTTGTGCAATGAAGTCTTTGCCTTTCTGATGTTCTGAACAATATATTACTGTGACTATGCTAGGTTCCCACCCTGCCTCTAGCAACTGTATAATTTCCTGTTTATTTTTAATTAGCTTCCCTTCTGCCATGAGAAGATCTCACTCTCAATAAATCATGCCAATGATGTGTAATGTAGCAAATGCCTAGCGAAAGTCCGTATATACATACCTTTTTACCCTTTGCCCATTGTAGTGCCTGTATGAGTGCCCAGAGCTTAGCACATTGCACTGACAGCCCTGGCTAGGACCACCTCATCCTTCATGGTTATTGCATATCCAGCATGATGAACCCCATCTTCCATGAAGCTGCTCCCATCCATGAACAGAAAGAGGTCAGCATCGGACAAGGGTGCCATTTGTAGGTCAAGCAGCTGGAAAAGAGCTCATGGGTGATACTCAAGCAGTCATGATCAGGAGGGTCTGTCTCCATGGGCAAGAAAGCAGCAGGATTTAAAGTTTTTATAGAAATAAACCACAAGCAGGGATTCTCACAGAGAAGGGCTTGATACTGAGTAACCCAATTATTTGAGAGCCAATAATGCTCCCTTGTGTTCAGCAGTTCTAGGACTGGGTGTGGAACCTGCACAGTCAGTTCCTGACCTAAAGTCAGCTTGTCTGTTTTTTGAATCAACAGAACTGAAGTTGCTAAGGCCCAAAAACAATGAGGCCATCCTTTTGTTACTGAATCTAAACTTTTAAACAAATATGCCACTGGTTGATTCCATGGACCTACTTCTTGGGTCAACATTCCAAGGGCCATATGGTTTTTTCCCATCACATATAGAGTAAAAGGCCACTTTATATCTGCTATGCCTAGGGCTAGGGCAGCTGCCTAAGTCAATTTTAAATTTTGTTTTTTAAAAGCTTCCTCCTGTTCTACAGTCCAATGAAGATGATTCTCCTCTTGTCCCTTTAGGGCTTCATAAAGGAGTTTAGAGATTTCTGCAAAACCCAGAATCCAAATTTTACAGAAGTGCCACCCCAAGAAACTCTCTCAGCTGCTTCTTTGTTATCATTGTTATGACTTTTTCTTTTTGTTGGATTCTTCCTCTTTGCACTTAATTTCTTGTCATGCCCAATGGATTCATTCTGCTGGGCTTCCTGGGGTTGTGATCCTCATTGTCTTTTCCTAGGATATTGTCTAAAAGTTTTTGGAGTGCTGGTTTGGTATTCATGAAGTTCCTAAGGTGCTCTTTGTCATGAAAGTATCTTATTTCTCCATCCATTTTGAAAGATAGTTTTGCAGGGTACATCAGTCTGGGTTGGAGGCTGTTTTCCTTTAGGGCTTGAAATATGTCACTCCAAGGTCTTCTTGCCTTGATGGTTTGTGTTGAGAAGTCTGCTGTGATTCTGATGGGATTTCCTTTGTATGTGATTTGTTTCTTTTCTCTAACTGCATATAAAATTTTGTTCTGTTGGGTTTCTGGAATCTTAACTATTATATGTCTATGTGTAGATCTTTTTAAATCAAGGCTAGTTGTAGTCCTATATGCCTCACTTAACTGTATGTCAAATTCTTTTCCCCTGCTTGGGAAGTTTTCAGCCATTACTTCTGTGAACAGCTTTTTTATGTAGTCTGAACTCTCTCCTGTTTCTTCATTGATCCTGATCAGTCTTAGGTTATTCTTTACATCATCTAGCAGCTGCTGGATTGATTTCCTCATGATCCCTTACTATTTTTAAAGCAATTTTGCTTTTCCTGATTACTAATTGCAATCTTATTTTCTAATGGAAAAAAAAATACTTGCTGATCCCAAGATACTGCTCCATAGGAGCTTTGTCCTCTTGTAGATATAAAAAAAATAATCTGTGAGATCACAGCCTTTGAGCTTGATGCTGAAAATTGAAATGTTCTGGGGGTCTGGGGTTTTACTTTGCATCACAGTGGAATGTGAACTATTCTAACTAGAGGTTGAGTGCTTGCAAAATTTTTACAATTTCTACCAACCTGCATGTCCATTTTCAGTGCACATTGGCATCTCTTCTATCAAGCAGTGAAATGACTTTCTTGCTCTTTGAATCTCAGCAGGATTCCTGACTTGCTTTGACCAATAGGATGTGAGGGGAATGACACAGGAAATCTCAAGCTCAAAAAACCTTGTAGCTTTTGCCTTTGTCCTCTTGGAAAACTGTTCTGGGAATCTCAGACCATAAGAACTCCTGGGATGAAAGAGCAGTCCAGCCATTCATCTATTCAGGCTGATCCCAGTGCCCAAGTAATACTATTTCTACTCCCAAAAAATTGCATCCACATGAGTAGGTCCAGATAAAACCTGCATATGACCACATAGCCAACTCACAGAATTGTAGGAGATAATGCATCTTTCAGACATTGTTTTGCAGTAGTTATTATGCACCAATAGATAGCTGAGATGGTTTTTAATCTTTAAGTGCTTAAAACGTGTTAGAAAAGAGAAAATACATTTAAGGATGCATTAAAGGATGGTTGTACTAAGTATAACAAGAGATACAGCACTAAAAGGGGGTGGATCTTAATAAGGGAGTCTCAATTTTGTTTGAAAAGACTGAGGAATATCTACAATAAAGGCAATGTTTAAATTTAATCTTGAAGTGTGTTTAAGTTAGAAGAACTATTTTAAGTTATCTTGAAGAGGAGGGTCACTGTCTTAGTCCATTTTGTGGTGCTATAACAAAACACCTGAGTCTGGGAACTTTATAAGTAAAGAAATTGGTTTGGATCACAATTCTGGTGGCTATAGGTCCCAACAGCATGGTGCCAGCATCCTGGGGAAGGTCCCTTTAGTTTTGACATAGCACAGCAGAGAAATGGATAGGGAAATGGCCAGACAAAACATCAAACATCTCTTCATAATAGCTGTTCTCATGAGAATTAATTCAGTTCTGTGAGATGTAACCCACACTGGGATTCATCCAGTCATGAAGTGACCTAACAGCCTTCCATGAGGCCCCACCTCTTCTAGGCATTTCACCACCTCCACAGTGGGGAGTAAGTGTCCATATTGTCAGACCCCTGCCCAAGCAGAAGAGAAAAGCTTCCCAGGCAATACAGACACACATCCTGCAAGGTGCAAAGGATAACTGGAAGCCAAGGCTAGGTTCAAGATAAGTAACCTGCCCAGTGCAGCAACATTTGTTGGTCCAGACACACCTGAAGACCACCAAACTTCCTCTGCCCCAGAACAAAAGGCTTCCTCCACTCCAGGACAAAATTTTCCTCTCCTCCTGGCACTACCCCTCCCCTACCCAAACTCCCCTATAAAGTTTCCCCTTGACCAAGTCCCCAGGGTCAACAGCTTTGTCAATTTCACTAGCCTGCATGCAGGCTGGAAATAAAACCTCACTTGTTGCTCCATTTTTGCCTGCTCTGGTGATCTTGGTTGTGCTTTGGTTTACTGTAACATCTGGTGCCAAAACCTGGGGGATGAGACCCTCTCCCAGGAGGGTCAAGTCTCCTTTTCCAGACCCCTCCAGGCTGACTGAGGTCACCTCCAATATCAGGCCTTCAGCCCTTGCCTGCCACAGCTCTGCTGCTACTCCAGATCTCCTCTTCAGGTCAGGTAAGTTCCTTTTTCCTCCCTTCTTTCTTTCTCTGACTCCTTCTCAATACCACTTTTCCCTCTGCTGCAGAGGTCTATTTGGGCTAGCTTTCAACTTGTGCTCCTAAACCTAGCACTGGTCACACTTAACTTCTAGGAGTCAGACTCCCTGGTGATTACCAAGTTTTGGGAACACCCAACTTGGTGTCCATCTACTTTGTCCAGCCTTAAAATACTGAGAGAAGATGTTCTCTCTTTTTCTTAAGACGTCTCCTATTTTGTCAATCTCAGATCCCTCCATGGGCAATTCTTCCTCCTCTTCCATTCCTCTCTCTTCCCCCCTCATGTGTGTTTTAAAGAATGTCAAGCCGATTCATCTCTACCCTGACCTGAAGCCAAAATGCCTAATTTTTTTTTGCAATATGGCCTGGCTACAATTCAAATTAGATAAAGAATCACATTGGCCAGAAAATGGCACTTTAGACTTTTCAATTCTCAGAGATCTAGACAATTATTGCTGCCAGCAGGGAAAATGGTCTGAGGTCCCATATGTCTAGGAATTCTTTGCTCTCTGCCACCTCCCCTCTCTCTGTGTCTCTTGTGACCCCACTGAACTTCTCATCTCAACTCCTCCATCAGTTCCCTCCCCTCCACCTCCCAAGTACAACTCCACCCTGACCACCAATACTTCCTCCCTGGGTCTGCCTCCCCTGCTCCCAGAACCTCAGCCGGTTCCTAACCAGCCCCAACCTCAACAGCCTCTCATTGTTACTGCCTCCTTACTCACTCTCTCCATCCCCTCCCATACCCAGTCTGGTCTCCGTTTTGGCTTCATTCCAGCCCCAACCCCCCTTCTTCTCCTTCACCAGTGGCTGGTGCCAAAGGTGTAGTCCAAGTCCACTTACCCTTTTCTCTTACCGACCTCTCTCAGTTTGGCCACCATCTCTGCTTCTGCTTTCCTTTCTGATCCTTCCAACTATGTTCAAGAATTCCACTATCAGGCCAGGGATTTAACTCAGTGGTTTCACCGCCTGCTGTGCAAGCGGAAGAACCTGAGTTAGATCCCCAGTACCAAAAAAAAAAAAAAAGAATTCCAGTATCATGTTCAGTCTTATAAGCTCTTGTGGGACAACATAAATATCCTCACTTCTACATTTTCCCCTGAGGAGCGAGAACAGATTTAGTCCCTAGCTCAATCCCATGATGATGAACAAAGGTGGCTTGAGCCCAATTTAGAGGATGGAGCTACGAGCCATTCCTCCGGCCAAGCTCGCATGGGATTTCAATCCCAATGATGCACAGGGGCATGCATGTTCCTGCAAAGCAGCGCCAAGACTACATGGTAACTTGCCTGGTTGAGGACCTAAAAAAGGCAGCCCACACATCAGTTAATTATAACAAATTAAAGAAAATTACTCAAATGTAAGATGAAAACCCAGCCCAGATTATGTGTCACCTATCCTCCACTCTCAGAATGTTTACTCTTCTAAACCCTGAGAGTCCAGAAGGGCAGCTTATTTTAAAAATACATTTTACTACCCAATCTGCCCCAGATATTCACAGAAAGCTTAAAAAAATTGAATCTGGTCCTCAGGCATCCCACCAGGAATTGATCAGCCAAGCATTTAAAATTTTCAATAATTGTGATATGGTTATCCACCAACAGTATATTTCTGACTTGCAACTGTTTGCATCCACCTTAAGAAACCCATCAAAGGGGCTGAAAATAAATAAATAAAAGTCCCAGGGTCCAAAAAAGGGGTCCATTCCTCCAGGACCCTGCTTTAACTGTCACCAGAATGGTCACTGGACCAAAGACTGTCCTGACTCAGAACTCCCTCCCAAGCCATGCCCCACATCCAGTGGTCTTCACTGGAAATTGGACTGTATTGGGGTGGCCAGGCCCACCTGAAGTGTCCCCTCCTAGGGACACCTGCTGGGCTCAGGCACTTTCACAGACCTGATAGGTTGGACCTTAGATGATTGACACACCCTGGAGGTTTCAGATGCCCCTTGGACCCCCTGAACTCCAGGTAAATCTTGAAGTGGAAGGTAAGACTGTTTCATTTCTGATTTATACAGGGGCAACCCATTCCACCCTTTTTTCATTCTCAGAACAGCTAACTTTAGTCTCAATTACTGTTGTGAGAATTGATTGCACTGTGTTTGGGCCTCTCAAAACTGCTCTGCTCTTATGCCAATGGGGAAACCAAATGTTTACTCATTTGTTTCTAGTCATTTCAGCCTGTCCAATCCCACTCCTCAGATGAGCTCTTTTTTTTTTTTTTTTTGTACCAGGGATCGAACTTGGGTCCTTGCCCTTGCACAGCACATGGTGAAACCACTCAGCTAAATCTCTGGCCCTAGATAAGATATTTTAACAAAACTTTCTGCCAGCTTCATTGTTCCATGCTCTACTCCCTCCCTATTGCTGTCTTCCTCACACCTATTGTTACACCTTTCTCCTACCTCCTAACTTCTCCTTCCCTCAACCCATGTGTTTGGGACATCTAACCACCTCTGTTGTTCAACATCACCTGCCAGTACCACCCCTACCCTGCCCAGAACCCTACCTGATCCAACTCCCCTCTGAGGACTGAAACTCATTGTTACTTGCCTTCTCAAACATAACCTGATTCCCACTAACTCCCCATTCAACACCCTCACTGTCAGTAAGTCCAATCAACCACACTGCTTAGTACAAGATCTCCAAGGCATCAACCAAATTGTCTGCCCAGATGCCCTACCGAGGTTCTGAGTCATGCAGAAGATGCTGAATCACCCCGCTGCAGACAGGCAGGTCTGTGCACACCCTACCGAGGTCCCGAGTGGCATGGAACATGACGAATCCCCCTGCTACAGACAGGCAGCCACCTGGTTCAACACTACAAAGACGCAGAGGACACCAGACCACCAGACCAAGGTACAGAGTCCAGCTGCTCCCGGCCCACAGGTAGGGGCTTCTGAGCCATCGTCCCAATGCTCCTGGTCCAGAGGAAGGGGCTTCCTGGTCACCATCCCTCCCACTGCTCCCAGCCCAGAGGAAAGGGCTTTTGGGCCACCTTCTGTCCCACTACTAATGGCCCAGAGGAAGGGGCTTCTGGGCCACCATCCCTCCCACCACTCCTGGCACAGAGGTAGGGGCTTCTGAGCCGCCATCCCACTGTTCCTGGTCCAGAGGAAGGGGCTCCTCAGCCACCATCCCTCCTGCTGTTCCCAGCCCACAGGAAAGGGCTTTTGGGTCACCATCCCTACTGCTGCTCCAGGCCCCTGACCCACCTCTCCCAGCTCAGAGGAGGTAATCTGTGCAGGCGCTAACAGCCCCCTGCCCCAGCTGAAATGAGAAAACACGTAAATAAGTCTCAAAATCAGAATCCCAGATCACCTACAGCAACCTCAAAGGGAAAAGAGATGCAACATTCTGATACTCAACCACCTGGACCCAATGAACTGGCAACAAAAGGGGATCTGGAAAAAATGAAATCAGAAATAATTTCTCAGATAACAGGAGAAATTGTGCCCCTAGTGCAAGACATGATTAATAAATCTAGAGAGGAGCTCAAGAACATGGTGGAATCCCAACATAAGAAACAAATGGAATCCATAAAACAGAAGCAAATAGATTTCCAGGAGATGAAAAACTCCACTGAAAGTCTACACAGCAGAATGAGCCAATGTGAGGACAGAATTTCAGATATAGAAGATAAGATTGCAATTAGTGACCAGGAAAAGAAAAATTGCTTCAAAATTATAAGGGAACATGAGAAATCAATCCAGCAGCTGCTAGATGATGCAAAGAAGAATAACATAAGACTGATTGGGCTCAATGAAGAAACAGGAGAGAGTGCAGAGGACATAAAAAAATCTCTTCACAGAAATAATGGCAGCAAACTTCCCAAGCAGGGGAAAAGACCTTGACATACAGATAAGTGAGGCATACAGGATTCCAAATAGCCTTGATCAAAAAAGTTCTACACATAGGCATATAATTGTTAAGATTCCAGAAACACAACAGAAGAACAAAGTTCTCCAAGCACTCAGAGAAAAGAAACAAATCACATAAAAAGGAAAGTCCATCAGAATCACACCAGACTTCTCAACACAAACCATCAAGGCAAGAAGAGCTTGGAGTGACACGTTCCAAGCCCTAAAAGAAAACAGCCTCCAACCCAGATTGATGTACCCTGCAAAACTATCTTTCAAAATGGATGGAGAAATAAGATACTTTCATGACAAAGAGCACCTCAGGAACTTCATGAATACCAAACCAGCATTCCAAAGAATTTTACACAATAGCCTAGGAACAGACATTGAGGATCACAACCCCAGGAAGCAAAGCAGAATGAACCCATCTGGCATGACAAGAAATTAAATGTGAAGGGGGAGAACCCAACAAAAAGGGAAAGTCATAGCAATGACAAGTCAATATGTTTCAGTTAGAACCATCAAGGCTAATGGTCTCAATTTACCAATCAAAAGAAATAGACTGGCAGAATGGGTCAAGAAGCAAAATCCAACAATATGCTCCATACAAGAAACACACTTAATTCATAAGGAAACTCATAGACTGAAAGTTAAAGGGTGGAAAACAATACTGCATGCGACAGGAACCTGAAAAAAAGCAGGAGTAGCTATCCTCTTTGCAGATCAAGTAGATTTCAAACAAACACTGATTAAGAGAGATGAAGAAGGACACTACATCCTTGTAAAGGGAACAATCCAACAGGAAGAGATGACAATCATAAATATCTGTGCACCAAACACTAGTGCACCCAACTATATAAAAAAAATACTAACGGACATGAAAAGTCATATATGCACTAATACAATTGTAGTGGGGGACCTCAACACCCCACTGTCACAAATAGATAGATAAACTACTCTAAAAATGAGTAATGAAATACTAGAACTCAATCGAACTCTTGAACAAATGAACTTAACAGATGTTTACAGAGGGTTCCACCCCACAAAATCAGAATACACATTCTTCTCAGCTGCACATGGGTCATTCTCCAAAATAGACCACATACTCACACACAGAACATGTTTAAGTAAGTGCAAAGGAATTGAAGTTATCCCCTGTATATTATCAGACCATAGTGCCATGAAATTGGAGACCCCTGGCAAAAGAAACTTCAAAAATTTCATAAACACATGGAAATTGAACAACACACTTCTGAATAACCAATGGGTCACAGAGGAAATTAAAGAAGAAATCAGACAGTTCCTTCAATTAAATGGCAATGACAATACAACATATCGGAATCTATGGGACACAATGAAAGCAGTCTTATGAGGGAAATTCATAGCTGTGAATACTCATATTAGGAAAACAGAATGAGCCCAATTAAACAACCTGATGCTGAACCTCAAGCTTCTAGAAAAAGAAGAGCAGGACAACCCCAAAGCTCATACAAGGGAGGAAATTATCAAGATCAGAGGAGAAATCAATGCAATGGAGACTAAGAGAATGATACAAAAAAATCAATGAAGCCAAGAGTTGGTTCTTTGAAAGAATCAACAAAATTGACAAACCCTTAGCCAACCTTATGAGAAAAAGGAAAGAAAAGACCCAAATCCATGCAATTAGGAATGAAAAGGGTGAAATTACAACAGACCCAGCAGAAATCCAGAGGATCATCAATACCTACTTCCAGAAACTATACGCCAATAAGATGGACAACACAGAAGAAATGGACAGATTCCTAGATACATATGAATTACCAAAGTTGAATGAAGAAGACCTAAAAATCTGAACAACCTAATATCAGCCAATGAAATTGAAAATGTAATTAAAATCTTGTCAACTAAGAAAAGCCCGGGCCCTGATGGCTTCACTGCTGAATTCTACAAGACATTTAGAGAGGAACTGCTGCCACTACTGTTTAAACACTTCAGTGAAATTGAAAGGGAAGCAATACTCCCAAATTCATTCCTGGAAGCAAGCATCACCTTGATCCCCAAAGCAGAGAAAGACCCAACTGAAAAAGAGAACTATAGGCCAATCTCACTAATGAACATAGATGCAAAAATCCTTAATAAGATAATGGCAAACAGAATGCAGAAGATCATCAAGAAGATCATACACCCTGATCAAGTGGGATTCATCCCAGGGATGCAGGGATGGTTCAATATATGAAAATCAATAAATGTAATACTCTATATCAATACAGCCAAGGACAAAAACCATATGATTATCTCCATAGATGCAGAAAAAGCATTTGACAAAATCCAACATGCATTTATGATAAAAACCCTACAAAAAAATGGAATACATGGTCTCTACCTCAAATTGATAGAAGCCATCTATGAAACCCCAACAGAAAATATCATACTAAATGGTCAAAACTGAAATCCTTCACACTAAAATCAGGAACAAGACAAGGATGTCCACTATCACCAGTCTAGTTCAATATAGTTCTGGAAACATTAGCCATGGCAATTAGACAAGAGAAAGAAGTAAAAGGAATAAAGATAGGAAATGAAGAAGTCAAATTGTCATTATTTGCAGATGACATGATACTCTATATAGAAGACCCCAAGAACTCCACCAAAAGTCTTCTAGACTTAATAACCAAATTTAGTCAAGTAGCTAGTTACAAGGTCAACACACAAAAATCAATAGCTTTCCTCTACACCAATGACAGACTCACTGAGAGAGAAATAGGGCAAATAATTCCTTTCACAATAGCATCCAAAAAACTGAAATACCTAGGAATCATCCTAATGAAAGAAATCAAAGACCTCTTCTCTGAAAACTATGGCACTCTGAAAAGAGAGATTGAAGATGATATCAGAAAATGGACAGACATCCTCTGCTCCTGGGTAGGAAGGATTAATAGAGTGAAAATGGCCATACTTCCAAAACTGCTATATAGATTTAATGCAATTCCAATTGAGATCCCAGGAGCATACTTCATAGACCTCGAGAAAACAATCCAAAAATTCATTTGGAGCAAGAAGAGACCCAAAATAGCAAAAGCAATTCTAGGTAACAGAGACATGGCAGGGGGTATCACAATTCCCAACCTGCAACTCTACTACAAAGCTACTGTGATAAAAACAGCATGGTACTGGCAAAGAAACAGACTTGAGGACCAGTGGAACAGATTAGAAGAAGCAGAAACAATGCCAGACACACTCAGCCATCTCATCTTTGACAAAAGAGCCAAACACCCTCACTGGAGGAAAGATAGCCTCTTTAATAAATGGTGCTGGAAAAATTGGGCTTCAACTTGCCAAAGATTAAAACTAGACCTGTACCTCTCACCATGCACTAAACTAAAATCAAAATGGATTAAAGATCTAAATATTAAAATAGAAACTCTGAACCAGTTGGAACAGAGGTTAGGTAGAACCCTTGAAGATATAGGTGTAGGAAAAGATTTTATGAACAAAACCTCAGTTGCCCGTGAACTAGCACAAACAATCAACAAGTGGGATCTCTTCTTATTAAAAGGCTTCTGCACAGCAAGAGAAACCACCAGCAGTGTGAAGAGACAACCCACAATGTGGGAAAAAATCTTCACCTGCTCTTCCTCAGACAAAGGTCTACTATCTCGAATCTATAAAGAATTTAAAAAGATCAGACCTCCCAAATTTAAAGACCCAATCCAAAAATGGGCATCTGAAATGAACGGACATTTCTCAGACAAAGAAGTAGAAATAGCAAATAAATACATGAAAAAATGTTCAACATCACTTGTTATTCGAGAGACGCAAATAAAAACAATGCTGAGATTTCACTTCACTCCAGAAAGTATGGCTGCTATCATGACATCAACCAATAACAAATGCTGGCAGGGCTGTGGGGAAAGAGGAACCCTGCTCCACTGCTGGTGGGAGTGTAGACTGGTGCAACCACTGTGCAAATCAGTACGGAGATACCTCAAAGAGCTAGGACTGGAAGTCCCATTTGACCCCGCTATTTGACTGCTGGGAATCTTCCCCAAAGAATTAAAAGAATCATACCATAGTGATATATGTGTGCCCATGTTCATAGCAGCACAGTTTGTAATAGCTAAAACTTGGAAACAGCCCAAATGCCCATCAACTGGAGACTGGATAAAGAAAATGTGTTTTTTTTTTTATAAAATGGAGTACTACTCAGCCATAAAAAATGAGAAATTAAAGACATTTACAGCTAAGTGGATGCACATTGAGGTGATACTCTTAAGTGAAATAAATAGGACACACATGAATAAATTCCGAATAGTTTCTCTGGTGTGAGAAACTGAAAGTGTAAATAAGAACTAAATGTATAATAGGTAATGTGAAATAGGAAGAAAAGGGGCAAAGGGGAAGGAAGTAGGAGGGCTAGGGGAAAGGATAGAAGGGAATGGGATTAATATGAGAAAATGGAAAAATAGGAACAAAATCTTTGTAAATAGGGAGGACTGGAGGGGTTGAAGGGAGGGCTGGGCAAGGGTGAAAAATAAGAACCAAAAGAGACTATGTAAGGTTGCAAATTTCCAATGATGAATGTCATTATATTGTATACCTAAAATGTACCAATGATTAGAATGAATAATCAATAATGTAAAATAGGAAGAAAAGGTCCAAAGGGGTAGGGGTAGTGGGAGGGGCAGGGGAAAGGAAAGAAGGGAAGGGAAAAACAATGAGAAATGGCAAAAATGGAAATAAAGTCTTTGTAAATAGGGAAGGGTGGAGGGCATTAAGGGAGGGCTAGGAATGGATAAAAAATAAGAACCAAGATGAATTATGTAAAGGTACAAATCCCAATGAGAAATGTAGTTGTGTTGTATACCTACAATGTACCAATAAAAGAAATTAATAAAAAAAAAAAACCAGTTTGTCCTCCCAATTCATCCTATAGTCCCAAACCCATATACACTCTTTTCCTCTATTTCCTCAACCACCACCCATTACTCAGTCCTTGATCTAAAAGATGCTTTCTTCACTATCTCTCTGCATCCTGTCTCACAGCCCCTTTTGCTTTTATGTGGACAGACCCAGACACCCACCAATCGTAGTAGCTTACCTGGACAGTACTGCCTCAATGCTTTCGAGATAGCCCTCACTATTTCAGCCAAGCCCTTGCCCATGACCTCCTTTCCTTTCACCCCTCCACTTCCTGCTTATTACAATACGTAGACAATCTCCTCCTCTGAGGCTCTTTTCCAGAGTCCTGTCACCAAGACACCCTTTCCCTCCTATAACACCTAGAAAAGAGGGGATATCAAGTCTCTCCCTCCAAGACACAAATTTGCTCCCTGTCAGTAACCTATCTAGACACCATCCTTCACAAACCCCAACTACATATATTTAATTACCCAGATTTCAACCCCAACCATGGCACAATAGCTCCTTTCCTTCTTGGAATCATTGGCTATTTTTGTCTCTGGATTTCAGGTTTTGCAATACTCATAAAACCCCATTATGAGCTAACCCAGGGGGACCCCTGAGACCATTAAACAGTAAGTTATTCCCTCACTCCTCATTCAAAATGCTAAAGCAATCCTTAACCCTGGCCCCAGCCTTTTCAATCCTAGACCTCTCACACCTTTTCTTTCCCCACACCACAGAGAAGAGATGTGCCGCTACAGTCTTGAGCCAGGGGCCACGTCCCTGGCAGGTGGCCTTCTTATCAAGACAGCTAGACCCCATCATTGGAGGGTGGCCACCCTATCTGAGGGCAGCAGTGGCTGCCACAGCCATGCTCATAGAAGCCTTAAAAAATCACCTGCCATGTACCCATTACCCTTTATTTCCTCCATAACCTGCAATATCTCCTGACCTCCTCCCACTTCCCACATCTATTCTTAGCTCCAAGGCACCTACAACTCTATGCATTCTTCTCAGAAATACCTGCAGCCACCATCACTTCAGGGCCAAGCTTCAATCCTGCCTCTTTGCTGATTTCCAAGCAGCCAACAACAGGGACACCCCCAATCTGGGACCATGACTGTCTCCCTCTCCTATGCTTACACTCTACCCCCTTTCCACACATCTCAGATCTCCCTCTACAGGACCCAGAACACACCTGGTTCATAGACGGGAGCTCATATAAGGCCACTCACTCACTCATATCCTTCAGGATATGCAGTTGTCACCATAAACTCCATAATCAAAGCTCAAACCCTACCCCCACATACCACCTCCTAACAGGCTGAACTCGTGGCTCTAAATCAAACACCCACCCTAGGAAAAGGACACAAAGTCAACATATATACAGACTCAAAATATGTCTTTCATACCCTTCACAACTACACCGCAATCTGGGCAGAGATGTTTTCTCACAACAAGAAAGTAATCTATCATAAACTCCCACCTAATAAAGGCCTTAATCAAAGCTGCTCTCCTGCCTACACAAGCTGGAGTCATCCACTGTAAGGGCCATCAAAAGCCATCAGACCTCATAATACAGGGAAATTCCTTTGTAGACAAAGCTGCCAAAGACGTTTCTGCCTTCATAAAAACCCAACCTATAAACCCCAAAGGCCAATATCTTACCTTACCAGGCATCACACCCACCTACTCACCCTAAGAGATCTCCAAATAGCCACCCCCATGGCTGATGAGTGGTTTTTGGACCAAGTAAGCTTTCTCCTCCCTGTCTCCCAGACCCATCAGATGCTCTCCTACCTCCACAACAGCTTTCACATAGGATACAAGCCCCTCAGACAACTGCTTCAGGCACTCATATCTGCCCCTTCATGGAAAACCCTACTAAAAGAAATTATAGCACACTATTCCATCTATCACTCAGTCTCCCCTCAAAGCTTTCTCTGGCCCCCCTTCCTACCCAACCCACCAAGCTCATGGATTCACCCCTTCCCAGGACTGGCAAATAGACTTCACACACATGCCATAAGTTTAAAATTTTAAAGACCTTCTTGTATGGGTAGACACATTCATGGGATGAACCGAGGCCCTCCCTCCACCTCAGACAAGGCAGAATCAGTCGTACAATGCCTCATGACTGACATAATACCATAATATCTCAATTTGGCCTCCCCACCTCTATCCAGTCAGATGACAGACCTGCCTTCATTGCCCAGATAACCCAGATGGCCTCCAGATCCCTTGGGGTCTACTGGAACCTCCACACCCCCTACCATCCCCAGTCTTCAGCAAAAGTAGAGAAAAATCAATGGTCTAATTAAGGTCCAGTTCACCAAACTCTCCATACAACTAAAAACAGATTGAGTCTCCCTATTGCATTCCTCAAAATGAGAGCAACCCTCTGAGAACTCACTGGGTACAGCTCCTTTGAATGTCTGTATGGCTGCTCTTTCCTCCTGGGCCCCAACACAGTCCCAGAAACTAGTCCCTTAGGAGATTATCTCCCAATCCTCCAACAGGTCAGGCTGCAAATTCTCAGGGCTGCTAACCTCATCCTGCCTTACCCAAATGTCCACCCATTTGAGGATGAGCTGGCCAGCAGGCAAGTCTTTTCTTTTTTTTTTGTACCAGGGATTGAACTCAGGACCTTATACTTGCATGGCAGACATGGTACCACTGAGCTAAATCCCCAGCCAGGCAAGTCTTAATAAAGGACTTTCACTTTCCACCTCTAAAACCCAAATGGAAAGGTCCAAACATGGTCATCTATAGCACCCTGCCTGCTGCCCACCTACAAGACCCTCCCCATTGGATTCACCATTTGCATTTGAAGCTGCCCCCAGATACACCAACCCACTAAACTCACTGGAAATCACAAGTAGTCTCTCCAACCACTCTCCAGCTTACTCAGATACCAAAAAAAATAGATGTGCTATCTCTGTCTAGTCTGTCATTTTACCCATTTCCTAAGAGAAATTTGCCTTGACCTCTCATAGTTCCATTCCCAATCTAATTCCTTAGATTCCCTCCTCCTTTGGATAGAAGGCCTCTTTTTCCAGGGAGCCCTCACTGACTTCTCCCCAGACAAAATCCACTTGTTCTCCTTCTTTCTCATCCTCTGCCTGACCACTTCTCCTGCCTAAGCACCAAAACCATCCCCCATACAAAACCCACTACTTCCCCACATGAACTATCATCCTGTTTTTCTACTTGCTCACATACCCCTCATCCTTGCCTTTGCAGCAGGCCTAGCCACAGTTGCCCCAGCTGACTGGAACACCACAAAGAGGTATCTCCTGGCTATTATCTTCTTCTTCCTGGCAGGGCTCATACTCATACCACCATGCACACTAAAGACCACACCATAACAACCCACTACTTCATTCCACACCTCTCCCACTCTGGTTATACTTCTCCTCCGGATTTGCTTCACACCCCCCCCCTTGTTAACTGAAACCTCCTCTACCAATGCTCTCCAACTACCCTCACAAGCACCTATTTACTACTCCAGAAGGCCAACCCAGCTAGCAGACAGATGTCACCTCTGCATGTCAGCCTCCCCCTCAAATATAGAAGCTGCACCAGTCCTATTAAAAACATGGGTCACAACTAATACCTCCTCTTTTCCTGACTTTCCGTCCAGCCTCACTTATTTTACCACTGAGGAATACTGAAAAAACCAACAATGGTGACATTCCCACTCGGGGGCACTTACTCCCTCTCAGAATAACTCTTCTTCCTCCAAACCCATTTTCAGAAATGTTTCCATGCACTTCCAGGCCCCTGTTTCTCTTGCTAGCACCATGGGGCCAGGCCCCATGGCAGGACTCCTTGCCCCAACACTCTGTAAATTTACTCTGTCTATCCAAATCAAATACCATTTAAACCTTGGATCAAACTACTTACTTTTTGAACACCAAGCCACACAGCCCTGCCTGTAGGATCTATGTGAAACTATGAAACCCACCCTATCCACAAATGGTCCTCTACATGATAACTCTCTTTTCTGGAAAGGAAAAAGACTGATCCCATCAAGAGCAGCCCCCTAGTCTCTGCCACCGTGGTTCCTGCTCTCTCTCCCGCTAAAGTCCAGCCAATGCTTAACATTTCCAGACCAAAATAATTGCTCAGAGAGACTCTGACTAAACCCAAGTGACTTCTGGCTCTATTGGGAAAACAAAGCAACAAATATTTCTTACCCTCTCCTGTCCTCACATACCACTCCTCTAGCTCTGCAATCTTTTCCCATGCCCTACAGTACTAGCACAAACCCAAATCAGATCAGCCCCTTAGCTTCAAATATGAAGTAAAAAATATCTGGTGTCTTACCTTCCCTGTCACCTGGTTGTGCAGCTCCTCAGCATATTTATACTTGCCAACCAACTGGAAAGGTACCTGCACCCTAACCTACCTTAACCTTAGGATAGACACAGTCCCAAATAACAATGACCAGATTTCAACCACTAAAGACAGACATTGCAGAGCAGCCCCCTTCTTAATCCCACTTCTAGTAAGATTAGGCATGTTCACAGGGATTGGCACAGGAGTTGCAAGACTCACAACCTCCCTGACTAACTGTGATTCTCTCTCCCAAGAAATAACAAAAGGCTTAAAAAGCATCTCAGATGGCCTCATTACCCTTCAATCTCAGCTTGATTCTTTAGCTCATGTAGTGCTCCAAAAGAGGAGAGGGCTAGACCTCTTAGCTGCCAAAAAGGGAGGAATCTGTTCCTTCTTAAGGAAAGAATGCTGTTTCTACATAATCCAATCAGGAATTATCCAAGAAGGAGTAAGAGAATTTTAAAATCAAGCAACAGCCTAGAAAAACAAAATACATCCCTCTGGAAGGGCTTATGGGGTTCATGGGCCACCTGGTTCCTGCCTGTAATAGGCCCTCTGGGCACAATTATCATGATTCTCCTCTTTGGACCCTGCTTTTTAAAATTTTTAACAAACTTTATTCAAGGCCAAATCCAGGCCATAACAACTTTACAGCTTTTGATGACCACCCACTACACTGCCCTGACACAAGACCTTATCTGAACCCCTGAAAAAAGAAAAATCTTTTAACTAACTGAACCAATACCTACCCCTGCCTTTTCTTGCCACTTTCTCTCTGATATGGTGTCCATGCAACCCACTCAGTCACACTTGAAGTAGCCATGAGAAACTATGCCCAATCTCCCCTTCCCCTTCTCCCTCTTCCTTCTCCTTTTTTTCCTTTTCTTTTATAACAGACAGACAGGAACATCAGACCCCCACCCAAGCATAAGAGAAAAACTTCCCAGGAAATGCAGTTACACATCCTGCAAGACGCAAAGGATAACAGGAAGCCAGGGCCAGGTTCAAGATAAACAGCTTGCATCATGCAGCAACATTTGTGGGTCCAGACATCCCTGAAGACCACCAGACTTCCTCTACCCCAGAACAAAACAATTCCTTCACTCTAGGACAAAATTTTCCACTCCTCCTGGCACTACCCCTTCCCTACCCAAATTCTCCTATAAAGTTTCCCTTTGCCCAAGCCCCCAGAATCACCAGCTTTGTCAGCCTTGACTAACCTGCACGCAGGCTGGAAATAAAACCTCACTTGTTGCTTCATTTTTGCCTGCTCTGGTAGTCTCAGTTGTGCCTCAGTTTAGCCTAATACATATGTAAGCTTCCACGTGGGAGCAACCACAGCAGGTACAAATTCCCTACATTGATCATTTGTTTCCAAAATGAACAGGAGTGGGCTAAGGAAGATGAGAACCATTCTGACTAATCAATAGTACATTCTTCTGTTGCAGAAGAAAATAAAAGCCACTCGCCTTTTGTATTCAGTCAATAACACTCACCCTTTCTTCATTATTTATGAAGCCAAGATAGGTAACACCCTTTTGGGGTGAGCTGACAGGATTTTGATACTACCAAAAGCACCAGGAGTCCCTCAGGTTTATTTCTTGTGCAAACTTGGTCCTATGCACCCACATCACGCAAAGAAAGTCATTCAGTAGCAAGAGAACACTTCTGTTACTATCATTCACTCATCCTTCACTCAAGATGAGAATCCTTGGAATGATGGTTCTAATTTACAATCAGTGTTCAGTTTCCCCATCTTATGTTAATTAAGACATGAAAGAGCTTGCTAAGGCACTCCATCAGTCTCCAAAGGGACCTGCTGTGATTCTAGTCTACATATCTGTCTATGGATATTAGAAAAGAACACATTTGCTTGTACATATATCAACAGAATAAATCACTAGATATTTAGGCACCTGAAGAATTTAATCATTTATCCAATATACATTTAACAAGCACCTAATATCTGCCAGGGAATTTTTTGTGGCTTGGGATACATCAGGAAACAGAACATACAAAAATCCCTATTCTCTTTTGAGGGGTTTATATTATAGTAAAGCTGGAATGGGGCTAAAGGAAAAATGGTCATTAGAAACTAGATTAAGCAAACAAAACTTATGATAGCTTTAGAAATTGATGATTATACAGAAAAAGAACAAAATAGAATCAGGGAATCAAGAGCATAAGGGTAGTGGGAGGATTGCAGTGCTAAACTGAATGGTCAAGGACACCCTTATTAAGAATACAACATGGGGGCAGACTTGAAGGAGGAGAAAAAGGATCATAGACATTTTCTCCTCTAAAGTAGATTTACTGAAAAAAAACAAGAAAGAATATTTTAAAATAAAATACAGTGGTACCTTGGTTCACAAACACAGTTGGCAAAATTTTGCTTTTGTTTGCAAACTCAGCATTGGGTGACAAACATGACTGCAGCCATCTTTCACACACAAACACGAATGTGGCCATCTTTTCCAGAATCATGGAATGAATTAAGTTCGTGAACCAAGGTACCACTGCAGTATTAGTTTCTCATTTATCTTAAAAGATCTCAGGATATTTTCTCTACAAAACTTTACAAAAACTGATGAAGAAGGTCATTCTAGTGGGAGAAATTGTACAGATTTGTAAAACTCCACATTTTTGCTGAATAAGAAGCAAGAGAGCAATCAAGAGCAATATGAGAAATGTTTTCTGTCACTAAGAAATTTTCTAATTTGAAAAGTTCATGTACATTATGTTCCAAGAAAATGAAATGTCAGGATAATGGCTATCCGTTAGCATAAGCAGGAGGAATTTTTCAGTATCAGAAAGGAAAAAGTGGAAGAAGAATCACGAGAGAAAATCTTGGAGACATCCAGAAGAAAATAACCAGGTCATCCAGAAAAAATAAAATTTTATAGCAGAATCAAGTTGTTCTCAGACTCTCCAGCTGTCAAAGTACTGGAAGAGAGGCTACCAAAGCACCACAGAACCTGAGGAAGAAGTCTGAGAGCCTATCCCCCAGTCAGGTCACCCTCTGCATAGAGGACAGCAAAAGCAATGGCTCAGCTATGCAGCCACATAGGATTCTACTCAGTGGCAATCTTCCCAATTAACTTGGGAAATGTAGGCCAGAACAATGAGAAGCCCATCAAAACCAGACCAGAATGGGGAAGTCTTAGTAGAAGGACAGTTATGGAGAGGAAAAAAAATAAGAGCGATATGCAGAGGTGAGTTTAAATGTTTTAAATGTGTTTTAATTAGTTATTAATTGATTACCCATGGATTTCTTTAAACAAATCGCTCAAGTATTTCACTTATTTGCAACTAAGCTTGTTAACTCTATATAATGAAAATATACAAAGAATAATGTTGCAGTTTGGGCTTAGATTTAAGTCAAAGACATTCATTAATAAGGAATCTTTGTGAATATTTCAGAAATTTCTCTAAGCCATTTGATCAGAACATTTTGTCTCTGAGTATTACCTTAGTTTGAAAGGTATTGGCACACATTTGAATTTAACTCAGAATCTTTCAAAATAAGCCATAATTTAAACAAACTATTCTATATTCAAACTAAAACAATTATAATAGAACTTTCCTTTCCAGAAACAATCCCAATGGATATTTTTTAAGTGAATGAAATGATCTTTTATTTTTAATACAATAGAAAACAAATTGTGGCATCCATAATCAGAGTACATAAAGAGGAACTAGAGTAAGAGTGGTAGAATGGTTTATGTTTTGCAATATTACATTTCTTTTCTCCCACAGGAGATAGTACTGTGGTCTAAAATTTTGTGTCCTCCAAAAATGTATACGTTGAAATCTTCCCAAGATCATAGTAGTAGTAGATAGAGCTCTCAGGAGGTGATAAGATCAAGAGGGCTCAAGAGGACTAGTGCCCTTTGAAAAGAGGCATGAGGAGCCAGTGTGGTGGCACACACCTGTAGTCCTAGCACTCTGGGATGCTGAGGTAGGAGGATCAACATGTTCAAGCATAGCCTGGGCAACTTTGCAACTTAGTTAGACCCTGTCTTGAAATTTTTAAAAAGGGCTACGAGTGAAGCTCAGTATGAAAGCCCTACAGATACAAGAGAAATAAATTTCTCTTGTTTATAATCTACTGAATCTAGGGTTAAAGAAGCCTGATTGGACTAAGACAGATGACTTTTTAAAATATTACTAATGTATCACTTACTGTAAGAGTTAATTTAATACAGATCTAAAATTGCCTTGGAAAAATCTGACTAACCACTACTAACATTAAGAGCACAACGCTTGTTTTTAAAATTTTTGCCAGAAAAATAGCAAATAAAAATAAATGTATACAGCAAAAATAAATAAACAGAAAAAGTGCATAAATGGCAAAAAAGCATTAAACAGTAACAGTATGAGTTATAATTTTATAAAAGCACATCTAAAATAAAATAACTCAGAAAACCTTGAAACAATTAAGCTGACCAAAGATTGAGCAGATAACTCCAAAAGAAGAGCTGTAGAAAGAGGCAAAGTTTTAATTATCCAATAAGTCAGATTCATCAAAAATAATAAACAGCACAATTTGATGTATATGTATATAAAAGCTATCATAATTGTTGAGACAAATGAATAATATAGTACTCATAGGAAGCAACCCTACAGAGACTAATAAAATATGATTGCATTAGAATTTTACACATTGTAATCTATGACAGACTACATAGGCAAAAATAATTAAAGATATAAAAGTTTTTGATAAAACAGAACAAATTTGTCAACATTTTTAGAATGATAGGATTATATGCAAGAAAGCCAAGAAAAAAAGAGACTTAAATAAAGTGACTAAATATCAAGTAAATATACAAAAATGTATATTACCTATAGAAATCCCACTTAATGTGACCAAATAAGTTGGTGCCAAAAAGCAATAATCTCCTCCCAACCAAACAAAATTGTGGAATAAATATAATATGGAATTATTTGTTCATAACTGATATCAGAAGTAACACAGGGCAATCTCAAGGGGTCACAAATAAGCAGGAATGGTCAGGAAGAAAGGGGCTTTGAAGTTTTATGAAACTGAGCCAGATCTACCTCATAGTTAAGGGTTAGGGTTTAACACTTCTATTGTAAATAGGATGAAAATCAAGTCCTTGGGACTAAAACTGGAACTGTTTTCCCACATCAAATGAGAAACTGGAAAATGAGGACTCCTAGTTTCATTGTCTCCTAGGAACAAAAAAAATTCTGCCTGTTTGTCTTTGGATATGATATAAAATAGGGCTTTCACCTAGGTCTGTTGGGGAAAAGAGTGATCCAAAACTAAAATTAGCCTTTAATATCCTCCTGTTCACATACATGGGAATAAATTCCAATTCTGGCATAGAAATCCTGATGCTAGGAACCAATCTAAAGTAGATCCAGGATTAATGAGGGCACAAAAGAGGCACAAGAGACAACATATGTGGAAACTCTGAAGGAAATAATTCCCATCAAAATAAGATCATAACAAAAAACACAAAAATGTTCAGTGCCAGGGTAGAGCCAGCAGTCATGGAGATGGTAAAAATGGCACATAGGACTCCAGTAAATAAAACATTCTGAAAGAAAATTTAAAACTGTGTGTTTAAAATATTCAGATGTAGGGCTGGAATTTAGCTCAGTGGTTTTGCCGCCTGCTGCACAAGCACAAGGACCGGAGTTCGATCCCCAGTACCAAAAAAAAAAAAAAAAAAAAAATTCAGATGTAATAAAAATAGCATACATTAGACAAGAAAACAATATTATGGAATAATAAGTGCATTTGAAAAAATTAAATGGAAATTATGAGAATAAAACCTATAGAAATTGAATTTTTAAAGACCATCTGTGCCTTTAAAGAAAATTAAGAAATTAAAAAACAGAACTGAAAAGATCTCCCAGAATTCTACTCAGAAAGATAAAAATATGGAAAATATGAAAGAAAAGTTAAAAGTCTTAAAAAATAGAATGATAATTTCCAATAAAAGACAAATGGGAATTTCATATGGAGACAACAAAAATGATAAAAGCAAGCCAATAGTGGAAGGAATGAAAGAGATTTTTTTTCAGAATTAAAGGAATTTTTGAGCTCTGGGGTTGAAAATATTAATGTATTAGAGACTCCACTATTTTTTAAGCTCATTGAAAGCAGGAATTTCTTTCTTGTTCACCTCTGTGCTCCTGGTATCTAGAAAACATCTAGTATAAAGTAGATGCTCAGTAAATATTTGAAAAATTGAATAAAAAGAGTGAAATAAAAAGCCTATCAAATAATTGATAATTTGAAATAGGAAAAGGTCCAAAGGTGTAGGGGTGGCAGGAAGGGAAGGGGAAAGGGAAGAAGGGAAAGGAAAAATTATGAAAAAGAAAAAAAAAATGGAAACAAAGTCTGTGTAAATAGGGAAGGGGGCACAGGTAATGCGGAAAAAATAAGAACCAAGATCCATCATGTTCAGGTACAAACACCCAACGATAAATGTAAACATAATGTACATCTAAAATGTACCAATTAATATATAAATTTTTTTAAAAGCCTATCAAAGACCAAACATGATTTTAAAATGAACAAAAGAAAACAAAACACTTTGACACACTGCTGAACTCCATAAAGAGAAAATTTAAAAAAGAAAAACCAAATTATTACCTATAAAGGAGTTGCAGTTTGCCACTTGTGGCCATTACAGAATGGTTGTCTAATGGATTCATGGCTTTATCCCAAATGTGAAGTGGTGTGTGCTATAAGTATCACAGGCAGCTGAGTTAGGTAGGACAAAGGTGAAACACATTACAACCGTGGCTGGAGACACATGCATTGGAGACCAGTCCTCAAGATAAAGATGAAATGACAGGCCTGCATGCTTCCCCAAAGGACAGGATAAGCAGTAACACCTGGTCTAATGAAGTCCAGATAGACATCAGTCACCCCAGTGGGTGACCAAGACCTCTGAAGCCATCACTTCCTGGAAAAAGCCTTTGTTCTTTCCACGCACACTTGTTACATCATTTATGCCCTCATTGGATATTGGATCACTATTACCTAAGTGACTATACTTGTGACCTTATTGGTTGGTCATAGCTTTAACCCACATTGTACCCATGTGGTTTTTGCTCTAGAAAACTTCCCTGTGAAGTGGGGTCTCAGCTACCCATTTGAGTCCCCTCTTGCCTATCAGGAGCTATCTTCTCAATAAATATTTCCTACTCTTAACCTTTGCTGTTCCTAAAATTCATTCTTCAGTTTTAGAGAACATGAACTCAATGTATCAGACATCTAACGGTTGGGAATTATATTTCCCTTATATCATTTGGAAGTCTTGTTTTATCTCCTACATCATACCTGTATCATAAGGACAAGTGTTCTAATGGAAGAAGATTCCTACTTGGGGTAGGGATTTGAGTCAGGGCCTCCTACATGTCAGGCAAGCACTTTATCACTGAGCTACACCACTCGCCCTTTTTATTTTTTTATTTTGAGACAGGATCTTGCTAAATTGTTTTGGCTGTCCTAATCCAAGCAATCAATCTCTTCAATAGCTGGGATTACAAGCATCTGCCACTGTGCACAGCCCAGTGCTCTCTGTAAAGCAACCACACTGGAATTAGGATTTTCAAAATGTTGAGGAAGAATAACTTTAATATAGAACTATATGGCTAAGAGTAGAGAAGAAATAACATTTTAACTATATAAAGGCTGTTAAGAGAGTTTTTTTAACCATAGCCCATCATTTCAGTAAGAATGAAAAGAACCCATAGAGGATATATATGCAAGAATTGGTAGTGAACAAAGAGACTAGTTAAACACCTTGGTAAATTTGAACAAGCATGAATTGCAAGTAATAACAGCAATAGCAATTGTAGGACTGAATATGTAGTAGAATTAGGACAATAAATAGCAGTAATTTTAAAGATTTCAGAGTGAAGTTAAAGCATTTTTTAGGTGAGAACAGAAAGCTTAATTTTATAATTTCTAGTAAAATATGCTGGTAAAACATCCATACTAAAATTCTGGAAATAGCTATAGAAATGAAAAACTTTTAAGCTAGTAGAATACAAATAGGGGAAAACGGGGAAAAAAACCTTGATTAGAGCAATAGGAAGCAGCACTCAAGGGCTGGGGAATAACAGGGTAATAAAGTACTTGGGTAGCATTCACAAGGTCCTAGGTTCAATCGCTAGCATCACCGGAAAAGGGAGATGAGAGCTTGGAAAGAATTTACATAATAATGCATTGAAGTGTGAGCTGAGGTGTGGGACAGGAGAGCTGGCACTCCTAGATTCTGATGGGAAGAGAGGTTGGAGCAACATTTCCGGAAAACAGTTTAACTATATGTACCAAGAACCACAAAACTTTGCAAGGCTCATTAATTCAACGTGGAATTTATTCTAAGGGGGGAGAAAACAAGATGTGAAAAATATTCATATATTCATTATACTATTATTTATTTTGGTTAAAAAACTGAAAATAGCCTATGTCCAGCATGAATTGTGTTTTAAACTATCTAGTCATAATTCGATGCTTAGTGAATACTGCTATAATTCACATATGTCCCCTCTAAAATTCAGTCATGAAAACTTAGCCAGCCAACCTTGGTGGTACACACCTGTAATCCTAGCACTCAAGAGGCTGAGGCAGAAGGATTGCCGAAAGCTGAAGGCCAACCTGGGCTACCTAAAGAGGCCTTGTCTCAAAAAAAAAAAAAAAAAAAGCCAACAAAAAAAAACAAAACCAAAAACTTAATGCCCAAAGCAATGCTACTAAGAGAAGTGGGACCAATAAAAGATTAGACAGTTATGGCTCCTCCCCTCATGGCTGGGATTAAGCCCTCATAAAAGAGGCTTCATACACCTTCTGCCATGTGAGAACAAGCATTCTTTCCCACTAGCAGATTTGAGAACGGAGCAGCCCTGGCTAGACAATGCTGCCTCCTTGATCTTGGACTTCTCAGCATCCAAAACTCGGAAAATAAATTTTTTAAATAAATTACCTAGGTTCAGGTGTTTTGCCATATAGCTGCACAAATAAGACAAATATTTAGTAACCTAATAAAGTGATCATAATTTTAAGCAAAAAAACTAAAAGCAGAATACAGTAAGTCCTCACTTTATGAACAAGTTCTGTTCCAAGAGAATGTTTGTAAACCAGATTCATTCATAATCTGACAAAGTGAGTCTTGTACAATATACCTATGAGTCTTAAACAGCACACCTGTGAAAGCTTGCAACACGAATGGGTGTAAGTCAGGAACTTACTGTAATAAAACAGTTGACATTTATTGAGTGCTAACTACGAGTCAGACATTTATCTAAACCTTTACTTCTATTAACTCTTTAATTCTATTACAAAACTTTGGGGAAGAAAACGTAATTTTCATTTTGTAAGTGAGAAAATTGAGCCACAAAATATGTGAGTAAATTGTCCAGGTGAACTCCTGACTCAGACATGGGGTTCGATCTAGCCATAGTGCTCATGGTCATTACTACTGTACTGTCCTGTCTAGACTCATAAAGCTATTCAGTAAAAACTCAGGGGTGGCTGTCTGTGTGTGTGTGTGTGTGTGTGTGTGTGTGTGTGTGTGTGTGTGTAGAATACGTTTTAGCTCTCAATGAAAATGGTGGCTATATCTGAGCGGTGAGATTGTGGATGAATTTAATGTCTCAACTAATGCATTTGCTGTTTGCATAACTTTCCTCCATGAGAATGGTCATCCTTATAAGCACACACCACTTCATATTTGGGATACAGTAATCAATGCATTTGACAGCCATTCTGTAATGGGAATTCTATAATATTATTGCAATTGTTATTTCCTTCCCCAGCACACCACATAATTGTACACTTGGGCTAACCAATAAAGAGATAGTATAATTTGATGGTTCTCAAACTTCTTTGAGTTATAAGCTTGTTAAGAATTTGTAGAAGCTGGCATATTTTCACCTACTAAATACAGATGTATCTACAGTTTCAAGAATTTCACATATTCCCTCCCAGTAGCCAATTATAAACCAAAGATCAGTGCCCTCAGGTGAAGAATGAAGCTAGTAAGGTGCTATACCTAGCCAGAAACTTCAACAGTCTAGACCACTACAAAGATGAGGGAAGAAAGCATCCTCCCACCCACAAAGGCATCACTGTGCTAGTGGTTCTTGTCAACATCCCTGCCCCTGACCTTACTTGTCTATATCTATATTCTTGAAGGGTAAAAGCAAGAGAAATTTAAATCTATAAATACAAGAATTGTGGCCAGAGTAGAGGGGCCATGTCACATATACCATGCTGACTACTCAGATGAGGGCCCAAATTGCAGGAGCCCAGTAACAGCAGTCCTGTCGGCAGGTATGGTACAGAAGGAAGACAAGAAGAGTGGTGAAAGGTAAACAGAAAAATAAGATACTTTATTTCTCCCTAACATATCCTTTTCTGAGAAATAAGGCCTTATATTAATAGCTAGCAAAATCTAAAAATGAAAATACAAAGGGTAGACACTACTTTGATAATTTTAGGCCAATTTTAAATGAAGATACAGGTCTCTTTTTGTTGGGCTTGGGAGAATATTAAAGAGAAGAAAGGTATAGAAGTCAGAAGGGGAGAAGTATATAAATATGAGGCCAGAAGAACCTTGGAGAAAAGCTTGTCAGATTCAGTTTTGTACAGTTCCAAAAGGATGCTGAAATGGAAGATGCCTTGTGCCCTGCCTGCTATTACATTAGGCAGAACTTTATTTTTGAGCATACAGATGAGATGTTATAAAATCATGCACTGCTATAGCTCATATGCTTTATTTCTTGGGATTCTCATAGGTTCTCCCTCAAAGCATATAATTCAACAAGCTTAGATTTCTGCATCCCAATCCACAGAAAATGAGAAGAGAAGGAAGTTTTGAAGCAGACCCACTAAGAGTAACTGGAATTGACAGCTTAGAAAGGAAAGAAGTATCTCTTTAAAAAAGACATTAGAGCTAAGTGTGTTGTCACAAGATTAAAATCCCAGCACAGTGGAAGACTAAAGCAGGAGGACCCGAAGTTCGAGCCCACCCTGGGCTATTCAGTGAGATAAGGCTACTGAGCAATAGCAAACTAAAAAGTGCTGGAGATGTATCTCAGTGTAAAGGCCCTGGATTTAATCCCCAGTACTTAAAAAAAAAAAAAGGGATATTAGCTAAATCATGAAGAGTGGCATGTGGGCCATGTAGCAAGGAAACAAAGCCCCACATGGCCCAAGAATCTTCATCACAATGGCTGTTGTTTGACAGCACAGAGTACAATGATTTATATTCATCATATTCAGTACTTGTCATGAAGAAAGTATAAATTATACATAGCAAGTAGAGGGAATGCATTCTAAGATTTGTTTTAACCAGAACTGAATAAAATAAAATTTTTAAATTGGCCTTTCAAAGGCAGCCCTTAACTGTGGAAACTCAGTGCCTTTGTAATACCCTTTTCCCTTATGAAGGTATAAGATAAATGAGACATTGCAGGCTTATTTGCCAAGATTCCACAGGTCCGGTAGCAAGCTAGAATTCTACCTGTGGTAGTCTGATATGCCAATCAGTATGCGTGCGATGAAATTATAGGATGATGGATTAACTACTCAGAAACTCAAGAGAAAATGTGTTTTCACCAGAATCTACAAAAATCTGTCACGGAAAGGGAAGCCAGAGGAGAAGTAAGAAGCCATTCACAAAGAACAAGGCAGAAAGTCAGGCTTCTCTTCCCTGAGCTCTGCATTTTTAACCCTGGAGATTTTTATAATGTGAAGTCTTTCTTAACTCTTTCTGATACCAAATGACAGATGTAGAATATAGAATGTAGGAGTTGAGAGAAAACAATTAAAGTAATTTCCTCCATCCACATCTTTATTATTAGAGAGGGATTTGGTTCCCAGAGCCAAGTCTCGCAGGGATGAAGCTCACCCGCACCCTTGCTATGGAGCCATCCTGTGCCCTTGCTGCTGTTGCTTCTACGGCACTCTGTGGCCATTGGATTGTGCAGAGAGTCACTGGGGAAGGGGTAGACAGAAGCAGTCGTGTCCCATCTTCCTTCATTCTCAAGTTCAATTGCACATAAATCCAGTCACTTTATGGAAACTGTCACTGCAGAGGCTAGAAAGATCTCCAGTGGTGGGGCTTTCCATTGCTTCCAACATCTCCCCTCAAATCAGTCAGGCATCAGGATGCCACTAAGCACTTCTTTGTACCCACAGATACCCAGGAGGAAAAGCACATAGTCTTGCCTCCAGGAGCTTCTCTGGTGCACAAGACAGTGTATATAAGCTAAAACTAGAGAGATTTATGACAAAGTATCAGATTTATACATACATAACCTCTATCAGTGAAAGAATCTAAGAGCCAGCAGATTACAATCACTATTTCAGTTTCTAAGTGTGACTTTCTCCCCAACCTGCCCTCTCATTCTAGTGTGCTCATGCTTAGATTACACATTCTCTAATTTCTTAAAAGGTTTGTTCATTCTTGCCTTGAGGCTGCCAAAGTCCAAGCAGTCATACCAATGGAACCAAAGACAAATGTGCTAGACTTCTTTTACCGGGATCCACCAGATTGAACTTGTAACCAGCTTATAACGGCTAAACTATACAATATGACTCCTATGTTGGATTCTGAAGTCCCCTGGACCTTCTCCTTATCCTCTTTGTGGGAGGCTATTACTAGTTCCTCCCAGTGGAAACCCTTGTTGGCTATATTCAGAGCAATCCTGCTGACCTTATAACTTGGTCCATGTATTAGCTGTTTTTTGGCTTTGTCTCCTCCAGACTCAAAGCTATACGGCTACCAAGATGACAATGGCTGGCACCTATCGAGGGCCTTTAGATAGACTCTGTAGAGTAACTCTGACTGCTGATCACAACTACGACCCTCTTCAGCCTGAAGTAGCCAGAACAGTCTTCGCCCTTTGCCCCCTCACAGCAGTTAGGGGTACTTCTTCAGAGGGCGGAATACTGCAGAGAGGTAAGTTAAGTAGATATCTTGTAGGCAGTTAGACAGGGCCAGCCCAGGAGGAGCCAACATGGAGGAGAGTGAAGACACATTCACTGAAGGCCAGAATTCTGAAAGGAGAGAAACTACACACCCTTGTGCTTCCCCTGGGGATAAATAGCAGTGATTGATATTCTAAATAGGTATCAGTCACCTGGATGGGGGGTCAAGGTCTTAACCCAGCCTCTCCAGGAAATATCCCTGACCCCCACCCTTACTGAAAATCCTTGTAGGCTTGCTACGTGACTTACTTCCCCATCTGATCCCCATTTAATCAATATTACCCTTACCCGGGTGACTGTACTCGTAATCTTATTGGTTGGTCATGGTTTTGCCCCACCTCATGCCTGCCTTGTAAATTTCCATTGGGTCTTACAGTTTTGTCCACTTTGTACCCGCCTCACTCCATGGCTTTGCTGTATAAAACACCTTTGAAAAGTGGGGTGGGCGGGCAACCCACTTTCCGGTCCCCATTCTGTCTCTCTTAGGCAGAAGCTTTCTTTCTCCCAATAAATTTTTCCTACCCTTAAAAAATACCCCACAAGACAGTGTATAATAAAGATCATAGTATCAAGCATTTGGGGAAGAAAGAGGCCAGATCAGTGCTGCATCAGCCATGGCAAAGCTCCTTAGTATGAATACCAGATTTGAAAGTCAAGTAGGACTCAAGATGCCCTTAGCATAGAACCCCAATTCCTCCACTCCTGGCCTCAACCTACCTCCTCAGCCCCTGCTTGCCACATGGGCCTTATCTTCCATGTTTCATGGAACCAACTGAGGTTTTCCGAGCATGGCAACATCTGTCCCCCAGGATGGCTGCCTCCTGTGAACTTTGCTCTCCAGCACCCTCCCTCACATGGCCATTTCTTCAATCTACTCCTTCTTCTTTCTCCTTCAAGTCAGATAACCACTCCACAATTTCCAACTGGGCTAGGTGCCTCTTCTCTGTGCTCCGATAGGGCCCATGTGCCCTTCAATACAGGATTAAAGCTGGAGCAGGAGAAGCCACAGAATCAAAGGTGAGGAAGAGCTGAAATGTAGGGGAAGGACAAAGGGTATAGGGGAAGAGGGAGACTCTTTTGAATTAAGTAGAAGATTTCCTGTGGATAAGGAAAGTGATGCCAGATTATTAAGGTTTTATAAGGCAAAAACATATAGCAAAAATATTCCTGACCAGGAATCTTGCAACAAATTGTAAGCAATCAGAGATTAGAAGGCATATTTCCCAACAGCAGGCCCCAGTCACAATTAAGCCACATGAAGAAGACAGAGAAATCAAAGCACTGATCAGCCTTGTGATTAGGTCCACATAAATACCCTCTGTTTAAAATCAAGATAATATCTCTTTCATCAATTGTTATAAGGACAACATAAAAACAGCAGGGCACAGGGCAATGCTCAATGCCTAGGAGCATTATTAATATTAGCACTCTCTAATCCAGAGTGACACTAGGTGTTGTTTGCAGGAGTTCTGGATTTGAATCCAGAGACATTCAGTAGCAAGTACTGCAGAGAAAAGAAATAGAGGCAAAGAGATGAGAAAAACAGGGAAGCACCTGAAAGAATGTGCAAAGGAAAAACAACACTTCATGTTAAAACCTTCACAACAAAATTTACCCTCTCTTTATTTTCTTGTCTGATGTTACATTTTGCAATAGAGTAGCAATAACTTTTACTGCTTTATAGTACATTCACAATAAATGGCTTCTGAGCTTGATTTACAACCTCACTGAAGCACAGGCATTTAATCATTCCCAGCAGCTGTTTAAGGTTGTGTGTATCACCGCTCAGGAGTGATTATCTGAGAGCCATATTTAAAGGGCAGGATAACTGGTGGATGGGGAGGGATGGGGGCTGAATCTCAGGGATGTGCTAGGGGGTTTCCTTCTCCACTCTGCAGTATCCTTCTCCACAGAATGGGTCAGAAGATGTACTGAGAACAGGGGAAAGCAACTGATAGCCCAGCAGAGTTTGCATGTAAGAAAGCTTGCAATGCATCCATTCAGGAATCTGTTATGCCCATCTGAAAATCTCTCAGTGAACGCAGCATGAAGACAGCAGCATGATTAAAAATTCTTTTTCTACATGTCCTCTTTCACTGACACTGCCCTTTCAAAAAGCAAACACAGGCCATGCCCCAGATTTCAGCACGATTTCAAGTGGAATAATTGAGACCAAGTGCAGCACTGGATGCCTTAACCAGGACTAGCCCTGACAAGAAAGAAATTATGCTTAGGCCCTGGAATTTCTGGCCATCAGAAGAGCTTTTGTTATCCATAAGGTGATGAATGTGATGCCTTTTAAACTCCTTGGTTGATAAGTGAGAATTTGGAAGGCCCCACTGGCTAAGAAAGATATCCTGTCAATAAAAGCTTGTTCCCCAGGTCTTTATGTCCTGCTCAGGTGCAAATCCACTGGCTTTTGTAACATTAGCTTAGGAGGCATGTTACACCTACATTTTCCTGAGGGATAGCTTCCAGTTAGGCAGGGACATGCATTGTTGTGTTATCTTCAAGCAAAGTCCATGTCTCTCTTATTTATTTAATCTATAGTAGAGATAGCATCTAAGAGGCAAGCTTTTACTGGTCTAAACTCAATCGTAAGTTGATCTTGACAATGAGCAAAAAGCAGCTGAGCCCCAGACTAAGTGAAATTAGTGTGTGAGTGGTGGAGTATGTCTGACAAGAAGTGTTTGTGGAGGAAAAAGCAACTTGAAAGAAATATCCAGAGAACTGTTTGGCCACAGCACATGACAAGCCACACACATATACTTGCAGTTGGTTGAGGAGGCAGCAATCCAGGAACATTAGAAGCTCTTCTAACTTCACTCCTTCATCAATCAACAGATTTTTAAATACAACAGAAATGTATCCTCTTTTACAAGACTTTATGACTGAGAGGGAAATCATGTTGTAGGCATCTTAGACTCTGGAATAGGTTGAAATGGGGAAACCACTTTAATTATGGAAGAAAGAAAATGCTTATCTTTCTGTAAATCCCTTTCCTACCTAGTATCTCTACCACAAACATAGTATTATCACCAAGCACATAGTACTATTACCAAACAAGGAAAATGATTACAAGCGGAGTATATATCTTGTCAAGGTCATATGCCTAGTTAGCTACAGAGCTGGGATTCTATTTGCCAACCGTAATTCTGCACACACTCATTTTAATGCAAAATAATTAGTAGGCAAAGTTGGCTTATAATTTTGTAATACATTTCAAGTGATATCTAGTTTCCTTTGCTAGGCTGGGATTTTTTTAAAGTCAAGGTTGCTGTTTCTATTGTTATTATTACTATTGACTATTACTATTGTGAAATAGGGCAGAGACTGTGTAAGGACTTTAACATCTGGTCTTCCAGGTATCTATGAGATTGGCATGTATAGCGATTGGATTTGCCGTTTTAGCTTTCAAATCCTGTTCAAATCCTTGGTAACTTCAAATGACAGGCAATTCTTACTCCCTACTTCCTCACTGGTGGCTCCTGAATGTCTTATTTAGTAGCCCCCAAGTTTGGAAAATGAGTTTCAGCAATGAGCTGTGCTGCATAGTATTTTAACGGAGGAGTTGGGTCTGAGATTTTGCCTGTTTTAGCCACTTGCCAGCTGTGTGACCTTGGATAAATTACCTAATCTCTCTACGTCTCAGTTTCATCACCAATAAAATATAGACATTAATAGTGCCTGCCTATGAGCATTTCTGCCTAGCACCTGGTGAACACCTACCAACCCCTTAATTGTGTGGGTATAATAACTCTTTTTCTCTGCAGCTAATTTTGCTCATTTTCAAACTTATAACAATTGGAAAATTGATCGCTAGTAGAGCGACTCTGGCAGTGTCTTCATAGGAAGAACAGATGGCTAGGTTTTTCTTGACTCTCCCTTAACAGGCTTTGAGATTTGGGGATCAGGGCTATCCTGCAGCCTTGGTGAGAAGCCTGGGAGTTCCCTGGCTTGCCTGTTCTTTTTTCATCAATAGTCAGCTGGGATATCTGAGGAATCTGTTCCTTTTCCTGCCATAAGTTCTTAGCACTCAGGACAATCAAACTGAATGAGGCACAGACCCCTGCTACTTGTAAAATGTCCTTTAATGCTCTTGAAGTGCTAGGAGACCCTCAATCAACTATTATTTATAGTTTGAAGAGTTATATCCCACCCACTGCTTCAGAGCTTTAATCAGAAGAAAGAACTTGCTCCAAGCTCGTCTCCCACAGGCACATCACCATATCATGCCTACAGAGTTATGGGGGCTTTTGGCAAATCAGCCCTTTAGAGACTGTCAAAGGTTAGCAATGACCAGTGGCATTTGAAGGAGCTGCTGTCTCCAACAAATCCATCAAGTAGACTACTGCCAAGCACAAGAGGATGAAAAATAGTTGATGGCTTTCCCAGAAACAGCAGTGGGTGCAGACCGACTGTCCCTATGAACAGACAAATTTAGGGGGCTTTCTATGGTGAAAGGAAACATGACAATGTCCTCACTTTCAGAATGTGAAAGAAAGAATTTCAGAGATCCTAGAATCACTTGTGCTCCCATTATGAGATGCCCAGAGGGCCTGGTGGGGGAAGTGCTAAGAGATGGCTTCCTTGGACCACGTGGGAGCACTGCTTGGAGACCTTCAGGAACCACCTAAGTCCCAGCTACCATACCCATTCAGTGTGCTTATTATGGGAGGTATGAATGATGGAGGAGACCTGATCCATTCAGTAAAGCCTAACAGGTCTTGTCTGTTGGACAGCACCCTATCTAATTTTCTATTTGCTCAAACTGAACCAATGAGTTCCTCCCCCACTTTCTTTCTTCTCACACTGGGACTGGACAGACCCTCAACAGTAAGCTTCATGAGTTATCTCAACTTCTGGTGCACCAACTTGTAATGCACAGTCATCACTCTCTGAACCCCATGAGGATGTCACAGAATAGCTTCGTGGTTTACACTGAGTCACCATCTGCCTCTTGGCTGAGAGAGAGTTGAGGGGGAAGTATAATGAAAACCTTGAATTTAGACTCTGCAGTTACTTTGGCACTTAACAACCCAGCAGTGATTCAGATTTGATTGCCAGAGACTTCTGAAACTGTCAGTATATGTAGAAAGGTAAGAAGAAGGTCTTAGACAGGCCTTAGTGGGAAAGCATAGTCTTTATGTTCAGAATAGGGAAGGCTGTCATTTCTATTGGGATAGACCCTTGCAGGACTATGAGAAGCTTTAGAAATATTGTGTGATTGGCCCTCTGTATCCACAGATTCTGCATCTGCAGATTCATCCAACCAAGCATTAAAAATATTTGAAAAAAGCTTCATTTGTACTCAACACTAACAGACACTTTTTCTTGTCGTTATTCCCTAAACAATAGAGTAAAACAACCATTTAACTAACATTTATGTTGTATTAAATACTATTAATAATCTAAAGAAAATTTAAAGTATATAGTAGGCTATATGCAAATATGATATCATTTCATATAAGGGAATTGAGGATCTGTACATTTTAACATCTATGGACAATCCTGGACTGGAACCCCAACAGATGCCAGAAAATGACTGTATATGGAACGCTGGGCACAAATGCACTTAATGAAGGGTAATTATTGATCCCAATTGTAGGATGTTTCTTGACAGCTGTTAGTTACTAGGGGCTCTCAAAGTGGACTCCAGCTCTCTGAAGGACTTTGGAAATACAGAGTTTTTTGGGGGTTGTATCAGGACCTGTAAAAATGGAAATTAAACATTCTGCAGCACTGGACACAACCCTATGTGTTAAGAACTGAACAGCCCCACACATGATGGTGCTGCTTTTGAGATTCACTGCACCTTAACCTCAGCACCTCCCCTCTGTGACTTGTCACACTCAGGCACACACTTGTCCTCCATTAAGAATCCACTTGCAGGGCCAGGGATTTAGCTCAGTGTTTGTACCACCTGTTTTGCAAGCCCAAGGTCCAGAGTTCGATCCCCAGTACCAAAAAAAAGAATCCACTTGCAGCCTTGCAGAAGCTCCATGGCTATTTTGGCTCATCTAGCTACTCAGAAGCTGAGCAATTGGCTCCAGATGTCTTTGGAATGAACCTAGATTTGGAAGCTCTGAGTCTAAGTTTTTCCAGTGATGAGTCATATTGCTCCTTGACTAGAAAAGCATTGTCTCCTCCCAGTCCTCTGGTTTGTCAGTAGTACCTTTGTGATACTGAATCTCCCAAGTGGTTCTGAGCAGTAAATAAGAAAAAGTACATGAAAATGCTTGGAGACAGTAAGATACAGTGGAGCTACGTGGTATAGGCATGTGCAGTGTTATGTATTGCGAAGTAACTGACAGGGGCCAACTGAGCTCTTCCCTGGAGAAATCAGACGAGCTCGAGCAGTGCCATGCTCAGCCAAATCCAGCCTGTGGCCATGGGGATAAAGCAGAAATACTCACCCTGGTTTCTTTAAAATTTTGATATTTTGTTCATTAGGAATATTTTGCATTGAGTTTCTAAAATATTTTAATACAATATATTATTTTTTTTTGGTACTGGGGATCGAACTGGGGTCCTTGTGCTTGTGAGGCAGGCAGTGGAACCACTGAGCTAAATCCCTGGCCCTTAATACAATATTATTTATTTTCAGGAAATCACTGAGTTTGTGATGCCTCTTTAATTTTTTTTTTTTTTTTTTTTGGTACAGGAGATCAAACTTGGGTCCTTGTGCTTGTGCAGCAGGTGACAAAACCACTGAGCTAAATCCCCGGCCCTAGCCTCTTTAAATTTGTCCTACTCTCTCAGCCCCGGGTCTGACACCCTGGCTCAGGCTCCCTTAATCTCCATTCCAACCTCTTATCTAGAGAGAACAAGGGACAAAAAGTTACTCTAGAATATAGAACAAGGATGCTTTGCCTTCTTTTAATAACTCTGCATACCTAAAGGCAATAATGAAGTTCTTCATTAGGCTCTTTTCTCTCTAGTAAATTACCCTGACTTAACTCTTCCTTAAAGTGGCTCATCTTCCCTGAAGAGTCAATTTTTTAAAAACTAGTTTTCAACCTGCTTGCTGATTTCTGAGCCTTTTATTGTGAAAAACAAACAAGAGCCTGACAAAAGAATGTTCACTGTAACTCTGTATAGTATGACTTGCAGCACATTTCCAATGATATTTTTCCCTATCAGAGAACTCAGGGCCAGATGTTCTACACATAGCATTAATGGATACTATTGTGGTGTACTGTGAGGCTTTTATGATCTGAATCTCCCAAAATGCTTTTCTTATATCCTTAGGCTATAAGGAACAAGTTACCACAAAGACTAGGTGACTTCTCAGAGTCTCCCAAATGAACTATCACAGAGCACTATGGAGCAAGGTAGCTTGAAGTCCCAATTATATATATTTTAATAGTTTTCCAGGTAGAAGAAAGTTTGTAATAGTATCAAATGCTGCTCTCACTAGAAAGTACATGTTGTGATTGATCCAGGATTCTCAATATTTGCCTGATTTTATTTATTTTTTTCCTTAAGGAAAAACTACTATTAATTAAGGACCAATTAGTACAAACTTAAGATCATCATCACCCTCACTTAATAGGTAAGAAACTGAGGGTCATACAGATTTCAGCAACTTGTTCAGGCACTTGGCTAGTTAGAAGGCTGCAGAGATTTAAGGCTGCCCATCTGGCTTCAGAGTTTGTGCACCTAATCACTATTCTATTTTACCTGTTGGATACCACCAACAAGAATAATTGAGATTAATCCTTAAAAGAGCTCAAGAGGCCTGGTATTTTACCTTTTTAAACTTGATGAATTCACTCTTCAAATAATAAAACAATTTGACCAAGATTTACTCTTCTTTGAGTGAAATCTGGAAAAAATACACAGGCCCATCTATGCTCCTGTTTCCCTATGCAACAGTCAGGCATTCTTGACAGATCAGACTGAATGATCAATTGCAAGTCTGCAGCTCAGAAAGAAACAAGAAATGGACTTAGCTGAGATCAGATCTTAAAGGGGCAAATTATGAATTCTTGGCAGTGTTGACATGAATGTAGGTGAGAAAGATCAAAAGACACATTGAGCAATAGCCTCCCTGTAGATCCCAGCTTAATACCAAGCTGGTGAGTTGGAATATAATAAATTCTGCTGATTCTGCGAGGGGCCAGTGCTCATATTATGAGTGAATATGTGGGTGCTTATTTTATGTAACTCAAATGAGTTCAGCTTGGCAGCCGCAGAAAATGCAGAAGCCAGACAGCTTTCTGGTGAGGCTCAAACTCTGCACAAGGCCAGTCGTTCTCCAGAACCCCAAGTGCTGCCTAGGCCTCCTTGGCTGACACCCCCAACCCGTGCAGCCAAAGCGTGCACACAGCTTTGGAGATAGTGCTCCCCACTGCACGCTGTTCTGTGCTTTTGTTCATATGTTTGGGTCTAAATGAATGAGATTTACATCACTTTAATAAATATTAATAGCTATTTTAATCTCAGTAACCCTTTGACTGAGATATTCAAATTGCCTCCCAGTAGTCTTGAAGCCCCCAGTGACAGTGAGGCAATCACTTTGCAAAGTTGTACCAAGTCTTCCAGGCCTTATGAGCCCCACTGGGGCTGGGCCTTGGCAGTAAGAAATATGTCTGAGGAGAGACAAACATGTTTAGGACAAGCTGGTGGGCAAATAGCACTCGTTGCCCACTCTAATATTCAAATATTGTAGTCTTGTCTCAGGTTCTAATTTCCTTACTCTCTGTGCTCTATTAATTTTTTAGTGGGACATTTTAAAATATTAGTAATAATACCAAAAGCTAATGTCTATTGAATGCTTACTATGTGCCAAACCATGACTTTCAATGAATTGTTTCACTCAATGCTCCCAGCCATATATAGACATCATCATCATCCCCATCTTACAGAGAAGAAAACTAAGTTTTGGAGAGGTTGCCTGTCCCTGGTCATATGATCAGTAAATGACATGATAATATCCAAATTCAAAGTGAAGTTTGTTTTCATCTCATGATGTTTTCTGTCAATGGGATAGCCTTATCATTCCCACCTTGTTGTTAAAAACAAAATGCTTTGGGAAAAATATTTTATAGTTTAAAGAAGATTGGAGTGGAAGAAAGAGAGAGAGAGAGAGAAAGATATTACTTCAAAAAGCTAGTGCACTAGGAAGCTATTAATTGAATCTTAAAATCCCTTTCTATCCATTGGATGAGGCTGAATGAGCTTCACAATCATGAGTCATTAGAGCTGGAAGGTATCTTAGGGGTCATGTAGTTCAAGTTTCTTATTTTACATTTGAGGAAACTGAGGAACAGAGAAATTAGTAACTTGCTCAAGGTTGTCATGATCATAAACATTGAGATTGTTTCCTCTGAGATTTGTTACTTCTTTATGACACATTCTGGGATATAAGTACAGACCAAGTTCTAATACAAAATGAAATATTTTACTATGGTTCATATCTTTATGTATACAGCATAAAGAGATGTTCCCTGAATCATCTGTCTTAACAGATGGAAGTTCTAGAACACTAGCAACAGTATAGCACAAATGATGATGTCAGTATGATTATTCTCCAGAATCATCAAAATCTTCCAGTTTCAAAATCCAAAATGTTAATGTCCCGTTCACAAGAGGACATCTATTCCCCCTAGTTTAACACTGATGTCCTCTGCCTATGGTTTGTGTGACTCAGAAAGAATTACCCTGTGGTAGGTGGGGGCTAGCTATTTACATATCTGCACCATTGTTAAGCAATGAGCTACACACAGTGGGGTCCTCATTGACAAAGACCATGTGCTCTCTTTGGTGTCCTATTTGCCTTAGTACAAGCCCTGGCACAAAGTCTACACTTGCCGAATGTTCATTGATTGAACAACGTAGATGGATGAATATAAGGCCCCAGAAATCATTCTCATCAATGAAGCAATTTAATGAGAAGCTCATCATAAATCATGTAAATTGTGTGACACATGATAAACATGTTATTTCATATCATAATTATTGGTCCAGGTGCAGACCTCATTAAACTTTAGACTGATAGTGTTAAAATATTCAATACATTTCCAGAGTTACATCGCCCTCCCCAGTGTGTCAACCAGAACAATAGCCAATGGGTGTGAAGTTGTTGCACACTACTATTATTTTTAAGAGGACAAAGAGTGATATGAGGCATTGAGGAACTATGCTAGAAATACTTTTTAATGGCATTGGAAATGTACTTTGATATTTTGATTTTTACAACAGCCAATGTCTTTCAAAGAAACATGAAAATTTCAATGAAGATATCTCTGTGAAAGCTCAAGTCATGATGAATATTTTGGAGATGGGTTCATTCATATTTTTATATGACATTGATTGAATATTGTGCCATATGCCCTATCTTCAAGGAAACCACACTTGGAAGGAGTGGGTGACAATGCACGAGATAAACACACAATCACAAGAAAGCTGGATTACAGCAACTGGTTCTTAAGTTAGGCTCCCAGGGCTCACCTCCCACTCTGTGTTTCACCAGCTGTGTGACACTGAGTGAATCCTTTAAGATCTCAAAGCCTGTATCATCAAATATAAAATAGAGGTTATAGTAACATGTAGCATACCAAGTTTTGTAGTGAATTAAATTATACAAATACCAAAGTCTGTGGTAGGAATTCAAAAATATCATCTATGTTAAGAATTATCCATATACTCCTATTATAGAAGTTTAATACAAATATGCACAGAGAAGAGAGACCTAATTAACACAGGGTTGGGGTGGAGTAGATGAAAGCTATTTTCCTGGAGGATCATGAAATTGGTGTGAATCAGGAGGCAGATTGGGTACAGGAGGGTTGGACTTGGGATAAGACAGACTGGGAGAGAGTCCAAAGGGTGGGAGACATGTTAGTACCTCAGCTATTCAAGGCAAGCTTAGACTTTTAACCAGCTAGACCAAAGAATAGAAGACAAGGAATGAAGCAAAGCAGGAAGTTCAGAAGGCAAATTACTTACTTTGAAGGAAATGCAGGTCATTGAAGAACCTAAATCAGAGGAGTGACGTAACAGAATTGTGGAGGAGTCACCTTGATTCAGAAGAGACCAGAGGCAGATGCCACTTAGCAGATAGTTACAGACACATAGTTGAGAAACAATGAGAACCTAAACTAAGCCAAGTGCAACAGAAACAAAGAGAATAGATTTGAAAAGAAGAATAAATTTGAAAAGTTTCTAAGAAGGAAGGGATAAGATTTGGAAATTAATTAGATGTGAAGACCAAAGCAAGGAGCAATCAAGAAGGACTTTCAGATTCTGGCTTGAGAGACTAAGTGATAGAATAGCAGGTGTAGAGGGGGAAGAGCCTTTAAGTCTGGGGCATGTAGAATTTCTAGCTCTTTATAGGACTTTCAAGGAGAAATGTCTAACAGGTATTTGGATAGAAAGAAATGTAATAGGTATTTGGATAGAAAGATCTGTCACTCAGTATTCAAGAGAAATAGTCATGCAGAGCATCCAAGAGATGACTTTATGTGTTGAAAACTCTTGATTTAAGGTCATTTACTAAATCCATTTTTTGTTGCTGTCATTAAAGATGAGAACACAAAAGGCAGAATATATGGATCTTCCAGAAGATCAACTTTGAATTTTATTAAAAAATGAATGACCAGGGCTGGGGATTTAGCTCAGTGGTTCCTGCACCTACCTTGCAAATGCAAGGACCAGAGTTCAATCCCCAGTACCAATAAATATAAATAAATAAATAAATAAATAAATAAGAATGACCAAATTTATTGGACAGAATACTGACTTCTAAGGTCTCTCACAAATTTAATACCATAATTCTATTGTTTCAAAAATCACTGAGCAAGGGGCTGGGGATTTAGCTCAGTGGTTCCGCCACCTGCCTTGAAAGCACAAGGTGCCAAGTTCGATTCCTGGTACCAAAAAAAAAAAATCACTGAGCAGCTAGGCTTACCTTTTGGTGACAGAATACCTGTGGCCTTAAAACCTCCTTTGTGGGTGTGTGGAGTATATTTTTTAAAATGAAAGCTCATTACCTGTAAAGTCATACAACCCCACACATGCAGTGATGATGCCATGAAAAAGAAAAACCAAGTAAAGACACTATATCTACATTTACCTACTCTGATCCCAATTGGCAGCAAACAGCAGAAGAATCTTCCTGCCATAATGGTCACGGTTTTCCAGCACTCCAGGGAACCCATCAATCAAAGCCCTCTTAATGCCAGGATCATCTGCCTTGAAGTTTTTGAACATGTCCAGATTTAGCTGGCGGTACTGGAAGTACTGGGCCAGGAGTCTAAATGCATCCGCTTGATGAAACTTCCTGGCTCGGAGAAATCTCAAGATGAAAGCATCATCTGTACGTAAAAATCCAATGTCAGGCCTGGTGATGATCATGTCCCTGACTTGCTGAATATCCTGATGTAAAACATCCGGGTTTTCATTCAGTTCCAGGCGTGCTTTCTCTATAGTATCTGGACTGAGTCCCGCCTGCAAATGGGTCATCTTGGCCAAATCTCCTTTCCAAGTGCTCAATTTCTGATGCTTTGGAAGAAGAAAGACTGGTCCCATTCACCTGACAGTGTGCTGAAATCGTGGCCAATGCAACAGTTTTCCTACTACCAGACTTCCACTGAAACAGACAAATATGGGGTCTTCTTTCTGTTCCTGGAAAGCAGTAGGACATTCAGGCCCTATGTGGTGGTGACCATTCCAAACACAAGCAAAATCGAGGCCATTGCTCACTGAAAAACAAATGCACACAAGAGAAACAAAACAGAGATGATACAAAGAAAGTCTGGACAAATCAATTGGAGCCTATATAGAAAAGCAGATACAGTGGACTATGAGTCTGATTCATAGGGATTCAAAGGATAAATGGCAAGTAATCTTCTAAATGTGGTGTTTGGTCTTCAACAACTTGAATGTTTAATATGTAAGTGTGTGAAATATGTTTGGGATCTTCTTAGTTATATTGACTAGTTTACATAATGGTGTGGGGTCAGATTAGCAATAGAGTGCTCTTTTATTAATGACCCTCAGAAACAGTAAAAGGACAGAAAGATCTTTCTATGTTATAGCATACTTTATGGGGCTATTCACAGGTCTAGATGTGGCAGAAAAATTATGGCTGCTGTACAATTTATTGGTTCCCATTAGCCTCCTTTCTCAAATAGAAGTATTTGTCACAGAAGTATCCCTTCCCCCGCCTTTTTAAAAGTATTTATTTGCTTGTCTTAAAAATAAAAAAGGACTGTTAAAAGCCACGCTCACCCCATAGGTGCCTAATTACTCAAAGCAGTCCGCCAACTGTGGAGACGGGGGAGGTAGCACAGGCTTGGGGCTGGAAGCTTGACCTTCGATAATCAAATTCAATAAGCAATGACAAAGACGGCCCACATTTGGACAGTTCCCAAGTTCTTTATCATTGGCATTTGCCACCTTTCTTCAAGGAGGCCAAACAAACTCCAAGTTCTTGATTGGCTTTCCATTTAACCCAATAGCTGTACAGGCTCAAAGAATCATTTCCATTTTATATCGCTTTTCTGCTGTCCTGAGATACTGTTTTATGTATGATAATAGCTGAGTGTTCTAACCCTTTCAGATATATTCCCAATGACTTTTTCACCTAAATGGTATAGACAGAAACACACATATTATTTACATTTTTCTTATTTTAAGTATAAATGCTTAAACTCTCACAAACATTTGCTTGGTCCTATCCTGCAAGTTCTAAAAATCAAAAGACTTAGTAGCTTTGCATGGTGGTGCACACCTATATTCCCAGCTACTAACAGACTGAGGCAGGAGGATCAGAAATTCAAGTCTAGCCTGGAAACTGTAGTGATATCCTGTCACAAAATAAAATTTTTGAAATGGCCAGGGAGTATAGTTCAGAGAACTTGCCTAGCATGTTCAAGACCTTGGGTTCAGTTCATAGCACACAAACACAAAAAGACATATCAGGTATGAATAAACTTGGAATGTGTACTTTTCCTATCTTGCTTAGAGGCAGAGTTTTCATCCTCAACCTAATTATTATTATTGATGCTTCATTATACAAAATAATTTAAAGACAAAATGAGTCTTTCTGCTTAGTTTAAGACCATACATTTCTATTTTATGATATGGGACAGATGAAGATCACTTTGAGTAACTATTATTCATTTTCAAGAAAATGGAATAATAAAAATAAATTTATTTATAAAATATTTGCTTTTTAATATAATAACCGCTAGCTCCACAATGTGTGACTCACGAAACAGAACAGTGTTGCTGCGCATTGATTTTTAAGGCTCCATATAGCATAGAAATACAGAGCTATGAACTGTGCCCAGGACTGGAGGAAACTTCAAAGTTTATTTAGTTCAATATCCAGCCAATATTGAAATTCCTTCTCTGATAGCTTCACCATACAGTCTCCAAAAGCTGCCTCATCTGGTGCCTCCCTCCTACAGTTCATCTCTATATCCACTCCAGTCTGTCTTTCACATGGGCTGTGTCATGGTTTGTGTCTAGATGCCCCCCAAAGCCTCATAGATGGGGCTTTTTCAGAGGTAGCTGAATCTAGTGTATGACTGATTCATGATCCAGTGCTAGGATTAAGGATGCTAGGATTAAGAGTGGGTGAAAATTAAGTCAGTCCACTGATTGGTTTAGCATTGCTCTAATCTCAGTAGCCTGGGTACAATATAAGGAACAGAAAGAGGCTCATCTCGTCCCCTTTCCGTTATTGCTTTGCTACGTTCTGCCTGCCATGAACTGTTTCTCCTCTGTGATGCCCCTCTGCCATGCCGCCCGGCCTTGGAGCCAGCCAATGATGGACTGAAACCTCCGTAAATGGCGAGCTAAATAAACCTTTCCTCTCTTAACTTGTGGGCGTTGGTATTTTGTCTCAGTAACAAGAAAAGTAACTAAGACAGGCTGAAACTGCTCTCTCCAATGACAATGATGAATTTATTATTCAAACGTATGCACTAACAGGCACTAACAATAATGATGTTGGAACTAGTTTAAACTGGGACAATTCCAAGAAAATCCCGACAGATGGTCACCTTAGCAGTGAATGACATTTTCACCGCTATATCTAATAGATAAATCTCCACATACTCAATGTAGGTGAACTCTATCAATATTTGACATTGACTACTTCCTTCTCCTTGGACTATTCTCTTCCGTTCTTTTTTGTGACTCCATACATCCCGATTTCTCTCCCTCCCTGCTCACTCTTCTCAATGCCAGTGCTTTCCAGGGTTCCACTCCCATTGTTTGACCATCTATACGCAAATAACTTCGGCCCATATCTCCCTCCTGACCTCCAGGTTCCACACTCAATTGTCTACTGAACATCGCCAGTTAAGTGTCTCACAAACATGGCAAACTTAATAGGTTCAAAACTGAACTAATCATAGCTCCTTATCCTGAATTTGTTCCTCCACCTCCGTCTCTTAGTGAATGACATCATCTTTCTTGCAGTTTCCCACACTAGAAACCCAGGAGTCGACTATTATTCCACCCTCTCCTTCACCACCCACTACCAGCAATCAGTTCCTTAACATTGCTCAAATCCATCCAATTCCTTCCAGCCCCATGATCACTGTCTTTGTTGAGATTACATCTGTGTAGTCCTGAAATAGCCTCCCTCCTGGAGTCCTTGCTGCCAATCCGTTCTCTGGGTTCCAATTTATCCTTTGTATTAACAACTGAAATATGCTCATGATACTCCTTACTCAACATACATCATTACCTTCTAAGTGTCCTAGAATAAAATATAAAACTCTGTAACATGGGTCCCAAGACCCTTCATTATCTGCTCTTCACATGTCACCCTAGAGACACCATTTGGCCATGCAGCCACGCAGAGCTACTGTCAGTTCCTTCTCTCCTCTGTATGCCTTGGTCAAAGCTTCCTTCTTCCTAGAATGACCAATGATTTGAAAGATATTTTCCCCAGGAAACCCTCTCTGACCTTCAGAGATCACAGTATCCCTATACCCCTAATAATGTCAAGTTTTGTTGGCATTTTCCCTTCAGTCTCTTCATTCAGTATACCTTATGAAAAGAACTGGCTCTCTTTCACCTGTGTACCTATTACAGTGTATGTTATAAAGCAGATCAGCTCCAGGAGCAGAGCAATTCCACTGTGTTCACCAGCATAGTCCCAGTGCCAAGAACACCACATCCACAAGGCAGGGACTTAGTAATTACATGTAGCATAAATGAATAAAAAGTAGTCAAGTGCTGTTTGTATGAGTGAATAAGTGATTTTTTTTCCCTCTGGTATCTCTCAGACTGTTTTCCCTTAATGGAGGCATTCCAGTTTACTTGTAATTTTTTCCCTCATCCACAAGGTATTTTCCCCCAGAGACTTTTGCCTAGGCAAATCGTATTTCAGATCCTCCTCTCTGTGCAGCAAGCAGGGTAACGTTTGCAATTCCAAGCCAGGGAGCATAGTGCTAAGGGCACGAGGCACAGCAACAGCTTGCTCCGCATAGAAGATTTAAAGATGCTGAGAGCAAGTTACTTACCTACAGTTCAGGAAACTCAACATGTTTCTCAGATAAATTACTACGAGTTCAAGGGGAAAGTTGAGCTTGCATTTTTCATGGCTCTCTTCCACACATAGCTATGCCTCCAATGTATCATATCTGAAATAAATTTTCCACCAATCTACATCTTTATTCGGTGCTCAGCACACAGCAGAAGCTTCTGGGAGAAATACTCTAGCCAGGGTCACTGGGTTTAATACTTAGGATGAAATAGATATTTTCCATTAAAGACAAGTCCTTTATACCAAAAGTCTAATAGACTTCTATTTAAATAACTTCAACTGGTGATAGTTAAGGCACTTAAAAAGTTATATTAAGAACGTTCATCAGGATGTATCATTTTCAATTGACTGTAATCTATTCTTTTCATTCAACTTTTCTGAATTATACCTAAATACACTGGACTTGTTATATGAAGAAGTGGGAGTAGTTTTCTGTACTGATGTTATTACTAATAATAGCTATGTTATTATTTATTAGAGTTGTATTTCTTATATTCCTGAAACCTTGTATTACAATATTTATCCTTAGACAACTGTATAAATGAGTAAAACTGAGGCCCATAGAATTTAAATGATTTGCCCAAGATGACACAGTTACTAAGAGACAGAAACTGGACTCAAGCTCAGGTAATCTTTCTTTGAACTGTGTTCTTGACTAATATGTTGTTCTGCCTCTTATGTGCAACAGAAGGGTTTAAATGTTTACTTCTTAAGACCTATGTTCAGTTTACCTTCCTTTAGAACCTCACACTTCTTCCCTGAAGTCATTTCTAATTTTACCTTTCCATAAGCTCGAATGTGCCAATGGATGAACAGATATTTTTAGGTAGACCAGCGCTGCACCTTACAGATGTCCAGTTATTTCATCTTTTTTTCCATTGGAAGATGACTGGAGCTGTTTAAAACCTAGCTGTCCATGCTTCTTCAGCTCTCACTAATTTTTTCTCTTCATTTATGTATTTCTCTTTGGCAAAAAAGATAGATCAAAGACCCTGCCATTATATTTAAAGGACTGATACTTTGCCATGCCTAACAGAGTGCTAAGTATGGTTTCAGCAGTGAAATGTGCTTGATAACCAAAAAAGGTCACTTTAGGCCAATGTAAAAACTTTTTCTCCCCATTGCTGGTAGGGTCCCAAATGATTCATTCTCTGAGGAGGCCAAGGTATACTGAACTAATCCATGGCATTTTGGAATTTTTGCCCTGACTATTTTAGTGCTGATTATGACATAGAAAAAAGAGAAATTTCATATCATGATATTTAAATGGTGGCATCCATAGATTCTAGGTTCATCTGAAGTATCCATTAGAAAAATATATAAGCATATTTCTTCACATAGCATTCAATCTGAAGGAAATACACCTAAAAGACAGACCATAATCTTTAATAATCAATTTGTTTAAGTACAAAACACCTTTCAGAAAGTATAGCAATTTGAATGAAATCTATTTTAGTTATTTTATTACCCATTTTTCTCATTTATTATGTTATCATCTTTAGAAACATACATTCAATATCAGGAAAAATCAGAATAATAGTATAAATGTCTGATCTCAGCATTTTATACTGATTATATTTTTTATTTATTGTAACACTCCTCCAATACATAAAAGAAAGATAATGGGATGCTAAGGTGAAAGCATGTGAAATAACTCAGGTAAAAGTGATTGTGAAAGAGACATTTTGCATTAACTGTAATACTCTTGTTAGTATCATAATTATGTTCTCTCCAGCTAACTAAAGATATTGAGGCATGTAACAGCTAAGCAAGTAGCTTAAAGTCACATAATGAGCAACTATTAGAGTTGTAAAACAAACATTTGTTGAGTACTTCTGCATCAAGGGCTTTGATGTTATATGATCTGATTTCCAAACCAATCTTTAAAGCTGAGTTGTTATTTCCTAGATAAAATGATATGTCTGAGATTTAAAGTGTAAGTAGAAGAACAAAGATTTGTACCCAAAACTAAAGAGCTCGGTTTTGTCCTTGGCTGACCTCCCTTTCTGAGAAGATGCCTTATCTGGCATCACTCTGGGGGCCAGTGCCCTCAGTCACCCATTCAATACTCCTAAAAAGATACCTGCCATTCCCAGGAAGATCATTTAAGGTTTATTGTAAAATTACCCAAAATTGGGGAGGAAAGAAGATATTGTTTTTATGATCGAAAAGATAATATCTATAAAGCCTAAACATTGTTAAAATATAAGAACATCAATAACTAGTGAAAAACACCTCAAGATTTTTTGACTTCTGGGTATTTTTGGTAATGCCAGAAACAATTTTAAGTACACATAAATCTAAATTAATACAAACATAAAATGAGAAACTATGTCTCTATTCATTTTGTGAGCTTCTCTTATAAGAAAAGGATGGTTTTATAAGGAAAAGTTTTATAAGCTTCTCTCATAAAACTCTCCACATGAAAGTCTAATCAACTACCTCATCCTTCAGCAAGTTTGAACTTTGTGTTTGTTCATTTTAAATACATGTTGGATTAGGTTGACACAGCTCTTCACCTTCCTAAAACCACACTTCCAATTTTTAAATTGAATGTGTATTTTCACCTAGGAATGCCAAAAGGAATTTTATACCAATTTAAATAAAAGTAGATGCTGATGATGCATCTAAACCCAAATTAAAAATCACATGGCACAAAAATCTTTTTTAAGTGCAACTGTTTGAAATCCTTCCTGAATGACGATATGTTCCTTTACTGCCAGTGAAGCCTACATTTAAATCTCGGAGATTGTTAATTACAGATTCTTTGGTGCTGACCAGAAAGGAATTTTTTTTCAACTGATGAATTTTCAGATGGACAATTTTGGCTTGAAGGGCTTCTGCATGAGTGCTAGCAAAGGAACTTAAATTTTGTGAGTAACAAAGTGGTCCCCAGTGCATTGACTTTCTATCAAATGTTGGCTGACTTGCAGATATGAACAGTCCATACCAGGGGCAGGAAGAGTGGTCCTGGAAAGGTAAAGAGGAGACTTTTAATCCTGTAAAAGTGAAGCATGATCAAAATTTAGCTTCTGGCTCATAATCAACATTCTATCACCTTTAGCTTGATCCCACCCCAGGGATCACTCTTGCCACATAAATATTCATTGTGTAGACTCCCTAGGCTCCCTTTAAAATAGTACACAGTCATCTGCTTTCATTTGTTCCTACTCTTAAGAAAGGTTAAAAGTAAATTGAAATAGGGTCCATCAGTGTAGAGACACTGAGGACTTCTTACCCAAAACAGATACCAGATCAGAATCAAAATAGACCAGGGCCTCAGGCACTATTGGTCTGCTTGGCTGATGATTGTGTCCTGAGTTCAGGAGTCATCTCTGAGTCATTTACTCTTTTAGTTTGTTTTGGGACAAATAATGGAAGAGATGGGGGGACCCAACTTTAGGGAAACCATAAGATATTTCTGCCTCCTTACTGTGTTAGATGTAAAAGATTTTAACTGAAGTAAGATTTACTTTCTGCTTCAATGTATCTTAAAGAAAGAGAATCTATAGGAGAAATTATAGAGGTGTGGAAAATTAGACTGTAAGGTTTTCCTATGCTATGCTTATGCTTATGTCTCCCCCTAAGAAGACATTGGCAGTTGATGTCCCAATGTTGAAAACAGATTACTTGCATTTCTTGGGAGTATTAGTGGAAGAAGAAGAGGAAATAAAACATTTGACTCTTTTGTCATAGCAGGAAAAGGCCATTCCTCTAAGAATAGGCTCTTTCTTTTTTGTAAAAGAAAAACTGGAACCCCTTATTACCTTTGCTGCTATGTGGGTGCCACAAACTGTTTCTTCTCTGCGATGCTTGTTTGCCATCTTTGCCTTGGAGCCAGCTGACTATGGACTGAAACCTCTACAAACTCCATGATGAGAACAGTTTTGCTCTGCCACACACTCTGGCAGTGCTATGCTTCCTTACAACAGGCCAAAAGCCACAAGACCAGTTGATCATGGATTTAAACATCTAAAAATATTTGTTAAGTTTTGTCTCATGGCCTAGAACACCATCTGTTTAATAAACATTACAGAGCCCAATTCAGTACAATGTTGCCATGAAAATCTGCTTTTACAACTTTTGGAGGAGGTTTTAAGTGAGTCCATTAGGTGACTCAGCTACCAATCCAATGATAACTTGGATCATGTAAGCTAAAGAAGTTGTGACAGTGAGATGGAGCAAGATATGACAGGTAGGGAAGTACAGAATGAAGACCTTGATTCAGATGAGGAAGAAAACAGGAAAGTAAATAAATATTTGACCAGTCAAAATGCTACAAAATGGTCATGTACACCTGAATGATCCAACATTAGAACCTGGTCAGAAAATGTTATTAGGTTCTTGCCAGGAGTGAAAACTATTGGACAGAATGGCAACACTGAGAGTCAACGTTGGAAATTGTTTGTAATGGATGATATGCTACAAGATGTTTTGAAATACACTAATAATGAAATACAAGAAAACTTTCTATGTGCATGCATGCATAGTAATACTCATAAATACATTTATCATGAAATCTCACTATCTGAACTAAAAACTTTCATGGCAGGACTTTATCATTCTAGTCATCAGAATTTAAAGGATTTATGGGAAAGTGACAGTTGTGGCATTGAGATTTTTAGAATAATAATGATACTCAAGAGATTTGGTTTCCTTCAAAATTGCCTACATTTTGATGATAAAAATACCCACCAAGAAAGAAAAAAAAAAAAATTCAGCTGCTATTCTCTCATTTGTTGAAAGCTTTGTTTCAAACTGTAAAGGGATTTATACAATGTGCAAATACATGACAATTGATGAACACCTTGTATCATTTCATGATTGTTGAAGCTTTTGACAATATATGACAAATAAAACTTCCAAATATGGTATAAAATATATGCTCTGGTAGAACAGAAGACATTTTACACCTTGAATTTAGAAATTTATCCTGGAACTCAGCTGCTAGGACTTTATTCATGCCGTAATAAACTGTATCACATTGAGAACAGACTTGCTGCACCTATTTCCAAAAGTAACCAAATGTTGCATTTGACAAGTGGTTCACTAGTTACCCACTGATGTTATATCTGCTAAAAGAACACCAGTTTTCATGTGAAATAGGAAGAAAAGGGGCAAAGGGGAAGGAAGTGGGAGGGCTAGGGGAAAGGATAGAAGGGAATGGGATTAATATGAGAAAATGGAAAAATAGGAACAAAATCTTTGTAAATAGGGAGGACTGGAGGGGTTGAAGGGAGGGCTGGGCAAGGGTGAAAAATAAAAACCAAGAGAGACTATGTAAAGGTGCAAATTTCCCATGATGAATGTCATTATATTGTATACCTAAAATGTACCAATGAGTAGAATGAACAATCGATAATGCAAAATAGGAAGAAAAGGTCCAAAGGGGTAGGGGTTGTGGGAGGGGCAGGGGAAAGGAAAGAAGGGAAAGGAAAAATGATGAGAAATGGAAAAAATGGAAATAAAGTCTTTGTAAATAGGGAAGGGAGGAGGGGGTGAAGGGAGGGCTAGGAATGGGGAAAAAATAAGAACCAAGATGCATTATGTAAAGGTACAATTCCCAATGAGAAATGTAACTGTGTTGTATACTTACAATGTACCAATAAAAGAATTTAATAAAAAAAAATAAATTAAAAAAAAATTTAAAAATAAAAAAAAAGAACACCAGTTGACTAGCACAGGAACTATTTGCAAGAACAAAGCAGAGATTCTTGGGAAAATGTTCCAAGTTCACAATAAAGAAATGTAGAGTATAATCTTTGGATTTCAGTAAGGCATAACATTGCCCTCCTGTATAGTGAAGAAAAACATAGTATTGATACTGTCAATACTATGATTACACCATGATGATACGATTGATAGTGAACCTGGGCATGGTGGTACATGCCCTAATTCCAGCACTCTAAGGTTGAGGCAGGAGGATCCTGTAAGTTTATGGTCAATCTGTGCTACATAGTGAGTTCAAGGCTGTCCTGGACAACATAGGGAGACTTTGTCTCAAAACAAAACAAAACAAAACAAAAATGATTGATAGTGAATCCTCAACACAAATGAAGCCAGAAATGGTCACATTTTACAACAAAATGAAAGGTGGGATAGATGTTGACTTATGCAGCTACTATGATGTCACTTGAAACACAAAATGTTGGCCAATGATTGTATTTTACTCAATCCTAAACATATCAGGCATACTTTCATAGTTCACAAAGAAAATAACATGCACAAAATATCACAGAGAAATTTTCTTAGAGAACTGGACTGGAATTGATAAATGATCTATTACAACAGAGGAAAAACTGTATGTATCTACCCAAAGAACTCTGCAAAGAATTCTTGAGCAGCTCAGTGAACAGACAGGTGAAACATCACAAGACCCTCCTGAGAAAACAGGAAGACAAGCAAGATGTCAAGCATGTCCTGCAAAAAAAAGACAGAAAAAGAAAATACATGTGCTATCAGTATAAGGGATACTTGTGTATGGAACATGTGGTTTTTATGTGTGAAAACTGCCTTAGGTATGATAATTGAAGTAAAAACTATTTTTTGGTAAAGTTTTATTTATATTTTCATTGTAGTTTGCATAGGAATTTATTTCTGTTATTATTTTTTAGATTTAGTAAGCAAACTGTTGAAGTAGAAAATGTTGATGTTTATTCTAAACAGTATATATTTGATATTTTATTTTATTAATATTTTATTTTCTTGCTAAGTGCAAATTGTGTAATGTAATAGGAAGCTCCTGAAAAAAGAGGAAAAAAAGACAGATGAGAAGTATGCCTGCCAAACAGTAAAGGAAAGCTAACCACATGTGCTGTCAGTGTTAGTGAGATTTGTGTACGGAGCATGCTATTGTCATGTGTGAAGACTGCCTTATGTGTAATAATTGAAACAAAGATTATTTCTGTGTTAGAATTTTGTTTTTATTTTCATTTTAGTTCAATAGGAATTTATTTCTGCTGTTATTTTTTAGATTTTGCAAGCAGGTAAACAGTTGATATTGAAAATGTTGATGTTTATTCTAAACACTCATTATATATTAAAAATTTAATATTTAAAAAAAAAGAAAAACTGGAAGAATGTAAGAAAGAAAAGGCTCTCAAAAATGGCCATTAAATCTACTCATCCCCCTTTCCATTCAGTGTTTCCCCAGCACATCTGTGTGGCTGGAACTTCTCTTCTGGATGTGGTTGAGCAGACAATGGCAGCAGCAGGAATCAGAATCAAGGCAACTGCTTGATGAAAGTGAACCATAGCAGGGTGGTGGGAGAGAGGGAAAGGGCAGAAAGGAGCTATTTGTATAACCTTCTCTTGAATTAGACATATGGTTTCAAAACTCTTTATTGGCTCAGAAGTTAGAGTGCTTCTGTTTTAGAGTAGTGTCATTATTTACTAAACAGGCCAAAAGGTAGAAATGTTAAGAAGAAGGAAACTGTTCCTTGTCCTTGTTTCTCAAGGACAGTCTGTGCATTGTGCTAAGTGAAACAAGCTAGGGGCATAGGAAACCAGGGACCACATGTTCTCGTTCATCTGGAAGCTTAAAAAAGCTGGTCAAACAAAGCAGAATAGTGGTTACTAGAGACTGAGCTGAGAAGGAGGGGGGTAGTGAGAAGTTAGAGGACAGGTAGCAAAGTGCAATTAGATAGGACTCAATTCTAGTGTTCTCCCATTCAAGTACAAATCAAGCCTGACCCTGCTTAGCTTCTGAGATCAGATGAGATCAGGTGCATTCAGGGTTAAATTCTAGTGTTCACAGTAGATGATTATAATTTATCGTAACTCATTACAAGTCTCAAAATAACCCAAAGATATTTTCAGATTATCATATTTTCAAATTATATCCCATTAATATGCACAATCATTATGTGTCAATTAAAACATTCTTTAAAGTTTGTCTTGGTGAGTACCACCAGCAGGATCTAGGAACTTGTTAGAAGTATAGAATATTAGCCCTACCTAGAACTACTGAATGAGTAACAAAATCCCTAAGCAAGCTATGTGCATATTAATGTTTGAAAAATGTTGATCTGGAGGATTAGTAATGACCCTAGAGGCTTGGAAAGGTAGATTAATTACCCCAAGTCAGAGCTTGCACTGGCATTGTTACCAGCACTACATTTTCCAACAGGACGTAAAACACCTCCTGTGTTCATTCCCTGTAGAGCAATGACACTCAACATGGCTTACTGTATCACCGCATTAATTATTCTCACAAGTGTACATATCTATATATCAGCCAAAAAGAAAAAAGGAAGGCAAGAAAAGAGGAAGGGAGGGTGGGAGGGAGAAATAAGAGTGCAAAAGGAAAATGAATTCGTGTGTAAAGAAAGGGAGGAGAGAAAAAAAAGGAATGAGAAAAATATCACATTTTATTTATTTGATTTGATTTCGACCACACATCAAGACTATTTTTATTTATAGAGCCTTTGAGCCTCTCAACTGCTATTTCCAGATCCAAAACTTTCCACTTCCTTCCTCCAAAACTACCAAATAACATTGAATAGGTTGTGTGCAAGACACACATAAAGGTATGGAACTTTACATAAGACATCTGAGCAATAATAGAAACTGAACTGAGGTGATGGAATTTGAAGGAGCAGAGATGGGGAAAGGTAACCTGTACAATATCTGAGAATTGAAGATTTATCTGAAAGGGTTCAGGACACAGCCCTGATCATCTCAAATACATATGGTGAAATGTTGCAGGCTCAGAAATCAAGAAGAAAAGCTCACAAGAAATTCTCTGCACAGGACACTTTCTCTGTTATTCTCTGTCACAGGGTCAGTGTGTAAAGGGAAAGATCATAAGACCACCAGACCAGAGGAGATAGAACAAAAGGGCATGAGAAGCACCAGAAGTGGAAAACAATAATGAACTTTTTATCTGAATAAAGAAGGGTGTTTTTTTTTATAGGACAGAGGTTGTTTGACTGGTTGATTTCCACATCCATGAAGAATCAAGCAAAAGAACATAGCCTTCCTTTAAGCTAAAGGAAAAGCTTAGAAGGCTGAGGATTTAGCTCAGAGGCCAGGTCTGCCTCACAAGTGCAAGGTCCTGAGTTTGATCCTCAGTACCGGAAAAAAAGAAAAAAAGAAACAGCTTAGATTAGAAATTAAGCACATTTTTCTATAGAGAGATGTAACACTTCAGGCTATCTGGGTAAAATGGACAATGAGTAAGACAATGGATTTTTGAGAGCAGGATGTACAAGAAAAGAAAATCTCTTTGGGGAATGTTGAGACTTTTTCTGGATTAAATGCTTGTAGTAAAGCTCCATATTTAAAACACACACTCTGGTGTGTTACTTCTTCTGTTCAAGTCCCTGTGTAACAAGAACACCAGACAAGATTTAAGTCAGCCTGAATCCATTTACTAAGGATGGCTCTGCAACGAGGGATCTGTAAACTTAAGAACAGACTTCTCAGATATAATAGCATGTACGTCTCTTTTGTAAAGGCTGCAGAAGTGATCAGATACCACCTGTTCTGTGAGTTCAAGATTTCATCTTTTGGGAAATGAAGGGCCTGCCTGTTTTGTACTGATTCTGAAAATTTGGATATTTCCATGAGCATGCTTACAAAAGTATAAAAGTGTATGATGAAACTTTACTGAAAAATATTTTCTGGTTATTTTAAATCCACTTTTAAATCCACTTTTAAAACAGCCAACAGAGTGAAAACACGATCTACAGAACAGGGAAAAAAAATGTCACCAGCTATTCCGCGGACAGAGGACTAACATCAAGATTATATAAAAAACTTAGACACCCAGTCAAAAAATGGGCAACTGAAATGAATAGACACCTCTCAGAAGAAGTACAAATGGCCAATAAATACATGAAAAAATGCTCATGGCTGCTGGCCATCACAGAAATGCAAATTAAAACTGCACTGAGATACCTTCTTACCCTAGAAAGAATGGCTATCATCAAAAAAAATCTAGTAATATCAAATGTTGGTGAGAATGTGGGGAAAAAGAAACTCTACTACATTGTTAGTCAGAAGGTAAACTAGTTACAACCACTATGGAAGTCAGTGTGGAGATTCCGCAAAAAACTAAAACTAGAAATTCCATTGACCCAGTTATCCCCCTTCTAGGTATTGTCCCAAAAGATTTAAAATCATCATATTACAAGGATACATGTATACCCATGTTTCTACCAAGCAGCATCTTTTTAAATAGCTAGATCTTGGAAACAGTGTATATGTCATTAACAGATGAGTAGATAAGAAAAATGTAGTATTTATATACAGTGGACTACTACACTCCCATAACAAAAGAGAAATTTGAGGGATTCATAGGTAAATGGATACAACTTGAGAATATAATATTAAGTGAAATAAGTCAGACATACAAGCTCAAATATCACAGTGTTTCAAATAAAGAGAAAAATCTGAAGCAGGGAGATGTTCAAATACATATTTCCCCAAATCACAAACTCCACTGTTTTAAAAACTTCAATATATATGCTAATCGGTTTCATTATACTACAGGTTTATCTTAGTTTGTTGAAAAAAATAGATTTGTGTTATCTGTTTCTTTTTTGTAAGAATCATTTTGGTTTATGTCTTGTACTCTGAGTAACTACTTTAAAGAGAACAGTACACAGTGTAACTATTGTTATTCTCTTATTAAAAAAATAAGAAAGCTGTGTTATTGGAAATATGAAAAATAAAATGTCTCTTAAAAAATAAGTGAAGAATCCAGGATAGTAGCACTCTATAAAAATTAATAAGCTCAGCATTTCAGTCAAGGAAATGCATTGCTTCTGAGACAGATGCCTGTAAATCTCACTGAAGCAGCATTATTTTGAAATTTCCCCAGCCTCAGAAAATTGTATTAAGCACAGGAATAGAGCAGCACTGGAGGCACTGGATTCCTGGCCTGAGTTTCTGATATGAGATAGTAAGAATTGGTAATATGTACAATTTTAAAATCAACTGACCTGAACCATTCTTTGCAAACAGATAAGGTAGTTCTAAGAATCTCCTTACTCAGGGACTTGAGAGATCTTTGGTACCATGTATATTACTAGTCTAAAGATGGTATATGAATAACCAAACTTGCTTCTTCTCTAAAATCAATTTCAACCAATATTTTCACTAGTTTTCTTGGTTTGAATTTTAAAATGAGCACGTTTTAGAGGCAGGTGGAATTATGCTTATGTTTATAAAATTAGTAGCAGTAGGGAAACTTTTGACATGATTTCCTCATTCGTAGAGTATTAGGTAAGAATTCTCCCTCAAAATTCCTCCAGAAGATACTGGTTTGTGATCCTCTTTATTTGTGGCAATGCCTCTAATAATGAGCAAGTTGTTTTAGACAAAACTTGCTTCACTGTCTCTTTTAAAAGAGGGAGAATAAATGTGCAAAGGTAATGTTTAAATGAAGCTTTTCTCTGTTCTTGTTTAAACTTTCTTGTTACATGTGACCTGACACTATTTTCATTTAAATACATATCATTTTAATTAATGTACTGATTTTATGAAAGACAACTTAAACCCATAATACTTTACTGTACAGTAAAAATTAATACAATGAACACTCACCAGAAGATTTTTATTTATGACCAGGTCTTCACTTATTTTCTGATGTTCATTAGCTCTTATAAAACAAATAACTGTGGCTAAAACAAATAGGTGCCATGACTTATGTTTAGATCATCAAGTCCAAATTAATCAGATATTTGAAAGATGTTCTAACTTCTCTTCAGCTAAGATCGAAAATGATAGCACTCTAAAAGCAGATTCTGGCAAACCACAGTTACATAAAATGCCTTTTCAATTTTTGCACTCTATTACCCTTTATTATTATAGGAAAATGGTTTTATCGCCTGATTACTGAGAAAGCATGAAAAAACCTTGCCTTCCAAATCTGAGCCAGTCCTTGACTAGTGATGAACAAAGCCAGGCCATCTGTTCTGAATATCATTACTACTTTGGCCATTTGGGCAAGAGATCTATCTGTTCTGCTTCCAAGAGAGGTTTAAGATTGGAAAACTGGAATGAAATAAGTAGACAGGAAGAGACATTTGAACAAACAATTTTCCAGTGAGAGCTATCTATTTGTTTGCTTGTCGTTTCTATCGTTTTAATTTTCATTCCGGCCAGAGAGGTGATCTTTGGGGTCCTATTTTACAAAACATTTCCGTGAAAAACTTAATTCTAGAGTTTCTACAGTAAATGTTTAGGAAGGGAAAAGCGTCTAGGTGAATGTGAGTCATCAGTCACCCCCGCCCTGCTTCTGGTGATCCTCCGTTGGAGAACCAGAAACATGAGTTGAGGTTACATTTCTGTCTTTCTAGAATCACATTATGCCTCAGGCCATGTTAATTTCCTGCACTAAACAGTTCCTAATCTGCTGAAAGGCAGCTGGCTAACTGCTGGTGTCTGGCAAGTCCCCATCTGTCTCTGTGGCCGGGGTCTCTCCCTCCTGCTTTCACTTTGCCTTTCTCTGGAGCAGGCTCCTCTCTTTGTTTTCAGGGGTGTCATTCACCTGAACTTTTCTTCCTATGCCTGTAAACTTGAGCTTTTGTCCTCTACCCTGCGGACCTCGGGCTTTGTCCAAGTGACAAGACACAGTTGTGTGGACTAGTTACCGCGCCGGTGATGGTGGAGATGATGACGCGGATGGGAGAGATGGGGTGCTGCTGGTGTAAAGCGAGCGCAGGCTGAGCGGGAGCCTCGTGGAAGATGGACCGCGGAGGCGGTGGCGAGTGGGGTGCGGGAAGGGAAGGGAGGGATTGCAGATGGGAGCTGTCCACGCACCAAGTGCTGAAACGCTGCAGCCATGGCGGGGGGGGGGGGCTCGGGGAGGCGGGGAGGTGCTGCAAATACAGAAGGGAGAAAAAGGCAACAAATACCTTCACACAGCCGCCCAGGCTTGCTTTGGGAATGTGTTTCTGCAGGTGTCCTCCCGGCTGAACGGGGTGAGTGAGATCTCCTATTCTGGCAGGTTCGAGCTCAGATTTCTCTAGAAAGCTGTGAATGAGCCCCGGTGGCTCCACGGGGCTGTGATTTTGGTGGGAGGCGTGTGCGCCGAGACTCTGTCCTTCTATACCGAGCCTGGCTTTCCCCTGGGTCCTAAATGCCTCCGCACAGTTGCACGCCTTCATTCTGCCAAGACAGTACCAAGAATTATTGTAATCAGTTAACATCTGGGAAAAAAAGTGCAGGAACCATCCCTCTCCACCCAAAGTTAAAAACAGACTCTTTTAAAAGAATTAAGGCAAGCTCTGAAATAGTCCGGTGTATGTGTATGTGTGTTTGTGTGTACATTCGATAGATAAGAAAGTATCATGGACCTACAGAAAAAAAGAATGGATTATTTTATTAACAAATGGTGTCAAGAAAATGTACTATTTGACAAGGCTCAAATTAAAACATCATCTCACCAAAATAAATTAAACATAGATAAAATATCTCGATAAAAAGCAAAAATAACTAAAAATATATAAACATTTACTGATTTTAGGATATGAAAGGTTTTCTAAACATAAGAGGAATGGAAGAAATCACAAAGAAAAAAGATCAATAAGTATAAGAGCATTAAAAGGTTTCCAAAGTCAAAGTGTGTAAATATAAATTACCACTTGGAGAAAAATTACATCAAATATATGCTTCACACATAAAATGTCTCATAAGTCAAAAACAAAAAAAAAGAGACAACCTTGCAGAAAAAAAAAAGAGAGAGGAGGGGCAAATAATAAAGAAATCACAGAAGGAAAAGATGCAATCAACACATTTAAAGAATTAACCTCACCAGGAAATGTTTTTAAAAGAAGAAAAACATTAAAATAGCACTGAGGTGTGGTTTTCACTCAAGTTTTGAATCTGCACAATATCTCACATTGTTGAGAAAACAGTGAGACAGTATAACCTTCTACAAATGTATTTCACAGCATACACATCAAGTATTATGAAATCTGCATGACATTTAGACCCAATAATTATATTCCACCACTTTATGTTGGGGATGTATTAAGATATGAAGATAAAGATTTATGTATATAAATTTCATTTATGAACATAAAATTGTCAAAATAGCAAAAGTATTAACTTTTTGATATATACTATAATATTTGCAGCTACTAATAACATATTTAAGACTATTTAAGTCAAAAAATTCCTGAAAAGCAAGATACTAACTACAGCACCTCCCTCTCCCTCAGTTATTAAGTTAATAATGAGTTATGGGTCAATTTCTTTTCCTTTTTTTTTTAACTTGACGTTCCTCATTGTGTTTGTCTAAAGTTTCCATATTTATTTTTAAAAACCTTACATCACATTTTCAAACAAACTTTCTATCGTATATTTCACAGAGATTTTAAACTCATCAGAGTGCTTCCAACTTTAACATAGTATTATATTTACTTACTTATTTAGTTACTATCTCTCTCTCCCCAATGGCAAAGAACATGCTTTGTTCTCTACTGCTGTTTCCTAGCACTGAGACATAGTTCTGTAACATCATAGGAGTTCAATAAATATTTACTGAATATAAAAACAAGTGGATAAATGAATGGATGACATCTGCACACAGATATGCAAATATATTTAAAATATTTTACCAAGCTATGAATTTCATACACAAATGATGTAGGACATCAAACAGATCTGAGGTTTATGCCGAGTTTTGATCACATCAGCACAATTAAAGTAGCATCTTTAGAGGAACAGCTAATCATGGACATGACTTGCAAAATTGCACCAAATGTGAATTTTTTAAAGGAAAATATTTTCTCCATCTAATTCCCAATGTAATACTAATTATTTCCTTTTGATCTTGGCCTCTTTTAAAAGTGTTATATACTTGGGCCAGGGATTTATCTCAGTGGTTCCGCCGCCTAACCCCGCAAGCAAAAGGACCCAAGTTCGATCTCCGGTACCAAAAAAAAAGGGTTATATGCTTAGCTTTCTTTTGATATTTTAATGTTGATATTTCAGTTTTATTTCTCTTCTTCCCTCCATTCCACTGGTAACTGACTTAGATGTTTCAGAAGTATATGATTTTTAAGTGTATTTGAAGACCTTTATTCAACCAATACCCTTTCAGTTACTCTTCACTATCTATTGGATGACATCAGTGATGACTCAGCTAAATTTTATCCGTATTTTCTAACCTGAGATAGAAAGTCATAATATATATAATAATTTAAAAATTCAGATTTTCTACTTGAGAAATCTTTATAGAAGAAAGTCATCCTCCAAGTATGAAGCTGAGACATAATCTCATAGTGCTCCTGCCTGATCTTGTAATGGAAACAATAGAAATTGGCAGAGAAACCACAGAAGCTACTAGCTACCAGAATGTAATCTTATATTGTGAAAATTTTTCAAGTAAGTTTAAAATTCACCTTCACTTATTAGTGTGCAAAACATTCTACTTTTAAAAAGTCACTTTTATAGATAATTAGGGCAGATATGCTGGACATATTAAAAGATTTACTTTTTCCCAAAGTGTCAATAAAGATATATCCTTTCCCTTTATATTAATTGACATATCACTTATGATAATATTTTTCTTTCTGTTTTATTTAAAATTCCCATGTAAGGACAACTGCCCCTCACTGAATAATGTACATGTGCACTCTGTGTTGAGTTCATCTTTTGGTCTGTTTCTTGGGACCCAGGATGACTTTGCTCAAAGATTTTGCCTGATACCAGCAAGTAGAAGCTTCTGTGATGGGTTTTTCTGCATTCACCCTGATTGACATTGTGCTGATATTCTTCACATTCTACTCAATCTGTGCTTCAACTACTCACACTGCATTTGCCTATGTGTTTGTTTGCCAGGAATTCTCCATGTATCCCTTTGTGCATAAGTTGCCAATGACAAGGGTGCAAATGTGGCCTGCTCAGAAGCATCTTCCATACTGCTTGACCTTGTACCTTGACCTTGTCGGCTACTCATTTCTCCACTGACTTCAAGAACCACATTGATCCTGTTGACTATGCTGTGATCTAGGTTTGGATACCTGGAGAGTGATTTTTATTGGTTTCCTAGTGACAGGTGAAGGATCTATCTACATGAAGTGGGGAGACCAGACAAAATAAATTAACATCTAGAAAAATCTTAATATGCATGAAAAAATGTTAGGATATTACAATGGCAAGAAAAATATTTCTGAACATTTGCATAGCTTGGGTGTTTAAGGACTTGGAAAAAAGTATAAGAAATGAGGTCAAATTGCAAAAGTAAGACTATTCTAGTTATCTGGGTCATATTTTGCTTTTCCTATAGTTTCTTTATATATATCCCCAAATATACAGTCAAAAGATCTGTCATTACTATTTCTATTACTTAATGCGCAAGCCTATTTTGAAGTTTTGGAGTTTTTATTAGTCCATATGGGTTAGGTAATGCTGAAAGAACAAATTAACTCCTCAGCTCTACTGGTTTCCCACACCAGTGGCTTCTTACTTGTTCACAATGGGAAGGAGATTTGGGAGGAGAAGATGAGTTCTGTTGTCTTGAGTCACCCAAGGACCAAGGAAGGAATTATCACAACAGAGAAGAGTAATACACGAAGAACTGATGCCTGCTACTATCCTTCAGTAAAAAAAGAAAGAAAGAAAAGAAAAATTGCATCATTTCTAGTCACAGTCATGGCCAAAACAAGTCATATAACCCTGCCTAGGTGTAAAGGGGCTGAGAAATGTAGACAAGCATCAGAATATTTGATGATCAGTTAATGTTTCTACAGCAGGATGCCCTTAACTTCCTCCTTACCACAGACAAAACACACTCAACCCATCTCCAAATATTTCTTCAGCCACTATATCTGTTCCTGTGCTCCAGACCTCTAGAATTTATGCAGTTGTCTTATTGCTACCATATCCAGATATGGAACCTCTTGTTCTGGAGATCTATAACTAAAAATACAAGTTATCTATAATCACTTCACTTTATATTTCTGCATCAATTACTTTTTCTTTGCTGGAGCAAAATACCCCACATTCAGAAGTTAAAGAAGAATTTATTTGGGCTCACATTTTGTAGAAGTTTTAGTCCACAGGCTGGCTCAAAGGCAAGGCAGCATGGCAGAGGGACATGGCAGAGGAAAAAGAGCTTAGCAAGGTAGGTAGGAAGCAGCAAAACTTCCTCTTGCTTTTGCATTTAATCCATCCAGGCTACATGTGTATTTGTTGGTGCCACCCACACCCAAGGTGGATCTTCCCTCTTTATAATAAATCCATCATCCATACCCAGAAGTCCGCTAAACTAATCAGTGGGCTAATCCAGTATCACACACCCATAATCAAGTATCACACACTCATGATTCACTCACTCCCAAAAGCCCCACCTATGAGTGCATGAGGATTTGGGAGGACATCTAGATATAAGCTATAACAGTATCCAATACACAGTATTAGTCAGGGGACAGATTTACTGCAGTAAGCACCTCATTCAGAAAGGGAAGGATGGAAGATACCTGAGTGTCACTGAGCCCAGCAACCCTACAATCGTATAGAGTAGTTTTGGTGAAGACCTCCTATGCTGGGGGCTAGGAGCATTCTTTGATGATGGCCTTACACTGCTTTCTGGGAGAGGCTTCTTTTTCTATTCCTTTGTTTTCCATGACCTCTGACACCACAGTCTGGGGTGTTCTTGTCTTTTTCCATTATTCTCTGTGGCCACATACAGAATGGGAATTATAGGATATGCTCTCAGTTGAACATCAGCTTTCAATTTTGGTTTTAGCTACATAAACACCTCTTTCTGAGTGGCAGTATGCACTCAAGAAATCACACAAATCACATAGTTAAACATTTATATATTTTTTCATGTATGCCCTCAAAAGACTAAATAGGTAAGCAAACTGAAAGGTAGGAAAGTGGTACACAAATTGAATCCCTGAAATGTCAATCTTTCTCTGTCATGACCACTACTCAGCGGCTTCTGGTCATGGACATTTCCATGCTTCTTGGAGAGATGTGGTGAGTCAGATTCACAGGTTGTGTCACAGGACATATGATACTATAGAAAGTCAGGTGTTTCTGACTGGAGCATGGATGATGGTGATAAACTTCCCATCCTGCTGGTTCAATTACTACAACACTTAGAATTATATCAATAGCTTGAATGTTCCTAGATTGCCATATTCTGATCTGTTCCAAGAAATGAGGCAAAATGCTTAAGTAACCTGGTTTCCTTTGGAACAACATTAGAAAGTTTAATCAAATTTAGCTCAGATCTAGCCAAGCAAATGGTTGCAATCAGAAGGAGACATTGTGTACTATATTTTGAAATGTGCACATCTCAGTATCCTTGATGGATGGCCTGGTTCTCAGCCCATGTTCTTCCTATAGAAGATGGAGTTTCCAAGAGCTACTATAGTTCTTTAAGGGCTCACAGTCATTTTTACTCCAAGCTCATAGTTTTCTTGGAAGTATAGCTTTCTGAAGACCTCAGAGGATCATCTTGGTTCTGTCTTAATCAGTTCTGTGTTTCAATAAGCACACCATAGATCTTACAAGACACAGATCTCAGATATGCTATATTTTGGGGGCCTTTTCAGCACATACTTCTCTGAATTTATGTGATCTTCTCTGAATTAGTAAGGAGTAAGACCAGATCCTTTACCTGATTGTTTTCCTTGAAACATTCTAACTTATTGAGACATTTTAAATTGACATGAAGATCATACTCTTTAATTTCTTGCCCCAAAAATGGTTTTAATGGACTTGTCCTCAAATGCTTGCTTAATTTTACCTCTTTCTTTGAGAGCAAAAATGGTCTTTTCCAACATGACAATCTTGGATTTCTAGAAGTCTCTATCCTATTATATTTGCACTTACCAAACAAGCCCATTTCTTTGGTTATTATCTTGCAAACTGGAACAAATAATAACAAAGACATATTAACAACACTTTGTTTTTCACCCACTTCCCCCTAGATGTGTAATCTTACTCCTATGTAATTGCAAGTGACAGTTTCTCCAAATGTTTCACCACTGGGTAACATGGATTATCATTCCTGCCTTGTGTATTAAATTTCTAACCATGTATTGCCAACCACTAAGTCAGCAGTACACATTGTTTTTAACATAGCACTTCCAGGAGATGCTAGGCTATGTTTCAATAATAAATAACCCTAAAGATATCAATGGCTTAATACAATAAGCTTTTATTTCTCATTCTCAATGCTAGTTCCTAGGGATATAGGGTATAGGAGAAATAGAAGGTCTTTCCTCAAAAAAGTCAGACTCATGGGCCGGGGATTTAGCTCAGTGGTTCTGCCACCTGCCTTGCAAGCACAAGGTCCAGAGTTAAATCCCCGGTACAAAAAAAAAAAAAAAAAAAAAGTCAGACTCAGAAAAGTCCCTTCATTTTGAAAGTCATCATGGCAGAAGAAATGGATACAATTGAACTCACACTCCTACAAGTAATAGACGCCATTTCTATTCATCACATGTTGACCAAAATAATTCATTTAGTGCTACTAAACTGCATGACCTGGGAAAGGTAATAATATTTGATGTGCAGTAGAAGGTCAAAAGGAAATACAAACTTAAGCTCGTTTCTAGGAGGCTAAAAGCAAAGATCTAATAATTCATCATTATATAGTGATATTCCAGAGGATCAGTGTGCTGCATCCAACATAAGAAGGTTGAAAATTCTTGACAAAAAGAACATTTTTTACTGAATGTCCACAGTGTATCAAACAAGGAAGCATAGCCACTGTTATCAAATTACCATTTCTCTAACTTGAAAACAGAAGGGTCAGTAATCAATACCATTATGACTGAGGAAAGAACATGAAAGTTAGAGATAGAGGTGCCTGGTTCAAATCCTACTATCTGTGGGATCTCAGCTGAATTACTGCAGTAAATATGCACGTTCTATCTGGCAAACGCTCCTGGAGCAAGCAGCTCCTCTTCCTCTGTTATCCAATATTCCAGACCATGTTATGGGGAGGCACTCAACACTCTGGTCAATCATTGCTGCAGAGCACTACAGTGGGTGAAGAAAGTAAGCAGAAATGAAGCCAGACAGAGTATGGAGATCTATAAAAAAAATGGATGTAGGAGAAATTTGATTTCCTGTTCCAGGGTTTTGGTTCCTACAGCTTTTCCTTTAACAATCTGAAGCAGCAGCTCATTTTAATTGGGTTTTTATTATTAATAATAAAATAGTTTTGCTTCATTTTGTCGATCTCTCTGAAATACTTCAAGAGATCTTACTACTCAGATGATAATTTCTCCATGGGACCTGATTCTACAGAGAAGAAAACAGGTCCTCCTGCTGAACACCCTAACCTTGGGAGAAGAAAATAAGGAGCAGTGAGTTGTAATGGGCATTGCCCATGCCAGGATTTTCCTAGGAGCTGTCTAACTACTTACCAAGATTACTCTAAGAAATACCTTTCCACACAAGGCTTCCATTTGTCAGGCCAAAAGGAAGCAACTGAATCATAGAATCTATATTCCTTAATTCCCACCAAACTTCTCCAAAATATTTGAGAGGAGCGATTCTTTATGTATGATAATTGTGTGTTAGTCTCTTTCAAATGTGCAAGAAACAGATCCATACTTCATTTACTTCATCAAATGAGAGTTTTTATAAGGGTATGTAAATAATAATAATAACATAGCTAAGAGTTATTAATCTTTTACTGCATAAAAATATAGTAAGCAATTTACAAGCATCATGACACTGAATCTTTATAACAATTCCATGAGTGAGGTTTTTGTTTTTGTTTTTGCAGTACTGGGGTACTTTTACTGTCATATTTTACTAGGGAAATTGAGTCATAGGGAGTTGAAGTAATGGGCCTGAATTATGAGGGCAACTGAGATCATAACTCACATCTGTCTGTTTCTAAGGTCAGTGCTCTGAACCATTATTCTATACGATAGGAATTCCAGGAGACTCAGGCAATCAGAACTTTGGAAAACAAAAGAGCACCATATCTCTATGTCAGTGATATGGTCTTATAATCAGGTTCTTTCTTAGTTTCTCCCACAACTCTAGTCACATTGGGTATTAAAACATTGCATCTGAATTTGGGGAGACATGAGTAATTGTCCATAACACCACAAAATGTCTTCCTTACCTTTTGGGTAGTGCACATGAAGCCGGCCTATATTCATCCTCCTCGTTCCAATTCAGTTCACCAATTAATGTTACCTTCCAACATATTTATGTTAGGACTGAATGAACCACATTTCTTTAGAATTTTCTGGAAGATTTTTCTTTCAGTGCTGGGGATTGAATCCAAGACCTTTGTGCTAAAGCTACATCCCCAGTTCTTTTTGAATTTTGAGACAGGGTCTCACCAACTGCTGAGTTGCCCAGGCTGGACTCAAATGTGCAGTCCTCCTCCCTCAGCTTTTAAGAGTGCTTGGATCAGCACTTGGATCAGCGTGTGCCACCACACAGCTCTGAAAATTTTTATAATGATGCTGTTGATTCTGCTCAAGAGGAAGAAACTATGTAGAGTAAATGTTGCAAATCTAAGTTTCTTGGTATGGATTTGAGAGCCTTTATCATTGTTTTCAACAATGAAAAGCACATGCATTCTTAAGTGGAGTTTAATACTACTTAAGAGGAAAAGACTATGAAGGTGAACACATGCACATTAATAAACTGGTAACCACCTATGAGGACTAAAGTATTTTAAGGTACATGACAGAATACTTCCAATACTTTTTTTTCTTCTTTGTTTTCTTTTGTTTTTGTTTTGAGCTGTTATATTTACAATAAGGAGCTTTCTTACCACGAATAAAGGAAGGGCAAAGAAATTCATATCTAATTTCTTTTTAAAAATACTTTGTTAATATATGTCAATGCAGCTATTAATGATCTTACTATTTCCATTTTTTCAATTTCAATATAAATAAATATTTTAGTGTAAGACTCATGACCAATAACTCCTCCATACCAAGCGTCAACTGTGTCATTTTAAAAATTAAATTCAGTGAAATTGATAGTATTTTGAATTTCAGAAGAGAAACTAATGTAAAAAATAAACTACAGAAAGTGTGTATTTAAAGTTTGTTATTTACTATTCCATTTAAAAATTAATTCTTTTGCACCATGCTTTGAGTAATATGAGTAATAATGTGTACAGAAAATATCTAAGTATGCTGCCTTTTAATCTTATTTAAAATAAGATGCTTAAAATTCCCTCTTTTCTTTTGTTCAGGTAATTTTAGACCTTGAAAAATATTGTCATACAAGATGAGGCCTCATTTTTTCTAATTAAATTAATTTAAAACTTTAATCACAGTTATTGTATTATTTCTGAAAATATAATATAATATAGATATATATTCTCAAACATCAACTCACCAGTGTTTAAAATTCATCTTGTGATCCAGGTAAAGTTTACATCCTGCCAATCTCCTAAAACTTTCAGTAGAAAGTTTAGAGAGAGTTACAGTTTGGGAAACTAGGGTTACAAATCAGCTCTGCCTGGGTTACAGCCACTGTGAGTTCATCTGTCTGTAAAATTTTAACAAAATTATTCAACTTCTGTGGAATGATTTTTGCAGATTATTTCAGTACTAGAAGAGTTCAGTTTCTAAATGTGTAACTTGCAAGTCATTACTCTAGGAGACAATTAGAAAAGAGGGAACTGGGCCTGGGAATAGGAAAGAAAGGTAAAGTTAAAGGGAGCTTTTGCATGGAGACTCAGGAGGGACAAGGAAACCAAGGCACCTCTGAACTAAGGAGGGCTTTAAATTCCTGACAAAGGGTAAGCTGGAGTTGGATGCAAAATAGAAGCTAGTTGTGAGTAGGAGCTTTCTATGAAGTCATAGAGGCAGAGCTGTATTGTAAGGAGACAGATGGACTGGGAAACACACCTCAGGTTTCTTGAAGCCTAAAGTGTTTTCCATATGGCAGAGTCTAGATCAGTACAAAGGGCCTCTGTACCTTGCAGCAAGCACTGCCAATACCTCTCTCACCCTTTTATTATTATTATTTGGTTTTTGTGGTACCGGGATCGAACTCAGGACCTTGCACTTTCAAGGCAGGCTCGGTGCTACTGAGCTAAATCCCCGGCCTGCATCTCTCACCCTTATGTGATCTCTCAAACCTGATCCTACACAGGGGCATTATGTCTGTCTATGAGGAAGCCCAATCCATGACTGTGACTTCTGTTGTAAGCTTGGGCTATCAATACTCTAGTACTCAGCACCAAGCTGGCACAGAAACCTCAAGAGCATGGGATTAGGAAAGAAATATCTATATCTGTATGTTCTATGGCCAAGCCCTCCTAAAATGGGAGAGGTTTGGGACAAGATTGCTTTCAGTGATTTCAAGGCTCCTTTTACACTGAAGACTGAAGAGGAAAAGGAGGAGATAAAGAAGAAAAGGAGAAAAAAGAGAAGGAGGAAGAGAAGGGAAGGAAGGAGAGAAAGAGGAGGTAAGATATTTTGAGCATTTGCTTTGAAACCAGGAGGAAATAAGAAAATAATGCTCACAATAAGGAAATAAACATAAGGATTCTTTTGAAATTATAGAGAAGGATGAGCCCTAAACATTTCCTAGAAATACAAGACCGATAAGTAGAAACCAAGGTTACAGTACGCGTCACTGCTACTTAAACAAGTATGTAATGACAGAATGTTTCCTTTGCTTCTGGAGTCTCTCTACTGCTTTATTCAGTTGATGTGAGAAGTTTCATTACAGAAGAGGCCTTCTGTTTTTGCTCACCACTATGCCTATTGTGGGAGATCAGCCTATGCCTCCCCAGAAAATGAAGGAAGGTTGAGCTGAAGACAAGAAGAGACAGATACAGGAAAGCTCTGCCCTCCTTTTTTTTTTTTTTTTTTTTTTGCCTAAAAGTAGGGATACACATTTACAAAACAAAAGCTATCCAAACCCTTTCCACCTTCTACCAGGGAGAACAAAACTTAATCACTGAAGACAGGTTAACATCCTCCTCTCGGCTAAGTAGATACCAGAAGAATTCACAGTAACAAGCTTCACAACCACCCTCATCCGCCACTTATTCGCCTCCTCCCCGTCCAAGTTGCTGCCCATAGAAATTCAAATTTTTTTTCTTTATTCTGTCACTTCTCTAAAAATGCATTGTTCTTTAAGAGGTTGAAGAAGCTGGAACTCAAAGCCATTTCTTTGAGAACACTCATTCTCTGAGTGTCTCTCAGGCATATATGAAAAATACATTTTAATAAACTTCTTTTTGTTTTCCTCTTGTCTGTCTTTTGTAACAGGGATCCACTCCAATTGTATGATCAGTGAATATTTGTTGAGTAAGTTTACTTGATATATTAGTAATTCCCTCTAATTTTGCTCTCCCCTCAAGAACATGATCTCCTTCACATGCAGTTGTTATGAAGAAAAATCAAACAATATAGCAACACATCTAGAAAAACTAGCCCTGATATTTATGACAGCTGAAAGTAGTAACAGTAAAATAAGAGGTATCCCTCACACCCACTCGTTATATTTGCCCTGCATCATGAAGGACTTCATAGGCCTCACAGGGTATACACATCACACAGCGGAGCTTATCCAGTCTCATTCCCAACCTACAGACAGGCATCCTTTGAAAGCAGGACCCTTGAAAGAGGGCCACACAAGCCCTGAATACTGGTTTAGGAACCATTTGGGCAAGGGATTTTTGCGTGCTGGGTCCTCAGAACATTAAAAGCTGGTGCAAATTCTAGTTGGATAAATTCCTGGGCACATGAGCTCCTGATCCTGGGGTAGTAGCATGTACAGGTCCAAGCAAAGCTGCCCTTTGCTAGCCATGTGGCCGTAAGACAGTGCTTGCTAATTAGGATGTGTCTGGTACACAGTAGGTGTCATATCAAAGGAAAGGGGGAAGACAGAATTGGATAAAGGTTGACTCCTGAGTGAGATAAACTTGATTCTGGGTTGAAAAGCATGACAGATGTAAAGTAAAATGGAATAGTGGATTTAAAGAATTTTAATCTCTTGAAATGTACTATATAGTGGGATGGAAAGAAGAGAATCAAAAAGCCAAATCAACGTGACCACACTCACTCAAGCACCAATTACACAGTGAGATGGTGAAAAATAAGGCAGCAGAGGAAAGAGGAAATTTGGCAGAGAGAACAATGGTAGCGACTCTGCTCTCCCACCTACCTGGGACACTGGACCAGAGCCAGCTTCCCTTCCTTTGGCAGTACCAGGCCCTATGCAAGTTGTCCTTCCTGATTCTTCCCATGCAACCATTATGTCTCTTTTCTATATATATTAATTCACATTTGAATCTTTAAAAAAGCAGGACTTTTCACAGACACCTATTATCTTGTGCAATTTTACTTGTTCTTTCTTTTTTTAATTTATTTTGGGGGGTTTTTTTGTTTGTTTGTTTGTTTGTTTTTTGGTACCAGGGATCAAACTCAGGTCCTTGCACTTGCACAGCAGGTGGCGAAACCACTGAGCTAAATCCCCGGCACTTGTTCCTTCTTTTGAGTAATATAACATGTACCATATTAGGTGCTAGGAATTTAGAATGATTAAGATAATTCCTTGTCCTTGAGGTACACAGAGTCAGATGAAGGAGCTGAATACATAAGGAAACAATTATAGCACAATCTGATAAGTGCTGGACACCAGCGTGAAAAATGCTATGGACCATAGTGGAGGTTTAAAAACTAAAAGTCTAGTTAAATTAAGATGTAATGACAAGCAAAATAACATTCCCAGAAATGCAACTTCTTTGGTGCATAAATGCAAGAAGTTCTTGAGCAATCTCTCTGACTCATGTACATCTCCTGCTGAAACTGATTAGGATCACCTCAAAGAAGAGAAAAAAAGAAATAAAAAGGAGAAAAATATTACAAGTCTATTGATCACATAGTGACTAAGAAATAAGAAGGTAAGGGAAAAGCCTAAAATGGAGAGTAGAGTAATATGAAGCACGCTGATGACGCCTGGCTAGGTCAAGAATGTTAGGAGAGTGTTTTCTAATTAGTAGTCTGGACTTTGTCCTTCTTTCAGTGAGCACTTTCCCTGCTGATTGTCAGAAAGCACAAAGAATTCAGAATTCCCCAAATCAAACCTTTCTTTGCTCCCTTTCAGTTTGCAGTGATGCAGTGTGGTTCTTGATCAACCACATTAATGGTAACTTAAATCAATAAATACCCCAGTCTCTCTTGCCAAGTCAAAGGATATATTTGATCTGCAGTTATATTGACACAAAGATATCTTGCACAAGTACCATTATGGCTAAGAGAAAATTATTTCTGCACCTGACATAGAAGTTATATTATTCTAAGTTGGTAGGTTGCTTATTTGAGGGATTGTTGACATTTTAAAGGCAAGAACCTTCCAGCAATTTATTTGGAAATTGTGACTTTATATTTATATAAAGTAATGCCATAATTTAATCGGTTTTTACTGGCTGTAACCATTACTGCACAAAATGGGCCATAAACCCTGACTGTATGTGAGATTGAAGTCAGGACTCAAATCCCAGCTCTCTCCTTTACCTAAGCCAAATTATTCAGTCTTGAACTATTTTCTTTTTATTACTCCTTCTTATAAAATACTTCGTAATTCCACAGAAGTATGAAATTCTATATTAATGACCTGGAGTTTTAGGTCATTCTCACTTTTAATCTTTCAGAAAATATAACTATTTATAAAGTAGAAAGTACTCTAAAGGAGGATCAGGATATTTGTGGACCTGAAATCAGATAAGCCCTGGACCCAACCGGACACAAATTCCTTAAATAACAAAGTTCTAAGTTGTCTTTTGGGAAAAGCATTCAGAATCCACTAGAGAACAGTTTAAACTTGGCTTTACAAGAATGATCATATGCAGAAGTCAGCTTCTGTCAAGTGACTGACCCTTTAGCTTATGAAGCTCAGAATCCCATCTGCGGATATAACTTCTTCAAAATAAAAATTAAATGAAGATATGAACTATGAAGAAGCAGACGATGCCTGTACCAGAGAACCCTAAACATTCTTACCATCCAACCAACTGGCAGCTTCTCCCCTGTCCCTTTCTATAAATTCCTCAATTTCTATGGACTGGGGAGGCAGATTTGAGGGGTTTTCCCAGCTCCTGGCCTCTTTGCTAGTTGACGGTGCAATAAAATTTTCTTTTTGCAAGTACCCAGTGCCACCATATTGGCTTCTATGCACACCCGGCAGCAAGCCTTTGCTAAGTATCAAACCGCAGATGCAATATGTTTGCTAATCAATAACCTTAAACCCATCATTTTTTCATTTCCTTATCTGTAAAACTTGGTCACAGATTCAAATGCCTGTTCGTAGGGGGCAGGCAGCATAAATATGTGCATGGTGGGAGGAGTCAGCAGTTAGGCAGTGACAGTGGTGAAGAGTGTGATAAACTGAAGATTCATTTGTATTTACTCAGTGCATTCAAAAATGAAAATTTTAAGCCAGGTGTGGTGGCTCATGTCTGTAATCCCAGCACTTGGGAGGCTGAGGCAAGAGAATTGCCACAAGTTCAAGGCCAGCCTGGGCTACATAGTGAGTTCAAGGTCAGCTTGAACTGCATACCAAGACCCTATCTCAAAAAAACAACAAAAACAACAACAAAAAAAAAACAATAAAAATCAAAATTTTAAACATGAAAAGCCTGTAGGCCAGACTCAACTCGCAGTTCTGCTTGCAAACTCTGGGTTAGATATTTTTCTTCAACTCCAGTTCTAATAATTTTTGTAGTCCTTGTTTCTTTGGCTTAAAGTCAAAATCTTCCAACATCTGAGCTATTCTCAGAGTGCAAATCGGGCACTTATGAAAACTTCATTAATTCTCTGCACCACCAGAGAACCATTTCTTAAGTTACTTATTCAGTGACACTCTTTATGTATTACTTAATGATCACAGTCGAAAGCTGTCTGACAACCCTATTTGTACTCAGAGAGATACACAGTTAGTAATATGAATTATGAAGACAAGATAGACTAAAAATGTTAATCAATTTAAGAAAATGTCACCAGATTTCAAGTAATTTCATCTGGACAGAAAGGATGCATTTTAAGTCATTTTTAAGCTACCCAAACTTAAAAATTACCAGTGATTGTGTGTCTTTTGCCATGATATATTCCCAAAATGGAGATAAATTCTCAGGACCTGAAAATCAATTCCAATTTGATGAAAAAGAGAAGTAGCAATTTTCCTGCTTTGATGAAAACATCTTAAATTGGCTACATGCTAAAAGACATTCAGGTACACAGGAATAAACTCACTAATCGGAATTTGTTTAAAATGGAAGGAGAGAAGAGAAAAGTCTAAAGGAATAAAGTACATCCTTGGTTAAGTGATTTATCAGGGTAGAGAAATGGCATTATCAATAACTATCAAGAAGATTTAAACTGAGGGAAATGGAGCTAATTTCCACTAGAATAAACAAGCACATGTAGCAATAACACATGGAAAATAATGTCAAAGAATATTTAATCTAATCTAAGCAGATGGTACTAGAATAGATTCCCTTAAATATTATTGAAAGAATGGGTCTTAAGGCATCTTTTAATCACTCACTGGCTTGTAACATGGTGCTGGGCACAATGAAAATGCTCAGTAAATTACTGTGTACTGCCCACTATCACAGGAGACATTTAAGATATTCTGAACATTTTTAAGAATCTTTAGCCAGAATGATTAACCATTTCTAAAACTTATATTTTTAAGAATGACCCTCCTGTCATCCAACAGCTGCCATCAAGTCTTTTATATCCTGCCCAGTAGCCAGCAAAGCCTGTGAATGGGATGCTCCTTCCCTGATCGATCCATCAATAGAAAGGTAATTAATGGTCTTTTTCATGCTCAGCTTTGAGATAAATTCATTAGTAGCAGTGTGCAGAATTTTCTTACATAAATTAACTCAAAATGACAATATAGTGATGATAAATGGAAACATATTTTGTGGGTCTTGAAACATAATGGTACTAACTTTGAAAGCTCATATTTGTTATACATATTAAAAGCTAATAAACCCAAATTAGCTATGTACCTCAGTCATGATTATCATTTAACTTATTTACAGTTGAGAAAGATGCTTAGATTCATCACAGGAAGAGGAAAAATGAAACTAGGATAGAAAGTTGCTTGGTTTTTTTGAGTCATAGTCATTTAAGCCGTCTGTGGAAAATATGAGCTGCTTGTTCAAGGCGGAAGATAATTTTTCCTATAAAATCATAGTCAGCTGTAATACTCCATGTTCAAGGAGGAGAGACTACCCATGGTTAAGATTAAAAAAAAGAAAATTTTAAAAATAGTAGAAGGGTGTGTGTGTGTGTGTGTGTTGGAGACAATGCGTATATTGATGGGTTGTTCTATTCTTTGATATTTTATTTCGGTTAGTTTTAATTTCTAAATACTGCCAGGAATACAATATAAATTTATATACATGTTTTATAATATGCTAAATAATTCTTGAAAAATCACAAACACTTTTATTTTTTTAAATAATGCCATCTCATTATATGGATATTTAGCGGCTTGTGAACACAAAGACATATCCTCACACTATTTTCTTCCTTCTCATTGTGTTTTGCTGAGAAGGATTAGGTGGGCAGCAGGGGACTAAAATCTCCACATGATCAGAGCAAACCTTTCTCCCTGCTAGTAAATAAGAGTGAAATGAGTAAATGAATAAATAGCAATTCCACCCCTATCAGCAGTCATGCGTTCTGGACATAGCGCCTTGTTTCTCCTAAGGCTCTAATCTACGCCTGCTCCTACTTTCAGCTCAAAGTGAAACTGTGTCGGAGTGGCTCCTTAGAGGTGAGATTTCAGCTATGCACACTGGGACTCACTAAGCATACGGAGTGACACACGAAGGTTATGACACTTTGGTGCGAATCCCAAATGGCTGTCTATTTTTATTCCATAATAAATATCAATTAGGCATCTATCATGTGTCTGCTACACCTTTTAGACACTGGAAACTGTCCAATAAAAGCAAATCCAGATTTATTAAAAAGGAACTTTATTTGAAAGGATTATTGTAGGAGGAGGAGGGAAGGAACAGTTGCAGTAAGATGAGAGGATCTATTCCAATATGTAGAACACTGTGACGATAAACTGCAAGCATCAAAAGAGAAAGCGGAAAGGGCTTTTCTTCTACAGTAAGGAGAAAAAGGCTAGAAAGGCCTCATATGAGGAAATAGAATGAGAGGGTGGCATGGTTGAATTTTAGTTCAGAGAATGTTGTACCCTGAGGCCAGCCTATTCTCATCTGAGGCTTGTCTGAAGGCTCAGCCCCAGTTGGGGGGCCTGGGAGAAGGAGAGAAGAACATTAAGCAAAATTTGGTTAACAGGCATTTTGTTCCAAGTGATTATTAGAGATTGTCCAACAGAGACCAGCAGTTCATATATAATCATTCTAATCTAAAGGGTCTGAGTCTGGCCTTTTCATAGGAGGTCCTCTATCTGTCTTATCCGTGTCATTTGGGGAAGGATGGCTCTTCAAAGTCAACCTGTTTCCCCAGAATACAAAGGGTAGAGGAGGGGGCAGTTTTCTTAACTTTCTCTGTGGAGCGTGTGTGTGTGTATGTGTGTGTGTGTGTGTGTATGTATGTTACTAGGGGTTGAACCCAGGGCCTTTGCGATATCCTCAGCTTTTAAAAAATTTATTTATTTTACATTTAAGACAGGATCTTGCTAAGTCACTAAATTGTACGGGCTGGCTTAAACTTGATATCCTCCTGACTGTGCCTCCCAGAGTGCTGGGATTACAGGTGTGCACCACCAGGCCTGGTGGCAAGAACACAAACGTCAGGTGAAGTTCAACCTTGTCACTACATAGCAACAAAATAGATACACTCTTCATCTGACATTCCATAGGGACAAATGAACAGGAACCCCTAGACCTGTTAAAAAGTGTTCATTTCAGATCCTGTTAAGGTAGGAATAGAATAGAAAAATATGACCAATGGAGGGCAGTGCCTGTAAAGGAGCTTCTCTGAGTAAAGATGGGGGAAGATCTCTTAGAAAAGGTGATATTTGACTAAGAAATAATTGACACACAGGAGCAGTCATGGCAGGCTCGCCATCCTCAGTGACATGGAGCATGGCAATGAGGTGGGGAAGGAAGCAAGACCCACAGGTGCCCCCTGGCAGGCCTGGTCAGGAGCTAGATTCTGGCTGCTCTGCAGAGGATGGCCAAGGGCAGAGGGCAAGTGAAGGCAAAGGGACCGGCCAGAAAGTGTCCAGGAATTTAAGCGAGGTAGAATGAGAGTCTGGACTAAAATGGTGGTAGTGGGATGGTGAGAAATTATCAAAGTTGGGGTATATTTGTAAAGCAAACCTGACAATATTCATTAGTGAAAATTAGGTGCAGTGAGAAAAAATAATTATGAATATGCAAACCCTTCACAGAACTTATGGTGTGCTAGACACAGTTCTGAGTGCTTTACATTTAATCTTCACAAAATTCTAGAGAAATACTCTTGTTTTTCTCACTTTACAGATAAGAAAACTGAAGCACAGAAATATTTGATAACTATCCCAAAGTCACTGAGCTGATAAGTAGTAGAGCTGGGATTTGAACCTTTGCAGACTCCAAGGAAAAGACCAGCCTAAACCACTAGGTGAATGGTGAGGTAACTAGAGCTTGGTGGGAAGTCAATCTGAAGAGGAGACAGTAGCTCAGGACAGGCCGTGTTAATTTTCTAATGCCTACTAGACAATTTAATTTAATACATATTTGGAGCTCAGGGAAATTTCCAATTTGAAGCTGTAACTTTCAGAATTTTCAACACACAGATAGCACTTAAACGTCATGGGACTAAATGAGATCTCTTGGAAGCACACAGAGAAGAGAACGACCCAGGGCACATCAGTGTCCAACAGCGATACTGGCACCCTTGAACCTCCGGTTCAGCTCTTCTTGAATTCAGTCTGAGGGTATCTGTTCTAGTATTTCCTTTTCATGCTGATACCGTATGGAGAGAAATTTTTGAAAGTATACCAAGAGTATAATCACAGTTAGTTGAGGCTGACTATCTTTTTGTACATTTGTAGAGAATTTCACGTTCATTTACCTTCACAATTATCACCTCCTCCACCTAAAACACTTGCTTAGTACTAGAGCCCTGAAGTTTGAAGTATAAAAGATCACAATGCAATTTGCTAAATGCTTTCATATCTACCATTTCGATTGACCTTAATAACGGTCCCATGAAGTTAGTAGGATATTGACTACTGACAATGATAACCTCTTACTAATGAGGATCAGCTGCATAGGATAACTAAATGACTTGCTCCAGCCTGTGCTATTGTCAGCAGAGCTGGGACCCCAACCTGCACCTTGGGATGCCAAATCCTCTGCCCTTTCTGCAGCACTATGCCTGCTCAGCACATCAGTGTGCTTCCTTATGTTTGCAATTCCCATTCATTTTCGTGAAAGAAAAGGGTGGAAAGTCAAACGCTTAACCTTACCTCTTCTACTAGCCAAAATGTCTTGGATTGATAATGTTGAATCCCAAGACAACATAGATAGTAGATAAGAGCCCATAAAAGGAGTCAGACAGGAACTGGGCAATTTTCCAATACTTGCTGAAGGACGGCTATTCAGTAGGTGTCATTACTGTGCAAGACATGAATTCTCAAAGTAAGAAACACACCTATTTTTCACACATAAATACAAAAGTATTTACAGAAGTCAACCAAAAATAATCTGTTGATTTCTTTAACCACAACTTTAAATGTGTCATTACAAATAATAGAAAGTTGATATTCAAAGAAAACATGGGTAAAAATTAGCAATATGTAAAATCTAGATTCATCTTTCGTGTGCTGGAGAAACAGACAGGGGCTTTTAATCAGAGATTTTAGGCAAACTATGATGAGGTTTTCAGTTACGCACATAGCTAGGACATCTCTGGGTCATTTCTCATCTGTCAAGCTTCCCAGGGATGTGCCTCTGTCTTGCTCCTCCTCTTTCAAATGCTAATTCAGTCACCAAAATGCGGGTTTCATCTTCCTGCCTTGAGTAGTGCCACACCACAGTTTTAAGTAAATTGCCAATAAGAACATCTTAAACCACAGGTGCCCTCCACTCCTGCACCTTATAGCAGAAGCAGACGTGTGACCTGCCAGCTCCTAAAGCAACATGTGCTCTTTACTGCCATAACTCTGAGGCTTCTGGCAGGTCCCAATCAGGAAAGGGTAAGTCAATGACAAGGAACTGGCAGGGTGGGAGCTAACACCTGCCACTTTGTCCCCACACAATCTGCCTGCAATCTGGGGCCAGGAAGTGGCGTGTCAAGGGAAAACCAACGCCAACACAGGAGCTTTGGTAGAGGGAAGAGGCCTTGTCTCCATCTTGTCTGACCCTAACCTAAAAGGTAAGTTTGTTATATGTGCTTTCATTGAAGTGAGGCTAATTTCTGATCTCCGAATAAGGAAGAAAATCCTTCTCAATTCTTATCAGATATGACTGAAGAAATGTATATCCCAGGAGTGGACGCTGTGGTGCTGGATGGTCAGGCTGCACCCTATAACATGCTTTCAAATACAAGGTGATGAGTATTGGTGCCAAAACAGAAGGAAAGAAGCAGTGACTCAAGCCGAGAACACAAAGTCCCTTCCCTAAGGAAGGTAGTTCAGGCTGCTGTAACAGAATACCATAGACTTAATGGCTTATCAATAACTATAATGTATTTCTGACACTTCTGGAGGCTAAGTTTGAGATCAAGTCATTGGCAGATTTATTGTTCAATCAGAGTTTCTTACCATTTCACTGGTGTATCCTTCCAGCTGTGTCCTCAAATGTTGAAAGAGAGTACTGAGCTTTCTAAGATTTCTTTTATCAGGACAATAATCCCATTCAGGAGGGTCCAGTCTTAGCCTAATTGCCTCTCAAAGTCTCCATCTCCTCACGGGGGATAGGATATCAGCATATAAATTGGGGAGGGACATGAACCTTCAAACTGACCAGGGGTTTGCGCCTCTCTGGGTTCATAGAGTGGTTGGAGATTTTAAACATCATCCCTCCCTGCACTCCACCTTGGCCCCGAGTCACAGACAGCCCTCCATGACCCCAGGGTTCACATCTGAGGAGTCAAACAATCATGGATCAAAATCATTTTTTAAAATTTGAATCTGTCACTTTTTTGTTATAATTCCTTAAGAAATACACTATAGTATTATAAGTCATCTACAGATGATTTAAAGTATATAGGAGAAAGTACATATGTCCTATGCAAATACGACACTATTTACTTGTATACAAGGAACTTGAGCATCTGTGGATTTGGGTATCCCTAGGATCCTGGGACCAGTCTCATGTGGATAGTGAGAGATGACTACCTATTTGTTTTTCTCCCCCTATCTATTTCTGAAGTTTACTATTCAATGAATAATTACCCTGTTTGGAGTGCTATCATAGGTTGCTTTGCCAATGCTTCACGTTTTGCACATCAGGACCCTCAAGACAAACCACAGTATTTTCAGGATATGCCAGGGTAAATGAGTGAGGCTGGGCAAGAGCCATAGCTCCTGACGTGGTCAGCTGGACACCTGTGGAAAGCAGTATCTGATCCACAACAGTTGTAAGCTCTGACTTAGATCGCAGAGCTCAAGCTACAGGTACTTGATTCTTTTATGACTGGTGAAGATGTAAGATGAAGTTATGTAACATTCACAAGGTAATATCATGTTCCCAGTGTAGGTTCTGGGGTCCAACACCTCCACTCAGACCACTGAGTTCAAATTTCAAAGGGCTTCAGAGGTGTGGGAATGTGGGCGTAAACGAGCTCCTCCTATGGTTCTCACGTGCACTAAGTTCGCAAACCTCTGTGTGTCTGGGCCCCACTCTCCTCCCAGGACCGTCAGCTCCTCCCACATTCACCCTCACCCTGGACAGCACACTTCCTCTGAACGCCTGGCTCTTATCAAGCTATGATAACAAGAAATTAAAGAGAGGTAAAAGACTCTGCATCACCAAACACAGGACTGGGGCCCCAAGAGGCCATCAATATGTTTAGGCTGGACCAGGAAGGACCACTCTTCAACTCTTTCTCCTATGAGCAAGGCCTGAAGGCCCTGAAGATCAGAATCCCCTCCACTCACTAAGAGCTTGAGCAGAGGGCCCGCTAAAGAAAGGGTGGAGCCAGGTATAGGGAGGTGAGGAGGAGAAAGAGAAGTAAAAATATCTCTTCACAGGCAGCGAGTATAAAAGAAGAAAATGAAGGGAAAGCAGATGTCTGCTAGAGGCCTGAAGAAAACTAAAAAGAAATAAAAGGTTCTATTCCTACCTTTGCTTCGTGAATTTGCTCTATCACTTAGTAGTGGAATTTATTTGCAAGCCAGTAGCTTCACCCATGTCTCTACCCCTTCGTATGTTGTAGACTTAGCTCAGGGCACCACTGTTAACCCACCTGAGCAACCTCCACACTTCCCGTAATTTTCTGGTAGTTAATATCCTTGCTTATAAAGGGAAGGCACTAGATAGAATGATGCCCAAATACGTAAAATGTAGCACATAATGCTAAGAAAGAAACCAAGAAGGAACCAGGATAGAGAATCATAAGAACTAATAACTGCCAACCTACTTTAGATGAGGGATGGAGGGACGACAAGGAAGGAAGTGACATATAAACTGAGAGTAAAGAGGAGAACTTAAAAATGGGAGATTGCAGGCAGAAGCACTGTGTGTGTGAAGGGAGGTTTCAGGAAGGCCCAAGAGTTCATCTGGCAGTTGTGTCCTGGGATTGGTCAGGGAGGAGAACAAAATGGTGCCTCAGACTCTCTGCAAACATAACGCTACAGCTGGGAGATCTGGGGCCAAGACATCCTCTTCATGCAATGCAATGCTGACAGCTGCAGCCTGGGCAGCCTGCCACACAGGTACCATCCTGTTCAGCATCTGCTATTAACCATGGATGGTCATGGAATTAACCATGATGCTTGGTACTCTAGGGATGTCAATGAATCTAGTCTAAGCTAGATGGTGACTTTGAATGCACTGATGATATCCCACCACATGAGGCATATGAGTACCATGCTGCCTATACTACCTCATTTTTCAGTACCAGACCTTTGACTTGGCCCTAAATACCTTGGCTGCAATTTCAGTCATGTTTAAGCAAATGCCACGCACAACTGCATATGCTAGCCACCTTGTACTAACTTCCCTAAAAGAAGATATCACACTAATGATTTCTACCTGTGCAGCTCTGTCTTGACATCTATAGCGTTACCTGGCTTGCTGCATTTTTGCAATTTCTACTGGCCACGGAGGTCAACAACCCCTGTGATGTGGTTTATACACTAGTGAGTGTACAGCGGTGCTGCTGTTGCCGTAAAGCAGTATGCAGTGAACAGTGAGAGGAAGGAGTCCTGACATCTTCTGCATCGGCCCTCACCTAAATGGGAAGCCACCCAGGACTTTCCAGAGAGCCAAGTAACAGCTATTGTATTTCACTCTTAAGATGTGGTCTCTGAAATCATTTGCTAGTGAAATACTGCAGTTTTTAAACAGAGACAGTATATTAAATCATTAACTATATGATGTTTAACATATGTTTTGCTGAACTACCGATAGCTTGGCTGTGGAATTCTTGCCTAAACCTTCCTTTGGAATTTTTAACTAACAATTTTTCAGACGTGGGAAATTTTAAATATTTTGTGCTTACTGAGCCCCAGAGTTAGGGCATGTGCTTCCCTCTCCTACTTTGTTTTTATGTGTTACCTTTGGACTTGCACTGTACAAAATGAAACCAACGTTAGACATGACTTTCCCTCAAAACATCTTGTTCTGTATCAGCTCTTATGGGAAAAAGAATGCTAATTATGTAAGTATTTTTCTAGTCAAGTAAATAAAAGTTCTAAATAATAGATAAATTCACTTATGCCTCCCACTACCTCTTTTGTTTTTTCTGTACTAGGGGTTGAGCCTAGAATCTTTTCACTGAGGTGCATCCTCAACCCTATTCTTCCTTTTTATCTTGAAATAGGGTCTCATTAAGTCACTAAGTTGCCTAGGCTTGGCTCAAATTTGAGATCCTGCCTCAGCCTCCCAGAGTGCTGAGATTACAAGTGTCTGCCACTATGCCCAGCCTAAATAAGCCTCCTTTTTAAAGGAGACAAAACAAAAAAACAAAACAGAAACTCAGTGACCATTTTGAATTCACTTATAGAGGATGTTCTGTGGTTTTAGTGAAAGCCAGTCCACTTCCCTAGCCAAGGAAAGCAATAAATAACAACTGTATCTGTGCTGGTGTCCAGAGTGGACTGCTTGGGTCACAGGGATGAGGATGGATTCTGCTGTCCTTGCACTTTATTGGATGTGTCTCTTTCTTGGTCCGCTCCCTCCCCTGGGCTGCTGTTATTAGCTCAAGCCTGATTGAAAGAGGCCTTGCTGATACGTATTTGCTCAATATTATGAAATACCATTCTCTTCTCCTGCCTTTATAAGGTACATGACACTGCTTTTCTCTTTCTAGAATACAGGATAAAAAGTAATCTTACAAAATATAAAATAATCAATCACTTGGAAACCTGAGGTGGGCTACTTTCTGTTGAATGTTATTATCTGGACTACTTGTATACCAAGACATTTTTATGAATACAATTGATGGAAAAAAAAATTCTGAAAGTCTATTTCTTGTTCGTTGTTAAATCCACTGTCAATGAAGGCTTTTGCAGTTAAAATGAGATTTTTTTTCTCCATCTTAAAACAAAAGCCTAAGTGTTTGCCAGGCTGTGGTTAGTGGGAGCAGAGCTGAGTTTGCCCCCTGCTCTTCACTGTGTCCTTCTTTCTTCTTTTTTCTTGCCCTATTTTCTGTCCCTGACTTTCTTAGTAAAATTGTTGTTGCCATTGTCATCATCACTATCAACATTAATAACTACCAATACATATATAATAAAATAATGATCCATAGCAAGTATCTAATCCAGAAACAGATCACATAAATAAAATTTCATAGTAAATCAGGGCAGCATGAGCCTATGAGTGATACACAGGTATATTTATTTTCTCAGCTCCAGATTTAAGTTAATATGGCCATTGTAAGCATAATACAGAAGCATAGTTTATTCTTAAAACTAGGTCCTATTCCTGTTTCCTCATTTTTCTTCCCTTGTTCACCATTCTCTAGGTGAGTCTCCCAACCCTCATTCCTTTAACTTGCTAAACAACTCAGCCCCCTGGAACATGGATAAAAATCTCACGGGTTTTTAAGTCTACCTTGTATACAAAGTCCATTCACTATAACTTGAGAAAAAACAGCAACATTTCCAAAGTTAATTGAATTAGAAGAATTGAAAGCATCTAACACCATTTACTCAGCCTTTTCAAGTATGCTTGAATCACACAAGGCACAAAATTTTTGGTCTGGAGTTAAAATATATCTAAGCCTTGTAAAATATTAAAAGTCAAGATTTTAAATGTGTGGCTTTGCTGAATATAGAGTAAACGTATAGGTCTTGAAACCCTGCCCGCCATCAATTTAATGGGTGACAGAACAACTAACGATGTTTCATCAATATTTGTTTGCTGCAAAGGAAATGTCGGTCTATTCAATTAGCACAGAGACAGAAAATGAAAGTGATGTTGTTAATGCATTTGTTGGAGATATCCCCACAATCTGGGTTTTGTTTCAATCAAATGATGCAGCTGTAATCAATTTTGGCCCATTTTAAAATGTGTGTGTTATGATTAATCAAAACCATTTTGGGTGATATTTTGGGGGAGAAAATAACATTGTACATCAAGGAAATTATTTCCTTTGTATCAGAAACACCATCTTAAAATCTTGCAATATAAGATTTACAGTTCTTATAAACTTACAGTTCTAATTAGGAAGTCAATATCAATAACATGAGCAGTTGAGTAGCTCTTGTTCCTAAAACTTGCCTTCTTTAATCCACTTAGAAGCTCTGTATGACATGAGAAGCCATAGTGATTTATTTAGTTTGAAATTCCCTAAAATTTCCTCCTTCGCTAAACTACCAAAAAATCTACTAAGTAAAGCCAGGCGTGGTAGCACATCCCTGTAATCTCAGCACTCAGGAGGCTGAGGCAGGAGAATTGCTGTGAATACAAGGCCAACCTGGGCTAGATAGTGAGTCCAGGCCAAGCTGAACTGCAGAGCAAGACCCTCTCAAAAAAACAAACAAAAAAAATCTAATAAGCAAAACACATTAAAACAACAATAAATAATCAGAACAGAATTACTTGTGCTGGTAACTTACTATTTGATTCTTGTATAAAACAGGTTAGTTTTTAAAATAATATCTTAAAATGTTGTATAATCTCACATATATAAGAAAAATTAATAGAGACTCAAAGAAGAATGGTGGTTGTAGGGGACCAGCGGGGTGTGGAAATGGAGAGTTACTGTGTCATGGGTACCATGTTTCAGTCCAGAGCAATGAGAAGTTGTGAAGACTGATGGAAGTCATGGTTGCATAACAAGGTAAATGTACCGAATATCACTAAACTGTACACCCAAAAGTGGTTATAATGGTGAATTGTGCATTAGGTATCTTTTCCATTTCAAAATAAAAGTAGTATTTTAACTATCCTGTTCTGAAAGCAGTCATATGTAATTTGTGTTTAGTTGGACCTACTTTTTATAGTAAGGTCGACTTTCTTTTAGTAAGGTTGGTTTCTTTTTTTGTTATGGGTTTGTTTTAAATCTTGGGGTTATTTTGACAGTAAAAAAATGTTCTTCCCTATTGATTTATGTGACCTTTGCTCGTGCTTTGTTTTCACTTGAACAGATGTACTTGAAACCCAACACCAGACCATTCCATGCTTGCAAATGTACTTGCAGAAGGAAATGATTATAAGGAGAAGCTCACAAAGAAGACAGAATAGCGCTTATCAATGCCTGAAATTATGTTGTACCTCTTCCCACTTGTTTATTTTCTCTTTCCTTCACCCATCCACACACATGAGTAAGATTTGGCTTCTGTGGAGACTGAGGTTTTGTGCATAGTATCCTTGCTATGCTGTTAGGACCTGCTGTGGCTCCTGGCATGTATTAGGTGAAAGCTGAAAGATTGTGGAATGAGTGTATGAAAGCTTGATGAAAGACTGGTACTGTAAAGACACCAGAATTCTCTCAAAAGATTGGATATCTGTTATTTGCTTTGCGTCACTGCTAATTTAGTTGAACAACCTCAAGCTCCTCCCTCAACTGTCAATCAATATCCTTGTTTATAAGAATAAACCCAATTTCCTTCCAGCTACAATATTCCAAGATCTCATCCTTTTTCTCTATGACTCTTAAAAGATTAGTTTGAAAAGGCAGCAATATCCCTTTGGAATGAATTTTCAGAATGTTGTAACATTCTGTAATTTCGAGCAAGGTATGTATTAGATAAAGTAAGTCTCAAGACAACTTATGAACCAAACTTAGGCTTACTAGGGATGAGCACTGTCGATACCCAAAGGAGCATGAATGAAATCTATGGCTTGTGCCCAGGGCACATCACCAACCACTCTGAATCTCAGGGCCTTCCAGTTTAAATGAAGGACTACGAGGCTACCCATCTCATAGGGCTCATGTGACTGTCAAATAAATAATTGCATCAAAGCTTAGCACAAAGACTGAGGCAGAGGAAGGACATTCAAAAATAATTTTTATATTGAAGAAAGAGTATCTTTTTAAAAGACTGAAATATATATTGATATCTATTTATGTAGATACATAATTGATCTTTAGATAAGGCAAGGCTTTCTAATAATATAAACAATAAGAGAACTCACAAAGGAAAGATGCAGAAATTTCACAGGAGACTCTAACATTCAGAAAGAACCTAACCTACAGGGGTAATGTGTCCAGTTATGTGAATTGTGCCTGGTACAACCCCAGCAGGCAAAAATATCTTTTTGTGGAAATAATTACAAGTAAAATTAGAGTGGGGGTAAACTGGATTTAAAAATGAAACAGATATGAATTAATGTTATGCTATTCAGAGTTCTTCAAAACGATAAACTGAAACAAAAATTAGATACTACTTTTCAACTATTAAAATGGCAGAGGTAAAACACTGAAGGATTTGCAATGAGATGGATTCCCTGTATTCTGCTGGCAGTGTGTGAGCATGAATTAGTTTGCTCCAGATAGACATTTGGCAGAATGTGTGACGATCCTAGACCTGTGTATCTTTAAACAGGAGAATTTTCCTTCTCCACGTGTGGGAGTTTATAACACAGAAATAGTCCTAGCTCTGGACCAAGACTGATGAATAAAAATATGCATGAGAATGGAAAAAATAAGAAAATACCTAAATGGCCGCTATAGCAGATTGATTAAATAAATGAAATATTTGATGAAATATTCGTAAAGACTATTTAGTAGTATGAGAAACGGCCCAACACAATATTAATTAATGAAACATTATATTTTTGTAAACTGTGTGAAGTATGATGCCAATTGACAGAAGCAATGGCTGGAAGTAGAGCTGGAAGCTTGTGAGTATGGGTGGTCCTTTTACCCAACACTTCTGTTGAGAAGCAAAGAAAACCCATCCATCCAGAGAACTGGCTGAAGTCCATATACCAGGATAAAGCGGGGACTCCCTGGGATACTCCAAGTTCAAGTTCATTCCAGAGGCCCAGAACAATCATCCCTTCTGCTCCAGGAAACACACCAGCTAACAACATATCTCTTTGTGACAGAAGCGAAGGAAGGAAAGAAGGAAGAAAGAAGAAAGGGAGGGAGGGAAGGTATGAGAAGGGAGGGGAAAGAAGAAAAGGGAGGAGAAAGGAGAAAAAGCGGAAGGGAGAATGGAGGTAGAAAGAAACAAAACTGTTAGCAGTGGGTCCTTTCTGAGTGTTAGAATGATAGTTATGTTTTATTTATCCATTTAAAGTACTTATAATGTAGTCTCAAGTTGTATGATCGGTCCATTTTTAGGAGTACCTGTTTGCAGTGCACCATGATTGCACTCCTTGTGTGGATCTGACACCTGTAGGTAACACGTCTTCACTCCTTTTTCATCCCTTCCCTCCCCTGCCCTGCCTCTTCTCTCCCTCCATCTCTTGATGCTCATCCCATTGGAGGTAGCTCTATCTCCCTACTTCCTATTATCTGTCTTTTAGTTTGCTCTTTATTTATATTTTGGGTTTTTCGTATAAGAGAAACCATGAGACATTTAAGTTTGTTCATTTGATTGTTTTTCACTTAACATTATGGGCTCAAGGTGTACTCATTTTTCTACAAATGGCTCAAGTTTATCTTTCTTCATGGGAGAGTAGCAGTTCATTGTGTGTCAATGTCACATCTTCATCCACTCATCTGTGAATGGTCATATAAGCTGCTGCTAAGATTCAGCTGTTATGAATTGTGTTGGTATGAGCGTGGGTATGCGTGTATCACTATAGTATGATGACTTTCACTCTTTGGGGATGACACCCAGAAGGGGAATAACCAGGTCAAATAGACTTTCTAGTTTCAGTGTTTTGGGAATTTCCGTAATGATTTCCATAGTGGTTGTTCTTTTTATATTCTTCTGTATTTCTTTATAGCTGCTTAGGTCTTCTACAAGATCATTGCTCTGTTAGGGAGAAGTGTGGGGCTGGTAAAGAGATAACCTATGAACCAGGCACTCTTAGACCACGTATGACACTCTCAGGCCCAGCCAGTCATTTGTCTGCGTCTTTCGCTAATTCAGTTTCTGTGTGAATGACTCAGGTAAATTCTGTGTCACAGAGGTCTGCCTTTCTCAGGATCCTCTCCACTGCAGCACTTGGGTAGCTAGAGAATTGTGGCTGGTGTGGCCTTGGGGCAGCAGAAAGTCCACAGCACATCTTCTGGGTTTCCTGAGGGTCTGAGCTCACATGACTTTGGAGAGAAGCAAGTGGTTCTACCTTGCCTCAAGTCTGGATGTTTAAAGGTTGCAGCTTCTCAGCTATCGGTGCAGGCTTTTGCTCATCCATGGGCCCATGGACCCATCTACAAGATCCCATCAATCCTGCTCCAAACACTGGAGCAGCTGCTGGGCCAGGGCCTGTCCCAAGGTCCTGGCCTTTGTGTCACAGCTGGAGAGACAGTACACTTTACCTTCCTAGACCTCCACACCCTTAGCTCTTAAACTAGTAATTAAGGAAGTTTGAAGAAATTATTTCTGAGGTGTCTTCCAGTACCAAATCCTCGGAACAGAGAAATCCTACCCACATGTGGTGACCTACACCAGCAAGTCCTGCACTCTGGGAAACTGAGGCAGCATGCTTGTAATTTTTCAGCCCAGCCTGGGCAACTTGGTGATTTAGCAAGGCCTTGCCTTAAAATTTAAATGTATCTATAAAATAATATAAATATATCTTATATAAATATATATTAAATTATATATATATATGTGTGTGTGTGTGTGTGTGTGTGTGTGTGTGTGTGTGCCTGGAGATGTAGCCTAGTGTGAAGCCCCTCAGCTCAATCCCTAGTACCACAAAAACAAATAGAATACCCAGAGTATATCTTCCTTCTTTCCCTTCTGTTTCCTCCCTTACAAGTACTGCCAATGGTTGTGATGGTGTTGCTACAGTCAGTGGCATACTATTTAGACTAGCTTTGCCCAAAATAAGAGTCATCTCATAGCTTGACTTTAGTTCACTAGATTTCTCTTAGGATTGGGAGCAAAGCCCTAGCTAGTTGAAAAACATCCTCTTCCTGATCATTGTCTCATGGATGTATTTTTCTTTGAAACTTCACAGGAAGAATGTATTAATTGAAGACAGAACTTAAGCATTTTCTAGATCCTCTGCAGCCAAACCATTCATGACACTATATTAACAGCACATACTTGTTCTCCATTCCTTAATTAATTGCCCCACATTCCCTCACCTACCAAGATTGGAGAAATGAGGAAGCCAGGATGCAGATGTTGGCTCTCTGACCTCTCCCATGCTGAATACAGGCTCATCAATTTGCATTAATTTCCCCGCACTGGCTGGATGACCTGGGGAAGTAACTTTGCCTCTCTTGACTGTCATTCCTCACTTGTAAAATGAGGTCAATGAACCTGGTGATCTCCACAGTCATTTCTATTGAGCAACCTGTAATCCTTCTTGTTTTTGTAAATGAAGCCCAGCTGGAGCTTGGCCCAGGGGAACTATTAGAGAATGGAGCAGGTGTTGAGGCTGGGAGGAAAGATGGAGTTTCACAAAAGGAGAACTCTGCCCACCCCAAAACAGGGGCACGGCTGCATTTGTAAAATTGGACTCAACTCCAGCGCTCTGTTTTTGATTGAGTTTCTGGGTTCCCAAGGGATGCCTAAGTGAGTGGCAGGCTATACCAGGGATGTCCACATGCCCTCCCACAGACTACATCTTGGAAGAGGCCCTTCCAGAGCCTGCTGCCTCTGGAAATAAATCCACAGTGAGTAGCTTTCACTCCAGATCCTGCAATGCATAAGGTGAACCCAATCATCTCTAACTGCAGGCTGTCACCATGCCTATTTCCTTTCTGAGCCACTGTAAAAACATCAGTCTTGTACCCTTTGTGGTTCTCCTTCACTCCTTGTCCAGCTTGGGAAGTGTCCTGTCCATCTCTCATGTCCTTGGCCAATGTGCTATTCTCTCTCTGCTCTTGGCTCTGGCAGCACACTGCCTTCTTTCAGCAGCAGGTCAGCACAGCCAATATGACTTGAAGGAAGTTTGGCATAGGTGTTTGGGGATCAGTGGCACAGCCAACTCATTACCAGAGGCTTTGCTTTCTCACCAACCATGGAAAGCAGACCAGGCACATCACAAAGGATCATGAGAGTGATAACAAGTGGGACTGAAACCTACTTGCTTAGTAGTGCCAGATCAATCTTCGTGCCACATGGCATCTTGCTTCTCTTGAAAGTGCTTACAATTAACACAGAAGTAAAATCCCAAAATCTTTTGGCTCTAACAATCTCTACCCTCAGAAGCAAGAAATGACTTGTACATTTTGTTTTAACTTCAGGACAGGCTATGCCAGGAACAAAACATTAATACACTAACCTTCAATTGAAATCACCTGATACTTTTGAGGTCCAGTGTCCTGATAAATAAAGACTCCCTTTCTTGATATGTCAGCCTGGGAAGAGGAACTATGCATAAACAGGAAATGTTCTTTTCTTCTCCAGTCTCTATTTTCTAGAAAATACTGCCTTCAAACTGTGTCATTGTCCTTTTAATTGAAAGACATTCAGAAGCATTAAGAAAATAAAGTGGTGAGTTGGTCTAAATTTGAGTAATAAAAAAACTACACAAAAAATGTCCCACCAAGTTTCATCTTTTTCTTTAATCATAGTTAATTTGGTTATTGACAATAGCACAGTACTAGATAAATGCATCTGTGTCTGAAATGCTTGTCTCCTTAAAGCATTTTTTTTTAAAAGCCTCTCAGTGCTCCCCATCTGGTTTCCAGTGGACAAGGGCTCCGCAGTTTGGCTGGAGCACCAGTGCAGAATAAGCCTTAACTATTGGTAGATTCTCTGCTCCCTTTTGGAACAGCCACAGATCCTGAGGCACCTGGAACATTTTTGTGTTCTGCTTACACATCTGGGTTTTGACCTTTGAAACTTTAACTCCACCATCTACACATTATTGGTTGTAGGGTAGCTGAGTCATTAAGAGGCTCTCCCATAAATTGTTAGTGCTTCCCTGTGCCCGGCTCCAGGACTATCTATTTAAGTGAATATTAAGGGTATCTCTAAGCTGCAATAAGCCCAGCCATGTTAAGCATCACTGACTCACTTTATTTAGGGTAACAATGATCCTTCTATAATGGCCTGGAATTCTAGGTCCCACACAGAAACACAGCTTACTCCTTAGAGACCTATGGTAGAAGATAGCTGCTTTTGCTATGCTAATTACTTTTAAAGACCAAACTAAGAAAAATTGGTCACTTATGCTGAGGTCTGTGAACTCTGAATATTTCTACTCACCTGCTGAGACCCACTTCTACTGAACTGGTAAAGACCTTGTCACAGGAAAGTTAACAGTAGAATATTAACATCAGAGGCACAGGGCTAAACCTTGGCTCTGCTGCCACTGTTGCCCTGTGTGAGAAGGATTGGGCCAGTTACCTAAATGCCCAGGCCTCAGGCTTCTCATCTGAAGAATGGGGCTAATTAAAATTTCTAATCTCACAGGGTGTTTGTGGACACTAAATGGGGAAGTGCACAGAAAGTATTATGATTTACTTCATCTTGATTGGGTCTCCCTGGCTTAAGGTAGCAGGGCGTACACATCAGGTCATCCTCACTTGAGAACAGGGGCATGTGTCTCCATGTGTGGCATATAAAAAGCATTCCACAAATCTCAGAAATTGCAGATTTTTCTCAGAAACAGCAAGTGCCTGGTGTGTCCACCACCAAACTGGGGCAGTAGACAAGTACATGACTTGCCATTGATGCTAAAGGGTTCTTTCTAAACTGCCAAGTCCCCTATAGTCCTGTAAGGGGTGGCCAGGGAAGCATGCTTTCCCTCCTGCTGGAGCAGCCAAATGAGATCAAAGCTTAAATGTGCTTTGGGCCCTTGCCTGCCTAGACTCAGATAAAAGGCATACACAAGTTCTATCTATACAGACAGGCCCAGCAGGGGTAATTCACCTCTTCCTTTGGAGTAATTACCCACAATGACTTATGCACAGACACAGGCACCCTCTGCCAAGCTGACACACTCCAGCAGGAAGAGCAGAACAAGAGATGACACTCTAATCAAACCAAGCTCTGTTCCCAGCCAGGAGGCACAAACTGTCCAGCCAAGCCAAGGACCAGATCCAGTTCAACCTCATTTCCAGTCTGGACAGAATCTAGCACCTGGGCCCATGGCCCTTGGTCTGTAGTGAGATCTTGGACTGGGACCACTCCCAGGGGCTTGGGACAGGTAATAGGATGCTAAAAGGACTTTTTCTTATTGCCTCAGGTGGGAAGATGAGACACAAAGCTGAAGAAAAAGGGTCAAAGTGTGTCACTTACCCCCCCCCTTTCAAGGAAATTATCACCTCTAGGACTTACTAAGAAATGACTTCCCAATTCTCCTACCCCATCAGTGCCACCCCAGCCCCTCCCCTTCCCCTTCCTTCCTAAGTACAGTAGAGAAAGAAATCACACCACTGACCCTTAGTGTAATGACCCACAACTGCAATCATGTACACTCAGTCTGTCTCTCTATCTGTCTCTGTTCTCTCCCCCCCCCCTTCCTAAGAAAGGGAGAAAGAGAGAGACAGATGGTTCTCAAGAAAACCAAACCAAAGCTGAGTGTGCAGAGAGATGGGGCTGGATTCCTGTTCCATAAATTGATATCAAGTATCAAATGTAGTGCATCAGACAAGCACTAGAGACCCCAGGCAGAGAATGGAGGGTATCACAAGGATGCACACATCTTCAGGAGGCGTGAACCCTTTCCCCAGCCAGGAGTTCAGGACACCAGGAGAGGGACCCTCACAAATGAGGGTTGGAAAGTAATTAGTTGGGAGTAGTGCTGGGGCAAGATTGGAAAAGATCTGGTTCTTGGAGCAAGGAAAGAGGTAAGTATTAAGTAATAAATGAGTTTGAAGTTTTAAACTAGGCTGGATTGGCCTAGACTTTTAAATAAATTATACAAAAAGCTGAGTTCTTTCCAAAACTTCTCTAAGAATTGAGAATTACATATATAGATTTAATGCAATACTGACTGAAATTCCAACAATATACTTCACAGAACTAGAGAAAACAATCCAAAAATTCATTTGGAAGCAGAAGAAACCTAGAATATCAAAAGCAATTCTAGGCAACAGAGACATGGCTGGGGGTATCACAATCCCCAACTTGAAACTATATTGTAAAGCTACTGTGATAAAAACAGCATGGTACTGGCAAAAAAAACAGACCCAAAGACCAGTGGAACAGATTAGAAGATGCAGAAACAACTCCAGAATACTCAGCCACCTCATCTTTGACAAAGGAGCCAATCACCCTCATTGGAGAAAAGATAGCCTGTTCAACAAACAGTGTTGGAAAAACTGGATTTCAACCTGCCAAAGATTAAATCTAGACCCATAACTATCACCATGCACTAAACTAAGATCCAAGTGGATTAAAGAGCTAAATATCATGACAGAAATAGTAAACTTGCTGGAAGATAAGTTAGGTAGAACTCTCAATGACATTGGCATAGGAAAAGACTTTATGAACAAAACTTAAGTAGCACAGGAGCTAACACAAAGAATCAACAACTGGGATCTCATCTTATTAAAAAGCTTCTGCACTGCAAGAGAAACTACCAACAGAGCTAAGAGACAACCTACAATGTGGGAAAAAATATTTTAGCAGCTGTATCTCAGACAAAGGTCTACTATCTAGAATATATAAAGAATTGAAAAAAATCAGATCCCACAAATTCAAAGACCCAATTCAAAAATGGGCATCTGAAATGAACAGACATTTCTCAAAGAAGTAAAAACAGCAAATAAGCATATGAAAAAATGTTCAACATCACTGGTCATTCGAGAGATGCAGATGAAAACAACACTGAGATTCCACCTCACCCCAGAAAGAATGGCAGCTATCAAGAAATCAACCAATAACAAATGCTGGCAGGGTTGAGGGAGAAAGGAACCCTTCTCCATTGTTGGTGAGAGTGAAGACTGGTACAACCGCTGTGGAAATCCGTATGGAGATACCTCAAAGAACTAAGACTAGAGGTCCCATTTGACCCAGCTATTCCCCTGCTGGGTATCTTCCCCCCAAAATTAAAAGAATCATACCACAGTGATATATGTGCACCTAAGTTCAGAGCGGCACAGTTTATAATAGCTAAAGCTTGGAAACACCCCAAGTGCCCATCAACTGGAAACTAGATAAAGAAGATGTGTTTTTTTTATAAAATGGATTACTACTGACCCATAAAGAATGAGAAATTAGAGACATTTATAGCTAAATGGATGCATATTGAGGCCATACTCTAAAGTGAAATAAATAGGACACACATGTGTAAATACCAAATAGTGTCCCTAGTGTGAGAAACTGAAAGTGTAAATAAGGATGAAAATGATTAAAGTGAATAATTGATAATTTGGAATAGGAAAAGGTCCAAAGGGGTAGGGGTGGTGGAAGGGGAAAGGGAAAGGGAAGAAAGAAAAGGAAAAATTATGAGAGAGAAAAAAAATATGGAAACAAAGTCATGTAAATAGGGAAGGGTGGTGGGGGTGAAGGATGCATAGGTAATGGGGGAAAAAATAAGAACTAAGATACATCATGTTCAGATACAAACACCCAATGATAAATGTAAATGTATTTTATACCTAAAATGTACCAAATAATATATAAATAAAAAAATAAAAAATAAAAAAAGAATTGAGAATTACAAAGTTGCTGGAGAATGGCTGACAACAATGTTAGGAGGAGAAATTAATCCAGTCCCTCTTTGTATCTCACCAAATATATACATGTAACTACCAAGTATCTGTCAATCTTGAGTTCCTCACAAGCAAAGGAGTTCAGTTTTAGTATATGTGCTGCCAAAGCAAACACAAGCAAAGAGTTCAGAATATTAAAATTCTGACAATTTCTCATTTAGCCTCTGGAACATAAAATGACAAAATTTTGCTTAACTTGTCTGGCAGATAAGCTAATATTTCCTAATACTTTTCAATTATTACACAGAGAGAAGAATGTGTACAATTCCCTCTTAAGTGATTTCCTTATGAAGATTTGTTTTAGTTACCTTCTCATCATTAAGGCATAATACTTGACACCTAAAATTTAGAGGAGAAGAGGTTTATCTTAGTTTACATTTTAGTAGCTTACTCTTTGCATGGTCAACCAGATTCAGGCAGAAGCAGCCTGGTGGAGAGACCAGCAGAGGAAAGCTGCTCACCTCACAGCAGACATGAAGCAGAGAGAGAAACAAAGGAAAAGCTGGGAAAGGAAACATAACCTTCCAGATCATGCCCACAGTAACCTGCCTCTTCCAAACAGGCCCCACCTCCTAATAAGTTAGCTGTAATGCCCCTAAAATTCAATCCACTTCCAAAGGTCCTGCCTATGATCTCATGAAGTCTTAGGGGGATGACTAGATATAAACCATAACATTCTGCTCCTGCCCCCCAAAAGACTCATTACATCCCTTCGTGTAAAATACATTTATTCCATCTCTAAGAGTTGCCAAAATTCTAACAGTGTCAGCATTGCTGAAAAGACTAAATCCAAGGTCTCTTCTGAAATTTAAGGAAAATTCTTACCTGTAAGTCCCTAGAAAAATGAAAAGAAAATTAAACACTGCCAACATACAGTGAGCCAGAGGAAATATTCCCATTCCAAAAGGAATGGATAGGAGGATAGAAACCAATGGAACCAAGACAAGACTGAAACCCAGCAAGCCAAACCCTAAATCCTATAGCTCCATGTCCAGCACCCAGGATGGCTTGGGTGGCCCCACCCCTACGACATTGCTCGTAGTGGTAGCCCTCATGGCTTCTCTGTGAGCTTCCTTTGCTAAATCCTTCTGACTTTCCTGGGATGGTCCACACTCTTAGCTTCTCCAAATTGCTGGGGCCTCTACTGCACTTCCACAGTTTCAAGCATTCCCCTCTGAGTATCACACTGTGTAGTCCACCACACCTTCTTCTATAATCTGGGTGAAAGCCTCTCCAATCCACAACTCTTGTATTCTATATGCCTGTAAAATCAGCATCACATGGATGATGCTAAATTCTGCCACCACCGCAAGTAGTAGCCAGGCCCTCTTGAATTGGGACTGCAGAGGCCTCGGAGTGTGAGGATGGCTGAGCAGTATGAATCAAATCCCAGAGAACCAATTCCCTAGGCAACCCTCCTGGAGCAGGATGCCCTGGGGCTATCTTCTCAAAACACAGTCTTTCACTTTACAATTTTGAGCCTGCAACCCTTGCTGATTCCTGACATGCCCTTAAGCCATTTTTCCTGTTGTTCTAATACAAAGTACTTGGCTTCTTTCCCCCCCCCCCATTCCTAGCCCTCCCTTCACCCCCTCCACCCTTCCCTATTTACAAAGACTTTATTTCCATTTTTTCCATTTCTCAGCATTTTTCCTTTCCCTTCTTTCCTTTCCCCTGCCCCTCCCACTACCCCTACCCCTTTGGACCTTTTCTTCCTATTGTACATTATTGATTATTCATTCTAATCATTGGTACATTTTAGGTATACAATATAATGACATTCATCATTGGAAATTTGCACCTTTACATAGTCACCCTTGGTTCTTATTTTTCACCCTTGCCCAGCCCTCCCTTCAACCCCTCCATTCCTCCCTATTTACAAAGATTTTGTTCCTATTTTTCCATTTTCTCATATTAATCCCATTCCCTTCTAGCCTTTCCTCTAGCCCTCCCACTTCCTTCCCCTTTGCCCCTTTTCTTCCTATTTCACATTACCTATTATACATTTAGTCCTTATTTACACTTTCAGTTTCTCACACCAGAGAAACTATTCGGAATTTATTCATGTATGTCCTATTTATTTCACTTAAGAGTATCACCTCAATGTGCATCCTCTTAGCTATAAATGTCTCTAATTTGTCATTTTTTATGGCTGAGTAGTACTCCATTTTATTAAAAAAAAACACATTTTCTTTATCCAGTCTCCAGTTGATGGGCATTTGGGCTTTTTAATGTTAATCTTTTCAGTAACCAAGCTCTCTCAGCTCCATCTTTGTGGGTGCTTTCTTTCCAGAAAAGCTAAATTTTTTTAATGGGCCTTTTACTCTTGATTTTTAGTATAAACCTGGCCAGAAGCCCCCAACACTTTCTATACCACAGGCCCAATATTGGGCTGCCTTGAAATGTCCTCCACAGATTAAGTAGTCCACCACACTTAACTTCACTCTCCTGCAAAGTCTGAGGACATGAGCAAAATGTAGATAAATTTTCTGGCAGAGAGCAACACACATAGTCTTGAGTCTAACTACCAATGGAATCCTTTCTCCCAACTGAAATCTTCTGAGCCTGGTCTTTGCCATCAGTATTTCTATTGACATTCAGGTCTTCTGAGCTCTGACCAGACTTCCCCACCAAGCTTAGCTACATCATTGTTGGGCTTCTCTAGCTAGCATCCCTAAGCTTTCCAAACTCCGGAGAAGCAGTTCCAAAGGCTTCTGAACCACATAGTCAGGCCATGTCAAAGCAACAACCCCACCCTTGGTAACAAAAGTGGTCTTAGTCACCTTTTCATCACCGAGACAGAAAAACTGACACACACTACTTAAAGGATAAGAGGTTTATTTTGTCTCATGTTTTAGCCTATAGCCAACTGGATCCCAGGCAGAATGCCATGACACAGTGGCATAGCATAGGAATTGCTACTCACATCATGACACACAAGAAGCAAAACAAGTCAAAAGATGAACCCAGAAGGAATATATAACCTTTCAGGTCATGTCCACAGTGACCCCTCTCTTCCAACTACCTCCTAACAACAAATTAGCCATAATGCCCCTATAATCCAATCACCTTCCAAAGATCCCACCTATGATTGCATGCGGTTCTAAGCATAACAAGGTTCAAATATCCAGATGTTTATATTCCTATTAAGGAGTTTACCATTTGATTAGTAAGTAATGTTTTTTGAAAGATGTTAGTAAAATTACTGCCTTCTTCAGACATTCAAGAAAATAACACTATTTTACTGTAAACTAAATTCTTTATGTGGTTGTATGGTTTTAAAGTATTGTTTTATTTTCCAGAGATTCCAGGAAACTGAGACTAAAAGCGAAGAAAATTCTACACATCAAGTTATGAGTTAAAGAGATGGTTAATTTTAATGCAAAATTTCATGACAAAATAAATTTAATGCCGTTTTATTTATCATTTGCCCAAGTGGCCCCTCTTACCTTAAGGCGATACAATAATGACAGGTAGCAGCCATAATACCCATTTAATTTTGGATCAAACAATCCAGGGTGGAAGATATCCAAATAATGATATTAGGGATGAGGAGAGATTTCTCACAAAGACAGTTTCTAGATTTATAAAGAGTCCCCTATTCAAGAGACATGAATTATATCATAGTTACATCTAGAAACCAACCCATCACTTGGACTTCTGACCAGTTTCCATTTATTAAAATGTCAAGGGTCTGAATCTCTCAAAGGAAGGGAATTATTCTGGAAATCTGGGGGTTACCTCATTATTTTGACCCTCGTTTCTAATTCCAAAAGGTCCACAAAAAGTCCCAAATATGGCTGACCCAAATAATAAACAAGGCTCTTCTATATAGATAACTGAAGGTTCCCTAAACTTTAGGGTTTATATATACCCTCAAACTGTACATAAACTTTCATACCACAAGCATCTGGAAACATCCACAGTTACTGTAGCAAATATATAGAGGGCACAGTGACCACCTGCCTCCCTATATCCAACCCCTCCACCAAGTTCTGCATTGTATAGTATGTGCAAGGTATGAAGAAAAGTGATCCTGTCCTCATTCCAAGGACTGACCACTAGTGGCCTAAACCAAACTTAATGTGTGCATAATTACCTGGAAAGCTTGTTGAAGAAATTTGTTACCCTTCTTCTTTCCCTGTTTCAAGTTCAATTGTCTGGGGTGGGGCCTGAGAATTTATGTTTCCAACAAGTTTCTAGGTGATCTTGAAGCTCAAATTCTGTTATTTACTGTCAAGAATACCTCAAATAATACAATCGATAATTTCCAAATACACCCTCTTATATTCAGAAGATGAAAATTTTGTGTGCCAGGAGGATAACCAAGAGGGAAGGAGAAAAAGGAGTAGTTTCTTTGAAAACAGCAGGTCTTAGTTTTGACTGCATGTGAGTCCCTGGGGATCTTTGAAAAAAAAATCAAGATCTAACCTCTGCTCTCAAGAGATTCTGATTTCATTTCTCTGCGTGAAGCTTTAGCATAAAAGTAGTATTTTAACTCCCTTGTGATTCTAACATGCCTTCGGAGGTGACAATCCTGTTTTATAAAATTAGATGTTTCCCAGTAGTCAGGCTCTTTGTGTATGTGTGAGCATGCAAAGGCACATATGCAGGTGTTTGGAGGACCAGACTGGGAGTGGCTGACCTGAACTTTCTGTTTATTTACAATGCAAGCAAGGAACTCAGTGGACTCTGTCATGGGAATTGGCTGCCTGGCTCAAGGATTTAAATGTATTTAAGAAGATGGTTTCCCTGGGTCCTGCATCTCCGAGGAAATGACATTGTCCAGTTTCACATGTTGCTACAGAGTAAATAATTGTGTACTCCAAACATTTATATGTTGAAACTTAATCTCCAATGTGATAGGAGTAGGAGATGGGGCTTTGAGGAGCTAATTAGCTCAAGAGTGTGGCGATCTCATTAGCTAGATCAGTGACTTATAAAAGAAGTCCCAGGAATGGTATTAATATGAGAAAATGGAAAAATGGAAACAAAATCTTTGTAAATAGGGAGGAATGGAGAGGTTGAAGGGAGGGCTGGGCAGGGGTGAAAAACAAGAACCAAGAGAGACTATGTAAAGGTGCAAATCTCCAATGATGAATGTCATTATATTGTATACCTAAAATGTACCAATGATTAGAATGAATAATCAATAATGTAAAATAGGAAGAAAAGGTCCAAAGGGGTAGGGGTAGTGGGAGGGGCAGGGGAAAGGAAAGAAGGGAAAGGAAAAATGCTGAGAAATGGAAAAAATGGAAATAAAGTCTTTGTAAATAGGGAAGGGTGGAGGGGGTGAAGGGAGGGCAGGGGAAGGGGGAAAAAATAAGAACCAAGATGCATTATGTAAAGGTACAATTCCGAATGAGAAATGTAATTGTGTTGTATACCTAAAATGTACCAATAAAAGAATTTAAGTAATAAGAGTTGAAAAAGCTGTTGATTAGTAATAATGTACATTGTCAATAAGATTAAATGAAAGCTAAATAGTTCAAAAAAAAAAAGAGGTCCCAGGGAGCTTTCTTGCCCTTTTCATCAAGTGAGGACACAGCAAAATGGTAATCAGTAAATACAGAAACAGACTTCTTCAGACACCACATCTGCTAGTGCCTTGATCTTGGACTTTCGGCCTCCAGAGCTATGAGAAATAAATTTCCACTGTTTATAAGGCACCCCGTCCATGGTATTTTTATTATAGTAACCCAATCCAACTAAACTCAAGTAGTCAAGCTTGAGTTGACAAACTGGCAAAAAACAAAGTACAGAAAGAACAACAAATTATAAAGTACACAGTTATAATTAATTTAAATGATAGAGATAATATTGGCTTTATAGATAAGATTAATATACTTTGAATTTGAATAATTATAGCTATATAGTGTACTAGAGACCATCCTTAGTGCCTATTTCTATTACCTAATTCATTATTTTAATAACCTCTAAGCCAGATGCTACTTTATCATTACCATTTTATACATGGGATTATTAAAGCTCAGAGAGGTCAGTCACAGATTTAAACCACATACGCAGGAGTTAGAAAACTAGGATTTAGACTCTGTCCCCCAAAGCCTGTGGAATCAGCCACTGTTGTCCCTTCTTACTATTACCATGCGAAACATTTGAAATATTTAACATCCAACAAAAAAAGAAGCTACAGGGTAGTCTCTGTTAGGGATCAGCAGTCTCAAAGAATCTCATCTGTCACTGCTCCTCTCCACTTTGATTAATCCTTTGTCTCACACACCTTTTCATTTTCTTTCTTTCCCTCTTTTTTTTTTCAATCCTAGGGGTTAAATCCAGGGCCTTTGCACTGAGCTACTTCCTTGGCATTTTTGTTACTTTTTTATTTTGAAACATGGTCTCACTAAATTGTCCAGCCTGGGCTTGAACCTGGGCTCCTTCTGCCTCAGTGCCCCAGAGTGCTGGCGTTGCAGATCTGTGCCAGCTCACCCAGCTCTCCTCTTCTCTTTAGTCCTCGCCCTCTTTTCTCCACTCCTGAGACCCTTCACCCTGGTGTAAGATCTCTTGTCAACAGAGTGCTTCTCGTTCTTAGAGAGAAGGGTCATGGATAGATGTCTCAGCATTTTTGCCCCAGCTGGTATGAGCATCAAGTAAGAGGACCTACTAGAAAGCTGTTAGAAATGTGCCCACATGGTGTGGATGCTCCAGCGCTTAGGCATTCTCTTCAGTCCAGGCAGAGCTTTGATCCAAGGACCAGGACAGCCCCTTCACTTGTGTGGGGTAACGTCACAGATGGGGCAGGGGTACTTTTGTTTCAGATTTGGGATGGCTTAAATGCCACTCTTCTGCCTTGGACAAGTTACACTGTCTCCCTGAACCTCTGATTTCCTGTGAAAAAAGTGAGGCTGAAGCAGGAGGATCACAAATTCAAGCCCAGCCTTGGCAAAAAAATTTTTTAAAAAAGGATCATTCCAATATAAAATCACTCTAAATGATTTATTCCTTGGAAATCGACTTTTGCCATAGATCAAGTTATATGTTCTCAACCATGGTGGTCTCTTTTGCATGGTGGCCCACCCTCACACTGTAGGATGTATTTCTTTTCCTACTTTTACTTGGCCGGAACTCACTCTGTAAAGCCTGTTTCTTTTCCTACCTTTAATAAAATTTTGTTACTGTTTATAAAAAGATATATGTTCTCTGTTACTGCCTCATTTTGAGTATGATCACAACAGCAAAGGATAAATATGAGAATGAATGTCATATTTATGGGAAATAAATGGTATTTTTGGCAGAAGTCAAAGCAGGAATTAATATAAAAAGAATGACTCATGTCCCTTCAAGTTATGTCTTTTTAAGTTGGATTATTTAAATAAAAGAAAATGTGCAAAATGCTTATAATGAGGCAAATAGCAGCAAGAGCTCATGAAAGTGTAATCACATGGTTCGGTTCAGGGTAGATCAAAGGTTTGCTGTAAATGTGATTATGTACTTTCCTGGAATCAGATTTTACAGCCATATGCTGATCAGTAAGATTGTAAAATGTCTCACATAAGAAAGAAAGCATTTCTCATCTAACTAGTTCCTAATATCCAAGTGGACTTCATTGTTAATGAGAATTAATTCATATAGCACTGCTTGTCTTCCACAGAATCTTTCTTTATAAGTCATTCTGTCTCATTGTTCATTTGTTAAGACACATCTACACAGCCAAGGACATACTTCTATGTCATTTTTTAAAATCAATCAATGATACTACTGTTCTTTCTTATGTAGTGAACCTTCCAGCTATTATCAGAGTTTATGATCAACTAGAACCAGTCCTTAATCTATTGAACTGCTTCTGAAAAGCTAAAGCTAACACTAGAGCAGAACAAAGAAAACACGCTTTTTATAGCACGGCAGACATTTTTCATATAATTCTGAACCCCTAGATCCAGATCATCAGAAAGGAGCTCTCCTTCATTCTTACTGCTTTCCAAAGGAAACACCTAAATATCTTAGCTACATCTTTAGAACTCCTCGTTTCCTGGTAGCTCTGCTGCACAGATGTGAATTATCACTTGCTAGTACCAAAGCAAGGATAGCTAGTGGCCTTGCTAGGATCCACTTACATTTTCCCCATGTCCACCCAGCGCCTTCAGCATTTCTTCATCCCAGTGCCAGTGTTAACATGAAGGGTGGATACCCAGGATGGCTTGTATGATTTTCAGTGAAGAAAAACTGATTTTGATACAAAAATTGAGCATAAGAAAGACTCATGTTATTCTTCATTTTATATTTTATGGAGTTTAAGGGCAAACTAAATCTGTCACAAATCCTACATGAAGACATCAAGATACAAAAATGGAGGATTTGATACTTCTCCATTCACTCTAAATGAACTCAGCTACATGCATATGAAAAATATCTTCCAGTTTTAAGAACCAAGGCTCAAGTTGGAAAACCATGAATCTTAAAAACCTCAAGTTTGCTTTATCTTTTTTTCTTTTAAAGAGACATTGTCTCACTGTGTTGCCCAAACTGGGCTTCATTTCCTGGGCTCAAGTGATCTTTCTGCCTCAGCCTTCTGCATAGCTGGAAATTTGGGAGCAAGACACTGTATCTCGAAATTTGTTTTAATTTTTTAAAATTGAATGTCATATGTTCCAAGCCAAGAATTCAGTCCTTGTTCAAAATATAATTTCTAATAATATCTTTGAGCAATAAATTATGGGCTGACTTTCCTTTTAAAAGTAACTTGTTATTCACCAATTGATTGCACTATCTTGAAAAGACCCAATCAGGTTTTAAAAATAATTATATGACCAGCTTCTGCTTTTTCATTTCTGGAACATATTAATTTCACTTCAATAAGCATCTCTGTTCTATTGGAACACTTTTGAAGCCGAAACAAACCTAGTGATTATATTCACTGTAGTCATAGTTAGTTGGTATCACTCATGTACCTCAAACTAGGAATTCAGAATTTGTGATTTCTTCTTCTTCTTAAAAAGCTTACATGAAATGCCTTACAGAAATAAGCAAAACTAACCTTGTAGGGATGATATTAGTAACTCAATGGTCACACCATCATTCGTGGTATAATTAGAAGTAGTGGACATTACTTTTCCTGTGTGCTACCTGCAGCAATCACTACCCAGGAGAAAGTACCATCAGGAGAATCAAATTTATTCTGGGAATTAATGAGTGTGAGAGTTGCCAATGGACTGAGTTGAAGCCCACATCCATTAATTCTATCTGATTATTTTGCCCTAGGATTCAATGTCCAGTTAAATGTCTCCAACCTTGGAGTTATGCAAAGAGCTGAAAATACACATGATGGCTTGCAGAATTCATTCCCATGCCACCATTTGAATTCTGCATACAAAATATATAGGGTTCTTTTGTGTTTTTGTCTTGCTTATTTGCTCCATGCTATTGTTCATGCTATTGTTTGTTCCCTGTAGAAAACTGGTAAAGGTAACTGTGATGGGAATTTAGAAAAATCCCATTGAAGTTGCAATTCCCCCACCAAGATTTTAGAATCCACCAGAAAAATTTTACTTTAAAATCCTGACAATAACAGAACTTTGAAATAAGACTCCCAAAGACTCCTTTAGCACTACAATAACACTATGATTTTTAAAAGCCCATTTCCCAGCATTTGATAAGTATAAATGATGATGGATCATAGTTAATAGTAACCATCCATGACAGAAAAAGAAGTTTTATGCTCATATTTCTTTATTTCCATTTTCAGAACTATAAATTACCTCAGTAAAATAATTATAGCCACATGCAGTGGTGTGCACACATGTGTTATCTGAGCTACTTGGGAGGCTGAGGAAGGAGCATCACAAGTTGGAGGCCACAACTAGGGCAACTTGGTGAGACCCAGTCTCAGAATAAAATCAAGGGCTCAGGATGTCCCTCAGTGGTAGAGCATTTGTTTAGCACATGTGAGCTCCTCAGTTTACAAGAACTGCAAAAATGAAGGAAGAGAGGGAGGGAGGGAGAAAATAGAATAAAAGCAAGAGAGAAAAAACATAAAAATATGTCATGCTTTTGTTTTTCCAAAAGCTGTTGCAGTGATTCTGTTTAACCTGAGTGCAGCTATCTTGAATAATCATCACCATTTTTGCCCCTGAGCAACCATGGTTAGTCATCCTCATATAGTTTTGCCATATAGTGTAAATGATCAAAACCTGTAGAACAGGATGTAGAGCTTTATGAACAACCCTGGTGCAGTCAGTGCCAAGAATGTACCTGATATCTTTGACATTAGCTCGAGTTGAAACAGGTACATTCTACATTAAAGTCAGTTTTGTCTGACCACTTTGTCCCCCTCACCAAAATTGTGAGGATCCACTAGTTTGCTGGTGCCTTTGCTCACATTTCTACCCATCAACCCAGAATAAATTGCACTCTGTGCAGTCCTGGTTCTGTGTACCTCTCTCTTTTGTCATAAGACCATTTTCCCCTTTTCCTGCCTTTCAGGGATCCAAACTCCTATGAATACCTTTGTCTGAGCACTGACCAACTTCTAGTGGGGTTCCATTCACTTGTTCATTTCTCTCACCCCAAAGATTGTGAGAAACTCGAGTTTAGTCACCATGTCATTTGTTTGTATAGTATCTACTGCCCAAGCCCTTGGCACAGTGCATTCTAGGTACTTAAAGTTTGTTGAATTGAGCCATGAAATTAATATATTCAACAATATCTTAAAGAGGACCTAAATGGTGAGTTGAGACATTCCAAAGGACTAAAATGCACAATAGACATTGAGAAATGGGAAGAAAATGTTCAAATGAGAAGGGGAACAAGGGAGGGGGAAGGAGGAAGAAAACAAAATACAAGAAAAAAAGAGAAAAGCGAAGGAAAAAATGGAAACAAAGCCTTTGTATGTAAGGGGAGTATGGGGGAAAAAGAAGCAAGATATATCATGTACTGGCACAAATTCCCTATGATGAATATTACGTATATTTAAAATGTACCAATAAATGTTTTGCAAAAAAAAATATGCTAAAAAAATAAACTGCTATGTTTGTAACATTTACATTTTACAAGAAGATAAAGTACTAGAGCATTTCCTGCAGGCTTCTCCCCCTCGCCTATTTGATGATTACCCTTCTCCAGTGCTAGCCAACAGAACAATCAGCATTGGAGCCCCCTTCACTTGGGCCCTCCTATGCCTTTCCTGTGTTCCTATCTCAGTGAATTAGCACTATCTGAAATCTCCACTCTCCCATCTGTAAGTATGAAAGAACTTCTGTAAATGGAAATCAAATCTGCCTAAAGTAATGAGATGCTATTTGTCACAACACTTGAAAGGGGGCAGGGAAAAAATGGGAAAACCTCAGAAAAGGTAATGAAAAATGTTGAATAAGCTGATATTTGAAGAACTTTAGTTTCATTAGGATTGCATTTTAGGAAATAGAAGTCATGGCAGACTTTTTTGCATGGTGGGCAATTGAGAAAGAGCGAAAAGGGTTAAATCTCTGCCTTTGTTCCACGTGTAGAACAAATGTATATTTATTATAGGCCAGGGTTGGAATGTGCATTTTTAAAAGATTGTGTACTAAAGTAATAGAAGAATACCAAAAGGAAATGTGCTCAAGTGTCACCGTCAATTACTGTCTGCTGGATTGTGCTAGCTCTGATCAGAGACTGAACTCTGCTAAAGTATCGCTTTGCTGTGTGGAGGGTGAGGGGCCAGCAGCTCATAATGGAGACAGAAAACAATAAATTCAAATTCCCCATGTGTCTACGATATTTCTTACACTGCCATGAGTAAAATATTATATCCAAACTAGCATCTACAATTCTGTTTTGAAAGTAATAAAATAAATCCATTTTCTCCATCTTCACCCTCAAAATTCAGTCCTCTTCTTTATTCAAAAATACTAATGCTGGAGTGCCTGTGACCTGGAGTGCCGCCTCCTGAAGCAGCATCTTTGTTTTTCCTGGGAAGCTGTAAGACTGAAGGTCCACAAAATTCCTCCCTCAGACAGACTACAGATTGAAGGGCTGAAGGGACCTGTCTTAAGAGCAGACTGTGGCTCCCAGAGCATGTTTTTAACCAGCAAGTCTTTGAGGATCTTCCACTCCTACTCTTAAAGATACTGATCTCTTAATCATATTTCCCTGGCACCTAGCTTTTTGCACGTGTACTTGAGTCTGTAGTAATATTTAATCTGTGATCTCTTGGTGGATGCCTGTATATTATCCATTTAGACACTTTTCAATAAGAGAACATTAAATCTATGATGTCTGTAAAGATGTCAGCCGCAAGATAGCTTTGAGAAGGAGAAGATAAAATCCATGGGCATGTTTTTTATGTCCCTTGTGTCCTACCATATTGGCTGATTTGCCCTTTGAAGATAACTGCTTCCTACAGACTAAGGCAGGATTTTTACTGCTCAGGCACTGCATTAACACCTTGGGAAAGACCCAAGAAGTGAAATGAACAATGGATGATGTGATCCAAAAACAGTAGGACATTGAAATCCATTCATCCAAAGTCACCTTTCTGGGTGGAAATCACACTCACATTCCCCCAACCATGGAAATAGCCATGAGACTGAGGTCCCTTCCAAGGTTCCCCTTGCCTTGACAACGTCATGGCTCGCATTCTAAAGACATATAAAAATTTAAACAGCTGGAGAACAACAAAGCTCTGCTACTGTCAGTAGAATTCCACCTCTATGAGCACCGACTTGAAACCTGCAAGTATGTTAGTAGTGTAAAACACACATACATTTTCAATCTCAGTGGTATATTATTGACTTCAGCCTCACTGAACATAAAAGGAGAAATTCGATGGTTCAAACTTCTTGCTAGGATGATCTTGTTTATAGATAAATGACAATTCATGTGCAAATGATTTTTTCTTCATAATTTGAGTTGAAAATATTAAAATGGTATCGACTAAACTTTACCTTTGATCACTGGGAAACAGCCTTGCTCCTGGAGATATACCAATGTGATGAGGAGCTGCAATTCATAGGTTGTCAAACTCAGGTACATAGTGTGACTCAGGTACAATTACTCACCATTTCAGCTATTTTTAAATTTGTTCTTACTGACTGTGTTTCACATAGTCTTGCCAAAGCAGTAAATTTTGAGGTTAATGTTTTTATATAGCCAATTTAAAATGTTTGCTGGGGCATTTAATACATACTAAGAACAAGCCACTAAACTTCAAGTTGTCTTTTCTTTTTTTTTTTTGTATTAAATTCTTCTATTGGTACATTGTAGGTATACAGCACAATTACATTTCTCATTGGGAATTGTACCTTTATATAATGCATCTTGGTTCTTATTTTTTCCCCATTCCTAGCCCTCCCTTCACCCCCTCCACCCTTCCCTATTTACAAAGACTTTATTTCCATTTTTTCCATTTCTCATCATTTTTCCCATTTCTCATCATTTTTCCTTTCCCTTCTTTCCTTTCCCCTGCCCCTCCCACTACCCCTACCCCTTTGGACCTTTTCTTCCTATTTTACATTATTGATTATTCATTCTAATCATTGGTATATTTTAGGTATACAATATAATGACATTCATCATTGGAAATTTGCAACTTTACATAGTCTCTCTTGGTTCTTATTTTTCACTCTTGCCCAGCCCTCCCTTCAACCCCTCCATTCCTCCCTATTTACAAAGATTTTGTTCCTATTTTTCCATTTTCTCATATTAATCCCATTCCCTTCTATCCTTTCCCCTAGCCCTCCCACTTCATTCCCCTTTGCCCCTTTTCTTCCTATTTCACGTTACCTATTATACATTTAGTCCTTATTTACACTTTCAGTTTCTCACACCAGAGAAACTATTCAGTATTTACACATGTGTGTCCTATGTATTTCACTTAAGAGTATCGCCTCAATGTGCATCCACTTAGCTGTAAAGAAAGTTATTTGAATACCTAACACTTATTCTTAACCAAATCTTATCCCATCCCTCCATCTCATCTTTGACAAAAAAAAATCAGGAGGTAACTGATTACAGATAAGGTATAACTATATGTTGTCTACACTTCTTAGGAAAAAACAAAACACCCGTAAAAGCCAATTGTTTACTTATATCACATAACAAGAGTCACAATCAAAACATTTCAACTAAAGATGTCTCTTTAAGTCCAGAAATTCAATTTCACCAGCACTGGCAAGTATGAGAGGGTTAAAAAAAACTGAATTAATTCCAAACTTACTCTTCAGATGGAAGCATGAATCAGGGTGCCAGTTAACTAATCACAGCAAAAGATAGAGTGACAAGTGAGCCAGGAGTCTCCTTTTATCTGGTCCATGCATTCTTTCTCCTTAAGGAAAATACATGGAAGATTGCATTATAACCAGAAAGTTAGATCAAGAGTCTGAAGTTAGTGTAAGAAGTTGGATGGGTATATTAGTTTGCAAGGGCTACTATAACAAAGCATCACAGACTAGGTGGCTTCAACAATAAAAACTTATTTTTTTACAGCACTGAAGGCTGGAAGTCCATGATCAAGAGGTCCACAGCTTGTTTCTTCTGAAGCTTGTCTTTCAGACTTGTAAATCTTCTCACTGTGTCTTCACATGATCTTCCTTTTGTGTACATCTGTATCCTAATAATATTTTTCTTATAAGGATAACAATCACAGTAAATTAGAACCTACACTAATGATTTCATTTTACCTTAATTATCTCTTTAAAGATGCTATCTTCAAGTACAGTCACTTTCTAAGATCCTGGGTATTCAGACTTCAGCATAGAATTGTGGAGAGAAGACACAATTTAGTCCTAACAGTGAATGACTTTGGAAGCTAGTTCATTTAGGATGTTGTAGCTTGACGAGCTCAGCATCATTGTGAGTGAGCCTGCCAAGAAAACACCTGGCTATGTGGCTTCTGGAGACCACGTGTTCCCCAGCAACACTGGATGCACCAATTCTTGGTGCATGGGATCCCTGTTCTGACCTTAGCAGTAGCAATCCCATCAGTGCTGGAGGTTTTCTAGAGAGAACTGATCAAAACATTAGATCTGAACTTTCAGAGTTAAAATCATATTGTAGTCTTGTCCCTCTCAAACAGCATCTTTTGACTTGGGCTGTTCTCTAACTCTTCAGCCACACATTTCACCTCTCTTAGGCTTCTTTTTCAGGTGACCAAACATCACCACACAGTGCGAATTTTGTTGGTTTGATTCACAGAGGACAATGACATTGAAAAATTCTTCTCTACAATTTTGGTTGCCAGTAAACCAATGTATAAAGAAATGGGAATTAGAATGCAGCCAAAGGAAAATTGCTTTTCTACTGATAACATTTTTGACACCAAATATGTGGTTTCCCAAACCAAGCAATTCTCTAGTTCTCTGCAGATATCAATTTAGTGTCCTACAGTTTAACTCAGTGTTGACACTAACTATCCAGAATTAGCACAGACCTCACAGGTTAAGGCTTAGTCTGACAGGACTGTTTCCACTGCAGATGGCAGATGCCATCCCAAGCAGTGAGTCCCCAGATTACTCACCCTTCTGTCCAACTTGGCTACTAATCAGGGATTCCCACAATTTAACTTAAATTTATTAGTTTATTTAAAAGGATATGGAGAAAGAGATACATATTGTACTGTGCATAAGTGCCCTGAGGACAGGAAGCCTCCTCATGAGAGTGAACCACTCTCCTGGCATATGAATGCATTCATCAATTTGAAAGGTCTCCAAATCCCAGCATTTAAGAGTTTTATAGAAGTTCCTTTACATAGCCATAATAGATTAAATAATTGGCTACTGGAAAAAAAAAAAAAGAAATCTCTTCTGTCTTCAGAAGCCAGGGAGGAAATTTCCAATTATGCTTTGTTCTTTCTGGCAAACAGCCCCCATCCTAAAGCTATCTGGGGTCCCCCAATCACCAGACAGCTAGTTAGCATACAAAAGATATTTTTCACTCTGGAGATTCTAAAGATCTTAGAAGTGCTTGTGTCCAGAACCTGGAACTAAAACCAATTATTATAACAAAAGATGCTCTTATTAACCCTATCACTCAGAAAAATCACAAGATTCTTAAGAGTTCTGTGCCAGAAACCCTGGATTGAATACTAAATGTATATTCTTTGTTATATCACAGTAGCCATAAAGACTTCTCCTAAAGATAGTATTCACATTGCAAGTTTCTCTCCTTGTTTTCAATAGATCAATGACCATACACATACATAAACACACACACGCACACACACTTTAAATAGCTTAGTTACCCTTACAAACAAAAGAATCCAATCTGGAATAACTTTAGCCTAGCATGTTTAAGAGCCTTAAAGAGATTAAGAAAGAAACCCCACTTAAGAAAACAACAAAATTATGAAATATATTGGACAAAATAGCCAAGTACCCCTAGGATACAACAGTATACATAGATGTAGAAATTAACATTCATAAGTTTAACCAACTGGATAATAATTGTAATTAGATAAGGTTAAATCATGAAGTGATATGGCAATAAGCAATTCACTTAGAATTTTATACAAAGAGATTGAGGAAATAAACAATGTAGATAAGAACTTAGGAAACAGGTGAGAGGAAAAGGGAACCCCATGAACCTAATAGTACCTCCAAACTAGTGATATAAAGTTTGAGTTGTATGATGAATAAGTCCTGAAGGCCTAATGTACAGCATGGCAACTACAGTTAATAATATTGTATTGCATACTTGGAATTTGCTAAGAATACATCTTAAGTATTCTTACCACAGACATAAAAAATAGTAAGTATTTGACGAGATGATATGTTAGTTTGATTATGATAATCATTCTAAACTATGTAACATATTGTATGCTTTAAATATATAGTTTTATTCATAATTGTGTACAATTATATTAATATATAATTATATGATGTATATTATATAATATGTAAAATAGCTATAATTGATATTATTTTATTTATGCTTATGCTATACTATATATCCTGTATTATATATTATATAATCATATATATTATTTTATTTATAATTGTACTCAATAAAGCTGAGGAGACACATTCTTCAAATTTTTATATAACTATCATTCTGGAAATAAAAATTATTGGACGGAGACTTGCTCAGTCCAGCTCGCTATGCCCACTTGTGACCAGGAGACTGTGAAGATCCCCCTAGGCACACCCACCAGCCACCAGCTTAGCCACGTGGGTGCCTGCAACAGCAGACACTGTCCCCCCCCCCCGCCTCTGGCCTCTTGGCTGAGCAGCTACCTGGCTCCACACTACAGAGGCACAGGGGGACGTAAAGGCCATTGTCCTGAGCTGCAGAAGTGAACAACAGAGAGAGGGCCTCTCTCAGGCTCTCTGATGAAAACTGAAGCCCACTGGAAAGGTGAAGAGAATCTCTGCAATAAAAGCACACCAGACCACCGTGCTTGGTGAGTTGGAGGGATCATCACCTCCCATCTGAACCTGAACTATCTTCAGGGGAAAGGCAGCTGGAACCTGCAATAGAACCTTGCAGAGTTCAACCCTGCAGGAGGACAGGGAGCTCAACTTGGGACTTGTAGCCAGAAATCTGACTGAATCTCAAGAGTCTGTGACTGGCTTACTGAGACTCATTGACTTATAACTGCACACAGCTGCCCATGTTGTTTATTGTGACAGCACAGACATACCCTAAAGGAGGCCCTTCATTTTTATCTTTTATTTGTTATTTTCAAAATTACCACTATTTTTTGCTCCTATTTTTAATTTTTCTTCTTTTTTTACTCTTATAAAATGTTTGTTTTTCTTTTTTCTTTTTTCTTTTTCTCCTCTCTCTCTCTCTCTCTCTCTCTCTCTCTCTCTCTCTCTCTCTCTCTCTCTCTCTCTCTCTCTCTCTCTCTCTCTCTCTCTCTCTCTCTCTCTCTCTCTCTCTCTCTCTCTCTCTCTCTCTCTCTCTCTCTCTCTCTCTCTCTCTCTCTCTCTCTCTCTCTCTCTCTCTCTCTCTCTCTCTCTCTCTGCCCCCCTCACTCCCTTACTGTCTCACATTGTTCTTCATCTCCCTTTCTGTTCCTGTTCTGGTCCTGATTTGTATTTCTTCTTTATTTTTCTTTTCTTTTCTTTCTTTCTCTCGCCTGTGTCATCTGGCCTCACTGCTAACCTTCCCCTATCCCTCTACCTACCTATTCCTCCCTCCCCAATTCCTTTTAACTCTCCATCCCAAAGGGTAAAGTTGCTATATTAAAGAGTTTATTCACTATAAACATATATTGTGTTGGCCCTTGATCTCGATTTAATTCACACAATTAAAGGTGATATATTAATAACTACCACAAATTGTCATTTTCTAAGAGGTACTTGATGCTATGGTGTTGCTGATTGTATCACTTGGGCTAAGGTATTGTGATTGATCGAATCAGTTGTCCTTCCTGGTATAGTGAAAATGAGACAGCCTCAGAGCCATTAGAGACTTAAAACCTAAAGACCAGCTATGTCTGGTAGACACCTCTGAGAAGCAATCATTCCATAATGGTTGTAAACACAAGCAACAAAGATACCTACATTAAGTAATTTTGAAATATCAACCCAGGAATTAAATGAAGGACAGTACCAAAAACAAAAATGAGAAGACACTTAAGCAAGACACAAACTCAGAATTCCACCCCACCAAGGGCAAATTCTGGGGGAAAAGAGGTGGAAAAGTCTGATAATCAATGACCTGGACACCCTGAACTGGTAGCACAGGAAGTAACAAAACAGATGAATGAGGCTCTAGAAAAATTTAAAGCAGAAATATTCTCCCAGATAACTACAGAGATGGAGAGCAGAGTGAAAAACATGATTAGAGGCTCTAGAACAGAAACAGATAAAAAAAAAAAATAGATGAGCTCAGAAACATACTGGAAGCCATTATTGCCCAGCATAAGAAAGAAATGGAAACCGTGATTGCCCAATATAAGAAAGAAATGGAATCCATGAAACAGATTCAAACAGATATTCAGGAGATTAAAAACCCCATTGAAAGCATGCAGAGCAGATTAAGGGACTCTGAAGATAGAATATCAGATATAGAAGACAGGATTGCAGTTAAGGACCATGAAAACAGAGATTTCTTAAAAATAGTAAGGGGTCATGAGAAATCAATCCAGCAGCTGCTAGATGATGCAAAGAAGAATAACATAAGACTGATAGGAGTCCACGAAAAAACAGGAGAAAGTACAATTGACATAAAAAATTGTTCACAGAAGTAATAGCAGAAAACTTCCCAGACAGAGGTGGAGAATTGAACATACAGATAAGTGAAGCATATAGAACTCCAACTAGTCATGATCAAAAAAATCTACACCTAGACATATAATAGTCAGAATCCCAGAAACTCAACTGAAGAATAAAATCCTACAGGCAGTTAGAAAAAAGAAACAAATCACCTACAAAAGAAAGCTCATCAGAGTCATGGCAGATTTCTCAACACAAACCCTCAAATCAAGGAGAGCCTGGAGTCAAGTATTTCAAGCCCTAAAAGAAAATAACTTCCAACCTAGACTGTTGTATCCTGCAAAATTATCTTTCAAAATCAATGGGGAAATTAGATACTTCCACAACAAAGAATACCTGAGAAATTTCATGAACACTAAGCCAGCACTCCAAACAATTCTAAGCAATATCCTAGAAAAAGACAATGAAGGTCACAACTCCATGAGGCCCAACAGAGGGAAGCCACCAGGCAAGGTAAGAAACTAAAGGGAAAGGGGGGACAAAAATAAGAAATAAAAGAGCCAACAATAGTAAAACATCATGACAAGGATAAGTCAATATCTATCAATTATAACTATCAATGTTAATGGCCTCAATTCACCAATCAAAAGAAATAGACTAACAGAATGGATTAAGAAGCAAAACCCAGCAATATGCTGTATACAAGAAACACACCTAACTCAGAAAGAAATTCATAGACTGAAATTAAAAGGGTGGAAAACAGTTCTCCACACCACAGGAGCCCAGAATAAAGCAGGGGTAGCAATCTTATTTGCAGACAAAGTAGATTTCAAACCAAAACTAATTAAGAGAGACAAAGATTGTCACTACATCCTTGTGAAGAGAACAATCCAAGAGGAAGAGATGACAATCATAAATATATATGCACCAAATACTAATGCCCCCAACTATACAAAACAAATATTAATGGACATGAAAAACCAAATAAGCACTAATACAATTATAATGGGGGACCTCAATACCCCATTAACACAAATAGACAGATCATCTAGACAAAAATTTAACAACAAAATTCTAGAACTAAACCAAGCTATTGAAGAAATGGACTTAATAGATGTTTACAGAGCATTCCACCCCACAAAATCAGAATACACATTCTTTTTGGCTGCACATGGGTCATTCTCCAAAATAGACCACATGCTAGCTCATAGGACATGTCTAAGTAAAAGTAAAAGAATTGAAGTTACCCCTGTATATTATCAGACCATAATGCAATAAAGTTGGAGATCAAAGACATAAGAAACCTCAAAACTCCCACAAACACATGGACATTAAATAACACCCTCCTGAACAACCAATGGGTCACAGAAGAAATTAAAGAAGAAACTAAACAGTTTCTATAAGGAAATGATAATGCCAGTACAACATACAGGAATCTATGGTACAATGAAAGCAGTTCTATGAGGGAAATTCATAGCCTTGAATGCCCATATTAGGAAAACAGAGAGAACTCAGACAAATAACCTAATCCAGAACCTCAAGCTCCTAGAAAAAGAAGAGCTTTGCAAACCCAAAGCTCATACAACAGAGGAAATTATAAAGATCTGAGCAGAAATCAGTGCAATGGTTACTAAGAGAATGATACAAAAAAAATCAATGAATCAAAGAGTTGATTTTTTGAAAGAATAAATAAAATTGATAAACCCCTAACCAACCTTATCAAAAAAAGGAAAGAAAAGGCTCAAAACCATGCAATTACGAATTAAAAAGGTGAAGTCACAACAGACCCAGCAGAAATCCAGAGCCTCATCAAAACCTGCTTCAAGAACCTGTACTCTAATAAAATGGAAAACACAGAAGAAATGGACAGACTCCTAGATACATACGAACTGCCAAAGTTAAATAAAGAAAATATAGAAATTTTAAACACCCCAATTACAATGAGTGAAATTGAAAATGTAATAAAAAATTTACCAACAAAGAAAATTGCAGGTCCTGATGACTTCACTGCTGAATTCTACAAGACATTTAAACAAGAACTAGCACTATTACTCTTTAAACTCATCAAGAAAATTGAAAGGCAAGCAAAGCTTCCAAATTCATTCCTGGAAGCAAGCATTGCTTTGATTCCAAAACCACGGAAAGAACCAACCCAAAAAGAGAAATACAGGCCAATTTCCCTAATGAACATAGATGCAAAAATCCACAACCAGATACTGACAAACAGAATACAGAGGGTCATCAAGAAGATCATACACCCTGACCAAGTCGGATTTATCCCAGGGATGCAAGGATGGTTCGACATCCATAAATCAATAAATGTAATACACTATATTAACAGAGTCAAGGACAAAAACCATATGATCATCTCAATAGATGCAGAAAAGGCATTTGACAAAATCCAACACTCATTCGTGATAAAAACCCTACAGAAAATTGGCATGGAGGGTCTTTATCTCAACCTGATTAAGGCTATCTATGAAAAACCAACAGCCAACATCATACTAAATGATCAAAAACTGAAAACTTTCATGCTGAAATCAGGAACAAGACAAGGATGCCCACTATCACCACTCCTGTTCAATATTATTCTGAAAACATTAGCCACAGCAATTAGAAAAGAAAAAGAAATAAAAATAAAGATAGGAAAGGAAGAGTGAAAATGTCATTATTTGCTGATGATATGATACTTTGCATAGAAGACCCAAAATACTCTGCCAAAAGACTTGTAGACTTAATTGACAGATTCACTAGAATAGCTGGATACAGGGACAACACTCAAAAAGCAATAGCCTTCTTATAGAAAAATAACAGACTCACTGAGAAAGAAATTAGGGAAACAATTCCTTTTACAATAGCATACCAAAAAATGAAATATCAAAAAAAATGAAATATCTAGGAATCAATCTAACAAAGGAAGCAAAAGACCTCTACACTGAAAACTACAGCACTCTGGAAAAGGAGATCGAGGAGGATACAAGAAAATGGAAAGACATCCCTTGTTCCTGGGTAGGAAGAACCAATATAGTGAAAATGACCATACTTCCAAAACTACTATATAGATTTATTGCAATGTCAATTGCAATGCCAGCAATATACTTCACAGAACTAGAGAAAACAATTCAAAAATTCATTTGGAAGCAGAAGAAATCTAGAAAAGTAAAAGCAATTCTAGGTAACAGAGATATGACTGGGGGTATCACAATCCCCAACTTGAAACTATACTACAAAGCTACTGTGATAAAAACAGCATGGTAATGGCAAAGAAACAGACCTGAGGATCAGTGGAATAGATTAGAACAACCACAGATATGCTCAGCCACTTCATCTTTGATAAAGGAGCCAACCACCATCTTCTTTTGGAAGAAAGATACCCTATTTAATAAATGGTGTTGGAAAACCTGGATTTCAACCTGCCAAAGATTAAAACTAGACCCATACCTATCACTATGTACTAAACTAAGATTGAAGTGGATTAAAGATTTAAATATCAAGACAGAAACACTAAATTTGCTGGAAGATAAGTTAGGTAGAACTCTTGAAGACATTGGTATAGGAAAAGACTTTATGGACAAAACCTCAGTGGCACAGGAACTTGCACAAAGAATCAACAACTGGGATCTCATCTTATTGAAAAGCTTCTGCACTGCAAGAGAAACTACCAACAGAGCTATGAGACAACCTACAATGTGGGAAAAAATTTTCAGCAACTGTACTTAGACAAAGGACTACTATCTAGAATATATAAAGAACTGAAAAAAATCAGACCCCCCAAATTCAAAGACCCAATTCAAAAATGGGCATCCAAAATGAACAGACATTTCTCAGACAAAGAAGTAAAAGCAGCAAATAAATATATGAAAAAATGTTCAACATCACTGCTCATTCGAGAGATGCAGATGAAAACAACACTGAGATTCCACCTCACCCCACAAAGAATGGCTGCTTTCATGAAATCAACCAATAACAAATGCTGGCAGGGGTATGGAGAGAAAGGAACCCTTCTCCATCGCTGGTGGGAGTGCAGACTGGTGTAACCACTGTGGAAATCAGTATGGAGATACCTCAAAGAACTATGGCTAGAGGTCCCATTTGACCCAGCTATTCCCCCACTGGGTATCTTCCCAAAAGAATTAAAAGAATCATACCACAGCGATATACGTGCACCCATGTTTATAGCGGCATAGTTTGTAATAGCTAAAACTTGGAAGCAGCCCAATTGCCCATCAACTGGAAACTGGATAAAGAGGATGTGGTTTTTTTATAAAATGCAGTACTACTCAGCCATAAAAAATGAGAAACTAGAGACATTTATAGCTAAATGGATGCATATTGAGGCCATACTCTTAAATGAAATAAATAGAACACACATGTATAAATACCGAGTAGTTTCTCTAGAGTGAGTAACTGAAACTGTAATTAAGGATTAAAATGATTAAAACAAATAATTGATAATTTGAAATAGGAAAAGTTTCAAAGGTGTAGGGGTGGTGGGAGGGGAAGGGGAAGAAAAGAAGGGAAAGGAAATATATGAGAAAAGAAAAAAATGGAAACAAAGTCTATGTAAATAGGGAAAGGTGGAGGGGGTGAAGGGAGGACAGGGAATGGGAAAAAATAAGAACCAAGATACATCATGTACAGCACCCAACCATAAATGTAAATGTATTGTATAACTAAAATGTACCAATAAAAGAATTTAAGGAAAAAAAATAAAAATAAAAATTATTAAGTCAGTAAATGATGCATGGAAAATAATGCAGTACATTATTTTAACTCTCTTTTCAGTAAAAAACAGAATCAACATTAAAACTCCTATTTCTATCTGCTAGTTTCCCATGTGTCCTTCTAGATATACAGCTTAGATTTTCAGAATATAGAATGACATGGTGAACAGACATCCAACAACTTCTTGAGTCACAGATCATGCTCCTGCCTACTTTGTGAATGTCACCACCTCTGAGCAGAGCCATCAAATTCAGCATCTCACCAGCAGGTGTCAGCTGACATCGCCAAAGTTGTTATGTTAAATTATTTCCATGCATAATTCACTTAGTATGCAAATTAACCATACAAGGAAGATTCAGTTGTCCCCAGTTTAGAGTTAAGGAAGGTAATTGAGCCTGCATTCTGACCCTTCAAAATTCATACATTGAATTCCTAACTCCTAGTACCTTGGAATAGGACTGTATTCGGAGGTAGAATCTTTAAGAGGTGATTAACTTAAAATAAGGTCATTATGGTAAGCCCTTGCCATCTCCATTGTGGTGTGTGTGTGTGTGCGTGCGTGTGTGTGTGTGCTTGCGTGTGTGTGTGTGTGTGCGTGTGCACGCATGCGCGCGTGTGTAGGGGGATTGAGGCTCAAACACAGAGGGAAGAACCTGTATGCCAGTTAATCTTATTTGTCAACTGAACTAGATTAAGACTCTTGCAGAGGTGATTGGATCCTGGGCGCACACTTCTGTGCAGTGAGAGGGGTCCTGGATGGGGGTGCATCACTAAGGACTTGCCTTTGGCGACCACATATGTTGTTGGTGCTTTTTCCCTGTTCTCTGCTTCTCAGCCACCACGAAGTGCACACCTCTGCTCCAACACGCATTTCTTCCATGATATTCCTACTCACCTCAGACCCACAGCCATGGAACTGGCCAACTATGGACCGAAACCTCTGAAACCGTGAACTAAAATAAATCTCTTCTCCTTTAAACCATGGGTGTGTCAGTTGGGCCGGCAGTGGGAACAACATCCACCATATGAGGATACATGTAGAAGTCAGCCATCTAAAAGAAAAGAAAGAGGCCTGGAAGAAACCAAACCTGCAGAACCTTAACCTTGGACTTCCATCCTCCAGCACTTAGAGAAAATAAGTTTCTGTTGTTTAATCCATGCGGCCTGTGGTATATTGTTATGGCAGCTCTAGTAATCTAACACAGTAAATTATGTGCTCAATGTCACACAGCACCAGTAAATTTGACACCAAGAACAATGCCTATTTACGAATTACTTATGGCATTCAAATTGGCTCCTACCTCCCCATTGGGAGGGGATTTATTCCTCCCAGATGCACAGAGAGAATGGCAGTGCTGCAGAAAGAACTCCTAAGCTGGAAGTTTATCCCGGTGGTTTGTACTGTCAATGTGAAGGGGCTCTATGTGGCTATAATCTCTTTCCGTGCTCCCACTGAGGAAGCTCAGTGAAAGCACAGTGCGAGAGAGTTTTACAGTCTGCACTCTGCCAGTAGTACTGAAAAGGCAAACCAATCTTTTCTAAGGATTAGCACCAAAGATCAGACAATCCCTAGAAGCACTGAGAAAGATGCACACAAGTGGCAGCCAGAAGAGAAGCAAGTGCACAACACCTAGGGTCAGGAAGACCTGAACTGAGCCTTCAACAGGCCCTGGGTGTAGACATAAAACCAAGAAGCACGGTGCAGGGAGGAACCTTATTTGCACCAGTCCAGAGGCCCTCAGGATACAGGAAGGTACAGCCTAGTCTCAAATACTGAATCCCATTTGGGAAGATAGGGACCAGGAGTGGTGAGACCAAACCTGTAAGTTTTACATGAGCTGAAAGAAGCCACTAGCCCAGTTCTTGAGTTTGGTCAGATCCTTATTCTTTCTCCGAAGCAGGTGTTTCCAAAATTTAACTCCCCCACCCAACCCTGGTATACAGGTTCTATTAACTTTGACAATGTAGTCATTTTCATATTAAAACACTCCAAAATGCTTTAATATCTAAAATGTAAAACCCACCTCAACTGTTTTTAAACTGTGGTAGCTCTTGCCAGGAAAGAGTAAGAATATAATATTGTTCTAATTTATCTCCTATTCTGTCAGAGCCCTTTCTTTAGAATTAATTGTCTAGATACCTTTCTCCCAAGTACATGAAAGAGTCTTTAAGGGATTTTTGCCATGTGTTTGAAACTAAATCAGCATGTGTGTCTGGAAGAAATCTATCATTTTGTGAAACCAATAAATATTTTCCCTTAGCAAATGTACTGAGGATAGATCACAAAGAGAAATTACTTTGTGTATCAGTATGTAATAACACATTTGAGGCATTTCTATTTTCTGGCTTTGCATTTTTAGTTCCTTTGTAAGACCAAGACTCCTTAATGAAGGCTATGAGGATTCATCTGAATTTCCCAAAGAGCTATTGGCTATGGTAGCTGAGCCTACCACACTCTTTTGGCTTTCATCTACCTAAAAGATCCAGGGTGTGTTCGTGCCCCCTGCTAGCAGAGCTCCTGTAACTATCATACCAGATAGAAATCTTTCCAAGGACCTCCAGTGGCTGAAAGCTGGTACTTCAAGACCAGGTTCTCAGGCTTCCTGGAAGCCAACAGGCTGAGCAATTTCTCAGTCTCCATTTTCCCTCCCTGAGAATAGAGTTGAAGGTGAGAATCGTGGTGAGAAACCTGTAAAAAAATTTTTACCCTGGATGCGTTGTGTGGTTGAAAATTCTGTCATGCCAGGTGTGGTGGTGCATGCCTGTGATCCCAGCACTTGGGAGGCTGAGGCAGGATTGCCACAAGTTGGAGAACAGCTTGGGCTACATAGTGAGTTCAAGGCCAGCCTGGACTGCACAGTGAGATCCTGACTCAAAAAAAAAAAAAAAACTTCTGTCAAGTTACAAATGAATTGCTTCTCAATGATTTCCTCCTCATCCAAATCCAATAGACAGATGAAAAACTGAGGCTAAGAATCAATAGATGAATTTTCTGAGGCCACAGTGACACAGTGGACAGGCTTTAAGTCCAGGTGTCTTATCTTTGTCAGTAGCTTTCATACCAAAATGTTCCTTAGAACCACCCAGGGACCTTTAGAAGCATAGATGGCTGACTTGGTCCCAGTACACTTGGGCACTGCAACTTGTATTTCTGACTATGTTCCTGGCAATTGTAATGTGCATCCAACTCAGAGAAACTAGCTCTGCATTCCACCACCTCCCTATCAGGATAGTAGAGCTGGTCTCCACCTGAGATGTCAGCTGCTTTGGGGATGGAACTGAGATGGAATGGGCCTTATAATTCTGAGAAGTTGCTCAAGGGATGTTCATAGATGAACAAGCAAACGAACTCTTCACATGCAGTAACTTCCATCCTTATCTTCCCTTCTTCAGACTGTGGCTTCAGACCATGGTCAACTTATTCCAAGAGAGAAATGGCATGGGGAAGGGCATGGGCTGAGGGAAGCTGCTCACAACACAGCACCCAGGAAAGCAGAGAGAGAAGGGAGGAGCCAGGGAGAGAGATGCACCCTTCTTGGTCAAGCTTCCAGTGACTCACCTCTTCCTACTGACCCTACTTCCTACCAGCAAGTTAGCTACATTTCCACTGTGACTCAGCTACTCCACCTTCACCCACCAGCTCAAGCCCAGCTTATGAGCTAATGAGACCTTCAAGGACATTCTTGATCCAAACCACAACAGTTGACCATGGCAAATCAATACAATAGGATACGTGTCAACCATAGAAAATCATAAGACTTTTCTATGAAATCATGATACAGTGTTGAGTTCTCTGCAGACAATGTAATCATATATCTTGATCATAAGGATATAAATATTATTCACATGCAAGGGAAAATGAAGGACATAGAAAAGTGGAAAGCATGCATGAGTTATGATGCTGAAGTCACAAGAAAACATGTCACTTTCTCTTTTGTAAAATTTCTTTTTAAGAAACATTTAATTTTAAAAACTTAAATTAGAAAACTGCCATATACACGTTGGCAGTTCTATTGCTCTACTCGGTGTGAGGATCTGAGCTAAGGAGCAGGTTGAGATGAATCCACACTGACTTAGAAACATTTGGTTCTTTCTATGTAGGTTCCAGGTCAGGAGGATCCAGATTGGCTGATTTCAGAAAAACGTAAGGCTTATTCCAATCAACAATTCTATTACCAGCATTTGCAGAAGCCCCATCGCCAAAGTATTCTTGGTACACAGGAGACACTCAATAAACACAATACACCCAGTGCAGAAATCTCTGCCAGTGCTTCCTAACTCCTTAGATCCCTGATCCCTGTATTGTGGCCATTTTGGTTCAATCACTCTCTGGGCACACACTGTGGGGTGCCTTGTGGTTCTTCCTTCAAGGCCCCCTTCCCACCACACACTTCACATCCACACTTAGCTTTAAGTCATGCACAGCCCAAGAAACAACTTTTGCTGTGAAGTGTTCAAATTTCCTCCCTCTATAGTGAGAATTACTTTTTTCCTTTACCTTCCTTCCCCAGTTATTTGCTTATACTAATATCTGTGATGCTTAGTCATTTGAATCTCTCCTACTAGACTGCAGGCTCCCTCATGACCAAGATGCCTCATGAGCTCTTTCATTTATTCATCAAAAGTCTCTCCACTGACAGATACAGGGCAGGCACCTAGAGAAACAGGTGAATGGAAAATATACAGAAATGTGAATCTAGTAGGAAGAAAATCATTCAATAACAAATGATACACAGGATAACGTGCTACAAAGCAGTTCAGGGACCTGTGGAAGAATATCTGAAAGTCAAATCTAGTTTAAAGACTTAGAGAAGGCTTTCCTGTTGAAGTGACATTTACTTATGCCCTGAATGCTGAGTAATACATTAATTACTAAGGAATGGAGTTTTCTGAGCATTCCAGACAGAAAGAAGAGACTAACTACCCATTCTATTACCCTATGTACCAACTCCTGCTCAAAACTGACTGCAGATTTCTTTGCTTATATCCAGTCAAGGATAGATATTCACTGCACCAATAATGTTAGTGAGGATATTACTATCCTAAATTGACTTAGTTCTGATGGTGCAAGATTAGAGCTTTACTAGATAACCAGTCTGAAAACAGACAACCTTTGAGTAAAGATACTTAATAGTAACCTCAAGATAAGGTTATATCTAAGAGCTAGTAAATAACAAATATGAATAAAATTTGCTGAATGGAATGAAAATGAGTTTTTAAAATGCTAACCCGATAATTAATTAATTAACTCAATATGTATACACTCAATAAATATTTATTTCAATGAGCACTTAGTGCGTACTTGAAATTTTTGCTAACTAGACACAGGGCATGCACTTTGAGTTTACAACTGATGATAGAGACAGAATTAATCAAATGATAACACCAGAAACTACATCTAAGAAATAAGCAGAATTAAGGTAAGTAATAATAACTGAATTTAAAGAACTTTAGCAAACATAAAAGAAAGATTTAGTATGAAAAACATCCTTTACTCCACCCATGAAGGTGAATCTTATTCTTTTTTAAAAGACAGAAAATGACAAGTGTTGTTGAGAATTTGGAGGAACTGGAACCCTTGTATGTTGCTAGTAGGAAATAAAATGGTATGACCTCTGTAGAAACCAGTACAATGGATCCTCAAAAAATAAAACACAGAATTATGTGTGAATATGATTCAGAAACTATGCTTCCATCTCTATACCCAAAAATGGGTATCTAGAAAGCACAGACTCCTATAGCTATGTCTACATGAAGTTTATAGCAACATTATTCACTCTAGGCAAGAGGTCAAAGCAGCACAACTGTCCATTGACAAATCAATAGATAAACAGAATCCATCACACACACATAATATAGGCATAGTTGGCAACTCTTTTTTTTTTAATTCTTTTATTGTTACATAGTAGATATACAATATAATTACATTTCTCCTTGGGAATTGTACCTTTACATAATGTATCTTGGTTCTTATTTATTCCCCATTCCTAGCCCTCCTTTCATGCCCTCCACCCTTCCCTATTTACAAAGACTTTATTTCCATTTTTTCCATTTCTCAGCATTTTTCCTTTCCCTTCTTTCCTTTCCCCTGCCCCTCCCACTACCCCTACCCCTTTGGACCTTTTCTTCCTATTTTACATTATCCATTATTCATCCTAATCATTGGTACATTTTAGGTATACAATATAATGACATTCATCATTGGAAATTTGCACCTTTACATAGTCTCTCTTGGTTCCTATTTTTCACCCTTGCCCAGCCCTCCCTTCAACCCCTCCAGTCCTCCCTATTTACAAAGATTTTGTTCCTATTTTTCCATTTTCTCATATCAATCCCATTCCCTTCTATCCTTTCCCCTAGCCCTCCCACTTTCTTCCCCTTTGCACCTTTTCTTCCTATTTCACATTACCTATTACACATTTAGTCCTTATTTACACTTTCAGTTCTCACAACAGAGAAATTATTCGGTATTTATTCATGTGTGTCCTATTTATTTCACTTAAGAGTATCGCCTCAATGTGCATCCACTTAGCTATAAATGTCTCTAATTTCTCATTTTTTATGGCTGAGTAGTACTCCATTTTATTAAAAAACCACATTTTCTTAATCCAGTCTCCAGTTGATGGGCATTTGGGCTATTTCCAAGTTTTAGCTATTACAAACTGTGCTGCTATGAATATGGGCACACATATATAACTGTGGTATGATTCTTTTAATTCTTTGGGGAAGATCCTCACCAGTGGAATAGGGGGGTCAAATGGGACTTCCAGTCCTAGTTCTTTGAGGTATCTCCATACTGATTTCCACAGTGCTTGCATCATTCTACACTCCCACCAGCAGTGTAGCAGGGTTCCTCTTTCCCCACAGCCCTGTCAGCATTTGTTATTGGTTGATTTCATGATAGCAGCCATTCTTTCTGGAGTGAAGTGGAATGTCAGCGTTGTTTTCATTTTCATCTTTCGAATAACCACTGATGTTGAACATTTTTTCATGTATTTATTTGCTATTTCTACTTCTTTGTCTGAGAAATGTCTGTTCATTACAGATGTCCATTTTTGAATTGGGTCTTTAAATTTGGGAGGTCTGATCTTTTTAAGTTTTTTATAGATTCGAGATAGTAGACCTTTGTCTGAGGAAGACCAGGTAAAGATTTTTTCCCACATTGTAGGTTGTCTCTTCACACTGCTGGTGGTTTCTCTTGCTGTGCAGAAGCCTTTTACTAAGAAGAGATCCCACTTGTTGATTGCTTGTGCTAGTTCCCGGGCAACTGAGGTTTTGTTCATAAAATCTTTTCCTACACTGATGTCTTCAAGGGTTCTACCTAACCTCTGTTCCAACTGGTTCAAAGTTTCTATTTTAATATCTAGATCTTTAATCCATTTCGATTTTAGTTTAGTGCATGGTGAGAGATATAGATCTAGTTATAATGTTTGGCAAGTTGAAGCCCAATTTTTCCACCACCATTTATTAAAGAGGCTATCTTTCCTCCAATGAGGGTGTTTGGCTCCTTTATCAAAGATGAGATGGTGGAGTGTGTCTGGTGTTGTTTGTGCATCTTCTAATCTGTTCCACTGGTCCTCAGGTCTGTTTCTTTGCCAGTACCATGCTGTTTTTATCACAGTAGCTTTGTAGTAGAGTTGCAGGTTGGGGATTGTGATACCCCCTGCCATGTCTCTGTTACCTAGAATTGCTTTTGCTATTCTGGGTTTCTTCTTGGTCCAAATGAATTTTTGGATTGTTTTCTCAAGGTCCATGAAGTATGCTGCTGGGATCTCTATTGGAATTGCATTAAATCTATAGAGCAGTTTTGGAAGTATGGCCATTTTCACTATATTAATCCTTCCTACCCAGGAGCAGGGGATGTCTGTCCATTTTCTGATATCATCTTCAATCTCTCTTTTCAGAGTGCCATAGTTTTCAGAGAAGAGGTCTTTGATTTCTTTCGTTAGGAGGATTCCTAGGTATTTCAGATTTTTGGATGCTATTGTGAAAGGAATTATTTGCCCTATTTCTCTCTCAGTGAGTCTGTCATTCATGTAGAGGAAAGCTATTGATTTTTTTGTGTTGACCTTGTAACCAGCTACTTGACTGAATTTGGTTATTAAATCTAGAAGACTTTTGGTGGAGTTCTTGGGGTCTTCTATATACAGTATCATGTCATCTGCAAATAACGACAATTTGACTTCTTCATTTCCTATCTTTATTCCTTTTACTTCTTTCTCTTGTCTAATTGCCATGGCTAATGTTTCCAGAACTATATTGAACTAGAGTGGTGATAGTGGACATCCTTGTCTTGTTCCTGATTTTAGTGTGAAGGATTTCAGGTTTTGACCATTTAGTATGATATTGGCTGTTGGGTTTTCATAGATGGCTTCTATCAGTTTGAGGTAGAGACCATCTATTCCAACTTTCTGTAGGGTTTTATCATAAATGCATGTTGGATTTTGTCAAATGCTTTTTCTGCATCTATGGAGATAATCATATGGTTCTTGTCCTTGGCTCTATTGATATAGTGTATTACATTGATTGATTTTCGTATATTGAACCATCCCTTTCTTCCCTGGGATGAATCCCACTTGATCAGGGTGTATGATCTTCTTGATGATCTTATGCATTCTATTTGCCAGTATCTTATTAAGGATCTTTGCATCTATGTTCATTAGTGAGATTGGCCTATAGTTCTCCTTTTCAGTTGGGTCTTTCTCTGCTTTGGGGATCAAGGTGAAGCTTGCTTCCAGGAATGAATTTGGGAGTATTGCTTCCCTTTCAATTTCACTGAAGAGTTTAAACAGTAGTGGCAGCAGTTCCTCTCTAAATGTCTTGTAGAATTCAGCAGTGAAGCCATCAGGGCCTGGGCTTTTCTTTGTTGATAAGTTTTTAATTACATTTTCAATTTCATTGGCTGATATTGGGTTGTTCAGAATTTTTAGGTCTTCTTTGTTCAAGTTCGGTAATTCATATGTATCTAGGAATCTGTCCATTTCTTCTGTGTTGTCCATCTTATTGGCGTATAGGTTCTGGAAGTAGGTATTGATGATCCTCTGAATTTCTGCTGGGTCTGTTGTAGTTTCACCCTTTTCATTCCTAATTGCATGGATTTGGGCCTTTTCTTTCCTTTTTCTGATAAGGTTGGCTAAAGGTTTGTCAATTTTGTTGATTCTTTTGAAGAACCAACTCTTGGCTTCATTGATTTTTTGTATTGTTCTCTTAGTCTCCATTGCATTGATTTCTCCTCTGATCTTTATAATTTCCTCCCTTGTATGAGCTTTGGAGTTGTCCTGCTCTTCTTTTTCTAGAAGCTTGAGGTTCAGCATCAGGTTGTTTAATTGGGCTCATTCTGTTTTCCTAATATGCATATTCACTGCTATGAATTTCCCTCATAAGACTACGTTCATTTTGTCCCATAGATTCCAATATGTTGTATTGTCATTGTCATTTAATTGGAGGAACTGTCTGATTTCTTCTTTAATTTCCTCTGTGACCCATTGGTTATTCAGAAGTGTGTTGTTCAATTTCCATGTGTTTATGAAATTTTTTGAGTTTCTTTTGCTATGGATCTCCAATTTCATCACACTATGGTCTGATAATATACAGGGAATAACTTCAATTCCTTTGCACTTACTTAAACATGTTCTATGTGTGAGTAGGTGGTCTATTTTGGAGAATGACCCATGTGCAGCTGAGAAGAATGTGTATTCTGATTTTGTGGGGTGGAACACTCTGTAAACATCTGTTAAGTTCATTTGTTCAAGAATTCGATTGAGTTCTAGTATTTTATTACTTATTTTTTGTCTAGTTGATCTATCTATTTGTGACAGTGGGGTGTTGAAGTCCCCCACTACAATTGTATTAGTGCATATATGACTTTTCATGTTGGTTAGTATTTGTTTTATATAGTTGGGTGCACTAGTGTTTGGTGCATGGATATTTATGATTGTCATCTCTTCCTCTTGGATTCTTTCCTTTACAAGGATGTAGTGTCCTTCTTCATCTCTCTTAATCAGTGTTGGTTTGAAATCTACTTGATCTGAAAAGAGGATAGCTACTCCTGCTTTTTTTTAGGTTCCTGTCACATAGAGTATTGTTTTCCACCCTTTAACTTTCAGTCTATGAGTTTCCTTTTGAATTGTGTTTCTTGTATGCAGCATATTGTTGGATTTTGCTTCTTGACCCATTCTGCCAGTCTGTTTCTTTTGATTGGTGAATTGAAACCATTAACATTGATGGTTATAACTGATATGTATTGATTTATCATTGTCATGACTTTTTCTTTTTGTTGGGTTCTCCCCATTTACATTTAATTTCTTGTCAGGCCAGATGGGTTCATTCTGCTTTGCTTCCTGGGACTGTGATCCTCAATGTCTGCTCCTAGCATATTGTGTAAAATTCTTTGGAGTGCTGGTTTGATGTTCACGAAGTTCCTAAGGTGCTCTTTGTCATGAAAGTATCTTATTTCTCCATCCATTTTGAAAGATAGTTTTGCAGGGTACATCAATCTGGGTTGGAGGCTGTTTTCTTTTAGGGCTTGGAATATGTCACTCCAAGCTCTTCTTGCCTTGATGGTTTGTGTTGAGAAGTCTGCTGTGATTCTGATGGGCTTTCCTTTGTATGTGATTTGTTTCTTTTCTCTAACTGCTTGTAGAACTTTGTTCTTCTGCTGAGTTTCTGGAATCTTAACAATTATATGCCTATGTGTAGATTTTTTTTTTGATCAAGGCTATTTGGAGTCTTATATGCCTCACTTATCTGTATGTCAAGCTCTTTTCCCCTGCTTGGGAAGTTTTCTGCCATTATTTCTGTGAAGAGATTTTTTTATGTCATCTCCACTCTCTCCTGTTTCTTCATTGAGCCCAATCAGTCTTATGTTATTCTTCTTTGCATCATCTAGCAGCTGCTGGATTGATTTCTCATGTTCCCTTATAATTTTGAAGCAATTTTTCTTTTCCTGGTCACTAATTGCAATCTTATCTTCTATATCTGAAATTCTGTCCTCACATTGGCTCATTCTGCTGTGTAGACTTTCAGTGGAGTTTTTCATGTCCTGGAAATCTATTTGCATCTGTTTTATGGATTCCATTTGTTTCTTATGTTGGGATTCCACCATGTTCTTGAGCTCCTCTCTAGATTTATTAATCATGTCTTGCACTAGGGGCACAATTTCTCCTGTTATCTGAGAAATTATTTCTGATTTCATTTTTTCCAGATCCCCTTTTGTTGCCAGTTCAGTGGGTCCAGGTGGTTGAGTATCAGAGTGTTCCATCTCATTTCCCTTTGGGGTTGCTGTAGGTGATCTGGAAGTCTGGTTTTGAGACTTATTTTGGTGTTTCTCATTTCGACTGGGGTGGGGGGCTGTTAGCACCTGAACAGATTACTTCCTCTGAGCTGGGAGAGGTGGGACAGGGGCTGGGAGCAGCAGTAGAGATGGTGGCCAAAAGCCCTTTCCTGTGGGCTGGGAGCAGTGGGAGGGATGGTGGCTGGGAAGCCCCTTCCTCTGGACCAAGAGTAGTAGGATGGCGGCTCAGAAGCCCCTACCTCTGGGCCGAGAGCGGTGGGAGGGATGGTGACCAGGAAGCCCCTTTCTCTGGACCAGAAGCAGTGGGACGGTGGCTCAGAAGCCCCTACCTCTGGGCCGGGAGCAGCGGGACTCAGTACCATGGTCTGGTGGTCTGGTGTCCTCTGCGTCTTTGTAGTGTGGAACCAGGTGGCTGCCTGTCTGCAGCGGGGTGATTCGGCATCTTCCGTGCGACTCTGGTAACTCTTAACAGAGAAAATTATGACATATGCTATAACACAGATGAAACTCAAAGTCATTGGTACTTAAAAAATAAGTCAGATTCAAAAGGACTAATACTGCAGGGCTCCACAAATATAAGAGAAAATAGGATTGTGGTTTCAGGGGATGAGAGGAGAAGAAAATGGGGACTTTGTATTTAATGAGTGCAGAGTTCAACTTAGAAGATAAAAAATTAGGGCAATAGATACTGATGATGGTTCCAGAACAGTGTAAATGTATTAATGTTGCAGAATTGTAACTCAAAAATAGTTAACATGGTAAATTTTATGTCATGTATAGTTGACCACAGTTTTTATTTTATTTTTGTTTAAAAAAAAAACCTTTCTCCTTACTAGGCTTATGTAATTCCCTGGTGGTATTTGAATTCTGGAAAGTTGGCAGATTTTCCAGTTTTTTCTACCAACAGAACAATTCTATCCACCTCCAAAATTTCTTCTGTAAGAAGTAAATTTTTGTGAAAATTCCAATTGATTCTGAAACACATACATCTTCACATTGTATTTTTACAAATCTTAACCTATGGACCATTCCTCTGTGGCTTTCCTTTGGTTCTATTTTTGGATATTTTCAGTGGCAGGGAGTTCTTGAAGAAAGTAAAGGAAATACACTAAGTCCTGTGGGTGATCTATTAATGAGATCATTTGACCTTGTGAAAACTTAATGAAGCTGGATTCCCATCTATGTTGAAAGTTGCTCTACAGAAAAATTGCTTCACATTTGCTTTTTTATATGAAATTGACTTTTTTCTTTTTTAATGGGGCAATAATGTACTTAGTGTCATCTGCATAATGTTTAGGGAGCCTCATTACACTCTTCCCACATTTAATATCTTCCAGCAAAAAGAACCACTGGTAGAGGCATACTGGGAAGCCCTGAGCACATTAAATACCACATTTTTTAATGATCCAAACAATTTTCATGTATAGCCCCTGAAAATTCTGTTTGTATATTTCCCTAGCAGAAGACAGTCATAAGTACAGTCGTTACCTTCCTGAAAACCCATTTATTTTGGCCTCAGTGAAAAAGCAACCTCACTCACTATACTTGTTTAATTTGGTTTATAAAACCAGTATGTCATATGCACCCGGGTCAGCAAGAACCACCCAAATCATCAAGATTTTCTTTTCTCTGGTTCCTCTAGAGCTCTGTCAGTCATGATAGTTCTACATGCAAAGGTCTACCACTTATGATCAGATTGTGCTGAATAGACCTGGAAAGAGTGTGGGGATGTCACAGAACACCCGTTTTGTGGATAACCCAGCCCAATAGGAACAGAGTCTGGAAGAAACTGCTTAAATGATCTTGACTTCAGCTCTTTCTTCTAAAAAGGTCACCAATATCCACTCCTAGCAGGATGGTTTTAAGAATTAAGATATCACCGGGGATTTAGCTCAGTGGTTTCGCCAACTGCTGTGCAAGGGCAAGGACCCGAGTTGGATCTCCAGTACCAAAAAAAAAAAAGAAGTAAGATATCTTATGTGGAAGTAGCTGGCACATAGCAGTTTCTCAATAAATGGTTGAAAAAGAATAAAGTCACAATGAAATAAATAGTTGAATTTTTCTGCAGAGCTGTTTAAAGCTATCGTTAGATCAGTCAATTTGGATTTTTAATAAACCCTATTATTTACCTAGCTTTTTGTTGGGGATTATACTTCAGATAAGTGGAGCTAACCAGGTATAAAACAGGAAAATATAGACATCCAGAGATGTTCATAAAGCAAGATAAAATGTAAGATAACAATCCTAGGTGGGACAGGTTTTAACTGTTTGTTGTGGCTTTGTCTAAATGTCTCCCCAAAGCCTCATTTATTAACTCACAGCTGAGAGTTTTGAGAGGTGGCTGGGTCTAGGCTGTGTGATGCTGGGATTACTAAATTAGTCCATTGATTGGTTTTAGCATAGTTTTGGGTGTGGACAATGGGAAGGCCCACCCTGGGTGTGGGTGGCACCACCCAAAGGGTTGCTAGCCTGAAAAGGATAAAAGGGAGAGGCGGCCTCCTGTTGCCACTACTGCTGCTGCTTCATTACTTTACTGTTTTGCTGTCTTCTGCCTGCCACACTATGAACTGTTTCTCCTCTGAGACGCCCCTCTGCCATGCCACCCTGCTTTGGAGCCAGCCAACTATGGACTGAAACCTCTACAAACTGTAAGCCAAAATAAACCTTTCCTTCTTTAACTTTGGGTATTGGGTATTTTGTCTCAGAAGAGTAACTAAGACTCTGCCAAAGCAGTCCTCTGTGAGGTTGATCTGCCTGGGAGGCTTTATGCAGGAAGTGAGAATTCAGGGGATACCAGCCTTCTAGGACAACTGTGGTCTTGGATAATCATGGAAAAATGTATGGGCTGCTACATGTAGGAAGTAAAGCAGAGTCCTTAAAAATATCAAATCAGCCTTTTCTTTATGTTAGAAAGATGAAATATTTTGCTACATCTGTCAACCACAGTGATCCTGCAAAAGATCCAGTAATTCTTGATCTCTCTTTTTTGGTCTTTAGATTTTCCTTTCTCATTTCTTTTTGTGTTTTATGAAAGGACCCTGGATCTATAATCTGAGCTGAGTGTGAGCCCTTACATTGCTCTTGCTCTGGAGCTGGAAAAATGCATTTCCTTGCCTCACACTAACTTCCCTCCACTACCATTGCATAGGACCTGGCTACTGGCTCCTGTCACTCAGGTGGCTAGGGCTCCTGAGCTTCCATGTTTCATGGTAGCTAATCCATCATAATTATTTCATCCTTCCATGAAAATAGCCCCCTGACCTTTACATGGTAAAAGGATCCTTTTTGTTTGGTTTATCAAAATTGTTGGACGCAAATTTTTCCATTCTATTGCAGGAACTTTTTTTCATTTGTGAAGTAGTACAGGGCAAATGATTGAAAAGAAGATCAAGAAAAGAATCATAATTTAATAAATTTCACCATGATTGGTTGTGGCTAATAATATCTCAAAAATATTTCCCAACTTTGAAACTATATTATATTGTGCTAACTTCTAAATTACATTTCAGAACTAATAGGAAACAAGTATATAATACAAAAATCATACCTAAAATGGTCAATAATGGTAAAAACCAAAAATGTCAAGTTCATTAGTAAGTAAATAAATGAAATAATAACAAGATACTACTTTTGCCTATTGAATTGATAAAGCTTAGAATAACAATGATAAGTAGTATGGGCATAATTGTGGAATAAGTAATAGCTCATATTTCATTGATAAAATACAAGTCAGTAAGCCCTTCTAAAGATCAATTTTTCATAATGTGCATGCATTTTGACCAGTGTATCAGTAAGTGCTTACTAGACAAACAGATTTATGCAAGATACACAAATATGTAAGGGTTTGCAAGATAGGCTTACAATGGCCACCCACAGAGTCAGGTATGGAAGAGTGTATAAGGCCTGTGTGCACACTGGAAATCTGATAAATCCAGTGGAAGGCCTGGAGCTCACTGCAGTGTCCAGGGCAAGTCCATATTAAGAGGCCAAAAGGCCTATGCTGGAGGCCAAAAGGCCTATGCTGGACGCCAGGAGAAGATGGCCAAGGTGAAGGTAAAGACTGGAGTTCCTCTGAAGAAACAGAAGGGGGTCTTCCTTCTTCATTTCCCTTTCATTCTATTCAGGCCACAAGCCTACTGGTTGGTGCCACTTACATGCAAAGTGGGTCTTCTGTCTTCAGTAAACCCCTTCAGCCACACCCAGAACTACACTGATCCAATTTTGAGTGTTTCTTCCTTAAACTGACATAATCAAGTTTTTGTTTGTTTTTTTTGGGGGGGTACAGGGGATCAAACTCGGGTCCTTGCGCTTGCGAGGCAGGCAGTGGAACCACTGAGCTAAATCCCCGGCCTGACATAATCAGTTAATATCACAACTAGAAACCCTGCTTTATGGAACTTACTAATTCTAAATAAACTACTTGCAAAATACATTACTCAAAGTTGTATGTCAAAGATGTTCATGGAGCTGGAGATTTAGTTCAGTGGCACCATGCCTGCCTTGCAAGTGCAAGGTTGTGAGTTCAAACTTTGGTTAAAAAAAAAAAAAAAAGATGTTCATAGCAGACTTTGAACATTAATTTTTGAATTGTTTAAAAATTAAATATCTAAGAACAGAAAATAGAGTGTGGGTGCATTTTCTTTGTTGTGGAAGATTTTCACAATATATTAATTTGCAGTGATAGCTTTACTCACTCTTGAGAGTTTACATTTTTCTCCTTTACTAGCCATGTCCCAAGTACTAAAGAGAGGGTTTCCTTGCCTGGTCAGTGCCTCTTGCCTTCCATTCTCAGGAGAGAATGGAAAGTCCTTTATCTTCGATTATGTGGACTTTGTAGAAGGTAAGTTAATAATGGAGACCATGCCACAGAGGCAGAAAATGAGGGTGAGGACTTAGTAGAGAAAATGAGTTACTGTACATAAAAAGCTTATATGTAAGGTGCGGCGAAGCCCCCTGGGAATGAAAGAGACTTTGGGTAGTGTGGCACAAAAGGTATCTTGGCAGCAAACAAAGCAACACAAAATACCTTGAAGAAAAGAGGAAGTGGCTGTCAAGAGTGTCACTGTATAGAGTATAATATCAACTTCAAATAATGACAATTTAACTTCTTTTTTTCTTTTTTTTTTTTGGTACGGGGGATCGAACTTGGAACCTTGTGCTTGTGAGGCAGGCAGTGGAACCACTGAGCTAAACCCCCAGCCCAACAATTTAACTTCTTTGTTTCCTATCTTTATTCCTTTTATTTTTTTCTCTAATTGCTCTGGCTAATGTTTCCAGAACTATTTTGAACAGGAGTGGTGATAGTGGACATCCTTGTCTTGTTCCTGATTTTAGCATGAAGGATTTCAGTTTTTGACCATTTAGTATGATGTCGGCTATTGGTTTTTCATAGATGGCTTTTATCAGGTTGAGATAAAGACTGTCTATTCCAATTTTCTGTAGGGTTTTTATCATTAATGGTGTTAGATTTTGTTAAATGCTTTTTCTGTGTCTATTGAAAAGTCTTCTAGACTTAATAACTAAATTCAGTAGAGTATCTGGATACAAGATCAACACACAAAAATCAATAGCCTTCCTGTACAAAAACAACAGACTCATTGAGAGAGGAACTGGAGAAGCAACGTTTTCACAATAACATACAAAAAAATCAAATACCTAGGTATCAACCTAATGAAAGAAATCAAAGACCTCTAAGCTGAAAACTATAGCACTCTGAAAAAAAGATTGGAGAGGATATCAGAAAATGGAAAGACATCCCTTCCTCCTGGGTAGGAAGAACCAATATAGTGAAAATGACCATACTTCCAAAACTGCTATATAGATTCAATGCAATCCCAATTGAAATTCCAACAGCATATTTCACAGAACTTGAGAAAACAATCCAAAAATTCATTTGGAACAAGAAGAGATGTAGAATAGCAAAAGCAATTCTAGGCAACAAAGACAAGGTAGGGGTTATCACAATCCCCAACTTGAAACAATATTGCAAAGAACTACTGTGATAAAAACAGCATGGTACTGGCAAAGAAACAGACCTTAGGATCAGCGGAACAGATTAGAAGGTGCAGAAACAATTCCAGCCATACTCAGCCCCTCATCTTTTCCTCACAAGAGGAAAGATATCCTCTTTAATAAATGGTGCTGGAAAAATTGGGTTTCAACTTGCCAAAGATTAAAACTAGACCTATATCTCTCACCATGCACTAAACTAAAATCAAAATGGATTAAAGATCTAAAATTAAATTGGAAACACTAAACTGGCTGGAAGAGAGGTTAGGTAGAACTCTTGAAGACATTGGTGTAGGAAAAGATTTCATGAACAACATCTCAGTTGCATGTGAACTAGCAAAAAGAATCAACAACTGGAATCTCATCTTATTAAAAAGCTTCTTCAGGTCTGGGGATTTAGCTCAGTGGTTCCGCCACCTGCTTTGGAAGCTCAAGGTCCTGAGTTCAATCCCCAGTACCAAAAAAAAAAAAAAAGCTTCTGCACAGCAAGAGAAACCACCAACAGAGTGAAGAGACAAACCACAACGTGGGGAAAAAATTTTTACCAACTCTTCCTCAGACAAAGGACTGCTCTCTATCTAGAATATATAAAGAACTTTAAAAAAAATCAGACCTTCCAAATTCAAAGACCCAATCCAAAAATGGACATCTGAAATGAACAGACATTTCTCAGACAAAGAAGTACAAACAGCAAATAAACATTTGAAAAAATGTTCAACATCATTAGTCATTCGAGAGATGCAAATGAAAACAATGCTGAGGTTCCACCTCATGCCGGAAAGAATGGCTGCTATCATGAAATCAACCAATAACAAATGCTGGCGGGGCTGTGGGGAAAAAGGAACCCTGTTCCACTGCTGGTGGGAGTGTAGACTGGTGCAACCACTGTGGAAATCAATATGGAGATACCTCAAAAAACTGGGATTACAGGACCCATTTGACCCAGCTGTTCCCCTTCTGGGTATCTTCCCAAAAGAATTAAAAGAATTATACCATAGCAATATATGTGTACCCATGTTTATAGCGGCACAGTTTGTAATAGCTAAAACTTGGAAACAGCCCAATTGGCCATCAACTGGAGGCTGGATAAAGAAGACGGGGATTTTTTTGTAAAATGGAGTACTACTCAGCCATTAAAAAATGAGAAACTAGAGTCATTTATAGCTCAATGGATGCACATTGAGGCCATACTCTGAAGTGAAATAAATAGGACACACGTATAAATACCAAATAGCTTCTCTAGTGTGAGAAACAAAAGTGTAAATAATGATCAAAATGTATAATTGATAATATGTAATAGGAAGAAAAGGTCCAAAGGAGAAGGCGAAGTGAGAAAGGAAAGAAGGGAAAGGAATAAATATGGGAAAAGGAAAAAAAAAGGAAACAAAGTCTTTTTGTAAATAGGGAGGGGCAGCAGGATGAAGGGAGGGCAGGGAAATGGGGGGAAAAAATAACAACCAAGATACGTCATGTAAAGGTACAAATTCCCAATGATGAATGTCATCATATTTTATATCTAAATGTACCAATAAACTTAATGAATAAAAAAAAGAGTCTCACTGTGAGTTATGTATTAGGTTTCCCATAATATCCCTTGAGAAATACAAGAGAAGAGTTATATTCTCTCTCAAAATAGCTGCTTGAAGAAAATTTGTGCTTCCCTTTTGGGCCTGTTAGCTCCACTGTGTACGCCCTCTTGTGCTTGCTCCCCGATGTGAGCCCACGGAATCCCGGCATTCAGAGGAAAAGACAGCTCCATTGCTGGTTCTGCTTTGGGGACTCATCTCTTCTCACACAAAATATAGCTTGAATTGCAGGCTGCCCACTGCACGCAGATCTGCAACAGCCAGAGGAGCGGGAAGATGTGATCATGAGGTAAACAAGGCCCAGCAAGAAGACTGCTGGACCAAAAGTGTCATTCGCCACAAGAGAGACTACTCAAGTGCATCAATTTACAGTGTTGTTAGGGTGGAGGAGTCGTAAAACATCGCAAACTATCGACATACATTTAAAATGCAATATGTTAGGTATATAATTTGTCTACATGATTTCGTGTTGATGCTTTCGCGGTGCCACCTAAGGGAGAAATCATTTATATGGAAGCCAAAGGTAGTGCCACGTATTCATGTGAGATCTAGATATAATCATATGACTACACAATTATATGACCTTCCTTGATTAAAAAGAGTGAAATACGTCTGACACACAAGCTTAAATATCACATGGTTTCATTTATGTGGGAAACCCAAAGTAAAAATAAAGAGCAAAATAAAAAATAGGTAATGGGAAGTATAGAAATAGATTTTTCTCAAAGAGGAAAAAGATCAAGAGATGGAGAGGAAAGAAAAAGAAATTGGGATGTATCATGTACATGTACCAACTCCACACAAGGAGTGTAAACATTAGGTACTGGAAACATGCACCAAAAAGATAAGGGGATCAACAGAGGGGTGGTCAGGGGAGGGAGGGAAGGGAAAGGGGACGAAAAACGGAATTAACTTCCCACATGGAAGGAAGTATTGTGTACCACACATATGTGCTAATAAAATAAAATTTTAAAAGAAAAAAAAGGAAAGGCTTATATTTAAAGAAGAAAACTACAATGAAGTAAGAGAAGAGTCTAATGAGTTCTATTACTTCTGACCTGGAATGATAACGTTCAGAGAAAAACTGATGGCTGCTATTTCTTTTATAGATGTTGCAAATGTTGAAACTAACTCTTCCAGCTCTATTCATATTCCATGTGCAATATTTTCCGTATCATTCAGGTCAAAATGCTTCCTTTGCCCTCTGGGTTAGTTGAAGTATATTTTGAAATTTCAAAACATATAAAACTTTTGTAATTTTTCTTTTGTTATTGATTTCTAGCTTAAAAGTGTAGTGGTCAGATGACAAATGATATGATTCTGGTGGAGTCGTACACTGCTAAGGACAAGAATTTGTTGTGAAAAATGCTTCCATAGGTAATTTCATCATTGTGCAAACATCACAGAGTGTAGTCACACAGACTAACATGGCTAACATATCACCAGGTGTTATAATCTTATGGGGCCCTTGTCATATACATGATCCATAACTGACCAAAACATAATGATGCAGTGCATGACCATACTTGTTATTTGCTAACATTTGCTTTATAATTTGTTTTTTAATGTTTCACACAAGTTTCAAAATAATATGATCTCTACATATTATTCAAAAGAATATGAATAATATACGTCCATTTTCTATTACTTAAATCTCCTATAACTATCCTGATTATTTTGCTTTTCCATCATTATATAGAGATGTGTGCAAAAGTCTCCCTTTAAAATGCCTATTTATCTATTTCCATTGAGAAAGGGAAGGCTATGAATAGGTGTACAGAAAAGCTAAAATTGTTAAATTTTCATGTTGAATCAGACTTTTTATTATTATAAAAGATCTTTTTTTCTTTAATAATGTTGTTTCCCTGTCTAATATGTCTGATATTAATGTATCAGACATTATCCAAAGGGAAATGTAAAAGAATTCTAGGTTTTGAGGGGTTAGTATTTTGTTAGTATTTTCCCAGTCTTTGGCTTTTCAACCTGCATTTATTCTAATTTTTAAATCCTGGTTTTTTAAACAGCAAGTAGATGGGTTTTGTGTTATTATTTAACAAGATAATCCTTATATTCTTAACTGCAGAACTTTGTGTTTTATATTTAACACAACTCTTAGTACATTGGGATAAATTAGCCATTTTATTTTATGCTTTCAATTCATTGCATTTATTGTTTCTTTATTTTTATCTTTTCTACTTCTTTTAGAAAAAATACTCTCATTCAATTTCTTTCCCTACCTCCACTAGTTTGGAATAAATATATCCTCTTTTTACTTATTTAGTATTCATCTGTGTATTACAACATTCACACATAACTTTTTCAAATTCTGAAAATATCTTTTATTTCTTCCAATATAATACAAGGACATATGATACATTTATTTTGTTTATGTATTTTCTTATTTATATGTCCCTGTTTATGATATACTCTTTTTTAATTCCTCAAGATATTAATACTATCATATAATACACTACTCATTTGAAATTACCCAAATATTTAACATGTACTAAGCTTTTAATTACCTTTCACATTTTAAACCTTCTATTTGTGTCTATTTTTCTTTTCCTTACAGGGAATTCTGTAGAATTTTTTTGTGTATGTGTGGTTCCATAGGTGTCAAAATCTCTTTGTCTGCCTACAAATTATTTTACTTTTATTGTTGAAAGTAATTTTCACAGTGTGGAAAACCCTAATTGGTAGTTATTTCTTTCAGCACATGTAAGATAGTCCCTTGTCTTTTGACTTTCATTGCTGACAGGTCTTTTATCATTTACTTGAGGTCAGTAAGTTTTTAATGTTGGTAATTTTAGTTTTTTATTTCTAGTAGATCTATTTGTCTGTTTTAATCTATTGGTCTCCTTTTAAAGTTACCCGTAACCTGTAGATACCTTTCAAGTTTCTTTAATTTACTTAAGCATGGTAAGACTAGTAATTTAGTAATCTCTTACTGACCATTTCAATAACTAAGGGTTTTTTTTAGATGTTTCTATTGTCTGTTTTTCTGCTCACTAGTGTCTAACATTCTTATATGCCTGTTTATTCTTGTAATAAATATGCCTAAAGAATTGTAAAAATAATTTGTGGTCCAAAATAAAGATATTTTCACTAATAAGTATTTGTCTTTACTTCTGCCCAAAATCTGGAGAAATCAACAATATCATGACTGTTTGTATTAGACAACTTTCCTGTCACTGGGACACAATACTTGACACCCACAATTTAGAGGAGAGATTTAATTTGGTTCATAAAACTATCAAAATAAAAGTTTCAATTTGTAGATCTCAGCAACTGATCTCAAGACAAGTGGCTTGCAGGGTGCTCACGTTATTTGTCCCTCTCAGTTGTGTTCTCTCTCAACCTTGGCCTAGGACTTTCTCAACTCTTTAAAGCACTGATAGAGATTTTTATTCATAGAATATATAAACATGTTACATAGGGAATATTCAAAAATTAATACATATTAATTAATCAATATATTTCATACATAATCTATTTACTCATTTTAGCTGTTTCCAATTAGATGGTTGGTCTAAGCAATCTATACAGACATTGCTAGAAATAAAGTATTTCCAGCAAAATCTGAAGGAAGTAGCAGGAGCAGGATTCAAAATCATGGCCTCCTGGACAAAATACCAAATTTATCTGAGCTTTACTTGCTAAATAAATTTGTTGTAACTATTTTGTATTGTAAGTGATGTTCCATACACAATATGTGGCACAGAATAGATGTCTTTCCCCTTTTATTATTAGAAAAAATGAAGCACTTTGAAGGCATTTTGATGAGGTGAAATCAATGTATTTTGGGGGACAGCAAATGTCGAGAAGAAGGAAGGTAAGTTTTAGGGTGGTAACTTGAATAAAAACAAAGACACTAAGAAAATAAGATTGCTGAGAAAAGATCTTTTCTTACTCTGTACTGGAATAAATATGAGATGTCTGTCATGCATAAATAAATGGTCATTTTGCTTCCTTTTTTATCCCTGCATAATTTCTGTCTTCTATGGCCTAGTTCAAATGTCACTTCAGTCAAAGTGCTCATTAAATAAACAAATGAATGAAACTCTTTATCAATCAGTTTTCTTTGGAAAAGACATTTTCACACTTTGGGAAATGTTTGGAAATATTCATCACTGGATATTTTCCTCCGCTGATACCTTAAGCTTCCATTTCATGCTGCCAATTTTATAAGAAAATAATCCTAGCTGTGTAGTGCAGCACCACAAGATTTGAGTGAAGGAAAAATAGCCTTGATCTTCTTTCCCCTACCCTCTGGCACATCCACATACTCAGCATTTTGGAGTATTAGAGAATGTTTAAAGATCTCAGAGAAGACACTAAAATTGTTTGGTCCAACTGCCCTTTCTGTCCAGAATCCTGTCTTACACTTTACTTAAATACTTTCTGAAACTACAGAGCTAGAAGAAACTTGTCTTTCATGACTTCTGTTGCCAGATTCCCAAGTCTATTTTAAGGGATCTGTTGTAATTACCCTCAGATAGAGTATTCTTTTCTTCCTCTCTCTCTTCCTTTCTTCCTTCATCCTCTCTTGATTTCTGCCTCCTTCCTCTCTTTGTCTCTCTTTCCTCAGATAATTACAGTTTCCAGCACCCAGTTTTTCATTCACACACCCCACCTAGCAAAACCCCAAGGGTGGTGTGTATGAGGAAATCCCATTTGAGTCTAATTCCAAGGAGACAATTTGTCAGTCCTTTTCTTCCCTCTCTCCTTCCTTTCCATATCCCACCTCCTCTTCAGATGCTGGTCTTCAGTTGTCTTTCCTCCTCCATGTTTATAATTCTTCAGATATGCAGAGAGAGAAGGAAAATTTCCTCTTCTCTTGAGAAGCATTTGCATTTGCATTCTATTTTCATTTCATTATGTGTCCATGCATCTCTACAGAGATATGACATCGATTCATTCAGCTGAATGTTTTAATCTAGCAGAAGGTAAATGCCAGCTGCAGACAATGCCTTTATCCCATTTGCCCTTTCTTGATTTCCTTTTTCAATTCAAAGCACACTTATGGTAATGAGTTAGCCTGCCTGTGTGCTTCTCTGTGACCCTTTTCCCCACAGGCCATGCAGTGTTGGCGTGCGATGTCAGAGAGACATAAATCTTCATCCCAGGGATTTCTAGGGGAAGGTATAGAAACCTCCTCCACCATCTCTCTGTACTTTGAAGAACAACCTCATTTCCTCTGTCCTTGTCTCCACCACTAGACACAGGAGCAGGTTATGGCTGTCATATTTCAAGTGGCAAGTAGAGAGAAAACAAGATTTGAAAACATGGCAGTTAATATAAACAACTAACATTTGGATAGCCTTTAAAGAACTTTCCTTTTAGCCCATTAAATCATCATGGTCATTCTCAAGGCTGAGTATTTGTATTATTACTCCTATTTTACAAATAGAGACGTTAAGCTCTGCAATGATATGATAAGGTTACACAATAAGCATGACTGAGTCTGGTAGCCAAACCCAGGAATTCTGGCTTCAGAACCCATGTTCTTAGCTTTTACCTAATATAGTACCTATTCCCACCTATACCTTCATTTAGATTCAATACAGCCTAATTGGAGAGTAATTGGACAATAAGTACAAAAATTCTAAAATATAGTCTTCTTCTTTTTTCTAATGTATAACATCCTAGTAATATTCTGCAAAAAATTATAAATACACAATAGGATGTCATTACAAGCTAATGTTTGAAAAACAGAGGATAATGTAAAAATACTAGGCTTATATTCATAAGATGTGATACCATGTAGCCATTAATAATATTCTCCAATGGGCTGGGGATGTAGCTCAGTGGTGCTGCTGCCTGCCTGGCAAGTGCAAGGTCCTGAGTTTGATCCTTGGTACAAAAAAAAAAAAAATATATATATATATATATATATATAAAATTCTCAAATGACATTTAAGCATAATTCTTGCATAATACTAAATAAAAATGCAAACCATTTAGAAATATATATGTAGTCATGTATTATTCCAATTTTATTTGCAAAATCCATCTCTAGAAAAAAAGACTGGAAGCATTATACATACATGTACATATATAAAGATATACATATATGCATGAAATTATTACAACTTGTGTTTATTCTTTTATTTACTCTGTTAATTATTCAAATTATGTGAGTGTATATTAATTTCCTCATCAGGAAAAGAACAATAAAATGATGCTTTCAAATGCTTGTCAAATGCCCTTCCGAATGAGTCTTTACTCCTCTAAGGATTTGGTTATTTATTTGCCTTTCACTTGCACTTGTGAGTGCACTGTGTAACCAAACTGTGCAAAGCCCTCCCTTTTCTCTCCCAGCCAGGCAGTTCCTTGGGAGCTTTTGTTTTGTGGTGGCCTCGGAGGGTGCGGGGTAAAGCAAGAAGGGAGTTCACTTTCTGTTCTGTCCCCTCTAGTTTTCAGTTTTCCCTTCTCACAGATGATCCCCAGGGAGATGCCTAGTGACCTCCACAGTCAGGGAGGTCCCTGCAACTGCTTCTCTACTCAGCCTGCCTGAATCCCAATGCACATCGCACAAAATGAACTGAAAATTGCTTCTGAGCTTTTTTGGAGCATTCCCTGTGCCTCAGCTACCCTGTAAAAGCATGCAGTGTTTCAGGCTGGGTCTTTTTTTATCATTAGGTGCAATGGTACATTTTAGGTATACACTGTGATCACATTCTCACAGGTCTTCCCTCAACTTCATCACAGAGACAAAAGCCCTGAGGCAGCATGAAACCATCAAAAGGAGGGGTCTGAGAGGAGCTCTCTCTCTCTCTCTCTCTCTCTCTCTCTCTCTCTCTCTCCTTGACCTCCATCCTCCCCAGCCCAACATCCAGTCCCTTGTCAGGTATCCTAACTCCCCTTCTCCTCCTGAGAAAGAAGTTCCACTCTTGATCCTACTCATGTTCTGCAAACTCAAGTTCTCTGTGTTTGGACTATGAGCATTACTTCCTTTGCTGACTCTAAAGGGCACAACATGGTCTGTGCTGTAGTCAGTGCCACATTCCTGTTCAGACTCCCCATCTGAAAACTGAGTAATTTCTTCTGAAGCTGCCTATGAAGCTACCACCTTTCCCTAAAGCAAACATTTTTTTTTTTCGAAACAACACATTATATGCTCATATGAAGAAAACACACTCTCTCATTAGCATGTCTTCTATTATACCCTGACACTGCTGTGCAAAGTCTCATCTGATTCTGTCCTGAGCCTGTCATCTACATCAAGAACTATTATAGCTACAAATGGCTTCTACTTACTCATTTAGGATGAGGGGTATATTAGACTTCTCTGATATTCAAACCCTTTCTCTGATAAAGTAAGAATGGAAGTCACAAACACCAAGAGGAAGAAAATATCCATATAAATTCTCTTTTGAAGGTCTCATTCTGCATAAGATTTCTTCTCTGGGGACTTTACTTTTCTGTGAAATCTGTCAACTTTTCTCAATCAGTTACCATGGCTATGTAAACAAACCCACCCCACAACTTAGCTTCTGATACAATGCCATTTATTTATCTCATCTTTTAAGATGTAGAGAGTCAATAGAGAAAATTACTCAGACAAAAAAATGGATTAGCTAAAGCAATAAATATGACAGCAAATGCAAGACAAATCACCATGTCATTGATGATCATTAAGAGCCAATGACAAAGATAAGAATTATAAACTTACATGCACTGAACACTAGCACACCTCACTTCATAAAATAAAAAACTACTGGATATAAAAGATCAGATAAATATCAACCCAATTGTAGTGAGGAATCTCGATATCCCACTATCACAAATAGATCAACTAGACAAAAAAATCAAAAAAGAAATATGAGTTGAATTAAGCCTTCCAAAAAATGAACTTTATACATGTCTCTAGAGTGTTTCACCCAACAACAACAGAATACACATTCTTCTCAGAAGTATATGGAACATTCTCCAAAATAGACTACATACTAGCCCATAAAGAATGCTGAAGTAAATGTTAAAGAATTTAATTTATCTGTGCATATTGTCACACCATAACACAATGAAACTAGAAATCAATGGCAAAAGAAATCACAGAAATTATGGAAATTAAACAATTTACTCTTCAGTAATCAAACCGTCACTAAAGAAATTAGACCCTTCATAGAATCCTGTGATAATGTCCATACAGCATACTAGAACCTATGGGACACAGTGAAAGCAAGTCTAAGAAGGAAGATTACTGTGGTGGATGCCCACATCAGAAAAGCAGAACAAGCCCAAATAAATAATCTAGTGATGCATCTCAAGGTCCTAGAAAAACAAGAACAATGCAAATCCAAAGCCAGTACAAAGAAGGAAATTATAAAGATCAGAGCAGAAATTAATGAAATTGACCCCAAAAATATAGAGAATCAATAAATTGAAAAGCTAGTTCTTTGAAAGAATAAACAAAATAAACAAAGCCCCAGCCAATCTTATCCCAAAGAAAGAAGAAAAATAGACTCAAATCAATGAAATTGAAAATAAAAAAGATGAAATCACAAAGGACACCACAAAAACCAAAGTGATTATTAATAACTACTTCAAAAACCTGTACTCCAATAAATTGGAAAATTCAGACAGATTCTGAGATAGATACAAATTGCCAAAAATGAACCAAGAAGATATAAAAACCATGAATAATCCAATAACATAATACTTTTTGAAAAAATCTATCACCTAAGACAAGCCCAGGACCCAGTGAATTCACTGCTGATTTCTACAAGAACTTCAGGGAAGATCTAACACCAATACTCCTCAAACTTTTTAAAGAAACTGAAAGGGAAGGAGTACTCGCAAAGTCATTCCTGGAAGCTAGCATTACCCTGATTCCAAAACCTGACACAAATTCAACTAAAAAAGTGAACTATAGGTTAATGTCTTTAATTAACTTAGATGGAAAATTCCTCAACAGATACTGGCAAACAATGCAACAAATCAAATGATCAAAAAGATCAAACATCATGACTAAGTAAGCTTCATCCCAGGGATGCAAAGATGATTCAACACATACAAATCAATTAACGTAGTATATCACATAAACAAGCAGCAAGGACAAAAATCATAAGATCATCACAATAAATGCAGAAAAAGCCTTTGACAAAATCGAGCATCCATTGGATTCATAAAAACCTTGAAGAAAATAGGTATAGAAGGACCTTATCTCCATCTGGTAAAAGTCATTCATGACAAACCTACAGCCAACATCTTACTAAATGGGGGGAAAACTGAGAGCTTTCTGTCTAAAATCAAGAACAAGACAAAGGTGTTCACTATCACCACTCCTGTTCAATAGAGTTCTCAGCACAGTAGACAGAGCAATCAGGCAAGAAAAAGAAATAAAATGCATACATACAGAAAAGGAAAAAGACAAATGATCATTATCTGCAAATGATATGATCTGCTACATAAAATACCAAAAAAATTAGACCAAAATATTCCTAGAATTAATAACCAAATTCAGTAATATACCAGGATACAAAATCAACACAAAAAAAACCATGGTGCTTCTATACAGCAATAATGAACTCACCAAGAAAGAAATTAGGAAAACAATACCATTCATAATAGCATCAAGAAAAATTAATTCCTTAGGAATTAACCTGACCAAGGAAGTGAAGCATTATTTTCAATAAAAACTACATGACTCTGAAAAAGGAGCTCAAAGAGGATATAAGAAAATGGAAAGGTATCCCCTGCTCCTGGATAGGCAGAACCAACGTTGTCAAAATGGCCACAGATCCAAAACTGATACATAGATTGAATGTAATCCCAATCAAAATACAAACAGCATTTCTCACAGAACTAAAGAAAACAACCCTAAAATTCACATAAAACCAGAAGAGGTCCAGATAGCAAAATCAATATTGGGCAACAAGAGCAAAGCAGAAGACATCACAGTCCCAGAATTCAAATTATATTATAAAACTACAGGAATACTGGTACTAGCACAAAAACAAACACTGATGAGGGAACAGAATAGAGGATACAGAAACAACCCCAAGCACATTCAGTTATCTTCTCTTTAAAAAGGGGGCGACAGCCTCTATAACAAATGAGTCTGGGAAAACTGGATATCCACATGCAGAAAATTAAATGTAGACTTATATTTCTCACCATGTACTAAACTAACATCAATACAGACCAAAGATCTAAATATTAAAAATGAAACACTTAATCTTCTGCAAGATAAAATAGGTAAAATTCTTGAAGATATAGGCACAGGCAAAGACTTTCTGAACACCAAATTACAAGAGAAATAGCTTCAAGAATCAACAAATTGGATATCAAATTAAAAAGCTGTCACAGCAAAGGAAACAACCAATAGGGTGAAAAGATAACCTGCAGAATGAGGAAAAAAATTGCCAGCTACTCCACAGACAGAGGACTAATATCTAGAATATATAAAGAACAAAAAATTAGACCCCCCCCCAAATAAAAGACTCAATCAACAAATGGACAACTGAAATGACTAGAAGTATTTCTCAGAAGTACAGATGGCCAACAAATGCATGAAAAATGTTCAGCATCTCTGGCCATTAGAGAAATTCAAATTCAAACAACACTGAAATTCAATCTTGACCCAGAAAAATGCCTGTCATTAAGAAATCAAATAATAACAAATGCTAAAGGGGCTGTAGGGGAAAAGGAACACATCAGCATTGTTGGTAATGTAATCATTATGATAATCAGTGTGGAGACTCCTCAAAAAATACATATAGAAATTCCATTTGACCCAACTATTCTGCTTTTGAGTATCTTCCCAACAAGTTAAAGACATCATATTACAGTGACACATACATACCTATGTTTATAGCAGCCCAATTCATAATATCTAAATCTTGGAAGTGATCTATATGTCCATCAACAGAAGAATGAATAAAGAAAGTTTGGTATTTACACACAGTGTAGTACTGCTCTGACATAAAGGATAAATTTGAGTCATTGTAGAAAAAACTGGATTCATCTTGAGACCACAATGTTAAATGAAATAAATCAGACACACAAGCTTAAATATCTCATGATTTCTCTTGTATGAGAAATCCAACACATAAATAAAGAGCAAAATAAAGGATAGATAATAGAAAATAGATAGACTTTTGAAAAAGAGGAGGGGACCAAAGAATAGAGGGAGAAGTAGTAAAGGGAAGAGGGTTTCAAAAGAAGTAAGAAGGGTTACGCACATAGATCAACGCACCAGGAGGAATGGAATCATTAGGTACTGCAAACATGTACTAAGAAAAATGAAAAACTGAAAAATAAAAAAGAGCCAATGATGAAAATTCAGGGGATACACATATAGTTAAGACTATCTGTTTCTAATATAAGAATTGTCTTTTAAAATAAAAAATTTTGGGCCAGAGATTTATCTCAGTGGTTCTGCTGCCTGCCTCACAAGCACAAGGTCCCGAATTCAATCCCCAGTACCAAAAAATAAAATAAAATAAAATAAAAAATTTCACAGTCATACTTGATAGTGACTGTAGTTTTAATATCTACTTATTAATAAAATTCACTGCCTCAGCGAGAAAGCTCTTCTATTCTAGAGTTGGCCATACAGATCTTGACTGGGTTCATTTAAGAATCAGGCTTTCGCTTATAAGTCAACCAGAGCTCATTGGTATTGCAAAGTCTCAGTTGGAAAGGCTGGGATGGCTGGGATCGCTCTCCCTGTGGTCTCTCCATCTCAGACAACCTCTCCCAGGTAGAAATTAGGTCCTCTCACATAGCAGTGAGGTCCAATAATAATAAAAAGGGAAACTCAGATGCTTAAACACATCCCAAAACTCTGCTTGCGTCTTATTTTCTGTTGACTCATTGCTAAATGAATATAAATTTTTTTAAACACCCTTTGCTAAACCTAGTATGATAGGGCACTTTCAAGGGGCATGATACAGAAAAACATTGAAAATTGAGATTATTCCAATAATATCCTTGATTAAATAAACTATATGTAACTGTATACAAAGTGTCTAGAGAAAGTTAGCAAGTCAGTAAGTGCCCTGGAAAAGAACAATAAGCATTTCTTGCTTCCTTAAAAGTTTAGGAGATGGATATTGATTACTGATTAGGCAGACAGTGGGCTATGATGTCACTGTTCGCTACTGTATTCATTTTCTTAGGCTACTGTAATAAATTACCACAAACTGGGTGGCTTAAAAAGAAACTTATTGTCTCCTGGTTCTGGAGGTTAGAAATCCAGAGTCAAACTATCAATAACACCATGCTCCCTCTGAAGGATCTAGGGAGAATCTTTTCTTGCTGCTTCCAGATTTTTGCGTTTGCTGGCAATCCCTGGTGTTCCTTGGTTTGTGACAGCATATTGCAATTATGCCTCTATCTTTGCATGCACATTTTCACTGTATTTCCTGTGTCTTGAAATCTCTCTCTTCTTACAAGGACATTAGTCATTACATTGAAGGCCCACCTTAATCCCATGTGACATCATCTTAAATTTACAACATCTACAAAACCATATTTCCAAGTCTCATTCACAATATCTTAGTCCATTCAGACTATTTTAACGATATACCGTAAACTTATTTCTCACAGTTCTCAAAGTTGGAAAGTCCAGGATCAGGAAACCAGCAGATTCAGTATCTGGTGAGGACCCATTTCCTGTTATACAGGGGCACCTTCCTACTACATCCTCACATGGTGATAGGCAGGGCAGCTCTCTAGAACCTCTTTTATAAGGACACTAACCCCTTTCTTCAAGGTATGCATGTAGAGAAAAGTTTCTCTGTCTTCCTCTTCTTATAAGGTCATGAATCCTACCAGGTTAGTAACTCATAATTATGACCTCATTTAACCTTAATTTCCCCCTAAAAGCTCTATGTCCAAATATAGTCACATTGTGGCTTAGGCCTTCATCATATAAATTGGGCTAAGGGGCACATTTTAGTCCATGCATGCAATATGTTGTAAACTGTTGTTTCATATACTGTCCAGTTTCTGCTTTTTTCTGATGAAAGTGTAAATCCTGTTCCTGTAACTCCATCTTCTTTGATGTAGGAAATCATGATTTCTTTTTTTAAATAGAAAAAGTGTACAACCTCAATCATAGTTATACTTGTTATATCAATTAGTAAGATACAAAAGGGCAAAAAGTAGTTGCAAATTCAGTAAATCTTTTAAATAAAATCGCATTTTATTTATCTCAATGATATCTGCATGTATCTGTATTTCAAAAACAGTGGTACCCATATTTGTGAATCATTATTTTTCCGGTTGTGAATCGTTATTTTTCCTGTTGCAGGCAAAATTTGGTACAGATTGCACATAGAAGGAACTCTTGTAAATATAATTCTACCATTCAAATTACAGGTCTCAGGAACCAAGACCAAAAAGAATTCTACGTTGACCTCCACACATTTCTAAAGTAATGTTCTAATGTAATGACTGAGATACACTACAAAAAAGGAAGAGATTGAACAAATCACTTCAATTTAACCTCATTTTCTTTAGTAAAGTTACTGGATCAATATAATATCTTTAATATTTCAAATGTCTTGATGGCATCAAGTCTACTAGTATGTACTAGATATCACCTACTTATGTGTGTGGCTACAGAAATGTTAGCTAGATAATAACTAAAGAACAAACTGGAAAGAAGCCAGTCAGATACCAACCTACAGGTGAAATACTAAATACACACACCTGACTCTGAGACAGGATTTTTCCCAGCACACTACAAAACATATTTCCTTCTCTCACTGAGCCCACCACTGGAATGGATCCTCTAGCCTCCACTGAAGTTCAGTGTGCACACGTAACTGAACTCTAGACAGTGGAATGTGATCAAAAATGATTTGACCCATTTTCTACACTGGAACAAATAAATGTCTTATGGGAAATCCTCCATACTATTTATTCTTCTACCATGTGAAATAGACAAGTATGACAACTGTAGAAGTCACACAGTAAAAATGGTAGAACCACAAGAGAGAAGCTGTAGATCCCTGAGTCCCCCTTGAAGCAGACCCCTCACTAATCAGGAGCAATATTTTTGTGCTTCAGATGAGAAAGGAATAATTTTGTATGTGTGTGTGTGCGTGTGTGTGTGTGTGTGTGTGTGTATTGAGACAGGGTCTCACAATGTAGGTCAGGCTGTCCTCGAACTCACTACATATTCCAGGCTGGCCTCAGACTCATGGCAAACCTTCTGCCTCAGCCTCCTCAGTGCTGGGAAAACAAGCTTGCACCACCATGCCTGCTTTAAATTTTCTTCGTGTTGATCCTGTTGACCCATTATTCATTTTCTTTTATTTTTTTTTAATTCTTTTATTGGTACATTGTAGGTATACAACACAATTACATTTCTCATTGGGAACTGTACCTTTACATGATGCATCTTGGTTCTTATTTTTTCCCCATTCCTAGCCCTCCCTTCACCCCCTCCACCCTTCCCTATTTACAAAGACTTTATTTCCATTTTTTCCATTTCTCAGCATTTTTCCTTTCCCTTCTTTCCTTTCCCCTGCCCCTCCCACTACCCCTACCCCTTTGGAACTTTTCTTCCTATTTTACATTATCGATTATTCATTCTAATCATTGGTACATTTTAGGTGTACAATATAATGACATTCATCATTGGAAATTTGCACCTTTACATAGTCTCTCTTGGTTCTTATTTTTCACCCTTGCCCAGCCCTCCCTTCAACCCTCCATTCCTCCCTATTTACAAAGATTTTGTTCCTATTTTTCCATTTTCTCATATTAATCCCATTCCCTTCTATCCTTTCCTCTAGCCCTCCCACTTCCTTCCCCCCTGCCCCTTTTCTTCCTATTTCACATTACCTATTATACATTTAGTCCTTATTTACACTTTCAGTTTCTCACACCAGAGAAACTATTCGGAATTTATTCATGTGTGTCCTATTTATTTCACTTAAGAGTATTGCCTCAATGTGAATTCCACTTAGTTATAAATGTCTCTAATTTCTCATTTTTTTATGGCTGAGTAGTACTCCATTTTATTTAAAAAAAAAAAAAAAACCCTCATTTTCTTTATCCAGTCTCCAGTTGATGGGCATTTGGGCAGTTTCCCAGTTTTAGCTATCAGAAACTGTGCTGCTATGAACATGGGTGCACATATATCACTGTGATATGATTCTTTTAATTCTTTGGGGAAGATTCCCAGCAGTGGAATAGTGAGGTCAAATAGGACCTTCCAGTCCTAGTTCTTTGAGGTATCTCCATTCTGATTTCCACAGTGCTTGCACCAGTCTACACTCCCACCAGCAGTGGAGCAGGGTTCCTCTTTCCCCACAGCCCTGCCAGCATTTGTTATTGGTTGATTTCATGATAGCAGCCATTCTTTCGGGAGTAAAGTGAAATCTCAGCGTTGTTTTCATTGGCATCTCTCGAATGACCAGTGATGTTGAACATTTTTTCATGTATTGATTTGCTATTTCTACTTCTTTGTCTGAGAAATATCTGTTCATTTCAGATGCCCATTTTTGGATTAGGTCTTTAAATTTGGGAGGTCTGATCTTTTTAAGTTCTTTATAGATTCGAGATAGTAGACCTTTGTCTGAGGAAGAGCAGGTGAAGATTTTTTCCCACATTGTGGGTTGTCTCTTCACACTGCTGGTGGTTTCTCTTGCTGTGCAGAAGCCTTTTAATAAGAAGAGATCCCACTTGTTGATTGTTTGTGCTAGTTCCCGGGCAACTGAGGTTTTGTTCATAAAATCTTTTCCTACACTGATGTCTTCAAGGGTTCTACCTAACCTCTGTTCCAACTGATTCATAGTTTCTATTTTAATATTTAGATCTTTAATCCATTTTGATTTTAGTTTAGTGCATGGTGAGAGATATAGGTCTAGTTTTAGTCTTTGGCAAGTTGAAGTCCAATTTTTCCAGCACCATTTATTAAAGAGGCTATCTTTCCTCTAGTGAGGGTGTTTGGCTCCTTTATCAAAGATGAGGTGGCTGAGTGTGTCTGGTGTTGTTTCTGCATCTTCTAATCTGTTCCACTGGTCCTCAGGTCTGTTTCTTTGCCAGTACCATGCTGTTTTTATCACAGTAGCTTTGTAGTAGAGTTGCAGGTTGGGGATTGTGATACCCCCTGCCATGTCTCTGTTACCTAGAATTGCTTTTGCTATTCTGGGTCTCTTCTTGCTCCAAATGAATGTTTGGATTGTTTTCTCAAGGTCTATGAAGTATGCTGCTGGGATCTCAATTGGAATTGCATTAAATCTATAGAGGAGTTTTGGAAGTATGGCCATTTTCACTCTATTAATCCTTCCTACCCAGGAGCAGGGGATATCTGTCCATTTTCTGATATCATCTTCAATCTCTCTTTTCAGAGTGCTATAGTTTTCAGAGAAGAGGTCTTTGATTTCTTTCATTAGGATGATTCCTAGGTATTTCAGATTTTTGGATGCTATTGTGAAAGGAATCATTTGCCCTATTTCTCTCTCAGTGAGTCTGTCATTCGTGTAGAAGAAAGCTATTGATTTTTGTGTGTTAGCCTTGTAACTAGCTACTTGACTGAATTTGGTTATTAAGTCTAGAAGACTTTTGGTGGAGTTCTTGGGGTCTTCTATATAAAGTATCATGTCATCTGCAAATAATGACAATTTGACTTCTTCATTTCCTATCTTTATTCCTTTTATTTCTTTCTCTTGTCTAGTTGCCGTGGTTAATGTTTCCAAAACTATATTGAACTACAGTGGTGATAGTGGACATCCTTGTCTTGTTCCTGATTTGAGTGTGAAGGATTTCAGTTTTTGACCATTTAGTATGATATTGCCTGTTGGTTTTTCATAGATGACTTCTATCAGTTTGAGGTAGAGACCATCTATTCCAATTTTTTGTAGGGTTTTTATCATGAATGCATGTTGGATTTTGTCAAATGCTTTTTCTGCATCTATGGAGATAATCATATGGTTTTTGTCCTTGGCTCTATTGATATAGTGTATTACATTGATTGATTTTCGTATATTGAACCATCCCTGCATCCCTAGGATGAATCCCACTTGATCAGGGTGTATGATCTTCTTGATGATCTTCTGCATTCTGTTTGCCATTATCTTATTAAGGAATTTTGCATCTATGTTCATTAGTGAGATTGGCCTATAGTTCTCTTTTTCAGTTGGGTCTTTCTCTGCTTTGGGGATCGAGGTGATGCTTGCTTCCAGGAATGAATTTGGGAGTATTGCTTCCCTTTCAATTTCATTGAAGTGTTTAAACAGTAGTGGCAGCAGTTCCTCTCTAAATGTCTTGTAGAATTCAGCAGTGAAGCCATCAGGGCCTGGGCTTTTCTTAGTTGATAAGTTTTTAATTACATTTTCAATTTCATTGGTTGATATTGGGTTGTTCAGAATTTTTAGACCTTCTTCATTCAACTTTGGTAATTCATATGTATCTAGGAATCTGTCCATTTCTTCTGTGTTGTCCATCTAATTGGCGTATAGGTTCTGGAAGTAGGTATTGATGATCCTCTGAATTTCTGCTGGGTCTATTGTAGTTTCACCCTTTTCATTCCTAATTGCATGGATTTGGGCCTTTTCTTTCCTTTTTCTGATAAGGTTGGCTAAAGGTTTGTCAATTTTGTTGATTCTTTTGAAGAACCAACTCTTGGCTTCATTGATTTTTTGTATTGTTCTCTTAGTCTCCATTGCATTGATTTCTCCTCTGATCTTTATAATTTCCTCCCTTGTATGAGCTTTGGGTTTGTCCTGTTCTTCTTTTTCTAGAAGCTTGAGGTTCAGCATCAGGTTGTTTAATTGGGCTCATTCTGTTTTCCTAATATGCATATTCACTGCTATGAATTTCCCTCATAAGACTACGTTCATTTTGTCCCATAGATTCCAATATGTTGTATTGTCATTGTCATTTAATTGGAGGAACTGTCTGATTTCTTCTTTAATTTCCTCTGTGACCCATTGGTTATTCAGAAGTGTGTTGTTCAATTTCCATGTGTTTATGAAATTTTTTGAGTTTCTTTTGCTATGGATCTCCAATTTCATCACACTATGGTCTGATAATATACAGGGAATAACTTCAATTCCTTTGCACTTACTTAAACATGTTCTATGTGTGAGTAGGTGGTCTATTTTGGAGAATGACCCATGTGCAGCTGAGAAGAATGTGTATTCTGATTTTGTGGGGTGGAACACTCTGTAAACATCTGTTAAGTTCATTTGTTCAAGAATTCGATTGAGTTCTAGTATTTTATTACTTATTTTTTGTCTAGTTGATCTATCTATTTGTGACAGTGGGGTGTTGAAGTCCCCCACTACAATTGTATTAGTGCATATATGACTTTTCATGTTGGTTAGTATTTGTTTTATATAGTTGGGTGCACTAGTGTTTGGTGCATGGATATTTATGGTTGTCATCTCTTCCTCTTGGATTCTTTCCTTTACAAGGATGTAGTGTCCATCTTCATCTCTCTTAATCAGTGTTGGTTTGAAATCTACTTGATCTGAAAAGAGGATAGCTACTCCTGCTTTTTTTTAGGTTCCTGTCACATAGAGTATTGTTTTCCACCCTTTAACTTTCAGTCTATGAGTTTCCTTTTGAATTGTGTTTCTTGTATGCAGCATATTGTTGGATTTTGCTTCTTGACCCATTCTGCCAGTCTGTTTCTTTTGATTGGTGAATTGAAACCATTAACATTGATGGTTATAACTGATATGTATTGATTTATCATTGTCATGACTTTTTCTTTTTGTTGGGTTCTCCCCATTTACATTTAATTTCTTGTCAGGCCAGATGGGTTCATTCTGCTTTGCTTCCTGGGACTGTGATCCTCAATGTCTGCTCCTAGCATATTGTGTAAAATTCTTTGGAGTGCTGGTTTGATGTTCACGAAGTTCCTAAGGTGCTCTTTGTCATGAAAGTATCTTATTTCTCCATCCATTTTGAAAGATAGTTTTGCAGGGTACATCAATCTGGGTTGGAGGCTGTTTTCTTTTAGGGCTTGGAATATGTCGCTCCAAGCTCTTCTTGCCTTGATGGTTTGTGTTGAGAAGTCTGCTGTGATTCTGATGGGCTTTCCTTTGTATGTGATTTGTTTCTTTTCTCTCACTGCTTGGAGAACTTTGCTTTTCTGTTGTGTTTCTGGAATCTTAACAATTATATGCCTATGTGTAGAATTTTTTTGATCAAGGCTATTTGGAGTCCTATATGCCTCACTTACCTGTATGTCAAGCTCTTTTCCCCTGCTTGGGAAGTTTTCTGCCATTATTTCTGTGAAGAGATTTTTTTATGTCATCTCCACTCTCTCCTGTTTCTTCATTGAGCCCAATCAGTCTTATGTTATTCTTCTTTGCATCATCTAGCAGCTGCTGGATTGATTTCTCATGTTCCCTTATAATTTTGAAGCAATTTTTCTTTTCCTGGTCACTAATTGCAATCTTATCTTCTATATCTGAAATTCTGTCCTCACATTGGCTCATTCTGCTGTGTAGACTTTCAGTGGAGCTTTTCGTGTCCTGGAAATCTATTTGCATCTGTTTTATGGATTCCATTTGTTTCTTATATTGGGATTCCACCATGTTCCTGAGCTCCTCTCTAGATTTATTAATCATGTCTTGCACTAGGGGCACAATTTCTCCTGTTATCTGAGAAATTATTTCTGATTTCATTTTTTCCAGATTCCCTTTTGTTGCCAGTTCAGTGGGTCCAGGTGGTTGAGTATCAGAGTGTTCCATCTCATTTCCCTTTGGAGTTGCTGTATGTGATCTGGAAGTCTGGTTTTGAGACCTATTTATGTGTTTTCTCATTTTGACTGGGGTGGGGGGCTGTTAGCACCTGAACAGATTACCTCCTCTGAGCTGGGAGAGGTGGGACAGGGGCCAGGAGCAGCGGTAGCGATGGTGACCCAAAAGCCCTTTCCTGTGGGCTGGGAGCAGTGGGAGGGATGGTGACTGGGAAGCCACTTCCTCTGGACCAGGAGCAGTGGGACGGTGGCTCAGAAGCCCCTACCTCTGGGCCGGGAGCAGCGGGACTCAGTACCTTGGTTTGGTGGTTTGGTGTCCTCTGCATCTTTGTAGTGTGGAACCAGGTGGCTGCCTCTCTGCAGCAGGGTGATTCGACGTCTTCCATGCAACTCAGGACCTCGGTAATGAGTGCACAGACCTGCCGTCTGCAGTGGGCTGATTTGGCGTGTTCTGTGAGACTCAGGACCTCGGTAGGGCGTCCACAGACATGCCTGTCTGCAGCAGGCTGATTTGGCGTTCCATTATTCATTTTCAAGATTATGTATTGCAGCAGTTGCAGATACTTTATGTAATGAAGCCTTTAAATTGAGCACTTAATTGTTCACACTGTAATGAACTAATTCCATCAAAATAGAATCTCATAATGAATATTTGCTAATTTTTAAAATTCTTGATTTTTATATTACTGTTATTAATATTTTATGACCTTTTTCTTTTTTAAAGTAATAAATTCTTATTATACAGTTGGCAAAAATTGCTGCAGTTTGCAAAGAGCAAAAATGAAAACAAAAAATAAAGTGTCTTAAAACAGTCAAAGATAACTACAGTTAGCTCCATCAAATGTCTCAAAGTCACTTCAGACAACTTATTAACATTGAACTCAGGATCTTTCCACCAAATACAGTATTTTCAATGTTTTGTACTTCAATGAATAACAACACCATTCCTCCAGCAGCAAGAGCCAAAAATCACAGAGCTCCCTTGTCAAATGACTTCTGTGTGCCCTGCAAGATATAGGTGGAAGAGCCATACAGTGATTCATGAAATCTACCAATACATTGATATATCTAGCTGATGAGTAAAATCTTATAATCCACATTGGGAGAAGTTGTGGTACAGATCAGCTGTAAGAGGAAACTGTGATCAGCAAGACTATGAATGTGAATCAGGCTTTTCATTCTCTAACTATCCTCTTTTGTCAATCTTTATACTCTTCCTGATTGAAATCCAACGTTATGTCCCGCTCAGAATCTATCTTTTGCATGATGCTTCGCTGGGCTTCTACGTCACAGCAACCTGGCTCTAGCTCAAATAATTTCTTCCTCACAAAGGTATTTCTTATTCACATTATTCACCTGGTGCTTATTTTTAGTGCCACACTGTTTTCCCTCCTCTTCTTCATATGGGCATGCTTAGTTGTCTAGCTAGATAAAAAAGGGAAAGTTCTGGAGGGATAAAGACTTACTTTTATCCCTTCCTGAACTTGGGGCCTAGCACAATGCCTGATGCCTCGTGACCCTAATTTTTAAAAAGAAAAAGGAACAAACACCTACAACTTATTTTTTTCTTTTTTTTAAATTAAATTTATTGGTATATTTTAGGTCTACAATATAATGACATTCATCATTGGAAATTTGCACCTTTACATAATCTCTCTTGGTTCTTTCTTTTCCCCCTTCCCCTGCCCTCCCTTCAGCCCCTCCACCCCTCCCTATTTACAAAGACTTTGTTTCCATTTTTTCATTTTCTCATATTAATTCCATTCCCTTCTTTCCTTTCCCCTACCCCTCCCACTTCTCCTTCCCCTTTGCCCTTTTTCTTCCTATTTCATATTATCTATTATAACTTTCAGTCCTATTTACACTTCCAGTTTCTCACACTAGAGAAACTATTCGGTATTTACATGTGTGTCCTATTTATTTCACTTAAGAGTATCACCTCAATATGGAAACGCTGAACAGGCTGGAAGAGAGGTTAGGTAGAACTCTTGAAGACATTGGTGTAGGAAAAGATTTTATGAACAAACCTCAGTTGTCCGTGAACTAGCACAAACAATCAACAAGTGGAATCTCTTCTTATTAAAAAGCTTCTGCACAGCAAAAGAAGCCACCAACAGTGTGAAGAGACAACCCACAATCTGGGAAAAAATTTTCACCTGCTGTTCCACCTACAACTTATTTAAGTCTCAAATGGCCTGTGCCAAAGTGTGAGGGAAGCCATGTGAGAAGGTGGAGTGAACAAAGAGGCACTTGGTAAGACCTCCCACATTCTTACTGAACAGAAGGAAACTTACCAGATTTCCAAAGTAGGTTATTTACATTCTGCCCACTGCCTGTAAGACCAAGATTTCCAAGATGAGATTTCAGTTACATCCAAAGGAGATGAATAACCCCAGCTGTGACTGGTTCTCACTTGCTAAAAAAAGAAAGAAAAAAGAAAAAAAAAAAAGGAGCCATTTAAATTGGCACTCTTCCAACACACTTTTTATACTGATTAATTTTTCTCCAGTATTGACCTGCTGATCTCTTCAGCATTCACATTCACTATTTATTTCAACAATAATTCACTTTCTTGATTTTTGTATCGACCACAGGACCTGGAAAATGTTTTTAAATTTTCCTGCTGATCTGCTCAATGATGATCACATTCTGCAGAAATGGAGCCATTGCATTGCAAACCAATGAAGCAGGGCCAATAGGAGACTGTGAAACCCACTCTGGGTGTTAAATGGGGCTGTTTCTTTTTCCTTTCTTCAAACAACTGATGTCTAGAGTCATATATCTTACTCAAGAAAGTTTTACTAAAATGAAACTTGTAAAGAGAAAAATTAAGAAAGATGTTTGACTATTTCCAATTCTCTCTATTCCTTTTCAACCGATTATATTTCCACTGATCCACAAGGTCATCTTGAATGGCAAATTGACATGTGAAACAGAAACAACTCCACTCTTGATGTAAAGGAATTATTACCTAGAATTTTAGAAGATGCACCATTTTATGAAATTGATATGGTGCTTGGAAAAAGGAGGAGGGAAGGGAAGGAAGGAAGGAAGGAAGGAGGAAGGAAAAAAGAATGGAAGAAAAAATGGAAACAAAGCTTTCCTAAATGGAGAGGGGAAGAAGTGTTGAAAGGAGGGGAGGGGAGCAGGCAAAAAAAAGAGTTAAAATATATATGTACAGGCACAAATTCTCTCTAATGAATGTGAGCACCATGTGCGGCAAAGAGGCGCTGACACAAAATCAAACTTAAAAAATAAAATGGTGAGAAAAGTCCTAGTTATTTCTGGAGCACTTGCTGTTATTAAACATTGTACTAAGTAGATTATGTCACAAAGTCCCCACTGCAGTTCTGAGGCAGGCGTTCTCAATATCATTCTCAATTTGCCAGTGAATATGCCAAGACTCAGAGTGGAAGTTTAGATCATGCAGGGTCATTCAGCAAATGCGAGGGCTGAAGTTCTCGGAGGAGCCTGACTAAAACATGGTAAAGGAGAGAAGTTCTGTCAGTTCCTTCCTGTAAATATTCACCTACGCTCAACAAATTCCTTCTGAAAAGCAAATGTCCACTAAGAAAGTTGTTCATTCCTGTCACTTATACCTGGATACTATTTCATCTGAGGGTCCTGGTGGAAGGGTTAGGAGATACTTTAGAGGCAGAACCTTTGGAGAAGAGTCAAGAGGGATGCTCAGAGACCTCTAGGCTAACAGTATAGATGTTCTCCATTTTTTTCATTTTGCTTACACTGCTGGAATCATGACTGCCAGCTCTCCTGGGCTACTCTCTTTAACAGGTACCAAGAAGGCCCTAATAAAATTGTTTATGTCTTTTGGGGTAGCTTATTTTATTTGTTTATAAACTATAGATTCTTTTATATGGTAAGGGATCATAATGAGTAAAACAAAAGCCATATATTCCTTACAAATCAGATACTGATTGCAGTCCTTTTAATGGTTTATCAACTTAATGTTGATACTGATTTTAGAGACAATGAAATTAATTCCTGAAATCAATATACATTTCAAATTCAAGATTAAAATCCATCTGAATCCAAGAAGTCACTCTAGCTGGGCCTTCCCAGCCTTGTCTGAAGGCCCAATCTGTCCTCTCTTCCTTCCACAGAGCAGTTCATGCCAGAGAAAGAATTAAAACGTCAGCCCTCAGCTCCATTTTTGGTGACAGCAAGATTAAAAGTCCATTCTCAGGAAATGTCAGCACTTCCGGAATCAGTAAGAACCTAAATCTGGTTGGAAAGGAAGTATAAATAATTCTAAATGCCTCCCAGAAATTGTTGGGAAAACACAGGCAAGCAAGCTGATTGCTAACCACTGTGAATTCCCATCTCAGGAGCAGACAATGGTTTGCTCTCTCCTTGCTCCTGTGCTCTCTGCTTTTTGTTCAGGACACAGCCTACTTTCTATTGACAAATCCTCAGAGAAGTGTCACACCAGCCATTGTCTCTCCTCATGGCAAGAAATCAAAAGCCTGAGAGCCTTATTTTGTCTAATTGATTTAGGTCTGTGCCTTGACTTATGGCATTTCATGATCCAGCAAGCTATTTTATTCATGGCAAATGACTTGGGAGCCTGGGAAAGAGCTGCCCCAGTAGGAGGACTAGATAGCTCAGGAGGCTGAGGAAATAAAAGTGCTTTTCTCTGGTTCAAATGCAATTTGGTTAATGGAGAGAACAGGCTATTGTCTAAAAGCTACTTACCAGGAGGGAAGAAGTAAATCTCCCCCACAAGTCAGCCTTGGCAGAGATTTTCCTGACTTGATACATTTCAGGCATCCCTTACCAGCATTTGAGCATGTGTTTGTAGTTTAGCATTTATCACCCCAGCTGCAAAACCAACTAGTTAATGTAAGAAGATGAGTGTAGGATAGGTTAAGGTAGAAAAGAAGGTCCCAGGACTGGGGATTTAGCTCAGTGGTTCCACCGCCTGCCTCGAAAGCGCGAGTTCAATCCCCAGTACAAATAGAAAGAAAGAGATAGAGATAGAGATGAGAGAGAGAGAGAGAGAGAGAGAGAGAGAGAGAGGAGAAGAAAAGAAAAGAAAGTCCCTCCAGAACATGCATTCAGTGATTATTTACTTAGCGTTTCCTAGGCATGTGATTCTGCCCAACATTGTCAATTCTAAGCACAGCCTACAAGCACAAAAAAATTGATTTATTATTAGCAGATCATATTCACATGCTTTGCAAAAAATTTCTTTATTATATTTATGGTTTGGATATGGTTTATCCCCTCAAAATTTCATGTGCTAGAAGCTTGGTCTCCTGTGTGGCAGTGTTGAAGTGGTAGGACCTTTAAAATGTGGGACTTAGTGGAAGATAATTAGGTCATGGGACTCCACCCTCATAAACAGACTATTGCAAGTCTTGCAGAAGTGCATTAGTTCCCATGACAGTGGCTGGATATCAAGTAAAATCACCCTATCCCTTTTCTCTTGCTGCATGCAGCCAGTCCCCTTTCCACTTTTCCACCACCTTGAGATCCAGCTAGTGCCCCCTGCCAGGATGCTTGTGCTGTGCTCTTTGAATTCATCCATCCACCAGAATCATGAGTCACATAATTCTCTTTACTTTACAAATTACCCAGTCTCAAGTATTTCGTTACACCACACAAGGCAGTCTAAAATACCATTGTCACTCGGGCTTTCAGAGTCCAATTCAGATAAGCAACTGAGATCTTTTCTTCAATTTCTTTTCCTTGTTACTCCTTCCTCCCCCTCTGTCACAGACTCTGTGCTGCTGCCAATTAGGCTTATCCCAGTAGCCCAGGTCATCCCTGCTTCTCTATTATGCACTGCTCTATCTTCTGTAGGGAGCATTTGTAAGAAAAGTAAAGACCTCTTTTACTACTAATAGTCATCCTAGGGCTGGGGATTTAGCTCAGTGGTTCCAGTGCCTGCCTTGCAAGTACAAGGTCCCAAGTTCAATCCCCGGTGCCAAAAAAAAGAAAAAAAGGAAAAAGAATAGTCATCCTTTCCAGGTTGGCTATTAGTTTATTTTAAAATTGCATTTTAACTTACACAGTGAAATGCTAAGGTTTCAAGTGCACTGTCCTGTCAGTCTTCTGTTCTTATTTGTTTGTGTTTGTTTGTTTGTTTGTTTTGGTACTGAAGATTGAATCTAGGATCTTTGTACTGAGCTACATTCTCACCCCTTTGGGGATTGATTCATTTGTTTGTTTGTTGAGACAGGGTCTTGCTAAGCCACTAAATTTCTGAGCCTGGGCTTAAATTTATGATCCTGCTGCTTCAGCCTCACAGAGTACTGCGATTACAGGTGTGCACCACCGTGCCCAGCATCCTGTCAGTCCTAACAAATGCATATCAAGACATTTCCAGTACTCTGCAAGGTGTCTCTGCCCCTTCCCAGTCCATGCTTCCATAAGTAACCACTGGTTTTTTATTATTATTAATTTTATTGGTACATTTTAGGTATACAATATAATGGCATTCATCATTGGAGGTTTTTATCTTTACATAATATATTCTGATTCTTATTTTTCCCCCTTCCCCTACCCTTCTGTCAAGCCCTTCACCCCTCACTATTTACAAAAACTTTCTTTCCATTTTTTCCTTTTCTCACATTTATTCCATTCCCCTCTTTCCTTTCCCTACCCCTCCCTGTTCCCCTTCCGCTTTGCCCCTTTTCTTCCTATTTCACATTACCTATTATACATTTAGTCCTTATTTACACTTTCAGTTTCTCACACCAGAGAGACTATTTGGTATTTACACACGTGTGTCCTATTTTTTTCACTTCAGAGTATGGCCTCAATGTGCATCCATTTAGCTATAAATGTCTCTAATTTCTCATTCTTTATGGCTGAGCAGTACTCCATTTTATTTAAAAAAACACACACACACATTTTCTTTAGACATAGAAACAATTCCAGACCCACTCAGCTACCTCATCTTCAACAAAGGAGCCAAACATCCTCACTGGAGGAAAGATAGCCTCCTTAATAAATGGTGCTGAAAAAATTGGGTTTTAACTTGTGAAAGATTAAATCTAGACCTATATCTCTCACTGTGAACTAAACTAAAATTGAAATGGATTAAAGATTTAAGTATTTCAACAGAAATACTAAATCAGCTGGAAGAGGCATTAGGTAGAACTCTTGAAGACATTGACACAGGAAAAGATTTCATGAACAAAACCTGGGTTGCATGTGAACTAGCAAAAAGAATCAACAAGTGGGATCTCTTATTCAAAAGCTTCTGTACAGCAAGAGAAACCACCAACAGAGTGAACAGACAGACCACAATGTGGGAAAAAATTTTTACCAGCTGTTCCTCAGACAAAGGTCTACTATCTAAAATATATAAAGAACTCTAAAAAAAATCAGACCTCCCAAATTTAAAGACCCAATCCGAAAACGGGCATCTGAAATGAACAGACATTTCTCAGACAAAGAAGTAGAAATAGCAAATAAACATGTGAAAAAATATTCAACATCACTGGTCATTTGGGAGATGCAAGTGAAAACAATGCTGAGATTCCAACTCCCTCCAGAAAGAATGGCTGCTATCAAGAAATCAACCAATAACAAATGCTGGCGGGGCTGTGGGGAAAGAGGAACCCTGCTCCACTGCTGGTGGGAGTGTAGACTGGTGCAACCACTGTGGAAATCAGTATGGCGATACCTCAAAGAACTAGGACTGGAAGTCCCATTTGACCCAGCTGTTCCCCTTCTGGGTATCTTCCCAAAAGAATTAAAGGGATCATACCACAGCGATATATGTGCACCCATGTTCATAGCGGCACATTTTGTAATAGCTAAAACTTGGAAACAGCCCAATTGCCCATCAACCACTGGTTTTATTTCCAGCACTATAATGCAGTTTTGCCTCATTTAAAATTTTATGTAAATAGAAACTTACAGTGTGTAGTTGGCTTCTTTCACTCAGCATGTTTTTGAGATTCATCTATGACAGTGATGGCCAACTTTTTAGAGTTTTAATGATACAAATAGCCCAATGCAGGACTCACCCTAGGAAGCACAGCAGAATGAATCCATCAGGTACAAGAAATTAAATGTAAAGGGGGAGAATCCAACAAAAACAAAAGTCATGACAATCATAAGTCAATACGCATCAGTTATAGCCATCAATGATAATGGTCTCAATTCACCAATCAAAAGAAATAGAATGGGTCAAGGAGCAAGATCCAACAATATGTTGCATACAAGAAACACACTTAATTCAAATAAACTCATACACTGAAAGTTGAAGGGTGGAAAACAATACTCCATGCAACAGGAACCACCCAAAAGAGCAAGAGTAGCTATCCTCTTTGCAGATCAGGTGGATTTCAAACCAACACTGATTAAAAGAGATGAAGAAGGACACTACATCCTTGTAAAGGGAACAATCCAAGAGGAAGAGATGACAAGCATAAATATCTATGCACCAAATGCTGGTGCGTCCAACTATATAAAACAAATACTAACGCACATGAAAAGTCATATATGCACTAATACAATAGTAGTGGGGGACCTCAATACCCTACTGTCACAAATAGATAGATCAACTAGACTAAAAATAAGTAATGAAATACTAGAACTCAATCGAACTCTTGAACAAATGAACTTAACAGATGTTTACAGAGGGTTCCACCCCACAAAATCAGAATACACATTCTTCTTAGCTGCACATGAGTCATTCTCCAAAATAGACCACATACTCACACATAGAACATGTTTAGGTAGGTGCAAAGAAATTGAAGTTATCCCCTGTATATTATCAGACCATAGTGCAGTGAAATTGGAGATCAATAGCAAAAGAAACCACAAGAATTTCATAAACACATGGAAATTGAACAACACACTTCTGAATAACCAATGGGTCACAGAGGAAATTAAAGAAGAAATCAGACAGTTCCTTCAATTAAATGACAATGACAATACAACATATTGGAATCTATGGGACAGAATGAAAGCAGTCTTACGAGGGAAATTCATAGCAGTGAATATTCACATTAGGAAAACACAGCGAGCCCAAATAAACAATATGATGCTGAACCTCAAGCTTCTAGAAAGAGAAGAGCAGGACAAACCCAAAGCTCACACAGGGAGGAAATTATAAAGATCAGAGCAGAAATCAATTCGATGGAGACAAAGAGAATGATACAAAAAATTAATGAAGCCAAGAGTTGGTTCTTCAAAAAAAAAAAACCACAAAATTGACAAACCCTTAGCCAACCTTATCAGAAAAAGGAAAGAAAAGGCCCAAATCCATGCAATTAGTAATGAAAAGGGTGAAATTACAACAGACTGAGCAAAATTCAGAGGATCATCAATACCTACTTCAAGAACCTATACGCCAATAAGATGGAAAATACAGAATGGACAGATTCCTAGATACGCATGAATTACCAAAGCTGAGCGAAGAAGACCTAAAAATTCTAAATAACCCAATATCAATCAATGAAATTGAAAATATAATTAAAAACCTACCAACTAAGAAAATCCCAGTCCTGATGGCTTCACTGCTGAATTCTACAAGACATTTAGAGAGGAACTACTGCCACTACTGTTTAAAACTCTTCAATGAAATTGAAAGGGAAGCAATACTCCCAAATTCATTCCTGGAAGCAAGCGTCATCTTGATCCCAAAAGCAGACAAAGACTCAACCGAAAAAGAGAACTATAGGTCAATCTCACTAATGAACATAGATGCAAAAATCCTTACTAAGATACTAGCAAATAGAATGCAGAAGATCATCAAGAAGATCACATACCCTTACCAAGTGAGATTCATTCCAGGGATGCAGGGATGGTTTAACATATGCAAATCAATGTGATACACTATATCAATAGAGCCAAGGATAAAAAAAATGATCATCTCAATAGATGCAGAAAAAGCATTTGACAAAATCCAGCATGCATTTATGATAAAAACACTACAAAAAATTGGAATACATGGTCTCTACCTCAATCTGATAAAAGCCATCTAGGAAAAACCAACAGCCAATGTCATACTAAATGGTCAAAAACTGAAATCCTTCACACTCAAATCAGGAACAAGACAAGGATGTCCACTATCACCACTCTTGTTCAATATAGTTTTGGAAACAGTAGCCACAGCAATTAGACAAGAGAAAGAAATAAAAGGAATAAAGATAGGAAATGAAGAAGTCAAATTGTCATTATTTGCAGATGACATGATACTCTATATAGAAGACCCCACCAAAAGTCTTCTGGACTTAATAACCAAATTCAGTAGAGCAGCTGGATACAAGGTCAACACACAAAAATCAATAGCTTTCCTCTACACAAATGACAGACTCACTGAGAGAGAAATAGCACAAATAATTCCTTTCACAATAGCATCCAAAAACCTGAAATACCTAGGAATCAACCTAACAAAAGAAATCAAAGACCTCTTCTCTGAAAACTATAGCACTCTGAAAAGAGAGATTGAAGATGATATCAGAAAGTGGACAGACACCCCCTGCTCCTGGGTAGGAAGGATCAATATAGTGAAAATGGCCATACTTTCAAAACTGTTATATAGATTCAATGCAATCCCAATTGAAATTCCAGCAGCATACTTCACAGACCTTGAGAAAAAAAATCCAAAAATTCATTTGGAACAAAAAGAGACCCAGAATAGCAAAAGCAATTCTAGGTAACAGAGACATGGCAGGGGGTATCACAATCCCCAACCTGCAACTCTACTACAAAGCTACTGTGATAAAAACAGCATGGTACTGGCAAAGAAACAGACCTGAGGACCAGTGGAACAGATTCGAAGATGCAGAAACAATGCCAGACACACTCAGCCACCTCATCATGGACAAAGGAGCCAAACACCCTCACTGGAGGAAAGATAGCCTCTTTAATAAACGGTGATAGAAAAATTGGGTTTCAACTTGCCAAAGACTAAAACTAGACCTATTATCTCTCACCATGCACTAAACTAAAATTGAAATGGATTAACAATCTAAATATAAAAACAGAAATGCTGAACCAGCTGGATCAGAGGTTAGGTTGAACTCTTGAAGACACTGGGGTAGGAAAAGACTTTATGAACAAAACCTCAGTTGCCCGTGAACTAGCAAAAACAATCAACAAGTAGCATCTCTTCTTACTAAAAAGCTTCTGCAAAGCAAGAAAAACCACCAGCATTGTGAAGAGACAGCACACAATGTGGGAAAAAATTTTCACCAGCAGTCCCTCAGACAAAGGTCTACTATCTAGACTCTATAAAGAACTTTAAAAAATCAGACCTCCCAAATTCAAAGACCCAATCCAAAAATGGGCATCTGAAATGAACAGACATTTCTCAGACAAAGAAGTAAAAGTAGCAAATAAACATATGAAAAAAATGTTCAACATCACTGGTCATTTGAGAGATGCAGATGAAAACAACACTGAGATTCCACCTCACCCCAGAAAGAATGGCAGCTATCAAGAAATCAACCAATAACAAATGCTGGCAGGGTTTGGGTGGAAAGGAACCCTTCTCCATTGTTGGTGGGAGTGCAGACTGGTGCAACCACTGTGGAAATCAGAATGGAGATACCTCAAAGAACTAGGACTGGAAGTCCCATTTGACCCAGCTATTCCCCTATTGGATATCTTCCCCAAAGAATTCAAAGAATCATACCACAGTGATATACGTGCACCCATGTTCATAGCAGCACAATTTGTAATAGCTAAAACTTGGAAGCAGCCCAATTGCCCATCAACTGGAGACTGGATAAAAAAATGTGTTTTTTTAATAAAATGGAGTACTACTCAGCCATCAAAAATGAGAAATTAGAGACATTTATAGCTAAATAGATATACATTGAGGTGATATTCTTAAGTGAAATAAATAGGACACACATGTGTAAATACCAAATAGTTTCTCTGGTGTGAGAAACTGAAAGTGTAAATAAAGACTAAAAGATATAATAGATAATGTGAAATAGGAAGAAAAGGGGCAAAGGGGAAGGGGAAGGGAGAGGGGCAGGGGAAAGGAAAGAAGGGAATGGAATTAATATGAGAAAATGAAAACAAAGCCTCTGTAAATAGGGAGGGGTGGAGGGGTTGAAAAGAGGGCAGGGAAGCGGGAAAAATAAGAGCCAAGAGAGACTATGTAAAGGTGCAAATTCCCAATGATGAAGGTCAGTATCCTGCATACCTAAAGTGTACCAATAAAATAATATTAAAAATAAAAATTTGAAATTTAAAAAAAGATCGTACATCATGAACAAATCGGCTTCATCCCACAGATTCAAGGATAGTTCAACATATGTAAATCACTAAATTGAATACCTTGTATAAACAGAATCAAGAACAAGAATCACATGATCATCTCAATAGATATGGAAAATTTCCTTGACAGAATTCTGTATCCATTCATGATTTTTAAAAAACCTGACGAAAACAGATATAGAAGGATCTTATAAATCTGATAAAAGCCATATATGATAAATCTACTGCTGACATCATATTAAATGAAGAAAACTGAAAGCTTTCTCTCTGTAAGCAGGAACATAACAAGGGTGTTCATTCTCACCACTCTTGTTCAATATAGTTCTCAAAACTGTAGCCAAAGTAATCAGACAAGAAAAAGAAAAGGGATATTTATGGGAAAGGGAAAACCATACTATTTTTATTCATACACAACATGATCCTTCACATAGAAAAATTCCCAAATCCCACCAAACACTCCTAGAACTAATAAACAAATTCAGCAAAATAGCAGAATACAAGAATCAACACAAACACACACACAACCAATAGCAAGCCTATACATCAACAATGAACCCACCAAGAAAGAAATCAGAAAACAATTCCATTCATAATAGCATCAAGAACAATTAAATACTTAGAAATTAACCTAACCAAAGAAGTAAAATGCATCTATAATGGAAACTATAGTACATTAGAAAAGGAAATAAAAGAGAACATCAAAAATAGAAAGACATCCCCTATTCCTGGATAGGCAGAACAAATACTGTCAAAATAGCTATATTACCATAATTGGTATATAGTTTTAATGCAATCCCAATCAAAATACCAGGAAGATTCTTCATAGAACTAAAAAACAAATTCCTGCAATTTATATGGAAATGTAAAAGACCCAGAATAGCAAAAGAAATCCTGGGCAAAAAGAGCAAAGCAGGAAGCACTGCAATCCTGGATTTCAAGTTATATTACAAAGCTACAGTGAGAAAACATTGTGGTACTGGCATAAAAATAGACATGCTGATCAATAGAACAAAACTGAAGATGCAGAAATAGCTCTGGGGACATTCAGCTATCTGATCAATGACAAAGCAACTGAAAACCTACACTGGAATAAAGATAGCCTTTTTAACAAATGACGCTGGAAAAAATGGCCATTCACATGCAAAAGACTAAATCCAGACTTCTATCTCTCACCATTTACTAAAATAAAATCAAATTGGATCAAAGACCTAGATATCAAAATGAAAACACTTAATCTGCTGGGAGATAAAATAGTTTAAACTCTTGAAGACATAGGCATACACAAGAACTTTCTGAACAGAACCCCAATTATACAAGAAATAACATCAAAAGGCAGTAAGTGGGATTATATCAAAGTTAAAACACTTCTGCATAACAAAGAAAACCACTAACAGAGTGAAGAGACAACCTGAAAAATGGGGAAAATATTTGCCAGCTACACCTCAGACATAGTACTAATATCTAGAATATATAAAGAACTCAAAAAATTAGACTTCCCAAAATAAAAGATCCAATAAAAAATGGGCATTGAAATGAATAGACACTTCTCAGAAGAAATATAAATGGCCAATAAGCACATGAAACAATGTTCAGCAACTTTGGATGTTAAAAAAAAATGCAAATCACAATAATATTGAGATTCCATTTTACTCCAGAAAAAATGGCTACTGTCTAAAACTCAAAAAATAAAATATGCTGGTGAGGCTTTGGGGAAAAAGGAACCTATCTACATTGTTGGTGGAAATGTAAACTAGCACAACCATTATGGAAATCAGTATGCAGATTCCTCAAAAAACTAAAAATAGAAACTCTATTCAACCCAGCTATTCCTCTTCTGAGTATCCTCCTGAAAGTTAAAGGCATCATAGTACACCGATTCACAACCATGTTTATATGCTCATCAAGAGATGAATAGATAAAGAAAACGTGGTATATACACAAAATGAAATACTACTCAGCCATAAAGAAGGATAAACTTGAGTCATTTGTAGGAAAATGGATGTACCTTGAGACCATAACGTTAAGTGAGGTAAATCAGACACAAAAGGTTAAATATCGTATGGTTTCTCTTATATGAGAAATTCAACATACAAATAACTTGATAAGCAAATAAAAGATGGATAAATAAAAGCTAAAAATAAAAGATAGAAAACAGAGAGGTAGATCTTTTGCAGACTAGAAGGGAGCTCACAGATGGAGGGAGAAGGAAGGGAGAAGTGGGAAGGGGAAGTTCAAAGATTAAGATGAGAAATGTACATTTACTGACTCCCCATGATGAATGTATTCATTATACTTTGCAAACATGTATGACAAAAACTAGGAGGAAAGTAGGGAAGGTTTAGTTACGTCACAGTTTCAGAAAAGTCAGTCCATAGTCAGCTGGCTCCAAGGCAGGAGTACCATGGAGGAAGGGCATGGCAGAGCAAAGCTGCTCAGTTCATGCTGGCTGAGGAGGAGAGCAACCGAACAGCAGCAGAGAGAGGGGCCAGGTACCAGGTCTAGCACCCAAGCCTACGCTCCCACGACCCAGCCAGACACACCCAGGAGAATGGTTTTCTACTCTGGTAGTCATTTCCTGACCCAATGAATTTAAAATTGACATATTAGGATCAACAATCACATATGGTGAACACATGAACTTTTATTTAAAAGCCTTCCTTAAATGATTCATGTTAATTATGATAGTGTAGCAGCCTTATGAATGTATGGTGAATGCTTGGCAATATCCAGAAAAGGACCTCAAACACAAAACATGTAACCTCGTTAAATCATATTGACTTCTTATTTTGGTATGTTTTCAGTCCATAATGACTACATTCTTTGTGGGGAGTTGGTGCATATACACAACACATTTTAATTCCTTTTTGCATCCCCTTTCCCTAGCTTCCCTCCCTCTCCCTCCACCTCTTGATATTGATTTTGAAAACTTTCTTGAAAGTCTTCTCCTAAAATAAAGAACCTGTTCCTGGTGGTGAGAAAGAAGTTAATGTTTACGCAGGAGTTAAATAATCATCATGAGAGGCCAATGGAAGTTGCCAAGGATTTCAGTGAGAGAAGCAGGTTCCTCCTGTTGCCTTCTAAGGGGGCTTTGAGGTACTAAGTGACAGTGTCATCCCTGTGGCCAACTCAGAAGTGAGGGATGATATGTAGGTAAGGAGGGCTATTTTCTTGTGAGTTGTTTCGTCAAACAGTGTAGACAATACTGCAGTGAACGACAGTCTCGGTGGACACTTGTAAATGACCAATAGAGGTACTATGCACACCTTAGGATGGAGGTATTTCTGAATATATAACACCCAAAACATTCACAACCCACAACGCCCACTCAGTCTTCACATACATAATGTGAAATCTTCTCAAATTTTATATTTCCTGTTTCTTAAACCTCTCTGAGGCCCTACTCAGCCCAGTGCTCTCTAGCCCACAACCCTCCATCACTGTCTAGACAGTTTCGTGGATCACCTGAACTGGACAGTAATGTTTTAGCTGGTTTTGTATTCGTTTTTCTTCCCCCACAGCTGCAATTCCAAGGAAATGGTAAATAACAATAGCTAAGATTTGCTGAGCTTTTGTGCACTCTGTTAGAACGACACAGTTCTTTAGTGAGAAGCCCCTTCACCTTGATTCTGCATAGCCATCCCCTGAGGGAGGTTTTATTCTTATCTTGCAGGTAGAGACAGAGGCTGAGTGACAACTTGTCTGTGGCCACAGAACTAATTAATGCTGAACTTGAACAAAGGATTATCAGACTTCAATGTTAGGTCCCAACCATGATGCATTTTAGATTTCTACACAAACTCTAGTATTACTCTGTCATTTTGTTTGGCTTTGTTTTGTTTTGTTTGTCAGATCAAACACATATTAAAACAAAACAAACCTCTTCTCCTCAAACCTTCATAATGCCTTCCTAAACTGCAATTGTTAAGACAGGAATGATGTCATAGTTGTATCTGATTTTTGAATTAAAATGTTTTGCAGAGAAAAACATTGAATTTGATTTTGTTGTTGAATACAGACACTTTCATTTTACTTTCATTCAGAGTAGACAAAAATCAATTTCTGCCTACATAAAAAAGAAATAGCATGTTCCTCTAGGAAACAAACAAAAACAAAACAAAATCTGAGGTTTCACATTAATATTGCCAACAGTGACAAGTACCAAAGGGGAAGAAAGACTAAACTGTAAAAAAGAGAAGCAACAAAGGAGGAACAATGCTGGGCCTCTTGTAATTGCTGCTTTGGTTTTCTTTTTCTTTTTCTATTTTCTTTTTCTTGGGGGGGGGGGGCGGGAAATCATGTTGATTTTCTGATTTTTTTTCCAGATCCCTAGTTCCAGATATTTACTCTTAAAATTCCAGAGGTTTAACTTAAAAATGATTTCTGAAGTGACTGGAAAAATCCAGTTATTTTTCTCCATCTTCACCTCATCTAAATGCATTGGTACAATTTTGCATGAGAATGCCCGACCAGCTTTGGGACCCTGCCAGCTGGCTTCGATTCATCACTCAGTACCCTTGATTACCTGAATCACAGGACAAGCCTTGGGACCATCACAGTGCAGGGACAGATGGATACTGAGTTTCTAGGCAACCCCAGGCTCCATTGAAAGCCCTGAGGCCACCAGGCACCTGCCCTGGGGCTGACTCAGGGCCCTGAGAGTGGGCTGCATCTTGGTCGGTCTCCTCAGCTCCTCCACTGTGGCCCAAATCCGCTCTCCCATTTGCTTCTTCTGTTCACATTGTAGGAGAATTTTATTTCCCTGTTACCTTGTCAGCTGCTGAAAACAAAACAGCACTTGTGATTTTCTTCACACCCTCTGACCCTAGAGAAATCCTCTGCATGCAGCCACCATCTGGGAGAGCCATTTCTTCCGTGTCACTTGTAAACATTTTCAAAAAGGATCAGAAAGCAGCCATTTGGCACAGTATTGGCACTGCTTTCCTGCAAACATTGAGATTTCAAATTTTAATTGCAGCTTCTTGATGAGGCATCAAAAGTCCACACTTGAGCTTTTGAACTGGAAGTTCTAAAATGCAAATCTGGCCATTTCATGGGCTTATTTGGGATGGCTCAAATTCTAAATCTAAATTTGCCCATTTTGAAAGTTCCTTCCACCATGCAGAGAAAAAATACTTCGGTGATTGGTCTGAATATTCCCCTCTTTTCCAATATCTATAGTGCTGTGGACTAAATTCCTGTGACTTCCTAAAGTTATTACGTTAAGGCCCCAGTCCCCAATGCGATGGTATTTGGAGGTGGGGCCTTTGAGGGATACTACAGTTTGGATGCTTGTGTACTCACCAAAATTCACCTGGAAACTTAATCCCCAGTGCAACAGTGATGAGAAACAGGACATTTGGGAGATAATTAGGCAGCGCTGTCATGGATGAGTCTGTGCCTTATGAAGGGATTGGTGGTGAGTACATAGCTAGACCCTTGTGCCGGCTGACTTTTGTCACGTGAGGACATAGAATTTGCTCCTTCTGTCATGTGGGCACGCCGCAAGTAGCTGTCATTGTGGAAGCAGAGAGCGGCCTTCATCAGACACTGAATGTGCTGACTCCTTGATATTAGACTTCTAAGCCTTCAGAACTGTGAGAATTAAATTTCTGTTATTTATTAACTCCACATGCTGCATTATTCTGTTATAGCAGCACAGACTGAGACAGGAGATAATTAGGTTTAGGTGAAGGTGAGGCCCTTGTGATGGGATTAGTGCCTTTAGAACAAGAGATAGAAGAGAGATCTCTTGCTCCCTATCTCTACAGTATGAAGAAGATACGGCAAAAGGCAGCCATCTGCAAACCAGGAAGTAAGCCTTCACCACTCACCAGATCTGCTGGCACCTCAACCTTAGCTTTCACAGCCTCCAGAACTATTACAAATAAGTACTTGTGGTCCAAGACATAAAGTTGGTGGTATTTTGTTGTAGCAGTCAGAGTTGAGTAAGATATACCAATCATCTTAAGTCTGCACTAGCCAATAGATAAAGAAGAACTAGAAAGGAACTCAGAGGGGAAGGTGCCAAAGTCTCCTCTGTCCATTTTCTGCTCCCTAGACACGGAGAGAAGTAGAGGTTGGGTGTTTGTTTGAAACAGCTGCCCTCCTCCTGAAGCTCTTCAACTCCTTCCTTGTCCTTAATAAACTAGGATGCTACAGATCTCAGATCTGAAAATCAGCAAGGAAAGGGCCTTGTACACAACTGGGTCATCCCTAGTAAGGGGAAACATAAGTAGGAAACTGCTGCTTTCAGGAAGCATTTGTGAACCTCTTATATAGGCGAGGCACTGTAGGTGGTTTGAGGACAAAGGCTAAAGGGCCTCTCAAATTCAGTGCACCCTAAATTGGATGAATCACCCCTCTCTTGTCCTGTGAAAGGCACACTCAGGCCCTGAGGCTCCCCTTGGTGCCTTCATGCTGAGGCTCCACTGCACACATACCCTGTCTCACAGGAAGCACAATATTCCTGAGGCCCTAATTTCTTACTTTAATAAGACTTTGGGGTACCAGAAAGAGCAACAACTTTGAAATAAAATGAGGTATACTCCAATAAATCTCTGCTTCTTCCTAGTTAAAGGATCTTGAAAGAAAAACTTAATCTCACTAAGCCTTGGTTTTTTCATTACTAAAATGGAGACACTATTTGCTTCATAGGGCTACCATGAATATTAACAAGATAATGTAGAAAAGAATATAGCCCAAGGCCTAGAGCCAACAAATGTTCAATCAGTGTTGGTTTCATCATTCTGACCCTTTTTTTCCATTGTGTTAGACATCTTTCTATCACTGTGAAAAAAAAATCCATGAGAAAATCAATTTAAAAGGAGAAAAGTTTATTTTGGCTCCTGGTTTCAGAGATCTCAGTGCATGGTCACTCGGCCACTTGGCTTTGGGCCTGTGACAGCACAGCACTGTACATCATGGCAGAAGTATGTGCTGCAGGATACTCATATCACGGGAGCTGGAAAGCAGAAAGAGAAGATCCCAGCTCCCACTGTCCCTTCGAAGCGCACGTCCCCAATAAACCTAGCTTCTCCCTCATAGTTCCCACCTTCTAAAGATTCCACCACCACCCAACAGCACACTGGCTGAAGGGCAACACATGGATCTTTCAGGGATATTTCAGATCCAAACTAACAGCAACCTAATCTGATCAACCGTAATCTGGGAATACACTGGCTTCCAAAATGGGGAAGTTCCATCTTAGCTTGTCCAGGGCTCCTGTAATGTCAGTCAGCTCATTCAGGCTCCATTTTTCATTTCTGCTTTCCTTGTGGGTTTGCTTCCTTCTCTTGTGCTATACATAGCTTTTTGCTCAGGGCCAGGAAAGATGGCTTTTAGCAGCCCCAGATTTTCATCCTCACAGTGAAGCACCCTCCATGAAACAGGATTCATCACTTTCGCTGTCTATATGTCAGCTCCAGGAGCAGCCCTGATTCTGTCTGAGTCACTGCTTTGCAAAGCTGAGGGGTGAAGGTGGAGGTGGAGCACTATTTGGGACTTCTGGTGAAACCACGTGGAAAGAAGGAGCAGCCTGGCTTCCCACAGGGTGCATATCACTTAGACAAGCAGCATATCCATGCCAGCCAAGGATTCCTCAGGCACAGCAATGAACAACCTCATCCTTAGAGCCTTGGAGGGGGCCCTGCCAAACTGAAAATCTGCAGCAGGAAGGCTGGAGCATGCTCCAGCACTGCTGTGGGCATAGGGGTGGGAAATACTTGGGATAGGATGCAAGGGGACACATGGGAGAAATGGAGGGTAGAATCAAACCAAGCCAGGGTCCCCCACAACCCAAAGAAATGATCAAGCCCTGAGTGGGATAAAGGCAGATCAAAACCTAGGAAGTGAAACATAGAGAAGTATGAAAAGGAAGAGCTAAACCACCAAAAGCCACTCAAACTCCTGGTCAGCCACATGAAGTACCAAGTGCCATGAACTTCATCTTCTTACTGCTTTTCTTTGGCACATTCAGTGCTTTCTCCTGCTGGGCCAGAAGTGAAATGGTCTTGGGCTTCGAGATGAGTGAAAGTGGAACATGGGAATCGAAGTCACATCTTTCAAGGGTTCCCCTCTCACCTCCAAAGGGCTCTCTGGCTCACATACTGCATTTGATTGGGTGCTCACTCCCTCTCTCTCCCTCTCTCTCTCCCTCTCTCTCTCTCTCTCTCTCTCACACACACACACACACACACACACACACACACATGCTCACATAACCAGGTGGTATGAAGGTGACATTTAGCAGAAATATGTCTTCAAAGAGAACAAGATGATCATTTAACCTGTATCAGGTGCCTTTTATCAGGGATCACATGAATACTTTGAAATACTTAATTAGGTCTTGAAATATGTCTGCAAGGAAGGTATTAGTATTCACTTTCCTCAAATGAGAAAACTAAAGCAAAAAGTTCAAAGAGACTTGCCCAAAGCTACCCAGAAGCGGAGTCCTTATCAGCACGACAGTCACAGATCCTGAGCACGGTCATATTCGCACCTCTTCCCCCATCTTTAGCTGTGCTCTTTTCACGTGGTTTCTGCTGATAAGGCGCACAGGGTTTTATGGAATGTTGGATTCCTGTGGAGCAGGAAAAATTTTAAATACAAAATATATATTTTACCTTAGACTTGAGGTCATAATAAACTACAGAGGTCCTTTAATCCACTTTTTATTCTAGCCCTGGGCTACCACATTCTCTTTGAATATATCCAGGTAAAAGAACCATCTCCAGAAGGAAATGGTTCCAAACACCAGAGAGATACAACTGTCAGAATATCCCACCCCACTGTACATTAAAGTTAGTTTTCCCATAACTCTGCTCCTGATTTCTGCCTCTGCACACTGGAACTCCATCCAATCTCCCTCCCCTCTTCCCTCCTTCTTTCCTTTTCTCCTTGCGTCCTGTTGTCCTTCCTTCCTTCTTCATCTTCTTTGTAGAATATTTGAAAATTAAATTTCCAATTCACTAATCTAATTACCGTGCTCAGAAATTTCTTTACTGCTCAGATGACATTCTCTTTCACACCTAGGGTTTTCCCCTTCTTGATCGGAACTAGTCCTACAATAGTAACACCCATCCTGTCTTCTTCTAACTTCTGAGAAACAGAACTGGCATCAAAACATGTGAAAAATCTATTGCTTGCTCGGTGTCTATTGAATGAGGCTTCCGGACAAGGTTTGAGTATCTGCAGCCTTCGCTCCCGACTAGAACTGTCCCCCCACTAGTTTGGAACTCACATTGAAAACACCTGATTCACATCCTCTCAGGCCAGTAGCTCCAACATGGACTTACAGTGCCCTTCCTTTTTCTCTTGTCATCTTCTCTGAGAAAGAGTCCATCTCATTTAAGGAAGACTCCAGCAGAAAGAGATCCTCGTTCAGTTACATGGTGGCAAGGGTTGCTGCCAACCTGCTGTGATTGCGCTGGTCACCAGGACAGTGACAGCAAATGTGGGTCAAGCCTACCTAGCTGAGATACATCCCTCAAATAATGCCTAAGTTGTGCTCTTCACTCAGGGCTTTATCCAGACCCCATGACTGTTGTTGGTAAGAGCTGTATTTGCTTTGTGCCAAGATGAACATGCAGCATACAATTCACAATGTGAGCCTTTATCACATGTGTGCTTGTGCAGACAGACACAGCAAACGTCAGATAAAGGTGAGTGACACAGAAGTTCAGCCAGCGTGGCCCTCAGGACACTCCAAATTGAATGATGTTCCTCAGCTGTCTCACTCCTCTTCTTTTGATTCTGCACCTTAGGACGATGCCCATATTCTATCTGCTGGAGTTACACTCCTTCAAGAATAGTCTTTCTGCCTTGAATACAGCAGTCCATTCCTCCATGCTGTATGCAGGGTCACCTAAATGGCCTTCATCAATCCTTGGTGGCATCATTGGGAAAGTGTCTTCTCCAAGACAAGGTACCCACAAAATGCTTTCCATTCAAATAAGGCTAAAAGATCTGAAGGGTAGGTTTACTTGCTCTATGAAAATATCACTAGATACAAACAACCAGCAAGGAGCATCCCTCAGTTCCTCCTGCCTAAAAGAAGGTGCATATCTGCTCCCACCTTTGGCTTCCAACTGAGCTTTATTCTTGTAGTTTAAAGGTGACAAGACAAGGGTGGAAGGCTGCTGCTGCTCCCAGCTTCCCCCCAAGCCCAAGACTCCGTACAGAGAGCAGGTTGCACAGAGGAGAAGCGGCTAGAAAAGGAGAGCAGCAGAAGGGATCTCACCTCCGTATACCTCACTTGTGATGGCAAGAGATGGGCATTACTTCTCCCTCCCCTGGCTGCCTAATGATGATTCTACATCAGCCAGTGAGACTCCAGTGTCTTGGCTGTTGTGAGAGATGCAAAGAGGGCACACACGGTTTCTGATCCAGAAGTGAGACGTGGGCACAGGAGAAGGTGTTCCCTGTGAGAAGCTCTCGAGAAAAACAGAAATGTCTAACTAGAAGAGAAGATGAAGGAAACCCAGCAACCTGCACATCTGGAGTATATCAGAAAGCAGGGTCAAGGAAGGCCAAAGGAGCTCAGCTCAACAAACAAAGACTACACCATTCCACAGTGTGCTGGGCTGACTCTGGAGTTAGTTCATCAGCAGACTGGACACGACTTGTCTTGTATTGTAGAGAGGGGACAAGGATCAAATGTGTAAAAAAATTATCAAATCAGGGCTGGGAATGTGGCTCAGAGTGCTTGCTTAGCAGGCATGAGGTCCTGGGTTTGACATAGGCACTGCAAAAAAAAAATTAAATTGAATATCAAATGAAATGAAAGAAATCTCATCTGATCCTGGTATTCTGTACAAAGGTGACTAATTAAAATAAATAAATAAGTAAAATGTTCATTGTTACTTGGGCTTCCCAAAAGAGGCTTGCAAAAGTAGATACTACTCAGTCCATATCCTATTTATACTTATCTATATATACAAGTATATATAATATATGCTAATGGACTAATGTACACATGGGTATGGAAATAAAATAGAAATGTTTATATATGTCATTTACTGGGTGCTGTGACTTTTCTTAAGTAGGTCTATATACACCTGAAGTTATTGAGTAGGGTTACATTTGCCTTAATGTTTATGACCTTTTGAATGAGATTACTGACTGAAGCAAAGAGAGAAAAGAAGAAAGGAGAAAAAGAAAGAAGAAAGAGAAGGAGGAGAAGAAAGTAAGGCTAATGTTATTGAATCCCTACTAAGTTCCAGGTATTTTATATCCATTGCATCCAGGACCAGACAGGTGTTACTATCACTACCATTTGGATGCATTCAGATGAGCTCACATAAGTAAAATAATACAATTAGTAAAAGGCAGAGCTGGGTTTCCAACCTAGTCCAGTCTGGTCACATATTCCTGGCGTTGTCACTGCCCTCTCTCCAGTTAGTAACAAGGGAAGAGGTGTGTGGCTCCCTGGAGCTCCTCCTATTACAATGAGTCACTGCAGACACATTTTTCAAAGAACAGAAATATTACTGCAAGATATTATTTCATCCAGACGTGGTGGTGCACACCTGTGATTCCAGCACTCAGGAGGCTGAGGCAGGAGGATCTTGGCTAGTTCTAGTTCAAGGCCACCTTGAGCTACATAGTGAGTCCAAGTTCAGCCTGAACTGCATAGTGAGATCCTGTCTGGGAAAAAAAAAAAAAAAAAAAAATATATATATATATATATATATATATATATATATATATATATATATAATTTCAATGAAAACTATTAAAGTGCATATGTCTAAACATGCCTGGGGCACTTAAACTAGTTACAAGCACTTTCTTTGCCTTTTCCAAGTACATACTTGACTCATCCAGCCAAATACATGACTTCTGATGAGAGAAGAAATACTTTACTTCCAATCCAAACCACACAGCAATAGGCATTTTACAGCCCTCGTGATTATTAGCCAAGAGGGCTTTCTTTCACGGGTGTGAGTAAAACTGGGGACTGGAGGGCAATCACCAGAGCGAAGACTCAGTACTATCTAAAGAACAATGCTCCCTACCAACAGCCAAGATTCTGGTTTTGTAGCATCGAGGAACCTTCTACTGAGGCTAAAATGATATTTAATTGCGCGGAAGGAAGACCAGGGCACGGCCTCCCCCCGCTCATCCGTCTCAGCTTGCGGTCCTCTTCCTGCTCTCCACCGAATGCGCCCTTTCAGACGGAGTCACTGTTGCAGCCCGCGGACCCGAGCCGGGACTCGACTCCGCGTGTTTCCCGGGACAGCTCCGCCGAAGGCCGGTCAGACTGCGGAGCGCTCGGCCTCCGCGGGGCGGAAGCACTGAAAGACGAAAACCTCCCTCCCTCTTGGCGAATGGGAGAGGCCTCGGGGCCCCTGCCGGCCGCCTCTTGCTGTGCCCAGGAATCCGCTACAGCACCAGGGCAGCGGGGAGGGGAAGAAAGGCGCTGGCGGGTTGACTGCGATGGTGAAGGACAAAGAAAAGGCTCCAGCAGATCTTCTCAAGGCTTCCCGGTCCACGGAGCCAGCGAGGCGGGAGACGCCCGTCACCGAGGGGGCGAGCAGTCCGCGGCGCAGCTCCCTCCAGGGGCCGAGATGCTCTCTTCCCCCCGGGCACGGCCTCGGAAGCGCGCCCCCTCACGCTGCCTTCACTCAGCCTGGCCTCCCAGGCGCGCCCTGCGGGGACCCTTCTGGCAAAGCCGTCCCTCGCGCCTGCACTTATTAAACAAAACCACCCTAAAGCCGGAAGACTGTGTCGGCGGCGGATAAAACGCTAAACGACAACTCATTTTCATTCTGCAGAACAGAATTGTTTAATATTTCATTCCTATCACCTGCTCATTTCTGCGCAGCCCACACATGGCAGGAAGGGCCCCCAAGAGAATTGCTTAAAAGGTTAGAGCCTCGACCGGCATCCGTGCTTGGCCTCCGCTTCCCCGCCGCAGCGCTCCGGGCGCTTCCTTCGTGGATGTCTCAATGCTGCCCTCTGCTGGCGGGAGGCGCCCCTGCAACGCCTGGAAATGAGACTGCGTCCCCTCAAGGAAGCAGACCGAGGTTGTATGAAAGGTGCACGATAGAAAATCACCTCTTTTGAGGGCATCCTGACCTCCAGGCAAGGGTGTGCAGCTACTCTTTCCGCAGCACGGACGCTTCTCAATGTACCAGAGCGCCGAGATTGAAGAGAAGCCATGTCGCCGATGGCTTTCCTTGTTTGAGAGAGCTAGAGACATGCATGCTAAACAAAGATGTGTCCCACTAGAAAAAAGCGAGCCATCACCTGGCGAAGAGGCCAAACCAGAGGGAGATACAATATTTCTAGATTCAGGGTCCAGGGGGGGCAGACTGTACTTCATCCCAGTCCTGACTCCGGGCTCAGTCCTTTCACCCCGAGCAGGCTGCCCTTCCTGCCCCTCTGGCGCAGTCTCCAGGAGTCTGGCCTCGCACGGGCTCACGTCCCAAGGCTCCAGTTTCAACTACCTGCCCTCAGTCGCACTCTGAAAGTATTAAAAGGAAAATTCCCGGTATAAACAATTCCTAAGTTTTCAGCTGCGCGGTACTATGAGTAGCACAATAAAATCTGCACCACCCCACTTGGAACAGGAATCATCCCTTTGTCCCGAGCATGCGCATCCCATACGTCACCGGCAAGTTAGTGGTGGCGCTCTGGGCTCCTGGACTGTCTCAGGATGGCAGTGCTCCTAGTCAAGCGATCCGTGAATGCCCCAGCAGTGACCCCGCGGAAGAACACTGAAGAGACTGACAATTTGGCTGTGCCAAAGGGAAGGGCTCTTTAAGAGCTTCTTAACGTGCTTCTTTGAAGTGAAAGGGTGAAAGTTCTTGATGTGATTTTTTAAAAGAAAATTTAAAAATCACATGGGCCTTTGCTCACATTTGCCGTCCAGTGAGTTATTCGAGGTAAAAGGGATCACATTCACACTTTTGTTGCAAAGTATTTTTACAGTTGTTTTTGCTTGATTAGAAGTTACTTTTTTTTTTTTTTAACCAGGGATGGAACTCAGAACCTTGCGCTTTCGAGACGGGGGGGGGGGGGGGGGCCACTTATAAGTTACTATTTTTGATCCCTTATTGTGCCTAGTTTATAAAGTAAACTTTATCAAAGACATATGTGTAGAAAATTATAGTATATGCTTTCAGTATTGTCCAAGGCTTCAAGAATCCAGCAAGGGTGGAGTGAGGGCTGCGCATGCTCCCCACTCCACTGCGGTTGGACTCTGGGAGGAGGTTCTTCTCTCCTGCCCCCGCACACCGTATCAAAGCCATCCTGCTTTTAACGGTCTCCCTGTCTCCCTTCCGAGACTCATTTCCATGTAGTAGAGACTCTCGTGACAAAGAGATCTATATTAAACAACTCAATTAATGTGATGTTCTTAAAACAGTGCTTGGCACATAGTCAGCACTTCAGAAATTTAACCTATAAATTCAGTTGAACTTGATTAATCATTCCCTGCCCAGTGGACACTTTAGGGGCTCCTCATCCACTGGGTAAAATTATCAGATGTCTGTCTAAATCTCAGCCTCATCTTCAAGCCTTCTCTCAACTGTAAAGGCAAACAGAAACAAAGCCTTTGTAAATAGGGAAGGATGGAGGGGTTGAAGGGAGGGCAGCAGAAGGGGGAAAAATAAGAACCAAGAGAGTATGTAAAGGTGCAAATCTCCAATGATGAATGTCATTATATTGTACACCTAAAATGTACCAATAAAAGGATATATAAAAAAAACTGCAAAGGCAGCAATGTAATTTTCCAGAGTTCTCCAAAATACACCCTGTATCTTATCTCTGTTGTTGATAGTGCTGGCCCCTCATCTAGTAGGCCCATTCCGAGCCTCTTCATCTATTTATTTATCTTTTAGGACTCAACATTTTCTGAAATCATCCTCTCTTCTGAAGTTTTTCCTGAGTGGTCCATTCAACCAATCTTGTTCATTTAGGCCTCCTCTTTCATAGTCCCCGAATACTCCATTCTTCATTACGACTTTCTCAAAGTTGTGTCTGCTTGTGTGTTCATCTGCTTCCCAAGGCTGAGCTTCTTGAATTCTAGGACGTCTGTCTGATCCACCTTTAAACCCCCTGTAAGCTGAACAGTTTCTGAGTCATTTGCTTGGGACCCACCACATGTTCATCATAGGAGTGAATGAACAAAGGCAGGAAGGGACCTGTAAATGATAAGTCTCAAAAACACCTACCTGCTCCCACCACCTCCTTATACCTGCCAACTGGATTGTCCTGTGGCTCAATCTGATTCTTGGGGGGCTAGAAGAGAAAAGCAATTACCACTTGGAAAGCTCTGACCAGTCAAGTTCACTGGAGCCTCAGCTTCTTCAATTAGATGATAATTGCACCCTCAAGCTACCTTTGAAAAGGGAGGTTATCATTGGGGTAAGCGAGGAGACATTAATTCTGGAAACTTGGGAACATGATGGAGAAGCAGCCTGGCAGGATTACAAGTCTGAAGACCTAGAAGGATTACATTAGGACCCTAACTGCAAGAGAAAAGGAGATGGCAATAGTTTAATAAGTGGGTTAGAGGAGAGGAAAAGCAACTGACTACATTTTATGGATCAAATGCTTCTTTTATGTTGTCTGTTTTATGTTACTGTAACACTACTCAAGAGGGGTAATTTACAAACAACAGAAATGAATTTCTCACAGCTCTGGAGGCTGGAAAGTCCAAGACTAAGGTGCCAGTGTTTGGTATTGGTAAAGACTCTCTTGCTGCATCATGACACGGTGGAGAGCATCCTAAGGTAAGAGTGCACGGGTGTGCAAGGGTGTGTAAGCTCAGGTCTCCTATGGTAGGAGGGAACTCACCTAAATCTCAGCTTCCAAAGAACCCACCTCCACAGCCATCAGCATGAATTTGGGGGTCGAGTTTCTAACACATGAATTCTGAGAGACACATTTAAACCACAGCTTATTTCTCCTAAACCTCATGACAGCCAAAGAGGATAAATATTATTATGCCCACTTTCTAGAGGGGAGGTCGTATAGCTGCTAGGGAATAGCCACAAGGCTCGACCTCAGCTTCCATGGCTTTGAAGCTCATATTTTCTCACATTACCTCTACTGTGAGAAGAAAAGCAAAAACGCCTAGTCAAGCCCCAGAAGCTTTGGGGATCCATAACGAAAAAACTTCATTTCCCTGCTCAAGTAGACAACATCTATCTTCTGCACCTTCTCCTTGGAGATGCGGGATGCGCCTTGCTTACATTTGCTATTCCACAGTTCCACACTTCATAAGGCATCACAGGGTTATACAGCAGTGGCTAAGGAGACACAGTCAACAATGACAATTTCCAGAAGAGAATCCAGAGCTCTCAATCACTGCACTATTTGGGGGCAATCCAGACATACATCTCAACTTAGGCCGCAAAACTAGGGTGTTCCAGCGAGATGATGAACCTGGCTTTTAGAGCTATAAATCGGAGAGTATCATTTCTCTTCAGCAGGGAACTCATATCTCAAGGCTCCCTGGACATCAAGATCCATTGAGTCCCACACACATCCAATATGCTGTCTCATCAGTACCATACCTAGCAACAGTGAGAAGCAGCAGGTGAGGAGCGAAGGCTCTCAAGTCATAGTGTACTTCACAGTCACACGGGAGACTTAAAATGTGGACTGCTGTGTCCCACAGTCACCAGAGTTTCTCATTCGGTAAGTCTCGAGAAATCCCAGTTCCCATTTCCAAGGTGATACTGAGGCCACCTGTTCAGAACTCTCTAGCCAGCATTTTCCCATCTCTCCTTGTGTTCCAAAGCCAACTGTGAAGTCTTGTGTGTATTACAGAAGTCTCCTTGAATCACCCCTGACTTAGTTACTTTTCTCACTGCTGAGACAAAATACTCAACACCAAAAGTTAAAGGAGGAAAGCTTCATTTAGCTCATTATTTGTGGAGGTTTCAGTCCATAATCAGCTGGCTCCAAGGCAGGGTGACACATGGCAGAGAGGCAACAGTTCATGGCGGCAGAAGACAGCAAAAGCAACAAGGGATCTAAACAAAATCTTTCTGCCCCTTTTGTCTTATCCAGACTACCGTGATTAGGGTAGTGCGCCAATCAGTGGACTGATTTAGTAATCATATGCACTTAATCCCAGCATCACACACTCTAGATTCATCCACCCCTGAAAAAGCCCGATGACCACATGAAGCTTTGGGGGAACAGCTAGACACAAACCATAACAATCCACATGGCCGATAACCTAATCCCAGTCATCACCAGGACTCCACTGAGATAGCTCCTGAAACTGACCTTGCAAATTCTATCTTGCTCCTTCTCAGTCCCTCCAACATAAGTTGGCAGAGTGACTTCCTCTGACAGAGACGTACAGCTATTACGATGTTTCTCCTTGACCTATTGTCCTTCAAGTTGTTGTTTCATTCACAGGATGATGCCTTTGCTCTTTAGTGTGGCACCAAAGGGCTCCCATAACCTGACCTCCGCCTCACTGTCCAGCTCCCACAGCTGTCACCTTCCCATTCATAACCATTCATAAGGGACAACAATTGTCCTTCGGTATCTACAGGAGATTATTGCCAGGACCCCCACGGATACCAAAATCTGTATTGCTCAAGTCCCTTTTATTAAAAGCAGACTGTTTGAATATTACTTACATACATCTTTCATATACTTTAAATCATCTCTGTATTGTTTATAGTAATTAATGTAACATACTGGTTGAATCAGCAGATTCCACAGAACCTACAGATATGAAGGGATGACTGGATCTGCAACTCCCAAACACATGTGATTCCATATTGCCTGCCTCTGCCTATGCCATGTCTGCTTCCTGGACTTCCCTTGTGCACTTGGCTAGCTTGTACTCTTTCTTTAAGATCCCACTCCCAGTTTGGTCCTCCAGAAAGATGTCCTGCCCCTTGCTCCTGTCCTTTCCTGTTCAGGGTTGATAATGCCCTCCATGTCATTTTAAACTATCCGGCCTGGCCATATGTTTAGCTCCTTCGGAATAGTTTACTCCCCTGTCTGCATTCCTTGTAGGTTAAGAGATCCTCATGGGCATGTGTCACAATGATCTCAGAACCAGACAGAGTATCTGGCCCTTGGTCACTGTTTCCCTGCCATTTGTAGATGCCTTCTCCTCTGGCTAAAAGAACTCCCCCATGGCTCAATGGAAGAAACCCGAATTCAGAGGTTGGCAGCCTTATTGCCCCCATTCAGAACATCACTGCTTTTCATCATGAAAAAAATCAATGCTTCTCAGGCCTTTAGGGGGAAAAGAAGTCACCTCCATGAGAAGCCCACCCACAAAAGGCTTTGTCTCGTGCTGGCTGTCCCCCAGCAGCAGGACAAGGTCTCAGCCTTGTGTTATTCTGCACTAATGACATGCTGTGTGCATTCTGAGCCGAGCCTTTGGTATCGATTACTTATAGAGTTGACCGTGGTGTCCCAGCAGAGACACCGGAGCCCCTGTCATTCAGCAGCTCACCCAGCCCACAAGCCGCTCTCAGGGGCATCTGGGGTTTGCAGTGGCTGACAGCCTTGAGCTCCAGGGAAGCACTGAGTCGGCTGTGGAAGGCTCGTCACTCAGTAATCCAAGCGAGCAGGTGGTTCCCGTAATTAAAACCCACAAACAGGTCTGAACTCTGCCACACGCAAGGGAAAATATGCCCTGCTGTTGATGTCTATGACCCAAGGAGGACCCAAGGCATGAGTTGTCTTGCTCTTTTTGTAAAATTTGGGATGGCTGCTTCTTGGGGGCAGGTGTCTGACAGTTGAAAGCTGCCCTATTCAGCCGGTGCCTACACACGTGTGCACACACGCTTACACACTGACATTTGAGGACAGTGCTTCTCCGGCACCAGGCACCTTCTGCAAAAGCCTTTGGGGCCAGGCTTGCTGGGTACAGCTCCCAGTGTCTTCAGTTTCCTCTCTGCAACAAGGCCCAGGCCCTGGCATTGGTTCTTGTCACCACCAGCAGCTCTTTCCCAACTGAACTCCCCAACTCCCTCCCAAAGGGATCTCAAGCAAGAACAGTGAGCCAAGTGAGGACTGAGTTTTCACATCCTGTTTTCACCTATTGAAAAGAACAGCTCAAATATCCCCATGAGCAAAAGTCAAGCACACTCTTCTAGGAGCGGGCAGGTCTGGTCTCACGTGTCTCCATGCAGGTGCTACTGGCACTTTGTGAGAGAGACGATTGTGTGCAGATACTGCAGTCATTTAGCATCCATGACCTCCACCCACAAAATGCCAACACCACCCACCACCCACCACCCGGTCACCCTGGCAACCAAAGTACAATTTTGCAGCCCCAGCTGCTTCCTGGGCCTTTAGGGAAAAGCCCCTTGTTAGAGCCACCCTGAGCCACCTTGTTAAATCCTCCGGCAGGGAAGTTCATGTTTTCAAAACCACTAGGTCATATTCACTAGCATCTTCCTGGCTGAGAAAAAGTCTGCTCCATGATGAAAAATAAATTCCTCGAGATCCTGCTCTCTGCTCTCGCTCTCTTTATTTGAAAAGAAAAAAGTTGTCTGAACTAACATAAAGTAATACTCACTGAATTCATGCTATTTGAGAAGTAAAGGTTAAAGAAAAATCTGCTCAGGGCCACAGAAAAGGAAGTTCTTTGAATTAAGTAAATAAAAGCTTTGTGAAACCATATTTCTTCTCTGTCAGTGAAAGGTTTGATGATCGAATCTCCCTACATAATGACCAGGGACAACTTTCTCCATCCCTCTGTCCCCTCCTCCCCTTCTTTCCCCACCTAATGCTTCTGTCTCAGTTAATCCAACTCTCATCTACCTAGACAGAAATGCTCCAACACCATGTTGGAGCTCTGCTCAGTACTGTCCCTCGGCCCCCAGCAAGTTACACAACTCAAAAACTGGTTCTATAAACCTCTCAGACACGTGCGTTACTTTCCGCCTGTATAATCACAGCCTTACTCCTGCCTATCCCTTCTGCCTGAACTATTACAGCAGCCCCCAGCTGGCAGCTCTATCTGTCATCTCTCCCTATGTGGAAAAACCCTAAAAGGTAAACAGGTGACATCTTTGATGTCAAAAGTCTTTGTATGTACAGCACTGTCATGATCATCTCCTAGCCTGGGGCAACAGATATCCAGTTCAATGTGGGTAGTTAGATGGGGACGAAAGGATGATGACCAGCCCTTGTGGCTCAGACACAGGACCCTGGAAGAGAACTAGCGTGAGGTGTGCAGTTGGGCACACCCAGGAATAAACTAAAGTACAAAAGAACTCCTGAGAACATTCATGTCCAAAACAGGAGACTGAACCACATAGTCCTTAAAATCCCTCCTAATCTGGTTAGGTGAACTATCAGGAAGCCCCTGGCAACAGCCCTAGCTCTCTGAGAATATCTCAGCCTTCCCAGCATCCGCAGGGGAGGGGTCTGGGGCCACTGCAACCTGCACAGTTCGAACACTTGCCTGGGAGTCTCCTAATGCTCTTCAAAAAATATTCCCCACCTCTGCCTTCAGCCATCTAATCAGGCAGTTATTTGAATGTCTATAACTGCTTTTAACTAAATTATATGTACAAATAAAACAAAACTAAGGAAAATAAATGTTGTATTAGTTATATTTTTAAGACATAGTTCTTCACCTTTGATGCCAAGATATAATTCCTTCTGTTGGCTTCTACTCTGTTCAGCTTTAAAGCTCTTTTGATTGATGACAGATATAAAAAAAAATCCACTATATTTTTATTACTTCATTCTGTTACTCTTTACTAACTGTCCACAGGGTCCCTAGCATGAATGGGCCCATGTGATACTTGCACAGGACCCACGCTGTTTGTGCTGTGTCCCTGAATATTCCCATGCACGGAACTTTATTATGTGCATGTGTTTTCTAAGTCTTTAAATCAACTGATCCATCAGTATTACAAAAAAATCTTAAATTCAGACTTAAACAATATATTAATATTGCCTTAGAGACATGAGATGCTTTTAAAATATGTCTTCAAATTCTTTGACATTCGGGTCACTGAAAGGTGGAAGTCTGCATCCTCTTCCCTGCAGCCTGGCACAGCTGTGGTGACTACCTAAGCCACAGGGATTCACAGAAATGGCACTATGGGACTCCGAGGCTAGGTAATAAAAGGCAATGTGGTTTCTGCCCAGTTCCCTAGAACATCCACATGGACACTCTTAGTCTCTGTATCACGAATCCTATAACCATATGGCCACCATGCCGTGAGACTGCCCAAATCAGCCCACACAGAAAGACCACATGTGCTGAGACTGCAGGAAGGGAGAGAAGCAGGGGCACACGGAGAAGAAGATGCTGTCCAGCCTCCACTGATCCAGCTCCAGCTATTGGCAGTGACAGCCATTCTGTGGACCCTAAGCCACATCTACCTAGCTGAGCCTTTCTGAATCATGACCCTCAGAAACGGTGACTGTTTGTTAAATGATTTTATTGCTAGAAGCCAGTGAGTTTGGAAAGGCTTGTCACAAAGTCACAGATAACTGATAGAGGAGGAAAGGGAGTTTTTAATATGAACCTCTCCTGCTGTCTTTAGCAATGAGCCAGAAAGTGCAAGGTATGATTGAAAAATACCGTGAATGTTTAAGTTTTTAAAAAATGATTGCAGTCAAAGACACATTGCCATTAATCCTCCTCAAAATATTCTCCCTTGGTTTGAACACACTTATTCTTGCTACTTTCTGAAGCAGTTCTGGAAGTCCTCTTTTTGGATCTTTAGTTGCACTATCATGGTTGCTCAATGTGCTAGATTGATTCACAAAATTTACCTCTCATGATTATTTTAACTTTGGGGAAGAGCCAAAAATCACATGGTGCCAGATCTGAATAACGAGGATACACCATAATGTTTTTACATGTCTCCTTTCCATTAGATGACAATCGGCAACAGCATTCACTACTTTTTTTTTTTAATTACAACTTGTAAAGACATTCATGAGAAAGAACTTTCAGAACTGCTTCAGAAACTGGCAAGAGGGAAGAGATAAGTAAGTTTAAAGCAAAGGGAATATTCTGAGGAGGATTAATGACAATGTGTTTTTTACTGCAAGAAATCTTTAAGCATTCACTGTATATTTTGATCACCTTTTGTATTTTTTCTTAACTGCAACAAAACTAATCACCTTTCTCTTCTAAAATTAGTCAATTATTCTTCTCAATAGTTAATGTTTTGTATAGCATATGTAATATGGGGTCTCTGTTCATATTTAACTCTAACAGAAGCTAAAGATTCTGATAAGGCATAATGTTTGTGTTCACTCTAAAATTCATATTTTGAAACCTAATCCCCAGGATGATGGCATTAAGAGACTGAGCCTTTAGAAGGTGACTAGGTCAGGAGGGTGTATCACTAATGAACAAGACTGATACCCTTATGATAGAGGCCTGGGGAAATATGTTTTGCCTTCACTACAAGAGGATGAAGGGACAAAATGCCCTCTATGTGAAATGTATCCTCCTCAGATACAGACTCTGCCAGGTCCTTGATCATGGACTTCCAGCCTCCACAACAATGAGCAGCCAATTTCCATTTTTCATAAGCATTTGATAACAGTTTGTTTCAGCAAATGGGCTAATACAGACTTCAACTTGCTTACATTTTAAGAAGACACAGATTTACAGGAAGAAGCAGCAACTGCAATTTTAGCAGATGAATAAACATCTAATGCCTGTGTAGAAGACCAGAGAACCAGGAGTACTTTGTCCTCTGCTTAACAACTACCCAGCAGGTGCCCAAATCAATGTTCCATAATCACTGCCAAACTTCATTCATCCACAGAAAAAGGTTCCACTCTGCCTCTCCTTTTCCAAGCAGAACAGGGTAATAAATTGCTGTTAAATTGTCTGGGCAACAGTGACCATGAGTTACTATCTATGTAGTTCTATTTAGTTACAGACAATCCCATCTCTCTGTGTGGCTTGCCTGTGGCCTACCTTGCAACAAATGAATCAGCTAAGGGTTATCATTCTGAGGAAAACTCATGTGCTGCAGAAATACAATCTTCTTGGTGTAGCAATACAGCTCAATGAGCATTATCTTGGAAAAGACTGAAACAACATCTAATGCAATAAAAAAGAAATCAGTCATTATTCCATTCAGTACACTAATAACAACAGAGAAAACCTACAGAGACAACAGTGAAATTACTCTCTTTAAAGAGCAAGAAAAGAAACTACAAGACTGTGAGGTTATTATCTCTTCCTGAAACAGTCTGAGACAAGGTCAACTTGTGATGGTAAGAAAATGGATGGGCTGACTGGCCTGATATGAAAGGTATAATTCAGCAATGTACTTTTCAGGTTCAGTTGCAGAGTGAAAAGGAAGGAACATACTGCAAAAAAAAAAAAAAATCAAAAGCATATTCATGTATGAGTACAGCTACTGAACATCAAGCCTAACTAAAGCACCATCACAGGTCAAGAAGCATCAGGGTAGAGGCAAGCAGCACAGGTGGAGGAGGCGACACTGGTGGATGCCCTGGCACTAAGCATTTACCTCATTCTTTCCTGACCCTGGGTCTCATGCCATGTTACATAACTTACAAATCGATCTTATATTTGCAGGAATCTGCAGTCACATATATTGTTGGGGGGGTATAGAGGAAAATATCTTCCATAAGGAAGAAAATTTTTAGAAAAAGCAGAAATGATGAAGAGCTGAATAGAGCCAATTCTGCAGTAATAGATTATGAAGATGGTTCCCAATTCTGGCTATAAGCCATTACGAAAGATAGACAGTTCCCAATGTACGATAGTTTGACTTTCGATTTTTCTACTTCATGATGGTATGAAAGCGTATCCATATACTCTTTCTCTTTTCTACTTTCAGTACAATACTAAATAAATTGCATGAGATATTGAGTACTATAATTTAAAATAGGCTTTATGTTAGATGATTTTACCCAACTGTAGGCTAATATAAGTAAGTGTTCTGAGCATGCTGAAGGCAGGCTAGCTAAGCTATAATGTTCAGCAGGTTAGGTGTACTAAATTCACTTTCATGTCAAGATATTTTCAATTTACAATGGTTTTATTGGGAGCTAACTCTATCATAAGTCCAGGAGTACCTATAATCTCTTTGAAAGCATCCAAAAGATCAAAACAAGAAAAACCTAACCCATATGGCTGTAGGACAAATCAGGCTTTACCCCTTAGTGCTTAAGTGACTTCTTAGAAACAAACAAGATCATAACTTTCAGACCATATGTGCCTGTGCATACATCTTGGTTTGACTACTGGAAATAACTTTAGAGATATTGGATTGATGTAGTCACACACAGTAAGAACTCAGAAAAATCATATATTTGGCTATGCTGACACAAAAGTCTTATTTTTAAAAAATAATGAAATCAGTCGACTGAACATTGCCCACAGCAGCTGGTTGATATTTCCAAAACAACCATTTCCCTCACTTTTCTTGCTTTCTAGATCTTCCAAGGGTATTTAAAACCCATCTAAATGGAATGCTTTTTTAGCCCTGCCGGCAATAGCCTAAAGAACAAGTGTCTCTCCTCCTATCTCTTAACTGCAATCATCCTCTAATAGTGACCATTGTTTGGAAGAATGATGAAGAAAGCTTTCTTTTTTCCTATAGTCCTGGGGATAGAATCAAGGGCCTTGAACATTTTGGCAGGTGCTGTACACTGAGCTATATTCACAGTTCTTTTTATTTTAAGATAGGGTTTGAATAAGTTCCCCAGGTTGACCATGATCCTTGAGAAACCAAGATTGCAGAGATTTATCACCATGCCCAGCTAAAAAACAAAAAAACAAACAAAAACAACAAAACATTTTTATTACAAGCATGGCCTAGAGAACAGGCTACACTAGGAAAATAATGAGAGGAGGAGATGGTTGTTTGGACTTCACAAGGGCTATATTTGGAAATGAATATCCACTTGAAATGTATGTTGAAATAAATAAATATAAATGCAAAGATGTAATACATCTCAATGATTTATCAGTTTAGCTCAAACACTCATTGTATCTATCAATGAGAACTATCACTCTATCAAACATATGTGCTGTATTTTAGAAGAGGTCAGGTATACTGCAGTGAAAAATTTGTTACACATATAAAAATAATTTAATGTTCTCCTGCACTTTATAGACATCTTTTTATTTTGAAACAGGTCAATCTAAGACTTAATTTTCAATTGCATTGATTTTTTTTTTAAATGGAGGGATATGACTCTGGTTGCTACAGTTTTTGTTTAGCCAGCACAATTACCAATTCCCCTTTTTATTTTGGCTCCTTTGGGAAGCTCTTTTGGTGTAAAATCACAGTGCTCATTTTAAGGCCACCAAGCCCCTACTCAAATCCCAGAGGAAGGAGAAAGTCCCTAGCCTAATCTTAGGACCCCCACCAAGGGACAAAAGGTTGGGTTCAGGGTGGACATATCTCCCAAGTGGGGCAATTAGAGTCTTCTGAGCTGCTTATGTGCTAGACTGGGAAGAAAAACACACTTTTCCTTTTTTGAACTGTGAGTTGCAAAAATGTCAACCAAGACTTCCCAGTAATGTAGAGAACAATTATGGGAAGTAGAAAAGAATGAATCCAAAGTGCAAACAAAAGACCAAGGAACAAGGGAAGCTGAGCAGAGAGAGAAAGAGAGAAAAAGAACGGGGTGAGGGAATCACCTGAACCCCGGGTTCAGCCATGCAAAACAGTGAGCCTTTCTCTGGACTTCAAATTAAATGAATCAACAAATCCCCTTCTGCACCTAAGTTGGTTTAAGTTGGGTTTCTGGCTTCTGAACTGCAAAGCCCCTAATTAATACAATTTGTATGATTATTTTACCTTGCTGCTTCTGTAATACTATCAGTTCCACTGGACACAAAACCGATAATCTATCATGCCAATTTGGTAAAACAATAACGTATATATTAATTCTAGTCATAACAACACTGAGCATTTATCGATCACTTCTATGTGCCAGATAATGATAATGTGAACGTGCTCATGAATGAGTGTGTGTGTCTGTGTGTGTTTGTGTGTGTGAAGTGAAACAGAGGAAAATGCAGGACGGTGCCCACCAGTGTGGGAGGCCCACTTCTAGGGTTACAGTGGATCTGTTCAGAGAGCTAGGAAGACTGAGAGAGTGATGGTTTCCACTTTCTTGTATACTTATTGAAATTCATTACCAAATCTTCCACAATCAGTGTAGTGCATTTGAAATCAGAAAAGGAAAACAATGTCCTTGAAAAAAGGACTATTCCATTTTTCAAGCCAACAAGGCTATTTCTCATTAATTGTTGTTTTATTATTAATTAAGAACATTTATATAATGCTGTTGAAAATCAAACTAAAATATATTATCTGTCATAGTATTTCATTTTGTGTGTCTCCTAGTTATGTCTTCCTATTAATCTCTCTAGTATATTTGCATATCTCTTTTTAAAATTCCCTCACAGAAAACCTTCCTGGATACTAAGTAGGAACTTGTTCTGACCCCGAAATAAAACAGAGGAGACCTTTAGATTACCAAATCCCTTTGGACTAAATTTAAACAATCACTGAAAGTTTATTGCCTGTCTGTTTAATTTAAATCCCTCAAGAATAAAAATCCAATTGCCTTTATTTTGTGACCCACTGTTCTTTTAATCTTGAGCTTTAAGGGAATTTTTTTAAAAAGCACCAATGTCTTTTACAGTCAGTTTGAACTAAATGAGAAAAGAAATATCTGGAAAAGACACACCAAACTGAGGAACTGAACGGACATCATGCCTTTCATTTTAGTTTTGAGCAAGCCCTTCCGGGTAAGCTCCGCTTTGCTGACTGGAGCCTGGTGGCCTCAGGGCCTGTCCTGTTGCCCTCCCAGCTTCAACCCATCCCTAGCACCACTCACACCTGCAGGTGCCGCTGCCACCCTGGAAGAGAAAGACAAATGCTGAGGGTTTCTGAAGCCAAAGCCAGGAAAAGGGAAGCAGCAGTGCAGCTTCGCTGCTGAACAAGGGAGCTCTGGGGTTCTCTTGGTAGAGGTAGATTCTGACATTATCATTTTAACTGCAGGAACTTTAGCAAGCTGCCTTGTCACTGTCGCCCTTGATTTCCCCATTGACCTGGAGATAATAATAGTAACCACCCAAGAGCAGATTGAGGAGCTGGGATGAAACGTCCCTAAGTGAGAGCCCAGTGCCCAGCCCAGCAATGGTCATGACTGTTTGCTATGAGAATGAGCCAAGTGCTTTCACAAACATTACTCGCCAGCCTGTCAATGTTTGCTTCTATTTCTTGTGACTCTTGCCCAAATAGAACCGATCGCCACCCCCATCTTGGTGTTCGAGGCACTCACAACCCTTCAGGACATTAATGGTATCGATATGGGTGTCCTTTCACCACATCAAAACCCAGGACAGCAAGGATGATGTGTTATTTGCCTGCGTCTATGGGCATTGTAAAATGTCCCACATCTAGCAGACTTCATAATTTTTAAAGAAATGAGTGGATGAATCCTCAGCCCGCTAACAGTTGAAGAATTTGTGTCTCAGCAGCCATACACAGCTTTTGTAAATTCACAAACTGATAAGTGCCTGAATCCGGTGCTTTCATTAAAGAGTCTGAAGGAAAAAAAGCAATAAGTCACAGTTTAGTGTCTTACAGACAATAGATAAACTTGACTCTGAAGGAGAAAAGATAAAGGGGCTATTAAAAATAACAATTTTTAAAGAAAAAACCAATAAAAAGGAAAAATAACAAAGTTTGATCAACCATGCCAATAGTATGCTCCATTTATAAGCAGTGAAAGTCTTGCCAAGACATGCAAACACCAGCTTCTAGGTAAAGAAATGCAGTCAAGCCCAGTCAACAAGTGACTGCTTTAGAAACGATTCATCTGGTTCCAGGAAACCATCATAACTAATCCTAGAATCTCATATGAAGTACTTGGCATGTTTTTTTGAGGCCTTCTAAACATTGTTGGTTGGTTATGTATTTATTGCTTTAATTTGAATCATTGTCTTAAAGCTTACTCAGTGATTTTGGATTCATAGAGTTCCTCTTTTGCTACGATTTGGGCACAAAAGCACAACCATAAGGGAACAGTGACCACACTCCCTGCTAGCATCCACTGCGTGGATATTTTACTGAAGTTCCAGCACTTTTCTTCATGATTGATTCTCATCCATTTCTCTTTTTGTTTTAGATTTTTTTTCTTTGAAGGTAAATCTTTTTGTCTTTGTGCCTTTGTTGTGGCACAACAAAACATTTTTAAACCCTGGTTTGAGAATTAAACTGAAGTCTATTCTTTCTCCTTTTTATTATTGGTGCTAAAGGAAAAGAAAGAAGCGCTCCCCTCTTCCCAGGTTACCCCTGCTCCCCTCTGTCTTTGTTTAGCCTGATGATCAGCCTGCTGCAAGGGGAACACAGAGCCGCAGGGTAAATACAAGCAAGGCCATCATGGGCCAAACCCGCTGGTGAGGTCTCTTCCACCTAAGCAGCTGTTCCTCTCTACGGTTTAGTCCAGGGGCATGGGTTGAGCTGAAATCTGTGAAATTGTACAAAAGAGTAACCAAAATCAGTCTGGCTTTTACCTCCCCAATCTTTGGAGCAAAGTTTCTTATTAAATTAATAACAATTTTTAAAAGAATATTTCCTGTGATTTTGAAACCATAAAAATATTATTTTTTTTGAAACAGTCTTGGTTAGAAATGGAAATTTGGGGAACAACTTGGAAAGATATTTACTATATATACTTTTTAGTTTAGTAGCATAAAATGCATTTGTGTTAATCATTTTCTTTCATTCATAAAACATCACAGTGACTTTTACTCTAAATCAGGAAAAGAAGATTAAATAGTTTCAAAGTTACTGATGGGATTTACTTTTAATTTTTTTTGTTGTTTTCTAGAAAGGGAGTCACAAACTGTAAACATTTCAAATCAGTGTCTATTTCTTTGGTTTTTACTAGTTCATGAAAAGCAGACAAAAATGGAAAACCAAAGAAATCACAAACATTAACACTGAGCTCCGAATGTTACATATTTGGTACTTAAAACTATCCAAAAGTCAAATATTCTTCAGCAAAGGGACAGAGAACTGGGGTATGATCACATGTGCTTTTGTCTTTGTAATTAATGTTATCTAATACTGCTGATTTTCTGAACTGTCTCCAAGGCAGCTCCTCTGGTATTAAAGCTTTTATCGCTCTCATGACCCTCTGAAAAGTCATAAGATCAAGTTCTTCACACCTTTTCCTGGTTTTTCATTTCTTGGTTTGGTATTTTGAGTTTTTTCTTAACATAGGTGAATGTCTTTCACACGTTGTAAGAAATCCACAAATAGGGTTCAGCAAGAAGGGGAGCCAAAAGGTACATTTGCAAAGGCTTGCCTCTAGGTTGCCAGAAAAATATGTTTGACCAATTTCCTGGCAAGTTATATTCCCAGGCTGAGAATCTAGAAATAATCTAAATTTGGCAACAGTTGTAGGACTCTGCATTATTTACTATCCCGTTCAACCAGTGGTGGCAATAACATTTATAAATGTTATGGTTTAAATCTAAAAATTCCCCCCAAAGCCTCATGTGTTCCGAGGTAGGGCTTTTGGAAGTTGATTAGATCACACCCGCTGATGAGTTCATAGCTGAATGTGCTGTTAGGGTGTGGGCCTTGGGCTGGAGGAAGTAGGTCACTGGGACATAACCTGGAAAGTTATATTCGTGTTCTCAGTCCTCTCTGTCTGTCTCTCACTGTCTCTGTCTCTGTCTTTCTCTGTATCTCTCTCCCCCTCCTCCTCCTCCTCCTCCTTTTACTTCTCCTCCTCTTCCTCCTCCTCCTCCACAGCCTTCTACCATGACGTTTCTGCCTTGGAACCGGCCAAACATAGAACGAAACATTTCAACCTGTGAGCCAAAAGGCACATTTTCTCCTTTAAGTTGTGCGTATCAGCTATTAACAGCAACCTGACTAATACAGAAAATATCACTGTGTCCTCTATCCCAGTGGTTCTCAGTACCAAAAGCTTGCAACAGCACCCTGCCGATACCCTTATTAGACCTCTTTCTTCTTGCTTTGCTCTGCACTTATAAGGAGAGGAAACTTCAGCAACCAAATCATGTTGTACCTGGTTCTTTTTTGTAAGTCATATCTACAGCCAGATACAAGCTTGCTGTAGTTCAGATCTGGAACATCCCCCAAAACTCACATATTAAAGGCTTGGCCGCAGCTCATAGTGTGGGGGAGGTGGTGGAACTAATAAAAGGTGGGGCCCAATGGAGGATTTTCAGATGGTTGTGTCCTCGAAGGAGGTGGTAGGACCCCAATCCCTTTCCTTTTCTTTCTCTTTGCTTCTCAGTCATGAGGTGAATGATTCTGCCATAAGTTGTCACACACCCAAAGCAATGCGACAAACTGGTCAGGAACTAAAACCTCTAAAATTGTGAGCCAAATAAACTTTTTCTCTTTATAAATTTATTATCTTATGTCTTTATTATAATAATGGACATATGACTAACACACAGTTATTGCTGCAGAAAGTGACTTTAGACTCTTCAGAGGATTCTGTAGCTAAATTCAAAAGAGATTTTCACCAATGTTCAGTATTTTCCTTTACTTAGTGGATACCATGATGCCTTGGCCTGATTTTTTTTTTTTTTTTTTTTTTTTTTTTTATACCAGGGATCGAACTCTGGTCCTTGTGTTTGTACAGCAGGCGGAGAAACCACTGAGCTAAATCCCCGGCTTGGCCTGATTCTTTATCTTCCATCTCATTCAGAATACTATTGCATTTCAATGTCTTTGCTTTTCTGAAATTCCTCTCTTCTAGAAGACAAAACTTCCAATATGAGTGGTTTTCCTATCTTCATGCATCTTTTTATTCCTGTATGACTCTCTCAAGAAGTTCTGTTCTGTGTTAATTTAGGCAAGTATAAGCCATAGAATGTACCTCCATCTACACTAATGTCTATGTGTGAGTGGGCATGTTTTCAGTTACCATCTACTCCGCTGGGTTGGTTTTTGGGGTTTTGTTTTGTCTTGTTGGTATACTTCTCTTTAACAGTCAGCAAAAATCATAATTGAATTCCTCACCAATTCTCTTTGATATCTTAGGCCACAGTAGTTGTTCACTCAAATTTTGATTCTTCTGCAAAAATACGATAGGTGAGACACAATTACAGTTTGTATAATAGCTTTATTTCCCAGAATCATTCTATATTCTTGAATACCACAAGACACATAATGTTTCAGTACTTTGTCCTGGAATACATTCCAACACATATACACATGAATGTAGACACACATACAAACACACACAATAGTAAATCTAATAAGTGAAATAATACCTGCCATTGTGAACCCTCAGTATATATCAGACTTTGTATTAAATCCTTTGTACATGGTATCTCATTTTATTTCACAATAGTGGTGAAAGATTAGTATTACCAGTCTCATTTTACCCAGGAGAATATGACAGTTTAGACTGAATAATTACTCCAACATCATACAGGAATAAGTTTCCAAACTGAATTTTGAATCTAAGGCTCCATCCTACCAAAATCTGTGCCCTTAAACAGAGGGATTGGAAGACCAGGTCTTCTACCTCTTACTGTATGGACTGCAAGCTAAGAATGGTTTTTACCTCTTTTAATAAACAAATCAAAGAAGAATTATATTTTATAATGTGAAAATTATCTAAAATTTACATTTCAGTATCCACAAAGTTTTGCTGAACACAGCCAGGGTCATGCATGTATAAATCATCTATGGCTGCTTTCGCAACATGAAGACAGAGTTGAGTAGCTGCTAAAGGGTTACAACGCCTAAAATACTTACTACCTGGCCCTTTATATAACAACTTAGCTGATCACTGGTGTAAAGAACATACACAATTCTGTGAATGCCTCTTTTGATACCAGAGGACTTCAGTATTTTGGTTTCTCCCCCTCCTTTACTTGGTAGCTTTTGTAATGTGCCATTTGAGATAACTTAGCTTTTTCTATGCATAAGAATCCAAAATTTTAGCAAGTTAAAATTGTTATATAAATTATATAGTGAATCAAGTCTGAGATTGGAAAAGGACCTTAATGTGTACATTATATAGTTTATACTTGCTTAAGTTTGCACAGAATAGAAATTCTTGAAGTCATAGTGGACTGAAAAGATGCATAAAGATGTGAAAACCATTCTTCTTTGTTGTTATAAACATGTCATATACTTTCTTGTCTTCTGAAATCAAATTTGCCACACATACCACACCCTTTCCCTGTGGTCTTGGGATTGTCTTCATAACAGCTGTGATCTAGGGTAGAAATGGACTTGGGTGCCAATGGAGGAGTTGGTGACCAGGGTGACCAGGGTGACCAGGGTTGTCCCTGCCAGGTGACACAATACTGCATCCAGCTGACTCTGGAACTTGCTTTCTTGAAAAACTTTCCAATGCCAACTTTTATTCCAGTTCTTTGCCTCATTTGCATAAAAGAAATATGCTGTGGGCAACTGGGTGACCTCCCAAATAATGCAACAAGAAATTGATGGAAATAGCCAGCTCAAGTTTAAGCTAGGCTTCCCCCACCTAACTCACAAATTATTTTCACCATTGCCCTCGTTATATACCACTCAGAACACAATGTTTATTTCATCTAGACATGCCCCAGGGCTGAGCAACCTGTGGATAGAAACAAGGTCACTTTTACCACATTAATCCAAATTTCCTACTCTTGTTCTGCTGCTCACAAAGACCTTCAGTCCCCTCACAAAGTCCCTCTCCTGACCCCTGCAGACTCCAGAGATGTCCCCATATTCTCAAGACCCAAACGATCTGTCAACCTGGTAACCCAGGAGCACCACCTCACTCCCAAGCGTCTGTGCTTCTCACATGAAGGAACTCAGCTTCCCCTGTGACAACCACTGTGAACGTTACCTTCTGAGTCCCAGAGCTTCTAATGCTGCGGATACCACAGCAAGGAAGCAATCAGTGCAAAAATGTGGGGGAGGGCATTTAAATACAGTCATAGTTACTTTCTCATTGCTGGGACAAAAATACCAAACACTCACAAGTTAAAGGAGCAAGGGTTTATTTTAGCTCACAGTTTGTTGAAATTTCTGTCCATAGTCGGCTGGCTCCAAGGCAAAGCAATATGGCAGAGGAGAAACAGTCTATGGCAGGGCTGGCAGAAAACAGCCAGCCGCAAGCCTTCTTTTCCATTTTAATTCCATTCAGGCTACAAACCTATTGGTTGGTCCCACCCACACCCAGAGGGCATTTTCCTATTTTCCACACCCAAAACTATGCTAAACTAATCAGGAGAGTAATCCAGTTATTACACACGCATAATCCAGTATCACACAACCATCATCCAGCCACCTTCCAAAAGCCCCACCTATAAGTACAAGAGGCTTGGGGGCAGGGGAGCATCTGGCTATAAACCATAACTAATATTTTCCCAAATTGTTGCTCTGTTTACCACCCATCCAAAAATGCTTATGTCCAGAGCCTCCAAGATTCCCATATAAACAGATCAGTCAGTGATTATTTATTTGTAGAATTTTGTTTTTCATTTGTTGCTTGGTTGTTGTTTTGATTGGAAGGTTATTTTTGTTTGTGTTTTGTTTTGCTTTGCTGTGTTTGTATTGCTTGGGATTGAACCCAGAGCCTCGTGCATGCTAGGCAACATCTGTGGTGCACTTGTCATTTATTTGAAGCTTGGCACCATTATGTTCACTTTACAGGTTAAGAAAAAGAAATTCACAGAGGTGAGCACAATGTCATCTACTGTTGGCACAAGGAAAGACCCAAACTCAAGTCCAAACCTTGCTGGTCCCATTGCTTCTCCAGTTTGGTATTCCATCAGTTCTACTTTTTTCTAACTTTCAAACCTCTTAAAATCTTAAATCCTTTGGAAAAATGAGGCAGTAGGTGTCTTATTTCTAAATTTTTATAGAAATACATGCATTGCTTTACAAAGCTTTAATTGGCTAACTGTTTCAAACTTTAAGGAAAGCATAATCTCTCTACTTAAATTATTCCAAAGTTTTAAAAGTGCAGAAATCTTCACAATTATTTAATCAACATTGCAGAACTGTGATATAAAATCTTACAAATACTGAAAAAGAAAATAACCCAATACTCATCTACAATAGAAATGCATGAAATTCTACATTAAGTGTTAGCAAATTTAATCAAGCATACATTCATGAATCTAATCACCATGATTATGTTTTATTCTAGGAATCCACATATTGTTGGAAGGATAAAATGTATACAAGAATATCTGTGTGTGTATAAATGCTTAGCATGAAAAACTCTACTAAAATAATAATGGAGTTATAGGGAGCAGGATTGTAGATTATGTTTTTTCTCATTCCTCGCCAAAAAATAAAAAAATCATTCAAAATATAGTGAAGAGATCTTCTTCATAAAAGCAAGCAAGAACATAAAATACCTAGGTATGTTCAAGAAGAAATTTGCAGTACTGATTTGAAGAAACTTCTGAAGCTATCAAAAGAAGACTCTACTCATTGGGGAAATTTTATAGTAAAATTAACTGCCAATTCTCTTCAAAATAATCTATAAATTTAACACAAGTTCAATCAAAATTTCAATGAAATATTTTGAACCCTATGACAATGTAGGCTCCACGTATTTAAGGTGCTAAGAGCACTTGCCGAAAGTCAAGGATGGTTGTCAGAGGCTGTGGGGAGGCAGGAAATGGAGAGTTGTTGCTTAATGTGTGCAACGCATCAATTTTGCAAGAAGAAAAAGTTCTAGACGCTGGTTGCATAACAAGGTGAATATGCTTAACACTGCTAAATTGTGTGATAGATTTTTGTTGCATGATTTCTACTACAACTAATTTTTTTTCAATTAAAGAAATTTTTTATAAATCTCGCTTTTTAGATTCTTAGACATTTTTAATCATAAGGGAAGGGAACTCCACAGTAACTGATAGCTGGATTTAATCTACTTCATTGGATTTAATAAAGCTGGAGATGGGAATTCTGTGAAATTATTGAGAAAGCAGTTTCAGAAAAAGAGAGGGAAGCAGGAAAGAGAGAGAGAAGTGTTTTGGCTGTTTCTCAGCAGCCTGGGCCCTCTGGGCAGCCTCAAACTGTACACAGATTGGTCTCTCCTTGAGGAAAGGGGACCAGCCGATTGTGTCCCTGCCAGCAACCTGGGGCTACAGACAGGCTGTGGGAGTGATGGGAAGAAGGATTAACTTCCCAGGTGAGGCAGGTCCCATTCTGCCAGGGCCCCAAGGGAAGGAAGGAGGCACCTATGGGCCATAAGCAGCCAAGACCCGGGGCAGCTGGGAAGGGTGTGAGGGAAGAGAATAAAGTAGGGTAATGTTACCTTTTGAACGAAGCTTAAATTTCTGGCACACCATTTATTATAAGTATGTCATATGCAATATTTATACTAAAGTGTTTATATTTATATAAATATGCATCTATCCCTAGTACCAAAAAATAAATACCTAAGTATGCAATATATATTTATTACACTATATATTCTATAGCTTATTTTACTTTTTATTTATATTATAAATGAAAATTATTTGTTGTTCATCTGAAATTTCAAATTAACTGGATGTCCCAGATCTTTAGGTGCTAAATTTGTCACCCCTAGGTTGTGTCTCAACATCACCCACCATTTCAGTAGTTCACAGATATTAAGCCCTTTTAAGGAGATGATTTTATTGAGATTTGGAATAATTCTGTAAGAGCAGTAGTTTCTTTATATCACAAATAAGGAAAGCGGAGCGTCACACAGAAATAACCTCCCAGCCAGAATGCATCAGCCCCACCATGCACCCCAATGGGACACTCAACACCCCCCCCCCCGTCCCATCACAGCGGGACCCCAGGCCAGGGCTTAGTCAAGGAAGAGAAACACCAGGTAAAAAATGACTTTCGTGAATCCTAATGGAGATAGGAAGAAAAGCCCCTTTCCCACTTTCTCCCCCTGAGACATCGGGTGGAGAATGTCCTCTGCATGGGCAAGGGAGGCTGAGGTCCCCTGGAAGGAAGGCTGCATGCGTGGGAGCTGATAAAGATGAGCAACATGAAATACATGTTCTGGGCTGGGAACACTCTCAGGCCCTAATTCAGTGGGGCTGGCTGTTCCATTAAAGAAAAAAGAATCTTCTGAAATGTTAAGCCCAGGCTTGGAGCTAAGCTTTGTAATAAACAGATAAACAAGGACATATCTGTCTGAAAGGTTTGCAATCAGAAGGAAAAGTAAAGTTAGTATAAAAGACCAGTGCTGGATTAGGATGCATATTTGGTCTGGTTAGATCTTAAAAGATTCCTTGGAAGTTCTAATAGCCTAACTTAGGTTACACATGTAGGCATAATAGTATATGTCCTTTTCATCCCTTCTTCTGCATGTTCCTAAAGATATGCCTATCACCTGAGAGATGTATGCAGTACACACACTGAAAATGACAGAGATTGAAAGAATTACAAAAGAGATGTATGGAAACATTTAGAGCCTATAGTTACCAAAATTACAAAATCAACTAAGTAGTCAACAATCATGAATGACAAAAATAATGCCAATCGTATGTCACTCCTTTAATTATAAAGAACAAATTTAGCTCATACAGTAAATTTGCAGATAACATTGCAGATTTGTGTTGTAATAACTACAAGATCCATAAAGACAAGGGTTTTTTCCTGTAAGAATACTAATGCCAGAAACAGTGCTCAGTGCAATAAATATGGTTGAATGGATTAATTCAATTTATAGATAACCAGAAAGCATAAATATGTTTTTCACAATTATACACAAGACGAAGGAAAAGCCAATGACTTTAATTTTGAAAACTGCAAAGAACGGGAGAAATACTTCCAAAGGATCTAACATGACATTTCAGCTCAATTTAACAAGCAAATTTTCTGTACCAAATGTTGTTCCAAGCAATGAGGAGATGTAGATGAGGAAGAAACAATATTTGCTTTCACAGAGAACCATCTACCATCTGCTTTGAGTCTTTACAATGGTCTTAATGCTTGTGTCCTCCTAAAACTCATATGTCAAAACTTAATCCCTAAGGTGATGGTATTAAGAAGTGGGACCTTTGGGAGGTAATCAGATTATGAGGAGGGAACCTCAAGAATCGGATTAGTCCTCATACAAAGGGACCAAGGGAGCTTGTTCACCCTTCTGCCATGTGAAGATACAGTGAGAAGGCACCATCGTGAAGAATGAGCCCTCACAAGGCAGGGAATCAGCCAGGGCCTTGATCTTGACTTCTCAGCCTCCAGAACTGTAGGAAATAAAATTCTAATGTTTACAAATTACCTAATAATGAATTTTGTCAGAACAGCCTAACCAACTAACAAAGTATTCACAGACCAAGAATACCATTAAATTTAGTTTGGTAGTGAAAAGGAAAGTTTCTAACTTTCTGTCTGTCTGGTCTTCACGTATGTAGCTTTTCACTCTTTCTAATCCACAAACAAGTCCTGATGGTTTCAGATTGTCCTAGGTTTTTTTCATCTGGTCTGCTTTGATAATCAGAATACCAGAGATATAGAATTGATGGCAGTGTCTACAATGCATTGGAACAATTCCTGGGAGAAAGGAGAAGGTGGCAGTTCCCCAGCTTCCACACATCTGTCTGAAACCACCAGTTTTGAAATTTGGGACTGGCATGGCCTGAGATTCCCCATCAGGCATACTGCCTCATGAAACCAAAAAGTCATGTGCTCACCATTTTCACCATCATCCCTTTATCCAATCAGCACTGAGACCATGGCCTTAGCACACTTCTACTTTCCAGAGATAAGAGCCCTGCCTTTTCTTCTCAAAGTGATAGTAGGTAAGCTCCTTAACACAGAGCTGGGCTGATTCTTCTGCATGAACTTCCCAGTACCTGGCGGTTTAGCCAATACATTTCCATAACTGAATGCAAAGGAACAAAATCCAAGCATCTCCGTGGGTCTCAGTCCAAGCCACCTGCACCTAGGCTGCTTGTCAACTTGCCCAGGGCTCAAGACGCCCAACCCTATCAACTGCCTACACAGAGGTGCCAGCATTTCCTTCTGTGGTGTGCCTGCAGGCCTGGACTCAATGCTCATTGTCCTACTCTCTAATCCTCCTATCCCTACTGTTTGTCTCCCCATCCTCAGTCTATGAGGGAAAGCCTGTTCCCATGAGTGTTTTTGTCAAAGCTTCCAAAACATGCTTTAGCCTTCACTCTAGATTCTTTTTTAAAATCAAACTTTCCTGTTCTCCATTTTTTCATGTTTAAAAAACCTTCTATTTGGCTGTTAAAATCAGCAGCTAGCCACCCACCTATGGTGGGTATAGGCTTGTGAGTTCTTTTGTCTGTTGTTTCGTTGGTTGTTGTTGTTGGATTTTTTGTTGCTGTTTGTTGTTGCTACTGTTGTTTTTGCAGTACTACGGGTTGAACCTATGCCCTTCACACAAAGCTACATCCTCAAGACCTTTTCTTTCTTTTTAAGTTTTGAGACAAGTTCTCACTAAGTCAATTAGCACTAATGTGTAATCCTCTTGCCCCAGCCTCCCAGAATGCTGGAATTGTAGGCATGTACCACCACACCCAGTTTGTTTGTTCTTTAAAGAGTACCATTTATGGCCTGCCCTTACCATTTTGCAATTCTAGTTCTGGCTTCATATTTTAAAATACAGTTCAATAAAAAAAATTAGCCAAGAACCTACAAAACCCTACCACCATTCCTCTAGGGAACTAGTAAAAGGGGAGAGGGATGCTCAAGAAGGGAGGAGGGTCAGGATCTTCTCCCAGTCCCTTGGGGTAGACAGGCAAATAATGAGAGCAAGAAGTGTACAGAAATACTACTGTGCTGATGGCACAGCCAGGAAAGGCACAGCTGTGGAAGGGCCCACTCTCCCAAAGGAACTGCAACTGGTCCCTGGAATGAGAAGGAGATCCCTGGGAGCCAACCGAGACCCTCAGGGTGAGGGTGAAAAGCAGAAGCTGGAAACACTGAGTCTGTCAGGACCTATGGGTCAGGCTGGTGTGGTAGGTCATAGACCAGGACCACAAGACCACCAATTTGTACTTTATCCTAAAGCTGCTGATTCCTAAGTTATTAGGGAATGAAAATGGATCCTCTCTCTCTCTCTCTCTCTGTGTGTGTGTGTCTCTCTCTCTATATCTATCTACCTATCTCTCTCTCTCTCTGTCACACGCACACACATTCTGGGACCTCCTTCAGGAAAATAGTTACACCTTTAATACTGCATAATTAAGAAAATACATATGAAAACAGATAAAAGTAAATGCGCCTTGGGCTGGGGATTTAGCTCAGTGGTTTCACCGGCTGCTACGCAAGCACAAGGACCTGAGTTTGATCCCTAGTACCAGAAAAAAAAAAATACAATGGCAAAATTAAATACACCTTAATTTTCGTGTTTATAAATTACAGTCTCTGGGACCCTTTTGTGAAGTCTGATGGTGCTTAAGGTCCAGCATCTCTGACCAGACAGCATCACCCTGCTTCCTCCCCAGCATGCACTCCTTGAGATGCCCAGGCCTCAAGAGTCGGGAGACATGAGTATTTCCCTCTTTGGAGTTTTAAATTAGCCAGGGACCAAGTGTTTTCCTCTCCAAAAGGTCTTTTTAAAAAAATGATTGAATAAGAAAGCACCTTGAGTCAGAAAGTCAGTCAGGAATCTACTAGATTTTAGGGATAAAATCTTTATATAAAATGTAGTGTATGTTGTGTAAGCTATGCACAATAGCTGTGTGTGGGCATCTAAATGACTCAAGTTTGTTTTTGAAATTCTCTTTACTACCTATAAATACTGATGAAAACTGCTTTTAGAAAATCTATATTTTAAAAATATCTCTATTATAATCTTTTACCATAAAAGAGATTTAAAAATTATGCTCTAATCCTTGATTTTTCTTCAACAAAACCCAATAAACACTTTTTTAAAGAAAAAAAAAGTAGGATGAATCAAGTTGACAAATGATGATTTGAGTGTACTTAATGATTCTTAAAGATTACCAAAACTAATAACATTAAGACACAACAATATAAATCCCTTGCAACTTGAGTGAATTTTTTACCACTTTACAAAAATCACATATGAGTTGAGGAGTACACAAAATTCTCTTGGGTTTCCTATCTCTTCTGGCCACTGACAGAGAGATGTGCATACTTTCTCTCTATCTTTGAAATACATCAGTTTAAATGTGTTAGAACAACTGTTTAACCTTCTTTTCAGCTCAAGGACTTTGAAGTTGCCAAACCATGAATCCAGTTGATTTCTTTTTTTATATGGACCAGGTTTCTTGCTTCTGCTACCTGTAGCTCAGGTTTTCATTATCTATAATAAGTTTTCAGAAAAGCAGTAATTTTGCAAAGATGATTTTGCTCTTTAAAGAAGAGCAATGACCTAAATTTGCTTACTCCCATGCCTACTGAAAGTCAAATGTCCAGTGGATTAATTGATAATCACTTTCTCCATACATGAAACATGCAAAGTGAACAGGAGATTCAAGCAGTATTAGATTTTGTGATATATGTTGGTTATCTATTGTATTGTGACCCTGAATACTAAAAAGCAAAAAGACTTTGTGGTTGGTGTTTTATTAAACTTGTGGAGGAGACCAGATGAGGGATGATATAAGAGGATCTGTTCTCCACTTATAAATCCCCACCCATCTAGGCAAGAATAGACCCCTAATGTTTGCATTATTTTACGCCAGCCCTTGCCAAAAGTTCACCCCTTCCTGAAATTCAGCTCAACTGTTTAGCACATGTGGACCCTGCAGTAATGAATTGGCACAAGCCTAATTCTTATGATGATTAATGGAGCTCCTCAGATGCAGCCTATTATTTCATCCAAACTTAAAAGAGTTACTCATCATTAATCACTGTAAGAAATGGGCTCTGTGATTCATAATTCTAACCCAACCCATTTCCTTAAGGGTTCTGTTTGCCTTTTGTTATTCCAGGAGTGGCACAGTTTGTAGTCTTATGCTGCCTTCACCCTGATGTGTATATTTTCTAATTAATTTCCTTTAAAAGTTACATACCCCAAGGATATTCACTTATAACCTCAAAACCTCTGAAGAATCATACTTCTGCTTTCAGATACCAATATTCCTCTAATCCAAACTGCTTTCAGTTTATCTAATGCAAAGTAAGCATTCTCATCCAGAGACTGAAGAAATTAATCATGAATCAATAATCTTCAGGGCGAGGCTACCTTTGGCCCTCAACAAAGAAAAGCATTTGGATCAGGGTCATTTAGGTTGAAATTTATCCATCTTGCTTTCCTTTTCACTCCTACCTTTCACATTCACTCAAACTTTCACCAGCATCAGGGCTGTGTCTTGTGAGTCCCATTTCAAAATCCTCTTAGGCCAATGACAAAGAACAATGTCTCTGCTTTTTGTGAGGAAACTTACACGACATCATTCACCAACCTGTTGCTATTTTCTCTTAGGCTGTCACTCCTGCATAAAGAATTTAAAACTTCTCTACTTTACATAAAGAAAAACTTCACTATCTATATATACTACTTTTCCTGGTAGCAGGGAGGCTATGCATAAGAACTGACAGCTTTACTTCTGTTCCTGTTACCTCTATAGCTCTAGAGCCACCATTGTTCTCTCTTTTCCTCCTTTTCCTCTAATGACCTCCTTCCCCTTTGTCTCTCTCCTCTCACTTTCTTTTTCCTGTCCTCCTATGTTTTTGTCCCTTATGAATCTGGAAGTAGATCCCCAGGTGATAGCTTAGCCCAGCGATGGCATTTAGAAGTGCAGAGCTTAGGAGAAGCATGGAGCTTTAATTTGTGGCCCATGATATACTCTCAAAAAGCTGTGAGTACCAGCCAGGACAAAGAGGCAAAAATATGAAGTAAAGGCATCCAAATTACAATGTAGAGGAAAAAAAACTATCCCTATTTACAGAGGACAAGACCCACTATAGAGAAGTCCTTAAGAGAGTCACAATGAAAACACCAAATCAGCCTGCTGCAGACAGGCAGGTCTGCAGACGTGGTCCCGAGGTCACCAGTCATGTTGGAAACACCAAATCAGCCCGCTGCAGACAGGCTAGTCTTCGGATGTGGTCCCGAGGTCCCCAGTCACCATGAAAACACCAAATCAGCTCATGCCCCAACAGCAATCTACTGGACACTCCCCCCCGCACCCGACTCCTTTGGCCTCTTCTCTGTACAGCCACCTGGTTCCACACTACAAAGATGCAGAGGACACTGGACCACCAGACCACTGTACTGGAGCTAATCAAGTTCTCAGCATTTAAAGAATTCCTGCCCAGAGGTAGGGGCTTCTGAGCTTCTGTCCCACTGCTCCTGGTTCAGAGGAAGGGGTTGCCCTGCCACCATCACTCCCACTGCTCCCAGCCCAGAGGAAGGGGCTTGCGGGCTGCCTTCCATCCCGCCACTCCCAGCCCAGAGTTAGGGGCTTCTGAGTTGCCATCCCACTGCTCCTGGTCCAGAGGAAGGGGCTTCCAGACCGCCAACCATCCTGCCGCTCCCAGCCCAGAGGAAGGGGCTTTCCGGGCACCATCCCTACCACCGCTCCCGGCCCCTGCCCCACCTCTCCCAGCTCAGAGGAGGTGAGCCACTCGGGTGCCAACAGTACCTCCCCCAGTCGAAATGAGAAAACACATAAATAAGTCTCAAAACCAGACTTCCAGATCACCTACAGCAACTCCAAAGGGAAATGAGATGGAACACTCTGATACTCAACCACCTAGACCCCTGGAACTGGCAACAAAAGGGGATCTGGAAAAAATGAAATCAGAAATAATTTCTCAGATAACAGAAGAAATTGTGCTCCTAGTGCAAGACATGATTAATAAATCTAGAGAGGACCTGAGGAACATGATGGAATCTCAACATAGGAAACAAATGGAATCCATAAAACAGATGCAAAAAGATTTCCAGGAGATGAAAAACCCCATTGAAAGTCTACACAGCAGAATGAGCCAATGTGAGGACAGAATTTCAGATATAGAAGATAAGATTGCAATTAATGACCAGGAAAAGAAAAATTGTTTCAAAATTATAAAGGAACATAAGAAATCAATCCAAAAGCTGCTAGACGATGCAAAGAAGAATAACACAAGACTGATCGGAGTCAATGAAGAAACAGGACAGAGTGCAGATGACATAAAAAAACTCTTCACAGAAGTAATGGAAGAAAACTTCCCTAGCAGGGGAAAAGAACTTCACATACAGATAAGTGAGGCATATAGGACTCCAAATAGCCTTGATCAAAAAAAACCTACACATAGGCATATAATTGTTAAGATTTCAGAAACACAACAGAAGAACAAAGTTCTACAAGCAGTTAGAGAAAAGAAACAAATCACATACAAAGGAAAGCCCATCAGAATCACAGCAGACTTCTCAACACAAACCATCAAGGCAAGAAGAGCTTGGAGTGACATATTCCAAGCCCTAAAAGAAAACAGCCTCCAACCCAGATTGATGTACCCTGCAAAACTATCTTTCAAAATGGATGGAGAAATAAGATACTTTCATGACAAAGAGCACCTTAGGAACTTCGTGAATATCAAACCAGCACTCCAAAGAATTTTACACAATGTCCTAGGAACAGACATTGAGGATCACAACCCCAGGAAGCAAAGCAGAATGAATCCATCTGGCATGACAAGAAATTAAATGTAAATGGGGAGAACCCAAGAAAAAGAAAGTCATGTCAATGATAAGTCAATATGTTTCAGTTAAAACCATCAATGTTAATGGTCTAAATTCACCAATCAAAACAAACAGACTGGAAGAATGGGTCAAGAAGCAAAATCCAACAATATGCTGCGTAAAAGAAACACACTTAATTCAAAAGGAAACTCATAGACTGAAAGTTAAGGGTGGAAAACAATCTTCCATGTGACAAGAACCCAAAATAAAGCAGGAGTAGCTATCCTCTTTGCAGATCAAGTGGATTTCAAACCAACACTGATTAAGAGAGACAAAAAAGGACACTACATCCTTGTAAAGGGAAGAATCCAAAAGGAAGAGATGACAATCATAAATATCTATGCACCAAACACTAGTGCACCCAACTATATAAAACAAATACTAACGGACAAGAAAAGTCATATATGCACTAATACAATTGTGGTGGGGGACCTCAACACCCCACTGTCACAAATAGATAGATCAACTAGACAAAAAATAAGTAATGAAATACTAGAACTCAATCGAACTCTTGAACAAATGAACTTAACAGATGTTTACAGAGTCTTCCACCCCACAAAATCAGAATACACATTCTTCTCAGCTGCACATGGGTCATTCTCCAAAATAGACCACATACTCACACATAGAACATGTTTAAGTAAGTGCAAAGGAATTGAAGTTATCCCCTGTATATTATCAGACCATAGTGTGATGAAATTGGAGATCCATAGCAAAAGAAACTGGAATAATTTCATAAACATGTGGAAATTGAACAACACACTTCTGAATAACCAATGGGTCACAAAGGAAATTAAAGAAGAAATCAGACAGTTCCTTCAATTAAAGGACAATGACAATACAACATATCAGAATCTATGGGACACAATGAAAGCAGTCTTACCAGGGAAATTCATAGCAGTGAGTACGCATATTAGGAAAACAGAATGAGCCCAATTAAACAACCTGATGCTGAACCTCAAGCTTCTAGAAAAAGAAGAGCAGGACAAACCCAAAGCTCATACAAGGGAGGAAATTATAAAGATCAGAGGAGAAATCAATGCAATGAAGACTAAGAGAACGATACAAAAAATCAATGAAGCCAAGATTTGGTTCTTCAAAAGAATCAACATAATTGACAAGCCCTTAGCCAACCTTGTCAGAAAAAGGAAAGAAAAGACCCAAATCCATGCAATTAGGAATGAAAAGGGTGAAATTACAACAGACCCAGCAGAAATCCAGAGGATCATCAATACCTACTTCCAGAACCTATATGCCAATAAGATGGAAAATACAGGGGAAATGGACAAATTCCTAGATACATATGAATTACCCAAGTTGAATGAAGAAGACCTAAAAATTCTAAACAACCCAACATCAACCAATGAAATTGAAAACATAATTAAAAACTTATCAACAAAGAAAAGCCCAGGCCCTGATGGCTTCACTGCTGAATTCTACAAGACATTTAGAGAGGAACTACTGCCACTACTGTTTAAACTCTTCAATGAAACTGAAAGGGAACCAATACTCCCAAATTCATTCCTGGAAGCAAGCATCACCTTGATCCCCAAAGCAGAAAAAGACCCAACTGAAAAAGAGAACTATAGGCCAATCTCACTAATGAACATAGATGCAAAAATCCTTAATAAGATACTGGCAAATAGAAGGCAGAAGATCATCAAGAAGATCATACACCCTGATCAAGTGGGATTCATCCCAGGGAAGAAAGGGATGGTTCAATATACGAAAATCAATCAATGTAATACTCTATATCAATACAGCCAAGGACAAAAACCATATGATTATCTCCATAGATGCAGAAAAAGCATTTGACAAAATCCAACATGCATTTATGATAAAAACCCTACAGAAAGTTGGAATAGATGGTCTCTACCTCAAACTGATAAAAGCCATCTAGGAAAAACCAACAGCCAATATCATACTAAATGGTCAAAAACTGAAATCCTTCACACTAAACCCAGGAACAAGACAAGAATGTCCACTATCACCACTCTTATTCAATATAGTTTTGGAAACATTAGCCATGGCAATTAGACAAGAGAAAGAAACAAAAGGAATAAAGATAGGTAATGAAGAAGTCAAATTGTCATTATTTGCAGATGACATGATGCTCTATATAGAAGACCCCAAGAACTCCACCAAAAGTCTTCTAGACTTAGTAACCAAATTCAGTCAAGTAGCTGGTTACAAGGTCAACACACAAAAATCAAAAGCTTTCCTCTACACCAATGACAGACTCACTGAGAGAGAAATAGGGCAAATAATTCCTTTCACAATAACATCCACAAAACTGAAATACCTAGGAATCAACCTAATGAAAGAAATCAAAGACCTCTTCTATGAAAACTATGGCACTCTGAAAAGAGAGATTGAAGATGATATCAGAAAATGGACAGATATCCCCTACTCCTGGGTAGAAAGGATTAATATAGTGAAAATGGCCATACTTCCAAAACGGCTATATAGCTTCAATGCAATTCCAATTGAGATCCCAGCAGCATACTTCATGGACCTTGAGAAAACAATCCAAACATTCATTTGGAACAAGAAGAGACCCAGAATAGCAAAAGCAATTCTAGGTAACAGAGACATGGCAGGGGGTATCACAATCCCCAACCTGCAACAATACTACAAAGCTACTGTGATAAAAACAGCATGGTACTGGCAAAGAAACAGACCTGAGGACCAGTGGAACAGATTAGAAGATGCAGAAACAACACCAGACACACTCAGCCATCTTATCTTCGATAAAGGAGCCAAACACCCTCACTGGAGGAAAGATAGCCTCTTTAATAAATGGTACTGGAAAAAATGGGTTTCAACTTGCCAAAGATTAAAACTAGACCTATATCTCTCTCCATGCCCTAAACTAAAATCAAAATGGATTAAAGATCTGAATATTAAAATAGAAACTCTGAACCAGTTGGAACAGAGGTTAGGAAGAACTCTTGAAGACATCAGTGTAGGAAAAGATTTTATAAACAAAACCTCAGTTGCCCATGAACTAGCACAAACAATCAACAAGTGGGATCTCTTCTTATTAAAAAGCTTCTTCTAAGAGAAACCACCAGCAGTGTGAAGAGACAACCCACAATGTGGGAAAAAATCTTCACCTGCTCTTCCTCAGACAAAGGTCTACTATGCCAAATCTATAAAAGAACTTAAAAAGATCAGACCTCCCAAATTTAAAGACTCAATCCGAAAATGAGCATCTGAAATGAACAGACATTTCTCAGACAAGGAAGTAGAAATAGCAAATAAATAAATACATGAAAAAATGTTCAACATCACTGGTCATTCGAGAGATGCAAATGAAAACAATACTGAGATTCCACCTCACACCAGAAAGAATGGCTGCTATCAAGAAATTAACCAATAACAAATGCTGTCGGGGCTGTGGGGAAAGAGGAACCCTGCTCCACTGCTGGTGGGAGTGTAGACTGATGCAGCCACTGTGGAAATCAGTATGGAGATACCTCAAAGAACTAGGACTGAATGTCCCATTCGACCCTGCTATTCCACTGCTGGGGATCTTCCCCAAAGAATTAAAAGAATCATACCACAGTGATATATGGGTGCCCATATTCATAGCAGCACAGTTTGTGATAGCTAAAACTTGGAAATAGCCCAAATGCCCATCAACTGGAGACTGGATAAAGAAAATGTGGGGTTTTTTTTAATAAAATGGAGTACTACTCAGCCATAAAAAATGAGAAATTGGGGGCATTTATAGCTAAATGGATGCACATTGAGGCGATACTCTTAAGTGAAATAAATAGGACACACATGTATAAATACCGAATAGTTTCTCTGGTGTGAGAAACTGAAAGTGTAAATGGGGAGTAAAATGTATAATAGGTTATGTGAAATAGGAAGAAAAGGGGCAAAGGGGAAGGAGGTGGGCGGAGTAAGGGAAAGGAAGGAAGGGAATGGGATTAATATGAGAAAATGGAAAAATAGGAACAAAATCTTTGTAAATAGGGAGGACTGGAGGGGTTGAAGGGAGGGCTGGGCAAGGGTGAAAAATAAGAACCAAGAGAGACTATGTAAAGGTGCAAATTTCCCATGATGAATGTCATTATATTGTATACCTAAAATGTACCAATGATTAGAATGAACAATTGATAATGTAAAATAGGAAGAAAAGGTCCAAAGGGGTAGGGGTAGTGGGAGGGGCAGGGGAAAGGAAAGAAGGGAAAGGAAAAATGATGAGAGATGAAAAAAATGGAAATAAAGTCTTTGTAAATAGGGGAGGGTGGAGGACGTGAAGGGAGGGCTAGGAATGGGGAAAATATAAGAACCAACATGCATCATGTAAAGGTACAATTCCCAATGAGAAATGTAATTGTGTTGTATACCTACAATGTACCAATAAAAGAATTAAAAAAAAGAAATCCCTAAGAAGCTTACTAAGCAACAACTAAAAACAAACCTATTAGAACTAAAAATGGATTCAGCAGATTGAAGAAGACAAGATATTTTTAATTAGTTGTATTTCTATATAATAGCAATGAGTAAACAAAAAAGAAAATTGAGAAAACAATTCCACTGACAATAATCAACAAGGATAAGATACTAAGAAATAAATTTTTAAAATAAGTGTAAAACTTATACAATAATACCTCGGTTCATGAACATTTCTGTTCACAATTTGGTTCTCAAACAAAATGTGGAACAAAATTTTGCTTCCATTCACAAACTCCACATCAGGTGACAACCACAGCCATCTTCCCACACAAATGCAAATGTGGCCATTTTCCCCCAAATCATAAAACAAATTATGGTTGTGAACCAAGGTACTACTGTACTCTGAAAACTATAAAACCTTTTTGAGAGAAATTAAAGAACTAAATAAACAAAAAGGCATTCTAGGTTCATAGATTGGAAGACTTGAGACTATTGATAAAATGGGAATAGTCCCCAAAATGATCTACAGATTCAATCCAATTCTTATCAAAATCCCAGCTGATTTCTTTGCAGAAATTGACAAGCTGATCTCAAAATTCATAAAAGTTCAGAGGACCCAAAATAATCAAACATTCTTCAAAAAGAAGAACCAAGTTGGAAGATTCACACTTTCCAATTTCAAAACTTAATATAAAGCTATAATAAAAGTGTGGTATTAGCATAAGATAGATATACTGATCAATGAAGTACGTTGAGAGTCCTAAAATTCACCCATCACATTTACAACAGTTGATTTTTGACAGGAGTCCGTGAATAATTAAATGAGGAAAAGTCAGTCTTTTCTCAAGTAGTACTGGAACAACTGGATATCAAAATTTTTAAAGATTAATAATATTATGGACTACTATCTCACATCATATAAAAAAATCTTACTCAAAATCGATCAAATATCTAAATATGGAGCTTTAAAAACATGTAAAACTTGTAGAAGAAAACTTAGGAGTAAATCTTTGTGACCTTAGATTATTCAATGGTTTCTTAATATGACATTAAAGCAAAAGCAGATAAACTGGACATTATCAAAGTTTGAAACTTTTATATTTCAAAGGCCACCATAAAGTGAAAATACAACCCAAAGAATGTTTTTTGCAAATAATGTATCTGATAAGGCATATATATCAAGGATGTATATGTAAATATGCAGAATATAAAATCTTACAACTCTATAAAGAAAAGATAAGTAAACCAATTATTAAAGTTGGGCCGTAAGTCTGAGCAAACAGTTTTCCAGAGAAAATATATAGAAGTCCAATAAGCACCTAAATGTGTCCCTAATACAACTAGCCAGCCGGGAAATGCAAATCAATGCCACAGTGAGATACAAGTTTGCATTCACTAGGATGGTAACAATCAAAAAGTGTTGGTGAGAATATGAAAAAACTGGAATCCTCATACTCCATTGGTGGAATGTATCCACTTAGCATGTTTACTTCAGAAAATGTCTGGCAATTCCCTTGAATGTTTAAACATATATTTAAACATAAAGTCATTTTACGATATGACCCAATAATTCCACTCCTTAGGTATATACTGAAGAGAAATGAAACATAAACACACAACAATCTTTATAACCCAATATTCACAGCAGCATCATTCTTAATAGCCAAATAGAAACAACTCTCATGTTTATCAACTGATAAATGGACAAATAAAATATGTGCTACAACATGGACTGAGGTTGAATAAATTATGCTAAGTGAAAGAAGCCAGCGAAAACAACCATACAGGTATGGTATTAAATATCCAGAAGAGGCAAATCCACAGACAGATTAATCATTCTAAAGTGGTTCATGGGGGATTTGGGAGTGATGGCTAAAGAACATGAGTTTGGGATGATGAAAATACTCTGAAATCGATTGTGCTGATGGAGGCACAAATCTGTGACTATACTAAAAGCCAATGAGGGTACACTTCGATGAGTAAGTCATACGTTATTGAATTGTATCTTAATTAAGCTGTTCGTGGAAGAAAATGTTTTAGGGATTTTCTTTTTCTTTTTTGGTACCAGGAATTGAACTCGGGGCCTCCCACTTGCTGGGCAAATGCTGCACCATTGAGCTGGATCCCAGACCCAAGAAATCATATTTACATCATGACTTGAAAGTTGTGCACCTTCAAAACTTTTATGGAAAAGACCCCAAAAAAAGCCTCAAAGAGCATCCAAAAAATTAAGAAATCGAATGTGATGTACCTTCTAGTGGAGGAACTTATTAATTTAGACCAGTCACTCGCTTTGTTTGTATTATTTTTGTTTATATTATAAAACAATAAATAATAAAATAACCATCAACAGCTCAAAGGATCAATGTCTCATAATGGATTAAAAGTCATGACCATTGTCAGTAGTAGCCACTGTCACAGTCATTATGCAAGTTGTCCTGCCTAAAGAAAATAGTTACAAGTCCATTTTTCCAGTTAAATTCTGTTAAATTACAAGTGAATATCTCAGAAGGGACCCTTTGGACACGCATGAAATACTTTGCTCTTCAGACATCCATGAACAGACAGTGGGATTAATGGCCTTTGGACCATGAAAAAAGTTTCAGGTTACTCCTTTTTTAACTTCCCCCTTGCCTGAGCAGAACTGGAAGCTCAGGGTAATTGATATTATTCAACAACTCACCAAAATAGTCTGTTTTCAAAAATAACTATCATTCCTTTAAAATAGATCATTTTACCCATGGTGATAGAGGCCACTACCTGCCCCTCAATACCCATTACACTTAGCTTCTTTAGGAAGCAGTGAATATGTAGTCTGATAAGCACTGCACTGATCCTCTCCTCCAGCTACGTGTGGCCACGGGATTAAATTCTAGCAAAGCAGATCGAAACGGGAATGGCTTGTGGAAGTTGAAAAATCTTTCTTTGAAGTGAAAGGGCATACCTTTCTCCACCCTTCTTTTTTACATTTTTTATTAGCATATGTTTTTGATCCATAATGAATCTATCCATTGAGGGATATTAGTATATATACATACTGCATCTTGATCCTTTTTACTTCCCCTGCCCCTCTCCTCCCTCCAGTCTCCCTCCGCCCCAGACCCTCTTCTTGCTTTGTGCTAGCAGGAATGTGAACATCAGACTTTACCTCCAGCATCCACGAAAACCCAGAGGCAGCGCTGACTCTTACGTTATTCTACAAGGTAGACTGACGAGACAGCGGGGTCCTGGGTCCCCCAGGTTATTCATGAACTATCTGCATGAGAATTTCACTGAAAAATAAGCCTTTTCCTGACAAAGCCACTTCTATTCAGGGCATTCAGTCACTGGCAACCATTAGACTTGCCTCGACAGCAGTCTTTGGGAGCTCCCAACTCTGCAAAATGAGAGATCAACTTTCCCAGCTTGGATGTGAGGTCTGAAAACTACTGGGCAGCTTGCTAGGAAAAAGTCCACTGATGACTAGGAATGCCAGCCATTGGCAAAAAAAGGCACAACAGGCCCTATACACAACCCTGTCCCGTCTCTCCACACTTATCCCACTGCTCTCTCACATCAGCTCTGCCTTCTGGCCAAGTGATCGGTGTTTTGTCCGCTCACCATTCAACAAGCCCCATCCCTTTCCGCATCCTTTTCTCTGTTTCCTCTGTCTAGAATCCCTCATACCTCCATTGCTAGGCATGACAGCTTCTTGAGGCCTGCTACTGTTTGAATGAGTTGCCCAAAGTTCATGTCTTGCAAATTTAAGCCCCAAATTCATAGGTTGAAAGTATTTGGAGGTGAAGTCTTTTGTGGGTAATTAGGGTTAGATGAGGTCACCAGGGTGGAGACCCCCATGATGGGATCACTGGCTTTATAGGGAGAAGGGGGTCCTGAGATGACACACTTCCTTTTCATGTCATATATTGCCCTGAATGTTATGAACAGCAAGACGGCCCTCACCAGATGTTACCCTTCATCTTGTACTTCCTTCCCTCCTCTAGAACCTCCTCTTTACAAATTACTCAGGGTGTGGTAGTCTGTTATAGTAGCAAAAAACAGACTAAAACACACCTCAAGTCCATTTCTGTCTCTCCCAGAAGTGTGCTTGATTCAGTCCTTCATACTTATCACCCTCTTTGTTGCATTTCCATTGTGCTTGTTATCTGAGTTCTAAAGTGGCAGTAACTACACAGCACATGCCGTTACTGTTGTCTTTTTCAAGTATGTTTAGCTTTTTAAAATATGTTATAATTTACTTGAATCAGAATCATTTCTGGTGTATCTTTGCATCTCCTTAACCCAGAATAATAGCTTTCAGGTGTTAAAAACTCAGTCAATGCTTGCTGCTGCTATAAATAATGATGTCAATCCTAAAAAACTTTCAACATATTAAGTAATCCTTCAAGGTTTAATCCCAGTGACTCCCCTCAACAAACTCACCCTTCAGAACTACCTTCCATGTTGTCTTCAAGAATACTTTTTGGGAGATTTCTCTGAGCAGCTCAAGCAAATTTTCCCTGACCACACTTTGTAAATATTTTTATAATTACTCATTACTTTCTGTGATGATTGTTTGTTTGGTTACATGTTTATCTTTGCCCCCTGATTGCAAACTCTTGAAAGATTAATATCATGTCTTATTCTTCTTAGAATTTCTTGTGCCCAGTCCATGATTGCCATGTAACAGATCCTGAATAAATAAATGAATCGTAAATAAAGGCAAAGGCCCAAAGAGACTCATGACTTCCATTGAATTTGTGCTCTGCCTTTCAGGCCAGGCCCTGGGACCCCTGGGACCCAGGTCCCAGGCTTTCAGCAGCTCCGTGACCATTAACTATCACATTTGACTCCCACCCAGACCACAGCATAGTCCCTCCTCTGGCTGCACTAAAACAATGAAGTCCATGTGAAACTGCCCTGCATTCAAGTGAAGCCAAGGAGAAAAGGTTGTCAAACTTAAAAGACAGATGTTAGCACTTCTCGGTTTCAAACTGAATCCTAATGCCTGTGAAGTTCAAGTTTCCTTTCTGCTTGGCCAAATGGAATTTCCTGATTCTGTGTAAGAAAGTTTTAAGGGTCTATATTAGAAGATGTTGAGGACTTTCAGGGCTTCAGTGATGACCTTTTATCTTGGTGATTAATAAATACATCTCTTTTTCCTTACAGGGCATAAGTTTTACATCTCAAAAAAAAAAAAGGACTATTATCTTTGGCTTTGTTCTTGGCAAAATGTTCAGTATGTTGCTCCACACCAATATTGAAAAAAGCAAGTAGAGACAATTCCCAAGACACAAATGTTACAAAGTTTCCCTCATGGGAGGAGGGAAGGTTCTCAGAAGCAGACTGGCTGGAGCATGAGCAGGCTGTGTTTTCTACCCAGCTCTGATTCATGCACCCTTAAAGAAGTGCTGAAATCCTCCTTGCCTCTACCTCCCTGTATGGAAAATGGGTTAGTCACTTTGCCTCCGATCTGCCTCCCAAGCGTGTTGCAAGGTTTAATGAGTTAATGATTGCTTGATGAACACTTTGAGCTTCGGATGAAAGTGGTATCTCAGAACAAAGTAGGGTGATGATTATGCATAATTAGAAGCTCTAAGAGAAATACTGGTCTGAGTGAACTCCCAATGCCACCACAACAGAACTCATCCAACAGCGTAGAAGCAGCACACAAATCTATATATCATTTTCTCTAAAAGGAAATCTTAACCTGTTCACATGATTATATTAAATTCACTTTCATGTTTCATATCTCATATCTCATGACTATGAGAGCCCATATAATCACTATGGTTAGTAGTTCCATTATCATTTACAGTTCCATTATGACCAAGAAGTTGTAGTCATTGACCTAACCCCTGGATTATGTCAACCATGAAGGTGATTCTCACCTACCACACTGTGAACTCTTTGACATAGATATTTTTAAAAGAACTTTTAGGAGTGTCAAGAAGATTCACTACCCTCAAACCATTCTCCCACATAGTCATAGATTTCCAAAGTTCCTCTAGTAGAAGATAATGCTTTGCAAATTACAAAGAAGACCTAAAATACAAACAGTGTTGAAGGTGTAAAACAGAGTACTTAGCTTGCAAATTAAATCCATATCAACATTAATGGGAGTAAATCCCATTAATAATAGCAGTCTTCTATCCAGCAGAGGTTTAACAGAGATGAGAGGAAAAAGAACCTTGGATTCAATATGGAGATGAGGTTTTCCAAAACGAGAAGGATATGATGCCAGAAGAAGAGACCCAAATCCCAAAGATAGGCACAGCCTCCTTTACTTCTCTTCTCCCACCAGAAAATGGCCTGGGCTCCCACTACCCTAGAGAAATGCATGGGCAACATGGACTAGAAACTCTCAGGGGCGAAATAATGACCTATGCGGTCGTTGTTGGTCTCTGAGGCCAAAAACACACAGTGCCCTGAGAGTTAATCAGGCATAATCACACTCGCTCCCCATGCTTCCCCAAATGACCAGACACGTTGTTTTCAACAGCAGCCTCAGAGCACTTCACCAGTGTAAAAGGCTCTTTCTGCTGGTCAAGTTGATCTCTGAGAGAACACTACAGAGTTCACGGACTCCTCCAGGATCACCAATCACCTACCACTGCTGATGAACTGTCACATCCCAAAGGGCAGGTGGCCCAAGTGGCTCGGGGGAGTAGGAATCAGGTCTGAAAAAGGAAGCAGCAGCTCTCCAGATTAAAGGGAAAAACCTTGGAAGCTACAATGAGTATGAACTCATTGTAGATGTAAAGCCCTGCCATGTGAGACACGAGTCTGCTTCATCTGCATCATTCCAAAGCACAGGCCCAGGCCCAACACTCAGCATGCAAAACATTTTGATCCAAAGAAAATCCCCCCCTTTCTAATAGCACTAACCCAGGATGGAGTGGGCTGATTACTGTTGACTTCCCAACTCACCAAAGTCCACTGAGCATGATTTAAGCTGTGTTTAGTGACATTTTACAATAACAAGCATTGTAGACTCACATGCTGATGAAAGTGGGAAAAAACTAGAGGAAAGTGTGAAGTGTTTCTGTTACTAGTTCAATCCTGTATCTAGTGACTTAGTCTCTCAAGACCCCTTGTTCAGTATCTCTCCCCCCTTTACTATGCAAGGATTTTAGAGAATACAGAAATTGATTATAAAGGATAACTTTCCTTTCCGAATACAGGCCTTTCTTTGTTTAAAGCAAAATCAGTACTTTCGAATAGATACATATTCTGATCTAAATCGAAAGGGACAGAGGAGCGGTGGAACCTGGAGTCTGAGATGGAAAGAGGACAGCGATGGCGGTGTCATTCTCACTCGCTCCTGTAGGTGGCAGCATTTATTTATAGCTGTCGCTTTCACAGTCAATGGCGGCTGGAGGGCGACTAGGTTGGGTGAGATGGTGAGGTGGGCTGCTTCAATTTTCAAAACATCGAGCATAGTCAATTAAAATTTTAATATCATTAGGTAAGTGCCTCTGCTGGAAAAAACCAAAAAACAACAGGTGAATTCAGTTCTGCCTGATGAAAGAGGAAGCAGCCTATTGATTATACTCAAGGTCACAGCTCATTCAGACTTGGCACTACGATCACATTTCCTTACCTCAAAAAGACATTGAATCTTTTATTTTTTTTTCTTTGTCGAAGCGTGCATGAGTGCAACCTAAACTGCTGTTTACTCTTCTTTTTCCATTGCCAGGTAGGGTTTTGTTTTAAGAAACTAAGGAAGTAGCTGGCTCTACCAAGTGAAAATTAGAAAAGTTTGAACTGTATTGACAGTTAAATCAAGACACTGAACTAATGTTGCTTATTATAAACTATCTGCATGATGGAATAATCTTCTAAAGGCATTTATAACAGAGAGCCAAACATTTCCATTCCTGTCCTTGGGATAATTTGTTGATGCAAAGCCCCATCACAGGTGAGTCTCCTCCAGTTGCCATTTGGTTCTGTCTTTAGGGAAGGAGAGAATATGCAGTTGTGTAAGATCCCCCAGGGCAAGCATTCCCAACCAGTAGATCAGGATGGACAAGTAGGTCACCTCGCTTTCCTGGGGCATGGCCAAGGCAGGGCTACCCACGCTCCCTCCAGCTCAGCCAAGTTTCCCTCCATTGCTCAAAGTCAGGAATAGAAAGCCATGCAGCCCCATCTCAATATGTCTCAGGCCCCTATGTGTGGACTTTCTTGACCCAGCCCTAAGCCCTCGCTCTGGGTGTTCCCTCAGGGTCTTCATCCTTTGGGAAAATGAGAATTACTCTGCTTCTTGGTGAGGCTGCTGACCCTTGCTTCAGTCAGAAAGCCCCACTCATTGGGGAGTTTCCAAGTCTTATTGTTTGTTGGCTTCCTGAAACCTACCTTAAAAAACAAAAGCTGTATTTTGCATACTTTCTGTTTTTTACTTTAATTATTAAAGAGACACCAGGATAGCATGAAGTCAGTTCTGGGAGTAACTTCTTTCAAATTTTTCAGTAAATATAAATATGAAAGGTGATAGAGATGTAACCAATCTTTAAAAAACATGTCCTTTCAACATATTAACTAGTGCTTAAAGATATTACTAAAAAGATATTACAGAACAATTATGCTTACATTGAAAACATGGCTTCTATCAGGTTTCCCAGATATGTAGGGGAAATCACTGTCAGTAACAAAGTACCACAGACTGGGTGCCTTAAGCAACATAAATTTACTTGTTTCACAGTCCAAGAAGCTAATTCCAAGATCAATATGTCAGCAGGGTTGGTTTCTCTAAGGCCTCTCTCTCCTTGGCTTATACATAGCTGTCTTCTTCCTATGACTTCACATGGTCTTCCCTCTGTGTGTCTGTGCCCTAATTTCCTCTCCTATAATGACACTAGTAAAACAGGATTGGGGCCGATCTCTATGACCCCATTTTACCTTAATTATATCATTAATGACACTGTTTTTAAAACAAGTCTGATGGTACATATCTGTAATCTCAGCGCTTGGTAGCCTAGACTACACTGCAAGACCCTGTCTCAAAAACCTAATTAATTAAAAAATAAAAATAAATTAAAAATAAAAACACTGTGTCCTAATACAATCACATTCTGAAATACCAGTAATTAGGATTTCAACATGTATGTGAATTTGGTGTGGGATGAAATTCAGCCCATCCCACTTACCCAACCTCTTGAGCCTCAGCTTACTCATATATATATACACAAAGAAATAGATAATATAGGAGTTATCAGGATAAATTGATACACAATTATAAAGCACTCAGCCCTGTGCCCAGCTTAGGGAAGACTGGCTGCAGTCTTTGTCATCATCCCCACAAGGTGACCTTAAGAGGACAGTGCACGGGTCCCCATGTGTGCACTCAGCCTCCACTGTAACGTTGGATTGGAGCCACAGTGGTGGCCGGGATGGGTAAGGGGAAGAAAAGAGATGAAAACACAACATCCACCCCAGCACACCAGCAGCTCAGAGCAGAGACTGCAAAGGGCTCAGGAGTTTCCAACAGAACAGATTCATTCCAGGCCCGACTTTGAGAACTCAAACTCATGTCAGAAGGAAGACAAGAGGAAAAAAAGGAGAGAGAGCTGTATTTTCCTCCCTTCAGACAAGCACCTGGCTGTGTATGGGAAGCTGAGGCTTCTGTTGGAGCTAACAGAGCTGGTGGCAAAGCAGAGAACAGGCAACAGCCAAGTGACCCAAACCCCACATGCTCTCACACACGGTCTGGGATGCAGTTTTAAATTCAGACCTCTCCTGACAGAGACAAAGCCTGGCCTGTCTGTCCCCGCTTCTCCAGGGAAAACGGCACAGCCATTAACCCAGTCACCCTGGTGGTTTTGACACCTGATGCTGGCATCACATTGAGCTGCTGAAACAGCATTGCCGAGGCAGCCAAGATACCCAGACCGAGACACAGAAATGCGTTGACTTCTTGCTGGGGGAGGGGCTCCAGGAAAAGCAGTCAAGCATGTATGTTCCAGAAAGAAAGGTAAACTCAGACTAGCTTGGTGCCTCACTGTTTTCTCCTTCTCACTTGCACTTGCTTTTAATTTATGACATGCGGTGCTAAGGGGCTATCTATAGATTTAACATTGACATTTCCTTCATGCAGTAATCCTCGGAATCCCATTTGCTGTAAATTTCTGTAGAATGACAGAAAAATTACTTTTTTTTTTATTAGTGAGCACATTATAGTGACCTATCTTTTCCCAGTATTTGGGAAAGATATGAATGAGCTACACGGTTTTTGGATGCCCAAAATCACCTACACCTATAAATACAAGAAAAATATATTCCCTAGCACTCAATAAAAGATTTTTAAGGTTCTGCAAAAAGAAAGGAAAGGAAAAGAGAGTGTAATGTTTAGAACTAGATGTTTACTTAGTAAACCTTTCACATTTTCTAGTGAGCAGCCATTTCTCCCTCCACCCACCCACCCACTGTCTGAGATGTGTCTTGTTCATGTGCCTATTCATCTATGGTCAGTATTCCTGCTGTGGCTCAGTTTCCATTGGATTGTCCTGGCTTTTGACCCCAGTAGTCCCACTTCTAGACACAGAAATACCACTTGAGAAGCAAAATAATGGCCTCCCAAAGATGTGCAAGTCCTAATCCCTGGAAACTGTTATGATATGCGGCAAGGAGAAATTAAGGTTGCTGGTAATCACTGAATCAGCCTGCTGCAGACAGGCAGGTCTGTGGACACGGTCCCAAGGTTGCCAGTTATGCTGAAAACACCGAATCAGCCCACGCCCAGGCAGCAATCCACTGGACACTCCCCCTACTCCTTTGGCCTCTTCTATGTACAGCCACCTGGTTCCACACCACAAAGACGCAGAGGACACCAGACCACCAGACCACTGTACTGGAGCTAATCAAGTTCTCAGCATTTAAAGAATTCCTGCCCAGAGGTAGGGGCTTCTGAGCCACTGTCCCACTGCTCCTGGTCCACAGGAAGGGTCTTCCCGGCTGCCAAACGTCCCGCTGCTCCTGACACAGAGGAAGGGGCTTTTGGACCACCATCCCTACCACCACTCTGGCCCCTGCCCCACCTCTCCCAGCTCAGAGGAGGTGAGCCACTCGGGTGCCAACAGCATCCCCCCTGCCCCCCACTCGAAATGAGAAAACACATAAATAAGTCTCAAAAGATCATCTACTGCAACCCCAAAGGGAAATGAGGTGGAACACTCTGATACTCAAACATCTGGACCCATTGAACGGGCAACAAAAGGGGATCTGGAAAAAATGAAATCAGAAATAATTTCTCAGATAACAGAAGAAATTGTGCTCCTAGTGCAAGACATGACTAATAAATCTAGAGAGGACCTGAGGAACATGATGGAATCTCAATATAGGAAACAAATGGAATCCATAAAACACATGCAAATAGATTTCCAGGAGATGAAAAACCCCATTGAAAGTCTACACAGCAGAATGAGCCAATGTGAGGACAGAATTTCAGATATAGAAGATAAGATTGCAATTAATGACCAGGAAAAGAAAAATTGTTTCAAAATTATAAAGGAACACAAGAAATCAATCCAACAGCTGCTAGATGATGCAAAGAAGAATAACATAAGACTGATCGGAGTCAATGAAGAAACAGGACAGAGTGCAGATGACATAAAAAAACTCTTCACAGAAGTAATGGCAGAAAACTTCCCAAGCAAGGAAAAAGAACTTGACATACAGATAAATGAGGCATATAGAACTCCAAATAGCTTTGATCAAAAAAATCTACACATAGGCATATAAGTGTTAAGATTCCAGAAACTCAACAGAAGAACAAAGCTCTACAAGCAGTTAGAGAAAAGAAACAAATCACATACAAAGGAAAGCCCATCAGAATCACAGCAGACTTCTCAACACAAACCATCAAGGCAAGAAGAGCTTGGAGTGACATATTCCAAGCCATAAAAGAAAACAGCCTCTGGGGGCTGGGGATTTAGCTCAGTGGTTTCGCCACCTGCTGCACAAGTGCAAGGACCCGATTTCGATCCCCGGTACCAAAAGATAAAAAAAAAAAAAAGAGAAAGAAAACAGCCTCCAACCCAGATTGATGTACCCTGCAAAACTATCTTTCAAAATGGATGGAGAAATAAGATACTTGCATGACAAAGAGCACCTTAGGAACGTCATGAATATCAAACCAGCACTCCAAAGAATTTTACACAATATCCTAGGAACAGACATTGAGGATCACAAACTCAGGAAGCAAAGCAGAATGAACCCATCTGGCATGACAAGAAATTAAATGTAAATGGGGAGAACCCAACAAAAAGAAAAAGTCATGGCAATGATAAGTCAACACGTTTCAGTTATAACCATCAATGTTAATGGTATCAATTCACCGATCAAAAGAAACAGACTGGCAGAATGAGTCAAGAAGCAAAATCCAACAATATGCTGCATACAAGAAACACACTTAATTCAAAAGGAAATTCATAGATTGAAAGTTAAAGGGTGGAAAACAATACTCCATGCAACAGGAACCCAAAAAAAAGCAGGAGTAGCTATCCTCTTGGCAGATCAAGTAGATTTCAAACCAACACTGATTAAGAGAGATGAAGAAGGACACTATATCCTTGTAAAGGGAAGAATCCAAGAGGAAGAGATGACAATCATAAATATCCATGCACCAAACACTAGTGCACCCAACTATATAAAACAAATACTAACGGACAAGAAAAGTCATATATGCACTAATACAATTGTGGTGGGGGACCTCAACACCCCACTGTCACAAATAGATAGATCAACTGACTAAAAATAAGTAATGAAATACTAGAACTCAATTGAACTCTTGAACAAATGAACTTAACAGATGTTTACAGAGTCTTCCACCCCACAAAATCAGAATACACATTCTTCTTAGCTGCACATGGGTCATTCTCCAAAATGGACCACATACTCACACATAGGACATGTTTAAGTAAGTGTAAAGGAATTGAAGTTATCCCCTGTATATTATCAGACCATAGTGTGATGAAATTGGAGATCCATAGCAAAAGAAACTCAAAAAATTTCATAAACACATGGAAATTGAACAACACACTTCTGAATAACCAATGGGTCACAGAGAAAATTAAAGAAGAAATCAGACAGTTCCTTCAATTAAATGACAATGACAATACAACATATTGGAATCTATGGGACACAATGAAAGCAGTCTATGAGGGAAATTCACAGCAGTGAATACACATATTAGGAAAACAGAACGAGCCCAATTAAACAACCTGATGCTGAACCTCAAGCTTCTAGAAAAAGAAGAGCAGGACAAACCCAAAGCTCATACAAGGAAGGAAATTATAAAGATCAGTGGAGAAATCAATGCAATGGAGTCTAAGAGAATGATACAAAAAAATCAATGAAGCCAAGAGTTGATTCTTCGAAAGAAAAAAACAGAATTGATAAACCCTTAGCCACCCTTATCAGAAAAAGGAAAGAAAAGGCCCAAATCCATGCAATTAGGAATGAAAAGGGTAAAATTACAACAGACCCAGCAGAAATCCAGAGGATCATCAATACCTACTTCCAGAACCTACATGCCAATAAGATGGAAAATACAGAGGAAATGGACAGATTCCTAGATACATATGAATTACCAAAGTTGAATGAAGAAGACCTAAAAATTCTAAACAACCCAACATCAACCAATGAAATTGAAAACATAATTAAAAACTTATCAACTAAGAAAAGCCCAGGCCCTGATGGCTTCACTGCTGAATTCTACAAGACATTTAGAGAGGAACTGCTGCCACTACTGTTTAAACTGTTCAATGAAATTGAAAGGGAAGCAATACTCCCAAATTCATTCCTGGAAGCAAACATCATTTTGATCCCCAAAGCAGAGAAAGACCCAACCGAAAAGGAGAACTATAGACCAATCTCACTAATGAACATAGATGCAAAAATCCTTAATAAGATACTGGCAAATAGAATGCAGAAGATCATCAAGAAGATCATATACCCTGATCAGATGGGATTCATCCCAGGGATGCAGGGATGGTTCAACATATGCAAATCAATCCATGTAATACACTATATCAATAGAGTCAAGGACAAAAACCATATGATTATCTCCATAGACGCAGAAAAAGCATTTGACAAAATCCAACATGCATTTATGATAAAAACCCTACAAAAAACTAGAATAGATGGTCTCTACCTCAAACTGATAAAAGCCATCTAGGAAAAACCAACAGGCAATATCATACTAAATGGTCAAAAACTGAAATCCTTCACACTAAACCCAGGAACAAGACAAGGATGTCCACTATCACCACTCTTGTTCAATATAGTTTTGGAAACATTAGCCATGGCAATTAGACAAGAGAAAGAAATAAAAGGAATAAAGATAGGAAATGAAGAAGTCAAATTGTCATTATTTGCAGATGACATGATACTCTATATAGAAGACCCCAAGAACTCCACCAAAAATCTTCTAGACTTAATAACCAAATTCAGTCAAGTAGCTGGTTACAAGGCTAACACACAAAAATCAATAGCTTTCCTCTACACAAATGACAGACTCACTGAGAGAGAAATAAGGTAAACAATTCCTTCCACAATAGCATCCAAAAAACTGAAATACCTAGGAATCATCCTAATGAAAGAAATCAAAGACCTCTTCTATGAAAACTATAGCACTCTGAAAGGAGAGATTGAAGATGATATCAGAAAATGGACAGACATCCCCTACTCCTGGGTAGGAAGGATGAATATAGTGAAAATGGCCATACTTCCAAAACTGCTATATAGCTTCAATGCAATTCCAATTGAGATCCCAGCAGCATACTTCACGGACCTTGAGAAAACAATCCAAACATTCATTTGGAACAAGAAGAGACCCAGAATAGCAAAAGCAATTCTAGGTAACAGAGACATGGCAGGGGGTATCACAATCCCCAACCTGCAACAATACTACAAAGCTACTGTGATAAAAACAGCATGGTACTGGCAAAGAAACAGAGTTGAGGACCAGTGGAACAGATTAGAAGATGCAGAAACAACGCCAGACACACTCAGCCATCTTATCTTTGATAAAGGAGCCAAACACCCTCACTGGAGGAAAGATAGTCTCTTTAATAAATGGTACTGGAAAAATTGGGTTTCAACTTGCCAAAGATTAAAACTAGACCTATATCTCTCTCCATGCCCTAAACTAAAATCAAAATGGATTAAAGATCTGAATATTAAAATAGAAACTCTGAACCAGTTGGAACAGAGGTTAGGAAGAACTCTTGAAGACATCAGTGTAGGAAAAGATTTTATAAACAAAACCTCAGTTGCCCGTGAACTAGCACAAACAATCAACAAGTGGGATCTCTTCTTATTAAAAAGCTTCTTCTAAGGGAAACCACCAGCATTGTGAAGAGACAACCCACAATGTGGGAAAAAATCTTCACCTGCTTTTCCTCAGGCAAAAGTCTACTATCTTGAATCTAGAAAGAACTTTAAAAGATCAGACCTCCCAAATTTAAAGACCCAACCCAAAAATGGGCATCTGAAATGAACAGACATTTCTCAGACAAGGAAGTAGAAATAGCAAATAAATACATGAAAAAATGTTCAACATCACTGGTCGTTCGAGAGATGCAAATGAAAACAATGCTGTGATTCCACTTCACTCCAGAAAGAATGGCTGCTATCAAGAAATCAACCAATAACAAATGCTGGCGGGGCTGTGGGGAAAGAGGAACCCTGCTCCACTGCTGGTGGGAGTGTAGACTGGTGCAACCACTGTGGAAATCAGTATGGAGATACCTCAAAGATCTAGGACTGGAAGTCCCATTTGACCCTGCTATTCCACTGCTGGGGATCTTCCCCAAAGAATTAAAAGAATCATACCACAGTGATATATGTGCACCCGTGTTCATAGCAGCGCAGTTTGTGATAGCTAAAACTTGGAAACAGCCCAAATGCCCATCAACTGGAGACTGGATAAAGAAAATGTGGGGTTTTTTTTATAAAATGGAGTACTGCTCAGCCATAAAAAATGAGAAATTAGAGACATTTATAACCAAGTGGATGCACATTGAGGCGATACTCTTAAGTGAAATAAATAGGACATACATGTAAAAATACTGAATAATTTCTTTGGTTTGAGAAACTAAAAGTGTAAATAAGGACTAAATGTATAATAGGTAATGTGAAATAAGAAGAAAGGGGCAAAGGAGAAAGAAGTGGGAGGGCTAGGGGAAAGGAAAGAAGGGAATGGGATTAATATGAGAAAATGGAAAAATAGGAACAAAATCTTTGTAAATAGGGAGGACTGGAGGGGTTGAAGGGAGGGCTGGGCAAGGGTGAAAAATAAGAACCAAGAGAGACTATGTAAAGGTGCAAATTTCCAATGATGAATGTCATTATATTGTATACCTAAAATGTACCAATGATTAGAATGAATAATCGATAATGCAAAATAGGAAGAAAAGGTCCAAAGGGGTAGGGGTAGTGGGAGGGGCAGGGGAAAGGAAAGAAGGGAAAGGAAAAATGATGAGAAATGGAAAAAAGGGAAATAAAGTCTTTGTAAATAGGGAAGGGTGGAGGGGGTGAAGGGAGGGCTAGGAATGGGGAAAAAATAAGAACCAAGATGCATCGTGTAAAGGTACAAGATCCCAATGAGAAATGTAATTGTGTTGTATACCTAAAATGTACTAATAAAAGATTTCTGGTAGAATTAAGTGTGCTAATGTGCTGGCCTCAACACAGGGAGATTATCTTGGATTACTCAAATAGTCACAGGGGTCCTCAAATGTGGAAGGACAAACAGAATTATCTGTCTGAGTGAAAGGATTCAAGAAATACTTAACCTGTGATTTCTGGCCTTGAACCTAGAGAAGGGAGCATGAGCCAGATCAATCTCAAAAGGGTGGAGAAGATAAGAAAACAAATTCTTCCTTAGAGTATCCAGAAAGGAAGAAAACCTTTCCAAACCTTGATTTTGTCCGGAGGAGACCCATTTTGGACTTCAGAAACATAACACAAAAATGTCTGTTGTTTTAAGCCACTCGGTGTATGGTAACTTGCCATAGCAGCTGTAGGAAATTAATACACTACCTCTGCTACTAGCCCTGGCACTAAGCACAGAAGCAATGTGCTGCAGTCACTTGTCTCCAGGTCTCCTGTTATCCATGATAAGCTCTCAGGTTTTTCATCAGATGTATAGCCTACATATCTGGATTCCTCGCTGGACTGTGACCACATAGGTACCATAAATGCCAATTGGCATTTAATCAACAAAGCTCAAATGCTAAGGGAGAAACAGCCAGTTCATAAGTTAGTCACCTCTACTACACAGAAATTACCATGTGTAAATAGCATACCATCAAATGGAAACTATTCACCACTCTTTTATTTTAAAGGGTGTACATCTATACATTAAATGCAGACAAGTTACACAGTGCATGCCGCCTGGCATCTCTGATAAATCAAAAGAAGAAAGTAAACACAGGGGTGGAAAAAACAGTCTGAAGAATGTCCGAAAGTCCTGTAGTCAAAAGCTCACACATTTTACATGTGTCATGCTAGATCTGCCCAAACTTCCTCCAAATAACCAGCCCTAAAACATACACACCTCACAAGTTAACCATGATATTTTCCTCATCAGGATTTCATAGGAATATTAATAATATTATTGCCCTACCATTTTGGCAAAGACAATATTATGGTTAGTTTTTTTCCTAAAAGTCATTGGGTATTCTAGAGAAAGAAGATTCTTTTTAGTGAAGTTAGTTTAGAAATTTAATAAAAGCTCAAGTATTGTAAAGCCAGCAGCTAAATTAAAGAACATTTATTTCATAAAGTCTGTAAACAACTTGAGTTCTTCTTTATAGTTTGTTTAAAACATTATTTTGCTTGAGAATAATAAAATTGATTAGATAAAATAGTCCATCTAAGGAAAAAAATATATTCCCTCATTTTCCCACATCTGCTCTCAATAGTGTTCTTGAATGTTCAAGAGCATTTCAGAAGCCTGATCCAAGAGAGAGTGACGTAGGGTCAAACTGATGCTGTAAGAAATTTCCATGAGCTCTGTGGTTTAAAACAACACAAACAGGGCCAGGGATGTAGCTCAGCAGCACAGGGCCTGCCTGGCATGCAAGAGGTCCTGAGTTCAATCCCCAGTACCAAAAAAAAGCTACAGTCTCATTTGGGGGCTGGGGATAGCTCAGTGGCACCATGCCTGCCTTGCAAGTGCAAGGTCCTGAGTTTGATCCCCAGTACTGAAAAGGGAAAAAAACCCCACAAACGTATTGTCTTAGAACTCTGGAAATCAGAAGAGCAAAAGGAGTCTTACAAGACTAAAATCAAAGTGTCACAGGATTGGTTATTTCTGAATTCTCCAAGGAAGAATAATCTTTTTCACTGTCTAGGGGCTTCAGACCATCCTTGGAAGGCTCCTGGCCTATCACTCTTCTCTCTCTTTCATAAGGCCTTCCCCTCTGTCTCTGACTCCTCCTACATCTCTCTTATAAAGAGCACTGCGATTGCATCAGTCCCACATGGATAATGCAGTATAATTCCCAAAGTTAAGATCCTCAACTTACTCATATCTGGAAAATCTCTTTTACCATGTAAGATAATAGTCACAGATTCTGAGATTAGGATCTGAACATTTTAAGGGGTTTGTTATTTAGCCTACTATAGTCCACTCTGACTCTTTTGGCCAAAAACCTCATCCTACTCTCATCAGCTCAAAAGTCTCAAATCTCATTATCTAAATCAGGTGTAGGTGAATCCGTGCACATAATTCATTCTGCACGAAGGTTCTTCCTAGTCTGTGGACCTGCAAAATTAAAACAATTTATATCCTAAAAAAAAAAAAAAGAAAATAGTTGGATATGCAGATGATAACAGTCACAGCCACTGCTGTTCAAAAAGAGTGAAAATAAGAAGAATCTCTGGTCCTGATTCGTTTCCAAATAGGACCAGACAAACTCCATTACCTTCTAGGGCCTGGAATGAGATTCTGTGGCTCTGAGCCCACAGCTCCACCCTCAGAGTCACCTTTTTTTCTGGAAGGGCAACACATGTCTGTAGCTAAGTAGTTTTATCAACTTGATTCCTGCCTGCAGAACTTTGGGGATCTTACAGCCCACTTTCTTTTTATTTTTTTGCTTAAATTCTTTTATTGGTACATTTTAGGTATATAATACGTTTATCATTGGGTACTTGTACCTGTACATGATGTATCTTGGTTCTTATTTTTTCCCCATTCCCTGTCCATTCTTCACCCCCTCCACTCTTCCCTATTTATAAACAATTTATTTCCATTTCTTCCTTTTCTCATAATTTTTCCTTTCCCTTCTTACCTTTCCCCTTCCCCTCGCACTTCCCCTACCCCTTTAGAACTTTTCTTCCTATTTCAAGTTATCAATTATTCATTTTAATCATTTTAATCCTTATTTACACTTTCAGTTTCTCACACTAGAGAAGCTATTCGGTGTTTACACATGTGTGTCCTATCTATTTCACTTAAGAATATGGCCTCAATATGCATCCATTTAGCTATAAATGTCTCTAGTTTCTCGTTCTTTATGGCTAAGTAGTACTCCATTTTATAAAAAAATCACATCTTCTTTATCCAGTTTCCAGTTGATGGGCACTTGGGCTGTTTCCAAGTTTTAAGTATTTCAAACTGTGCTGCTATGAACATGGGTGCACATATATCACTGTGGTATGATTCTTTCAATTCTTTGGGGAAGATACCCAGCAGGGGAATAGCTGGGTCAAATGGGACCTCTAGTTCTAGTTCTTTGAGGTATCTCTGTACTGATTTCCATACTGGTTGCACCAGTCTGCACTCCCACCAACAATGGAGAAGGGTTTCTTTCTCCTCAAACCCTGCCAGCATTTGTTAATGGTTGATTTCTTCATAGCAGCCATTCTTTCTGAGGTGAGGTGGAATCTCAGTGTTGTTTTCATCTGCATCTCTCGAATGACCAGTGATGCTGAACATTTTTTCATATGCTTATTTGCTGCTTTTACTTCTTTGTCTGAGAAATGTCTGTTCATTTCAGATGCCCATTTTTGAATTGGGCCTTTAAATTTGCGGGGTCTAATTTTTTTTTTCAGTTCTTTATATATTCTGGATAGTAGTCCTTTGTCTGAGGTACCACTGCTAAAATTTTTATATATTCTGGATAGTAGACCTTTGTCTTAGGAACAGCTGGTAAAGTTTTTTCCCCACATTGTAGGTTGTCTCTTAGCTCTGTTGGTGGTTTCTCTTGCAGTGCAGAGCTTTTTAATAAGATGAGATCCCAGTTGTTGATTCCTTCTGCTAGTTCCCGTGCTACTGAGGATTTTTTCATAAAGTCTTTTCCTATGCCAATGTCATCAAGAGTTCTACCTAACTTATCTTCCAGAAAGTTTAATGTTTCTGTTTTAATATTTAGATCTTTAATCCATTTTGATCTTATCTTAGTGCATGGTGATAGATAGGGGTCTAGTTTTAATCTTTGGCAAGTTGAAATCCAGTTTTTCCAACACCATTTATTAAAGAGACTATCTTTCCTCCAGTGAGGATGGTTGGCTCCCTTGTCAAAAATGAGGTAGCTGAGTATGTCTGGAGTTGTTTCTGCATCTTCTAATCTATTTCACTGATCCTTGGGTCTGTTTCTTTGCCAGTACCATGCTGTTTTTATCACAGTAGATTTGTAGTAGAGTTTCAAGTTGGGGATTGCGATACCCCTGCCATGTCTCCATTGCCTAGAAGTGCTTTTGCAATTCTAGGTCTCTTCTGGTTCCAAATGAATTTCTGTATTGTTTTCTCTAGTTCCGTGAAATATACTGTTGGGATTTCCATCACAATTGCATTGAATCTGTGTAGCAGTTTTGGAAGTATGGCCATTTTCACTATATTGGTTCTTCCCACCCAGGAATAAGGGATGTCTTTCCATTTTCTTATATCCTCTTCAATTTCCTACAGTCCACTTTCTTTCCATCTTGCTGGCATTGTTTCTGCTTGTATAACATTCTCAAAAATCTGTAGGCCATTATTCAGCCTGACAAAGAAAGAGTGGACAGGGTAACTGATAAAGGAAAGTGAAAGTGACTTCTGAAAGAAGGACTGACCATGTGTTTAAAGCACAATGCACACACAACATAATCATTCAGAGTTGTTAAATGTGTGTTTGAGGCATATGAGCTCTTCAGATCTCAAGCTATGCACTAGAACATGATATTATCTGAAAGTTCGTTCAACTGTGATTTAGCTCTTTACAGCAAAAGTCAAAATGTGTGCAAAAAAGGAAAATTGTGCTCCCAGAGGCTGCTAATGCCTAGTAGAGAGTAATCAGAAGAGGATGGAGCTTCTCAAATCACAGCAGGAAGTATTAGGAGAAATTCTCCCCAGAAACCAAAGTAGTATCCCAGGAGATTCTGAGTCACTCATTCTTAAAATAATGGCACCAAAAACTATTTCCTGAGTGAGAGTGACCCTTCCTGGAAAATTGAACAATGACAGTCAAACCATCCTCTCACTTCCCTCCCAGTGGCCCAGCTTCTGGAGAAAAATTAACCCATGAGAGACACAGGCTTTCTGCAAATGGAGAATCAACTAGGTGCACTCAGGCATCAAGATGGGATGGCCAGAACATAGGACTATACATGACCCAAACCCCAGAAGTTGACTTTGTTCCATAAGAATTTGTCATACATTTTGCTAAACCATTTGTTAGATGCAGTATGAATTAGAAACAAAGAGTGACCATCTATCCTGGCTTTCTACCTGCAACTCCAATGTGATTATTAAATTATCAAAATAGATTAATTTTAACAATGAAAAAATAAAAATGTTAGCAATCACAAAAATGCAAGCTGCAATCTCAGTGAGATATCATATTAAGTCCACTAGGTTGGAAAATGTTTTAAATAGTCTGTACCAAGAATTGCCTATGATTTGTATCAATGGCAATTTGGGGGATGGTATGAGAAGATTGAAATTTGATTCAACTAACTTGGAAAATGATTTGGAAGTAGTTAAAAAGCAATACCATAAATCTAGAGATCCCACTGCTAGTTATGTGCTCCAAACAAGCCCTTATAATAGGTCTTCTAAACATATATAAAGCACTGTTGTATATAACAGAAAGATTCCCATAATCCAAGTGTCCACTGATGGGAAACTTAGTCATTACATGGTTGTATATTCACAAATGGGTAAGCTGTAAAAACCAGGTTATGAGGCAGCCCTTCTCTCCCACCACTGGATTAAAAAGCCAACAGGCCCTGTGACAGTGTTGGCCATTCCTACACAATAAAATTCCTCCAGTCATCTTATGTGACTCAAATAAGAAATGAGGATGACGTCAATGGTCATTCAATGCTGAGATCTGTTTGCCTCACTTCCTCACATCAGGCACATTCTTAGCTCTATGCCACCTCCAATACCAGTCCCAGCAGTCCCTGCCAATTCTTCTAGCTGGAGCATGAAGAGGAAAACAGAATGTTCTTACTTGGTCAGTAAGATCATAAGTTGGCTTTGAGCTCTTGGACTTAGAAACTTGGAGAACTGACACATTTCTGGATCCTTTTGGGAATCCCTGAGAGAAGCCAGTGGTAACACCTGTGTGGAAGGCCATGCAGAAGGCAATGCATTTTACTCCTCCATCTATGCAATTTCTTCTCTCAGTTCTCATTTCCCAGGTGCCTACTGAACAAAGATTTTTTGTTGGGAATCTCATTCCTCCTCTGGGACCTCACAGGCACCACTGGCCCTCTCATCTGTGCAGGCCACATCTGTTCCATAGGAAGCACTCATGTTCCCTTGGCCCCAACCAAGCCAGCACAAGTCCACTCACCCTCTGCTGTCCTGCCTCTGAGCTGCTCACCAACTCAGTTCTAGTTCACTCTTGATTTCCAAGGCTAGAGGGTGGAGTTAGGCTGCACTTACTAAAGGTCCTTACCCTGAGCCTGGGGCTGACACCCACCTCTTTTTGGTTAGGGCTGGAGGGAAGAAATCATAGAACAGCCTTCAATACAGAAATCAAGTTCAAAGCCTTCTTGTGCATGATCCAGATAAGGAAGCCCTAGGTGAGGGGTCAAGGAGTATGTGTCTGTTGCTTGGTTGTTTCCTTTAAAAAGTTACATCCATTTCTCAATTCACATTATACATTAATGCCTTAGGAAATATTGCAGTTTAGTACCTTGTAACGTGTTATTTCACTGTTCATGTGGAAGAGAGCAGCAGCCTTGTAATAGATTGCAAACCTCACCTGCTTCTTTTGGCTTCTCAAACTTAGAACTGGCTTCCTAAGGGTTAGTGTGTTAGGCTCATGGACAACTTTGTCTTGTGGCCTCTTTCTTGTGCTGCTTCCCCTGCACTGCATTACACTAGCAGAAGAGCACTGAGTAACTTTTGACCCCATTTAGGAAATGGGATGTTAGCTGCTGTGTGATGGTGAGCATTAGATGGACAGAGAAGTGAACACACCATGCAAATATTAATTTGTCTTTGCTAGCATGATCACAGCACTTCCTTGACAACCTTGGAGGTCATGTGGTTCCAGAAAACAACCATGGGAGGCAGGATCAAGGTTTCAGAAAATACAGAAGGAGACGAGAATATAACATAATTAAAAGAGACACAAGAATAAAAGTTCTAAAGGGTTTTGCAGCTAAAAAGTATAATTATATTTGAATAATATTTTTTAAATACCAACTTCAAAAAAGTAACCAGAATTTTTTCCTGAATAATCTTTAACTCTTCAGGGAATATTGCTGTTACATATGATCTAGAGTAGAGTTGCCCAGTAAAACACAAGAGACTCATTTAAATTTGAATTTCAGATAAATCATGAATATTCTTGTAGTATAAATGTGTTCATTGCCATATTTGTTATATATTTGTCTAAAAATTATTTATTGTTTATCTGAAATCCAAACTTAACTAGGTGTTCTGCATTTTACTTGCTAAATCTGGCAACCCTATTTATGATAGGAAGTTTCTTTTATAAGTTTTTTATTACACTAATTGAATTTGTTCTCCAAGTTTTCAAATCAGCATTTCCTGGTTTGTTAGTTCATGGATATAATTCTCAAATATGTTCTTGTTTCTTTTTCATAAATCTCAGTAAAATGTACAACTTCCTAAAAACTCAATGTGGCTTACACAAACTTTATGTGGCTAGGAACTTTGTCCTCCTTATAGCTAGTCTTCCAATCATACATTGAGAGGTGGCTATTTATTTGTTGGTTTAATAAATATTCATAGATCATAGGAAACATAAGGTCAAATGAGAAGAGATATGAGTCCTACCCTCATGAAAATTTAGGTCTAGGGAAAGAGATGGATATTAACCAATAACCACAATCCCACAAACCTACTTACATGATTTTTGAGAAGAGAAAAGTGCTAAGTACTATTGGACTATTTCATTAAGGACCTTGAATTAAACCACACATATTTAATCAAAGGGATTTTTCTCCTCTTGAAAATATACAGAGAAAAACAATGACATTATTCAAGTGTCTTAGAATCACAGCTGGCAAAACTACAGTTGGCAAGAGATTATCCCCTCCAACCACAAACATCCTTTCTCTCACCTTTGCAGGACTGATCAAGTGGCTGCTCAATCCCTTACAACCTTTTGTTAATGACGGAGTTCTGATGTATTTTTCCATTTCATCAACTCCCTTTTCTGACATGTATTTTTTCCCTATTATATGAAAACTGTGTGTGTGTCTGTAATTTTCTTTTCTATGATTTCTTATGTCCTGATCCTTTTCATTCCTATCCCAATAAATTGAGACCTTTTAATATATCTTAAATGCCTTTCAATTTCATCAGCCTCCTATCCCTAGCCCAACAACTAGTTTTTGTAGAGGTAGTTTCATAGCTTTAGATCATTATTAGGATTTCTCTTTAGCTTCTCTTTTCTATTTCAATAATTTTTCCTAAATTCTTACATTATAATTCCAGGATAATCTTTCATTACCTACTTACATGTAATTTAATATACGTAAATACCAAGATTTTAGCTCTCTCTGTTTCTCATTATCGTTCCCTAACTCAGGGATTCTCAATGTTGGTACCACTGACATTTTGAGCAAGACAATATTTGTTGTGAGGAGTAGTCCTGTGCATTCCAGGGTTTTGAGCAGCATCTCTGGTCTCTTCCTATCCGATGACAGCAGCAGAATCCTCTTCCTCCACCCTATCTGTGAAAACCAAAAATATCTCCACCCATTGCCAGGTTCAATTTTCTGACCTACATTATTGTCTTTCTTCCTAAAGAACGTCTTTTCACATTTCTTGCAAGGCAGGTCTACTGGTGACAGATTTTCCTAATTTTTTTGGTCTGAGAAAATTGTAATTCCTGCAGAAAAAGCATTCAACAAAATTCAACACCTATTCATGATAAAAGCCCTGTAGAAAATTGAAATAGGTGGTCTTTATCTCAACTTTATAAAGACTATCTATGAACAGGCAACATCATATTAAATGGTCAAAAACTGAAAAGCTTCATGCTGAAAAGAGGAACAAGACAAGGATGTCCACTATCACCACCCTTGTTCAATATAGTTTTGGAAACATTAGCCAAGACAATTAGACAAGAGAAAGAAATAAAAGGAATAAAGATAGGAAGAAATTAAACTGTCATTATTTGCTAATGATATGATACTCTACATAGAAGACCCAAAAAACTCTGCCAAAAGAATTCTAAAACTTACTTGACAGATTCAGTAGAGTGGCTGGATACAAAGTCAACACTCAAAAATCAATAGCCTTCTTGTACACAAAAAACAGACTCATGGAGAGAGAAATTAGGAGAATAATTCTTTTCACAGTAGCATCTAAAAAAAATGAAATATCTAGGAATCAATCTAATGAGGGAAGCAAAAGACCTCTACATTGACAACTACAGCACTCTGAAAAAAGAGATCAAAGAGGATGTAAGAAAATGGAAAGATATCCCCTGTTCTGGGTAGGAAGAACCAATACAGTGAAAATGGCCATGCTTCCAAAACTGCTATACAGATTCAATGCAATTGTGATGGAAATCCCAACAGTATATTTCACGGAACTAGAGAAAACAATACAGAAATTCATTTGGAACCAGAAGAGACCTAGAATTGCAAAAGCACTTCTAGGCAATGGAGACATGGCAGGGGTATCACAATCCCCAACTTGAAACTATACTACAAAGCTGTTGTGATTAACAACAGCATGGTACTGGCAAAGAAACAGACCCAAGGACCAGTGGAATAGATTAGAAGATGCAGAAACAACTCCAGACATACTCAGCTACCTCATCTTTGACAAAGAAGCCAACCATCCTCACTGGAAGAAGGATAGCCTCTTTAATAAATGGTGTTGGAAAAACTGGATTTCAACTTGCCAAAGATTAAAACTAGACCCCTATCTATCACCATGCACTAAGATAAGATCAAAATGGATTAAAGATCTAAATATTAAAACAGAAACATTAAACTTGCTGGAAGATAAGTTAGGTAGAACTCTTGAAGACATTGGCATAGGAAAAGACTTTATGAAAAAATCCTCAGTAGCACGGGAACTAGTGCGAAGAATCAACAACTGGGATCTCATCTTATTAAAAAGCTCTGCACTGCAAGAGAAAGCACCAACAGAGCTAAGAGACAACCTACAATGTGGGGAAAAACCTTTACCAGCTGTTCCTAAGACAAAGGTCTACTATCCAGAATATATAAAGAACTTAAAAAAATCAGACCCCACAAATTTAAAGACCGAATTCAAAAATCGGCATCTGAGAGAGGAAAGGGCTTCAGGGCCACCATTCCACTGCTCCCAGCCCAGAGGAAAGGGATTGCAGGCCGGCATTCCACCCCTCCCAGTGCAGAGGAGGTGAACCATGTGGGCACCAACAGCACCCCCCACCCCACTCCATGCACCCCCCCACCCTCACCCCCGTGTGAATGAGAAGACACATAAACAAGTCTACAGCAACCGCAAAGGGAGAGGGAATGGAACACTCGCATACTCAACCACCTGGACTCCCTGAACTGGCAACAAAAGAGGATCTGGAAAAAACGAAATCAGAAATAATTACTCAGATAACAGCAGAGATTGTGCCAATAGTGCAAGACATGATTAATAAATCTAGAAAGGACACAGATAAAAAAAAAAAAAAGAGGAGCTAAGGAACATGATGGAATCCCAACATAGGAAAAAAATGGAATCCATAAAACAGATACAAACAGATTTCTGGGAGATTAAAAACTCCATTGCAAGTCTACACAGCAGAATGAGCCAATGTGAGGATAGAGTTTCAGATACAGAAGATAAGATTGTAATTAGTGACCAGGAAAAGAAAAATTCCATCAAAATATTAAGGGACCATGAGAAATCAATCCAGCAGCTGCTAGACAATGCAAAGAAGAATAATATATGAGTGATTGGAGTCAACAAGAAACAGGAGAGAGTGCAGATGACATAAAAAAATGTTCACAGAAGTAATCACAGAAAACTTCTCAAGCATGGGAAAAGAATTTGATATACAGATAAATGAGGCATATAGGACTCCAACTAGCCTTGATTAAAAAAATCTACACATAGGCATATAATTGTTAAGATTCCAGAAAGCCAACAGAAGAACAAAGTGCTACAAGCAGTTAGAGAAAAGAAACAAATCACAGACAAAGGAAAGCCCATCAGAATCACAGCAGACTTCTCAACACAAACCATCAAGACAAGAAGAGCTTGGAGTGACATATTCCAAGCCCTAAAAGAAAACAGCCTCCAACCCAGATTGATGTACCCTGCAAAACTATCTTTCAAAATGGATGGAGAAATAAGATACTTTCATGATGAAGAGCACTTTAGGAATTTCATGAATACCAAATCAGCACTCCAAAAAAATTTAAATAATATCCTAGGAATAGAAAATGAGGATCACAACCCTAGGAAGCACAACAGAATGAATCCATAGGGCATGACAAGAAATTAAAAGTAAAGGGGGAGAATCCAACAAAGAGAAAAAGTTGTAGGTCCAGGGGGATAGGGGTGGTGGGAGGGGAAGGAGAAAGGGAAGAAGGGAAAGGAAAAATTATGAGAAAGAAAAAAAAATGGAAACAAAGTCTATGTAAATAGGGAAGGGTGGTGGGGGTGAAGGATGCATAGATAATGGGGGAAAAAATAAGAACTAAGATACATCATGTTCAGGTACAAACAATGATAAATGTAAATGTATTGTAAACTTAAAATGTACCAATTAAAATATATACAATTTAAAAAAAGAAAAAGTCATGAAAATGATAAGTAAATACGTATCAGTTATAACCATCAATACTAATGTTCTCAATTCACCAATGAAAAGAAACAGACTGGCAGAATGGGTCAAGAAGCAAGATCCAGAGTATGCTGCATACAAGAAACACACTTAATTCAAAAGGAAATTCATAGAGTGAAAGTTAAAGGGTGGAAAACAATACTCCATGCTACAGGAACCGAAAAAAAAGCAGGAGTAGCTATCCTCTTTGTAGAGCAAGTGGATTTCAAACCAACACTGATTAAGAGAGACAAAGAAGGACACAACATTCTTGTAAAGAGAACAATCCAAGAGGAAGAGATGACAATCATAAATATATATGCACCAAACATTAGTGTGCCCAGCTATATAAAACAAATACTAATGGACATGAAAAGTCATATATGCACTAATACAATTGTAGTGGGGGACCTCAATACCACATTGTCACAGATAGATACATCAACTAGATAAAAAATAAGTAATGAAATACTAGAATTCAATCAAACTCTTAAATAAATGAACTTAACAGATGTTTACAGAGTCTTCCACCCCACAAAATGAGAATACACATTCTTTTCAGCTGCACATGGGTTATTCTCCAAAATAGACCACATACTCACACATAGAACATGTTTATGTAAGTGCAAAGGAATGGAAGTTATCCCCTGTATATTATCAGACCATAGTGCGATGAAATTGGAGATCGTAGCAAAAGAAACCACAATAATTTCATAAACACATGGAAACTGAACAACACACTTCTGAATAACCAATGAGTCACAGAGGAAATTAAAGAAATCAGACAGTTCCTTCAATTAAATGACAATGACAATACAACATATCAGAATCTATGGGACACAATGAAAGCAGTCTACGAAGGAAATTCATAGCAGTGAATACACATATTAGGAAAACAGAACGAGCCCAATTAAACAACCTGATGCTGAACCTCAAGCTTCTAGAAAGAGAAGAGCAGGACAAACCCAAAGCTCATACAAGGGAGGGAATTATAAAGATCAGAGGAGAAATCAATTCAATGGAGACTAAGAGAGTGATACAAAAAATCAATGAAGCCAAGAGTTGGTTCTTCAAAAGAATCAACAAAATTGACAAACTCTTAGCCAACCTTATCAGAAAAAGGAAAGAAAAGGCCCAAATCCATGCAATTAGGAATGAAAAGGGTGAAATTACAACAGACCCAGCAGAAATCCAGAGGATCATCAATACCTACTTCCAGAAACTGTATGCCAATAAGATGGACAACACAGAAGAAATGGACAGATTCCTAGATATGTTTGAATTACCAAAGTTGAACGAAGAAGACCTAAAAATTCTAAACAACCCAATATCAACCAATGAAATTGAAAACATAATTAAAAACTTACCAACTAAGAAAATTTTGGGTCCTGATGGTTTTACTGCTGAATTCTACAAGACATTTAGAGAGGAACTAGTGCCACTACTGTTCAAACTCTTCAATGAAATTGAAAGGGAAGCAATACTCCCAAATTCATTCTTGGAAGCAAGCATCATCTTAATACCCAAAGCAGAGAAAGACCCAACTGAAAAAGAGAACTATAGGCCAATCTCACTGATGAACACAGATGCAAAATTCCTTATCAAGATACTGGCAAAGAGAATCCAGAAGATCATCAAGAAGATCTTACACCCTGACCAAGTGGGATTCATCCCAAGGATGCAGGGATGGTTAAACACGCAAATCAGTCAATGTAGTACACTATATCAATAGAGCCAGGGACAAAAACCATATGATTATCTCCATAAATGCATAAAAAGGAAAATTTTGTTTGACAAAATCCAAAATGCATTTAGGATAAAAACCCTACAAAAAATTGGAATAGATGGTCTCTACCTCAAACTGATAAAAGCCATCTAGGAAAAACCAACACCCAATATCTTACTAAATGGTCAAAAACTGAAATCCCTCACTCTAAAATCAGGAACAAGACAAGGATGTCCACTATCACCACTCTTGTTCAATATAGTTTTGGAAACATTAGCCACGGCAATTAGACAAGAGAAAGAAATAAAAGGAATAAAGATAGGAAATGAAGAAGTCAAATTGTCATTATTTGCAGATGACATGATACTCTATATAGAAGACCCCAAGAACTCCACCAAAAGTCTTCTAGACTTAATAACCAAATTCAGTCAAGTAGCTGGTTACAAGGCTAACACACAAAAATCAATAGCTTTCCTCTACACAAATGACAGACTCACTGAGAGAAAAATAGGGCAAACAATTCCTTCCACAATAGCATCCAAAAAACTGAAATACCTAGGAATCAACCTAATGAAAGAAATCAAAGACCTCTTCTATGAAAACTATGGCACTCTGAAAAGAGAGATTGAAGATGATATCAGAAAATGGACAGACATCCCCTGCTCCTGGGTAGGAAGGAGTAATATAGTGAAAATGGCCATACTTCCAAAACTGCTATATAGATTCAATGCAATCCCAATTGAAATCCCAGCAGCATACTTCACGGACCTTGAGAAAACAATCCAAAAACTCATTTGGAACAAGAAGAGACCCAGAATAGCAAAAGCAATTCTAGGTAACAGAGACATGGCAGGGGGTATCACAATCCCCAACTTGAAACTATAGTACAAAGTTACTGTGATAAAAACAGCATGGTACTGGCAAAGAAACAGACCTGAGGACCAGTGGAACAGATTAGAAAATGCCCAAACAACTCCAGGCACACTCAGCCATCTCATCTTCAATAAAGGAGCCAAACACCCTCACTGGAGGCAAGATAGCCTCTTTAATAAATGGTACTGGAAAAATTGGGTTTCAACTTGCCAAAGATTAAAATTAGACCTATATCTCTCACCATGCACTAAACTAAAATCGAAATGGTTTAAGGATCTAAATATTAAAATAGAAATGCTGAATCGCCTGGAACAGAGGTTAGGTAGAACTCTTGAAGATATTGGTGTACGAAAAGATTTCATGAACAAAACCTCAGTTGCCCGTGAACTAGCACAAACATTCAACAAGTGGGATCTTTTCTTATTAAAAAGCTTCTGCACAGCAAGAGAAACCACCAGCAGTGTGAAGAGACAATCCACAACGTGGGACAAAATCTTCACCTGCTGTTCCTCGAAGGTCTACTATCTAGAATCTATAAAGAACTTAAAAAATTCAGAGGTCCCAAATTCAAAGACCCAATCCAAAAATGGGCATCTGAAATGAACAGACATTTCTCAGACAAAGAAGTAGAAATAGCAAATAAACATATGAAAAAATGTTCAACATCACTGGTCATTTGTGAGATGCAAATGAAAACAACATTGAAATTTCACCTCCCTCCAGAAAGAATGGCTGCTATCATGAAATCAACCAGTAACAAGTGCTGGCGGGGCTGTGGGGAAAGAGGATCCTTTCTTCATTGTTGGTGGGAGTACAGACTGATACAACCACTGTGGAAATCAGTATGGAGATACCTCAGACAACTAGAATTAGAAGTCCCATTTGACCCAGTTATCTTCCCAAAAGACTACAGGGTATCTTCCCCAAAGAATTAAAGGAATCATACCACAGTGATATATGCCCACCCATGTTTATAGTGGCACAGTTAGTAATAGCTAAAACTTGGAAACAGCCCAAGTGCCCATCAACTGGAGACTGGATAAAGACAATGTGTTTTTTTTATAAAATGGAGTACTACTCAGCCATAAAGAATGAGAAACTAGAGTCATTTCTAGCTAAGTGGATGCACATTGAGGCCACACTCTTAAGTGAAATAAATGGGACACTCGTGTGTAAATACGGAATAATTTCTCTGGTGTGAGAAACTGAAAGTGTAAATAAGGACTAAAAGGTATAAATGAATTAAATGACCAAAACCCTCCAACTTCGAAGCTGAAAAAGGTAAACCTCTCCATTACTGCAGTACAATAATTACTGTGGAATCTGCTGAATGCATAGACCATCTAGTTTTTAATTTATTAGACTACTTCTACTGATGGCGTGCTTCGGGATGAGGGAGGGAAACCACCTGATTCTAGTGTCCGAGAAACAAATCTCTTTTGTTCTTCTAGGCTGCAGTGGAACAACTTTAACAGGGTTGTGGCATTTCCTTTCTTTATAAAACATGCTCAGCAAACTGAACCAGTTAACAACAGTTTGGTAAATTGTTATGTTCACAATTATGACATCTGCAATGTTTTATAAAGTAACTAATTTAAAGAATTACTATTATGAGGACTTAAATTTTGTGTTACATCCCAAGAGATATTTTTGGAGAGCACAGAACACAGCTCTTGGGTGTAAAATTATCTATATACTTAAGCTTGGACAACGCTTGGTGTAGTTACAGCTTTAAAACATGGATAATGTCCTAGGTTGTTAATAGTGTCACCACAGAGCAACAAAGCTATAAGGCTATTTATTTGGGAAATTATTTTGTTGTTTAGATACTAAGGCCTAATTAAGTACTATAAGAGCTATTTATTTGGAGTAATGGAGCCTATGACTCAGGTTATGGTTACAAGCATCAACTGGGATCTTTATCTTGTCCTAAGTGATTTAACAAGATTTGTGGGTTCATCTGTTTTTGTCCCAATTATGACAACCAGAGCAAAAAAAAAAATATTTCCATAGGAAATAGGATCCTCAGCTCTGTAGACTTATGTGTAAAACAGGACGAATTAAATGAGTTGGTGAATTAATAGAAGGCCTGACTGCATAGCAATAATTATATCAAATACTGTTTTAAGGAAGACAAGGCCTAATATTTCCTTAGCAGTAATGACATACACAGAATTTAAAATCTGTTTTATTATAGAAAGACTAGTTTCTAACAAAGGAAAATGTATCACCTGTCCCTTAACTGTGGAAATAATATTAAATTTCTTTGAAACTGGAAAAAAATGTATAATTGATATTGTGAAATAGGAAGAGAACATCTAAAGGAGTAGGGGAAGTGGGAGGGGTAGGAGAAAAGAAAGAAGGGAAAAGAAAAAATATGAGAAAAGGAAAAACATGGAAACAAAGTCTTTGTAAATAGGGAAGGGTGGACAGGGTGAAGGGAGGGCAGGGGAATGGGGAAAAAATAAGAACCAAGATGCAACATGTAAAGGTCCCAATGATGAATATAACTGTATTATATACCTAAAATGTACCAATAAACTTAAAGGAAAAAAAAAAGAAAGATGTAATTCCTCCTTTACTTTTGAGAGAAAATTTTGCCAGACAGAATTCTAGGCTGGTAGGCTTTTCTTTCAAATACTTTACTCTTGCTTGCATGGTCCCTGAAAAGAAGGTTCCAATTCTTATCCTTTATAAAGTACTCCTATAAAGACAAAGATTTTCTCTTTATGTTTTTCTTTAGTTTGAATATAATATACCCGTAAGTTGTTTTCTGGTATTCATCCTGCATGCTATTCTCTGAGATTCCTGAATCTGTGGTTTGATGTCAAGCACTAAATTTACCAAATCCTCAGTCATTATTGCTTCAAATATTACTCATTCTTTCCTCTCTTTCTTCCCCTTCTAATATTTCTATTGGGCATATATCGCCTTTTGTAGTTGTCCCATGGTGCTTAAAGTTTTGTTCCATCTTTCTCACTCTTTTTTCTCCTTGCATTATTCTGGAAGTTTCTATTGGTGTTTTGTCAAGCTCAGTAACTTCTTTTCCTCATCCATGTCCAGTTTAGTGATGAGGCCATCTTGGGTGTTCTTCAATTCTGCTACAGCTTTTTTTGTTGCTGCCCTTGCCTTTTAATACTTGGAGTTTCTATCCTTCTGCTTATATTACTCATCTGCCCTTTCATGTTGTTCACTTTTTTAAGTAGACAGAGCCTTTAGCATACTAATCAGAGTTGTTTTAAATTCCTAGTCCAATAATCCCAACATCTGCTATACCTAGTCTGATTCTGATATTTGCTCTATCTCTTCAAACTGTACTTTTCATCTCTTACTATACCTTTTTATTTTTGTTGAAAGTTGGTTGGAAATGCGCTAGGTAAAATGAATCCAACATTAGTCCCCACAGAGGTTTTTGCTTGGAGGCTTTTGCCCTAATAAGATGTGGTTTTTCTGTATATGCCTGTTTGTCTCTGTAGTTTGAGGGGCAATGATTTGTCCTATGACCCCACTTTTCCCTTGGAACCTAATAAAAGCTATTGGTTTTCAGTTTGTTAAGGTTTTTCTTGCCATGAAGATGAGAGGGTTGATTTCCAATTTTCTTATATGCCAGACAGGAAACCAGAAGTCCTTTGTTGTGTTTATACCACCATCGCCAGCATGCCCATCTCTGCAGACCAAGATACAGCATATTTTATTTGCTTTGCCAACATTTTTCCCATTAACTCTGGGATCTTCTAAAGCCCACAGGAGAGAATTCCTGCAGCAACCTTCTCCCACAGTATTAGCCAGAGACAGGGCATCTTCAGCATGAACCTGCTCTGGAGAGGGATGTGTAAAGGGGGTGAAGCTTAGACACTCTCAAGTTGCCATCCTCCCGGGACTTCTCCAGTCCACCTGCCCTTAGCTACTTGCCAAATCATGTAGCTTCTGCTCCTTTTTTTCCCTGATGCCACGAGCCCACTTCAGCCTCTCATTCTTTCTTCTTTCTTCCTCCCAGGCCATCCTATCAGCTTCTGTCTGCAACTCTATCCTTAAACAACTCAGTTCGGTCTTCTCTGTGAGTGAAACGCAACTTAGATCATTTCACTGTCTCTTCAGGAACCTCTGGTTTCTTCCCAACACTTTTTACATTAAATGCAACTTTTCTAGTCCTGACATTTAAGACCAATCTACATTTCTAATCTTAACTTTCATCATTCTCCTACAAACAACATACTCTCAGTTAAATTAAAACCATAGACATTCTCCCGGCACCTGGGCATTTCCTATTCTATGCCTTTGTGTTGACATTTCAGTTTTGCCAACCAAAATGCTTTCTCAGTTTTCCAAGTCCTTACCTATTCTTCAAACAATACCACTTTTATGAATTCTTTCCATATCTTCATAACTACTAGCTGCCTCTTACTAGCTCTTTTCCCTCCTTTGTGGACCTCCCAGCCACTTTCACTTTCAGCATTTATCAGTCGCCATTATTATAGCATTGCTGTCCTTTAGATAAGCACTTGTCTTTTCTGTCTATGATATTTCCAGCTCCTTGAGGACAGTGTCTGAACCTCACTATTCTCCATATTCTCCCACAATAACTAGAACTATGACTTGTAAACAGTAGCTCAGTAAGTACGCCTTTAATTAAAGTCATGGTATTTTAAAAAGGCAATCCATGGGTTTCAGCCCTTTCTTTATGGTTCTGCTGTATTAAATAAAGTAGATTATAGTATTTCTTGACATGCAAAAGGGAAAGAATGAATCCCAGTGACTGGAATTCAGAAATATTCAGAATTTTTTATTTTTCCTTCATTGTTTCTGTCAATACTAATATGTGTGTGAATTCCATTTTCTATCTTTACTGAAGTTTTAACTCTTACTGGATGGTGACCTTAACCAAATGAGCAGAGTTTTAAAATTACATCATGATGATTATTCCATACATGTTGGGAGTAAGCAGCCAAGGGAGATATCAGTGATCAATTGGGCTACCAAAATGACAATGCAACATAAATTACAGACAGTAAGCAGTATTTTATTTTATGACAAATAGTGACCACTAAAAATGTTTAATCTTTAGTTCTAAAAATTTACTATCTTAAGGAAAATATTATATGTATCTGCTACTTGCCTTAGACAAAATTTAGTGGCAGCAGTAAGTTATTCTAGGTTTGACATGTTCACCTTCCTGCCTCCATGGGTTTCTCCCTCTACGTCTTTAAAAACCACACAGCTAAAATAATAATCAACATTCTTGTCCACTAGAGTAAGATAAACTTTTTCTACTTGCTATTTTTATTACAGTAAAATATGTAACATAAATTTAACATTTGTGACAGCTTTAGTCAACTTTCCATCACTATGACAAAGCACCTGAGGTAAATCGACCCAAAAGGAAAGGTTTATTTTTGGCTCATTATCTCAGAGGTTTCAGTCCATGATCATTTGGCCCCGTTGCTCTGGAATTTTAGTGGCACAGTATATCATGAAGAAAGTGCATAGCAAAGGTGGTCTGCTTGCCTCATGGTAGGAGGGAGGGAGAGAGAGAGAGAGACAGAGAGAGAGAGCGAGAGAGAGAGAGGGAGAGAAAGGAAGGGAAGAGAAGGCGCTGAAATCATAATATGCCCTTTAAGAGCATACCCACAATGACCTAACTTCCTTCCCCTAGGCTCCACTTCCTAATGGTTCCACCATCTTCCAATAGTGCTGTAGGCTGAGGACCAAGCCCTCATTACATGGGCCTTTAGGGGACATTGAAGATCCAAATTATAGTAATGACATTTATTACATTCACAATGCTGTACATCCATGATCATTATGTAGTCCCAGATCTACTGACTATTTTCTTTCCCTAATAGCTTTTTGCTAAAATAAATTAGGACCATCTTCTATAATGTAATCGCTATTAATTTTGCAGAAGTGGATTTTTTAAACCTCTTAGGCTCAACATTTTTATAACTCAAACAAATAAATAGCCCAAAAGAGAGGTCCACTGTTTGGTTCTTCTGTTGGTATGTGCAGATCTACTCTGAAAATATGTGATTCATTCAACGTGGGAGGACCAGGCAGTGATGTGGTTTCCAGCCCCTGCATTGTGTTCTTAGAGCTATAATAAACCTGAGTGAGACATAGCAAATCCATGACCTGGGCACATTTTCACCTAAGCCAAGTCATACTATTAAAGCTCAGTTAGAAAATATCAAAAACTGCAAAAAGTGGATCGCAGTTTAGCCTATTACCAGCTGTCAGCGCCTTAGGAACTAACTTAAATGGTCAGGGAATTGAGCTATGAAATGTAAAGACAGAAATCACACAGGTCTCCTTAAATATCATATGCAACATGTTCCCCCACCTCACCTCACCACCCTTCCCCAACAACTGTATAACTCATAAATAATTTAAAAAGAGGGATTTATTTCATTTTTGAGGAAATAGAGACAGTGAAATTACATAATTCCAGAAGTATTAATGCTGACTTCTCTAAGACCACTACACTTTATACTCTTGTATTTTATAATCTAATCCAGATGCATGGAGTTTTCCCCAAATAACATCTTTCAGAGAAATAATGCTTTCATTTTTGGTTGCTTTTAACCTTAGGTTAATTATACCTGCCAATTCAATACTTTACAAATATTTCCAAAAAATTCTAGAAGTAAATATGCCCTAACTGGTTTAATTTGATTTTACAGTTTTTCATTTTAACATTAAATATCATGTACTAGGGTAATGTTTGTTAAAATTTGAAATTTAATTTTAAAGTGCATTTCTGTAACTCCTTTAACCCTATGGTATCAATTCTTTGAAAAATTATTTGGGAAACATCACCTAGCCCAATAGAGTTAGTTGGTGAATTGACATAGGAGATTCCCCAGATATACAGAAAAGCCCAAAGCTGCCTTGGTGGTAGATTTTGTTGACTAAAGCCAAGGACAATGAAAGGAAAATAGGTAAATTCAAAAGATGGTCTCAAAACTTGTTAGATTTAGTGTCAAGGTAAAAATCCAACCAGTTTCAGGGCAAATTGGACTAAACCTTCTGAGATTCCACTCGGAATCATACAGTTACATATCTTCAGGCTCACAGAAAACCCAGTGGCAGCACAAATCAAAATGCCCATAAAAATAGATATAAGCCAAAACTAGAAATTTCTATACTTCCTGACCAAGAGACTGACATCTAACCACACCTGGCCTCTCACCCAAAACTGATTGCCAAATGTGACAGATAAACAAACACCCTAAACAGCCAAGTGTTCTGGTCCAAATCATTCCCAATTTGGAAATAAAAGTAATCACAGGGCCTTTGTCACATCACACAAGCAGGCAATTCTGCTGTGCATGTCAAGGTCACTCAGACAGGTTAACATAATCTCACTGCAGAATACAGAACAAACACAGCTCTCTCCTTCCCACCACTTGCACCACACAGCTTCTTTTATCGGTCGTCATGAGCCCCTGAACTTGCAGCCGTATCAGTCAGACAGGCTTGCCTTGGAGACTGTCTTGGATGCTGTCTCTGGGAGACCTGCACTGAGTTTCTATTTAAACTTCAGATCAGCACTCCCCTCGGCTTCCTCCACTCCAGTACTACTTGTTAGACAATGGGACGGTCGGGGAGGTCTGATTTGAAGTCAAGCCAGCTCAGTGGATCTCAAAAACACAAAAGCTACCCAAGGAGCTGAGCCCCCTTCCTATCCATGGTATAGCAACAGAGCAGATCTTGCATCACGAGGTGTGCAAACCAGCAGGCCCCAGAAAAATCCTGCAGATGGCTCCAGCGTGGTCTTTCATCCACTTGTGCCAACTCTGTGTTCGGCAAGCGGCTAGGAGGAGAAGCAAAAGCATGCACCCTGCTTTAGCCACAGCAGAGCACTGCCCCTCATCTTCTTCTCTTTCTCACACCAATTGCAAACCCTGGCATGCTGGCAAAAACTTTCTGAACACAATATTTAATTTAAGAGGACACATTGACTTAAAAAGAGCTCAGTAATAGTTGAATGATATCAATTCCAAGAAATGTAGATCATCTGGTTTCTAGGCTAAGACCTGGTTCAAGCCCTATAATACCTTTGGTGAGTATTTCAAGTACAAAATAAAACAAATAAAATGGGAAGGAGTCCCAGCCTCAGAACAAAACATCCTGCCAGGCCTAGGGGAAATGCAGACCTTTCTGCCATAGGGGCAGAATGGCTTGGTCAGGGGCTTGCAGAGAGGAGATGGACAATATAAAAAATACACTGATGCCAAAGGATGAAGAATAGGTGTAAATTTTGATGTAGGAGCTCTGGCCTTCTTCCAGTGGAACATATTAAAACCAGTATCAGGGGTGGTACAGCAGGAGCTGCAGGAATGATTCATTCTCCTGACAAATAGCCACCCAAACAGTTGGCAAGCTGCCCTGCTCGACCCACACTCGTGATCTCACCACAACATGTAAGCATCTGGTACATTCATCATCTTCTCTGGGGCATGAATGAGTGCTTAAGATGTAGATAATTTAGCAGAAATATATGTGTGCATTATCATGCACATAAGACAATTATTTCATAATAGAAATGGAACCCGAATCATCTTTGCCTGACTTTTGATCCTGCCAGCACTGCAAAAACACACACACTGATATGTTAGATAGGCAGGAAATGGAAGTACAGAAGGACCCAGAGATTACAGGCTACTCGGTGCATTTGCTAGCACATGCTGTGATCTTAGCCCTTTCTTGTGAACATGTGATTCACAGGGAAAAGGAAAAGGCAAAGGAGAGACAAAGAGGCCTCCACCCAGCATATACACAATTTTACCCCCATACCACCGTGTATCTGAAAAATAAGCATATAAATATGATAATATAATACACTATAAATAAGGCAAAAGCATATGAACAGATGAAATGCTATAAAATGGGTTTTTAAAAAGAAACAATAAATTCATGAAAGAAGAAAACTTTCAAAACTTCTTTTCATAACAATATTATAACAGATGGGTAACTTCAAATCAGATCAGGATCCATCACCTTATATCATTTCATGATGAGTTTATACATAGAAATCAGTTACAAATACTTTTTTACTTTAGATTTTGAACTTAGTGACAGTAAGCATTGTGTATTTTTTAATATCATTGCATGAAAATTTTTGGTAGAAAAACTAATATTAATTTTTCTGAGCTAATGGGGCAGGAGTTAGAAGGTATAGAGGAAGAAGGAAAGAAATTTTGAATGCATGAGAAAAAAGTTATCTGAGCCTGAATTAAAAGAGTTGTAAAGGGAGGAATGGAGGGATCATAATAGTACAAGCCATTGAGTCAGCCATCCTGCATTGACAATCAGGACACATCAATGGTCCAAGATAGAACAGGACAGTGTGAAAGGGTATGAAGAGATTAAAGGGAAGCCAGCGCCCAGCCAATCATTCCTATTTATGAGACAATCATAAATTGGGTGTTTATAACTCAGTACCTTTGCTTGCATCATACCAAGAATATTTTCAATCTTAATTGAAGTTAGGAAGATGTGACCAATATAAAAGTTTTTATTTTGATCCATTTCACATATTTAAGCAAATGTAACAGTGCATTTAGCTCAGCCCTGATTTTTTTCTTTCAGCCTTTGCAGGTGTCAGAGCTCTGCCAACACTGGAGGTGCTTATGCACTTTTATTCAGATAAACTTTGGGATGCTGAACTGATCTGTCATAATTCCTTTGAACTTTTGCTCCTGTTTTCGGTCAGACTGTTGCTCCTTCAGCTGTAGAGAAAGGAATGGCCTCTGGGGAGAATGACACCCATGCATCGCTTTCATTTGCCACTGACTGCTATGTGACAACAGCCACTGGCCACTGTCTGGCGTCAGTTCCTCCACTTCCCTTGAGCAGCCCCTGGTGCCTCCCATTCATCAAGCTTGAAGACTGCTAGAGAGTCCTTGGGTACAACCTGGGTTATTGATGATGTGTTAGCTTTGGAAAAGGGATAAGTAAAGATGACATAGAAACTGTGTGTGTCCACTTCAACAAGAGGAAAAAGAAACAGGAAAGTGTCTAAAAAGGAATGGAGAACATGGTTCTCTATTGCAAAAGTGTGGCCACCTGCCAGATTCTTTAAGATAGTCCCTTGCTATTCAACCAAGTGCTTTTTCCTCTCCCTAAACTTTCACGACATTTATTTATGTAATATTTGTTAAATGACTACTAAGTGTCAAGAACTTTATACAAATCTTTCTTTTCACAAATAATCCACAAGTTAAATATTATTACCTGCCCCACAGATGCACACACCTCCACAACCACCATCATTTGCAAGATGAAAAAGCTAAGGCCAAACAAGCTAAGTAATAATCATGATGCCAATAAGCAGTTTTAAAGCCGGGTCAAGATCAGACCAAAAAGACCTTACTCTACCTACAGAAGAAAAGAAATAGAATGAACTTTTAACCTCATAGGCCTCACATTATAATGGAAAAGAGAGAAATGATTTGTGTCTTTAGCTTTCATTATAATTTCTAAGTCAAGTCCTGTACTAGACTATTGACTCATGAAGGGCACACTGTATGCTAAATAGTATCTCTCTATGATAAATAGTATCTCTCTCCCTGGGGATGCTTTAGCAAGGTGTAGCACCTAACAAACATTCAATTATGGGGATGACCATACAGGTGAATGGGGAAGGAGTGAGTGAGCATACAGGGTCTTTGAAGGATCATTGCCCACTTTTGCAAAGCTGAGTCTTAACTGTGGATTTGTTACTTTCATTACAAACACATCCTTATGATAAGTGTATTTAAAATATACTCATCATTTTAAAGGGTATTAGCAAAACCCAATGAAGTGAAATGCAATAGTCTATGGTTTATACAGGCCTAAAACTAGTCACATTTTACACCACTGAATGTGGTAATTTCCACAGGCACAGAAATTATGATAAGCACAAGCCATATAAACAATTAGTCCAATATTATAGACTGTTTTTTCTGAAGAGATTTAGAAGCAGATAATACTATCTGATTCTTCCCAAACTTGACAACCATTTAAATAGCAAATAAACTGAAACTTACAAGATGTGCTGTAAGAAACTTTTACTTCAATGATGAAACCCAACTACACATACCTATTGTCATAAATATAAAAATCAAATGAAAGGAAATCAATTCAGAGGAAATGCTAAAAAATACTCCTGAAATACTATTCTGAATACATGATAGCCAAACACACACACACACACAAAAAGTCCAGACTTCACTGGAATAAAGACTTGTCATTTCCTCCTGAAAATTATTATTCCTTTTCACTGAGCTAAAGATGAGAGATTCGACCTGAAAGCAAAAGCTAAGGAATTATATTCAGAAAATGGTTGTTTCACTAGCAAACAGACACATGTAGTACACAGTGTCATTTTATTTTACATGAAGGTCTGAACTGGGAAGTGTGATTTTATTTACTGCCTGCACACCCTCATCAACCTCCCTTTGGTGGTATCAGTGCAAAACAGTGAATGATATGTGTTGTAAACTTTAAATCACATTTTTGTTAGTGTTGTTCATCGCAAATTTAAATTTACCTTTCTTGATATATCTCTTCTTTTCAGTAAATTGGATAACCCAGCAGTATTAAATAAGGCTTAGTTTGGGATGCATGTTTAAAAGGGCACATAGAAAATACACACGAGGGTCAAGTCACTCAGAAATAGTGTTCACTGTGGAGCGTAAGTGGGAGGCAGATGTCAGAGCCCTGAGGATGCAGCTCTGGAGGGCAGGGAGACCAAGAGGCAGCCAAGGAGAGAGAAGAAGAGCTGCCCAGCCCTGTGAGAGAACTCAGAGCATTTGAAGGCCAGCATGTGCAATGCAGGCAGAAGTAGCAGAAACATGCTCAGTAAATATTCACTGTGACAATGAGGAGGTCACAGCTCTGGGGGTGAAGCCAGAGAGCAAGGATGTGAACTAGGCAAGAGGACTCAGAGGCAATGGAAGACACAATCCTGGAACTGAGTCAAGAGGTCTCCGACTGCTGTGTGTAATGTACACTGAGAACTCTGCTACCATTCAGGAACAGCCAAGTGTCCCAGGGATTTACTTTCAAAAGAAAGGAAGAGAAGGAGGTAGAAAAGGAGGAAGAGAGAAGGGAGGAAAGAGGAGAAAATTAGAGAGGATTTTATATCACTCTTAATCACTCATATCCTGATAGCATTTCTGGAAATGATTAAAAGTGAGAGAGCTGGACCTAGTGCACAGAGAATTGTCTGTAACTCTGTATTTCACAGGAATCCTTGGACTGCACCATGGGAAAGGGAAAACTGCAAACATGAGACAGGTTAGTAGACTGTTACCTACCCAAATACAGGAAACCAATAGTTGTGTTAGACTCTTCATGGGCACAGGGGAGATCAGTAGAAATAGAACTAAAGAAGTAGGTAATTCTTTTTTTTTTTCTTTTTTGGTACCAAGGATCAAACTCAGGACCTTGCACTTGTGAGGCAGATGCCAGAACTACTGAGCTAAATCCCCGGCCCAAAGTAGGTAGATTCTTGAAAGGGGCTAGGAATGGAGAGGATGGAGAATGGAGCAGAAGACAGGAGACAAACCCCATAGGAAAGGATTGGTGTGGCTAGAAGGAGGCCACCTGTATTCTCAAGTGGATGTCTGGCATGGGTGCAGTAAATTGTAGCAGAGCAGGGCTTTACCAGAAAGTAAGCTGAGGACCTCAGTTTTCTCAGTGATTCAAGAAGTGAGACTGTCCATAGGGTATGAGGGAGGTAGAAATTGTGGATGGGTCTTCAGGGCTGTGGTGAGGTCTAAACATTGTCTACTGAGAAGGCCACAGTGACAGTTCAGAGTGATTCTGTTTGAACAGCCTGAGGGCAGCCACTCAATGGGTTCCATACCCTCAGCACTGTGTGGGCTGCTGTGTGTGCTCAGCCTTCATGAAGATAGGCTTATCTGACTTACAGAGCTCTCCAACACCCAAGTCCTGGCTGCACTGATGTTGTATTAAGGCCTTGAAGAAACTATTGAGTTCTGAAGTGGCAGCTTTTGAAAAAATGATTTGGTATTATGATCTGGCTCTCACAGGTCATCTAAAAATTTGTTAAGATAATAATAAAGACTCGTGGGCTTAGGAAAACTACTGGACAAGGCTCCCCTTGGTAAATAAAGGAGCAGCTGCCTGGAAAATAATTTATTCCAGCCTTTGTTCACAAAGGGGACCCCAGTAATTTCCATAGCCTTGTGGGAAATACATTGCTAAACATATAATTGTGATATGTATACATTGGTCATGGTCTAAGTTTTCTATGGGAAAACAAAGTTTTATTTTAAATGCTCTTGGTACAAAACAAAATTTAGGGACAAAGGGTTTCATGTAACTGATACTCATTGTTATTTCATGGTATATATATATTTATATTCATGCCTTCTAGGTGTATAAGTCTTCTAAGATATTGTTTATGATAATGATCTTTTTTGACTCAGGTATCTGCCTTACTCTTGCACTCCAGCTACTTGTGACAAGAGGTACATGCCAAGGTAGCATGAGATAGCCAAATAGTAGTTTTCTTAAAAACTTATGTGATGTATGTTACATGTGTCACCACACTTAGGGATATTCAGTGGCCAAACAGTTGAAACAATGTCACACACTAGAATTAGAGGCTAGACATTGTGAACTCCTAAGGTACATTGATAGGCTAATATGTATGTTCTCTTTAGATGGCATCCTACTAAAGGATAACAAATAAGAGTTTTCTTTATGTCATTTAATGTCTTGTGATCAGATGGAGGTGTTTGACTAAAAGAGTATTCCGTACTAAGATGGACATGTGTTACAAAGACAATGTCATCATGATTGTCATGCTAAAATACCGTGTGTGGCTCTTGATCTTAATTTCTCTATAATATATAACTGTTGTCTGTTAACATTCTGCAGGGATTAAACTACTAAAACAACCATGGTTGAAAAGAAATAACAGCCCTCTAACTGTGCCTTCTACTTCAAAAGCACTTGATGTATTAACTATTATAATAGTTAAGCTCCCTGCTCCTACTGAAATACTTATGTCACTGATCTTCTCTTCTGAGTGTTCAACAACTAAAGTTTGGGGACCAAGACTAGAAAGGTAACTGGGTTATGAGGACAGCCAATATTTTGGCCCTGGCCCCTCAAGGTCAACAAAGATCCAAGATACAAAGGAACCTTTCCTGCCAGATCCTACATCTTTGGTAAGTCACTCAACCTCCTGAGCAGGGAGATTGCTCGGCATCAGAGGACAAATGCACTGTGTGCCAAAGAAGGGTCACAAAGGGAAAAATCTCCCATGCTTTCACTGAAAGCAACACGGTCAAGCAAGGCTGTGACTCATCCTGATGGCTGACACTGACATAGGAGTTGAAAAGCTCTATCCATGGTTCCAAAGTAATGCCTGAGGAGACTTAACTGACCTTGATAGATAGCAAGGAGTTCATACTGATTTGAGACAGGTCTCACTTAAACTTTGTCTTAAACACTCAGCTGAAAAGAGTAACCAAAAGAGGTATAAAATAATGCCACAGTAATAAAGGTAGATATAAAAAAGGGCTCCAGTCACTGACCCCTTCTGGCAGTTTCTAGCTACACCAGTAGGTGACCATGGTTATGGATCATTAGGAAAAATCTATATCTATGGTAGAATCTATAGGAGCCAGCAGGTTACAATCACTATTTCAATTTCTAAGTGTGACTTTCTTCCGAACCTGCCCTTCCATTCTAGTGTGCTCATGCTTAGATTATACATACTCTAATTTCTTAAAAGTTTTGTTTATTCTTGCCTAGAGGCTGCCAACTCCAAGCAGTCATACAAATGGAACCAATGACAAATGTCCTAGACTTCTTTTACTGGGATCCACCAGATTGACCTTGTAAACAGCTTATAACTGCTAAACTATACAATACAACTTCTGTGTTCTGAGTGCCCTGGACCTTCTCCTTATCCTCTTTGTGAGAGGCTATTTCTAGTTCCTCCCAGTGGAAAACCTTGTTGACTATATTCATAGAAATCCTGCTGACCTTATAACTTGGCCCATGTATTAGCTGTTTCTTTGGCTCTGTCTCCTCCAGACTCAAAGCTGTACAGCTACCAAGATGACAATGCCTGGCACCTATTGAAGGCCTTTAGACAGACCCTCTGTAGAGTAACCCTAACTGCTGATGACAATTAAAACCCTCTTCAGCAGGAAGTAGCCAGAACAGTCTTCGCCCTTTGCCCCTCACAGCAGTTAGGGGTGCTTCTTCAGAGGGGGGAATACTGCAGAGAGGTAAGTTAAGTAGATATCTTGTAGGCAGTTAGACAGGGCCAGCCCAGGAGGAGCCAACATGGAGGGCAGTCCAGGAGCCAACCTGGAGGACAATCAAGACTTATTCACTGAAGGCCAGAATTCTGAAAGGAGAGAAACTACCACACCCTTGTGCTTCCCCTGGGGATAAATAGCAGTGATTGATATTCTAAATATGTATCAATCACCTGGATGGGGGGTCAAGGTCTTAACCCAGCCTCTCCAGGAAATATCCCTGACCCCCACCCTTACTGAAAATCCTTGTATGCTTACTACGTGACTTGTTCCCCCATTTGACCCTCATTTAATCAATATTACCTGGGTGACTGTACTTGTAATCTTATTGGTCCGTCATGGATTTATTCCCCCTCATGCCCACTTTGTAAATTTCCATTGGGTCTTATAGTTTTGTACCACTTTGTATCCACCTCACCACATGTCTTTGCTGTATTAAACATCTTTGAAAAGTTTGGTGGGCGGGCAACCCACTTTCTGGTCCCCCTCCTGTCTCTCTTAGGCAGAAGCTTTCTTTCTTCCAATAAATTTTTCCCACTGTTAAAAAAAATGATTTGGATTTTAATTGTGAAGTTTTGCCTCTGCTCTGACAGCACATAGCACATGCGTGCGTGCGCACACACACACACACACACACACACAAATGCATCTAACTTAAATTTGTTAAGTACATTTTCATGCCAAAAATTATGCCAGACACTGGAGAGACAAAATGAAGAAAAACAGATGAAGTATCTACCATTATGGAGTGAAGAGTTTGATGATTAATATGAGAAGACATCATATTAGAATTTTATATATATAAAATTATAACAGGAGTTGTGCTGTAAAAAGCTGTTCATAGAACAATGAGAATGTACAGTTGACAGAGCCAGGAGATGGGAGAGAAATTATTTCATCTCCTATTTCAACCCTGATCAACATGTCCATGTTCCCTCACCCTACTGTATTATATATTCCTTTGAATACTATTGCCTACTCCTATCTCTTCACAGCCCCTCATTCACGACCATGCATACAGCAGGTGCACACTGTGTATTGGATGATGAGACTGTTGTCATGGCATGTTCGTCAGCAGTGTTAAGACAGCCGTTGGAAACACCAGCCCTGCTCTTACAGAAAAATTACAAATGGACATCCTTGGTAATAATGGAACGTTCCCATTGACTTCGCTAATTTGGTGGAGTCAACACACAAAATACTACTGTCTGGACCCTGCTACCTAACATGTAGGGTTTCATTGACATTTTTTCCTTTAAAAAGGTAAATATCACTGTGTTCCCTACACTAATGTACATTGAGGATCTGTTTAATTGGTTCCTCTCACTTTACAGGGTAACTCCACTGATTCATTGAGATTCTGGATAATAATGTTCATGCACCAGAGATTGTGGAAAAGAAATGTCCTGGGGGAAAGTGGGAATAGGAGCCAACAGAAAAGCAACTTTATAGTTATCAACCTAGAAACATTCGCTCCCCCTTTTTTGTACAATGAATATCACAAAAATATTCTCACTGTAAAGTTTTTAAATAATACATGTGATCCAATACAAAATCGTCCTTCACTTTTGCCTCCTAATACCCTTGCCAATTGCACTGTATACTTTCATGACTTTTGTCTATATGTTTATAAATATGTAAGTATATAAACAGAAAAGATATTTTATCTGCTCCTGCCTGTGTGTTGGTGTCTCTCCATAAAATACATGGCAAAATCCTAACCCCCAAGGTGATGGTATTGAGATGTGGAACATTTCAGAGGTGGTTCGGTCATGAAGGCTCTGTCCTTGTGGACAAGATTAGTGCTTGAAGGAGTAAGTTTATGCCCTGCTGCCCTTTCTGCTATGCCAAGAAAGCAACTTCTGTGAAGAAAAGATGCTCATCACACACCAAATTTGCCTTTTGGTTTGATCTTGGGCTTCCCAGTTTCCATATCTCTGAGTAATAAATTTATAGCATTTATAAATTACTCAGTGTCTGATATTTTGTTATAGCAGTCCAAACAGACTAAGGCCTTTTCATAAATGTATGTTATACCTTGAGTCCCACTTTTTATATAACAATGCATTTTGTTGTATTACATGTCACTACATACTACGTATTATTCTGCTGTGTGCTATTTCATAATCTATTAATAATTTCTACATTGACAAGCATTTAAATAATCTCCATTTTTACCACCAAAAAGTTTCCTCACTACACAACCCACAAATCTCCCATCAAAAACTACTGTTCTGGGCCGGGGCTTTAGCCCAGTGGTTCTGGCACCTGCCGTGCAAGCACCAAGTCCTGAGTTCGATCCCTGGTACCAAAAAAAAAAAAAAAAACTACTGTTCTAATTACAGTCTTTCTGCAGTGTTACATCAGAGGACCCGTTTTATATATATCATCTTTATTATAGATTTTTAGCTTGCCTGTTGTTTCCTATATCTGCAAAATAAAATTTACTCAGGTTAAATTGAGGCAAAAAACACAAAATTTCTCAATTATCTTGGTTCAAGAGATAAAACTAAAAGGAACAATAAAATAGTAAAGTCAGTGACTGATTTTCTAATGTTTCTGCTAATATGCAGGACTGAAAATACATCTGCTCCTGGCATCAGCCCCTACTGCTTCTGAGTCATTCCATTCCCCATCATCTATGACTTGGGATACAGCAACAGCCTCTACTTTTATTATACTCAAACACAGCTAGAGCAGTATTTCTAAAAAATAAATCTCATCAACTGGTAGAGGAAATATATTAGTCATAAGTAAAACTAGTTATGCCTACAACTCAACTCCAAAAACAACAAACAACCTAATTCATATACAGGCAAAGGAATTGAACAGATATTCTTCCCCAAAAAATGTACCAACAGCTAAGAAGTATGTAAAAACATGTATAACAGGACTAATCATTATGAAAATGTAATCAAAACCACTACTCACACCACTAGGAACACTACTTACACCACTAGGATGGCCAGAAATAAAAAGTGTTGGAGAAGAAGCACAGAAATTGGAAATTCACACATTGCTAGTAATAATATAAGATAGTGCAGCCTCTACAAAAAGAAAAAAACAGTTTGGCAGTTCCTCAAAAAGTTAAGCATGCAATTATCATATGTTCCAACAATTCTACTTCAAGCTATATACCCCAAAGAACTGAAAGACAACTCAAAAAGACTCTTGTACACCAATATTTGTGGCAACATTGTTTACAGTAACCAAAAAGTAGCACTATACAAATCTCCAGCAACAGAGGGATAGATGGATAAAAAGTGATATATATTTATACCATGGAATATTATTCAACTTTTAAAAGGAAGGAAATTCTGAAACATGTTGAAACATGGAGGATCCTTGAAGACATTATCCTAAGTGAAATTGGCCAGACACAAAAGGACAAATACTGCATAATTACATGAGGTACTCAGAGTAGTCAAATTCATAGAGACTAAAAGTAGAATAGAGGGGCTGGGAATTTAGCTCAGTGGTTCCGCTGCCTGCCTTGCAAGCTCAAGGACCCGAGTTCGATCCCCAGTACCAAAAAAAAAAAAAAAAAAAAAGTAGAATAGAGGCTTTCAAGGGCTTAGCAATGGAAGAAAAGGAAGTTAGTGATTAACAGGTATAGAGTTTCTGTTTGGAAGAATAGAAACAGTCTGGAAGTGGATGGATAGTGGGGATGGCTGCACATTATGATTATACTTAAGTATATACTTAAAATGGTTCAAATGGTAAATTTAATGCTATATATTTTTTTACACAATAAAAAAATTTCAAAACTATTAAAGCTTGGAAATTTAAAATATCAAAAATACTAGCTATAAATGAATGAATAAATGTCACCTTTCTTCTTAAAACCCTTCAATGGCTCCTCATTTTTTCTTAATCAAAATCCCTCCCACTGCAACTAGATATTTTCCAGGACTGGGTCCTCTATGTTTTTTCTTACATCTCTCACCTGGAATCCTATGCTCTACCCAAGCCAAGCATTGTGTGATGTTCCCATCATGCACTGCTGTTAGTTCCACCAGCCAATGTCTGGGATGCTATTCTGAGCTCCCACCATTCATCTGGAGAACACCTTCTCATGAAACTTAGCTTCACCTCCTCCAGAGAACTTACCAACTCTCATTTCACCCTCATCTCCACCAGGACTCTCTCTCTCTCTCTCTCTCTCTCTCTCTCTCTCTCTTCCTGACTTTCCCCTGTGTAGGTCATTACAATGCGGGGCTTTTTTTTTATAGATCTGTCTTCCTCTGCTATACCAAGGTGGAGCTAGGGAAAAGCCTTTGTCTTATTTCCATAGCCTTTTTTTAAGATCTCTGGCTGTAACTGTGTGAACTTGGGCAAGATATTTGAACATTTTTAGATATGTTTCACCTTTCACACAATGGAAATAATAATAGTTCTTGTGTCACAGACTAGTTATGAGGAACAATGAAATAATGCATGTGAAATGCTTAGCGGAGTATCTGATATACAATAAACAATAAAACATTTGGAAAAAGGAAGCGCCTAACTAGTAATGATTGTTCAGTGGTTGAAACAGTGAATATTTTAAGGTCAAGAATTTGCAAGAAGAATAAATAACCTAATTCCAGACATTTGTTTAGAAAGACACATGGAATGGCCAAAGAGAAAACAAGATAGAAGAGCTCCTTTGGGCCTGTGTACCATGACGTAGTAAAAATACTTTGACAGACTTCCTAAGTTTCAAGTTTCTGCCATAAACTCTTCCACTCTCTCCAGAACCAGCCATTCCTGCTACACAGGTCCATATAACTTAAAAGCATGGAAAATAAACACAAAAGTAAAACCCAAATGAAAAAGAAGAAAGCCTTATTGAAGAAATCTTCAGCACCAAAGCAGTAGAGGGTTTTTTTGTTTTAAGAAATGTAGGGTGGTTCTCCTTACAGACTTGGGAGAAATTCCAAAATAATTTTCTATACTGACACATTCACACCAAACCTTTTGCAAAGCGCCTTCACTTCTCAAAGTTAAATCTACCTGAAAGTCTTACTGCAAGTCAGCCTGGCTTTGGGTGTGAATTCTTATTTTATAAGTGGACATTGGTTATTTCAAGGTATACCGCTTGCTCACTTGTGCAATGAAGACAAAAAACTATATGAAGGGATGGGAAGTAAGTGAATGCTAGGTTGCTTGCTTGCCTAGCATATGCAAGGCCCCAGGTTTGATCAGGCACATTGCAGAAACAAATGACACATACATTTCATTTCTTGTAAGTCAAAATTTATCACAGTGAACATTGTTGATGTCCTCCTCGGAACAATACCTGATTTCCATGTATTCCCAATAAACCTGTCTCCACTCCCAGTCCCAGAGATGCAGCCTGTGACCAGGCCCAAACCATCAACCTGGTTTCCCTGTCCATTGATGCTCATGGATCATACATCACCTACTCAGAGCCAATGAAATGCAAGAAAATTTTTCACTGCAAATTGTGAAAAGAGGAGACTCTGGCCTGAAACATAAGATAATGAATGGATTATGCAGAGACTCTTTTGGTGCCCATAAGATTCAAGGCTGAAACAAACAGAATGGAGGGCTGAGAAAGCTGAACAAATAAATAGACGTAAAAATGACCAGGTGCTACCAATCTGCTAGAACCCTGAAAGTACTATGCCTGAAGCCAGCCCTCCTCTTCTGCTTCTGTGAGTCAATAAATTCCTTTTGTGACTAAACCAGTTTGGGTTGGGTTATTTTTGTGACTGCAACTAAATAATCCCAACAGGCCTTCCTCAAAGCCACCCTTTCAAAATAGAAGCTCCATGCTCTGATTCCATAAAAAAGATAACTGATTTCCCTAGAGAACTTTGGTGAGAATGAATCGGGGCACATTCAAGAGGCTTAGTGCCTGGGTAAGGAAATCTCTCCTTTGGGGATGGCTGTGGTTCACATTTCTGTGTGGGCCAGGAAACTCCTATAAATTTCACCTGTTGACACATTTTCTTTGCAAGCATTTATAATACTTCAAGGGGAGGAACCGGAAACAGAGGTGGAGAAGGGAAGGCATGAGGCAAAATATAAATGATTATGCAGGAAGTAATACAGCTGATGGCCTTTGAGCAAATGGCTGGCATGTGGGTACATGCGGTGTGAATTCATGGTGGAGGAACTAATCAAGCAGTGTTATCTGATCTGGAACAGCAAGCAAAAGAAAGAGACTCTTTCCTATTCCCCGGGTTTTGTAAGTCTAAAAGCCCCTAGATGTCCAACTGGTATTAAAATATCTGAACAGGAACCCTGACTTCAGATTGTGCTACTGTGGAGAGCTGGGCTCTGGGTTGTTTTTCAGCCCCCAACTGCCATTTTCATTTTCAAAATGAAGCTGGATGTTTGTTCTGTAAAATGCAGGGCAGGTTCTGCATTGAAAACAAAAGTCAAGCATGCTGATGCTTGAAGGTATAGAAGTAGGGAGTTTCTCAAGGCCTTCTGAGTAAAAGAAGCCGGTCATCAAGCCTGAGGCAAAGGAGGCTACAGGAGCAGAACTGAGTCTATGAGATGATTACTTCTGACAGAAGAAAAACCTGGAAGTAGTGCTCTGGGTTGTTGGTAGTTACTCTCAGCTCCTCTCAATAGACACGAAGGCAGCAGAGTTTGCAGGCATGAGGCTCAGACTTTGGTGTAAGGCCTTGTTTCAAAGTTTGCTTCCATTCCTAACTGGCTCTGTGTCATTGAGCAAATTAATTTATCTCTCTGAATTCGTTTTCTCATCTCTAAATCCAAATTACGTTCTTGAGATTAGTTAATTGGTTGAATTATATTAAGACTAGTGAAATTCATGATCCATAATAAGAAATCAAGTGCAGTAATCCCCTTTACCCATGCTTCACTTTCCGTAGTTTCAGTTATTGTCAACAGCAGTATGAAAATATTAAATGGAAAATTCCAGAAACAGCTCATAAATTTAAATTACTCACTGTTCTGAGGAGCACAATGATATCGCGCACTATCCTGGTCCTTCCTGCCTGGAATATGTGTTGCCCCTTCATCTAGCATACCTACTCTGTATGTGCTACCTACCCATTAGTCACTTAGTAGCCATCTGAGTTTTTATATCAAATATTGTGATATAACAATGTTTGTATTCAAGTAATCTTCATTTTACCCAATAAAGTACAAAAGTAGTCATGCTGCCAATTCCACTACACCATACTGTTCTAATTATTCTGGTTTATGTATAGCGGCACAGTTTATAATAGCTAAATCTTGGAAACAGCCCAAAAGCCCATCAACTGGTGATTGGATAAAGAAAATGTGGGGGGTTTTTTAATATATAAAATGGAGAACTACTCAGCCATAAAGAAAGATAAACTAGAGACATTTATAGCAAAATGGATGGACCTTGAGGCCATACTCTTAAGTGAAATAAATAGGACACACATGTGTAAATACCAAGTTGTTTCTCTGGTGTGAGAAACTGAAGATGTAAATGAGGACCAAAATGTATAACAGATATTGTGAAATAGGAAGAAAATGTTCAAAGGGGAAGGAGAACTGGGGGCAGGGGTAATTGAAGGTAAGAAGAAGAAAACAGATGTATATAGGGAGGGGTAGAGAGGTTGAAGGGAGGGCAGGGGAATGGGAAAAAATAAGAATCAAGATATATCATGTACAGGTACAAATTCTCAATGATGAATGTGATCATAAGGTATACCTAAAATGTGTCAATAAAAAATTATTCTGGTTTATCATTAGTTATTATACTTAATCTTTCAATGTGACTAATTTATAAATGAAACTTCATCCTGGATTTGTAAATATAGGATAAAAACATAGTATATGTTGGGTTCAGTTATTACCCCACAATTTTAGGCATCAGCTAAGGGTCCTGAACATATCTTCCATCGATTTAAGAGGCTTACTCTGAATAGCAGCAGCACAATTTCCCTTCAGCTGTGGAGACATATTGAATATGGGACTGTAGGACTTAGACACTGAAACCCTGTTCTCATTTGACAGGATGAGGAATCAAAGTTCAGTTTGTCTTAAGGTGATTTTCTGCTGACTTTCAAGTGAAGAATATCAAGTTGCAGCCAAATTTCTACATTTCTTCAGGTTCCATTAAGTTGAGTGAAATCTCTTCCAACCAGATAAAGACATAAATCCAAAGTTTTTCACTGGACCATCAATTATTCAAGAGAAAGGTTTGGGTTTTAATCCTCTTTGTAGTCAATTGTATATCACTACTTTTATCCAGAATACTAAAGTTTAAACATTCAATAACAAGAAAACCAAACACTCAATAACAGTGGATAAAAGATTTGAACTTCCACCAAGAAAGACAGACAGATTGCATAAACTTATGAAAAGATAGTCAATATCATTAGGCATCAGACAAAAGGCAACATACCACAACACATCTACTAGAATGGCTGCAACTACCAAGACTGATCATATCAATTGTTGGTGGTGGTGATACGGAGGAACTAGAACTGTCATGTCTTTCTAATATATAAATCTAAAATGATGTGACCCAATTAAAAAAAATTATCAATTTCTTAAAAGTTTAGATGCATGATTGATTACTCTATGACCCAGTCTTTCTACCTCCAAATATTTACCCAACAAAAAAGAAAGCATATATCCCCATAAGGACTTATACATAAATGTTCATTGCAGTTTTATTTGTAATACTCAAAACTCAGAAATAAACATGCACCAAAAGATGACAGGACAAACAAACAGTATAATATCCATATGATAAAATCCTACTCACCCATAAAAATGAATGAATTCTTTAAACACACAAACAGCACAGACGAACCTCAAAGTAATTACACTGAGTGAAAGAAGCCATACTCAAAAATATCATGTAGTCTTTACTACATAATTCAATTTATATCAAATTCTAACAAATATAAACTGATTTATTGTAACAGAAAGTAGATCAAACTCTCCCTAACAAACAGGGAACTAGGCAGGATGGGTCAGGGAGGTCCACCAGGAGGCTTGTTTGAGTGATAAATAGATTCACTATCTTGACTGTGTGATAGTTCCATTAGTGTAAACACAAGTAAAAATTAGTAAGTTGTACACTTTTAAAATGTGCAATTTATTTGAGTCAATTCTACTCCAATTTTAAAAATATACATGCTCTCTATTTTTAATAGAGAGAACAGAATTTGGTGATCAATAAGAAGCATTTCTACATATGATTTTTTCACATTTTGCTATTGCTATGGTTGGAATATGGCTTGGATAGTTTGTCCCCCAAAGTTTCATGTGCTAAAGATTCAGTCCTCTGTGTAGCAATGTTGAAGTCATGGAAACTTTAAGATGAGCAGTGTAGTGTAAAGTCATTAGGTCAATAGGTACATTCCCTTAGAGAGACCCTTGCTGATCTTGCAGGGTGAGTTACTTCTTGGAAGAGTGGGTTGTTACACAGCAAGGCCACACCATGCACTTGGCTTCTAGTGCGTGCTGCTGTTTCCTGACACACGGCTGAAAAGATAAGGCTGACCCTGGGTTTTATGCCTCCAAAACTGTAAGCTACAATAAATCTCATTACTTTATAAAGTATTCAGCCTCAATTATTTTGTTAAAGAAACAATAAATGGACTAATACAGCAAGCTAACAAGTTTTGAAAGATTCTGAACCAGAGCAAGGGAGACCATGGAAAGAAGATTCCTGATTATAAATAACACTTTGAAAAACTAATATTCAACTTCCACCTTAGCTGCTGTCTCATGAGCTTCTCAAAACTCCAGCCAAGTTTCCATCTCTTGTCCTGATTCCCTGTAGTAAACACATCCTATCCTGCACAATCCCATTAAAGCCATGCAATCACTACCAATCCACAGCGTCAACTACCAATGACCTTGCTTGCAGCCTTGGCCCTGCCTGCTAGATAATTCCTTTTGCTTAAGCTCTGCTGGCATTGTGCCCTTTTGCAATTTAGCCCACTCAACAAGTTTCTAGCTGGGTCCATTCTGATCTGGCATACTGGATCATGTTACTTTCTATGACATTTTCAACAGAATGAGTATCTGTGTCTTATTGAATCTTGTTTAAAGTATCTCCCAGCTTTTTGATCAACACCACTGGGACATTTTCTCCCACATCCATTCAAAAGACCTTTTCAAGCTAAAGCCCTCTAGCAGCTGCTGTCCTCCCTCCCAACAGTACATGTGTTTGGGTGACGTCCGGAATCTTCCTAGGTGAAAGGCTGAAATATATAAAGGCATCATGAAAGAATTCTGGAGGGCTTGGGCAGGATTATTCTAAGAATTTTATCCATCCACTTCAAGCCATTTCTTCTGTTGATCTTTGGGATTACTACGGAAACAGCCAAGGCTTTTTTTTTCAATCCCACAATATCATCCTTGCTGGTGCACAATTGTGTGGTGCAGCAAAGGCAAAGGTTTTTTGGGTTTTTTTAACTTCGACTGGCTCAAAGTGAAATTCCAAAATGAAGGACAAAATAAGCCTACGTAAGAAGGAGAAGATTTATGGATTATAATTGAGACTCATGAACTTAGTTCAGGAGAATTGGAAGAAATAATTTTCATTTTCCTCCTACATGTACTCAGGCATGGCCTAAGAAATAAACTGTATCACCCCCCCTTCACTGAGAGGTGAAATTGTGTGTGTGTGTGCATGCGCGCATGTGTGAAGTATGCCGCGGTTAGCCCAGCTTGATCCGTGGAAATTGTGATAACTACAGATAGCTGTTGATGAATCGAGGCAATGCTGGAGAGGAGAGGTGAAGCATATAAGATGCCAGAGGTTATCAGGTTGAATTACATGGAAACAATGAGATGGCCACTGTCCTGTTGACTGAAGGCCTTATGTCTTGGATTCTTGGAGCAGAACTAGCAAAAACAAACTGCAGAAAAAGCCTTTTCTGCAGCCAGAATTCTTGGTAGGCAGTCATGTGGGGGTAATTGCGCCTTTGTCTGGCTCGACTCCCTCCTCGCGCTTGTGCTCTCTGATTTCTGCAGAATGGAAAGAACTATTGCAGCAGTTGAATCTTCCTGTGGTCTGAGGGTGGGGGAGGAGCTGCAGCTCCACCGGTAGGAACAAGCAATCTGACAAAGGCCCCGAGGCCTTCCTTCGCCCTGAAGTGGAGAAAGCAGGAAGGGAGCCCACAGAGACTGATCCTCCTGCTGCTGTCAGCCCTGTGCTAGGGGGTTTCATCTTCAGTGTCTGACTTAACCCTTATGTTGGCCTATAGGAGAGGAATTATACACCTCATTTTCACAAAGGAAAGAATCAACTTCGCATATTCAAACATGGTGGCCTGAAATTTGTTTTCACACTTCCCCAAGGTTGGGGAGTTGACAGAGAGGTGTGGGGTATTTGAGATCCAGGGTCCTGGATTGTAAGAGTTGTTACTTGGTGATAAATGAAGTGGGGAGTGTCCTGATCCTGTCTGCCTCAGACCACTAGGATATTTTGGTTCAGAGCCTGATATTTTCAGATGATTTACAAGAAAATAGGGATAAATTGACTTCTATTTGCTATAGATGCTTTCTTTTTAATTTTTATGTTATTGGAGATTAAGATTTTAGATTTTTAATTTTAGTCAAGCAGCCAATGAGATAAAAATAGAAAAGCAAAACTGAATAGCAAATAAAGGAAATTAATGAAGAAATTTATCCCATCTCTTGGGACAGCCCCTGAATACTTTTAAAGTAAGAACCTGGCCACTGGCAGAATCAAAAGCCTCTTGACTGTGGCTATAGAAGGCAGAAACACTGGGGACACACCTGAAGCTACATTTCCCAGCCTCGCATGCAGAAGGGTATGGCCACAGTCCCAAGCAGCCCTGCTCTTGTCAATGGAAAATAAATACCATTGATACCCACCGACCCCAGGTCTGGATTATAAAACCATGTGCCATCCTCTGTACACCTTTCTCTTCTCAACTGGCAAGAAAGAGACTCCTGGGACCATGTTGGAAGACATGTGTTAAACCTGGCAAAGCCACAAGGTAGAAAAAGCCACATCCTTGATTCACACTGGGAAGAGCTGCCCAATGGGAAGTACAGTCCTGGAGTGTTATCTGAACAAGACACATACTTGTAGTATGTGAAGCTGCTGAAAGGTGGAGACCTTTTGTTGTAATAACTAGCACTCTCTTGACCAGTGTACAATAGGTTTGGTTCTGCTCACTTCCTGTTGTTAAAAGCACAAGAGCTTGAAGAGTGAAAAGCACTCTTCTCAGAAGAGAAATGTTATCTACTTTTGAGCCTCCAGGAATTTTCTTTCCTACAAATTATGTCCCATCTATAAGAAATGGGGGGAAAGTTCAGAAAACATTTTCTTTATGTAATTTAGAAAGGAAATTCAATTGTGACACCAAAAACAAGGTAGTCCTGAAGTAAAACATCCCTTGATAGACTGATTGTGGAGACGACTGAAGTAAATTAACAAAAAGGGTAAAGATAGGGCTTTTATGCAGTTTTATTGCAGTAAATAAAAAGTAGGTTAAACAACCACAGCCTACCAGAAATCCTCAATGACCTGCTTCTGTGAATTCAGAAAACTTATCAATTATTTGGTTATAACATGATATTTTAAAGTACCTGAGGATGTTTAAGATAGTTTTTTTCCCCTAAATGCTTTAACTTCATCTTTGTAAAGAATACTAGCTACAATTATTAGAGCAACAACTAAATTTTCATTACAGCATTTCTCAGATGTTACCAGTTCCAAATGTGCAGCACTACACTTAATGAGATTTATTGAATAGATAGCATTCTATTTCAGAATGGGAATGAAATACATGAATGGAATGAAGTCAAAACCTCAGATGAATGATGAAAGGGGCATGTGAAAGATGCATCTTCTCCAAGAACAAAAGAAACCTGAAGTAAAAGCAAGCAATGAGGCAAGATTTTAGATGGAAGGGATTTATACCAAGACTTTTGGTGCACAGATACTATAGGACTCAGAGGTCTTGACTGGTTTATGTAGGGTAGGTGACCAGGGACTATCACTGAAGCATAATTTATGTGTCAGGGGACAGGGTGAGCCGCTCAGAGCTCTTGCCAGGGCTGACTCATGCATTTATTTGCCCAGGGGATGAAAGACAGATTAGACAAGCTGAGCAACCTGTCTATCTGCATGCAGACCCAGAAGAACAGTAAAACTAAATTGCTTTCCCATTCAACACACCAAGAAGACACGCACAAGCGTTGGCAGACTGGATTTTCAAAAGCTAGCTTGAGCAGAGCCGAGCCCCGTTGTCTTTGAGACACTGCAATCAGCATGTATCTGGCCCTTTAACAACAGCTTGGGCACCCAAGAAACCTCATCCAACAGAAGTAGTCAGTTTGTTTTAGCAACTGCTTCTCCTGCCCTGGTCTCCATTCCTGGGCCTGCATTCTCTGAATACTAACCCTGTCCTCTTCTGAGCCAGCGGCAGTCCCCACTTGATTTTCATAATCTCCTGGGGAACTCCCAGTACCCAGCCTGGTGGCCCACAGGATGCCATCTCTTGGGTCAGAATGAAATCCAATGCCTTCACCCTGCTCCTCTGGTTGCAACCTTACCTGCCCCAGATTTCAAGCCTGCGTCAGAGGCTGCTCCTGGAGGTGGGAGGGAAGTGACCCCATTAGGTCATGCCCGGGCTAGCCTTCCTCAGGCAATGTCAGGCAACTAAGAATAGTCCTGAATCCAGAAGTTGCTTAATAAGGTTTCTTGTGGGAGACTCCACTCCCACTATTGTGGAAGAGTCTCTCACTATTGCATAGCTGTCTTCAAAGAAATCTCCTTCAATTAGGTTGGACAATATGAATGCCAGAGACAGAAGCTTGGTTCAGACTAGCTTGAAATAAAAGATTTATTCACTGGGAAATGAAATGTGGACATTCATGGGAGCAGCAGGCTTTGGACAGAGCTAGATCTAGAATAGGCTTTCTTGTTTCTTAACATTTAGTAACTCTCAAGAAAAGAGCCAGTCTTTCCTAGCAGTACAGGGACAAAATGTCCAAAGAGGCCCTAATTGGCCCAGTCTATGCTACACATTCCTCTCTTAACCAATCACTGTGGCCAGGGGGAGAGGTCATTTTTGTTGGCCAGACCTAGGCCACACGCTCACCCCTTGGATGAGGATGGGATTCAGAAACCCCAGTCAAACTACACTGAATGGGTTTTCCAAGCAGAAAATAGAGCTCAACAGTAGCCTCACTTTGCTATGCCCTACTGTCATTTTAGTCCTTATCTTAGTTGATGTGAATAACCACTCCTTCCTTGAAATATTGTTACTACATTCCACCATACCCCACTGGTTTTCCTCATAACAAGGAATTTCTCTCCCAGCTTTTTCTGATCTTCCTCATTTCCACGACCTCCTCATGCTGGATGTCCAAGAGCCCAGGTCTTGATCTCTATATATATATATTTTCTTTCTGCACTCCATCTGTAATTGCATTTTGCCTTGTGACCTTAAATGCAATCTACTTGCTGTGGGCACCCAATTTTATACCTCACGTACTTTCTTTCATGAGCCCCAAACCCCACCCCTCCATTTGGACAATCTATACACATCTCACACAAACATATCCAGCACTGACCTCCTCAACCCCAGTCTGCTCTTCTGACCCCCTTCTCCTTGCCATCAACCATAGCTCTTTTCTTACAGTCCTTGGGCCAAAAATATATTTTTCTCTAGTCTTTCTCTTACAGGGAGCATCAAGGCCATCAGCAAACATGACATTCTCCCTTTAAGACCAGAATCTGACCATTGCTCACCCTCCGTCATTGCCAGGTCTAATGTCCCTTCTCAAGGAGGCCTCCTCTGACCTCCATAGCTAACACTGCAAACAGCCCCATTCTGACTCTGGTATTTCCTAGCTACAGCTCTGCCTCATTTCCCCCCATAGCTATAGTTACATTCTACCATATTCTTCATCTGGTTTGAATGTTTTTGCTTATTTATTTCCTTGTTTATTTAGTCCTTGTTTCCTCAGCACTGAACTCCATCAGGAGAGGTGATTTTGGTCTGTGTGTTCCGTGGTATAACTCTAGCACCTACTGATAGGCTCTCAATAGTTTGGTGAATACGTGAAACAGAAAAACAGTCCCTGTGCTGACATGCACAGGGTATAGTGGCCCCAGTTCCCCTCACTCACCATCTTCTTAGTCCTTCTCACCAACAGGTCCCCATGTAGGGACCAGGAGGCAGCCCAAGAACACCAGGCTGAGGCTAAATGGCCACACCCAGGCAATAAAGGTCTCCTTACTCCAGAGGGTGGGAGGGCTGACAGCCAACAAAACGTGGGTGTGATGTCACATTCTAGTCGTGGAACCAGTGGGAGAGTCTGGGGAGGGCTGCTTGGTGGGAGCAACCTGATGGCACTAGGAAGCCGTGTGCCCGTGGCCTTCTGTTGGGCTCTCACAGGGCCGATGCCAGGATGAGCAGGGCAAACGAGGGCACAGAATTCATGAGACACATTGAGGTCAAAGGATAAGAGCCAAAAACTAATGCCCTGTGAGCTTCAGCATTGAGGCAGGACTCTGCCGTCCTTCCTAGGCAGCCTGGCCTGAGTCCCTTCCACACAGGGCTAATATGAGCTCTTTGAGGTCCAGGGGTGGGGTGTTACTGGCCAGCAAGTGTCTGACCTTGTAGGCTCTGCTCTTCAGAGCTCCTACTTAACAGGCTGTGCCTCTGTGGACAGGACCCCAATCTCTGGTTTGGGCCTCCCCAGGAGGGGTACAGGGGTGTAGAATACAGCCACATTGCCACTTCAGTGACAGCCAGGCTCCCAGCTTTAAGGAGACCCCATCTTTCCAGTTCCTAGACTCAAAGCAATTTTCTAGCATTATGGAATTTAAAGGCAGCTTACAGACCCTCAAATTCAATACCCCATTGTTTTATATGCCGTAAACGAGGCTTAGAGGGTAGAATGAGTTGCCCAAGCCCTCAGGTGGGCAGTAGCTGTGCAGGGCAGAATCTCAGGCAGAGTCCTGTACACACCACCGTGCTGGGGAAAGCAACCTCCCTCCAGGAGAACTGGCTAATCACAGGCCTGGTCTGCATGCTTTTCCTGTGATTTGGAAATTCTCTAATGCTCCGGAAATCTGCCATGTGATGGGGAAAATAATGAAGTCACTTGGCAGAGGAGCTGTTTACTTCACTCCCTTGCTCTTCTCTCTTCTACCCATTCTATGATGGGCCTAGATGGGGTCACTCCTCAGATAGATGAAAATCCTTGCCCTACCAACTAGTTACTCTCTCTCAGCTCATTATCTGACAGCTCATACCTTCCCAAGGGCTGCAGGGAGGAGGAAAGGTAATTAAGTGTTCTTGCTTACATGGCTCTTTTCACTGGACAGAAATAGCTGCTTCTTTCCAATTCTCTCCTTGCCATGGCTGCACTGCAGGTCACAGGCAGTCACCAAAGGTGACAGAGAAAACCAACAATCAGGCAAAGACCAAATGAACCCATGGCTCTACCCACCCCCGGAAAATCCTAGAAGCCATCATCTGCTGGATGGTGGACTGTTTGAGGACCCTGCATTGGCCTAGGTTCACTGCTCTGTGTGTAGTCAACACGTGATATGTATGCCATGAACCCATGGGTGCTGGTAGCCCTGATCTGGGACGGGAAGGACCAAGACTTCATTCCTGTCCCACATGGTTCTCTGTATAACAAGTACAATTATTGATGAGGTTCAATGTCTGTTTCAGCCACTGTTGCATGAAGTAGTGACCCTAACCTTTTGGCATCAGGGAACAGTTTCACAGAAGACAGTTTTTTCATGGACAGGATGCAGGGTGGGGATGGTTTTAGGATGTTAGGATGATTGCAAAGAGCACTCAATCTAGATCACTCCCATGTATAGTTCACAGCAGGCTTTGTGCTTCCATGAGAATCTAATTCCACTGATGTAACAGGATGCAGACTCCAAGCTGTAATGCAAGCTGTGAGAAGCAGCTGTAACACAGACAAAGCTAGAATGGCTTGCCTCCCCCTCACCTCCTGCATGGCCTGGTTCCTAACAGGACAAAAACTGGCATTCAAGGGTTAGGGACACCTGGCTTAGAGAAGCAGCATTGGAGAGCAATGACTTCCAATCCTAGTTCTTTGAGGTATGTCCATCCTGATTTCCACAGTGGTTGCACCAGTCTACACTCCCACCAGCAGTGGAGCAGGGTTCCTCTTTCCCCACAGCCCCATCAGCATTTATGATTGGTAGATTTCATGATAGCAGCCATTCTTTCTGGGGTGAGGTGGAATCTCAGCATTGTTTTCATTTGCATCTCTCGAATGACCAGTGATGTTGAACATTTTTTCATATGTTTATTTGCTGTTTCTACTTCTTTGTCTGAGAAATGTCTGTTCATTTCAGATGCCCATTTTTGGATTGGATCTTTAAATTTGGGAGGTCTGATTTTTTAAAATTCTTTATAGATTCTACATAGTAGACCTTTGTCTGAGGGACAGCTGGTGAAAATATTTTCCCACATTGTGGATTGTCTCTTCACACTGTTGGTGGTTTTTCTTGCTGTGCAGAAGCTTTTCAGTAAGAAGAGATCCCACTTGTTGATTGTTTGTGCTAGTTCACGGGCAACTGAGGTTTTGTTCATAAAATCTTTTCCTACACCAGTATCTTCAAGAGTTCGACCTAACCTCTGTTCCAGCCTGTTCAGTGTTTCTGTTTTGATATTTAGATCTTTAAGGCTTTTCTATTTTAGTTTAGTGCATGGTGAGATATAGGTCTAATTTTAATCTTTGGCAAGTTGAAACCCAATTTTTCCAGCACTATTTATTAAAGAGGCTCTTTCCTCCAGTGAGGGTGTTGGGCTGAGTGTGTCTGGAGTTGTTTTTGCACCTTCTAATCTGTTCCACTGGTCCTCGGGTCTGTTTCTTTGCCAGTACTATGCTGTTTTTATCACAGTAGCTTTGTAGTATAGTTTCAAGTTGGGGATTGTGATACCCCCTACCTTGTCTTTATTGCCTAGTGTTATTTTTGCTATTCTAGCTCTCTTCTTGTTCCAAATGAATTTTTGGATTGTTTTCTCAAGGTCCATGAAGTATGCTGCTGGGATTTCAATTGGGATTGCATTGAATCTATATAGCAGTTTTGGAAGTATGGTCATTTTCACTATGTTGATTCTTCCTACCCAGGAACAGGAGATGTCTGTCCATTTTCTGATATCATCTTCAATCTCTCTTTTCAGAGTGCTATAGTTTTCAGAGAAGAGGTCTTTGATTTCTTTAGTTATGTTGATTCCTAGGCATTTTAGTTTTTTGTATGCTATTGTGAAATGAATTGATTGCCCTATTTCTCGCTCAGTGAGCCTGTTATTCATGTAGAGGAAAGCTATTGATTTTTGTGTGTTGACCTTGTATCCAGGTACTTTATTGAATTTGGTTATTAAGTCTAGAAGACTTTTGGTGGAGTTCTTGGGGTCTTCTATATACAGTATCATGTCATCTGCAAATAATGACAATTTGACTTCTTCATTTCCTATCTTTATTTCTTTTATTTCTTTCTCTTGTCTAATTGCTGTGGCTAATGTTTCCAAAACTATATTGAACAGGAGTGGTGATAGTGGACATCCTTGTCTTGTTTCTGATTTTAGTGTGAAGGATTTCAGTTTTTGACCATTTAGTATGAAATTGGCTGTTGGGTTTTCATAGATGGCTTTTATCAGATTGAGGTAGAGACCATCTATTCCAATTTTTTTGGAGACTTTTTATCGTAAACGCATGTTGGATTTGGGGTTTTTTGTTTTGTTTTTGGTACCAGGGATCGAACTTGGGTCCTTGTGTTTGTGCAGCAGGTGACAAAACCACTGAGCTAAATCCCTGGCCCAATGCATGTTGGATTTTGTCAAATGTTTTTTCTGCGTCTATTGAGATGATCATATGGTTTTTGTCCTGGGCTCTATTAATATAGTGTATTACATTAATTAATTTGCATATGTTGAACCATCCCTGCATCCCTGGGATGAACCCCACTTGGTCAGGGTGTATGATCTTCTTGATGATCTGCATTCTATTTGCCAGTACCTTAGTAAGGATTTTTCCATCTTTGCTCACTAGTGAGATTGATCTATAATTCTCTTTTTCAGTTGGGTCTTTCTCTGCTTTGGGGATCAAGGTGATGCTTGCTTCCAGGAATGAATTTGGGAGTATTGCTTCCCTTTCGATATCATTGAAGAGTTTAAACAGTAGTGGCAGCAGTTCCTCTCTAAATGTCTTGTAGAATTCAGCAGTGAAGGCATTAGGACCTGGGCTTTTCTTAGTTGGTAAGTTTTTAATTATATTTTCAATTTCATTGACTGATGTTGGGTCATTTAGAATTTTTAGGTCATCTTCGTTCAACTTTGGTAATTCACACGAATCTAGGAATCTGTCCATTTCTACTGTGTTGTCCATCTTATTGATGTATAGGTTCCCAAAGTAGGTATTGATGATCCTCTGGATTTCTGCTTGGTCTGTTTCACCCTTTTCATTTCTAATTGCATGGATTTGAGCCTTTTCTTTCCTTTTTCTGATAAGGTTGGCTAAGGGTTTGTCAATTTTGTTTATTCTTTTGAAGAAACAACTCTTGGCTTCATTGATTTTTTTGTATTATTGTCTTAGTCTCCATTGCACTGATTTCTGCTCTGATCTTGATAATTTCCTCCTTTGTATGAATTTTGGGTTTGTCCTGCTCTTCTTTTTCTAGAAACTTGAGGTTCAGCATCAGGTTGTTTAATTGGCCTCAATCTATTTTCCTAATATGAGTATTCACTGCTATGAATTTCCCTCATAAGATTGTCCCATAGATTCTGATGTGTTTTATTGGCATAGTCATTTTATTGTAGGAACTGTCTGATTTCTTTAATTTCCTCTCTGACCCATTGGTTATTCAGAAGTGTTGTTCACTTTCCATGTGTTTATGAAATTCTTGTGGCTTCTTTTGCTACTGATCTCCAATTTCATTGCACTATGGTCTGATAATATACAGGGGATAAGTTCAGTTCCTTTGCACTTACTTAAACATGTTCTGTGAGCAAGTATGTGGTCTATTTTTAGAGAATGACCCATGTGCAGCTGAAAAGAATGTGTCTTCTGATTTTGTGGGGTGGAACACTCTGTGAACATCTGTTAAGTTCATTTGTTCAAGAGTTTGATTCAGTTCTAGTATTTTGTTGCTTATTTTTTGTCTAGTTGATCTATCTATTTGTGACAGTAGGGTATTGAGGTCCCCCACTACTACTGTAATAGTGCTTATTTGATTTTTCATGTCCATTAGTATTTGTTTTATATAGTTGGATGAACTATCTTTGGAGCATATATGTTTATGATTGTCATCTCTTCCTCTTGGACTATTCCCTTTACAAGGATAAAGTGTCCTTTTGTCTCTATCAGTGTTGATTTGAAATCCACTTGATCTGCAAAGAGGATAGCTACTCCTGCTTTTTGGGGGGGTTCCTGTCACATGGAGTATTGTTTTCCACCCTTTCACTTTCAATGTATGAGTTTCTTTTTGAATTAAGTGTGTCTCTTGTATGCAGCATACTGTGGATCTTGGTTCTTGACCCATTCTGCCAATCTATTTCTTTTGATTGGTCAACTGAGATCATTAACATTGATGGTTATAACTGATACATATTGACTTATCCTTGTCATGAATTTTTTTTTGTTGGATTCTCCTCCTTTTTGTTTAATTTCTTGTCATGCCTGATGGATTCATTCTGCAGGGCTTCCTGGGGTTGTGATCCTCATTGTCTTTTCCTAGGATACTGTGTAAAAGTTTTTGGAGTGCTTGTTTGGTATTCATGAAGTTCCTAAGGTACTCTTTGTCACGAAAGTTTTATTTCTCCATCAACTTTGAAAGATAGCTTTGCAGGGTACATCAGTCTGGGTTGGAGGTTGTTTTCCTTTAGAGCTTCAAATACGTCACACCAAGGTCTTCTTGCCTTGTGGGTTTGTGTTGAGAAATTGGCTATGATTCTGATGGGCTTTCCTTTGTATGTGATTTGTTTCTTTTCTCTGACTGCTTGTAGAATTTTGTTCTTCTGTTGGGTTTCTAGAATCTTAACTATTATATGCCTGTGTGTCAATTTTTTTTATCACAGCTAGTTGGAGTCCTATATGCTTCACTTACCTGTATGTCAAGTTCTTTTCCCCTATTTGGGAAGTTTTCTGTCATTACTTCTGTGAACAGTTTTTTTATGTCATCTGCACACTCTCTTGTTTCTTCATTGTCTCTGATCAGTCTGATGTTATTCTACTTTGTGTCATCTAGCAGCTGCTGGATTGATTTCTCATGGTGCCTTAATATTTTTAAGAAATTTTTCTTTTCCTGGTCACTAATTGCAATCTTATCTTCTATATCTGAAATTCTATCCTCGCATTGGCTCATTCTGCTGTGTAAACTTTCAGTGGAGTTTTGAATCTCCTGGAAATCTGTTTGTACCTGTTTTATGGATTCCATTTGTTTCCTATGTTGTGATTCCATCATGTTCCTCGACTCCTCTATTTTTTTATCTGTGTCTGCTTTAGATTTATTAATCATGTCTTGTACTATGGGCACAATCTCTGCTGTTATCTGAGAAATTATTCTGATTTCATTTTTTCCAGGTCCTCTTTCATTGCCAGTTCAGGGAGTACAAGTGTTTGACTATCAGATTGTTCCACTTCATTGCCCTTTGGGGTTGCCTTAGGTGTCTTGAAGTCTGGTTTTGAGACTTATTTATGTGTCTTCTCATTTCAACAGATGCAGCCTGCTGTGCCTTTGTTGAGGTGTCGTTTGCTCACCCAGTGGTCTTGAATTCTCAGCAAGCCACCGAACAGCCTTTACTCTGCTGCTCACCAGTACATGAATTCCTGGCTTCAGAGTGGTGGCCTTCTGAATCCCTGAGCTGACCTGTTGCCTGGGAGGGCTTCTGGCTGGCACCTGTTCACACTTGGGATGGTATCTAGGCATGCTTCTCACTGGGGCCCCTATGTAACTATTGTCTAGGAGGGCCTTTGGCTGGGAGCTGTGCACCCCAGTTTCTGTTGTCTGCACAGGCTTTGCCTAGGATCTCCATGCACTTATCAATGGTATCAGGGCTAGCCTCTGGGTATTGCTTGTGTGCCTGTGTAGTTCTTTTCCAGGTGGGTTCTTGGCTATGGCTGATTGTATGGCTGGCCTCTGGGTGAAGCTTGTGTGCCTGTGCAGCTTTTTTCTGGGTGGGCCTTTGGCTTGGGTGGGTGTGCAGGAGCCTGTGGGGTCGGGGCAGACCCTGACTGGGCTCTGCCTGCAGCTGAGCCAGTCTGGGCCACACAGCTGCTCCCCAGGATCTGCATGTACTTAGCAATGGAATAGTGGGCCTCTCTACATTTTCATACAAAGAAGAATTTGGGTGCACAAGGGTCATTATAAAAATATATAAGGAGTGAAGAAAGGAGAGGTTGAATGCAATAACAAAATAAAACTATAAAGATAACAATGAGAAATCACTGAAGATATTGTACAAAGCTGCTTGAATCAGACACCAAAGAGTTAATTCCAGTCTTAGCTAACAGCACCTTCTGCTAAGTCCAGAGCACATTCCGCATTATTGTGTTAATAGCCGCCTTATTACAACAGAGAGCTCCATATACATTAGTGCCCACACAGTGTCACCTGTCTGAGAATTCAGCACAATTCTGTTCACAGAATAATACAGGATTGCCATTGTATAGCTTAGAAAGTAGTTCATTAATAGAAATCCAATATCACTAGCATGTCTATGTAACATTAAGTTCCCCAAAAGGGCTTATTATGGAATGTGGCCCCAACACCAGTAATGGCAGTCATTATGAGAACATGCATCAGTATCAAAGGATCTATAATTATTTTTCATTTTTCCTAGTATCATTGTGGTTCTCTAAATTGTGCACCTTCATGGTATAATCAATTGTCCTTATAGCCTCTATGTGTGTACACAATTTCATCATAATCTGCCAAAAATTGCAAAGATACTCCCAATAGAAAATTTATTAGTGACCATTTTGTTCCAATTTTAAACAACAAATTGTAATTAAGATGACTTTACTATCATTTAATGGTATACTAAATTTGGCCCAAATCAGATCAAGTTTTCAGAATTTAACCTTGGAACAAACATACTGAATAACAAGTCACTCCTCTTCTATTGAGTTTGGGACAGTTTTAACTAGCCACTAAAACTGGGGAGAAGAGAAACTGATATACACAAGAAAACTCAGTGATTTTGCCAAATGTGTGTTTATTGATGTAGAGATTCCTAATCTTACCCATTCCAGGTTCTTCCCACACACATGAAGAGGTGGATATGTGACAAATTCTAGCTATGAAATGGCAGTGGCAATGCCATGGGTGTTTAGGGGCTGAGCTGTAAAAGAAAGTGTATCACCTGTTCACTTTCACCTCACTTCTTGTAGTGTTCTTGTTAAAATTCTGAAAGTGTTACATCTCAATAAACTTTTCGTGCATGCATTTTGCATAAACAAAATACATAAAAGGGGTGCTCCTGAATAAATTTTGCCCTTTATGGTCTCATAATTTCCCTTCAATTCTTATAATTCTTCCATCTGATATCTCATGTCACCAGGATATATATTTTTATTCAAAGGATAATTCAATGAATACCTTCTCCCCAGCTTGGAGGTCAAAGGAGAGAGAAAACCAAAACCTCAAGTGCACAGGACTTATTAAGTACCTTACAGAAAGAACCTAGAGAGGCAGGGGTCAGAAGAGAGCTGAGCAAGTCTACTATCTCAGGGGTCGCCTAGCCTTGTTCTGACCCATGATGGGGTCAGTCCTGCAAAATAAACAGAACTGAAGAGTCACTCATCCTCCACCACTACCATCTCTTGATGCAAGAGGTGTTCCCAAATTAATGGACTATTGCTTGTGGACCTCCTAATTCAGAGGGGTAGTGTGCATTTTCTGGAAAAAACTGTTTATATCAGTTGAGAAAAATTTATTTGGAGGAGGAAAAAATCAACTGTTGTTAGCTGCTGGTACACGAAGAGGTGGGACATTCAGCCCAGGAATGTGAATATGAACAGCAGCTACTACAGTCCACCACTTGCACTGCTCATTTCCACTTTATCCTTGTTCCACTCATTCAATCCATCCATGCATGGTTTCATCATAATCTGTGGTTTCACCAGAATCCTATGTCACAATTCCTAAGGAAACTTAGAATTGTTAGTAGGATAAGCTTCAGCCCTCAATGCAGCAGCTGATCTAAAGGCAATCATTGATAATCATCATTGCTTTGTTCTACTACTATTTTAATCTGTTTTCTGTTTCTGTAACAAAATATCTGAGAACAGGTAATTTATATAGACTAGAGCTTTATTTAGCTCATGATTCTAGAAGCAGGGAATTCCAAGAGTATGGTGCTGGCATCTGGTGAGGGCCTTCTTGCTGCATTATTAACATAGAAAAGGGCAAAATATGGTAAAGTAGAGCCCAAGCTCTAGGTTGATTCTCTCTTTCTCTTTTTATAAAGCCACTAATGTCATCCTGGGAGCTCCAACCTCATGATCTCATCTAATCCTAATTTACCTCCCAAAAGCCCCACCTCCAAATGTCATTAACATATGAATTTGGTGCTTAAAATTCCAACACATAAATACATTCAAACCACAGCAATCACCCATTCTAGAGTCTCTTCATACTTGAGCAGCACTGGTGTAGCTCTAGGTGTTTTTGTGCAGGATCTGAGCCCTTCTTACCATTCTTCAATAAGGCCATGTTAACTGCACTCTCCCAATTGTACTGAGCACTAAGAGACATCACATAGGTGCCAAAAAATGTCAAATATATGCTTGCCTGCCCCTTGCTTGCAGCAGGGATGTTATTTCCTCATGATGATCAGGACCAATTGTTCCTCCTAGTATGGTAAAATTTTCTATGCCTTGTTGTCTATTGTCATATGAAGACCAAAGTGACCAGAGGGGCAGCCATACCTTTGCATTACTGGGACCTTGTTATAGTTTGAATCTTGCATGTCCCCCAAAACCATATTTTAAAGGTTTGGTCCTCAGGGTGTTATTGCTGGGAGATGGTAGAATCTTTGAGAGTGGGGCCTGCTGGGAGGTACTTAGGTCACTGAGGATGTGCAGTTGAAGGGGATTCTGGGAGCCATGCCCCTTCTCTTTTGCTTCCTGGCCATGAGGGGAGCAGTTTTCTCTGCCACAGACTCCCACTATTATATACTCCCTCATCACAGACCCAAATCAACAGAAGGAACTAATTTATCATGGGCTAAAAGCTAGAAAATTGTGAGCCAAAATAAACCTTTTCTCTTTATAAGTTGACTGTTTTAGGGTTTTTTTATGATGACAGAAACCTATCTAACAGACCCCAACCCAATTATAACAAGCCAAGTTCATAGTGGAGGACCAAATATTCTTTGATAGAAGTAGCCACCTCTGAGAACAAGGATCTCTAAAATTGGGTGAGTGGAAAATATAAATTTCTTCTTTCAGTCACAATGGAATAGAAATGATGAACAAAGCTACCTCTGCTTCCTCAAACCAGGTTTTCTACCTCCCAGGGGTACAATATATAGTGGAGCCTTGGTCCACGAACTCAATTCTCTCCACGATTCTGGTCACAAACCAAACTGAACAAAAACTGAAGCAAATTTCCCCATAAGGTCAACCTAACCACAGAACCTAACCATTGAATTTGACCCAGTTCTCATCCAACTCTGTTTGTGACCAAAATTTTGGAAAGAATGAAGTTCACGAACCAAGGTACCACTGTAATATCATGGGTATAAAAAGTCTTCTGCATCCCGCAGTAGTCCCTCATGTACAGAGCACTGTATTCAAGCTGATGAATTGACTACTTCTTAAAAAATCTTTTCTGCTATTTTGAGATGGGCAGTTTCTGAATGGTACAGCATAGGGTAAAATCAGTGGGTCCCATGGCCTCATACACACTGCTGTATGTTCTTTGCCATAAAATGAGTCTTCAGTCCAAGGAGATGCTATGCACAATCCCAAGTCAGTGAATCAGATGCCCTAGGAGTCTGTACATAGTGAGATGCCCAAGAAAGACAAATCCACATCTAAAATATTTATCAGGCCGGGGATTTAACTCAATGGTTCCGCCGCCTGCCTCGCAAGTACAAGGTCCCGAGTTCAATCCCCGGTACCAAAAAAGAAAATATGTATCAATCTCAGTGAGTAGGAATCTTTCCTCTATCTGGGACAAGAAGGGTCTTATATACTAGACTTGCCACAGGCATCTTGCTGGTCTTCCTAAGAAGTTTAACTAACTGGCCTGATGGTCAGTAGTATCAGTAGGGGATCAGTCTTGGAGAGAGGAACCCTGTGCTACCAGGCTCAGTCTTAGACTCCGTCTCTGCCTTTGTGACTGCTTCATGCATGAGCCTATTGCTTATGCACTAGACAACAAGGACAGAGGCTCACATCTGCTGGCTAATTGGCCTTAGCTAGTCAGGTATCTGAAGCAGCTCATGATCTGTGTTTACATCCAAATATCTTTACAGTTAAAAGGTCCATCCACATACTTCTTCCCCAGGACATTTTTCACTTCTCCTTCTATGCCCCTTCTAAATTATCCATGTCATTTGTCACTTCCCTGGAGCCTATATATATTCCCACCTTGAGTTATTTCCCTTTCTCCACAAAGTGGACAGTTAGATGTGATTCTGCTGTGAATCTCTGCCCATTGAAAGATTTCTTTCACCAGTGTCTTTCAGACCACAAGAGACAGTAGTGCTGCCACAATTCAATCTCAGCTTGGGTTGGTAGAGCTATATCATGTGACCCATACTTACTTTTTCTCCTCCCTCAGCTAGTTATAAGAAAGAAGGCAGGTTCATGCAGCCTATTCTGGCCTGTAGACCTGCTCAAGCCCAATCTAGGGTGTATCACTTGCATCTTACAAGTATTGTTCCTGGGTCTACCTGATTTTATATCTCTTTTTTTTTTTTTTTGGTACCTGGGATCGAACTCTGGTCCTTGCTCTTGCCGGGCAGGCAGTAGAAACACTGAGCTAAATCCCCAGCCCTACCTGACTTTATATCTTGGTGAGGTTAATGGTACCCAGCTTATAATAGTTTGGTATACAGTTAACCGATATTCCATATTGGTATGTTCTATTCCTACTAGTATGACAGGATATTTTTCAAATAGTGTACAGAACTCTACTGCAAATATCCTGGCCTTGGCCCTGAACCCTAGCATTTACTGGAACTCTCCTTTGAAGCTTTCTGGAGCCACTACTTAGCATCCCATTTTATCCAGATACCTCTAGGACAGTAATGTCTCATGGATTAAACAGTCCAAACAGTTAGGATGCTTCTATTATAAGGACTTTTCTTGCTATAGGGCCAATTCAAAAGTCACAGCTTTCCATGTCATTTGATGAATGAGCTAGAGAAATATTCTCAAGTGCAGAATATACTGCTTTTAAAATCCAAAGAAATTTAAGAATTCTTGTGCTTCTGTGTAAATAGTGGAATGTACTTTTTCCTGACTTTGTGCCTCAGTGAGAACAAAGTACTTGTTCTTTATCGGGGGCGGGGGCTACAGTGGCTTGCCCCAGACCACTGGATACCTACAAGTTTTACTGCTATGTTTGGATTCTGAGTTTTTCTCCCACTCCCTGGAACATTTGTATTACTAAGGCATCCAGAGTACTTGACCTTCAGAATGTCCAGCCAATCTGGTTCTTTCAGACTATCTTAGGACAAACTGCAGGAAAATTGACATATCTCTATGAGTAGACATGGTTATATAGTGTTGTCCATCCCAGATGAATGCTAACTGCTTTTGTTCCTCCTTCCTTATGGAAAACAATACATTTACTAGATCAATATCAGCATCTCCTATACCCGAGGCTGTAATGATTGGCTTTAGGAGTGATAGCTTGTCTGACAAAGCAGCTGTAAGGGGAGCCATTCCTTGGTTAAATTTTCAATAGTCTGTTGTCTTTTCCATGATTCATCTGATTTTGCAAGGATCAGACTAGTGATTTGATGAAAGCCACTTCCTTTGCATCATTTAAGTTATTTCACATGCACCTGCCTCTGTCATTATTTCCAGAATCCTATACTGTTTTTAATTTACTACTTCTTTTTTTTTTTTTCATGGTACTGGGGATCGAACTCAAGACCTTGTTCTTGCCAGACAGGCGGGGCACCACTGTGTTACATCTCTGGCCTAATTTACTACTTCTTATAATGTAAGCATCTTGATATAGAAAGGCTGTTTCGGAGGCCTCCACTTGGTTTTTCTACTACAATACTTCTCACACCACAGGTAGAGAAAGCAACAGGAAAATTCTCCGAAGTTAATGTGTTCTTACTGATTACATATTCAGGCATTTGGGAAATGAGCACCTCGTTATCTGTGAACCCAAGAGACTCACCATGAGATGGACCAGGTCCACATCTCCAATTATTCCTTGCCCTCCAGAGCTCTTATCTAACCAGAACATGATGGTGGTGCTTTCAGCCTCCAGGAAAAATCCCAAGTCAGACCTCTAATCAACAGCTTTTATGCAAGTCAGACATCACCTATTCCTGAAGAGTTGGTTATTCAAGTAAATGCTCTTAAGTCTCTGAATTAGTCAGCTTTTCTGTTGCTGGGACACAATACCTGCCGCCTGTAACTGAAATGGGGAGAGATTTAATTTGGCTCATAGTTATGGGGATTCAGCCCATGGTCAATTGGCTCTAAGGCAAAGACATCATGGTTGAAGGGCATGGTGCAAGAAAAGCTGCTTAGCTCATGGCAGCCAGGAAGCAGAGAGAGCAGGAAGGAGCTGGGAAGGAAAACGGACCCTCTGAATGCACACCTCCAATGGCACACTTCTTCCAAACAGGCCCCCCCTTCTAATAGCACATTTAGCTATGAACTCATTGATGGATCGATCCACTGATGAGTCTAGCACCTCAGCAATCCAGTCACCCAATCTGAACACATGAGACTTTTGAGAGACATTCTAGATCTAAGCTATAACAGTCCTTTTAAGAAAAGAACTGGAGAATCTCTGTTGCACGTACTGGCCTCAGAGTTACAGAATCCTTGCTGGGACAAGAACTTCACCAATGGCTTCGGTGTCTGAGAACAGACTCACAGTTGGGATTTGGGCAATAGTCATAAATTCTCACTGAGACCTTCGCCTGTGATTCTCTTCACCATTCTTTTTCACTTCTGATGCCAGATTTATAAAGTAATTAAATTTATGGTAATATCTGTGATAGACTTAAGGGTGAAAGAAGTATAGTCTCTGATCTCTCAGAAATTTTTTCTCTCACCTTGTTATGGTCTGAAAGTTTTTGTTCCCTCAAAATTTAGATGTGGAAACCCTAACCTCCAAGATGATGGTATCAGTAGATTGGGACCTTTGATGTGAAGTGATTAAATCATGAAAAGCCAAGGACCCTTATAAAACAGATCACAAAGAGCTAGTTAGCTCCTTCCACCGTATCAGAATACAACAAAAAGATATCTATGAGCCAGATGCCAAGTCCTAACTACACACCAAGATACAGAATCTGCCTTGATCACTTTCTCTTAACCTAAAATACCATATGTGAAGTTGGAGAATATTGTAGAGTCTCAGCAGCTGACAGGTTTGAAAGCAAAAATGCCAACTATAGTAATGGTTAATATTGAAGGATTGTTATCATGTGTTCTAATATTTGACTTAATCCTCACTACCCTATCAAAGAGGTTTCCTCATTTTGTGAATGGAGAAGTGGCCAAAGTTCAAACTGCCTCCCTAAAGCTGTTAATGACCAAATAAACAGGAGAGCAATCAACAGCAAAGAAGGATTCAAGCTGGTGGTAATTGTGACTAGGGGAAGTCAATTCTCCAGAACTCTAATTTGCAAACAGAGAGTACCTATCTAAACCTTTTTTTTCTTATAATTTAAGCCAACCTGGGAAATCCAGGGGGTTCAAAACACAAGAGACTCAGCCATGTAATTCAACAATTGCCCACTGGAAATGCCTGCCATGTACTGAGCCCTGAGAGAAAAACCACACACTGTCCCAAAGGTACTGGTGTACATTGAACAGGACTGAAGTGCAAGGCCTGGTGACCTGACTGCACACTTTTAAATCACAGGACTCAATCCACTGTGACTCAGGACCACACTAGGTTTTGACTAGCATTTTAAAAACACAACAGAATATAAAGATAACATTATAGAATAGATAATGGTAGGCTACACGTCTTATAATAAGAATGTTGTTTTGTGAAATTTTGTTACTTCAGATAAAGTAAAATACATTTCTTTATTGTGGATTTTGGTCTCAAAAAAACTTGAAAAAGATTCCATAGGACATATGTAAAAATATGTTACCAGGGGCTGGGGTTGTATCTCAGTGGTGCAGCACTTAACAGACCATACAGACCATGTGTGAGGCACTAGGTTCAAACCTCAGTACTGCAAAAAATAATTTAAAAAAGAGAGAGAAGAAAGAAAGAGAGAGAGAGAGAGAAAGAAAGAAAGAAAGATTTTTAAAATACACTAACAAAACAGGGCAGCCTCAGACCAAAGGAGCAAAGTAGGCCCTGAACTGATATTCTCTGAGAAGAAAACTAAATGACTAAAACTGAAGTGTATTCTTTGGCTTTTTGAGATTGATATACTTAGAATGCTTCCATAATCTAAGAAGCTGTATCAATGAAAACCCAGGTAGGTAACTTACATTAGCAGCAGGAACAGACAACATAACCCTTGTAGACTTTCAGTGACCATGTCTCTGTCTCAGGGCCATCCGGTAGAGACAGGTGTGTGTGAGACCATGAGTCCCTACACATCACCAGATGGCCTCTTCCAACCACCCTCTGTGGGCCCTGAACACCTGTCTCTCCCTGAAGTCGGAATGAGGAGGTGGCTTTGATGCAGAGCCTACACGGGTGAGCTCCATGTGAATAAGGTCCCTGGAAGCCAAAGTGGGCTTGAGATCATCATAAATGCTGCCTAAGGGAAAGCTGTCAAGACTCTCAATGTCTTTTTGTGATCCCAGATGGCACTTTTGATTTGTTTTTTATGTTGGCTATCTGGAAATCCAGGATGCACTGGATTTTTCTTTAGCATGCACTTCACCACTTGAAATCTCATGATTTGAGGCTTTTCCTATTCCAGGTCTATTCCCTGCTTACCAACTGCCTCCCACAGGAGAAGCACCACCCAGGATCTGGAGACGGACACTTGGAGCCCCAGACCCAAAATCTGGAATGGGTTAATGCAGCCAGGAGAAAAATATTCATACTTCTGTCCACCCTGAAATGCTGCATTTGCAAAGTCACAAAATAAGTACATAGCAGGCAATTTCATGCTTGGTTCATAAGCCAAACCTTTGAGCAGTTGGAATGTTGGAACTCAAGTCACAATTGGTAACCAGAGCACAGACAGATCTGTAAAAGCAGCATTGAAAAACAGTCCAAGAGTTTTACTCAGAACCTGCCTAGGTTGTGTTCTCACAAAGGAGATTCTGCCCTCCCATCCCACACTGGCCTGGTTTCTTTTCATTTTTAAACCTCAGTGCAAATATGACCTTATCAGAAAGTGCCTCATGACCACACTACTCCAGTGATGCCCCTCTGATTAATATCTGCCTCCCAAGTGACTGAAACTCATTGATAGGTGTTAACTTCATCCTGGACACCCGGTGCCTGGCACTCAGAAGAAAGTAAATGTTTGTTGAAGGAGCAAATGAGTTTTCTTTCTAAAACTGAGGAGGCTGGTGGGTGTACTCAGTGGCAGGATGCTTGCCTAGCATGCATGAGATTCTAGGTTTAATCCCCAGCACCACAAAAAAATAAAATTAAAAAATTGAAAGTTTGTTACCTGTAGTTTATTATTAAGCAATTGTTTTGCTTTTTTGGAAAATAATCATTATTACCAAATTGCTAAGTGTTGATGTACATCCATATTTATAGCAGCTTTATTTACAAGATCCAAAAGATAGAAATAACCCAAATGTCCAATGAAGGATGTATGGATACACAAAATGTGATCTATACGTACAATGATAAATATTATTAAGCCTTCAAAAGGAATGAAACTTTGATACAAAGTAGAACATAGATGAACCTTGAGGACGTTGTGCTGAATGAATAAGCCAACCTAAAAAGACAAACACCATAGGAATCCCCTTAGGTGAGGTTCCTGCAGTAGTAAAATTCATCGAGGCAGAAGGTGCAAAGGCTGAGAGAGAAGAACGGGAAGCTGTTGTGTAATGGATATAGGGTTTCAGTTCGGGAAGATGAAAAAGTTCCTGAGATAGAGGCAGTGACAAGGTGCACAATGGTGAGAGTGTACTTAATACCACTGAGGTTCAAAATGGTCAAGATGGCACGTTTTATGTGATATGTGTCTTACCATAATTTGAAACATAAAATACTAAGTGTTTTATTATCATATGAATACATTTTGTGTCATAATAGTAAAGGACATATTTTATATAAATGTTAGCTAGAAATAGTAAAAATTCTGGTCACATATTAAGTGGAAGTTCTGTATTCTGGCTTTGATTCCAGAGAGCTTTCTGATTTCTTCTTTTCTAGTCAGAGAGGCCCAGCATGGAACCACGTGGCCCACACATGGTGAATGTTTAGTAACACCCAGTGAGTAGCTGGCTGGAGAATCTTAAATAAGAAAGGCTAAATTTTACATCATTTTGCACTATTGTATTTCTGAAGGAAGTGTTACATTCCCAAAAGTTTAAAAATCATAATCCTAATCTTAATGGTAAATGTTTGTAAGATAGTTATTATCATTGTTTACATTTTGCAGGAAAGATAATTAAGAGCACATAGCTAGGATGTGGCAGCACAGGGTACAGACAGCTGCCGTGTTCTTAACCAACAAGTTCTACCAGCTGTCTCATGGAAAGACAGAAAACAGAAGGGAAGGGAAGAGGAAGCAAAGGGGAAAATCCAGTGTGTCCTGATTTTTGGATACCCTGTAATTCATTCCGTCTCTCTCCCTCTCTCTCTCTCTCCTCTCTCCAAATCCTCTGCTTTTTTTTTTTTTGCAGACACTATGTTGATTTTCTCCAGGAACCACTGAATACTACTGTCACCAAGAAGGAAAGGACCTCCAAATTCAACTGTTTATAATTTAAATCAAGTCACAGTTAACTATTTGGCCCATTTTAATGCACAAACTTTAGCTCAAATGGAGCTTCTGTGTCTCCTCCAGTGCATCTGACTTTTCCCAAATGGAGCCTCCTCTTGTTTCCCAGGGAGCTGCCCCCTGCAGCTGCCATGAGAGTCTGGCCTGGCCGGAGGTCCCTACACACACATTGCTTCAGTCACCCTTCCTGTCCCAGAGGACAACTTTCCTTAACACTCTACAGTTTCCAGAAGGCTGCATTGTTTTCAAATCCCCATTGAATTCCAAATACCTCATTTCCTCTGGCAATTCTTTCCCCTTCCTTGATAGGTAGGGGAACAAAGTCAATGCTTCCATTCTCCTTTGGTCTAGTTTGCTGTCTGCTGAGGAACCTTAGAAAGTGTATTTAAGTGTAAGACAACCAGTATCACCAGCACAGAAGCCCGATCACAGGAGCAGAAGCAGACTGGCACTGCGGAGTGGACGGTGGGAAGGCAGCAGTAACAGGGGTGGAAGCAAGGAGGGAAATCAGGAAGAAAGAACTATACACAAAGAAGTTGACTGAAGACTGTGTCCAGACAATGCCAAACCCCCCCCACAGAAAAATGCATCAGGTGCACAAAAAGTCTGCTTGAATTGGAGTCTAGGCAGAAAGATAGGTTTTTATTATTGATGTCAAGTTAAATTAGTTTATCTGTAAGGATAATACTTGAGTGATTTAAAGAGAAACAGGAAGGGATTTGAGAAGGGGAGGGCTGGGGTTTACTGGCACTCTACATCTTTGAGACGTAATTTATCACCATTGCAGAGGTGTCCGCCTGCTCTTTATGTTTTAAATAACTCTGAGGAAGGCTTCCTGTGCCTGAGAGAAACAGTGTTTGTGTTCTACTGGGCAGACACCTGCAGCTTTGTGCTGGTATTTAGATTACACTAAACAGACCTTCCTTTTTCCCCTTTCTGAGTGCTGGCCATCCCTGACAATGCAGACCAGCTCTCTGTAACAGTGAGACAGGTCACCCCAGGGCTGGCCACAAGAGCATGGGGCTCATCTCTTCTTCAGGATCAGATTCAAAGTGCTGGCAATCTTTCTCCTGCCCTTTGAGCCTGCAAAATCTTAAAATTACCATTTGATATCTTGCCCTTATTTCACCCATTGGCGTTGTAGAGAATAAAACAAAAAATAGAACATCAGACTGGAAAATGCAAACAATAGAGGGAAATGATGAGAAACTTCAATTTTTGAGCTCTTGGGAATGGTGCAGCCTTAGTGAATGAGGAATGGTAGGTTCTCCCTGCTCCTTAACCCGCAGAGGTACTGAAGTCAGAGCAGATGTGGATCTCATCCAAAGAGAAAACTAAACAAATTCAGGAGGTTTAGTTTTGTTTCGTGCAATTTGCATCTCTATTTCCAACCTTAAACAAACTTTTGGGGAATCTGAAAAAGCAAAAAAAGAAGTGTGATAAACTAAGTTTTAAACAATATACACTTTTTAGATAATGCTCTCAATGTTTTTTGTAAGCCTCCAGCCTCCTTTTCAGATGAAATATTGCTAGATTTAAGGCATTAGTCTTCGAAAGTAAGCTCTATCTGCTATCTAAAACACCTGAAAACACAGGAAAACAAATGGGGGGTTTTGTACTTCTATCCAATATGTCCTGATTTTTTGGATCCTCTGTATTTTTCTCTCTCTTTTCAAGTCCACCATATCCTTCTTGCAGCCACTGTGTTGATTTTCCCCAGGAACCCTTTCTACAACTTCCACAGAGAGCAACTGCAAATAAAACAAATTCTCACTCAAAGTTTTAGTCAAAGTTATCCTGACTTTCACAATACATTGAAGTAGAAGTTCACCAAGTGACATAAAAGGGAGCGATCCTTAGAGAATTGGTAAAATTTCTGCTTGATTTCACTTATATGTGAAACCTAAAGCCATCAAACCCATAAAAGCAGAGTAGAATGGTAGTAACCAGGCACTGGGAGGGAAAAGAAGGGCTAGAATGGGGTCAAGTGGTACAAAGCTTCAGCCGGATGGAAGAAATAAGATTTCTGAGATCTACTGCACAGTATGGTAACTATGGCTAATAATAAATATCGTATATTTCAAAATTACAATTATTTGAAAATAAATTTCAAATGTTTTTACAATAAAAATAAATGGTAAGTACTCAAGGTGAAGGTTATGTTAATTTCTTGTTAATAGCTTAATTTAATCATTCCACAATATCATAACATAATATGATATTGTGCCCTGTAAATATCCATAATTAGAATTTGTCAATTTATAATCAATAAATCAATCAAATTGGAAAACTCCACAACTTGTTAATTGATCTCTCTTGGGTATCCTAAGTGTGGAAAGTTTTGTAGGCTCTAGGTAAGGCATTGCTGGCTTCTGAGACCTGGAGTTGTGGTGCAGGCACAGCCTAATAGGACCCTAGTTCAGGCTCTGCCCTTGAACTTGTGGGTGATGAAGCAAGCATGGCAGAGCTGACACCATCAGAGCAGGTAGAGGACCATTTCCTGATCTCATGGGCCTTGGCTGAACCACTCAGGCAATGGTATTCGCAGGGGATAGCTATTCCCTCCTGGGATTGAATGTCAGTCTATCTTGCTTGTCAATAGAAATTTGTTCTCTGGCATGGTTCATCTGTTAAGGTCCGTGCAGCCCCGGATTTGAGCAGCAAATATGAACTCACCTCACAGACCCCTCCAGAGGTAAAAGTGATAACATAGTGGGGAGAGGGGAGGGATGCCTGAGTTTTTTGGCCCAAATGTTCTTGGGCTGTTCCAGATCATGCCAGTTAAGGACAGTTTCCCTGAGCTGTCACAAGTTACTGGAGGCAGGAAGAAAGGGGAAGGACCAAACACACTCACCACTGATCGAGGGAGGCAGGTTCTCTCCTGACCCAGGAAGAGATCAGGTGTGAGCAGTTCCCTTTCTGGGACATCTCTGTGCTCTTTGTTCTCTCCCAGGGCTTCACTGTCCCTGCTCTACGAGGTAGGTCCCCCCAGAAGCTCCATCTCACTTGATCAAGTAAAGAAGAAAGGCTGGGAGCTCCTTTTGTCGAACACTGTGACATACAGAAGGAAAAGTGACCCTACGTGGTTCCAGATGATCACCCTGGGCCTTCTGCACCATTCTTCCCCATGTGACTGTACAATACCTTCCCCCTTGGGTGACAGATTGCCTGCCCCCCTGTGACTTGCTTTGAGTGGTGGGACAGCAGCAGACATGCAAGCAAAGGTGCACGACTGCACTTCTGTGTCCTCCTGAGGACCAGCCAAGGTGGCCTGCTGCCCCAAAAGGAGGAGGAGCAATGGCAGGGCCAGAACCACGTCCAGCTGGAGCTCAGCCCACACATGTGCAAGAACTAGTAAGTGGTGTTGTTTTAAGCTCTTGAGCTTGAGGGATCTCTGCTAGTATTTGAGGTAATAGCTTAATCCCATGTGCTATTTCCATTTTGACCAGCCATACTTGAGTTTTACTTAAGAAAAGAAGAAGCTTTGAAGCCAGAAGGCACTGGATGAGGAAATAAATAGCCTAGCACCTAGTCACCCTTTCCCCTTGTCATCCCTCCCAGAAACTCACGTGCTGATGTCTAACTGGACATGTCACACGTGGAGCCAAGTGCCTTCTAGCTTCCTTTATTCAGCATCCTTTGTTTTTCTTCTTTTGGCCTAGAGGCCTGCAGACCCACGGTAATCCCTGAGACTCCCAAGGCCTAAGTAGATGGCTCAGTTGGCTTGCACATTTGAGGACTCACAGAGGGAAACAGGAAGTGGCTCTAGAAAAAGACTCTACCATGCAGAGATCATCAAAGACAAGGTACTGAGGCCCTAGTGAGTCAGCCAGTTCTGACTGCAGCTCCTTGTTGACACTTGGTCTGCAGGTAATCAAATGGTAAGGATGACAGAGGCAGGGATGAATTAACACAGGCTCAGCCCAATCTCAGCCCCTTTCCTGCTTGTTACTCCAGTATCCTGACTGTGCCACACCCCAGTCTCTCCTCTGGGGATGAAAGCAGCTCTTACCAGGAGGAGCTTTGTTATCCTTGATGTTATGTCCACTTTCCAGGCCCAGGCCCTGCTTTCTAGGCTAGTTACTTCTAGCTGGGTTGCCTCACCTGTTCCCCAAAGCCCAATCTCTTTGACACACAATCTCTCTGAACCTACATGAAAATCATGTTTCTTCTCCTGAAATCAAAACTTCCACCACTATGTTGCCCCTACAGTTGATCTTATATTTTCCCCTTGAATCCTTTTACCGAAATCCAGAAAACTAACAGTCCTTTGTCTTTTGTATCATAAAAATTTTCATTTTGCCATTTCCCCCATTTTCTCCTTTTATTTAAAGCATATGCCAGTTGGTGTTTTCTTGCTTTAAGTGCAGTTTGCTCCTCCTGAAACCCCACCTGTGTCAGAGAGGATTTCACTGGCAAAGCCACTAATCACCCTGTCCTCATTCTGTACTGAATTATTTATGTCACTCATGCTGCTAAGATTTCAAGTTCTTCAAATGGTCAGGAACTTCTCAATTTGTTTGGTTTATTTCCTCCACTGTGCGGTTCTGTTCATTCACTGCTCCAAACAGAGAATAATGAGGGAATAACAGTGTGCAACCCAAAGGAATAAAATGATGGTTTTCTTCAAAGGCCCAGAGGAAAATTGGAGCATTATGAATTATTCCATGCTTTTCCTCACAGAAGTTGCCCATTTTGCATTTTTCTCTGGATGAGTCTTGGTGTAAAGAAACAGGGCTAGAGGTGAGGAAAAGGAGGTGAGCATTTGCTCCCTGGGAGGATGGCACAGTACGCCCACAGGAAGCGTGTGGCCAGTGCCACCCTGTAGTGTGGGCTTCCAGATGACCAGGAAGCACTCCAGGGAGTAGGCCAGGCAGGCACAGCCAGTGTGTGTCTTCTTTCCCAGGACGCACTCACCCCAAGCTCTTTGTCTTGCTGCCCGAGGGCTGGCTGCCCAAGTGCTTTGTCCTGGCACCCTCCCCACTTCCACACAGATGCTTGCAGAACCTTTCTGTCCTTCAACACACCAAAATCATTTTCTATCAACCGTAATAACCTCGTTGTACTGAGTTGTTCAGAATGCTATCAATTTGGATTTAATATATTCCAAACCTTAAATGATCTCACTTAGCCTCCCTGATATTCTTGCAATAAAGTAAGTGTTATTGTGACAGGTTGAATTTTCCTTACCTTAAATGTTTTGGACCAGAATTGTTTCAGATTTTGAGTTTTTCAGATTGTGTAATATTTGCATATCTTGGAAATGCAGTCTCAGAAATGGGAATTAAGTCTAAATAAGAAAGTTCACTTATGTTTCTTATATACCTTCTACACATAGTCTAAAGGTAATTTTATAAATCTTTTTCGATAATTTTGTATTTGAAACAAAGTTTTATGGTGTGGAATTTTCTACTTGTCATGTCATATCACCAATCAGAAAGTTTCAGATTTTGGAAATTTTCTGATTTTGGATTTTTAGATTGGGTTGCTCAACCTGTAAATTTCATTTTACAAACAAGGGAGCTAAAGCCCTGAGAGCATTCATAACTCACATCCAGTTACACATCCAACTGAGTTTGGTTCCCAGTGGCCTGACTCCCAAACCTACATCTTTCCACAGCTCTACATCATTCCTTCATAGTGATTGATCTCAGAAAAGTACTTAGTGTGTCTCAGGAATATGAGGACCATCAGAGAGTAAAACACCCATCCATTTAGGCAGGAACCCCTCAGCACCTTAGAAAGTCTGGTGTATGGCTCAGTGAATTTGTGTTGGATGAATAAATGAACACCCTATTTGCAGGCACCTTTACAGCACGAACTGCATTGCTGAGCAGAGTCCTGTCTCAGTGTTAACTTCATCCTGATTTTCTAGAAGCCAGGAGGAGTCCACAACTCTGCCCAGTATTGATTAGCCACTACATTTTTAGGAATATAAAAGTAAAGTATGTAAAATGCATGTGTGTGTATAAAGGTATAGTCACCTTGTTTTATCCATAACCAAACCTCATTATCTCTCTAGCTCTCCCATTTCTACAAATGGAAAATTTAGTCTTGCCAATTCATGATCATTCTGTTCTCAAATGCTTTTGGGTAAAGACTCAGTAAATTCATGATTCTCTTTATCTGCCTTCTCCTTTCCCTCTCCCCAAGGATGATCTGAGTTCAATGGGAGAGAAATTTTCTTCTACAACATTTGAAATTATTCTGAATAAGATGCATTAAAACTATAATCCTGTTAAGAGCTCTGTCTTGATAAAGAGTAAGCATATCTGCCCTTGGTCCCCACCTTAAGGAGAAAGCATTGTATCTTCTCCATTCATATAAGGCATTCTCACTGGAAGTATGGAGTACATGTCTTTAATCTGTTGAGAAGGTTCCGTTCTACTTCTGGTCTCCTGATAGCTTTTACCACAAACAGCTGTAGAATTTAGTCCAATACTTTTTCTCCAACTAGTGACAGGATCATATGGCTTTTTCCTTTCCTCTGTTTAAATGATGACTTTTGGCGGTGGATCTTCCAATGCTGAACCAACACTGCCATCCCTATAACAAAACCACTTTCTACATCCTGCCAGACCTGAATTCTAATAGTTTGTTTTGTTAAACAAATTTCTATCTATGTTCATACTTTTTCTTCTATTATCTTTACCCAGTTTTAGGATTAGCACAATGTTGAGTTCCTAAAATGAGGGGAGAAGTGTTCCTTCTTTTTTCTGCTTTAATTGTTTGATATAATTTATCAGTTAAAATGTATATGAGCCTGCTGTTGTCATATAGATAGGTTTTCAAGCTAGGAATATACTTTCTTTAATAGGTGCTATTCAAATTTTATATTTCCTCCAGAGTTAGTTTCATTAATTTGTCTTCCAAGGTACTTCTTAGAAGTTGTCAAATTTATTTCAGAACAGATTTTTATAATATGCTTTCTATATCCTTTTAAATTCTGTAAGATCTGTGGTAATGTCTCCTAGATCTTGATACCGTAATTTTAAAAATGTATAATTGATATTGTGTAACAGAAAGTAAAGGTCTAGAGGAGCAGGGGAAGTGGGAGGGGTAGGGGAAAGGAAAAAGGGAAAGGAAAAAATATGAGAAAAGGAAAAAAATGGCAACAAAGTCTTTGCAAATAGGGAAAGGTGGAGGGGTGAAGGGAGGGCAAGAGAAGGGGGAAAAAAATAAGAACCAGGATACTCATGTAATGGTACAAGATCCCAATGATGAATGTAACTGTATTTTATACCGAAAATGTACCAATAAACTTAATGAGAGAAAAAAAAAAAAGAGCTCTGTCTTGGTGGGGACACATATGCAAGGGTCATGTGGTCAGCACGAGATGGAACACAGGTGTGCAGGGTAGATCTACAGCCCAGAGGCTGAGCTAGACGAGGACTTCAGGGGAACTCCAGTGAGGTCTGAGGCTTCTGCAGGGAAACTGAGATCCAAACATAGCTTCTTTTCAACATGGGGGCAGATATAGGAGGACCCTTGCTTCCCGGGAAACTGTCATAGACTCTAGAGTGATTTGTAAAAGTTATAAAATCTCACTCACTGAGTCAAGTGGGAATGAAAACCACCCTAATCCTGCATCCTTGTTTTGCACCCTATGTGAGTTAGAGACACAAAGAAGCCCCAATATGTTTGTGGCCTAACACAGCTGAAGTTTACTTCTCACACAGAAGACAATTGGAGGAGAGAGCTCCCTGTGGAAAGGCCCCTCTGCTCAGCGGTTCTACCATCCCCAGACAGACAGGGCATCGGCTAGGGTAAAGGCATCAAACTCTTCAGCCTTCAGCCCCAAAGTGACATTTGTCACTTATGCTGATTCCTGTTCCTGTGACTGCTCCCTCTGCTCCCTCCTGCTGCTCTTCCCCACCTCTGTCCCAGCTTCTGGGTGTGGCTGCTGGGGCCCTGGAATCCACACACACACAGGAGCCTGTGCTTTGCCAGAGCCAAGGTGAACTGCACAGCTTCCTGACAGTCTGGGGATTCACAGCAGACTGTTGGTGACAGAGGACATGATGGGTAACCTCAAGCACCTGACTCAACTTGTGTCAACTGTGTGCAAAGCAGAGACGCAATACAATCTCCCTCTGAGGGTTGTATCGAGATACACATAAAGCATTTAGCACAAGGTTTGAGTGGAGATAAGTGCATAGTAAACATTAGCGGTCATGCATATTGTTGTCCCCTAAGCAGACAGCTCACAGATTCACGCGTGGAGGGATTGGGCCTCAGTGCAACAACATTCAGAGATGGGGCCCAGAGACATGATGGGATTATAAGGACACTCATCTCATCAATGGATTTGCTCATGTATGAGTTCATAGCTGACAGGGCTATGAGGAGGCAGGGCCTAGTTGGAGGAAGTAAGACACTAAGGTTGTGCCTTTGAAGGCTATCTCTCTCTTCCTGGGTTCTTTCTCTTTCTCCCTGCTTCCTAGCTCCAATATAAGCAACTTCTCTCTACCACAACTTTCCACCATGATGTTTCTGCCTTGGAGCCAGATGATCATGGTTTGAAACTTCTGAGACCATGAGCCAAAATACACCTTTTCTCTTTTAAGCTGTGTGTTTCAGACATTTTATCCCAACAACAAAGAGCTGACTATTCCCCGGGGCTCTTGGGGAGCCCCTTAAATTCTCTGCCTCCCAGCATGAACCTATGCACAATAAGAGAATTGTACTAGATCCCCACGGAAGCCAGAGAAATCTTCCTCCAGAACACAAAACACTTAGGGAACAGACAGAAAGGAGAGAAAAGAACAACCAAAGGACTTGGCTCATGTTCCAAATAGAATCTCAACTCCAGAATCTTTGCAAATTTCCTATTCAAGACCCAGAAGTTTGCTCAAATCACCAGCATTTCTTTACTAAAGGTTTGCTTAAGGAGATTCACTGAGCATGAACTTAGTGTTCTCTCCACGTATCTGGTCCAGCACAGCCATGGTGGCCATTCTTGAGCCCAGCTGTGAGGGACAGACCTTGAAAGACTGTGAAACCTGTGGAATTGAGCTTGAGGTGACCTGGCACCTCAGCAGTGGCCAGGGCATTTGCTATCCTCAACAGTGTAATGCTTAGAATTCTAAATGTCCTGTCACTGCTAATTTATTGGGTATTCATTGTAATTATCTCACTTGTAATGAATTCATTTGGTATTAATTTCAATGTCATATGTACAGTACTTTAATAAGAATTACTATATGATTCAGCATTAATTGAATCTATCTTTAAAATGATATGTTGACAATCAATTTATATTACTTGATTTCTTAAGACCCTGGCAGAGCCTTTATTATAATTATCATTATTTATAAACTGTGCAAAGTATTTCCTAAAATGAGCATTCACAAGTTTTTCCCAACACCCCCTTATGTATACATCACTTCTGCCTTGCCAAGTAGATTTGTCTAATCAATACCTCAGTGTCCTTATCTTTAAAGATGTCACCTTGTGTTTGCAGCTGAAAGATTTCTGAGCTGCTTTTATAGCAGTAAAATGTATCATAGTTTTACATCACATTCATCTCATGGACCATCCTGATAGGAAAAACATCAGGGTCTTTTCTACTAAATCATGAAAATATTCTCTTGATTGCTTAACACACCTTATCACAGATTGGTCAATTCACCAATAAACAAAGTCATGTTTTTAAATGTGAACATTAAAATGAGAGTATCTGGAAGGGAATGATATTTCAAGTCATGTGATTTCATAAGAGTACATTTGGTATATCAGCTCAAATATTCTGATGACAAGTGAAAAATGAAAAGTAATTCAAATATTTGTCATATTCTAACCAGGTACTAGATACTGAAAATACACAGCCCATCAGTTCTCTGGTGCAGACAGGGATGAGGAGAGACAAAATGCACCAATACCAGAGAAGATGTTCAGAAAAGAAGCATTAAATGGGCCATCATTGTAGTGTTGGTACTTCTTGAACTTGACCTTAAAGACCTCCACAGCAAAAGAGAGTTATTTTAAGATGGATCAAATTATGAATTTAATTTATGTAGAGTCTTGTGACATGAATCCAAAGCAAAGGTGGCATATATATACATACATATACATATATATATATAATTTTGAGTTAGACAACTCATTGTATTCATTTTATTAATTCTCCAATTTTTGACATTTGATTAGTCCACAAAGCCCAAGAGCATATGCCTTATGTCTACTGTGTTCTTTTTTATTTCATAGGGTGTGTGTGTGTGTGTAAAACACAACCTAATCCAGGGAAGTGAACAGCTGATTACAAACCATAAGATCCATATTAATGCACATTCTTGTTGGCTTCTATCAGTTAGTGGAAGCCTCCCTGAGAGAATGTTTGTCTCGTTCTTGGGGTGTGTCAGTATGATATATATGACACACTATGCTCATTTCCTCCTTAAGTTCTCTGCCCTATTGGAACAGGCACAGATGATAGTGATCATATGGAAACTCACCATGATTTGTTTATTACTGAAGGTTTATTTAGTGCTGTCACCGTGACCTGTACCCATTACTCTGGTAATGCCTGATTTTTCAAGACTTCTATAGAACTTTAGCAAAAAGTCTGTATAAAAACATATTTCTTTGCTCTACTTCTTACTCCTTTCCTGTATATTTTGAGATTTGAGGCTTATCTACACTACAGAAAATAGAAATAAAAATGATCTATAATCTTTTTAAATGGCATTGAATCTCATGATTGGATTTGGTTTTAAGATGTTTCTTGACTAACCTAAAATGAAAAGCTAAGCCCAACTAAAAGTTGTAGCTGTGTTTCTTATCTACTAAACCAGATCTATCATGTCTATCCTTATGGGTTCTCCAGATATCATGAAGTACTACAAGCACACATGCAAGCAACCCAGTGCCTATGGCATCCACCAAAGAATTAGCATTTGATTAGCAATTAGCAATTAGCTTGCACACCCTGAGGAGAACAGTTGCATTGATAAAAAGACTAATCAAGCGAGCCCTTAAAGAGCATTTATTGATGAGACCTCACCTTCCAAGTGCACAAGCAAAAAGCTCTCACCTGAGCCTTCCATCCGGGTGGTACAGACAGGTGCATCAATAGCTCTGGGATTAAGTTTGCAGGTCCACAGGGTACATCTCTGTTCAAAGTCATGTGAAGGGTTTGCAAGAGACCCAGCACTACAGTCCTGAAGTTTTTCATTTGTTAGCAGTAAAATGCTTTTGGTGTTCAGATACATGAAGCCAAATGGAAGACATTTATTCCCATTAGGAGCCATGGGTTACATCGGCAATAGTGCTCCAGAGGCTCCAGTGTGAGGTTATGGTCTGCAGAGGACTCAACTAGACCCAGCCAGGCTGCAGACTACTGAGGGCACAAGCATAGCACATTTCCCTGCCTGGAGAGGTAAAATTCAGGATTTTTAAGTAATAGAAGTTACTTTGAAATACCAAAATATTCACATGGCTCAATATTCTCACCTTTTGTATTAGTTTGCTAGGGCAGCCATTAAAAAGGGCTGGGGATTTAGCTCAGTGGTTTTGCTGACTGCTGCGCAAGTGCAAGGACCCGAGTTCAATCCCTGGTACCAAAAAAAAAAGAAACAATAAAAAGTACCACAGGCAGAGTGGTATGCTGAAGCAGCAGAACTTTATTATCTCACAGCCCTGAGGCCTGGAACTCCAAGTCAGGGTGTCATTAGGGACAGTTTCTTTTGAGATCTGTGAGGGAAAAGCCGTTCCAAGCCTCTCTCCTCGATTGTAGATGACCCATCTTCTCACTGTGTCATCACATACAAAGGGTGATCAAAATATATACTGAATGTTTAAACTACAAATTTATTACAATAAAAAACACATTGTCATTAATTCCCCCTCATAATGCTCCTCCTCACTTCAAACAGACTTGCTCATCATTCTTGCCACCTCCTGAAGCAGTTCTGGAAGTCCTTTCTCATGAGGTCTGAGTGCTGCCCAACAGAAAGGCGGACTGGTCAAAACAGGACGGTGCATCCTCATCTGCCATGCTCACCAGATATGGAACCATAAGACTTCTGGCTTTTTAAAATGGAATCGGGACATCAAGGCAGCCACAACTAAAGACACTCAAAGTAGAAGACTTTCAGAACTGCTTCAGAAAGGAGCAAGAGCAGTGGGATAAGTGTGTCTTAAGCGAGGAGGAATATTTTGAGGGGCATTAAGGACAATTGTCTTTTACTACAATAAAATGTTTTGAATTAAATATTCATTGTATTTTTCAGTCATACCCTCCATTCTTCTCTTTGCATAGGTCTGTGTCTAAGTCTCCTCTTCTCACAAGGACAGTAGGCATATTAGAAGAGGACAGACCCCAATGCCCTCGTTTTAATTTAACTATCTCTACAAACGCCCTCTTCCAAATCCGACCTCATTTTGAGGTACTGGAAGTTAGGACTTCGATATATGAATTGGGGAAGGAGAAACCATTCAGCCTATAACACCTCCCTATAGATGTTTTAGTTTTAGAAACCACAAAGCCATTTTGTTTCTAGTTTTCTCACAAAAGAATAGACACTAACAACTAGTTTGAGAAAGCTAGTTCATCCCTGTGTTTCTTTGCCAATTCTTTTCAGCCTTGTAGAGAGGGGGAAAAAAAATCAAGTAGATTAGGCCAGAGATAGAAGGGCAGAGCGGGCATGTCCCACAGGTGACCACTCAAATCGGCACGGCGCAGGCTGGTGAAGCCTCACAGGTACAGGACCCAGGGCAACGCAAGACTGTGCACGCCAAGAAAGCTCTGTAACAAAAGCCACCCTAATGATAGTGACAACAACAATAAAGGAGATTAACTACAAGGCCAGAATTTTAGAAGAATGAAAGAAAAATAGTTCTACCTTGAACTTTTAACAACCTACCAAGAAAAGCATTGGTTTTTCTTCACACCACTGAACAGCAGGAAGAAATGCACTCAGGCAAGTCTTTTAAGGGTGGAATTTTCTTCGTCAAATGTAATGTCAGTAAAAAGACCCCCAGCACCATTCAATCTTGTTTTGTTTTTAACAGTGCTGCGGGTTAAATCCAAGGCCTTGTACATGTTAGATGAACATTCTGACACTAAGCTACGTCACCAATCCTCAATCTGCTTTTCTTGAATCAAATGCTTTCTTTTGTATTATTTTTTGCTACCTCATTTTGACTGTTGCTTGGAAGTTAAAATAACCTTAAAATCACCCAAGAATTGTAAAACAACATATGCAAAAGGACTAAAATGTGTCTGTTTTCCTTCCAACCTGGGAACCTTTTCCTTAGGTTTCTTTTCTGCACAAACGTCTAAGAAAAATGCATAGGAACTATGGGGATGGTGGTACATGTTAGGAGAAGTGATTTCCTTTTAAGGAAATGAAAGGAAACTGCCTTTTGACAGTGAGAAAAACACATTAATAACACTGAACCAGCAGGCTAGGAGGATCCTAATTTTTAAGAGAAAGTTACATGGTCTTGTTTCCACTTACTAATGACAGAGCAGACTTATGGTCACAATTCTCCTGAGAAAGCACAAAGTAGACCATTTTAAACTCAGCAAAAAGCCTACAACACCATCTGTTGCTACGCTGAAACGTTTGACTTGGGGGAAGGGAACAGCCAGCAGGCTGACAAATGGGAAGACACTCTCAGCCACACCAGTATCCACTCAGGGGCCCTCTGCTCAGAAGCCTGCAGGGGAAAAGGAACGTCCTGGGTGCTTTGGTCTATGCTCAGATTATATTCTTTAAAAAGTGGGAAAACACATCAGTTACTGAAACAGCATTTCAGTAACTTTACCACAGCAAGGTAGATCAAAAATAGTATCAGAGAAGTTTGAATTAAGTAATATTTTAATGCTGCTTGGAAAGGATTTCCCTCCTTCAACCATATCAGCGTTGTTCAGTGGCTGTTTATTTATTAAACGGTAATTAAAGTGAACATAAGCTGAAACCAGCTCTGAAATAAGGTACAGGTTGCCACTGCACCTTGAGTTTGACTCCATTTCAGAAATGTTAAAGAGAAAAGATTTTTCTGGAATTAAAATATTAAAAACAACAACAGCACATGGCAAAAACTCATCCATTGCCTTTGCATGATGATCTTCAGGCATCAGTGGCCACCGTCTCTAACTATAAAACGTCCCCTCCGAAAAGCAGTGTGCGTGAGCAGAGGGAGGCTCCACCTCTCCTGGCTTTCCAGATTCCTACTGCTAACAGCAGCTCAATTAGATCATCTGGGCTTTAATAAGGAAGAGCAGGAGCTGCAGGATGCGACCAAACGTGGAGGCTTTGCAGTCAGGCGCTCCGGGTTGTCGCCAAAATTTCAAGCTGGCCCACAATAACACAGCCCAAGGGATTCGTTGGCACGGTAGCTAAGAGCACTGTGTGGTCTACGATTTCTCATGGACTGCGCCATGTGGCCACCCTGGCCTTCCAGCCGGCTGCTCCCCCAACTGGGGAGCCCGCGGCCGGCGGGAGATCTTCGGCGCTGCGCCGTAAGTGCCGGTAGATGGCGCACCAAGCCACCGCCTCGGCCCGGGGAGCCTCAAGCCGTTCAGACCGCCAGGAAGGCTAGGACTTTGATTCATAAAAAACATAAATTCTACTTGATGAACAATAATAAAGGAAATTGACTACGGGGCACCATGGAGATGAATTTTAAAGCCCCGAAATCAAGTTATTTGAGATTATTTAATTTACGAAATTTGAATAACTGTGCGATGTAATGGTGCATGGCAGGGCATTTAGATTTTATAGCTCCTAAATGCTTCTCTTTAGGGTGATTGCAGTCAGTTGCATGGTCACCAGAGAACTCTGTCCCCATCTCCAAGCTGTGTAAACAAATTGAGGAGAGAATAATTACACACTGGGAGAAAGGGAGAATCTACTGAGGGCACAGAAAGCCCCAGCTACAAAATATTCCCTGTCAGCTAATAAACTACTTCAAAATTACTCAAAGATCAATGTTAAAGACTTTATTAAAATTAGCCCAACAGCTAAGTCCAAAGTAAGGGCTTTCCTGGTGTTTTTTGTAGTAGAATCCTCACATCTTAAAATACATAAGATCTACTGCCACACTTACATTCCTCCCTAATTTTTTTTAGGTTGACAAATGTGCATTTCCAACAGCTTCCCAACTGATGAATCTGAGTACAGAAAAACCTAGAAACTTTGTTTAGTCATTGATCACAGAAAATTTTCTGCTAGCAGATGTAAAAAGTCCTTCAAATAAAGCGCAGTGCTCAAATTTTCCCTCTCTGTGGCTCCAGCGCACACCACGTTTGCACAAATAGGTGTGTGTATTTGCACGGACAGAGGGGGTTGCATATATTAATTCAAATATCCATGTGTGTGCATGCACATACGAGTGTACATGCTGTCTGTGTACCACTCTCTTCTATTGTTTTCAGCATAACTGATTTTGGCACCAGCTCATTAGCACTTTGGAAGGGCCTTCATTAGCACTGGGATAGTATCCAAAAAGGATCCAGAAAAATCAACACATGGCTGCTCTTGTTCTCACGATAAATGACAGCTTTCCTGGAAAACAACAACAGTCAAGAAGCAAAACAAAAACCAAAAAGCAACAAGAGTAGCAATAACATGAATAGAGGAAGTCAGACATCACTAACTCGGATTTTTTTTAAATTTTAATTTATTTATTTATTCAATTTTTACAACTGTCTTCTTTGCCACTAAGCCTCTGGGTACTTTCACACAATTAAAAATATAAATAACAAAAGTGCATGAAGAAACCCTTAAAAAAATCATGCAAGCTTGTGTCTCTTTGTGGACACAAACACATACTAGGGATCAGTTCAACATAAGTAGCCCATTACACTGTTCCAGCCCCCAAATGGCAGACTGTCCATCAAAACATCCACCCTCCCAAATCTACAATGATTTAGAACCAGAGTTCTGAGGAGATGAGCCTTCTCTGGAAAACAGGATCTCCCTAATTACCTGAAAGTCTCATCATGAAACCGTTAATAAGAAGTTGGGTTGTTCAGATACCATGACGAACTGCAGAGAAAGCAGTGATGTCCAAGCTAGTCCAACTCCAGTATATCTAGAGTGTGTAGAGGTGAATATGCCTTCACACTCGTGCCTTTATAGGAAGGTAATGCATCACACTCTGAAGAAAAGCAGTAACAAACCCAGAGAAGACATTAACCCAAAGGGTTAAATCCTTTGCACTTCAGCTGTGAAAAACAGAGTGGAAAATTGAAATGAGTGTGGCCTTTAAGACTGGCCGCTCTGCCCAAAAGATGGGCCATCTCCTCTGGGTCTCGAGAAAAGAGAAGTCTTGCACTCTTCAGTCCTCTATTGTCTTCTCTGTCCTCTGTTTCTCAGCTCGCTATTTCTCAGAGTTGTGTGGATTGGAGGATCTTGAAATGTTTTGAGAAAAAGACAAGTGGAACAGAAAACCAGTGAAATAATTTTTAAAGCAGTGAGGGGCAACTGCTTCCAAGAATTTATGCGCAGGACTCTAGAAGAAGAAGAAGATGCCTGTGGCTGGACTGGAGCAGTCTTTATGGGGAGGGTATTAGGAGAAGAAAGCTGATCATGTGGGTGGCAAGAGAGGCATTGGAAAGAGCCAAGTCTTAAATTGAAGATATCCCAAAGTGTGGCTCTGGAGTAATTCAAAATACAGAAGCAGCGGCTCATAGGGGAGGGAAAGCCAAGCATCTCCAAATTCTTTCATTCATTCCACAAATATCATGAAGTGCCTGTGATATGACAGGCAAAAACCCATCGAGCACTAGGCATGCAAAAGTAAACAGAATATCTCTTCTCACTTCTTCCTTGCTTAGCAAGTCCACCATTTTGTGTGGCTTCAAACTCAGTCAGTGCACAAGCTCCTCTCACTCAAGAGGCAGTGATTAAAACCTGTGTGAGTCTGTGAGCTGAGAAAATATCAAGCCCAGAGTGAAGCATTCCTAAATCAGCATGAGCCTGGCCAGCACCTTAAACTGTCTTGCAGTGTGCTGCACACTAAGTGCCCGCTCTCTCTGGAGCTGAGCCATCATTCCAAGCTATAGTTGAAGTGTCTGTTGACAACAGTTCATCCTTAACATGGCTCTGTTTCAGCCTGTTGCTGATAATTATTATGAATAAACTAACACAGTCTCATGTCTGACAGAACTGTCTCACCCTCCAGTAAGGGCCAGAAAGCCGATTGAAAGATTTCCAAAAGAAGGGGAGATTCCAAGCAGAACTAAGTCTACTTCTCAAAAACCTGTTCAATAAGCTTTCTCTCTTTTCATCTCTCCCAAAATGAAGTGAGAAGCAGACTGATGTTTGGCAGAAAGACCAATGTCAACAGTCTCTGTATTTACTTATTTATCGGTACCTTGGAAGGCAGCCACCATTTATGGTCCTTCATTCCCAAATAAAAGGAGCAATGGTTCCTGCCAACAACATCTCTAGGCCACCTAACTGGCCTCTCTCTGCAGAAGCCAAGAGGGGAATGGGTGCAGGACATTAATTGTTGGCCACCATGTTTAGAACACAGTTAATGTCACCTATCATCGAGCAGGCCCAAGTTAGAAAAGACAGTGACTGCAAGTTCCCTGAAATGGCTTTGCTCTTGTAAAAGCCAGCCTTGGAGAGGCAAACTCTGACTTCTCCGTACCCAACTGCACAGTCCCGCTGCAGGTAAGCCCCTATCGGTGCTGTTTGGATGAGCAAGTGGAGTAAGACGAGAGCTTGGAGCAGTCCCAGAGAGTTTCATGTCCACGTGTGTGATGATATGTTTGAGGAAAATGTCCTTTGGGGAAAAGGTCAAATAAGGAGGAATTTGTTTTAATGAAGCACAGAGAGAAAGTGAGGGTAAGGCCATGGAAGCTGCAAGTCGTAAGAATGCTAACAGGAGAACGAGACTGGCTTTAATTCAGAGGAGTAAAGAACTAGCCTCAACTTACAGCAGAGCTTCGATAAGTGAAATGACAGAATGTTAGAACCGATAGGTCCTTAGGGATCACTGACTCTGTCCTTTTCATTTGACCAATGTTGACTTTTCTTTTTTCCAGGAAAGATTCTGAACTACCAATTACTCCCCTACATCTAAATGGAGTGATAGAGACTCGCAACTGGCTGACATCAGCAACAGAAAGATTCTTTTTCTTTTTTTTTCTTAGACAGGGTCTCGCTGTGTAGTTCAGGCTGGCCTTGAACTCACTATATAGCCCAGGCTGGCCTCGAACTCTCCAAAGATCCTCCTGCCTCAGCCTCCCAAGTGCTGAGATTTCAGGTGTGTGTCATCATGCCTGGCTCAGAAGGATCCATTTAAACATTATTAGAAGCATGGGCATGGCACCACAGAGACTCATACTTCACAGTAAATTGAAGACTGACATAGGCAAGTGTGTTCCATCAGGAGCACAGCGCACCTCTTACCAGGATCCCAGAGGCTTCAAGGATGCCTCTGTGGGACAACACACTGCGCAGACTCAGTAGTGTGGGTGGGTGGGGTGGGGCGGAGTGCGGCCCACCACAAGCAGCACATTTTGGGGGCAGCATATTTCTTGGTCAAAAGGAAAATTATATGATTATAACTTATGGTCCTTTTAAGCTATATTTGATGTTAAGCTAAGGTTTCCTGTGTGCGTCTGAATGCAGCAGCGTCTCTAGCCACAGGTCTGCTTAGACACGAATTGTGTTGAGTGGTTTCCACACACCCTGCGCTAAAGGACCACCCCTGAGGCACGAACTAGCTGTCCACCGGGCAGACGGCCTATTAGGATGCTAGAAAGCCAACCAGCAATGAGAAGAGGGCATGCGCAAGCTCACCAGTTCCAGCACGGGGCGAGTGCGCTCGAACGGACCTTGTCAGGAAATGCAGAGAGCCTGCGAGGGAAGCAGCTCAGGGCGCCTTCCTAGGCTGTCCGCACTTACAGGCAATTTCACGGGAAGCAGGTTGTGGACACACAGTGTAAGCCCCTGAAGCTCCGCGGGCAACTACCACGGCTGCAGCATGAAATTTCCCGTTTGCTCCACAACCTCTGAATTCAGAGCAAAATTGTCACCAGCTGTGCTCTTAACTGGCTTTCTCTCCCCCTTTGCAAGTGAAAAGCAAAACCATCTCGGAAGCTAATGTGGGTGGAATGTTGGCCCTTGAGTTAGTCAGGGTGGACCAAAATCAGAGTCAGATCAGACCACTGGTGGAAATGCCACCTGATCTCATGTCTGATCCTACACAGCTACGGAGACAGAAGGGTGAGGCAAGACTGCCAGTTCAGAAAAAATTCAATCAAGATATTACTATGCCCGTAGAGAAATGCGACCTGAAATTTTCAGCAATTTATACGTTAGTCAGTGTTCTCCAGATGAGATAAGTGAGCCAGGCTGGGTGGTGTACACGCATGATCTCAGCACTCTGGGTAGCCGAGGGAGGATCACAAATCGAACCCCAACCTGGGGAACTTATCAACTTAACAAGACCCGTTTCAAAATAGAAAATTAAAAAAAAAAAAAAAAAAAAGACTGGCAATGTAGATTATGAAGAAGGCCCTATTGGACTAACGCCCCAGTACTGAAGAAAAAAAAAAAAGAAAGAAAGAAAAAGTCAGAGTGTATTTTCAGTTCCTGAAATACTATACTTTTCTTCACTATACTCCTTTCACTCTGTATCTTTGCACGCACCATTCCCTCTACCATCTGCAACCCATCTTCCATCTCTACCAGGTCAACTCCTATTCATCCTTCAAAACTCAAAATAAATGTCATCTTTTCAGTGAAATCTTAAAGTATCTCCAAAACAGAATTAGGCGTTCTCCCTTGTAATTCCAACTGTAAAACATCATATATTATACATGTATAGTTAGCATTCATCACATTAAAGTGTAAAAAACAGAAAAGAGGAGGGAAAATAGCATGAGCTTTGGGGTCAAAGAGACTGCACGTCCCAATTCCTCCATTTACAAGCTTTGTGTCCTTGGGCACATTTTCAGTCTTCCTGGTCCTTCATAAAATTCCATTCATAAAATAAGGGTGAAAACGCCCACTCTATTTTCTTATTTTGGTAGTGGTGGGGATCGCCCCCATCCAATGCTTGCTTTGAGAAAGTTTTCACAGTGATGACCTGAGATCGGCAAGTAAAGCCCAGCACTGGTAGTCACCTGACTCCCAACCAGTACTCAGTCTATCGGTCCCCTCTCCTTCTCTCCAAAGGCAGAAATGCGCTTCCCATCCTTGTGTCCTCAGCATTAAGGACAAACCCTGACGCACAGGGACTTCATTCAGAGGCTCCTCGACTTGCAGCCGGTTTCCATCCCAGTGAGGCCACTGAGAACAGGAAATGTCCTAAGCTGAAAATATACTTAGTCCTCCTCACATACTGCACGCATGGTGGCTTCTCATGATTCTATGGCAACAGAAAGCCAGAGCCCACTGCCTTTGCCTGGGGGTCACAGGAGAGTAACAGACCACACCTGACTAATCTGGGGAAAGATTAAAATTCCTATTCCAATTACAGTTTCTGCTGAACGCATATTGCTTTTGCACTATTGTAAAGTCAAAAGGTCGATCTACTGTAAATCAAGGATCATCTATGCATGCAGTCATGTAATGAATGTGGGAACTATGGACAAGGGCCAGTTTTTAATTCATAAAATGTGAGGCCTAGAAAGGGCCCTAAACCAAAGGCATTTGACCAGATGGCAAGAAAGAGGAAGTTCAGAGGTGGCATAGAGCAGGTTCCGAAGAACACCCCCCCCCCATCCTTCTCCAGACCGATATTCTCCCACCATTTCTCACTGTCACCCATGCCTCCCTGCTGCTGGGGATGGCAGACTGGGCCTGCATGGCCTTCCCGAGGTTGTCTGTCCATTGGCCTCTTGGTGCCAGGACGTGGAGACCAGTATCAGTCTTTGCGGCTGCTTTACTATGAATCCCAGCTGGATGTAGTGCATACTCATAACCCTAGCACTGTGGGAGGCTGAAACAGGAGGATCACAAGTTCCAACCCAGCCTGGGCAATTTAGAGACTTAGTGAGATGCTGTTTCAAAATTTTAAAAAAACAAAGCCAGGGGATGCAGCTCAGTGCAAAGGCTCTAGGTTCAATCCCCAGTACTGCAAAACAAAACGAAACAAAACAAAAACAGAATCCCATCCAACTATTAGTGGTTAAAGGCAATTTCTCATCATCCACACTAATACAGCTTCATTCAAATTGGAAATGATAGATGATTAACAGGCACAAGAAAACATGTTGTGCTACATTCAGAAAGGATGCAAATGGCAAAAACATGTTGCCTTCTGGACAGGCAGGGAAATGGCATACAGCAGAACACACTCAGCTTCTTGCACCTCCGTGTCTGGCTAGACGGCTTTAGAGCATTTCGCAGCACTGTGCCGAGGCACCCATGGCATACATAACTCTCACAAAACAGCATTTCCATGTGCTAATGGCAACTGAATCAGAAACACATGGATTTAATTTCCTTCAAAATACCCCCGAGTATAAAAATCAATGCAGGAAAGCCATTTGGCTAACCCTATTTGGGGCTTTTCTGAGCCCAAAAATAGTGAGAAATTGTTGGAAATGGCTGCTGAGTTCCAAATCCCACCAGGTCCAGTCCTCCCCCAGCACAGCCCAGGCCTAATGTGATGTGAAGCCCCGGCTGTCTCTTTGGAGCAAGGCAGGTGCTTGCTGTGTGGTACCTTCCCGTCTGCTATCTCTACAGATTTCCTGCTTTGTGCTATTAGTTCATTTGCTCAGCGTCTCCCAGCACAGTGCCGTCAGGGAGATCTCAATTTGGCAGCAGATCGGGATCCCTGCCTGAAAGTTGATAGAGGTTGAGCTATTTGCAGAAATAATGCTTTCCAGACGTACTAAACAGTTCCCCCTTTCCAGATGGAGTGGCATTAGTGTTGCTTGCAGCCATTTCCTCGCCTTCTGGTACACTTGTCAGTTCTCCCATACGCCCTACAAGCCTTCCGTGTTCTGGGGAATCTCAGAAAACTGCTCAGACCCTCAGCTTCTCACCACTTGCATGCAAAACTGTGCGCACATATGCACATTTCCACAGCCTCCACTCTTCTGTATGCACATCCAGTTTTCTCTCGCCACCTCCTGGCAGTCAACTTAGATTTTATGAGCGAGCTAATCACTGAAAGTGATAGTTTAGCAGCTCAGGGAATTAGACGGGCATGAATACATGGGACATGGAAGAAGTGCCTTGGCTTTGGTGGCTATTTCTGCCATCAGTAGTCATCAGTGACATTGCTATTCCTGTTGCCTGTTGGTAGCCTCTGGTTTCAATGTCAGAGGGAACCCTTGGCAGAGTCTGCTTCCTGGCCCAAGACAAACCTCAGGAACCTGTGCTTGTTCTGGTCCCGCTGTGGTCTGAATGCCTCCTCCTAAACTCGGGTTGGTATTTACTTGCCATTGTGACTGTCAGGAGGTGGAGCCTTTAAGAGTGATTGGGTTGTGAGAGCTCTGCCCTCATGAACGGATTAATGCTTTATCCTGAAAGTGGGCTGGTTTTTATAGGAGTGGGAGAAAAGGATGAGCTCAGCTCCCATGCTTTTCCTGTCTTGCACACTCCCTTGTTCTCCTGCCTTCCACCATGACGTAACAGGGCAGGCCGGCCCTCACCAGATGCTAGCACCTTGCTTTTGAACTTAACAGTCACCCAAACCATGAGCCAACTAGATTTTTATTATTTGCAAATTACCAGTCTCAGGTGTTCTTTTATAGCATCAGAAGACAGACTAAGACAGCCCAAAATATGAAATAGTTTAGGTTACAGGACCCCAAAACATCACACCCATGTGCCATTTCCTTATTGAGAAATTGTCCAGCTCTCCACATTTTAATTTTGGATGATTTAATCACGCACAGCCCAGGTAGCAGGTACTTAACCAGTTCCGGGCCTTGAGGTTCTTCTCACTTTGCAATCCAGTGCTCTCAAGAGCCCTGGTGCTCCTGCCCCACACTCAAGATGTCAGTTTTGGCAGTCAGGTGGACCATTAGCTACATGGGTCCAGGACAGGCATCCAGGTTGGAAGCTGTCATGGTTTTCTACCACTAAGTATCTCCTGTGGTTTATACTTGATTTTCTTTTCTAATTTTCTCCTGATGCTGAGCTTCCCTTTTTGAAGAAGAAGAGGTAGAAGAGGAGAATATATGCACGTTGATTTTCTCCACTACACTCATGTGGCAACTTGGCCCACTTGGCCCCTGGGTGTGTTTAGCATGGAAAGGCTCTTCCAAAAATCTCACATCTGTCCTACTTCTGCTCTCACAGAGGGAAGACCCACCTCTCTCAAAGTAGATGAGGGAGTTGGGAGGATTAGCTTCTGAGAGAGCCTGACACTGCACTCTCTGAACACTCCCATAGACTGTGAACATTAGACTGAGCAATTGAGCCTAATCCCTGAACAAAATTAAAACAAGATGAAACAGAAAATCCACTTAACAAATGTAAAGCATTGGCCATGACTACTACTAGTACATTCTTCTTGGACTCAACTCTTGAATTATCATTCAGAATCAGTACATCCTGTATGACCTAAGACAAGTTTTTATCTTCTCTGTGCCTCAGATTCCTCACTTGTAAAGTGGGGCTAACACTAATACATACCTCATAGGTTTGTTGTGAGGAGTAAATGCAATACGGCATGTGAAGTACCTAGTGTAAGAGCGGGGTGTAGTAAGTGGTCTCTATGTACAGGCTCATAACTAAAGCACAAATTTCCTTTTACCTCCAGAAAACCTTATTTTCATGATTTCAGAGACCACAAAGACCTTGGTTCTCAATCCAGCAATTGCCACTGGCAGATTTGGTATTTAGAACACACAATGATCGTTGTGGTCATTTGGGACCTTGCCACTTTAGTGAGTCACTGACAGACCTGCACTGATGAGCTACTTCTGGAGAGCCATCCCCTGGCCATACCAAGGGGAGACTTCACAAAGTCCAGTCTATTTCTTGATCTCCACATCTATTGATCTTACTGGACTAACAGAGAGAAGATCATTTTGCAATTGTTGGGCCCAACTGTGGTATATCCTTCTAAGCAGGAATAAGTGACTTTAGCAATCAAATAATTGCTTTATTGGATCAACTGTGCTTCTTTCCACCTTGACCAAGTCCTCATGTGCCTTAACTCCTACCCAGAGCCTTACAGTTTTGCCATGTGCTTCTTAGATGCCCCCAATTTTTTTCATCGTGTAAAGCATATTAAAAACAACAAAAGTCTTACCACAAGTTGTTGCAATTTCTTTAAACATTCAAAATGTACTCTGCTGCTCAACTGACATGTACTTACAGCTTAAAGGTATCAATCAACTGTTCCATGTTCGTTTTAATGCCCACCCTCTTTAATTCCTGGAAGTCCCAAACAGCAACACATTACTCTCCCTAATTCCTTTTGCTTTAGCTATTGATAAAAGGAAATGAAATGTATTAGTCACCACCCATCAACTTGGGCTTCTGATTGCATCATGAGACATGCTCTTTAAAGCAGGTATGGGGTACAGAGCAGGAAGGAGGGCTTTCCATTTAGCCCATGATGGGAGTAACAAATTGATCAGCATGACACACCAGCTCCATGAGGGAGAATACCTTAAACAATTCCATCAACATTGATTTACTTTAACCAGGTGATATTCTAATGAGCCAACCTCCATGCTCCTTGCATGACATGTCTTCTCAAACTAAGAGAGCATGCCACCTTTACAAGAAAAAAAACAACACTAAAAAACCCAGAGCGTTGACACTTGCAGATGAGTCTAATTCCCTTTGTCCTGTGGCTATGTCCCATTTTGGGAGAGCTCCAAGTGCATCAAGCTGATTTTTGCTGTCATCAGAACTGACCCCGAGTCCCCCAGGAGGCCTGCAGCCTGTCTGCAGCAATGACAGGGAAAGGAGCCAGGCTTCAGCTTGGGACCCTCAGATGTGCGGCACAACAGGCCCTGTCCAACCCTGACGGGGGCGGGTGGATCACATGAATTTTTAAAAGTAAAACAACTAATTTAGGCCAGAGGGAGGGAAGGGCGATATATTCTTACTTTTTCCCCCTGTGAAATCCCCACAGAGGAAATGCACAGCCCAGTGTGTTGATTTTGGCATTGGCACGCACAGTGCCTCTGTTCTGGAGATGAGCTGACGCGTGCAGATGTGCAGATCAGCCATTTCCAAAGGTTAATTAAATATTACCATTGTTTTCCAAGCTATTAATGTCTGTTCTTTTATTTCTTCATGTGAAAGGCTTCACCTCACCCAAAAAGCAGAGTTTGAATTTGCTCCCTAGTCCTTGCCCCTTTTTAAACCCCAAGAGAGAAGGACCAAGTGGCCCAGAGAGAGAAAGGGCTGGCGAGAGGAGGTGCAGAGGCTCCCAGGCCGAAGGCGGAGTGCAGCGGGAAGAAAGGGGCTGGAGCCAGCATTGTCTGAGGCGGAGCCCCTGAAACACTGTCTCCGCTCCAGCTGGGGAACAGAACCACAGGACTCAAAGAAGTTGCTATCAAAGGGCTGGGCAGGAACGCCCTTCTCTCTCTACCTTTCTGTGCTGAGGGCACAACTGACAGTGTCGGAGCTGAGGAACAGGGCAAGTGTTGGCCCACAATGGTCCTGCAGGAGGGCAGGGAGAGAGGTTGGCTGATGGGCCAGTGAGAGCTGAGTCTTACTTGGCAATGTCTGTCTGTTCCCTGCCACTTCCATTCCCCTGCTGCCTGGGATGTCCTGATGTGCCTAGGAGGATGGCCTCCATGCATATGAGAGAAGGAATCCAAGATGGACGACAAGGGATAATAAGACAGAGGTCAAGGAGAGGACAAGGCTCCCTCTGGCAGGAAGTGCCACCCTCTGTGATTGCAGTTTGCAAGAATCCTGAGCCACATGAACACAGCAGTCTGCAGGAAATCTCTGCAGACAACCCATCTTCTAGGGCAAGCAGAACATGTTTTGTTTGCAAAGTAACAGTGCCTGCCTAGATGTGGGGAGGAAGCCGCAAAACTACAGTGTAATGAACAGAGAACAAAGACACAGAATAAAGACAGGTGACGATGGAGTGCCACAGGTGGACTGGAGCTGGCACAGATGGAAGGGAGTACAGCATCAAGTCTGGTCATGGACAAAGCTGGAAGAGCACTCATGCAATGCTGCACTGGACACTTACCCGGCTCCTGTATACCTGCCCTCTGAAACGCCGTCCTCTGAGAGCTGAATGGTGGAGCACTGTGGCACCCACAGACGCAGACTCTGTAGTTAGAAGATCTGCATTCAAAACCCCCCTCACTCTCTAGCTAAATCTCCCTTTTATGTCTCATTTCCTAATATTTTCACTTTTCATGTGCAAAACAGGAATAAATATTGTTGTGGTGTAGGATTTTAAAATGAAAGAGTATGTAAGGTGCTGAGTATATACTAAGTGCACTTTGAATGGGAGGAAAAAGGGAAATGGAGAGAGGGAGAAAGTATGGCAAGCAGAAGAGAAGGGAGGAGAAAGCAGAGGGTGAAGGGGGAGATGAAAGGAAGGCAGAGGCAAGAGTATTTGGGGCTGGGGGGACCCAGGATAGAGAAAGAGGAAATGCAAGAGACAGAGGAAAGAATCCAGGAAGGAAAGGGCAGGGAGCCCTTTGCTCTTCTGCAGCTATCTTCCAATAAGCACCCCTAGACCAGCCTTCTAGGGGGAGCCTCTTCCAATCTCTGGCGGTCCTGGTCCATGTCCTGTCTGTTGCCCCTGCTACCCTTACTGGCTATCCCCTGGATGAGAATGTGGCTGGGCAGCAGGGCACAAAATGTAAACAGATACTCGTGTAAGCAAAAACTGTAAAAGGTGAAAGAAAAGCCATATACACATCCTTTCTAGAGAAAGTTCTTGGGTAAGCAGGGGACACACGTGTGAAGAATATAATGCCACAAATATTGGAGACTTTAGACTGAATTTGTACCAACTAAGTGTGTAGTGCCACCTAATGAGTGCTGGTTTCTATCTGGAGTTCATTAGAGAAGCCCTAACCAGCCCTTGCATCTCACATGGCTATGTAACAGCACAGGGAACAGAGACCAAGAGAGTGAAAACCGACAGCAAATTTCAGAGTGCTGTCCACAACGTCAGAAGTTCCACTACAAATCCAGCAAAAAAGCTCCATGACAGGTCATAGATATCATAACTGCCTAAAATTTGCATAACATAATTTTTAAAACAAGTAATAGACACTGGATTCATGTTCTATAAAGAGATCTTATAAACCAGTTAAAACACACACACACACACACACACCATCAGCATTTTCCAGCAAGGAGACATTTTACACAAGAAATACACATTTCTAATAAACACATAAAATTATTTAATCTCATTAATAAATATACTCAAACAGCAACATAAAAACACCCTCTTTAAACTGTTAACTTGGCAAATTGAGAAAATCAGTTCTACTGAATGCTGGCAAGGATACAACCAAGGGTGTACTCTCTTGCACTAATCAGATCTAATATATAGAAAACTTCCACAGAATAACACAAGACAAAGAGCCCTTGGGAAAATGGGCAAAAGGTCTGAACAGGCAATTCACAGAAGAGCTGCCAGTGGCTGAGATAGATTAGGTATAGATATTGATTCAGATACAGGTAGAAATTCAGATACAGACAAATATTCACCATCACAATTGGGGAAGGTCAAAGTAGAAAAAAAACAATTCTTGACCTCTGACATAATAAATTCTGATAAATGCTGTTCCTAGAAAGTTGCTGTGGTTCTGATGAGTGTCCCCAAGGTTGAAGCATTAAAGGTTTAGTCTCCATAGTGGTGCTATTAGAAGATGGGCCTAGGAGGAGGTTTGCAGGTCATTGAGGGTGTGTTGGTGAATGGGATGTGGGACCCTTGGGAGGGGAGTCTGTTTTGTTTTGTTTTGTTTTGTTTTGTTCTGTGTTTCCTGGCTCATAATTTAAGAAGTTTTGCTCTGTCACTCCCACCATGATGTACTGTCTTTGCCAGAAGTCCATGATGCCACATGACTTTGGACTAAAACTTCAGAACCCTGAGCTAAAACAAACTTTTTCTCTTTTTGTTAATTAATTCAAGTATTTCAATATAGTAACAGAAAACTGATTAGTATAGAAGAGTTTGAAAAAACAGCCAATCACTCACAAATTACTAGTAGGAATAAATATTCCTTCAGCATTTTTGGAGGATCATTAAAGGGATCTGAAATCACTGACGTCTTCATCTTTGAAGACAGAAAGCTATTATTTACACTTCTCTCCTTAAACATACATTCCCAATTATTTCTGTTTCAGGAAATAATCATTACTCCAAGGTCCACTATTCTCTAATTTAAAAAGACACATCTTTTAAAACACAATTTCAAGTAATGGAGATGTTTTTCCTATGTTTTGATCCATTTTATTTCCATCTTCATTCTAGGCAGTCTGATTAATTATCTCTCATTTTTATCAATCTGTTAAGAGTGTGGTGACCAATGTGGGTACCAAGTTACCCTTTTTATTTTTCTGGTGCTGGGGATCAAACCTAGGACTTAGCTCAAGCTAAGAATGTGCTCTACCTCTGCACTACATGCCCAGCCCCATATTACTCTGAAAAACAAAGCTTTAAATGCCCAGGACTATAATGAAATTATTACATATTCAGCAAAGATGGGAAAATAGTGACTGCAAATGAGTAGATGAGGATCTCCTACATCCTGTACATTCACATTGCCCTGCTAATAGATGGCCTGTTCCTCCTCTTCCATCCTTGGAATTTTTCCCACTGCCCTTTCAACTAAACACATATTCCCTCCTTCATGATTTCCTCCGTTCCTGGGCAGAAGTCCCTATGCTTGGAATGCTGCCCCATCCTATCCTGTCAAGCTGTCTCCTGCAATCATTCCAGCAGCTCCTGAAATCCTGCTTCCTCCACAAAGCCCTCCCCAGCTGAGAGCCAAGTGATTTTCCTCCAGCTTCCCACCTGTTCTGTGTGTGGGCAGCTCCCTCCCCTTCCTACCCTGTGTGTACCTAAAGACGGTAGACTCTACAATGTCCTGTTCACTAAATGGCTGCAGTGTCCTGCATGTCCTTTCTTGTGTGTCTGCATTCATGATGGCAGAGCTCGTGTTTATAAATGTGTTTTGCTTGTATCAGCAGTGTGGGAGAGCTGTGTGGTAGCTGTTTGTGTTCACTGGAAATGACCTTGCAGAGAATCACCAAGTTCAAAGTTCCCTGGAGTGGTAAAGGAGACTTACTTATGGGGTCAAGTTTGCCTCTGTGAGACTGACGTGGACCTTTCTGTGCCTGTCTCAGGTTTCCTTGGAACAGGGTAATGCTCACTTAAACCAGCAAGATCTGAACATTAAAGTCATGATAGTGACATTAGTGGATTCTCATTTTAAAAGGATTCTCCTTTTAAAAAAAAAAAAAAGTGGTTAAAAACACAGTACTAATAACAGCCATATCGAAACATTAGAATCTACACTCCCACAAATATTTTTTTCCTTTCTGTGATTTCATAACGCTAATTGAATCGGATCCCACAAGATTAAAACTCTGGTGTCTAGGATGATAAAACACCTTAAGCTGCTAAAATAGATACAAGTTTTCTTCTTAGTATTTTTACAGATCTTGTGTGTCCAGCACTAACATGAATTTCACACTTTTTTCACCTTTGGAAAAATTCTTGCTTTTATAGCTTTCTCCCAATGTCAAAACAAAAGGTCTGTTCTATTTCTTAGAATCTCAAGATCTTTTCCTGATCAAGAGAAAAACAAATGCATCTGAATTAGGGCAACCTTGGAGTACCGAGTCAGACAGAGCAGGGCCAACCATCTCCAACTTCTGTGAACTGAGAGCTGGAGTACTGACTGACAGTGTGAAACAGGGGAATGCAGAAATCACACAATTTCATCTGATGTTTTATCCTTAATTTTTCCCCAAAGTGTGGCATGGAATTTTTTTAAAGCCTCATTTTGAATCTACTGGAGTGCAGACCAGATACAGAGACTTTTTTTCATTATTATGTACAACTACATCCTGTAATGTAGTCAGCAGCACTCCAGAAAAGCAAAAGATTTCTCCTCCCTCGTCTGCAAGGGAACAAGAGAAATGGAATAAGCTCAGGCTTCAAATCTCTGATCCAGGTGAGTGCTGCTTTTCTATTTGATATAAGCACTAACAAAAATATCCCAAGGAGGCCAACTGAGAATATACATGTAGTTATAGATACTGGAAAATGGAAGCATATAAAGCCTTAGCATTTCTGCCTTCTGATGAACCAGTGGGGATGAGCTGCTTCTGTTCATGTCCGCCGGCCGCGTTTGTGCATGCACACCCACTGAGTCGAGGGTCACCCACACAGGACCTCAGCAGACAGACGGTAAAAGCAGGTGAGTGGCCGCTGACTGCTGAACCCGCCTGCCTCCTCCTGGGGCCATCTGACCTGATCCAAGGGCATCCTTGAGGGTGGGCAGAGATGAAGAATGGCTGTCCCCTGTGTGGCAAGGAGGGGCGGTGAAAGCCCGCAGGTCCCTGTTTCTGCATAACCTTTGTAGGCATCAAGGGCTCTCTCCCTCCCACACCGAGCAGACAATCCTTTCCCCAAATCCAGAAGATCAGCAATAATTGATTTGGCTTCTGGCCCGTACCCTTCTGGTGCAAAAGCAACAGCACAGTTCACTAGCTCTTTCCGATTTGTCCCTGCCCTCCCTTCAAGTGACTCCTCACGTCTGATTAAAATCGGTAATGCGCTAGTCCTGGAGTGAAGAGGCGCTATTTATTTCTGTCAAGTTCTGCTTGGAAGGTTTGAGGCTTCCTCCTACCAGACATTTTACTAGTAAACAGAAAAGTTACCCATATTGTCATGCTTGCCCTGACCTGCAAGCTAGTGAACAATAAATCTTAATTATAGTTAAATGCCAAAATCTGGAAAGAATGAGGCAGCACTAGTCAACTGTGAATTGGTCCGACTCCTCCGCCTGCCTCGCCTGCCTGTCCTGCCTCTCCGAGCTGCAGCTGCAGGAATACATAAATTAGTTTGTGATTTGTTTGCGCCGGAACAATCAGTCGAGGCTGTTTCTTAAGAGCATTTCCAGTATCAGTGGCCGCCCTGGCATTCATCCTACTGCCATGTCAGATGCAGGTGGCATGTGGGAAGTTTTATTTTAAGGGACTTTTTAGCATTATGCTTGGGTTAATAAGAAAGCGCTATTTTTAAATATCTCGGCAGTTTTCCAAAGTAGTGCTCAATCTCCTGACATCTGCTCTGTCCGTACTTGTTACCTTTGGGTGTACTCGAAGAACCATTGAATAACCTTTTTGTTAGCAATGTTTTTTTGCACCGTGGAGGGCTACTGGAGTTTGAGGCAGCTTCCATGCGGGTGATTTTTCCCCCCTTTTCTTCTACTGCTGTAAAGCTCAGGAGCTCCTTGGTATTCAAGGGTTTGCTTGTCGTAAAACTAAATAAAGCTACCCTGTTGTCCCTTTGCCTGGGTCCTCTTGACATATTGGCACCTATATGCAAGAATTAGAGAGGTGATTGCCTACATAACTCTGCTGAATGGCTGTAGACTGTTCCATCAATTTGGTGACTGACAGGAGATCGGAGACGGAACTCAGAAGACAGAATGGGTTTGGCCTGCTCAGTGCAGGGGTCCTATGAATCAATCTGCAATCTACTAATTTATTTTAGATGCAGATTCTGTTGTTGTTGGGAGTCAATCATCTGCTAGACGCCTCTGTGGGATGGTTTTTTAAATAATAAGGCAAGTTCAGATTTCCAGCCTCTGGACCCAGGCAAGCCTGGGATAAAATGGTATTGCATTATGAGGTGGATGTGTAAATGGGTAAGAGAGAGAAAAGACATAGAAAAACCCTTTCTCGAGTCTAAAGGTGGCAGCCTCTGTAGCGAGGGGTGCCCTGGCACTGCGTACGAATTTTACTCGGCAGGTTGCTTTTGTCCGGAAAATTCCTTGGACTGCAACAGCCAATGAGCTGAGAAAACACTTTGCTCAGTTTGGCCATATACGAAAGTGCATTCTTCCTTTTGATAAAGAGACTGGCTTTCATAAAGGTATGTGTTGGATTTACTTTTCTTCAGAAGAAGCACTTCAGAATGCAGTGCAACATGAAAATCACATAAGTGATGGAGTAAAGGTCCACATTCAAGTTCAAAAACCAAAAAGTAGCCCGGGATTTAGCTCAGTGATTCCAGCACCTGCCTCACAAGCACAAGGTCCCGACTTTGATCCCTGGTACCAAAAAATCAAAACAAAAACCAAAAATTTTGCGAGGGGATCAAACATATGATGAAGAGAAAGATTTTTGAGATGATTAAACCCATTAAATAAACACAAAACAGAAAAAAAAGAAAAGAAAAAAGAAAAACCCTTTCTCAACTGAAGTAAGAGAGTGAAAAATAGCTTTCTGATGTCTTTTTAGGAAAAAAAAAAAAAAAAAACAGGAAAGAAAGAGCTTTACTTAGTACTTTGAATAGCAATGTAAATTTCACCTCCACCAGGTCAGGTGCAAGCACCTCTCTTCCTGTCCTGGGATGCATCATCCCTACATCCAGGCTCCCCAGCCGCAACCTGCTCCCTGCCTCCTGGGCACTTCCAGGCTCTCCTGGGCCTCATTCTGTCACCAGCTTCCAGTTTGTGTCATTGTTTTGTTGCCTCCTGAAGGTCACTCTGAGCCTGCCCTTCAGCCAAGCTTCCACCTTGGAGCTGGCCCTCTTCCCAGCTTTCTCTTGTGCTACAGCAGATCTGTCTCTGCCTGGGCCTAAGCCCCACGTCTTTAAAAGGACAGGACTTGTACTGGAGTCTTCACAGCCGAGACCTCCAAGGTGAGGATTGGCCTCTCCCTTGGGTTCTGGCCAGCTTCCTGCCAACCTTTGCCCAAAAGCCACTCAACAAATTCTTTTTTTTTTTTTTATTAAATCTTTTATTGGTACATTGTAGGTATACAACACAATTACATTTCTCATTGGGAATTGTACCTTTACATAATGCATCTTGGTTCTTATTTTTTCCCCATTCCTAGCTCTCCCTTCACCCCCTCCACCCTTCCCTATTTACAAAGATTTTGTTCCTATTTTTCCATTTTCTCATATTAATCCCATTCCCTTCTATCCTTTCCCCTAGCCCTCCCACTTCCTTCCCCTTTGCCCCTTTTCTTCCTATTTCACATGACCTATTATACATTTAGTCCTTATTTACACTTTCAGTTTCTCACACCAGAGAAACTATTCGGTATTTACACATGTGTCCTATTTATTTCACTTAAGAGTATTGCCTCAATGTGCATCCACTTAGCTATAAATGTCTCTAATTTCTCATTTTTTATGGTTGAGTAGTACTCCATTTTATTAAAAAAACACATTTTCTTTATCCAGTCTCCAGTTGATGGGCATTTGGGCTGTTTCCAAGTTTTAGCTATTACAAACTGTGCTGCTATGAGCATGGGTGCACATATATCACTGTGGTATGATTCTTTGAATTCTTTGGGGAAGATCCCCAGCAGTGGAATAGTGGGGTCAAATGGGACTTCCAGTCCTAGTTCTTTGAGGTATCTCCATACTGATTTCCACAGTGGTTGCACCAGTCTACACTCCCACCAGCAGTGGAGCAGGGTTCCTCTTTCCCCACAGCCCCGCCAGCATTTGTTATTGGTTGACTTCATGATAGCAGCCATTCTTTCTGGAGTGAAGTGGAATCTCAGTATTGTTTTCATTTGCATCTCTCAAATGACCAGTGATGTTGAACATTTTTTCATGTATTTATTTGCTATTTCTACCTCTTTGTCTGAGAAATGTCTGTTCATTTCAGATGCCCATTTTTGGATTGGGTCTTTAAATTTGGGAGGTCTGATCTTTTTAAGTTCTTTATAGATTCAAGATAGCAGACCTTTGTCTGAGGAAGAGCAGGTGAAGATTTTTTCCCACATTGTGGGTTGTCTCTTCACACTGCTGTTGGTTTCTCTTGCTGTGCAGAAGCCTTTTAATAAGAAGAGATCTCACTTGTTGATTGTGCTAGTTCACAGGCAACTGAGGTTTTGTTCATAAAATCTTTTCCTACACCGATGTCTTCAAGGGTTCTACCTAACCTCTGTTCCAACTGGTTCAGAGTTTCTATTTTAATATTTAGATCTTTAATCCATTTTGATTTTAATTTAGTGCATGGTGAGAGATACAGCTCTAGTTTTAATCTTTGGCAAGTTGAAACCCAATTTTTCTAGCACCATTTATTAAAGAGGCTATCTTTCCTCCAGTGAGGATGTTTGGCTCCTTTGTCAAAGACGAGATGGCTGAGTGTATCTGGTGTTGTTTCTGCATCTTCTAATCTGTTCCACTGGTCCTCAAGTCTGTTTCTTTGCCAGTACCATGCTGTTTTTATCACAGTAGCTTTGTAGTAGAGTTGCAGGTTGGGGATTGTGATACCCCCTGCCATGTCTCTATTACCTAGAATTGCTTTTGCTATTCTGGGTCTCTTCTTGTTCCAAATGAATTTTTGGATTGTTTTCTCGAGGTCTATGAAGTATGCTGCTGGGATCTCAATTGGAATTGCATTAAATCTATATAGCAGTTTTGGAAGTATGGCCATTTTCACTATATTGATCCTTCCTACCCAGGAGCAAGGGATATCTTTCCATTTTCTGATATCATCTTCAATCTCTCTTTTCAGAGTGCCATAGTTTTCAGAGAAGAGGTCTTTGATTTCTTTCATTACGATGATTCCTAGGTATTTCAGTTTTTTGGGTGCTATTGTGAAAGGAATTATTTGCCCTATTTCTCTCTCAGTGAGTCTGTCATTGGTGTAGAGGAAAGCTATTGATTTTTGTGTGTTGACCTTGTAACCAGCTACTTGACTGAATTTGGTTATTAAGTCTAGAAGACTTTTGGTGGAGTTCTTGGGGTCTTCTATATAGAGTATCATGTCATCTGCAAATAATGACAATTTGACTTCTTCATTACCTATCTTGATTCCTTTTATTTCTTTCTCTTGTCCAATTGCCATGGCTAATGTTTCCAGAACTACATTGAACAGGAGTGGTGATAGTGGACCTCCTTGTCTTGTTCCTGATTTTAGTGTGAAGGATTTCAGTTTTTGACCATTTAGTATGATATTGGCTGTTGGGTTTTCCTAGATGGCTTCTATCAGTTTGAGGTAGAGACCATCTATTCCAATTTTTTGTAGGGTTTTTATCATAAGTGCATGTTGGATTTTGTCAAATGCTTCAACAAATTCTTGCAGTTGCCATCTCACCTCACCTGGCCTCTTGCATTTTTTTTGAGGAGGGAACAAGGATTGGTGGTTTCTCCCACTCAGAGATGGAAGGATGGAAGGGCTCCTGGGGAAGAGAGGAATAATCTCCAGCCTGCCCACCCAGGCTACATAAAGAAGCAACAACTATTACGGAAAACTGCCACCCACACAGTACTCTCTGCTCCATGCTGAGCAGTTTCGGTGCATTATTGTATTTAATCTGCACAAGCACCCAGCCAGGTAGCCCACATTAGCCTTAATTTAAACCATAGAAACAGAGTCTTCCGGGATGTATTATTTTGCCCAGGGTGGTGAAGCTAATGAATTTGTATGACTCAACTCCTCTCTGCATGTACCATGGAGCTTCCCCAGTGACACATTTAACTTCTTCCAGGTATCTTCTCAAACGCCACCCTTTCATATGTGGCTTCCTTAGACACTGGTTTGTCACTGTTACTTTGTCTTCTTACCTGTGTTTCTCTTTCTTTGGAGCATTTATCACTCCCTAATGTTGCACATGCACACCTCTCCCTAGATATCTGAGGGGATTAGTTCCAAGCCCCCCAAGGACGCCAAAATCTGGACCCTCTTGCCCCTTATATAAAATGGTGTTGTATTCAATTATAACCTATGCACATCCTCAGATGCTTTAAATCTCCTCTAGATTATTATAATACCGAATACAATGTAAGTGTTAAGGAAATACCTGTTACACTGTATTATTTAAGGAATGATGACCCCCAAAACAGGCTGCACATGTTCAGCACACATGGAGTTTTTAAAATATTTTAACCTGTTTGGTTTGCATCCCCTGATGAAAAGCCTACAAATACAATGGGCCAACTGAGTATGTACTTGTGATAGCATGTGTCTGAGCTCAGGGTCTTTGGCTGTTTTCTTCCCTGTTGTATCTTCTTGGTGTGTGGCAGGTGCTTCCTATCTGTTAAACAAATGAATGAATGAATGAGGCTGCTTTTTTTTTCCAGCTTGAAGTTAAAACAGGCATAAATCTTTGGTCGGACTGCCAAAAATGACAAGTAAGAATCCCTCCTTCGTATGGTAAATTCAGAAACAGATGTGTTCAGGATTCTATCACAAACCACTAGTAGACCTTGGATTAAACTAACCAGTTTGTAACTAGCAAGTCAAGTCATTGCTGATAATTCTTGCAGTGGCTTCCTACACCCTGCAAATTCTGCACGGAGATGGTTTATTAAGTTTCTCAAAGTTTTCTTCCTGCATGAAATAAAGCTCTTGCCTAGAAAACTATAATCCAACTGCCCATATTTGAGTGGCTTCCGAGAAGCTAATCCCTACAAGCCTGTTGCATTGACACTGGTGTCTTCCCAACAAACCACCCTTACTGTCTTCCCTCTGGCTTCTCTCCAAACTGATACTGTCTTGTGGTTGGTGGGTGTAGGAGACTCAAAAATGTGGGCAGCATAGCTTTCTTCTTCAAGGAAATGAGCATTTTTAATATGAGAATATGAGACCAGACTATGAGAACTAGAAAATATGTTAAAAGTGGATTGATCAAGGATACCAGTATATTTCAACAGTTCAAAATAAGGAAAAAATAATAGTGGACAGATTAAGGAGATAGGGAAAGATGCCAAGAGAGAAGTGGCTTCTGAGACAAATCTGGAAAGAAGGACAGAATTCCAAAGACAACACTGCCAGGATAGAGCTAGGCAGAAGCATCACAGCGGCAAGGCAGAGGTGCATCCTGGCCTGGGGGTCGAAGCTGGCTGAATTTGTCAGTCATGCGCTACATGCCAAGGAACTGCAGCAGACAGGGCTACAGTCTAGGCCGGAACCACCCTGAATGCGCAACCCCCGCCCCATCTTATGAGACAAGGCGGCAAAGGACTTAGGGTGCGACAGCCAGGCAACACGATGACAGTTTCAAAGCAAAGGAGAGAAGGACCATTCCCATGACAGGGCTCTACTCTATCCCAAAACAATGAGAGTCCTAACTGGGTGTGGTAGCTCATGCCTGTAATCCCAGTACCCTTGGAGGCTGAGACAGGAGGATCTCAAGTTTAAACCCAGCCTCGGCAACTTAATGATTTAGAAACCCTGTCTCAAAATGTTTTTTAAAAATGTAAAGGGGTAGGGATGTAGCTCAGTGTGAAGCTAGCCCTGGGTTCAATCCCTAGTACTGGGGAAAGAAAATGAGAATGGGATTTTTTTTTATCCAATTCAAATTTAACTAGTATAAATTCAATTCGAAAAGAAAATGATATTTGATTCAGTTATTGGAAAATTGTAAAATATGTTTGGTTTGCAAATCTTCTCCTACAAGTACAAGTCTTATGAAAACCAGATAAAGATCATGTATATCTGATAAAATTTAACTTTCCCTCATTGAGATATACTGTAACTGATGAATAACACACTAGATTTTGAAGCTTAATATGAACAAAGAATATCAAATATTTTATTCATCATTTTGAAATGGATTATATTTTGAAATGACAGAATTTAAGTTTTCGTGGGTTAAGTAAAGACATAAAAAAGAAACAATCAAAAAAGTCAAAGGGCTGTCATACGAGTAGAGAGGCTCTAAAGTTATTATAATAATAAGACTCTGAGGAAGTATGTGAGGCAGGTTGCGAGGGGAGAGGCTAGAGAGAAGAAAGTCCATTTGCAAGATTTTTTTTTTTTTTGGTACCAGGGATCGCGCTCAGGACCTTGTGCTTGCAAGGCAGGTGCAGTGCCACTGAGCTAAATCCCCAGCCTGCAACATTTTTTTAAATGGCTACATCGGGAAGAACATGAGTCAGTTACTCAGAGATATGTGCTCAGAAGTGGGCTTCCTGCCCTTAGAGCTGCCCCACTGAGCTAACTCTAACCCTGAGTCACTCTCCAAATATGTCACAGCCAAAAGAGTTCTGAGTTCTATTGGGAGGGCTGGGTTACTATGAGCAGTCAAAGGTCACCTTGATGTGTTCTAGACGACACCTGCCCCCCCGCCCCGCACTGCCTTGATTTGACTTGGACAAAACCTGACAAGGTTTGTTATTACATCTTGAGTTGGAATTTACCATTGGAAATGCAGCCTTTGTCACCGCACAAGAACTGTTTTGCATTTGATGACATTTTCAAAATGGTGTGAAAAAACCTTGACGTTTTTATTAGAAAATCTATAAAGCCCAAACAAATGGTTTCATGCTGCTTTGCCTCATTCTTCATAGGTTCACTGGCAATCCATCATCCCTCCCTCTTCCCCCTGCCCTCCTGCTCCCCTTGAACTCATCAGCATCTTGCCCATGAACAAAAGAACTACTCAGAGAAGCCCTTATGACCTTACGTGTCCTTTGCCTCTCAACTTTTACTCCTTAAGTCAACTCCAATCACCCCATTTCCACTGGCTCCCTTCCTGGAAGGCGAAACAGTGTTTTCACCTCCATGAGAAACTCTTTCCTTTCCCTCATGGCACCAAACAACAGAAGCTTGCCTTGCCTTCTGTTCAGTTAGGGTTGGGATTGTACCTCTGGTCTCTCTCACATCTGCTCCAACTACCACTTTGACCAAAATCACTGGAGTCTGAGCAGATGTGTAAATGTCTCTTTCTTCAATTGCCATTTTGAAAAAGGATCTCATCTATCCTACATGTCAGATACAATGACCTGTTTCAGTCTCCAAGGCAGCCATTCCTTCTCACTTTCAACTCTAACCCACTTGAGACAACTCCTTCTGTCATTATACAATTTCTCATTTGTTGTGTTTTTGGTTTCAGTTTTAGTTTTTTTGCTGAACCAGGGATTGAACTCAGGACCTTGCACTTGCCAGGCAGGCACTGGCACCACTGAGCTAAACCTCCGCCCAAATTGTACAACTTCTACACCTCCCTTCAGCCTCACTATGTCACCCAGCTTTCTGTCACTGTGACCTGAGACAGTAATTGAAAGGAAGGATAGCTTTATTTTGGCTCATGGTTTCAGAGGTTTCAGTCCATGGTGAATTGGCTCTGATATTTTCAGGCCTGTGGTGAGGCAGAACATCTTGGTCAGAAACACGCAGGGGAGCAAGATACTCATCTCATGGCAGCCAGGAAGCTAAAAAAGAGAGAGGAAGGAGCTGGGATCCTAATATCCCCTTCAAGGGCACATCCTAAATGATGTAAATTTCTCCCATTAAGCCTAACCTTCTAAGGGTTCCAACACCTCGCACTGCACCATCAGCTGAAGACCCGGCCCTCAGCACGTAAGGTTTCAGGAATATTTATTATCCAAACCCTAACACTCACTAAACAGAATGTTGTTTGACCTTCACCACTGTGTAGTTTCGTCCTGGATGACCTTTAACTCTCCGTCTGCCTCTGCTCACCCCACAGTAGCTGGCACTCTGTCTTCTCATAACATGTGTGCTGCTGCACAATCACTCGACCTAGCTACTTCCATGCCATTTTGAGTGACTCTGATGGCCCTGCCAGGCCATCACCATTGGATTCTTAGTCCTCTGCTTAGCTCCTTCTGGCTTATTTTAATTAATCATCTTGTCTCTATTTTTTTCTTATGCTCACCTATTCATTTATGTCTTCAACCACATTTGTTAGATGATCACAGTTGGCCAAGTAGTGTGCTACTGGGTTGGTCTGTGAGGCTTCAATGTTTTCATTTAATTCACACAGTATCCTCATGAGATTTTTCTGTGATGTAAGGAGGATGAGGACAATCTTCGGTTCCATTTTACAAATGATAAAAATGAAAGATCCATGAGAGCCAATCCCTTTCCAAATCATGAGGGCCAGAAAAGGCCCCCAGGTGTTCTGGCTCCAAATCACAGTGCCTTCCTACATGGCCCCGGTTTTACTTCCTTGTCCATTGCTTTTCCATATTCTCATTTCTGATTTGTAGCCCATCACCTCTCTTGTCAGGCCTCTGCTAGCACTGGCTTCACACAAGTTGCTTCCCCCTCTCTTAGGCCCTGCCCATGTCACTTTGGCACAGTTACTGCCACTCAGTCGCACAGCACACTAAGCCAGGAGGAAAAAATCAGCTACAAGTCCAGCTCCATCACAGAGCTCAACACACGGGTCTGGCTCTGAGCTGTCACTAAAGCAAGATTTTGACCTGAAATGCTGTTGTCAGTGCCCCTTACCTTCTCTCACACTACATCCCCTCCATCCCACACTCACCCGTCATATTCCTGAGACACTGCCTGTGTCACGTCAGGACTGTCCCCTGTGTCCCAATTCACCATGGCTGGAAAATCTTGGAGGTTAATCATGTTCTTTTTTTTTTCTTCTCACCTTCAGTGCATTCTATAGCACTTCCTAGGGCCCTACAAATTCGACAGAAAAATCCAACAGGCAGAGTTGCTGGCAGCACAAGTATTTTACCGATAAGTGACACCATATGAAACAATTAACAAATCTGTAATACAAGGGAAGGAAAATAGTGGTGGAGGTTGTTATGTTGTGAGTTTTCTTATTTTTAAAGAAGAAATCTCTTTAAATATTTCTGAAACTGTGGGACCATATTTATTAATTCCCCTTTAAGGAGGGGAGCAAACACACATAGCAAGAGCAAAAACACACAGAGCAGGAAAGGAAATATTGCTCCCAAAGACACAAATGAGCCAGAGGGAGGGACAGTAAATGGAATGCCTGCCATACTCTGAGCCTGGCAGGAAATTCTTTTCATCCTCTACTCAATCCCCTGTGCTACCAAGGGTGACAGTAGTCAAACGAGGCAGGCAGAGCTGCGGAGAAGGGGCACCCCTCACTTTAAGGACCACCACCACCAGGCCAGACACTCATGTCTTAACCTGAAACTTTGGTTGTTCGTTCTGTTGTGACACTGAGACAATGGAACCAAGGTCAAATAAGTTTACCAAAAATGACTGAGAAGGTTTAAGGCTGAAGATAGTAGGAGAACTGGCAGGAACGAGGTGGCGGGTAGGAATAGCTAGTTAACCCTCCTCGAAAAGACACAGTGCCCTTTCTTCTTTTGCCTGTCCTCAGCTCATTGCCAGCAAACATTGTAAGAGAGTACTACCAGGCCCTTTCCTCTGGGATCTTTTGTCTTCCCCAAAGAGCACTTAACAAAGTCTACTGCATAGGTTCTTTTTTATGGAAGACGAGGCAAATCACAGACTCTAAATGCATGTTTTCTAAAAAAGAGAAGACACCTTCTTTTCAATGTCCTCCCAACCTTCCTACCATCCTTCATGTGCGTGCGAACACACACACTCACCCAGAAGCACCTGAGGACTAGCATGAGTGAGCTTTGAGCTCCTCTCACTGAATTCTGTCTGGACATGAAAGCCCTTTCTTTCGACAATGACTGCTTGTCTGTTTGAGGTGTGTTCATCGGTTTAAGAGGAAAAGCCTTCAGCTCTTCTCAGCTCTAGAAGAGAGATCCTGGGGCCAGGCATGGTGGCTCATGTCTGTGATCCTAGCTACTATGCAGGCTGAGGCAGGCGTATCAAATGTTTGAGGCCAGTCTAGAAAACTTAGTGAGATTCTGTCTCAAAATAAAATATTTTTAAAAGCGATGGGAATGTGGGTGAGTGGTACAGAGCTTGCTCAGCATGTGCAAGGCTGGGGATTTGATTCCCATTACTGCAGGAAAGGAGGAGAAGGGAAGTGGGGAGACAGGGTTTGGCTTAGCTTGGAGGACAGCAGCAAATGCATTGCTTGTCCATCTTCCTCAGAAGGTGAAGAGGCTGCCTCACCCTGCAGTTGGCTCTAGGAAGCCATTCCCTCCCAGAATGGTACCCAGGGGCTTGATCCTGATAGCACTGTGAGAAAGTTTACAACAGATGGGGGCAGACTGGACACCTTGTGAGCTGCCACCCTCCCCTCATTGACTTTACTCTAGTCAGCATAAATGTTAACAAATGTGTACCAGTTTGGTACATTTAGAACATGCAATTAATACACAATATAGACACACATAGGTATATATGCCCAATGTACATACAACTGGTCAGCTTGCCTGTTTGGAGCACACCTCCAAATGCTGAGCATGGGCTGCACTGTAGACCTATATTTTAGGCAAGGATGTCATACACTAATTTCTAGATGTTAATTGTGGTGGCTTCCAGGATTCTCAGCATGTCTGCCCACTCTCTGAAAGCTCTTTGGGGGCTTCTCATCATTAGAATTCCCGAGTTTCCCCTCCTTCCTTGAAAGCCATCTGGACTCTCTGCACTGCAGCTTTGGTCCACCCTCCCTTTGCCCCCAACATCTGAGCCCTTGACAAGCCCACCTGAAGTGAATCCATCTATCAAGAAAATCCAAAATTGCAACCAGGAATATCTCCTCATCCCCCCAAAATATCTAGAATTAAATTAGTTTTTAAACCTCCATTAGGTTTCAGTCTTTCTTAATTTCCCCCCTCATATTCATTATTTCTACTTTTGAGATATACATAGCTGTGTACTAGAGGGGGGAAAAGTCTACCTCCATTTAATCATGTTACCCAATTAGCAGAGGCCTCTTGCCTTAGTGGTGTGCCTCTTGAACATTTATAATTGTCATTAAGCAAAAGAGCAGAGAAGGTCAGAATGGAGAGGCCCTGGAGAGTCAGAGGTTGCAGGCAATGGTGCCAGGCTTAAAGCCCCTGTCTGTTATGCTCCTGTAGAAGGGTAGGTGCTCACAGTCATTAACCTCAGCTACAGGGACATTTTGAGTGACAGAGAGCCACCAGATAACCCTGCAAAAGAATATACAAATAATGGTGATATTTGTAGGATGCAGAAACCTGTGAGTAAGAAGAGAAAAAAGCATAGAGCCTTGGGTCTCTGTTGTGGAATTGCTGGAGCTTGGCCTGGTGGTAGAAATGCCAAGGGATTAACTCTACTAAAAGGCTACTTTCACTTTTCTTATCTTTAAAGCCAAATAATTCTTTCTTCTTTCTTCATTTATTGTATTGTGGTAGTCATTTCTGTTGTTTGCTTGCTTTTGCTTTAATTGAAGGAAAACTATTTTTTAAAAGATATCAAAAGCAGCGCCAGGATTTAGCTCAGTGGTTTCGCCGCCTGCTATGCAAGCGCAAAGACCCGAGTTTGTTCCCCGGTACCAAAAAAAAAAAAAAAAAAAGATATCAAAAGCAATTTTCATGGCTTAGGACAGATTTTCCTTTATTCATAAGGTAAAAACTGTGACCTTGTGTTCCAGTGACACAAGGGATACAACCAGGAAAAGCAAAATCCAGACAACAGAGGTGATACCCTATAACCCTTAATAATATATGATCTAAGGAGATTTAGCATATTAATTTTTCCATTTAACAGAATCGTGGCCAAAACAAATTTTCGAATAAGTTCTTAGCTCTCCAGTTATTTGTTCCTATCCAGTGGTAGCATATCAGGTAGATAGACACCAATATAAGAGAACTGCCTTGTGCCATAGAAGAAAATAAGAGCTGATTATCAATTCAGGCAAGTCAGAGTGGCGGCTTTTTCCTCCTTTGAACACACAGGTTGCCTTAGCAAAATACATGTATCAATGTATTTAACTACTAATTATCAAATGCCTGCTTTGTGCCAAGTTTTAACATAGCATTGGTCATTTAGCCTTCTGTGATGACTTACATTGTGTGTACCTCAAATTCATATGTTGCAAACACCCAGTACCTCAGAATGTGACTGTAGTGGAGATGTGGCCATTAAAGTGATGAAGAGGTTAAAATCAGGTCATTAGATACAGCCCTAATCCAATATAGTTTGTGTCCTTATGAGATGATCAGGACACAGAGGAAAAATCATAAGAAGACATAGGAAGAAGATGGCCTTATGTGACACAAGGAGAAAGGCCTCAGGGAAACCAAATTGGTCCACATATTGATCTTGGATTTCCAGCCTCCAGAATTGTGAGGAAATAAATTTGCACTATTTAAGACACTCAGTCTGTGGCACTTTATTATGGCAACCCTAGCAGACTAATACCAACAGCCCATACACAGAGGCACATTGATTTATAGTGGGGCATTTCAATAATCTCACTGTAAATTGAAAATATTATAAATCAAAAAGGTACTTACCCCCCAACCTGCCAAATATTACAGCACCTAGAGTTCCAGTTCCTTTCCCTCAAGGTCACAGGGCTGACTGAGAGCAGAGGCTCCCTGCTGCCGTCCACCACCTTGAGAGAATTACACCACCTCACCCGGAAAAGATCCGAACTCAGAGTATGGTTTCTACTGAAAGTAAATGTCTTTTAAACCATCATAAAGTTGGAAATCAGGGCCGGGGATTTAGCTCAGTGGTTTCGCTGCCTGCTGCGCAAGAGCAAGGACCCAAGTTCGACCCTCAGTACCAAAAAAAAAAAAGTTGGAAATCATGAATGGAACCATCATTAGCTGGGAACCATAAATATTTAGCTTAGACATAAGGACACAAAGGCTCCGTGGTAGAAAATAATTTGTTCAGAACCCAAATTACAAAGGGACAGAGTAGGAGTGAAAACAGATCTTCTGCCTTTGACTCGGTGACCTTGAGAACAAAATGTCATTTCTGCCAGGCATGGTGGTGGACACCTGTAATCCCTCCACTCAGGAGGCTGAAGTGGGAGGATCATTGCGAGTTAGCCTGAGCTACAAAGTGAGTTCAATACCAACCTGAACTACATAGTGAGACCTTGTCTCAAAAAAAAATTTTTTTAACTCCTTTCTCACCCCTTAAAGAAAATATCCCTGCCCCATAAATGAGCCCCTTCAATAGCCATTGTATGGTAGCTCTAGAGAATATTCTGGACTAATGGGTTGTGCTGGCTACCTGGTGGGGCTGAGTTAAGGCTGACCTCTAAGCCATTCAGGTGAGCTCCCCTCCTTCCAGGTTGGTAGAGCCACAGGGGCCAACAATTGAGCAGTACAGAAGAGTAAGTGCTCCCCTAAAGCCTCCACATGTGCTAAGCCAGGTAATCTTCACTGAAGCCTGATAAGCTCTCATTGCCATGATTCCATGTTACAGAAAAGAACTCCAAGGCACAGAGGCAAAGCACCTAGCTACAGGACACAAGTTGTGAAACAGAAGGAAATTGCAACCAGGAAGAGAACAGAACAAGGGCCAGGGCTGGCCCAGAGCTCACTAGCTTCCCAGTAACAAAACTGCTTCTTAGTACAAGGCACTGGAGCAGAATTCCATCCTGAAAACTTCATAAAAAGGGAGCAAAAGTCCATTCCAAAGTGAAAAGCAGGGGTTTTTTCTTATCCATGAAGATTGTGTTCCAAGACCCCTGGTGGATGCCTGAAATCTCAGACAGAATCAAACCCTAAACCTACTGTGGTTTTCCCTATACATGGACGAATTAATTTAATGTATTTTCCATCTTATCCACTTATTATGCACTGTGGCCTCAACTTTTGCAGTTTGAGGGGTGACAATAAAAGTAGCATCAATTTGTTTTCCCTTCATCACAACTTCAGAGAGATTTGTTCTTATCTTAGACCTTAGCAACTTCAGCACATAAGTTTTTGTCTTTTACCTTTTCACTTAAAAGAAGCATTTTATCCTTTCATTTTGGCATATCTAAATTGAAAACATCACCACTTTTTCACTTTGGAGCTATTATTAAGCAATATAAGCCTTCCTTGAACACAAGCACTGTGATACTGTGACAGTAAATCTGATAACCAAGGTGCCTACTGAATAACTAGTGGGAGGGTAGTGTATCCAGAGTGGATACAGTAGACAAAAAGATGATTCACATCCTAAGGACAGGACAAAATTTTACCACACTACTCAGAATAGCATGCAATTTAAAACTTATAAATTCCGTTTCTGAAATTTAAGATTTAACATTTTGGTACCATAGTTGATTGCAGATAAACTGCAGATAAAGGTGGAATACTTCATATAAATTAACCAGGTAGGGAAATACTATGTATTGTGGGAAAATGCTACAAATCTCTCTTCATAGTCTAGAAAGTCATTGGGGGACCAACGATCAAGCTGTCCTGAGCCCCACCATCACCATTCAGTAATGATGGTAGTCATTTTTATATCAATGTGGTGCTACCTTGGTACTTGTTATTTAGTTCTAAGAGGCACAACAAGTACCAAAAACAATGTGTACCAAACAAATTGTTTTGGCTGGAAAAAGTAGTAAGCCACAAGGCAATCAACACTGACAAGTTCTAGCTTATAAATCACGTACCAAACAAATAATGAGTACCAAAACAAAATTTTCAGGTCAAGATACATCGATCATTGAATTCAATGAGTTTCAAACCAGTCAAATACCAAGGTATGATTGTAATGGAAATTGCAAAAAGAACAAATTACAAAGGCCACAACTTTTCAAAAGCAAGGTGTCTTAAGTCCTTGTGTGGCAGATGAGGAGGGGTATTTTAGTGTTCACTTGCCCTTCCTTTCTCTTGACAGTGAAAATGGGGCTCAGTGTAGCAAGTGACTTGTTAACCACCCAGCCCTGCCAGTGCTCCTCATGGGTTTCAGTGTCCTTCCGTGACCTGGCATAAGCCCCTCCGTGCCTCCTTCCCCTCACTATTCTCCTTAAAATGCTTCCCAAGTTCACCTGGGTTTCCCCATACCCTGCTTTAGCTCTCAAGGCTCATATCTTTCTCTTCTCCTTGGTTTGTTTCTCTCTGAAAATATCTTTAGTCTTACATCGCCAGATACTTTAAATCCTAAAAAAAAAAAAAAAAAGAACAGTGAAGTTTACTAATGGAAGTTTTTGTGGAGTTGCTAAGACCTCCAGAAACATGGACACGTCTCTACAAAACACTAAGTTCATTGTTGCCTTTTTGTTTTGAGTAAACTTCAAAGATCTTTTCTCTTCATCCATTTTTCCCTACAACTGTGCTCTCTCCAGTATAAATGTTTGCTGTCCAGAGCACCAAGTCTAGAAAGATCTCTGCCTCCATAGCTGCTCTAATCACTACTTGTCCACCAATTTACACCACTCTATCTGACCATGTGGCAGGCTTTCTCCTTGTTTTCACTTCTCATGGAAAGTCTGTCTGCCTCTGTGTTCTACATGCCACACACATTCAAAGTGATCATTTCTTTACTTCCTGTGACACTGACTCCTTTACTTCCAAGTTCCGTGTTGAACTCCTCTAAATATGAAGCTTGGCCACAGGTGCTGGACCACAGGAGAAAATTAGTCATCCAAGCTCTTGTAGAGTTTACAGGCAATAAAGAAGATGAAGGCAGATGATTCCTTACAAATCAGACATGTTACATGAGCCAAAGAGAGCCAGAGCAAAGGGACCTAAAGCAAGGAGCTACACAGGCTTAGGAAATGCAAGATGACAGAAGGCTGCAGAAAAAAAGCAAAACCTAAAGAATCAGCAGGAGTTGGTCAGGCCACTCGGTGGAAAGAACAGGCAGAGAAAAGAGCATGTGAGATTCTTGCATTAAAAAGACCAGGGCCTGGCTGAGAGCCTGCACAGCACAGTTTGGTGGAGCTCAGTGCTATTGAGAGGTGACAGGTGTAAGGGGAGAGGACACAGGAGCCAATCTGTGGCCATCCTGAAAAGCCACGATAAGGACTGCAGACTATATACCAAGGGTTATAGGGCATGGATGAAGATCCCATCCAGAAGGGCGGCCAACAGCACTTGCTTTTTTCTTTTTCTTTTCAGGTACTGCACAGGGGACTGAACCCAGCCTTGAGCTTGCTGAGCAAGCTCTCTACCACTGAGCCATACCTCTAGCTCCAGCACTTTCTTTTTATTTTACATTTTTGGATATGGAATATGTTCATGTTTCCAAAAACCAGAAAATATAAAAGCTACTCAATAAAAAGTTCCTCTCAGCTTGGTTCTCCTCTCTTCTAGATCTTAACAATTTTTATAGTTTCTTAGGTGTACTTCCTGTCTTTATGCTTATACAAACAATCTTTGTGCTCATATGACTAGAGTCTTATTTTTCTCCTTATATATTATAATTAGCACATCATGCAGTGTTCTATACCTTGAGTTTTTTTGTTTTGTTTTGTTTTTTATACTCCCTTTTGACTCTTTTGGGTATTTTTGAGTTACAACAAGTGTTATTATTTTTATGTATCTTTTCACAAATGTAGCTCTTCCCTCTCCTATCAGATGGTAAATTTCAGGGGGACAAAAGCTGTATGTTACTCAAATTTGCAAAGAGAAAATCTTCAGTAAAATAATGTTTATTAAAATAAGTGATAACAAAGAATCTTTTTTGAATGAATCAACTACTATTGAAAAGTTCAAATGGTTCATCTGGCCTATTCTTTTGGATCTTTGACATTTAATTATGCTATTTTCCAAGCAGACAGAATACGTAATGGACACTTGAGCACCCACCCACCCCCACCCTCTCAATAAACGTCACCCTTTTGGCCTCTCATTTCTCATCTATCTGCACCACCCGCGCACTTGGAGGAGAGAGAGAGCTGGGGGTTTTAAAATACATGCAAGACATCATGTTGTTTCCTCTGTAAATACCCACGAATGCACCTCTAAACAATAAGTGAAGCCTTTAATAACATGACCACATGCCAATGAAATTAACAACAGTTCTTTAAGATCATCTAGTACTCACTTTTCCTCGATTTCTAAATGTCCTTATATCATGAGTTTATTGGGGCCAGAAACCACATAAAGCCCACAGACGATACTTCATTGTTGTGCTTATAGTTCTTAGTTCTCTTTTATTTCAAAATCTCCTCCTCTCTTCCCCTATGTCTTTTCCACCATTGATTTGTTACAGAAAGAAGGTCTTTTATTTTACACAAAGTCCACATTCTGGGCATGGCTGGTTACTTCCTTGTGGTATAAATAATTTGTATTCTATTTCCTACATTTTTGGGGAAACCAGCAAGATTTGTGTTTTGAGACTTTCTTAGCTGTGTGGAGAGAATGGATCATAGGGTGGCGAGTGGGTGAGGAGAAGGTACGTGCCTCGATTGTACAGCCTGGTCTAGGGCGATGGTGTGTCACGTCAGGGGCTGTGTGGACACGCAAACTGGGCAACTCAAGAAATGTTTAAGAGATATGATCAACAAAGTTGACTAATTGGAAAGGAGTGTGTTTCTCAATGCTCTGGTAAAAACCTGAGCCTTACTATGAAACAAGCAAAAAATGTTTCTTTATCCTGGAGAAACATTTCCTTATCGACCAACATGCTCCTCACAATTATCATTTATGGCAAGTTTTAAAGGCATACAAAGTTGTACTATTATAGTGGGTGTTAAATCTTATTGCTGGAGCTTTAAAATATAAATAAAAATAATTCCTTAAGTAGTTGGAAATTGTAATGATAGTCTTGGGAACAGAATTTACTGCTATGGATACTGTAAAGCACAAAGGTAATAAATTTAAATTGCAGTATTAGTATTGGGAACAAGTTTTATTGCTCTGGCTAAAACACAAAGAAGTGAGATTTGTAACTCTTTTTTGCCCTCAGAAGTATTTATGTGTAGTGACAATGGGTCTGGTGTGGAGAGAAGAACAAAGGTTACTGATATCACAGGTCATGTGTCACTATGAGAAGCCTCAGAGCACTCACAGGTGAGCTCGATTCCTACAAATGGTTGGGGAGCTCCAGAGAAGGGGCCCAGCGACCAGCCTCTGGAAGGCTGGCTGAGGAGAAGAGGAGATTCCAGTGGACACGTGGCATTGAGGAGAGGCCCCGTGGGGTGCTATGGCCCCCTGCCCGTTCCCACTGAGAAGTCTTTAGGCCCACCCCATAAACAAACCCCGCTGCTCGACATCATGCTGATTCCAGTCTAATTTTGTGAGAGAAGCTCTGTAGACCAAGGACTGATTTGAGCTCTGGTGTTTGCTGCAGTCCCAACCTGGCCCCCAGTACAACAGTGTTGGGAGCTGGAGCCCTTTGGGCAGAGCTCCACCCTCAGGATTGAATTAATGCTAATTATAAAACGACTTCAGGTCCAAATGTGATCTCTCACTCTCTCTTGCCCAGGTGATGTCTCCTGCCATGTTAAGATGTGGCAACAGCCCTCATCAGATGCAGCTCCTTGCTCTTGTGCTTTCCAGCCTTCAGAACCATGAGTCTCTATTCACTGTAAATTATTCAGTGTCTGCAGTATTCCCCTCTAACAACATAAATCAGAGTAAGACAGTGTTGTATGTTCTTTCACTTTGTGGACATTCCCTGCTGCTCCCTCTGTGTCCGCCTCAGTGAAGGGACTACCACGTACCCAGCTGGACACCTGAAGTCATTCTTGATTCCTCTCCCTCACCAGCAGCACACTGACCCTGCCAACACTGCCTGTCCAGAGAGCTCTCAGACCCACACTCTCACCCCACCCCACGTCCGACTGCCATCACCTCTCCCTGGCACTCTGACTACAGTCTCTTTCTTCCTCAGTCCTTGTCACAGTAATGACCACTGTTACTGAGCATGAAGAATGCACCAGGCCAAAAGAATTAAAAGAATCATACCACAGTGATATATGTGCACCCATGTTCATAGCGGCACAGTTTGTAATAGCTAAAGCTTGGAAGCAGCTCAAGTGCCCATCAACTGGAAACTGGATAAAGAAAATGTGGTTTTTTAATAAAATGGAGTACTACTCAGCCATAAAGAATGAAAAAATAGTCATTTATAGCTAAATGGATGCATATTGAGGCCATACTCTTAAGTGAAATAAATAGGACACACGTGTGTAAATACAGAATAGTTTCTCTAGTGTGAGAAACTAATAGTGTAAACAAGGGTTAAAATGATTAAAATGAATAATTGATCATTTGAAATAGGAAAAAAGGTCCAAAGATGAAGGAGTGAAGGGAGGGGAAGGGGAAAGGAAAAGAGGGAAAGGAAAAACTATGAGAAAAGAAAAAAAAGTGGAAATGAAATCTATGTAAATAGGGAAGGGCGGAGGGGGTGAAGGGTGCACAGGTAATGGGGAAAAAAATAAGAACCAAGATGTATCATGTACAGGTACAAACACCCAATGATAAATGTAAATGAATCATATACCTAAAATGTACCAATAAAAGAACTAAAAAAAAAAGAATGCACCAGGGACCATGCCAAGTACCAGACATAAGTATCTCATTTGACTCCATGCTATCCCTTGGTTATCTCTTCTTTTATAAACAAAGATATTGATGTTCCAAAGTTAAGTATTAAAAGACATATTAAGTGTATTTTTAAAAATCACCAGGCTCACATCAAAAACAAATCTCCTGATCCTTTCGTGTTCTTCAATAGCCCCTGCCATCCTTCCTTCTTTTCTTCCTTCCCTCATTTAACAAATGAACTCTACCGTGAACATAGGAGTACTGCCAATTTCTCCAGACTCAACCACCACTACAACCCCAATAGCCCTTAGCTCTCATTAACAGCATTACTGGAAGTTTCTGGAATGTTATTTGTTCTTGTTACTCTTCTTTTCTAGAATGTAATCAACTTTGCTTTTACTGTCTAACTGCTATTTATGCTTCAAGATTTATTGTAGTCCTCATCTCCATCCTACATTTTTTTTTTTGGTACCGGGGATTCCATCCTACTCTTATACTATGCACTTGCCAATACCCAGAAACATGCATACACCAGCATGTGAGCATACAGGTGCATGCATGCAGAACACACACGCACGCACACACACACACTGCTAAGTATGCACCTTCCCTGGCTCCTTTTGAAACCTAGGCATCTCCATATCACAAATTCCCTATACACTCACTACCTCTGCTTTGTTTTAGAAACATCTGTGAATTGTAACTTGCCTGAGGGCAGGGACTGTGGCCTTTTGTCTGTGAATTTCCAGAATCCAAGACCTGAATGCTGACATCCAGCATTGCTCAATGGAAGCTTACTGAATGAAAGCATGAGTAAATGAATAGAGTAGAACACAGTGCATTCCAGAGTAATTATTAGAACCATGACACATAAGCCTTTTGAGTCTCAAAGAAATATCAGGCCATATTTTCATTCAGTTTGAGGAATTGTATTGATATACAGTGTTTCAAAATCAACCTGCAATTACTCACCTGTTTTCATTCTAACACTCAGCACAATGTACCTCTAAACTCATGGCAGGATATAATTGATGGAGAATAAGCAGCACTTTCCAGTGCCCTTTAGCAAATGCATGAAAAATAGCACCCTAGCAACCACACATACAAATGTTGGGAGTGATGTTTACTATGTCCCAGCAAACTTGGAATGCTTCAAGCAGGAAAGAAATGAGAAGGCTTAGTAAGTTTGGATCCACTCAAAGGCCAGAGTCAGCCCAACTTCTGTGAGCTTTTTGTTTGGGAGAAATCTCCTGAATTCTTAAGTGATGTGAAGCTCTTTTTCTTTGCAAATAGTCCCACTGAGGTCATAAACTCACAGAGCCAAAGAGTATGGACTTTGGGAATATGGAGAGGGCTGACATGAACTAGGCCTCTGACCCTGGCTGCTCATGGCTGGTTTCTGCCGCTTTTCTGTTTCCATAGAAACACCCATCTGATCAGCAAATAGAACTTCAATATTCTTTCACTTTGTTTTACTTTCTTCTTGCTTGGAGATCAACAATCTCTAATTAGAGAAGGTGGGCTTGTGGCTAAAATTTAGGATGCTTTAGGAGTCAGATATCCTCAGAGTACGAACAGCACAGTGACATTCACACACAAGTCCGCTCCCAGGACAGCTATCTGTCCTTACCTGGGGACAGGTGTTCACAGCCTTGAGATCAGCAATCATCTTCCAAGTCACTTCTAGCAGTAGGGTGACCTTTAGGACTGCACACGTGGCTGGACATTCATGATGGTCTCTATCAAACCGAGATGAATGTGTTCCATAATGTCTGCTTTGATTACATTAGTTCAGGAAGATGAAATCAAAAGGACTACTTTCAACAGAAATGTCCTGTGTCGACAGTTCAATGCTCTTTCTACAGGCCCTGGTGATTGGCCTTATTGTGTGCAGGATAAAGGCTAAACGCACAGCTACCTGCTAGCTTGACAAGGCTGTTCTGGCACCAGCAGGTTGCTGAGTTGTTTTTTTTTTTTTCACAGCAGCTCTTTAATTCCACCAAACCCACTGGATTAACAAAAACCTGAAAGTAAAATAGCACAAAATGATATCCCTGCATGAGCTACTATTATACATTGCAACCTACAATTACACGGGTTCAGTCTAAATGCCCTGGAGCATTATTTCATTAATTCAAACCATTTCAGAAATGGTAAATATTTTCTCTTTTGGGATTTTCTATTATTATTCTTTTTCAGCAGAGAATGATGAAGCAGGCTAAGGCCAGCTGAACAATTGCAGTGTGAAGCCAACTGCACAGAGTCAAGATGACAGGAAAGAGAGGGGCTGGCTCAGGGATGGGGACAAGAGTGGACAAAGTCAATTTGGAGAAAAAAGAGAGAAAAATCAAAGAAAGAGGGTCCAGCAGCGATCAAGGTGAAGTTCCAGGGCTGTCCATTCAGCTGTCTATTGCCTGAGTCTGGCCGTGGTTATTGCTAAAGTGTGGAGGGTGCCACTGAGCACATGGACGCAGGACATGGGCAGGGAATGGGACTCTCAGCTCAGTCAAAGCTCAGTGTTACCAACATGTCCTTGGGTCACCAAGTCAATGCCTTTAAAGAGATTTCCTCCTGTGGCAGATGCCTTGGACCAATACAGATGCACAGTGTGTACATAATTGATTTTGTAAGAGAGAGAAATAGCCCTAATTTCTTAGTTGGCCCAAGATCTCCCTTCTAAAAACAGATTTTCAGGTTGGAAAAGAGGATATCGTGGAGGACAATAGTGCATGAGCCCAGGGTGTGCATCAGTGGGCAGCTGTGTGGGAAGGAGAGGAGCAGACCACTTAGAGAGTCGGTCTCCACCAGGAGGAGAGGAGGGACTTGGAAAGAGAAAGACCTTGGTTCCAGGAGCACTAGGCCACTGCCACACTTGACCTGGGGTAAATCGTGTAACTCCTACAAGCTGCCCATTTCCTCATCTGTATGAAGGAAATAAAAGTAGCACCTGGGGGGGAGGGGGAGTAGAGTTCCTGGGAGAATGTAATGCAGTGATCCAGGAAAACTGCTTAGCACATTGTTTGATAGATATTGGACCTCAAATGAAAGTTATTGTATTATTTGAAGCATCTTTTTAAAATGATATCCATAGAGCTAGATCTTACGCCTCTCTGAGAGTATGGACAGTGGGGAAAGTCACCAGGTTTTGATTCTCATCACAGATACAAGAGCATAAGGTGTCACATTGTGAGGTAGCAGGTGCTAGAATGGAAAGATATCCTGAGGAGAAAAGAAGCTACTGGGGGCTTGTCTGTGCCATGTCTTCGTCCTGGTACGGGTGGTCATTTAGGGAAAGAAGGAGGAAGAGAAGGGCCCAGGAAATGCCAGGAAGGAGGGGGTAGGGTGGTTGTCAGTCTGGGCCTGCAACTAAACCAACTGGCTGGAAGGCAGTTTAGGCTGGAAGTTCTCCTTTCCAGAAAGAAAATTCTTCTCCTTGAAAGTGCCCTGTTCTAGACCTTGAGGGAGGAGGGAGTAGCTCCAGCAGGAAGATGAAGACCTGCCCACGACCCTGCACACCCTCTGGCGAGTGTGTGGGCTAAGATGAACCCACTGCAGCTAGTGGGCATGGCGCGATCGTGGTTGCTCAGTCTCGTTACAACAAACAACAGAATGGTGCCTGTCCCCTCTTCCCTGGTGTTGAGACGTTTGAGGGTGGCATGCAGCACCCAGATAGCACAAAAATGATGTCCCTCCCTTCTCCCTGAGGAACCTCATGTAGCTTCTGGAGCCAGGGCGGGCATCCCAACACCCCTTGCCCTTCGATAGAGAATCATTCTCTTGCTGGCCAGTTATCTAAGACAGGGATCAAAGCAACTGTGAGGCAGCAAAGGCTTTGCTAATGCTGGCTCCTTGGCTTCCTTGCCTCCCTGGCTGCTGGGGAGGAAAACCAGCTGCATCACAGAAAACAACTCCACTCCCAAACAATGTGGTGCCCCAACTAGTCACAATGAGGTCTGGTTCAAATGTTGGCACACACGGAACATATTAATTAAAATAACGTGCATGATAAATAATATTGGGATCCAAAGCTCAGAACTCCTGTAAAAACACAGTTGGTGATTATGTGAGTGCCTGCTAACACACATTTAGAATTCCAATGTTGCTTACATGACGAGATTAGTCTCATGGAGGTGGCCTTGAAAGGTTGCCCGTGAGAGCATCCTCCTGCTTATGAACTAACAATGTCTAAACCGCCTCAGAAGACATTCTGATGTTCAAGCCCTGAGGGAAGAAATTCTGAAATGACTTCAAGAATTCCATTGAATAATCATTGTTAGAGTTCCAGCTAGTGTACATCTCTCTGCTTAACTCTGATGACAAAGGCTGGGGGGGTGGTGGAGAGAGGGAGTGTAGTTTGTTCTTTAAGAAGTAGTAACTGAGGGCCAGGGATCTAGCTCAGTGGTTCTGCCGCCTACCTCCAAAGCACAAGGTCCCAAGTTGGATCCCTGGTACCAAAAAAAGAAGAAGAAAGAAGAAGAAGAAGAAGAAGAAGAAGAAGAAGAAGAAGAAGAAGAAGAAGAAGAAGAAGAAGAAGAAGAAGAAGAAGAAGAAGAAGAAGAAGAAGTAGTAGTAGTAACGGGGTTAATACCTGGCCCAGACAAAAATTCCTTCTACATGGCACACCTAAATCTTCCACGTTGCTGTTAAAAATCTATTGCCACTTGCTTAGTCCTTGTCTAGGGACCTCACAAGATTAGATTCCCATTCTAATGCTTCCAGTGGCTTTATTAGGTACTAGTTGTTGAGGATAAGGCTGACCGTAATGAATGTACCTAGTAAACTATTTGCTCTCACTTGGCTGAAGTTGCCCATCAGTTTTAACACAGGGAGGCAATCATGTGTCATCTACTTTATCTAGTTCTTATATTATTCCCAAGTTTGACATTTATTGGCTCAGTTAGTACTGTAACCTAACTGGGAAAAGAAGAGATCCCATTTTCTTACTTCCAAAATCATTTTCCACTTGAGGCTCAGTCAACATATCAGCACCTCATTAAGCGTATTTAATTTCATTCTTTCAACATTAACCCACGTACCACACCAGTGACCACAACTTTGGTGTCCCAGCTCCAAAATTCTATTAGTGTTCAGAAACCCTCCTGGTTTCCATGTAATGTTCCATCAGTGCAGAGAAATTAATTAAATTAAAATTATTTTTATTGTGATTTAATTAGCTTGATTTAATTACTTTGTTCATTGACTGAGCATTCTGTTGTTACGGCCAGACCCTCACTCTCCTTCGTGGCATGAATGTTCCCATAGAATTACACATTTTCTCTGTTCAGCCATTGGAGCGGGCTGGCGGAGTTTGCCAGAAACTCATGATTTATCACAATCAGCATCATCACAGATTATAAGAAGCATCCAGCAATATGATAACTTCTAAATGAAGTGTCTGAAAGCAGGTCACACCACCAGCCTCAGCTGTTAACCCGTCATATTTCATAGTCCACCTGACACTCCGGCCAATTTGCCAAGCCGGCCTTTATCATTCACTGCCTCTCGGGGCCCGTGCACAAGGCAATGGCGCCTGTACTGGCTGCCGTCCTGACTCGTGCCCTGCCCGGCCCTCCTCTGCCTCCCTGCACACCAGAGCCCACAGTCCCTGTGGCCTTCAAGCTGGTGCCAACCCTTCCTTTGCCCCTGAGCCAGGGATCTTGTGCCTGAGGTTCATAACCTAAAATGCACCATTTCTTCTAATGAGTATAGGCAACAAACTACAGAGCAGTCCCTATGACAAGTCATTTAGTCACCAGAGAACACCAGATACTTTTCACAATTTCATTGCGGTTACTGTAGTAATTTCGGAACACTGTTTACCCTTGTGACTACTTCAAAACAACAGTGAGTCTGAGACTCCTCCTTAGATGACACTCCACGGCCCCTTCTTTCCTATAGACCCCTCTGTGATTGACATTCAGCATTTTGATTAATGCAGTGCCACTGCAGCCTGTCATTGAATACACTGATGTCTTTCAAAACTCAGGTCATCTCCAACTTGCCAGCATCATCTTGATTAATGTGTTCAATGCTGCAGCACTTTGTATTCTTATGTTCTGGTAACTGTATTTTAACATATTTGGTCTGCTGCATAATTCTATGTATTTTATTGTATGATTTGAAACCACTTTTCTGAGAGAGAATCAAATGGCTATAATGTCAGAGTATTAGCATTAGTTTCCTGTAGCTGCTGTAATAAATAGTACAATTGTCATGGCTTCAAACAACAGAAATTTATACTCTCCTAGCCCCCAGGCCAGAATTTCAGCATCAACATCATGGAGCTAAAGTCAAAGTGTCACTGGGCCCATCTTCCCTCTGGAGAAGGATCCCTTCCCTGTCATTTCCAGCCACATTCTTCTGCTTGTGGCCTTGTCTCTGATCTCTTGTCTCCTTTTTCACACGCCTTCTCTTCTCTGTGGGTCATTTCCCTCTGCCTCTCCCTTATAAGGATGTTTTGGGTGGCATTTAGGACTCACCAGAAGGCCACTTCTTCTCAAGGTCCTTCGCACACACATTTACAGCTCCAGGGATTAGCACCCTGGCCACCATTCAGCCCATGACAGTCCTTGTGCTTACTTTTTTATTGACCATTCAATTCTTAAGCGACATAAAATGATTTCAAAAGTGTAACAAATTAAAATACATGCTATGCCAAAGCTCTTCAAAAAACACATGCTCCTCGACTCACATCACGGTTGTATATCCTAATAAAACCATTATAAGTTGAAGCTATGGTAAATTGAAAGTGCATTGAATACATCTAACTCGCCAATCCTCATGGTTTAGCAGCATAGCACGCTAGAATGTCACTGTTTCCTCCTGTGATTATGGGGCTGGCAGGGGCTGTGGGTCACTGCTGGCACCCTGCCTGGGAGAAAAAGTTCCACTGTATGTCCCTAGCCTGAGAAAAGGTCAAAATTCAAAACCAGAAGTGTGGCTTCTATTAAATGCATGTCCCTTTGCACCATCATAGTCAAAAAATCATAAGTCAGACCATTCGAAGTTGAAGACCATACATAATTAGTTAAGGGGCAATGTAATGATCAGAGAAAAGGCAAGGCCTTCAGAAACTGAGTTTTCAACAAGGCCTAGGAAAGCAAACAGGCTTGTTGCTTCACCTACAGATGAAGAAAGTGCGCATTGTGCAAACCAAGGTACTAGGATTTGTGCTGGGTTTGGCCTGAAAGGTCTGTAGGACCCAGGTCAGGAATTCATGTCTCCCTTTCTCACCTCTTGTCCTGCCCCGAGGGTGCTGTAGTTATGTCTTCCGAGAAGTGCTAAATGAGGAACTGACGCCATTGACCAGAAGTGAAAAGGCCAGGGACTGTGTCTTTTTCAATTAAATAGAACAAGAGGAAGTATTAACTTCAGCATGAGACAGTCAGGCTACTGATGATACCAAAATCCCTACAGTAATGTGTACCAAAGTACAGTTTATACCTAAAAAGAGTTCTACAGCAGCCTGCTCTAGACATCAGGAAAATGGCACATGGTTGACCTGTGACACCAGGGCAAGCTCTCTGATCTAGAAATCAGCCTGGCTTCCTGCCCCAGCTTCGCTTCTTCTTGTGTGGTTTCCATTCACACAACTTAGTCCTTTTAAGCGCCAGTTTCCTTATTAGGACAAATATAGCATGGCAGCTCCTTAAAGGCAGGACTCATTATTTTTCTGTGTGCAGGTTTGAGCACATTTCTTGGCATACAAGCAACCCTCCAAAAATACCCACCTACTTGAGCTGAAGGTCCGCTCGCTTGACTCAGACCCAGAGCAAGTCCCATATGTCAAGGTCTGGACAGCCATGTAAGACTTCCATCTCTTCCAAAATCAGCCCCAGAGTGCATACTGCACGCAAAGTAAAAGAAAGGGGCCTCTGTCACTCATGTCCTTCGATTCAGAAGGCATGCCCTAGTGAGGGGCAAACCTTGCTGCTTGTCTTCAGGCTGGCTGGATTCTTGGAGATCGTCTAGTCCAAAATTGCAATGGGTTGGATATTGTTTAGTGTGTCCCCCCGTGATTTATTTATTGGAAGCTTGGTCTTCAAAGCAGCAATGTTGGGAAATGATAGATCTTTAAGAAACAGAGCCTTGGGCCGGGGATTTAGCCCCACGGTTTTGCCACCTGCTGCACAAGTGCAAGGACCAGAGTTCAATCTCCGGTACCAAAAAAAAAAGAAAGAAAGAAAGAAATAGAGCCTAGTGGAAGGTCCTTAAGTCATTGGGGCAGTGTCCTGAGGAGGGAATGTGGGATCAAAGCCTCTTAAATTACCCGTTTGGAGCTGCATTTTGTGGTACAATCCTAGCTTTCTGGGAGGCTGAGGTAGAAGGATTGCAAGTTCAAGCCAACTTAACTAGGCAACTTAACAACTTAGCAAGACCCTGGTTTAAAGTAAAAATAAATTTTAAAATGGCTGGGGATGTAGCTCAGTGCAAAAGCCCTGGGTTTAATCCCCAGTACTACAAAAAAATCTTAAGGATGTAGTCCGCCCCTCTCATGACTACTCCCACCATTACGACACAACCCACCCTGAGACCTTCATCAGAGCCATGCTGCTGTCAGTGCATGCCCTTGAACCTCCAGCCCTGGAAGCTAACTAATCCTCCTTTCTTTATAAATTTAGCCTGGCTTGAGTATTTTGTTATAGTAACAAAAATAGCTAATGCAAACATCCTCTCTTTACAGATTAAAGAAGAAAAAAGAATCAGAGTTGTCCAATGTCATGTGGCCAGAATCCAGGTGTCTAGAACCCACTTTTCATCCCTGCTAGCCAAGAGATTTCTCCATTCTATTACGTTCTTCCTTTAACCCAGGGTTTGTACTTTACCTGGTTAAAAAAAAAAATGGCTCAGAGTGAAGGAAGGGGGAGGGGAAAGGAAAAGAGGGAAAGGAAAAACTATGAGAAAAGAAAAAAAATGGAAATGAAATCTATGTAAATAGGGAAGGGTGGAGGGGGTGAAGGGTGCACAGGTAATGGGGAAAAAAATAAGAACCAAGATATATCACGTACAGGTACAAACACCCAATGATAAATGTAAACGAACTGTATACCTAAAATGTACCAATAAAATGTGCCAATAAAATTAATTTTTTAAAAAATGGCTCAAAGTACAGCCTCACAGCTCTTTCCCAAGTTGTCAAAGCCTACAACATATAACTGGCTCCTCTTACACAGAGTTGTGAGAATCGATAAATAAAAAAGCCTTGTAACTTATCTGAAAAAATGTAGAATGTCTTTGGTAATCCTTAGTTTTATACTATACAATTATTACTCCCTTTCTTGTCTATATTTTTAAACTTATTTTCTTAGTGTTAACATCTTAAACTTACCACAACCAACTTTAAATGATATCAACCTAGTTTCCATAATATATAAGCGCTCTGCTCATATACATCCTCCCCTTAATATTGCTGTTGTCACAGATTGCCCTCTTTACATATTGTGTGCTTTTTAACATAGAGTCGTCATTTCATGCATGTAGCTATTAAATCATACAGGAAAAAGAGAAGTTACAAATCAAAGTAAATGCCCAATTGTTAGTTTAGGACTAAAACGTTCCCCAGAAGTCTCATGTGTTCACAGGTGAGGCTTTCAGAAAGCATTGCTTCATGAGGGCAGTAACCTCGGCAATGGTTCAATCCTTTGAAAAGCCATGTGCATGTTTAGTCCGTGTTAACAAATACAAATGGACTCATATTGTACTTAACCTCTTTGGGCTTCTAGATTTTTTAATCTGATTTTTTTTTTCAATGAGCAATCTATTGGGAATACTTTCAGATGTCAATAAATAAACACCTACAAAGAAAAACAAAAGAAAGAGATGGAGGTCCACTGCAGGACAGAGGTCACTGGAGGCATACTTTGAAGGGTGTGTCTTATCCCTAGACATTTATTCTCTCTACTTCTGCTCCTCATCCCACCCTTCTCTCTGCTCTTTGCATGCCATGAGGTGAGCTGCTTTCTTCTGCCTTGGAGCTGGCAAATCATGGACTGAAACCTCTGAAATTGGGAGCCAAAATAAAGCTGTTTTCTTTTAAGTTGTGTATGTCAGGTATTTTTTCCCAGAAACAGAAAAGTGACTAATATACCAATGATACTAGATTTTCTTATATAATTATCTTTATTTCTTCTTACGGCTTGAATTTACCATCACTGTCTTTTCATTTCACCCTAGAAAACTTACTTTGACACTTCTTGCAGAATAAGCATGCTGGTAATGAACTCCCTAATTTTCATTTATAATTTCTCCTTCATTCTTGAAAGATAGTTTTGTCAGGTATAGAATTCTTGGTTGCCTCTTTTTCTTTCAGAATTTTGTCATCCACTGCCCTTTGGCCTCTGTGGCTTCTGAGGAGCAATTTGTTGTTAATATTAATATTATTTGTTTTTAATATATCATCTTTTATAATGAAGACTTCTCTCTGCATTCAAAATTCTCTGTCTTTGGGTCTCAACAATTTGACTATAATGTGTCAAGTGGATCTCTTTGTGTTTACCTTCTTTGGAGTCCATTGAATTTCCTGATTGTCTATGTTCATGTCCTCAGATTTGGGAGGATTTCTGCCATTATTTGCTTAAATTTCTTTCTTCCCCTTCTATGATTCCTCTAATCTATACGTTAATTTTTTGATAGTATCCTACACATCCTTCATGTTCTGTTAGTTTTTCTACATTATTTTTTCTTTCTGCTCCTCAGATTGAGTAATTTCAATTGTCTTATTCTTGAATTAATTGATCCTATATTTTGCCTATTTAAATCTGCTGTTGAACACTTCCAGTGAGTTTTTCATTTCAGTTATTGTATTTCTCAGCCGTTCTGCTGGTTCACTTTTATAACTACTTCTTTGTTGATATTCTCATTTTGTTCATACATTGCATTTATTATTTTAGGTATTTGTCTATGGTTTCTTTTAGCACATTGAATGTATTTTAACATCTCTGACTGAATTCCAATGTCTAGAATTTCTCAGAAATGTTTTCTGTCCAATTCTTTCTTACCTGTGAATGGACTGTATTTTCCTGTTTCTTTGTATATTTCGTATTTGTTGCTGTTGAAAACTGGACATTTTGAGCATTGCATTATGGTGACTGTAGAAATTTAATATTGTCTTCAGGGATGGCTGAGTCTTGTTTGTTAAGAGTTGGAGCCATCTGTTCATGACTCTTCCAACCTATTTTCGCAGTGTGTATTCATTTTGTGTGGTCACTAGAATTTCTATTCTGTTGTTATCTAAGTAGTCAGCTAGTGACCTGACAAAAATTTCCATAATGTCTGCCTTCCAAAAGGGGCGGGGAGATGGAGGAAAACCCCTGTTTCATTTTAAAATATATGTTTTTCCCAAGCAGTTCTTCAATAGGTGTCTTGACTTTCTTAAGGTTTGCCTTGAGAGATTAAACAGCCCAGTGGCTTTTGTCAACTATTTTTAAGTTGTATGTATTCTCAAAATCCCTTTGGAAGGCAGGCAAAATATAAATATGCTATGAGGCTAGTCTGGAAAAAAAATGGAGCTTGAAGACTCTAGCTGAAGGCTCAAAATTGAAAGACCAAAGTGATGTCACCAAATGAAGGCATCAAGGGAGAAAACTAATTCTTTGATCAAGGTATGTTTTGTCAAGAGAAACATTAAGTCTGAGGACACAGAAGCCCCTTGCCTTCTATAGTTATTATATACACTCTTCTCTTAACACTCAGCTGCCTGGTGGCTTGTGGCAAGTCCATCTGGTGGTCCTGTGTGGTCATTTAACTTGCATATCATTTAACTTCTGCTGGGACTTGTGTTCTTTTCTCCAGCATAATTAGATCATTTCTTGACTATTATAATTAAGCTGAAGGAGAAAGGATAAAAGGAAGGGAAATGGGATGAGAACAGGTTTATTTCCCTTATTTTCCGTATTAAGGCTGCCATAATAAATTAGCACTAACTCAGTGGCTCAAAACGAAAGAAATTTAGGGCCAGGGATTTAGCTCAGTGGTTTCGCCGCCTGCAGCACAAGCACAAGGACCTGAGTTCAATCCCGGTACCAAAAAAAAAAAAAAAAAAAGAAAGAAATTTAGTCTTTCATTAGTTCTGCAGCAGATCTGTGCTCCTTCTATAGGTCCCAAGAGCTTCCTTGCCTCTTTCAGCTTCTGGTGGTTCCATGCACTTCTTGGGCAGCTTAACTTTAATCTCTGCCTCCATCTCTACATGGTCTTCTCCCTTTTGTGTCTATCTGTTACTTTTAATCTCTTACAAGAATACCAGTCATTGGATTCAGGGCAAATTTAAAAAAAACAGGATAAGGTCATCTCAAGATCATTAATTTAATTGAACCCATAAAATACTATAATGCCCCTCCCTTTATCCATGACGTCTACATTCCAAGACTGCCTAGGGCATGCCCAGAATTGCAGATAGTGCCAAACTCAATATGCACCATGTTTTTGATAGGCAGATGATAGATAGATAGATAGATAGATAGAGCTTAATTTATAAATTAGATACAATAAGAGATTAAAAATATTAATTAACAATAAAATAAAAGAATTATAACAATGTACTATGATAAAAGTTTATGAATATGGTTGCTCTCTTTTTCTCACACACTTCTGATGATGATGTGAGATGATGCAATGCTCCCATGATGAGATTGAGTGAATTTAATGACATAAGCATTGTAACATGGGTTACTTGAACACAAGTACAGTGATACAGTCACTGTCAATCTTACAACCCAGACAACTATTCAGTGACTAATGGCCAGGTAGCATATATAGGATGGATACACTAGACAAATGGGTAATTCACATCTGGGGCAGGATGGAATAAAAGAATGAGATTTCACTACACTACTTAGAATGGTGCACATTTTTAAATGTATGAATTGTTTATTTCTGGAATTTTCCATGGAATAACTTTGGTTTATGTTTGACCTTAGGTAACTGAACCCACAGAAAGTAAAACCACAGTCTAGGAAGAACTACTGTATTTTTTTTAAAAGGTCAAATACATGGGTATCGAGGTATGATATAATACAAAAATATATTCAGTCTTTGTCTCTGATCACTAATACAGAGTTCTTAAAACCCTTGGAACTTCTAGAGTTGTCAGTGCCTTTTGTTATTCAAAATAAGTCCCTTCCAGTCATACTTGAGTTTATGCTAATAAGGTGATTTATGGTGAGTCGTCTAGAATGCCTTAAGAATTACCAGGTAATTAGAGATTTGGGACTTTCAACTTCACTCTTCCACCTCCAGGAAGATGAAAAGGAGGCTAGAATTTCAGTTCTACACAGTCTCTTCAATAGTGAGATTCCAGAGCTCCTAGATTGGTGAACAGATCTAGGTACTGGGAGGATGGTACATGTAGAGTCAGAAAAAGAAAACCCTCCATACTAGGCCTATGCATCTCTTAAATCTGGCTGTTGTATCTTTTATAATAAACCACTAATTAGAAGTAAGCTGTTTTTCTGAGTTCTGTGAGCAACTGTAGCAAATTTTCAAATGTGGGTGGGGTTAAAGGGGCATGAAAACTCTTAATTTATAGGCTGTTGGCCAAATAACAGATAGCCTGAGACCTGTGACTAACATCTGAAGTAGAACAGTCTTGTGGAACTGAGCCTTTAACCTGTGGAGTCTACACTAACTCTAGGTACTTGGTATGAGAATTGAGCTTAGTCATTGGACCCCCAGAGTTGGTTTTGGAGAACTGGAGAACTGGTTGACATCAGAGAAAACACTCTGTAGAGATTAGAACATATTTCTTCTACCCACTACAAAGGGAAAAGGAAAAAGGGAAAATCCTTGTTGTCTCACAAAAGCAAATAATATTAAGAACATATTAATTAAATCAATGAATATTGTATTTAGGAAATCAACCTAAGAAGGCAAAATAAAGAATAATAGGTCTCATGATAGAGATTTCTTTTGCCTCTGATTAGATAATTTTTATATTTAAAAATAAAAATTCAGCCTTTACTCCACCTTCCCATAGATCCTGAGTTTACATTGTAAGTGATATTTTGTGAGGAAGAGCAAGAAATATGGACAATATTTTATCAAGAGGATAAAATCTGTAAGCTGATGCAATTGTGGCAGCCTTAGGAGAAGGAAGCATTCACAAACAAAGACTCATGTGTGGTCTATCGCACTTCCCTCCCTGGAATGTCCCCTGTAGTTTCTTACCTTAAAAAGAAATAAGTGATCTATCTATACCATGGTCAAGGTCAGGCATCCCACAAAAGGGAAACCAGTGTTCTGTATCATTGGAGTTTCTCTCTCTCTCTCTCTCTCTCTCTCTCTCTCTCTCTCTCTCTCTCTCTCTAATGGTGCTTCCTCTTTGATTACTATGCTTTCTCTTTCTTCCTTTCTTTCTTTTTTTGGTACCAGGGATCGAACTCAGGACCTTGCACTTGCAGGGCAGGCAGTGGAACCACTAAGCTAAATCCCCAGCCCTCTTTCTTTTTTTTAAATAGCCAATATTTGCTTCTATCAATTTTGTCTTCTATCAGTACCACAAAGTAGGCATCATTATTGCTATTTTACTAATAAAATGGGACTCCAAGGTTACACAGACATCCAATTGTGGACCTGAGCATCAGACACAAGCTCTAGATCCCATGTTCTTTCCTCTCCCATGAAATGTCTTCCTTTTTACTCTCCTATTTCCTTCTTCTCCTTTTTCCCTATTCCAAAGGCACTCACAGGCTCAGGATATACAGCCACTTCTCTAAGATTTACAGTTCTTAGCATACCAAGAACCAAAACTACCCAGGGAGCTTGCGTGAAAGCTCATGATGGGGTCACATCACAGGCCAAACACATCACAGTGTCTGAGCTATAGTCTGAACACCAGCATTACATTGCACATACACCCCAGCTGATCCTGATGCGCACCCAGGATTGGGACCCACTGCTACAGACATTTGCCCCTCTTCTTAGCCATAGAAAATAAGACATCTACTCTTTCTAGCATAATCAAATCTTTGGAGGATTTCTTAATAACTTCTTTAACCCAAACCAAGAAGAAAATGACCAATAAGACTGAAAAGATGGTGATTTGAGCTTAATTCCTATCTCTTCCCAAAATTCCAGTGAAAGATCATAATGTTATAATAAAGGTGGGAGAAAATTTATGACATTAATGTAAAATAAGGGAAATTATATCAATAAACAAGACATTTGGAGAAAATATGGATGACTGGGTGCTGGAAAAAGATGAATTAGAATCTGAACTTACATAGAAAAACTATGTGGGAACTAAAAGATCTAAAATTTCACCCCTAAAATCTCATGTGTTTGGAGATAGAGCACAGCCAGAAAAGCAAGTCAATGGGGGTTTGACCTGGAAGGATGTATTCTTGTCCTCAGCTTCCCACTCTCTTTGCTTCTTGTTTGCCATGATGTGACCAGCTTTCCTCAGCCATTCCCTTTCTACCTTGGAACCAGACAATCATGTCCTGAAACTGTGAGCCAAAAATAAACCTTTCCTCCTTCAAGTTAGTTGGTGTCAGATATTATGCCCCAGTGATGGAAAAATGAGATTAAGGGTGATGGACTAATTAATCTGATGGAAGAAAGTTCAAGGCAGCCCAATGTTCAGGCTGTGATATGGGCACTTCTGGCTGCTTTCAGCTAGATTTGTAGTGATAACAGGGGCAAAAAGTGGAGTTGAATGTTGTGAGGCTTAGCCAAAATAGAAACAACTGTAAAATTGAGGCAAAGGAGAGTATGGTTGCTAAAAGAGTAGCATTAAAAATAAACCAACAGGGCTGGGGATTTAGCTCAGTGGTTCCGCCGCCTGCCTCGCAAGTGCAAGGACCAAAGTTCGATCCCCAGTACCAAAAAAAAAAAACAAAATAAACCAACTAGGGGCCGGGGATTTAGCTCAGTGATTCTGCCACCTGCCTTGAAAGTGGAAGGACCCGAGTTCGATCCCTGGTACCAAAAAAAATAAAAAAATAAACCAAGTAAAAAATAATAATAATAATAAGCCAAGTATTTTGCATCAGAACCATAGGAAAAATGGCTTGAGGGCATCTCAGAATTTGGCCAGAACCACCCATCACAGGCTCAAGGGTGAAAAAGGGTAAACCTCTTTGAAAGACCACTTTGAGAAGAGTTCCAGAGCAGCCTCCCTATTCAGGGCTGTACAGCTCTAGAAAAATAGTTTCCTGATTTCAGCCATCAAGTCACTCAGAGCTCACTGCAGTAATGGTCCAAGGGGGCCTAGCTTCTGCTCAAGCTGGTGACAGGCCTGGTATCTGTATCAGTCAGCATTTACTAGAGAAACAAATATAACACAAAATAAATATTTTTTTTACAAGATTAGCTTATAATGGCCACCCACAGAACTAGTTGAGGAAGAGTACAGAGGGTCTGTCTGCACACTGGAGACTGAAGAATTTAGGTGAAGGTCCAGAGCTCACTGCAGTGTCCTGTGTGAGTCTGTATCCAAGGCCAAGATGGAAGGCTGATGAGTCTACACTGGGAAGCTGAAGGATTCATGCCAGAAGCCAAAGAGTCTGCACTGGAAGGCTGAAGAGTCTGAGCTGGAAGCCAGAGTCCGCACTGGAAGCCAGGAGATGACATCCAAGGTGAAGGCAAAGATTGGATCTCCTCCATAGAACAGAAGCAGCAGAGTCCTTCCTCTGTTCCCCTTTGTATCACCCAGGCAACTAGCCACCCTAGGATGGATTCTCCACACCCTAGAGCATGGAATTGCTGAGCCAATTTAGCTAAGCTTCTTTTAACCAAACTTCTCAAGTTGACACAATCAATCAACCATCACAGTATCATCTACATGGTGCTAATTTTTCAGGTATGTAGAATGTAAGGATTGTGGGGTCATGGAGGCTTCTACTCAGACTTCAGAAGAAAGTCTTGGAGGCCAGGCAAAAATATGTGACAAGGCCACAGTCCCTGCCAGGATCCCATGATAGGATGTTACTTGAAGCTGTAAGAATGAAGCCAAAAGTGTAGAAGAGACTTTCCAAAGCTGGAGATGCTAAGAGCATGTAATATCTGCTGAGGAAAGACACAAACAGAGAGTGCAGCTAGCTGAGAGAGGTCATGTGGGCTGCAACTGGCAAGGCTATAGGGGTGGTGCTTCCCAAGCCCAGGGAGTTCACATCTCAGCACAACCTCCCCCAAGTGCTGGACATAGAACTACAAGATTTAGTGTTTGCCATTCTAGGTTACAGTCTTGCTTTGGTCCAATTGCTTTCTATGCCCTATTCCTCCCTTTTAGAATGGGAATGTTTACCCTGTACCATTGCATGTTGGAAGTATTTAACTTGTTTTGTGATTTTTACAGGGGCTCATGGGTAAGAGTTTGCCTTGAGTCTCAGAGAAGACTTTGGACTTGGACTTTTTAGCAATGAAGGAACTGTTAAAACTTTGGCAACTCTTAAGATGCACTACATGCATTTTGCGTAATGAGATGAATGTTCAGGAGTTCATCTCAAGAGTAGAATGCTATAGTTAAGATCTAAAATGTCTCCCATAAGTATCATATTTCACAGATGGGTCTGGATGGAAGAGGTAGGTCACTCAGGATGTGATCAAGAAAGGTATATTCTTGTCCCTGGCTCCTTTCTTCTTTCTTTGCTTCCTTGCTGGCATGATTGTAAGCATCTTTTTTCTGCCATGCCCTTCCACCATACCATTTCTGCATTGGAGCCAGCTCACCATGGACTGAATCTACTGAAAATATGAGCAAAAATAAACCTCTCTTCCTTTAAGCTGGGGGTGGGGGGGTGGGGGGGTTGTCCCATTAAAAGGAAAATTGATTAATACAGGAAATAAGTGCATGATGTCTTTCCCAATATTTGCAGAGTTCTCAGACTTGAACTGGAAAAAAATTAGATTGAATTACTTAGTGGGTGGCAAGTGAGAGCAATATCTCACAAACAGAACCACTGACCTCCCAGGAGAGAATTGGAGGGGCTTAGGATACCCTACCAGAACCTGCCACAGAGGCTTGAAACGAACTACAGTATTTTGAAAAGCAGTGAATTCCTGAGGCAAAACTGCCTTCCAACCAACTTCTCCCAGTTGAATTGATCCCCAAGTGAGAAAAATAAAACTGCCCAATAAATAACAACTGAAAATATCTTCTTTGGGATTAAGAGAACAGGAACCAACACAGTCATTAACAAAAATACCCTTGAAGTCTTCAAACTGAATAAATTTAGATCTCCTCCTGAAGGAAAAAGAAAAGAGAGAGAGGGAGAAGGAGAGGGAGAGGGAGAGGGAGAGAGGGAGAGGGAGAGAGACCGCAGAACAAATGAAAAGATTTAGTTACAGAAATGAAAAAAATATTTTAAAGACTTGGTGTAAATGTTTAACTTTTTTTTTTGAGATGGGGTTTTGTGTTACTAGGCTGACCTCAGACTCTTGGGCACAAATGATCATCTTCCTCAACCTCCAGAGTAGCTTGGACTACAAGCACATGCCAACAAGCCTGGCTTCATACAATCTTTAATTTGGATTTTCAACAATGTTGGATAGATGTTTTGGAGAACATCTACAAAAGGGAAACAATTGATAAATATTCCTACAAAATGAGAATCATGCTCATTTTTTAAAATTTTAAAAAAACTGTTTAAAAATCAATTTTAACCTGAGCGGGGTGGCAGATTAAATTTTCCAAAGATGACTCTCTCCAATCACAACATTGTTTTCAATGTGAGTTTCCTCTCCCATCATGAGGAGTCTCTTTCTTCATGTCCTTGAATTTGGGGCCCCGAGAAAGAGAAGAACTATGACTTCTCTGACCGGTAGAACACGCCAGAAGTGACACTGCACCAGCTCTGGGCTTGGCCCTCAATTGTGTGACGCTGCTAACTTCTACCTCCTGCCCATCAGAAGTTGGGACCATGTATAAAGTGTGAGCATAGATATCGCCATGTCGTGTGAAGCCCAGGCCACACAGAGAGGCTCGAGGAGGGTGAAACACCATGGAGAGAGACAAATAAACAGAGACAGAGACATAGAGCAGCCAAGGAGCACCCGTCTCTGCAGGAACAAAGCAGCATGGCCCTCTGTCCCAGCTGCACCAGCTGAGACCATGCGGTCAGACACACGACCCAGCCATATTTACCAAAACCCTCACCCTAAAAATCGTGACCAAAATAAAACATGAAGTTTTGGGGTCATTTGTAATGGAGAAATAGATATTTCTCAGAGGCAGCCAACAGCAGGCTGGGATGCCTTACAGCAACAGAGGGCAGTGAATGTACATGTGCTTAATGTTGAAATCCCAAGCTCTTTTGCCAATTCACTTCCCAGAACAACCAACATACTTATTCCCCCAGGCAGGAAACTGGCAAAATCTCCTCTGAAATATCTGACCAGCTGCAAGGTGGACCCAAAGCAATCCACTCGAAGACTCCTCTGCACTACCCCACCCACAGGTATCCCCTGTCCAACTAACTCTACAGGGAAAAAAACCCAGGGTTGCAACCCATCTGGAAAAGCTTTTAACATGAAAAAGTCTAACCAAACAGAAGAAAGGGGACTGGAAAGAAACCAAAAATACACAGGAAAAAGACACAAATAAAACAATCATTATTGTTCTTGAAGACAGTGACACAGAAAATACTATACCTGGGGAACATTCCTGTAACCCTAGTTACTTGGGAGCTGAGGCAGGAGAATCATAAGTTCAAGCCCAGCCTTGACAACTTAGGGAGACTCTATTTCAAAATAAAAATTTAAAAAGAGGTGAGGATATAGCTTGGTGATAGAGTGCCCTGGGTTCAATTCCTAGTACCTCAAAATAAAAAAGAAGGAAAGAAAATATTGTACTCATAAAACAAGAGCAGGATGTGATTATAAAGAAAAAGTAGTCAGTGAACAAAAGAGCTTTGGACAATTAAATAATATGAATTATAAATAAGTCAGCAGAAAAGTTGGAAGAAACCTTGCAGAAATTTTGTAACAAGGAGAACAAAAGACACAGATGGAAAATAAAAGAGAAAAGACAATTAGAAGACCACTACAGACCAATAATTATGTTTCACCCAAATAATAAAAAGTTCCAAAGAGGGAGAATGGAAAAATTGGAGAGGAGGAAATCACCAATAAAGTCAGTCAAGGAAATTTCCCAGAATTGAACAGCATGACCCACACAAGCCCTGTCATCATGAAAGTTTATTGCATTGATGAGAAAAAATAAATAAAAGGTTGTGAGGTGCAAAAACAGAAGAAAAGATATAAACACACAAAGGATTAAAAAAAAAAATGGCTTACAACTTCTCAAAAGCAACACACCATACTACAAGACAATAGTGCAATAGCTTCTAATTTTTGAAAAAATATTTCCACACTGGACTCATCTACCCAATCAAACTACATGTTAAAAGTATATGTAGAATTTTCAGACATATTAGGTTGCAAATAGTTGACCACTTACACACTTTTCTTAGGAAACTATTGGGAAGTTTCATTAACAAAGGAATTAATTTGTTTCATTAAACAAAGGAATTAAGCAAGGAAGAAGACATGAGATGGAGGAAACAAGTTTTCCACACCGTAGAACAGCAAAGGGACTTCTCAGATGTTAGTGAAGGGTCATCTCAGCATGACAGCAGGCCATCCAGAAGGGAGCTCGTCAGAGGCACAGGGGACAGGATGGCTGATACAAATGCACATCTCAAGAGGAAATCCAGAACACCGGCATAGAATCGAGAGCTGGAGGTTGGTAAATACATGACAAGATAAACAAACCAAATTATAGAATCTAATGCAGCCTTACCAGTAGAAACATAACTGAGTCCCATGTGTAATTTTAAATGTCTTGTAATCGTGTTTTTAAAAATGAACTTTTTAAGATTTTATTTTTTATTGGGGGGCAGTGGTGGGGATTGAGCCCGGGGTTTTATTCATGCTAGACAAATGCTCTGCCACTGAGCTACATCCCCAGCCCTCAAATTCATATTAATAATATATCACATTAGCCAGGGATGTAGCTCAGTGGTTTCGCCATCTGCTGCGCAAGCGCACGGACCCGAGTTCAATCCCGGTACCAAAATCAATCAATCAATCAATCAATCATCACATTTAACTCAACATATACAAAATATTATTCCAACATAAAATCAATATAAAATTGCTGAGATATTTTATTCTTTTTTCAGAGAAAATCTTTGAAATTCAGTGTGTATTTTGCATTTATCACATATCTCATCTGCACCCTAAAATTTCTCAGAAATCCTTGATTTCACTATTTAGTTTTCATTAAATTTGCAAATGAAAAGATGATTTATCTATTAAAGATTTTCCAAATATGTTTAAAAGGGGTTTTTTTTGGGGGGGGGGTTGTTTTGTTTTTGTACCAGGGATCAAACTCAGGACCTTGAGTGTGTGAGGCAGGCGTGATGCCACTGAGCTGAAGAATTAAAACATAGCATTAGAGAGGCTGGGGATATAGCTCAGTGGCAGAGCACTTGCCCAGCATGCTAGAGGGATGGAAAAAAAAAGTAGCAATATCACCGTATCACTCTATTACTTCTATAGAAATATAGAAGTAAATACAAAGGGCATTTGCCTAGCATGAATATGGACAGTTTACATTTACCTACATGTACCTGTCTACTTTCTCTTGTTCAAAAAAAAGGAAAAAACTTAAAAATGGGGTATAGAAGGTCAGCAAAGGGTGGATTTGAGATGTTTGGGTAGATTAAGCGGGCATTTGACAACATGGTTCTCCTTTGGCATGTTTAATTGTTAATAGGTATCCTTGCAATTTATGATGATACTTTTAAAATAAAATTCTCTCTTAATGATGACTTGAGCCCTACCACTCAATGGGAGAATCAGAAGAATCTGTAGGGTCTTATTTGGAATTAACATTATTGTAATTTTGTTGGTTTATTTTTAAATTCTTTTTTGTTTCCACTGGAAAGGAAAAGGTGGTGCACAGTTTTAAATGTCAAAGTGTATAAGTTGTTTTGTTATGAAAAGAAAAAGGAAAAAGAATCTGTGAACTAACTCCAGTGACTACCTCTGAGTAGAGACTATGGACAGAGGAGAAGGGGAGAGAAGGCCTTGGAACTCACGACTTTCTTTTCATTTTTTTTATTAGTATACGTTTGCAGTACATGAAGCATACATTTATCCTAGGCAGTGAGTACATGAACATAATACAGCTTGTTTCTTTTTTTAAACCCCTTCCCCTTCCCATCCACCTCCCTTCCTCTGCCTCTAAATTCCCTTTCCCCATTTCTTTTTCATTGTTACTATTATTTCTTAGCTCATGTTTATGACATATAATGTTCACATTCTTTGAGGTTATTGGGTTCCTGTACATGGCATACCTTTATTCTGCTTACTTCCCCTTCCCCTCTGCATCTCCCCTCTCCCTCAGTCTCCTGGACCCTTTCCCATTTGCAAGAGAACCATCACCTTGTTTCCTCTTATCCATCCTTGATTATGCTCTTCATCTGTACTTTGCCTTAACAGACCTCATAAATTATCTGATTACATTCATGCATGCATGATTTTTATTTTTAAAAAGATTTTTTATATGATCGCTGGAAGATCTCTCCATGAATGTGCAGAAAATTTCCTATGTCAATGATGTAGGATTGCCACATTAAAAAGAGATACCTTCCCTGCATCCTATGGAAGGAGCACTGAGGTGATTGATGCCAGGAGGCAGCCCCAAGCTGAAGAGGGGAAATGAAGTGAAAGAGATGCTGGTGGCCAACAGCAGATGCATCCTCCTGGCCAAATCCCAAATCTCACTCTCAAGTGCCCACATACTGAGCCAAGCAGGAAAAGCCTAGAGAGGGTGTATACATGGCTTCCCGCAGAGCCCTGGAGCCAAGCCCAAGCCCAAGGGCTGATTTTTGCAGAGAACACAGAACACTTCACCCCCTACCCACAACTCAAACCTACACTTTCTATGGGGTCCACCCCGCCCACATCTGTGCCTAGGTTTCCACTCTCCTCCCCTCCCAAGCCAATCCGTACCACCCTGCAAGTCTCCATGTAGAGCTTCTTTCTCCATGAAAACTTCTAGATTTCCTGACCCCTCCTGTCCTTACTAACCATCTTTTGTTAATTTCACACAACTCATGTTGTATGTCTTCCCCAGTTTGGAATAACTGTAATTATAAACTATTTTGAATGTCATGCTATTTTTACATGAAATTTGCATGATAAGAAAAAGGACAATACCATGTACTCTTCCAATCATGCCTAGCACAGCACTATACCCATACCATAGGTTTAAGGAGTATTTGACTGATTGCTGATGACAATGGCATGTGTGCACTCATACATTTCTTTAATACTTCTTCTCACAGAGACTGATAGTTCATAGGAATCAATGAAAGTAAATTTTTATACATAGGAATTCAAGCGAAAACTAAGATAATTGTTTCTTTGCTTCATGGCCCATTAATTACCATAGCTCATGAGTTCAAACTTCCTCTCTTCTTTAGCTTTATTTACAATTTTTCCCTCTATGATCTGTTTCCTTTCTCTTTCCCCACCAAATAGACACTTGTTTAATGTTTTAGGAATTTACCCTTGGAAATGTAAAAACACAGTTTTGTTTGTATGTGTATGAATGTCTTACCATTACTAAAATGGTGTTGCTCTAGTTTGGGTCTTGAATGCCCCAGCCTATAGGAGGTAGGGCTAGCAGAAGGAAGGTCATTGACAGTGTGTCCTGAAAGGGGAGACGGGGGCCTTTCAACTCTTCATCTTCCTCTCTCCTTGCTTCCTAGCCTCCGTAAGGTGAGCACTCTCCTCTGCCAGGTGCTTCCTGGTGTGATGCTCTGCCTTGGCACAGGCCCAAAGCCGCAGAGCCCAGCCACCATGGAAGGAACCGCCAAAACTCTGAGCCGAAATATCCCTCTGCTCTTTTTTAAAGTTGTTTATCTCAGGTACTTGTTAGGATAACACAAGGCTAACACAGGTATCATGCCACAGAGCTTGCTCTCTTTCTTACATTTTCATTCAACATCTTTGTAGACAAATGTGCTCCTTCATTGCATCAGTGGCTGCATAAACTCTTACCACATTTCATCTGCTCCCCAAAAGATGAGTACCTATGGTGCCTCCAACTCCCTGAGGCCCAAATAATGATGCAAGGAACATCTTTGAACGTGTTTGTTTCCATATAGACCTAGGCAAGAGTTTCTCTGGCATTGGGATCCTTCACTATGGCCCATACAAGTCTATATGTTTGTGGCTATACTTGTGACTTTTTCTCCAGCATAGGTCTAGTAGGCATGTAGTTAGACACTGTGGGCTTGAGGCCAAGGGCGAGTATAAGATAGCACGCTTTGGCAGTAATAGTTAAGAAACAAAGACCTCAGTACTATGCATTTATAATCATTCATTAGGTCCTGGACCAAAGACACAGGGCCTCTATTTCTAGAAGGCGCACAGCATTCCAAGCTACCATAGCCTATGGTCCAGTGATAACAGGAAAGCAAATGTTCTTTTTTGCTACCGGGGATCGAACTCGGGACCTTGCGCTTGTGAGGCAGGCAGCGGAACCACTGAGCTAAATCCCCAGCCCAAACAAATGTTCTTTAAAGAACTTATCTTTCATAAATTTCTTTTGTAAGTTCCTTACATGATTAAGGGCCCCAGGGGAACACTGACCATCTGAAAAGGACAGGAAGACAGTTTGGAATGCCAAAGTAACTTCTAAGTAAAATGTCATTAAGCATCATAATTACTCTAGCTCCCGGGACCCCAGAAGTAACTCTTGGGTGCATAAAATGATATCCAAACTTGCATTTGGGGCAGATGCCTGCATGGCACTACCTGTCTTCTCTCTAGGAGGCATACTCTCTGTATATCTACTTTACAATAAATTCTACCTGTGCTTCTGCACACCACCTATATATCTTCACTGAATTCTTTCGTCAAGGGCACAAAGAACCAAGGAAAGTGAGGGGCCAGTTCCTCGAAGCATCAGGAAGGACCTGACTTCTAGTGACAGCTCCACCTATTTGCTTCTGCCAGCTGTGTAAAATTCACCAGGATATAATTCAGAAATCACTGTGACAGAAACAGCTCTGGGAACACAGTTGAGCACGTCAGAAGGTAAGTCTTGCAATGATTCTTGTCATCTCTATGCGGAGAGAGTAAACCACTAGAGGATATTGCTTGAGGGTCACTTGCCTGATATGAGCCACTTCACACAGGGACAGCAGTGGGCTCTGTAAGAAATGTCGCTTCCCCAGCTCCCTCTGTGCTTCTGACTCTTGGCTGTACCTGTTAGGGGACAACTTGTGCAGGCAGCTGTTTTCACTCATGTCTGCTGGGTCTTCTACCTCGGGGAAAAAGGAAAGAGGGAAACAGAAATAAGAAGAGATTAAGAACGCCTGAACTCACAGCTCCTGAAACAATAAACAGGTAAATGCACGTGCATAATTAACCAGATGCAGCAAGAGTTGCATGGTTCTGAGATTGCCAACCAGGCAAGTGATGGAACCTTGGCCGGGTGCTGCTCAGTGACACATCTCCTTCTTTCCCAGCCTGTGTCCTCATGTTTCATCATCCAGGTTCTTCTTGGTCCCAGCAGCATGGGGCTCTTGTTTATTACCTTCATGTCCTCCACCTGGGGTGCCTAAGCAGGGCTCCTCTGAGTGCTCTTCCTGCCCCTCAAGTACGTACAGTGCCATCCATTTGCCCACATTGGAGCTCACAGATCACACACCCGGGCACCCTGTCTTGCAGAGCCTCCTCTGCTGTGGAGAGCTGAGTGGAGGGAATACAGATGAGATGTGAAGGAAAACAGCACCAGGGAGAGAGAGCAGAGAGCCTTCCCAGAGCCCTGGTGCCCCTCTGCTTCCTGGTTCCCCCCATCTGGGGTCCACTTCTGAACTGTCAAACTCCCCCTTGGTCACATCTGGTTGAAGAGAAAGAAATGAGTTCGGAGACCAGCCTTAACAGGCAGCACTTGACAAGCACAATAGAAGCAGCTGCCGTTTATAGCCCTTTTAAGGGTGGCCTCAAGCCGGACCTCACACCTCTCCTCCCTGTGGGGCATTGTTTTACCCAGAGCATCTGGAACCTCACAGTCCTGCAGCTTAAAAAAAATCCACGCATGCCCTGAATCTATGAAATTATAATACACTCCTTCCCAGGAAAGTTTTCTAGATCTGCTCTATTTTCCTCTTATTATAAGGTAGTTCCCTCCATTTTCTAACTCCTCACTTTCTTTGCGTGTTAAATGGGAATATAAAGATCTAGCGGTCAGTTATGGGACAAAAACAATATCCCGTGCAGCCTTTTTCTAAGTATCTGCTGATGAGGTTTGAAACTCTGCCAATTTCTTAACTGGAGAGAAAAAAACAGCATGAATTCAGATTGTCAGTTCAAGACTGATATCAACTGCATAAGAGGCAAGTAGCAAGGCCCAACCTGCTTGGCGTTGTTGCCTGTGTGTCTTTTCTGACCCCAGGGTTTCTCTTGTCTGGCCTCGTACCCATAGAAACAAGCGTGGAGTTGGCAGGCAGCAAGATGGCTCTGCATGTGTCATCTGACTCCACCAGCGCCCTTCCAATACCCATCCTTGATTTCAGACGTCTGAGCAGGCTCCACTGGGCAAGGTGGCGCCTAATTACCTCCCTTCTGTTTTTTCTCTTCTCTCTTCTCTTGTCCTCCCCGCCCCCCCAGAGGACAGCCTTTCCAAGAAATAACACACACACGCACACCTGGCACTGTGAGATAGGGAAGCTCACCACGGATACCAGGCTCCCATTCCCACTCCGGTGGTCGCTCCTGGGAATAAGTAACTATCTCTAGAATGCTACAAACTCCAGATGTGCACTGACTAGTGCCTTGAGACCTGGCTTCCCTGTCTCATTATGCCTATTTTTTCCACAAGTTTCATATATGCATATTAAGCTTTCAGAAGGGGAAAAAATTGGAAATGGTAATCTTCCTTTTAATATGCCACCACATGCCAGCCTCCAACAGCTGTGCACACACAACATGTTGGACTGGACATGAAATATAGCCCAGGACCATTTTTTAAGCATTCATTCCCAGAGCTTACAAAACATATTTACTTGGAGGGAGGTCACACAGTCTTCCTTCTGCATAAAAAGGTGGCTTTGAAATAGGTACAGCCATCTGGAAACAGCCTCCTCCACTATTGATATGTAAAATGCCCATATTACACCATCTTGCCCAGACTGTGCAGCAGGAGGCTCGCGCACACACACACACACACACACACACACACTCACTCAGGTCTGTAATTGTTTAAATGTACAACCTCTGGTCCTCCACAGTGCTTGCCTTGCTCTGAAAAGTCATTTGCCAGCACCAGAGGTGACTCTGCACAGGCTGGAAGGCAAGTTGCTCACAGGGGCATTCGGCAGCATGTGGGAGTATTGTCCTGGGCACAGATTTTGGAGAAATCATTTGAACACTCTATACCACTGCTCCAGACTTGCTAATAAGAAAGAATAAATGTGTCAAGTGCACAAGGAAGAATCAACAGCAAACACACCATTGAAATAATGACCTCTGTTCTTTTGCTCATTAGAGCCAAGTCTTTGGCTCTCACCCCCACAAAACTTAGATAATCCTCTAATAACTGGCTTTGTCCTGCATTTAAAGAACAAGGGCAATGGGTTCTATATTGTTAATTGATCTCCATGTAGTTGGTGGATGGCTGTGAGTTTATTAACATTTGCTCTTTAAAATGGACAACCAAAAAACGAACAAAATGAGATGGACCACTTCCCCCTTAATAGTCTTTTTTGCTGTGCAGAGCTTATCTAAAATTCTTGACCTCTGGGGCTATTTAACTTTTGTCTTGTTCTTTCCATTTTTATTTCCTGGGCTTGTTTTTTTCATCTGTTTTCTTTTTCAAATGTATACATATACATGATTTATATAACATAAGTCAGCTGCCTTAAGTTGTAAAATGCTTGGTCAAAAGGTGTGAAGTTTCAGTGAGACAGGATGAGTAAGTTCTGGAACTCTATTGTACAGTACAGCACAGTAACTACAGTTAATAACCATGAACTATGGACTCTATACTTGAAAACTACTAAGAAAATAGATCTTAAAATCTCTCACTACACACATGCACACACACACACAAATGATATGTAAAGTGACAGACGCTAATTAGCTCATTTGTGGCCATCATTTCACAATGTATACACATATTAAAACATGACATTATATGCCATAAAATATATAATCTCTAATTGTCAATTATACCTCACTAAAGCTGGAGAAAAACTTAACGCCATCACAAAAGAAATCTCAGAAAGAATACAGAGCTCTGAAGTAGCAGAAAGGGTTAAGCTGTTAAATGCACAAATAGCAGAGCTCTTGTTACAGAGAGAGAGAGAGAGAGCCTGTTGGAAGGAGGAGACCACTGTAGGTCAGCCTGTCCTTTACATTGTGAAGAGCTTCAAAGAGGCTAATAAACCCAGCGGCCTATGGCAAAGGTAATTTATTTTATATTCCTGGTCATTACATGCAATATTTTTTGGAGGGGGAGAGCAAATATAATTCAAAGAAAGTGATAAACAATAAAAACAATATCTAGTGATGCTTCCACCCCACCTTAAAAGACCATGTACCTTGCTTTCCCCTTTGTGTGTGCTTTTGTATCCTGTTGTGTACCAACATTTTGGAGATGGGTTCTGAAAAATACGGCAAGGCAGGTAGCAACTTTACAGAGCCCTGTGGTCAGCGGCCCTTCTTGCAGAGGAGGTGAAAATCCCCCAAGATAAGCAACACCCAGGTGTGGGCCCTCACGGTCCTCACAGGCGCCTCCCAGCTCCGCTCCTTGGATAACATGTCTCAATGGCTGAGTCAGCACCTGGATGGAAATAATTCCTAAGTGAACAACTCTAGGACTGATTATCTGAGCCAATGCAGAGCACAACCTCTCCCAGGCTGCAGTGAGAGGCTGGCCCTGCTCTGATCCCCATCCCACCCCCCTCACACTTGCTACATTTTAGGTGGATGAGGTCATTGGACTGCAGATGAGGTAACCATGCAGCCTGCCTGTAAGCTGAAGAGGTTACCATATGACCATTCGCGTAAACACAGTGAAGTCCCCCGGGGCTGCAGACAGCTGGGCTGTACTGCTGGTTGTGAGCAGTGGGAGCCCTGGGATTCCCAGAGCCAAATCGCTGCCTGAGCTTTCATCACACCCTTCGGAGACAGGTTCACCAGCCTCAGCTGGGAGCAACTCTGCAGGAAGAGGACTGGCTGGCTGGTCCGTGGCAGATTCACGTGAGGGCCAGGCTGAGTGAACCACAGACACCCCCCCCCCAGTGAACAGAAGACCTTTCAAACGCATCGCCCTGAGGTCCACAGGGCACCCTGCAGGTTCAGCCCCAAGCCATTCTACGTTTCTGTGGCAAAGTGTCTCCATCATTTCGCTCATGTAGGCATGTCTCCTAATGTTTATTAATTTAGAAACATGGCTGATAAACATTCTTAAGAATCATCAAAGGACAATACACCTATTAAAGATATCCTAAATAATAGAATAAGAGATACTTCGCTGGAGGTAGAGCTGCCCCAGTCAGAATGTTCTACCCCTTCAGGCTCAGAATGTTCTTCCAAGGTCAAGTCAGATGGACTAAATTCTGCATCTGCCTCATGTATTGCTCATATGTTCCTTTATTTCTGAACCCTCTGGTTACTAAGCACTGTAGGAAACACCAGAAATGTAGGAAACAGGACAGTGGTCTCCATATTGGTGGAACACATACACTAGCAGGTAATCTTTGAGGACTGCAATCGAAGTGGGTGTGTGTCATCAAAAAGAAGCAGGGGAGCTACAGAAGCAGAGGACATGGGAAGGACACGGTGAGAACTTCATTAAACTGAGACAAGATGCTGAGAGTCACAGTACCGGATGCTCCGGAGCACATCACGTATCTCGAACAACCCTGAAAGTTTCCCATGATCCCCAGGCGCTCAGAAGGCTTACAAGAAGTAACTCGCCTGGGAAAGGGGTAGAACCAAGGTTTGAACCAAGAGGATAGGATCCCAGAGCCAAGGACTCCTAGACACAAACAACAAAGAGACAAATAAAACAAGCGGTCCCTTGTGCCAAGGATAAGACTGTGCCCTACCAGGAACATAGATTCAGCAGGCAGGCTGGATAGGAAGACCTGACAAAATAGAAGTACAGTGGACCCTTGACTTACGAACTCAATCGGTTCCTGAAGGCTGATTGTAACTAAGTCAATACAGCTGAGATCTGGATGTTCACCCAGGTACATGCTGTAGATAACAAGAGGCAGATGAATTTTCTGTTAACCTAATTAACCCAAGTTTTCATATGTCAAGCCAGTCATTAACTTGAGGGGCCACTGTAGACGGATGTGGTGCATTAACTAATGGTCAACTTGTAACGCCCAGCTGAACTGACTCAGCATGCTTCTGGGTATGAAAGACCCACGTGAGGACTGTTGCCAATGGCATAAAAAGAGAACTGGAGGGGAAGATCATTTGCTATTGATTTTCTCGGAGAACCTTGCCATGGCTGGTTTTCCTGATATGAACTTTGCTGTTCTAGTTGTCAGAGGAGCTTCGGTCCTTGTGGCTGCTGGGAATGGCTGCTCTTCTCTTCAGAGGAGCTCTAATCTTCACCTTGAGCATCACTTCCTGGCTCCAATGCAGATCCCTCAGCTTGGTGGTGCAAATCCTTCACCCCACAGGCACAGCCTTTCTAGCTTCTACCAGTGGTGGTCTTCAGGCCTTCCTGGTGCAGATCCTCAATAAGGACTTGCATGAGACATTGCCATGGGCTCTATGCCTCTGGCTAGACTTGTGGAGGACATTGCCTTAGACTCTAGGCCTTTAGCTGAACTTCTGTGGGACGTTGCCAGGAGATCCAGGCCCTTGGCTGGATTCTTCAAGTCCCTAGTGTGGGCAGATCTCTTATACTCCTCCTCTGCATTTGACTTTTTGGGGGAATATTGTAAAATAATCCTATAAATCATGTGTCCTGTATTAAATCTTTTCCCTTGCAAGCCCTGACTACAACAATGGTATAGAAAATACACTGGAAAAAGAAAGCAAAATCCACATAAGGTCGTGTGTGTGTGTGTGTGTGTGTGTGTGTGTGTGTGTGTATGATGGACTTGGGGAAGACTTTGCAAGTCAGGTCAAAGAATTTGAACCTTCTCCAAGAGCCATGAGAAGTCATTTGCTATGGCTTGAATGTGTCCTTCAGAACTTGTATGTTTGGAAACTTAGTCCCCGGTGAGAAAATGTAGACAGGTAAGGCCTAGTGTGAGTTTGCTAGGCCATGAAAGCCCCACTAGATTATGCCACTACAAAAGGTCTTATAGAAAAGTGAGTTCACTTTCTCATACTCTTGCCCTTCTGTCTTCCATCAAAGGATGAGGCAACAAAAAAGAAGTTGACATAGGCTTGACCTTGGGCTTCCCAGTCTCCAGAACTATGAGCCATTTCTGTTCATTATAAAATACTCTAGGTTAGATATTCTGCTAGCATAAAACAGTCTAAGACATTCTTATAGGCCTTCAGGTAAATCAATGAGATGATCCAATTTGTTTGTGTGAAACAAGTCTGGATGCCATATGGGAAACGGATTGGAGAGCAGTGAAGGGCATGTTGTAGTGACCCAAAGGAGAGACTGTGGCCAAGACTGAAAAAGAGTAGTGGGCACAGCAACGAGCCAAAGGACTGAGTTCTGTCTACAAGGGAGGTACAACCTTACCATTGACTGCATCGTGATGGGAGAGAAGAGAAAGAGGTGCTGGAAAAGGAGGAAGTAGTTTCTGAAGGATCTGCAGGGTACTGGAGAAAGATCAGGTTTGGAGGGGCCTGCTAGGCCCTTCAAATGCAGATCTGGTGCTCAGGAATGAGATCGAGACTGAGGACAGAGATTCCGGGGTCATCGATACACACGGGGCAATAGAACCGACTGCCGCTGAATGTGAGTAGATGTAACTAATGCTCCATTCCTTTAATTTGTGTCTCTTTGATACTTGTAGAAAGACACAATCTGTCCCACTGGAATATAAGCCACGTGAGGATTGAGATTTCTCTTGTTCTCCACTTCTTCTCCAGTGTGTGGCACGCAGAATGTAGGAAATGTTCCGTAAGTATAGTGGAATAAAAGAACTAAAGCGTAACTTTTTCTAAAGTAAGGTTATAAAATTATATAGGCAGTTTTTGAAAGCTTTAAAACATACCAAAGAATGTAAATTTTAAGTTCTCCTTCAAGCTCTTACCCCTCAGACCTACCACCTACAATGGAAAAATGATTGTATGTCAAGGGAATGGTCCTCCCAGTCTCTACCAGCTGTGTGCAGACCTCAATAGAACCATGGTTTGTAATGTTTACCTCCTTCCTTAACTATACTTGGGTATGTTTTGCTTTGTCCATATGAGTTGAATCTAAAACTTTAAACTCAAAAGTCAGATCTACTGACATTGCCTAAATATTACCCACTACAGCACTGAGGAGTGTGATTGTTCTCATTGAAAAGAGACTGCACACACACACACACACACACACACACACACAATGGTTATCATTAGAGGTAATGGATATGCTAATTTGCTTCACTATGGTGATCATGTCAAAATGTGTACATATATTCAAACATCAAGTTGTGTACCTTAAACGTATAAAATTTTTATGACGGGGCCGGAAATTTAACTCAGTGGTTCCGGCGCCTGCCCCACAAGCACAAGGTCCCAAGTTTGATCCCCGGTACCAAAAAAATAAATAAATAAAATAAAATAAAATTTTTATGTCAATTACATCTCAATAAAGTTGTTTTAAAATGAACTTAGCAACGGGCCGGGGATTTAGTTCAGTGGTTCTGGCACCTGCCTCGCAAGTGCAAGGTTCCAAGTTCAAACCCCAGTACCAAACAAAATAAAAATAAAATGAACTTAGCATCAACTGGGCCATGTATCACTAAACCTGCATTGCCCAAAGGTGGCTGTTCTGTATGCCAAGATGAAATGTAGCCTCCTTTCTTAAATTGTCATCTTCTCTAAACCATGCCACATTTCCATTTATCTCATATTTGAATTATGGATTTCTTAGAAATTTCTTACTTTTCCTGTAATGTCTTTCTGTTTTCTGGTTAAAATAAAAAATATATATATACATCCATCTTTTCAAACTCTCCCAAATTCTTCATCACATCCTGTATGCCCTGAAGCACCCTCTCTTATTCTACACCAGTGGTGGTGAACCTATGGCACAGGCGCGGGAGCAGGCTGTTTATCTCATTAAAAGCTCTGAAAGGTTCACATCCCCATTCTGGACATTCCTTATCAGGCCCTAAGCCCTCCTGCTGTCACTTGGACCAATTGTTTTCTGAGGTGGCTGAACAGCTGTCATCCAGGACTTCTTTTCACTGCAGGCATGGGCTGGTCCACTGCTTCTCAGATTTCCATTTTTCTTTTTCTTTGAGTCCTTTTTCTTTCAGTTTTTTCTATGACTGTATCTCAGCTACACTAGCATTCTCGCCAACCTCTGAAAATACTCCCCCCAAAAATTCTTCCCTCCCTGCTTTTGATCTTTGTGCAGCTTGTTCTTTTATATCATCCCAGCCAGGTTTCCATGCTGCCTCCTCACTAAACCCCCAATCTAAGCCATAACCACCTCCAAGTCATTCTCAATTGAAACAACTCCTTTGGTTTTCAGCATTACACTCTCACTTCCTGATATTATCCTGTTTTTATGTGTTTATTTATTTTTTGTCTCTCCCTGTAAAAATGCCAGGTCTAAGGGAGCAATATTTTTTGTTTGTTCCAGCTATGAATCTCAGCCCTTAAAGCAGTGAGAGGCACATAGAAGAGATTCAATAAACAGTGGCAAGAGCTCTCAGGAGGCCACATTCACACACAACACTCAAGTCTCTTCCACAGATGGCCCTTGATTTGCAATGGGGTTGCATCCCAATAAACCTATACATAACTTGAAAGTACCGTAACTCAAAAATGCATTTATTACATCTAATCTATCAAATATCATGGCTTAGTCTAATCTACTTTAAATGTGATCAGAACACTTACATTAGATTGCAGATGTTCAAAATTATCCAACGTGAAGCCTATTTTATAAATGATTGGTTATCTTATGAGATATATTGAATATTGTACTGCAAGTGAAAAACAATGATTGTGTGGTCACTTTCAAATCATTATAAAGTCAAAATATGTTAAGGCTAACCACCACAAGTCATGGATTGTCTATACTCCATCATTTGACATGGCAGGGAAAAAGTCAGAATTTTAGCATCTCTCTTCTGAAAATTATGCTACCCTGAGATTATAAACTCTCAGAGGAAAAGGAGCTATAAACTCATGTGACAAGATGTTAAGGGACTTAGGAGATGCGTGAGAAAAAAACAGATGGTTGTCATTTAGCTGACTTACCAGGTTTTGTTTAGCTAAGTGAGCATATAAACTGAAAGGAAAAAGGAAATTTTTGGAACTATAGAAGGCTAGATATTTTTTAAATCTTTCCATTGAAAATACTGAGATGCTGAGTATATTACAATGTTAAATGAAAAGAGTAACTCTCAAGATAATAAGGGACCCCGGGGATTTAGCTCAGTGGTGCCACTGCCTGCCTCGAAAGCTCAAGGTCCCGAGTTTGATCCCTGGCACCAAAAACAAAAAGTCAAGATAATAAGGGAAATTCAGAGAAATACAAGCTAAAATAAAACAAAATAAGCAATGAACACACACAAAAAAATAAAAATCAGAAGTTGCAGCTATGCAGGAAACAAATGCCAATACCAGAAATCTAGAACAGGGCTAGCAAAATACAATAGGCAAACCAACCACCTATTTTAGTAAATAAATTTTTATTGGCACATGGCCATGCCAGTTCATTTAGGGATGGTTTGTGGATGCTTTCATGCTACAACAGCAGAGTGAAGTAGCTACAACAGATACTGCACAACCCACCACCCTAAAATATTTACTGGATGACCCTTCAATTAAAAACTTTTATGTCAGGCGTGATGGCACAAATCTGTAATCTCAGCTACTTGGGAAGCTGAGGCATGCGGGCAGGGGTGGGGTGGGGTCACAAGTTCAAGACCAGGCCAAGCAATGTAATGAGACCTTGTCTTAAAAGTAATTTTTTTAAAAAAAGGAAGGGGATGTAGTCAGTTGTACAGCACTTGCTTGTTATGTGCAAGACTTGGATTCAATCCTAGTATCACAGAAGGAAAGAATGAAAAGAAAAGGGAAGAGGAGGGAAGGGAGGCAGGGAGTGAAGAGTCAGGAAGAGAAGGGAAAGAAAGGAATGAGAAGGGAAGGAGAGATAAGATCTCTGGGGGCATATTCAGAGAAACTAGGTTTTGAAGTTTGGGAAAGAAGTAGGGAGGAACCTGTGACTTACATAAAGCTTAAACCTTCAGAGATGTTCATTCTCCAAGGAAAGGGTGAACTAAGAAAAAATTACCTGCTGGAAAAGCTAGCCAAAGGTAAATCTGTCTTCACCACAGCCCCAGATGGAAAATATTATTACTACTAATAATAATGATAATAAAAGCAATAATGATGGTCTCCTCTGAGACATTATAATTATAAGCCTGCTTTGACATGGATCTCACATTCAATTTTTCACTGTCCAAATAATCTTAAACACCTCTAACAGAGAAAATAAATGTCTGGCAGCAAGAAACGTAAATTCTCTCCAGACTAAAGCATTCATGATTGCGCAGTTAGGGTGACATATTAAATTGAATGGCTTTCAGATCCACATGGGGGACTGGTAGAGCACACTTCTGGGTGTATCTGGGAGGGTCATGGAGGCATGACTTTGGGTACTATATCTGGTTCCTTACCCCTTCCTCTCTGGCAGTGTTCCCCTGCTCTCTTCCCCAGCTGCCATGAACTATGTGGCTTTGCTCCACCATGCTCTCCCACCGTACATATACATACATATTAAACTAAACATATGTACATGTGTGTAGATAGATGAAACACCAAAATAAAAATGAGTGAAGAAAGGGCTAGTGAATAGGATAGATTTAAAGAAAACACTAAACTCAGGAGGCTGAGGCAGGAGGATCACTATGAGTTGGAGGCCCGCCTGGGCTGCATAGTGAATTCAAGACCATCCTGAACTACATAATGAGACCCTGTCTCAAAAAATAAAAATAGGGCCAGGGATTTAGCTCAGTGGTTTCTCTGCCTGCTGTGCAAGTGCAAGGACCCAAGTTCAATCCCTGGTACCAAAAAAATAAATAAAATAAATAAAAATAAAATAATAAAGAAGAAAAGAAATCATTAGTAATGCAACACATGCAGATGAGAAAATAGAAAACAGTAAGAGGAAGGGAGAAGAATGAGAAGTTCTAATCTCATCCAAAGACCCACAAGACAGGATAGAGAGAATGGGGGAGAGACTCTGAAGATATAACAGCTAAGAAAGTTCTAGAAGTAATGAAACATGTAAATCCTCAGAGATGGGAAGTGTAATGCATTGTAGGCAGAGTAATTTTTCAAAAACTAATCACATACACTAGGCACATCATGTGAAACTGTAAAACACCAAAAGTCAGAGAAAATGTTTAAAGCAATAAGAAAAGACAAGGCTTCTAGGACAAAATAGCAATAGTTTGACAGCTGACTTTCATTAGAAATAATGAAGCCAACAAACAGTGGAATCATGTCATCAAAGGCTGAAAGAGAGTAACTGTCCTTATAGAATTGTGTGGTCAAAATATTGTCTTTCAAGAATGATGGAAAATAAGAACATTTTGGTGAAACCAAACTTGTTATAGTTTACCACTCACAGACCATTTTGAAAGGATAAACATGTGGAAGCAGGACTATGATATAAGGAGGACATTTTGGAATAGAACAAGAAATGTTGAGCTGCTTACTCAAGAAAAGAGGAAAGATTTGGGAGCAAGAAAAAAGAGGAAGACAAGGAAGCTGACAAAGAGAAGCTTCAGGGAGGCAAAAAAAAAATGTCTAAAAGGATGTTGCATTGTATTTTGCAGTGTGAAATGCATTGTGGATTCTTCTTTCTGATTGTTCACAATATCTTCAGTAAGATATCCATTTCTATTAAGTATTTTGTGGAATGGAATCCATTTTTGAGATGCCATTAAGATCCTAAATGTAAAACATTTATGAAGGCAAGGAAAGAGTTACTCAGGTCCTCCAGATGGGGTAATGATAGGGAATTAGCTCTCTCTGGAGTGTCTACTAGATGTAGTGGGTAGAGCCTAAGACTTTTCTGATGGAAGCTACTGGTATTATTTCTTTATTACACTTTCATAGCTTTTCACCCTATGTCACTCACATTAAGCAAAAGGGTTTCCCACCAGGTTGAGCTATGGCTGGACTAGATCTCAGTAGAAAAGTTAAGCAGCACTCCTCTTTCCACCAAGATCAAGCTTCAGCTTGATGGGAGATTCTAAGCACAACCTTGGGAGAAGAGAAATACTAGAAAAGGAACATTTACTGAATACGCATGTGACCAAACAGTGCTCTTTTCCCATATTATGTCATTTAACTGTCATGTATAAGGTAAAAACTGCTCCCAACTTACAATGGTTCAATTTAATTTTTTTGACTTCATAATGATGTGAAAGCATACTCAATCATTCTGTCTTACTTTCAGTACAGTATTCGATACTTCACATAAGATAGTCAACATTTTTTGTTTCTTTTTAATGAGTACATGTTTGCAGTGTACAATGGTTCCATTCCTTATGTGGAGTTGACACATTTACATAGCACAGCTTAATTTCTTTTTTCATCTCCTTTTTTTCCCTCTCCCTCCCACTCCTTCCATCACTAAGTTTTGTGTTAGATTATTTTGCCCAACTTCAGGCTAATATAAGTGTTCTAAGCACATTTACTGTTAGGCTAGGCTAGGCTAAGCCAAGATGTTTGGTAGGTCAGGTATATTAAATACATTTTTGACTTCTGATATTTTCAACTTACAATGGGTTTTTCAGAATTTAATAGCATGCTATTTCAAGTTATATCTGTACATGGACTCTAAAAGGTAAATGTGCCCATTACATGATTGAACAGGAGCATGGAGAAGAGGGAAAACATCAGTAATATACACCCCACAGATTTGGAACTAAGTTTGCCTTTAATAATTACATTACAAAATCACACACATTGGATGAGACCAATGATCTAAGTAGTTTCCTGATGGGCCAGTGATTTAGCTCAGTGGCACCACCCCTGCCTTAAAAGTGCAAGGTCCTGAGCTCGATCCGGGTACCAGAAAAAAATAAGTAGTTTCCTGACCAGAGGCAAACTAAGCCTAAATCAGAGATCAGAAAACTACGGCCCATGGCTAATTCCAGACAACCATGTGTTTTTGTGCAGCTTTGAGTTAGTATTGGATTTTACTTTTCTTTTTTTTTTTTTTTTTCTGGTACTGGGGATTAAACTTGGGTCCTTGCCCTTGCAAGGCAAACAACGGAACCACTGAGCTAAAACCTCAGCCCTGAGTTTTACTTTTCTTTTTTTTTATTATTAAATTCTTTTATTGGTACATTGTAGGTATACAACACAATTACATTTCTCATTGGGAATTGTACCTTGACATAATGCATCTTGGTTCTTATTTTTTCCCCATTTCTAGCCCTCCCTACACCCCCTCCACCCTTCCCTATTTACAAAGACTTTATTTCCATTTTTTCCATTTCTCATCATTTTTCCTTTCCCTTCTTTCCTTTCCCCTGCCCCTCCCACTACCCCTACCCCTTTGGACCTTTTCTTCCTATTTTACATTATCGATTATTCACTCTAATCATTGGTACATTTTAGGTATACAATATAATGACATTCATCATTGGAAATTTGCACCTTTACATAGTCTCTCTTGGTTCTTATTTTTCACCCTTGCCCAGCCCTCCCTTCAACCCCTCCATTCCTCCCTATTTACAAAGATTTTGTTCCTATTTGTCCATTTTCTCATATTAATCCCATTCCCTTCTATCCTTTCCCCTAGCCCTCCCACTTCCTTCCCCTTTGCCCCTTTTCTTCCTATTTCACATTACCTATTATACATTTAGTCCTTATTTACACTTTCAGTTTCTCACACCAGAGAAACTATTCGGTATTTACACATCTGTGTCCTATTTATTTCACTTAAGAGTATTGCCTCAGTGTGCATCCACTTAGCTATAAATGTCTCTAATTTCTCATTTTTTATGGCTGAGTAGTACTCCATTTTATTAAAAACCCACATTTTCTTTATCCAGTCTCCAGTTGATGGGCATTTGGACTGTTTCCAAGTTTTAGCTATTACAAACTGTGCTGCTATGAACATGGGTGCACATATATCACTGTGGTATGATTCTTTGAATTCTTTGGGGAAGGTCCCCAGCAATGGAATAGCGGGGGCAAATGGGACTTCCAGTCCTAGTTCTTTGAGGTATCTCCATACTGATTTCCACAGGGCTTGCATCAGTCTACACTCCCACCAGCAGTGGAGCAGGGTTCCTCTTTCCCCACAGCCCCACCAGCATTTGTTATTGGTTAATTTCATGATAGCAGCCATTCTTTCTGGAGTGAAGTGGAATCTCAGTGTTGTTTTCATCTGCATCTCTTGAATGACCAGTGATGTTGAACATTTTTTCATGTATTTATTTGTTATTTTTACTTCTTCATCTGAGAAATGTCTGTTCATTTCAGATGCCCATTTTTGGATTGGGTCTTTAAATTTGGGAGGTCTGATCTTTTTAAGTTCTTTATAGATTTGAGATAGTAGACCTTTGTCTGAGGAAGGGCAGGTGAAGATTTTTTCCCACATTGTGGGTTGTCTCTTCACACTGCTGGTGGTTTCTCTTGCTGTACAGAAGCTTTTTAATAAGAAGAGATCCCACTTGTTGATTGTTTGTGCTAGTTCACGGGCAACTGAGGTTTTCTTCATAAAATGATTTCCTACACTGATGTCTTCAAGCATTCTACCTAACTTCTGTTCCAACTGGTTCAGATTTTCTATTTTAATATTTAGATCGTTAATCCATTTTGATTTTAGTTTAGTGCATGGTGAGAGATACAGGTCTAGTTTTAATCTTTGGCAAGTTAAAGCCCAATTTTTCCAGCACCACTTATTAAAGAGGCTATCTTTCCTCCAGTGAGGATGTTTGGTTCCTTTATCAAAGATGAGATGGCTGAGTGTGTCTGGTGTTGTTTCTGCATCTTCTAATCTGTTCCACTGGTCCTCAGGTCTGTTTCTTTGCCAGTACCATGCTGTTTTTATCACAGTAGCTTTGTAGTAGAGTTGCAGGTTGGGGATTGTGATACCCCCTGCCATGTCTCTGTTACCTAGAATTGCTTTTGTTATTCTGGGTCTCTTCTTGTTCCAAATGAATTTTTGGATTGCTTTCTCAAGGTCTATGAAGTATGCTGCTGGGATCTCAATTGGAATTACATTAAATCTATATAGCAGTTTTGGAGGTATGGCCATTTTCATTGTATTAATCCTTCCTACCCAGGAGCAGGGGATGTCTGTCCATTTTCTGATATCATCTTCAATCTCTCTTTTCAGAGTGCCATAGTTTTCAGAGAAGAGGTCTTTGATTTCTTTCATTACGATGATTCCTAGGTATTTCAGTTTTTTGGATGCTATTGTGAAAGGAATTATTTGCCCTATTTCTCTCTCAGTGAGTCTGTCATTGCTATAGAGGAAAGCTATTGATTTTTGTGTGTTGACCTTGTAACCAGCTCCTTGACTGAATTTGGTTATTAAGTCTAGAAGACTTTTGGTGGAGTTCTTGGGGTCTTCTATATAGAGTATCATGTCATCTGCAAATAATGACAATTTGACTTCTTCGTTTCCTATCTTTATTCCTTTTATTTCTTTCTCTTGTCTAATTGCTGTGGCTAATGTTTCCAGAACTATATTGAACAAGAGCGGTGATAGTGGACATCCTTGTCTTGTTTCTGATTTTAGTGTGAAGGATTTCAGTTTTTGACCATTTAGTATGATATTGGCTGTTGGTTTTTCATGGATGGCTTCTATCAGTTTGAGGTAGAGACCATCTATTCCAATTTTTTGTAGGGTTTTTATCATAAATGCATGTTGGATTTTGTCAAATGCTTTTTCTGTGTCTATGGAGGTAATCATATGGTTTTTGTCCTTGGCTCTAGTGATATAGTGTATTACATTGATTGATTTTCATATATTGAACCATCCCTGCATCCCTGGGATGAATCCCACTTGATCAGGGTGTATGATCTTCTTGATGATCTTCTGCATTCTGTTTGCCATTATCTTATTAAGGATTTTTGCACCTATGCTCATTAGTGAGATTGGCCTATAGCTCTCTTTTTCAGTTGGGTCTTTCTCTGCTTTGGGGATCAAGGTGATGCTTGCTTCCAGGAATGAATTTGGGAGTATTGCTTCCCTTTCATTTTCACTGAAGAGTTTAAACAGTAGTGGCAGCAGTTCCTCTCTAAATGTCTTGTAGAATTCAGCAGTGAAGCCATCAGGAGCCAGGGTTTTCTTAGTTGATAAGTTTTTAATTACATTTTCAATTTCATTGGTTGATATTGGCTTGTTCAGAATTTTTAGGTCTTCTTCGTTCAACTTTGGTAATCCATATGTATCTAGGAATCTGTCCATTTCTTCTGTGTTGTCCATCTTATTGGCATATAGGTTCTGGAAGTAGGTATTGATGATCCTCTGGATTTCTGCTGGGTCTGTTGTAATTTCACCCTTTTCATTCCTACTTGCATGGATTTGGGCCTTTTCTTTCCTTTTTCTGACAAGGTTGGCTAAAGGTTTGTCAATTTTGTTGATTCTTTTGAAGAACCAACTCTTGGCTTCATTGATTTTTTTGTATCATTCTCTTAGTCTCCATTGCATTGATTTCTCCACTGATCTTTATAATTTCCTCCCTTGTATGAACTTTGGGGTTGTCCTGCTCTTCTTTTTCTAGAAGCTTGAGGTTCAGCATCAGGTTGTTTAATTGGGCTCATTCTGTTTTCCTAATATGTGTATTCACTGCTATGAATTTCCCTCATAAGACTGCTTTCATTGTGTCCCATAGATTCTGATATGATGTATTGTCATTGTCATTTAATTGAAGGAACTGTCTGATTTCTTCTTTAATTTCCTCTGTGACCCATTGGTTATTCAGAAGTGTGTTGTTCAATTTCCATGTGTTTATGAAATTTTTTGAGTTTCTTTAGCTATGGATCTCCAATTTCATGGCACTATGGTCTGATAATATACAGGGGATAACTTCAATTCCTTTGCACTTACTTAAACATGTTCTATGTGTGAATAGGTGGTCTATTTTGGAGAATGGCCCATGTGCAGCTGAGAAGAATGTATATTCTGATTTTGTGGGGTGGAACACTCTGTAAACATCTGTTAAGTTCATTTGTTCAAGAGTTCGATTGAGTTCTAGTATTTCATTACTTATTTTTTGTCTAGTTGATCTATCTATTTGTGACAGTGGGGTGTTGAAGTCCCCCACTACAATTGTATTAGTGCATATATGACTTTTCATGTCGGTTAGTATTTGTTTTATATAGTTGGGTGCACTAGTGTTTGGTGTATGGATATTTATGATTGTCATCTCTTCCTCTTGGATTCTTCCCTTTACAAGGATGTAGTGTCCTTCTTCATCTCTCTTAATCAGTGTTGGTTTGAAATCTACTTGATCTGCCAAGAGGATAGCTACTCCTGCTTTTTTGGGGTTCCTGTCACATGCAGTATTGTTTTCCACCCTTTAACTTTCAGTCTATGAGTTTCCTTTTGAATTAAGTGTGTTTCTTACATGCAGCATATTGTTGGATTTTGCTTCTTGACCCATTCTGCCAGTCTATTTCTTTTGATTGGTGAACTGAGACCACTAACATTGATGGTTATAACTGAAACATATTGACTTGTCATTGCCATGACTTTTTCTTTCTGTTGGGTTCTCCCCCTTTACATTTATATTCTTGTCATGCCAGATGGGTTCATTCTGCTTTGCTTCCTGGGGTTGTGATCCTCAATGTCTGTTCCTAGGATATTGTGTAAAATTCTTTGGAGTGCTGGTTTGGTATTCACGAAGTTCCTAAGGTGCTCTTTGTCATGAAAGTATCTTATTTCTCCATCCATTTTGAAAGATAGTTTTGCAGGGTACATCAATCTGGGTTGGAGGCTGTTTTCTTTTAGGGCTTAGAATATGTCATTCCAAGCTCTTCTTGCTTTGATAGTTTGTGTTGAGAAGTCTGCTGTGATTCTGATGGGCTTTCCTTTGTATGTGATTTGTTTCTTTTCTCTGATTGCTTGTAGAACTTTGTTCTTCTGTTGAGTTTCTGGAACCTTAACAATTATATGCCTATGTGTAGATTTTTTTTGATCAAGGCTAGTTGGAGTCCTATATGCTTCACTTATCTGTATGTCAAGCTCTTTTCCCCTGCTTGGGAAGTTTTCTGCCATTATTTCTGTGAAGAGATTTTTTATGTCGTCTGCGCTATCTCCTGTTTCTTCATTGAGCCCAGTCAGTCTTATGTTATTCTTCTTTGCATCATCTAGCAGCTGCTGGATTGATTTCTCATGTTCCCTTATAATTTTGAAGCAGTTTTTCTTTTCCTGGTCACTAATTGCAATCTTATCTTCTATATCTGAAATTCTGTCCTCACATTGGCTCATTCTGCTGTGTAGACTTTCAGTGGAGTTTTTCATGTCCTGGAAATCTATTTGCATCTGTTTTATGGATTCCATTTGTTTCTTATGTTGGGATTCCATCATGTTCCTCAGCTCCTCTCTAGATTTATTAATCATGTCTTGCAGTAGGGGCACAATTTCTCCTGTTATCTGAGAAATTATTTCTGATTTCATTTTTTCCAGATCCCCTTTTGTTGCCAGTTCAGTGGGTCCAGGTGGTTGAGTATCAGAGTGTTCCATCTCATTTCCCTTTGGGGTTACTGTAGGTAATCTGGAAGTCTGGTTTTGAGACTTATTTGCGTGTTTTCCCATTTCAACTGGGGCGGGGGGCTATTAGAGCCTGCACCGATTACCTCCTCTGAGCTGGGAGAGGTGGGACACGGGCAGGGAGCAGCGGTAGGGATGGTGACCCAAAACTCCTTTCCTGTGGGCTGGAAGCAGCGGGAGGGATGGTGGCTGGGAAGCCCCTTCCTCTGGACCAGGAGCAGTGGAATGGCAGCTCAGAAGCCCCTACCTCTGGGCCAGGAGCAGAGGGACTCAGTACCTTGGTTTGGTGGTCTGGTGTCCTCTGCGTCTTTGTAGTGTGGAACCAGGTGGCTGCCTGTCTGCAGCGGGGTGATTCCGCGTCTTCCGCATGACTCGGGACCTCGGTAGGGCGTGCACAGACCTGCCTGTCTGCAGTTGGCTGATTCGGCGTGTTCTGTGCAACTCAGCACCTCGGTAGGGTGTGGGCAGACCTGCCTGTCTGCAGCCGGGTAATTCGGCCGAGTTTTACTTTTTTTAATGTTTGACAGTTATATTACTTTGAGACAAGAGAAAATTAAGTGAGAGTCAAATTTCAGGACCTAATATGGTCTAAATGTTCTCCCCTCCACCCCTGCTACCAAATTCACCAATGTATTGGTATTAGGAGGTGAGGTCTTGCGGGGGGGGGGGGGGATCATATTGTGAAGGTAGAGCCCCTGTGCATGGGATTAGTCTCATTTAAAAGGACACTAAATGGGCTGGGAATTTAGCTCAGTGGTGTCACCACCAGCCTCACAAGCACAAGGTCCTGAGTTCATTCCTCAGTACCAAATAAAAAACAATTAAAAAATAATAATAATAATAAAAGAACCCTAAAGAGCTGATTTGTTTCTTCCACAGACAGAAAGCATGACTGTCTATAACCAATAAGTGGGCCCTCACCCAACAACAAACCTGCCCACCTCCAGAACTGTGAGAAATCAATTTCTATTGTTTGTTAGGCCCCCAGTTTATGCTATCTTGTTACAGTACCTGGAAAGTTCTAAGACAGTACCAAAAATGTTCCTGAAACACAGTCATGTTCATTTGTTTACATACAGCTAGGCTGCTTTTGTCCAATAATGGCAGAGTTAAGTCATTATGACAGAAATAATAGAATAAGGCCAAAAAAGGCGTGTAAAACGAGGCAGGAACACCCAGGCAATGGAAGTAATGCCTACACAGCCACAAGGGCCCAAGGTCTGCATTGACACATAGGCCCAATTCTCCCCTTCTGCCTCTGCCACTCCTTGGTCTTTCACATCCCTCCCCCTAATTCTGAGGTGTGGAATGCTCACATGGCCATATTTCACATAGTTACTGGGAGGCCGTGACCACAAAGCTACATACGTGCCTTGATGATGGCCACAGGCTCCAGGCGGCTCCCACAGACCCACCTGACTCAGCCCTGCTCAAGACGGTCTGTCGGCAAAAGGCACTTGGTTTTATGGCAACATGAGTCATCCTGAGTAATTATAAGAGCTAATAAACTCTGCAGGAACCAGTTTCTTCCATCCTGTGAACCAAGGCACAAGGATCGCAGTCTCTGTCCCATATAAGGTAGATAACAGAAGCTTCTAGCTACCATTGGAGCTTCCCAGAGCTCTGGAGCCCCTATGACCACCAGCTTCCTTCAAGAAATACGCCCACCTCAATCAGATTTGTACACCAATGTAACATTTTCTTCTAAAAGACTATGGGCAGTGGAATTAAACAAACCTGGATTAAATCCCAACTCTCCCCCTGGCTGTGTGACCTTGGAGAAGGCACCTTGCTTTCTGAACTGGTGGCCTCAGCTGCATAATGAGGTCAATGAACCCCTTCCACAGACTGTCAAATCCAGCACAGCAGACCAGTTTTCCTAGGTGCCACCCTCTGCCCCTGCCACCTCCTCCCATTGCCACCATACTTGAATTGCTTTCCCTGCCTCTCCCTTTGCCTCTACTATTCCTCATCTTGTTTGCATTTCCCTTTGCTCTTCCTGGCATCTATCTTTCAAGTTCAGCTTTTCTGGGAAATTTCAAATTCCTAGGCTCTCTTTGGTACTACTTCCCTGTGCCCTGTCATAACCCTTATCTTAAGGCTTCAAAATTATTTCCACACCTGTCTGGCTCCCCTGAGCATGAGACCCTATAAAGCTGGGAGCTTGATTCTTTGTTGTTCATCTGTAAGCTCGTTGCCTGACGCCTTTCACCTTCATGCTCTTTAATGAAGGGTAAGAAAATGGGATGGGAGGTGTGCGTATCACAACATGCTCAAGTTCTAGAAATGTGTGATTCATCCCACTGAGTGTCTTTAACGGACCTCGTGTGGGTGTGGGTGTGGGTGTGTGGGTGTGAGTGTATCTGTGTGTCTGTGGTGCTACTGGGGACTGAAACCACAGCCTCACACATGCTTGGCAAGTACTCTACCACTGAGCTGCACCCCTCAGTCCTTTTTATTTATTTTATTTTGAGACAGATTTTTCCTAAATTCCCCGGGCAAGCCTTGAATTTGCAATCCTCTTGCTTCAGCCTTCCAAGTAGCTAGGACTACAAGTGGCCATTAAAATCTGGGCTGGAGTGCAGTATAGTGGTAAAGTGCTTGCCTAGCGTGTGCAAGGTCCTCCTATCCCCAGCACTGAAAAGAAAAAATTAAAATCTGACTTCTTAGATTTGCTGTAATGACACTCTGAAACAAAGTGCTGCAACTCAACAGGTGGATTGTTTTGTTTGGGGTTTTTGGGGGGGGAGGGGGGTTCTTGTTACTGGGGATCGAACTCAGGACCTTGCGCGTGTGAGGCAGGCAGCAGCACCACTGAGTTAATCCCTGGCCCAGGCAGTTTTTTTTTATTTACCCCCACTGCCCACTAGGCTGACTCCTCAGCTTCAGGCCCCAGATTACAGGGTGTTTGGGGGCAGAACTTTTGTCCCAAGGGCACCCCCATGTGTCTGCACCATCAGTACCCTCTCCATTGCAAACTGCCTGGGAAAGACAATACCACTCTGTTCCAGAGAGGAATGCTAAGCAGTTGCTATTTCCTGGATGACTGGGTGTTCTTTGCCCTGGAAACATGGACAGTCTGAACAGAATTTATTCAAATTCTTTTTCCCCCTAGTTTCAAATTAAGAAATGCAATGTTACCCCTGACCAGAGTGTGACAGTGATATGGAAATAGCAAGACCTCCCAAGGGTATTTCAGTACTACTGCTGCTTCCAAGGAGTATGCAAATTCAAGTGTAAAAACTCAAAATGAGAGTGCACAGAAGAATGTCTACTTTCTTACTACTACTTTCTGGAAGTATGAATGCATACTACTTTCTGGAAGACCTGTAGGTATAATTTCTACCTCTGATGGGTCTCATTGTGCAAGTAATTTTGCATTCACCACATAAACATATTTTTTAGCTTAAATATCACATGAAGGAAGAAAACACTGCAGCCTTTTATAAGGGAGAGTGTCACCCTCAGGAAATAATTGAAGGCCCCAATTGCTCAAGTCTTTCAAGAGACTACAAAGCACCCCTGAAAACACTGTGGGGAATAATTCTGAGTTCACTGGGGAATTGGCTGGATGATCTAATAGGTCTTTGCCCTCACTCTAATTTCAGTGATTCATGTGTGACTTATTTAATTGTTATCATCTATTGCAGATATATAAAAGAATGCTTTTATTCTTTAAAAAAATCTAAATTCAAATCACCTTTAATATCACCAAGATTCTACTTCCATCATCCTTCAGAACATTGACATATTAACTTTTTGACCTACCCTCAACCCTCAGGATACCTCCCAGGGTACAAAAAGCACATCTGCTTCGCAGCTGGGTATAATGGGGAGCCCCCACCCAACAGTGTTGAAAACAGGTTTGGGAAAACTAAGGGTTAAGTGAAGTCCCCCAGGAATTCCAATCTGTTGCAGGCTGCTAAATCAGAAGCTGCCTGGGGCCTAGGTGTAACCACAGCTAGGAAAACAATGCCTAACTGCCTTATCCTCCACAGCATTTAATATTTATCATGGTCAGAAACCCACCTGTTACTTGGGAATGAGTCAAAAGAATCCCGAAGCAAAATTAAAGCAATAATGAATAAAAACATACTGTGAATTGCTGTGCAAACCCCAGGCAGATGCGTTATTTAACTGTAGGCTTTATCTGTGATACTAATTTTGAATAAAAATAACCGATGACAAACACATATGTACCAAACCAAGACCCGTCTCACCCCAAGGTTTTGTTTCTTTTGAAAACTTTGACAGTTGTGGTTAGTAGCCCAAATGCAAGCAAGCTGATGTGCTTTGCAAACCTGAGTGTGTCTGACAACACATTAGAACAAAGCTGGCAGCCAATCAGAATCACACAAACCACAGGATCTCTGTGAATTTGTGTCTCTGACAGTTGAAGGAGATAACAGACCAGTTGGGTGTCCATCCTTCAGGTGCAGAGGGCTCTCTGCAGCTCAGGCTTTTTAACCCCACCAAAGCCAAGCGTAGATCTGTCCTGGGAGCAGTAGTACACACCTGAGTACTTGAACCAGCCAGGAAATACTTGGGGTGTTTCGCTAGGAAACACCCAAAAACACATTTCTCCAAGTATCTTCAAATTTGCAGTTTAACCCAGAAGCACCAGGAAGGGTCATGGCAGGGAGTGGTCAGTTTCCACTTGGAACTTTCAATTGGTTTAGCAGCAGTTGGTTCTTGAAGGCTCTGATCCCATCCCTTTAAGTTCCTTACAAGGCTGCAGTGAGGAATGTGCTTCCTAGAAGGTGAGGGGAAGGGCATGTAGATGTGAACTGAAGAAGAGAGGGGCAAAGTAATTTTGTGGTACGCGGGTGTTCGTAGCTTTGTATTAAACATTCCTCTTAAAAGAATTTGAGAGTTCAGTTGACAGATCTATGCAAATGATAAATGGAAAAAGACAAGCTAGCATGCATTTAGAAGGGTGAAAGCATCACTTTGATTTGCAATGATCTTTAATCTACCACTTTTACCCCAAGGAAACACTGCAAAAACAAGAGCCCCAAATGTCAAGAAATAAAGCCTGCTAGTGTTCTGTTGGCATATCTTTTAATTTTTGAACAATTACCCTGCCATATACATTTATTCTTGAATTTTATATAGTGACACGTTAAATTTTGAAATTGAGAGAAAATGACATGCATAAATATCCCCAAATGCAAAACTGACTTTCAAATCCAATCTATTCATGTTTGTGAGAGGTCGTGTGCATGTGTATACTAGGTGCATGAGCGCATGTGCTAGGTCTGTGAAAAGTACAAATTTCTCATTTCTCGCCCTTGACTTAATATCACTCTCAAAGACTGAATGTATATTTTTATGCCCTGAAAAGTTTTAAGTAGATTTTTTATGGCATAAACCATCATCTACATTTAAGACATGACGTCTGCACTAATTGAGTTACACTAATATGAATTCGTAGTCAAGAGCAGCCTTTCTCTGAATACAAGGTTATAATTGCCCTTCAATGGCTCCCTATTACCTTGCAAATTAATTCCAGACTTTTGCTCCAGACTGCCCAATATAGCCCCAAACACTTTTTCTGGATTCACCTTCCAAACTTCATACCAATTATGGTAGATTCCTGGATGCTTTACAAAACTTGCTTATCTTTTTCTCCCTATATCTTTGCTCACCCTATTCTCTCCTCTTGAAATACCCTTCTAAACTTCCCCCTTCCCAGTTAAAGTCTCCTCCCAAAAACCCTTTCCTGGGTACTATGACTTGTCTTTTGAGGGGTTGTATTCCAGCATCCAGCATAATACCTGGCTAAGGGTAGAAATACAACATGCATTGACTAGAGATATTCTCAAATCCTTTTCATAAATTTGTTTTTTCAATTAAGCCTTTTCTGATCTCTTCCTCTGCTGGACCCCAAAGCATAATATTGGAGCTCTGCTGTAGCGCTTTCCTTATTCTATCTGGTAGATAGAATCTTGTCTACATGTCTCCCTTTCCTACATTCCCAAAGAACATTCATCGACTTGCCATTCCTCTGCTAAAGCTGTTAATCCACACACCTTGCCTGTATCGTACACTCAGTCAGTGTTTAATAAGAACAGTGATACCATCTCATATTCGAACACTACAAAGAAGTTAGCAAAGCACGCTCACATTTATTGCCCCATGTCATTCCTACAGTAAGTACAGTCAGCCCTGCATGTCCTCAGGTTCTGCATCCATTGACTCAACAAATAGCGGTTTGAAAATTTTTTTTTAATGGTGTCAGTACTGAACACATACATACATTTTTCTTGCCATCATTCCCTTAACTATACGGCATGACAAATTTGTATAGCATTTACATTCTCTTACGTATTATAAGTAATCTAGACATGATTAAAGTATATGGGACATGCCACGGCTCCAAGCCCAGAAGAAGTGAGCCACACGGGCACCAGGAACACAGACCCACCTTACACCCCCACACCTCCCACATGTCAAAATGAGAAGACAGGTAAACAAGCCACAGAACCAGACTGCCAGATCACCTACAGCAACCCCAAAGGGAAACAAGATGGAACACTCTGATACTCAGCCACCTGGACCCCTCGAACTAGTAACAAAGGAGGATCTGGAAAAAATGAAATCAGAAATAATTTCTTACATAACAGCAAAGATCATGCCCATAGTGCAAGACATGATTAATAAATCTAGAGAGGATACAGATAAAAAAAATAGAGGAGCTGAGGAACATGAAGGAATCCCAACATAGGAAACAAATGGAATCCATAAAACAGATGCAAACAGATTTCCAGGAGATTAGAAACTCCACTGAAAGTCTATGCAGCAGAATGAGCCAATGTGAAGACAGAATTTCAGATATAGAAGATAAGATTGCAATGAGTGACCAGGAAAAGAAAAAATTCTTTAAAATTTTAAGAGACCATGAGAAATCAATCCAGCAGCTGCTAAACGATGCAAAGAGAAATAACATAAGACTGATTGGAGTCAACGAAGAAACAGGAGAGAGCACAGATGACATAAAAAAACTGTTTACAGAAGTGATGGCAGAAAACTTCCCAAACAGGGGAAAAGAATTTGACATACAGATAAGCAAGGCATATAGGACTCCAACTAGCCTTGATCAAAAAAAATCTACACATAGGCATATAATTGTTAAGATTCCAGAAACTCAACAGAAGAACAAAATTCTACAAGCAGTTAGAAAAAAGAAACAAATCACATACAAAGGAAAGCCCATCAGAATCACAGTAGACTTCTCAGTGCAAACCCTCAAGGCAAGAAGAGCTTAGAATGATGTGTTTCAAGCCCTAAAGGAAAACAACCTCCAACCCAGATTGATGTATCCTGCAAAACCATCTTTCAAAATTGATGGTGAAATAAGATTCTTTTATGACAAAGAGCACCTTAGGAACTTCATGAATACCAAACCACCACTCCAAAAAATTTTAGACAAAATCCTAGGAAAAGACAACAAGGATCACAACCCCAAGAAGCCCAGCAGAATGCATCTGCTGAGCATGACAAGAAATTAAAAGCAAAGGGGGAAGATCAAACAAAAAGAAAAAGTCATGACAATGATAACTCAACACATGTCAGTTATAACCATCAGTGTTAATGGTCTCAACTCACCAATCAAAAGAAATAGACTGGCAGAATGGGTCAAGAAGCAAAATCCAACAATATGCTGCATACAAGAAACACACTTAATTCAAAAAGAAACTCATTGACTGAAAGTTAAAGGGTGGAAAACAATACTCTACACGATGGGAATGCAAAAAAAAAGCAGGAGTAGCTATCCACTTTGCAGACCAAGTGGGTTTCAAACCCACACTGATTAAGAGAGACAGAGAAGGACACTACATCTTTGTAAAGGGAAGAATCCAAGAGGAAGAGATAACAATCATAAATATCTATGCACCAAACACTAGTGCACCCAACTATATAAAACAAATACTAATGGACATGAAAAACCATATAAGCACTAATACAATAGTAGTGGGGGACCTCAATACCACACTGTCACAAATACATAGATCAACTAGACAAAAAACAAGCAATGAAATACTAGAACTCAATCAAACTACTGAAGATATAAACCTAACAGGTGTTTACAGAGTGTTCCACCCCACAAAATCAGAATACACATTCTTCTCAGCTGCACATGGGTCATTCTCCAAAATAGACCACATACTCACTCATAGAACATATTTAGGTAAGTGCAAAGGAATTGAAGTTATCCCCTGTATATTATCAGACCATAGTGTGATGAAATTGGAGATCAACAGCAAAAAAAAAAACAACTGCAAAAACTTCATAAACACATGGAAATTGAACAACACACTTCTGAATAACCAATGGTCACAGAAGAAATTAAAGAAGAAAGCAGACAGTTCCTTCAAATAAATGACAATGACAGTACAACATATCGGAATCTATGGGACACAATGAAAGCAGTTTTATGAGGGAAATTCATAGCAGTGAATACACATATTAGGAAAACAGAGCATGCCCAATTAAACAACCTGATCCTGAACCTCAAGCTTCTAGAAAGAGAAGAGCAGGACAAACCCAAAGCTCATACAAGGGAGGAAATTATAAAGTTCAGAGGAGAAATCAATGCAATGGAGACTAAGAAAACAATATGAAAAATCGATGAAGCCATGAGTTGGTTCTTCAAAAGAATCAACAAAATTGACAAACCCTTAGCCAACCTTATCGGAAAAAGGAAAGAAAAGGCCCAAATCCATGCAATTAAGAATGAAAAGGGTATGGCACTCTGAAAAGAGAGATTGAAGATGATATCAGAAAATGGACAGACATCCCCTGCTCCTGGGTAGGAAGGATTAATATAGTGAAAATGGCCATACTTCCAAAACTGCTATATAGATTTAATGCAATTCCAATTGAGATCCCAGCAGCATACTTCATAGACCTTGAGAAAGCAATCCAAAAATTCATTTGGAACAAGAAGAGACCCAGAATAGCAAAAGCAACTCTAGGTAACAGAGACATGGCAGGGGGTATCTCAATCCCCAACCTGCAACTACACTACAAAGCTACTGTGATAAAAACAGCATGGTACTGGCAAACAGACCCGAGGACCAGTGGAACAGATTAAAAGTTGCAGAAAGAACTCCAGACACACTCAGCCACCTCATCTTCGACAAAGGAGACAAACACCCTCCCTGGAGGAATAATAGCCTCTTTAATTAATGGTGCTGGACAGTTTGTAATAGCTAAAGCTTGGAAACAGCCCAAGTGCCCATCAATTGGAAACTGGATAAAGAAGATGTATTATTTTAATAAAATGGAATACTACTGAGCCTTAAAGAATGAGAAACTTGAGCCGGGGATTTAGCTCAGTGGTTTTGCCGCCTGCTGCACAAGTGCAAGGACCCAAGTTCGATCCACGGTACAAAAAAAAAAAAAAAAATGAGAAACTAGAGACATTTATAGCTAAATGGATGCATATTAAGGTCATACTCTTAAGTGAAATAAATAGGATGCACATGTGTAAATACTGAAAAGTTTCTCTGGTGTGAGAAATGGAAAGTGTAAATAAGGACTAAAATGGTTAAATGAATAATTGATAACTTGAAATAGGAAGAAAAGGTCCAAAGGGCTTGGGGAAGTAGGAGGGGAAGGGGAAAGGAAAGAAGGGAAAGGAAAAATTATGAGAAAATTAAAAAATAGAAACAAAGGGACAAGTACATAAAATAGGAAGGACCACCATTTGATACATAAGTGTTATAGGTAACATTTATAGAGGGCCGGGGATTTAGCTCAGTGGTTCCGGTGCCTGCCTCACAAGTGCAAGGTCCTGAGTTCGATCCCCGGTACCAAAAAAAAAACATTTATAGAGGGTTTACCTTAGAACAGGCTCATTACATGCACACCTTGCTTAATGCTCACAAGCCCACAAGAACAGGCCTGATTTTGTCCATGTTTTTTGCAGAGGAAGAATCTGTGTGGGTGTGGTGCCAGGGCCCAGGCACTGGGTCATTGCTTCTGAATGAAGCTTGAAGAGTCCATCTAACAGTTTGAGTCATAAATGGCAGAGCCAAGGAAGGAAGTCGGTTTTTTCCACTTCCTCTACAACCTCATCTGTCCTCCCTGGAAAGAACCCTGAACATAGAACTAACTTGTTTGACAGCTGAATCTCAGTTGATAGAATGCACAGTGGTTAAGAGCACTGAACCTGGAACTTCCTGGATTCAAAGTCGTGCTCCACCATTTACTAGCAGTATGGTACGGTGCAAACTGGTTTCTTTCTCTGCACCTCATTTCTTCATCTGCACAGTGGAGACAAGAGTATTTACTGCATAGGGTGTCATGAGGACTGAGTTCCAAGTGATAGCTACAAGGACTGGTGCATGCTTTATGGACACATTCTACACTTCCTCTTAAAAGCTAATGAGTGATTCTAAAGCCCATGAATGGTCCAAAAAGACTTCTTTTGTGTTTTGCCAGGCTTTGTGGCTCTCTCTATGCTAAAACAACCTCTAAATAACCCTAAGAATGACTTGGCTCTGTGCAGAACTGGATCTCACAGTGGTGCCCTAGCCTCAGTATCGGGACTTGGTGGTTACTCTGCCATCTGCCCAGCCCCACCCGTGTGCAAGAGGTGACTAAGCCTGAGGCTCCCACTGCCTGCTGTGAAATCACAGGCCTCTCCGTCTCATCCTACTCAGCCCAGCTCCTTCCCAGAGTTCACTCCCGGCCCACAGGGAGTATGCTAACAACTCTGCAGATGCTCACTTTGTCCTTGTTCCACACAGCCCTCCAGATGGACTGACATTCTACACCACCCCATTTTCCATTTGTGTGCACTTAACCCAACTAAAAGGCCACCAGTGGTGTCCATGTTCGTGACGTCCCTAGTCCTCTTATCTGTCCATCTCCCCACCCACCCCCTGCTTCTCTCTCCCTTTGTTTCCTTCTATTTCTCCTCCTCTCCCTTTCCCATGTCTCTCTGGAGTGGACTTTTTTCTTCTCTCAATCACTTTCCCCACACCAAAATGTACATATTTCTCCCTCCCAACTGTCTCTTTTACACACACACTCACCCCAACATGACATACTAATGGACTCCCAAGTGAGTTTGCCTCACTCCTACAGACAGAAGTGAATCAAGCTGAGTTAGAAAGAACATACTTCACACCTGTCAATTAAGCTCAATTGCTTATTGTGTGAAACTAGACTCCTATGCCCAGGGATAGGCCGACCTGGCTGGACTGGGTGAGCCTCAGCTGTCCCTCCAAAGCAAGCTCAGGGAACAAATGCTCCTTCTGTTCTCAGTGGATGAGAGCATCCCCTGGAATGTCCGGGAGCAGCTGTGAGCCCCTCCATAGGGTGGACGGGAGTGTTCCCAGAGAGTCTATGGAACTACGTGTACTGCAGTTGGTCAGCTATTTTTACAAAATTCCAATTACACAGCAAAAGGACAAACACCCTGTAAGGAGGAAATAGGTGATGCCCTGCTGCTGATGTCACTGGAGTATATTAGTAGCAAGGAAATGTCTTGAGTCTGGACTGGCCATAATAGGAAAGAAATATTACCCGAAACAAAGGTGCCTCTATTAATATATTACTTTCGATTTTTAAAGGTCTGCCAACTGGAACAGAGCCCATCAGAAGTGAATTCTGGATGTTGCAGCAAGGGAAGGGTAGGCATATTTTTAAGGATAGGCTGAAAGCCAAGGTTTCATCTATCATTTTCTTCACTTGTCAATTACTTGATGACTTACCGCCTCGAAAGCATGGTGCTAGCCACAGGGGATGTCCCTCTAGCTTACAGTTGGGAGGAAAATAAGGACAAGAGAGCAAGAAATGGCCCATGTGTGCACTGAGTGTCAGATCATGGAAGTCCAGGGAGCTGTCAGCAGCCAGCAGGCAGGAAGGGACTCCAGGAGGAAGGGAGCAGGAAACTGAGACCGGACTCATGTATCAGGACTAACAAGCAAAGGGAAAGAAAGTGTTCCAGGTAAAAGAGACAGAAAGCATAAAGGCCTGAAGTAGAGTTTGGGGAGGGGATAGAAACTCAGTGACAAAGGATCTGATGGGCCTCATTAAGGAATGTGGGCCACAGACTTTTAAGTACAATGTAAGAGGACAAGGTAATCAGAAGAACATTTCAACTGGCTGTCTCTGGCTGCAGTGAAAAGAGAAGAATGGAAACAGGCTGGGGATTTGGCTCAGTGGTGCCGCCACCTGCCTCAAAAGCGCAAGGTCCTGAGTTCTATCCCCAGCACCAAAAAAAAAAAAAAACAAAAAACCCAGAATGGAGGCAAGGAGGCGGTCACTATAGCTAACATAGCAAAGAGAAAGAAGCAATCAGGGGCATTTAGGAAGTAAATCAACAGGGTAATGATTGATTGTATAAGAAGCTGGCTTAGAAACAGCATCAGAATGACCACTTGGCCTTGGTTTGAATGGTAATGCCACGCTGACACCCTCCTGCAGGGACCTGTAGTAGGACAAGATGGTCAGGAAGTGACAAGTCCCACTTGAGGCATCTTGAAGATTCTAGAAGATATTAGTAGCAACCAGACTTCAGGATGGCCCTTTTATCCTGCCTCCTGGAATTCACATCAGTGCATAATCCCCTCCACTTGAATATGGGCAGGACCTGTGACTTCCCTCTGACCAACAGAATATGGCAAAGGTGACAGGAGATCATTCCTGAAATTGCATCATGTTATAGAAGACTCTTTCTTAGCCAGCTGGACTGGAGACACACAAGAAGTGAGCAGCTATGCTGGAAAAGCCCACAAGGCAAGGAGCTGAGGGCAGCCTCTAGAACCCAGTGATGGATGTTGTTCCACCCCTCTCAGCCAACAGCACGCCTGTGTTCCATGCTCATATAGCCCAAGAGAATCACCTCTGCCAACAACTTCAGTAAGCTTGGAGGTAGATTCCTCCCCAGCTGAGCCTCAGATAAGAATACATCCAACCAAGCCCTAGACTACAACCTGGAAAGTCCCTGAGAAGAAGACCTCACTAACCATGCCCAGGAAGACCAGGAGATAATAAACACACATTGGTTTGTGACATCAAATGTGTGATGATTTGTTATGAAGCAAAAGAAAAATAAGACAGTGCCTAATTGGAGGTGGCAAACAAGCCACTGGGTATTTGGATCTGGACCTCAAGACAGAGGTCAAACCTGGAGATAACACATCTGGCAATTATGACTATATAGACAGTGGTCAGAGCCCAGAAAAGTCTGGGGTGATGAAAAAGAGAACTAAGACAGAAGCTGAAGGATGTTCTGAGGATTCCAAAGAACAGTGCCCAGAGAGACAGGAGGAAAACAAGCACTATGGCTGTATTAACAGAAGCCAACACTTACGAAGAACATTCCTTATGTGTTTTTTGTTTCTTTGTTTGTTTTTTGCTTAAATTCTTTTATTGGTACATTTTAGGTATACAATACATTTACATTTATCATTGGGTGCTTGTACCTGTACATGATGGATCTTGGTTCTTCTTTTTTCCCCATCACCTGTGATTCCTTATGTGTTTTTGTTTAGATCTAAAATGTCTTCCAAAATTCTCATTCTTTCAGAGGTAGGATTTTTGGAAAGTGATTGGATCACAGTGGCACTATACTCATCAGTGAATTAATCCATTAATGAATTCACAGATGAATGTTTTGTTAGGAGGTGAGGACTTGTTGGAGGTGGGTCACTGAAGGAGAGAAGCTCCTCCCTTCTCTCTCTGCTTCCTGGATGCCATGGGTTGAACAATTTTTCTGTACCAGGCTCTTCTGCCATGGTGTTTCTGACTTAGAATGAGACAGCCATTGTCTGAACCCACTGAAACTGTGAGCCAAAATAAACCTCTTTTCCTTTAAATTGCAGGTATCAGGTATTTTGTCCCAGTGACAGGAAAGTGACTCATAAACTGCACCATTAACTGCTGAAAGTATTAACTCACTTTTTCCTTACAACACGATCAGGTAAGTACTGTCATGTTAGCAACGTATTACAGATGAGCAGACTGAGGCACAGAGATAGTAAGTGACTTGCCCAAGTTCATACAGCTAGTAAACAGCAGAGCAACTCAGGTTGTGCCCCAGAGACCACATTCTTACTCATTTCTGCTATACTGATGCTTTCTGTTAGGAGGAAAAGAAATACAAGGCAAGCTGATTTAACCCCCATAACTATAAGGATGAGGGATGGGACATAGAATACACTGAGGACACGGAAGCAATGTCATCACTCTCTCCCTTCCCATGCCTTGACCCATTCCTTCTCTACCATGCCTCAGCTCAGCTTTTCTTGTGTTGGCTTTATTTTCAGATGAGTTCTATGGACATGAGAGCAAAGCTAGATCCCAGCAGGTCCAGCCTGATGTTATCTTCAGAGGAAGGGCCTTCAGCCATCACTTATCCACCCTAAACCAATCATAGGGTTCAGGGAGATGAGCTCCCCCAGTTTTTGTCCTCTCAACATGCACATATTTAAGGGCTGGGGATTTAGCTCAGTGGTGCTGCCACCTGCCTCGAAAGTGCAAGGTCCTGAGTTTGATCCCTGGTACCAAAAGAAAAATGCGTATATTTAAGCCTTAACCCCACTATTAGGAGGTGGTGCTTTTGAAAGGTGATTAGGTCATAAAGATGGAGCCCTCGTGAAGGAGACTAGAGGCCTTACGAAAGGGAGCCCACAGAAAACTCTCGCTTTTTCTTCCATGCAAAGACACAGAAAGTGCTGTCTTTGAACCAAGAATCAACCTTTCACTAAACACTGAATCTGCTGGCACCTTCACCTTAGAATGTCCAGCCTCCAGAACTATTAGCAATAAATCTCTGCTGTTTATAAGCCATTCCATCTACGATACTCTGTTACAGCAGCCTAAACAGACCAAGTCAACTCACCCCACCCTAAGTTGAGAATCAACTGAGAGCTAAGTACAGACCCAGACAGAGTCCACATGTCACATTTGGGGAGGAGGGATTTATGACAGACTTAGGTGTTCAGCAAATACAGCTTTTTACTGTTACACCTAAGAATAAAAGCTACTCTAGTTCCAGGCAGCACTGGACTACTGGCAGCTGTCCTGGCAGGGCCACAGCCTGGGAACCCAGCCTGCCCAAGTATGCTTGCCACAGGAATCCTAATGCAGCTTCTCATCGTAATGCAACTTCTCTGCAGGTGGAAGTGGGGAAGAAGGGAGCTCAGGCTCGCTGTCTCCTCCTAAATTCACCTACCAGGTGATTACCTCTCCACCCACCTTCATACTCTTCCTATCCCATCCTTTGGAGAGTAACAAGAAAGAAAAAGAAATCACAGGCACACGCACATTACAATGACTAAAGTTGAACAACCTGATAACCAAGGACTGAGGGAGAAATGTAGCAAGAGGAAGTCTTATCCATTGCTGATGAGAATGAAAAAATAGTATAGTCACCTTGGAAGACTATTTCTTATGAAGTTAAATATATTTTTATCTGGTGACCCAACAATCCCGCTATTAAGTATTTGCCCAAGAAAAATGAAAACCTCTGTCTACACAAAGATCTGTACATGAATGAACTTCAATAAACCTAAAACATAAAAGAAAACAACAACAAAAGAGATCTGTTATGAGAGTGCAGTGGTTCTCAAACTTTAACATCCATCAGTATCACCTGGAGAGCTTGATAAAACAGATTGCCAAGCCCACTCAAGGGCAGATTCCGCGGATCTGAAGGGAAGCCCTAGGTGTAGCATTTCTAGCAGCTTCTTGGAGAACATCCTTTAAGAACCACTGCTCTTGTGAAAAATCTCTCCACATGGAAATGAGGACCAGGAAATAAGGATCAAGAGAGAAGCATTCCATCCTAACCAGGTATTTGAGCCAGTCCAAGGCAAGTAGTGAATAGATGAGAGGACTACCCTTTTCATGGACACGCTCAAAGTAAGGCAGGGACTATCTTGAAAAGGAAAAGAGGGGTCTTTTTCCAAAGAATGAGGATCAGACAGTAAGTAGCTATATCAGACTGGATTCTCCACAGAAAAAAACAGAAGAGCAAGAGAGATGTATTGTGTTTACTATGAGGACTACCAAAACAGAAGTCCAAGATCTGCAGTGAGGAAGGTGGAGGCACAGGGGACCCAAGGGTGTAAGTTTAGTCCAAGTCTAAAGGCCTGAGACTCAAAGGAGCCAGTGATGTAAGCTCTAGAAGACCAATGTCCCAGCCATGACCCAGAACACAGACTAAAGTCTCTCTTAATAGAACTTTCCTTTTATTAAGGTCTTTAAGGATTGGAAAAAGCTTACCCAGATTGGGGAGGACACCATGCTGTCCTCACTCTACTTGCTCCAATGTTGGCCTGTCCAGAAACACCCTCACAGGCACACCCAGAAAAACTCTTTAACCAGATATGTGGGCACCTCGTGGCCCAGTGAAGTTGTTATAAAATGAATCATCACAGCAATCCCAAGCAATACTGACTAGGGAGGCACACTGGGGAAACCAAAGGCAGGGTGTCCAGAGAAAGGAATGGGGGGCATCTAAGATGCCCAGACAAACCACAAAGATAAGGAGCATGGTATGTTCACTGGACTTAGCAGGTTGGAGCCTTCACGGACCTCGGAAAGACCAGATCCCATAGGATGCCAATGGTGGAGGAAATTACAGAGGGTTGGTGATCCAAGGTGAGAAGGTGAGTGTAAGATTTACGTGACCCATTCAGCAAGTGTGGGATACACACATGGGCAGTTGGGCTTAAAGGTCTGGGTTAGTGAGGTCTGCATTTCCTTTTTAATATGGGAGGCACCTAACTGGGGATATGAGTAAGTCTATAACAACAGATTGAAAACATAGGAGAAAAACTGTGGTCTTGGAGCAAAGCTCTTTTGAAAGCAGGCAAGAGGAGACCGCAGGCACAGATGGGGCTAGCAGCTGCAGAGAAGTACAGTGGCAAAGAAGGGAGACAGTGTGCAGATGCAGGTAAGTTTGAGAGTTTAGCCAGTGAAAAAAACAAACTAAACTAAAGACTATTAGTCGTAGAACCTCTAATAGGCTATAGCTATTAAAGTTTAACTCTCTACCACAAGAAACTGACCTTTGTTAATCCAGACCATGTGCCCAAGCAATCTGAGGGATGTCATGTGTGATCCACTCCAAACCCTAATGAGACAGTAGGCCTCGTTTGTAAAAATATCCAAGACCATGTGCACACCGGCAAAGGAGTCAAATATGCTAGATTCTACTACTTCCAAAGCCACCAGCAGCAAAGTCATTATGAAGGTCACCTTCAAAATTATATCAAGGCTCAATAGGTTGTTGTATGAGAGGATCAGAAGAGAGTCACTTGCCTACAGCTGGCAAGTTCAAATGGATCAATTGTGTAAGACACGGTGGATAAGAAGGATATAAGTACCTGGACTTCGTTAACCTGAGGAGATTAAAGGTGACTCTCCCTGTGCCCCTAGCTCAGGCAGCCACTCACCAGCAAAGGTCATGAGACAGAGAGAAAAAAGAAAGACAAGTCTTTTGTTTTGTCTCCAAAGGAGCTCATCTTCTGTTCTATGTGCCAGAGCTGAACTTGCATTTCCAAAGACTTTTTTTCCCCCTGAATTCTTTGCCCATTACTAGTAAGAAAGCTGTCCCAGTTGAGGGCCCAAATTGATGCACAGGAAAAGCAGAATGGCTCCAATTCTTTTGTTCCTTTCCAAAAGGTGAGGGAGTTTCCAAGCTTCTGTTTTTCTGTTTTGTTCTGTTTTTCTTTAAGACTTGTTTTCTTAGAAACTCAGAGAAAGGCAGTTACTCTATTTCATCCCTCTGAGATGCATATTTTCCTCACATATTAACATATTAGCAACAGGGATACCTTTTATAATCCTTGACACCTTAGCTTTGTATAATAGTTCAGTCGGTCCACCTCACACTCAATGTCTCTATTTTGATGAACAACCAAAATTGCCCTATGGTGAGTGCTTCAGTTAACCTCCTTTACTAACGTGCTTTCCATAATTTTAACCACAGTCCCACATATTTGATATGATCGTTCCTATTATAGTAGAGCAAAAACCTCAGATGCAATGACCTGCTGACTAGTAAGTAGTAGAATGGGGTTGGACAAAGTTGTTTGCTACCTCCTAAAATATTTTAGCTGAGTCAGAATCATCAGTTAACTGTATCCATGAATAATGCTGCTATGTTTGCCTTCCTAAAGTTCTTGTGTTGGAAACTTGGTGACCAATGCTGTAGGTGGAACTTTTGGGAGGGAACTGACTCATGAAAGCTCTGCCCTCATGAATAGATGAATTCATTTGTAGATTAATGGATTAATAGGTTATCATGGGAATGGCCTTGTTAAAGTAAGCTTAGTTTAGGGCCGGGGATTTAGGTCAGTGGTTCCAGTGCTTACCTCACAAGCACAAGGTCCCAAGTTCAATCCCCAGTACCAAAACAAAAAAGTAAGCTTAGTTTAGTATGCCTCTGTGGGGCCACGTGATGCCCTTTGCCACATTAAGATACAGCAAGAGAGCCCTCACCAGGTGCCAGTGCCATGCTTCTATACTTCCAGCCTCCAGAATCATGATCTTAATAACCCTCTATTCTTTATATGCTACAAAGTTTATAGTATCCAGTTATAGCAACAGAAAACAGAGTAGGGGAGATGAAGAAAAATAGAGGAGATGAACAAGGTACAAAGAAGGATTATAGCTTAAATTCTATTAACATACATATAAAGATAGCCACATACACAGAAATTTCAAAGCTGGCTATGGGTTGAAGCAACAATCATCTTCCCAGAGCCTCAACATCTTTATCTGTAAATATATCACAATAACAATAGTGGCTACCATCAATTGAGGACTTGTCCATGACAGAAACTGTGCCAAACATTTTACCACACTTATTTCATTTGTACCATGGCCCAAAATGTTAGATATAATTTTCCTCATTAGAAACTGTTGCTTGGAGTATTTAAGTAACTCACTCAAGATGACAGATCTAGCAAGTATGGGAACCGGGATTCAGTCCTGCCTGTCTGGCACCAGAAAGCATTAATCCATTTCCTATTCAGCACACCCACCAAGGGAGATGACTAGATGAGAGAAGATTTCTGATGTCCTGTCCCTCTGTAGAAATGATGCTACATTCACAAATAAGCATACAATGGCCCCATGCTTGGTGAACTTGACCTATGATGAGGTGTTGAAAGGCGATTTGGTTTTAGAGGATCCTTACAAAGTTAAGCATAGAATGACCACATGATCTAGCATGTCCATGTGAAAGAATTAAAAGCAAGGACAGAAAAAGATACATGTATACTAATGTTACATTGGCACTATACACAACAGTCAAAAGATGGAAACAATGCGAAGGTCCATCACAGATGAATAAACAAATGTGGCATACACAGACAATAAAATATTACTCAACCTATAGAAGGAGTTAAATTCTGAAACATGATACAACATGAGTAAGTCTTTTTTTTTTTTTGGCACCAGGGATCGAACTTAGGTCCTTCCGCATGTGAGACAGACGCCGGAACCACTGAGCTAAATCCCCGGCCCCAACATGAGTAAGTCTTAAAGACACTGTGCTAAGTGAAATGGGCAAAAGGACAAATATTTGTGATTCCATTTATGAGGTACCTGGTTTACACAAACTCATAAATACAGCAATTAGAATGGTGGCTCTCAGGGGTTGGGGAAGTGAGAGTTGATATGATAGTTAACAGGTCCAGAATTTCGGTTTGGAAAGGTAGAAGAGTTCTGGAAGTAGATGGTGGTAATGATTGGGCAACACTGTGAATGCACTTAATGCCACTGTCTTTACACTTATAAATGGCTACAATGATACCTTTTATGTCACTACAAATTTTTAAAACCTCCAAAAAGAGGAGAGAGATTTGAGACTAATTATGCTTCCCCAAATAAAGGAAAAAAAAATTTTTTTTCAGTACTAGTAGTCAAACCTAGGGCTTTGTGCATGCTAGGAGAATATTTTTCCCCTGAGCTACAACCCTAGCCTGTTTTTGTTTTTATTTTAGGACATCTCACTAAATTGCCCAGGGTGACCTTGAACTTGTCATCCTCCTACCTTAGTCTTTTTTTTTTTTTTTTTTGGTACCAGAGATCGAACTCAGGACCTTGAATTTATGGAGGCAGGCGAAGTTCCTGCCTTAGTCTTGAGTAGCTAGGATTATAGGTGTGTTCCACCATACCCTGTTTAAAAAAGAGGAAAACTTTGGAGACTTGAGTTAAGGTGGAAGTGAAGAGTCATGTTCAGGGAGTATGTGCTGGAGAAGCAGGTAAGGAAGGCAAAAGGTGGACAGTTGCTGCTCTGGAAAAAGCCAAAATATGGAAAAGGCAGAGGGCATGAATTCTGCTAGATGATCCCGGGCATTGACCCAGAGCATCTCTGAGCAGATGGCAAGTTCGGTCTTGACAGCAAGGAAGGGCCAAGGGATTCCATGTCATTGAGAAAGAAACCGTCTCTCTCAGGACTCTCTGGGATTACTTTTTTTTTTAAATCACACACATGCACTAAACCTTTCACATATCAAGCAATACCGTATCCTTCCTCAAACCTAAATAAACATCTGTGCATCCTAATTTTAATTGCAATAAGGAAACAGCTGACTAAATGAAGTCACTATCTGGCCTTCAGGTAACATTGGTGCAACCTAAAATGTTTAATCACATCAGAGCCCAAATCCAGCGTGTTGTGCTGATAAATGCACACTGACGGCCAGTTCCTGCATGGCAGCAGTGGTTCCCAGATGGGTTCCAAGGGGCGCCCCCCGCTGCCGGTTGCCGGTTGCCGGTTGCAGGTGGAGATGGAGCAGTGGGAGGCCAGGAAGGAGCAGCTCACGCCAGCCTGCCTCCTGCTGAAACCAGCAGCACCCTGGTCAGGGCTTTCAAATTTGTTTTTATAGAGAAAGGAATAAAGTATTGGCATTCAGAAGAATTAAGAAAGACTCCGGTACTCAACCTGTCTCGACTTTTGTTTTTGTGGGTGCTGTGGGAGGAGATGTGAAGGAAGATGAGACACTGCCTATACCATCTGGGTATCGTGGAGGCTGTGGAAGAATCTGCACTGGTTGCAAATTTATCAGAAAAACAAACAAAGGAAAGTATTCTCTGAAAAAGTAGCAAAAGTCCCAACTCAGGATGAGAGGATGACCTCATTTATAACTTCAGTCTATTTGTCAGTGCACCTAGATAAACCTAAGCACCAACTCAACCACCTCCCCCGGCAGCTTGAAGCCTTCACCTGCCCAGGATTGCAGCTAGGGGGTGGCTTTGGCAGCCTCCGTGGTCTCCATGTGTCTGGCTTCTTGGGCCGAAATGAAGAGGTTGGAATACGTAGCTCCTAAGAGGTGTCATCTCTACAGGGTCTCTATTCATTTTGCACGTGTAATTTTTTAGATGAGGAAGATATAACACATTTGTGAAACAGAAACAAATTCAATCACCTTAACACAATACTTTCATTTTTTATGTATATGTTTTAATAAAGGCATAACTGATTCTGAAAAGTACTAAAGTGTTTTAGCTGCTTTTTCTTTTCAGAAAAAAAAATCTTATTAATACATTTTTTTAAGGTTAAACCTTTAGACTTTCTGAACTCTAAGACCTATTCTGTCTTGCAATGAGTCTTGATAAGTGTTAAGAGCTTAACTGTGCCCCCTCTCATTTATATGGTAAAGCCCTAACTCCAGTACCTCAAAATGTGAATGCATTTAGAGATAAAGTCTTTAAAAAGTAATCGATAATGATATTAATGGAGCCATCTGGTAGGCTCTAATCCAGCATTACTGGTGTCCTTATAAAAAGAGAAGACTGAGACACAGGCACACAACCGAGGAGTACCATGGAAAGATACACCTTCAAGCCAAGGAGCGAGAGGCTTTAGAAAAACCAACGCTGCTGACGCCTTGATCTGGGAACTTCCATCTCCAGAACTGTGAGAAAATAAATTTCTCTCATTTAGGGAACCCAGTCCGTGGTACTTCGCTTTGGCAGCCTTAGCAAACTAGTGCAGAAAAGGCTAATACTGTCTTTCTTGGTAAATTTATTGATCACACTAACCAATCATTGACCACAAAAGTGCACTGTGATCAAAATCCAGGAAAACATCTACACACACATACACAGAGTTTTGTTCTGTTATTAGTGCATGTCTACAGTACATGATGTTTCCATTCCTTGTGGGAAGCCAGCCAGGTACATAACACATTTTAATTACTTTTCATCCCCTTCCCATTCCCTCCCCTCCTCCATCTCTTGACCCCCTTCCCATTTGAAAAGATCTACCTCCCTACTTCCTATTATCTTTTGTTTGGCTCTTTATTTCTATTTGGGCTTTCTCATATATGAGAAACCATGTGATATTTAAGTTTACACACACTTCTAACGGGTACAAACCTATTAAGTTGTAACATGAATGTGTTTTGCAACAAGTTTTTTTTTTTCTTTTTAATCTTGTAATAGAAGTAGGGTCTTGCAAAGTAACCACATCCTCTGGCTTCTCCCTTCCTGCCAGCCAGTGACTGACTTAGATACTGTCAGAGTGAACCTAGGACAAGATGTTTAGTGGAATGGCTGCCTCCAACACAGTCTGTCTCTTGAATTCTTTCTGGTTAACAGTCTAGCCACCTTTTCAAAATAGAGACAAGAAACACCCCCCACCACCCCCTCTAGGTGCCCATGCTCAGAGCTTCTTCCAAGAGGCTGTAAGCAGGGAGCATTCACCAGGGATCTGATGACGCATTTCTAAGCTCCACCTGGACAAATGAGGAGCACCCCGTGACTGGGAGGATGGCAGCCCAGAAGAAGGATCACCTCTGAATTTAAAGCACCAGCCTCCCCTTTCAGACAGGGCAGAGAATGGCAACTGCACAGAGCCTCAAAATTGTCACGATCAATATAATTTTTAACAACAACACAAAGAACAGAGTCACGCAGTCTTACTTAGGGAAACAAGTCCCAAGCCTCCTCCCCTAGTTGTGAGCTGGCATAACAAGGAACCACCTAGATTTGAAAAGGTAGAACTAATCCACCTTTTTCTCATTCCCTGCAACATTCTAAGGACAGAATGGAGGTTGAAAGGAACATGACCATCACAGGACTGAACTGCATATACGAGTTTCCGAAAATAGCTGCAGTGCAGCCCTGAAGATGACTTCCAAGCAGTGGGAGGTACGAATAAGCATTAGGCCAAGCATGTCCTGAAAGAGACCTACTGCTACGCCTCCAGCATAGAGCATGAAACAGGATTTGTGGTCTACCACCCAGCAACAGCACTCAGCACAACTGCTAAAACGCATGGCAACTTTAATGATTATCAACAAGCACTGCTGTGGTTACAATCTAGTTTCAGGGCTTGCCTCAGCTAAACAGTTCACCCTCCTTCTTACTGGGAACTCTCCTTTGACCACTGTCATCTCCTTATTAAAAATCAGCCTCTGTATTAGCACTTCCTTTGCATTGTCATTGAGACCACAAGAATGTAAGGGAGAGTGATGTCCCTCAAAGCCTTGCCCATTGTGCTTCCTCCAGCCTCCCCAGCCAGTACACAGCCTGGTTCCCACAGGGCTCACCTCCAGGCCTCAGCTGACCCAGAGAACGTAGAGCAGGAAAAACAGCCACAAAGCCCTCAGAGGGAAGAGAGCCTCACGCTTACTCAGAGATTTCAACAGCTGCAATTTTAGAAGGTACTGACAAGGCAAAACCCAAGTGGCCTGTCCTGTATATACCTTGCCACCTGTATCTTCCCAGGTCCTCCTGACATAATCTGCACGGTATTGATCTCCCCACCCAACAGAAGTCTTCCCTCCCTAGGCCTTTGCTCAATGTCAACTGCTCAGAGAAGCCTTCCCTGCTGTCTAACATAGCAACATCACCTTCCCTTGCTTGGACAGATCCCACCACCACCCTGTCCTGATTTTTCATCTCAGCACTCTGCCACTTGCCAGCAAGCTGCTTTACTTACTTCTCTTAACGTGCTTCAGACCGACAAATACAATATTTATAATTATACAGTATACTCAGGTGATTTGTTCCAAGACACCCGGGGGACACCATAATCTGTGGGTGTTCATGTCCCTTATACAAAGTGGCAACATATTTGCAAATAACTTACACATATCCTTCTGTGGATTTTAAATCATCTCTAGATTACCTATAGTATCTAATACAATGTAAATGCCATGTAAATCGTTGCCATATGCTACTGTTTAGTGAAAAGTGACAAAGTCTGTACATGTTCCATACAGGTGCAATTGTTTTCTTCTAATATTTGTGATCCACATTTAGCTAACCCCTCAGATGTGGAACAGGAGATATGGAGGGCCAGGCCAAGGCAGGACCATGTCTGCACTGCTCAATGCCATATCCCCAGCACCTTCAACAATGTCTAGCATGGAGTAGAGGCTCTTCGAAATTTGCAAAATGAACAAATAAGCCAACCAAAGCTTTTAAGGTTGAATCTGGCAATATGAGCTATTGAAAGGGAGAAACATACCAGACTCAAATTTTCTAATAAGCAATAGTCCCCAGCACCATGTTGCCTCTCCTCCTGGTAAAAGCAGAAAAACTGCTACATCTGCTGGCATCATAGAGAGGCCACCAAATAAAATTAGATGCAAAAGGACCCAAAAGGGAACAAACACATGCTATTTGTGTCTTCTTTGAGAAAGGTTAGAAAAGCAAAGTCAAGTGAAAGGACCAGGAAGAAAACAAACAGTAACAGCTGAATCTAGACTGGCAAAGAGAGCAAAACCTAGGAAGATGTGGCAATATGAAAATAGGAACAGAGACCTGGGCTTCTGGAGTCTATTCTATCCCCAGGGCTCTCTTTAGCAGCAGATAAAGGAAGGAGAAATTTGCAGAGCTTCCTGGAGAGTTAGGAAGGAAAGAGAACCACCAACATTTAAGAAGAGAGTCAGCTGCCTGGGCAATTTCTGAAGGTTGATGGTGGGGTAAGACTAGGAAGGGTTGGGACAAGGAAGTTGGGATGGGAAAGAAGATACTCTAAAACAGGACAGTGAATGGCTAGATGGAGGATCAAGGAATGCGTGTAGAAGCCTCATGTTGAGATTCAGCCAAGTGGACTGTAAGAGGTAACTCAGAACCTCTCTGGAACAAAAGTAACACACATAGCCAGGCTGTGTCAGACCTACTAACGATGAGAGTTCTACCTGGGCTTCAGTGATGGCAATTCCTAGAAGCTGTGGCTGCAATCTCCTTTTTCAATAATCAGCAATTATAAAAGGGGGCAGGGAGCCCAGTGCAGCTTCCCTCGGGGTACAAGCCCAGGACCCTTAGAGAAGACATGACTGATTCCACCGTGGGCTTGCACTGTTCTGGGCAGCAATGCTCCATGGTGGGTGAAGATATCTTGTTAGGAAAACACTCAAAGGGATGCAAAGGTCATGGGAACACATGACAGATCGGAAATAATGACCTAAAGCTGTGAAATGGAGGCAAGGTCAATTTGCCACAAGACCCAGTGGCTCTCAGGCACCTGACCAGCTTTGCTGAGGAACTCCTCATGGGTGGCTGTACCAAGACGGAGGCATGTCTTTTACAGAGAAAGGTGCCAGAAGCTGTCCCGTTACAAAATGACCAAAAGGGAGGCTGTTCTTCCTGAAACCATATAAAAGGCTTTCTCTGTCTGCGTGTAGCCCTCTCTGTTTAACTGCTGAATTAAAAATCATCGATATGGGTGAAATGACAGGATGGCCGGGATTTAGTCCAAAAGTCTCTAGTAAACCAAAAGAGTCGAGTAAGGAGATGAAGAAACTTGATGGAGACAGTGGTATACATACTGAAGCTGGAAGAGGGATTTATTATACCAGTGGGTCTCAAAAGTGTCCCTTCCAGACAGGAAGCAGCAGCACCTGGAAACTTTGTAAATTGCAAATTCTCAGACTGGTGCCCCCCCAGATCTACCAAAACAAAAAAGAACCTCTGTGGCTGGAGCCCTCCAGAGAAACCCTCCAGAGAAACCTGCCCATCCATCCTGATTCACCCTCCAATTGGAGATGCACTGCACAGTACCGGTCTCTCTTCTTTTTTGTTTGCGCCATGGATTTCCATAATAAAGGGTTTTTAAAAACCACCCTGTGGGCATTTTCGTTGTTGAGTTGTTTATTTCTTACATCATTTGTCTTCAATTGCTATTTAACTATTGTTTTGGTCTTTGTCTGGAGCCTGAACAAAAAGCCAGGAAGCAGAAGCAAACCACGACAGTCTCCCTTTCCAGTGAAGTTTACGAGTGTAAACTTCCTGTTAGAGTCACCCCACCAGCGCACACACCACTCACACCTGAAGACCTCAGCTGCCAAGTGACCCCGCCTGTTAGAGCTGCCCAGCTTTCTCTGGACCTCCGCGCGGTGATCTCTCCCAGTCCTTGAGACCCCAGGCGCGCCCGGATCCCGCGTGCCCAGCGTGTGGTCTAGGTGGCTGGATCCGGAGTGGTCTCCCGGGGCTGGCAAGAAACGACCCCCCATCCCCTTTGACTTTCAAAATTGCACCAAACGAAAAAACCGGCTTCCCGATGTTTCCTTCTCCGGTTCGCAAGTTCCGGAGGAGAAAGCCTTGGAAAGGAGAAAGTTGAGCCGAAGGTGGAGAACCCGAGCGGTCCCCTCCGGGCCCGATTACCCCCGCCCCTTCCAGGTCTGGGGCGCCGGTGCCGCGCGCGGAAAGACGCAGAGGTCGCGGGAGGGAAGGGTTAAGAAGCTGGGGCCGCTTCTCCCTCCCCAGTAACCAGTGCCCCCTTCCCCAGTCGCCACCCCCTCGTGTGCTGTAAAACAATCCTTCTGTTTCTTCTTTGAGACATTAGTCTCAGGGGCCATTATAGCAAAGAAAGGTAGCCAAGCTCTTTCATCTGCAAGAATCCATTAAGCCTGGCCTCCGTGCTGCAGGCCGCTCGTTTACGGGCAGCTCTTCGATGGGGTCTTCGGGGACCCCTCCCAAGTGAGGACGCAGAGTACCTGTATCCTGTCTCCCTTCGGCAACTAGAATCTGGGGGTTGGGGTATAAGGAGGCCCCCCAAGTAGAGTTAAGATAGTAGAGTCGTGGAGCTCCGCCGCAAGGGAGGGTCTCCCCACGGCCCCCGGTTTGACATCTTGCTGCACACCCGGGGGGAGGGAGGGGACTTTCGAGGGCGAAAGGGGAAATGGCCCTCCCTCCGGCTTCCTGTGTTCTACACGCCAGTCTGCACCAGCTTCCCCAGCTGGACGGGTGCCTCGGCCGGGACACAGGGCGCGGACGAGGGAGGCGCAGTGGAGCCTGGTCGCGGCAGGAGGATGCGCACGTGTGGCGGTCGGGGCGCGTGGCTCGCCTGGACGCCACGGTGCCGCCGCCCGCGAATGGGCGATCAACCGCAGACGCGCTCTCCCACGCACGCTTCCAGACAGAGTTTTGCCCCTCGGGGACCAGGAGGGCCTTTTACCTTTTTTAGGAAGCTGTGATGCAAAATGCCAGCTGGAGAGCACTAAGGCACTGCAGGTTTCGTGTGTCTCGTCAGAGAATACTCTTACACCGATTAATTATTTATATCTTCCCCATGAACAGTCGCCCCCAATGCCCACTCCGCCTGAGCTAGTCGCCCAGTCAGGAGGACAAACGCGGCCAAAAGGCCCGAGGCACAGGCACCAGGGACAGCGGCTTAGACTGCTGGTCTTGGCGGGGCGGAAGCAGGGGGAGGGGAAGGTGACTGGAGCCTGGGAAGATCCAGTGTCACACTTTGCTGAGGCTTAGGGGGAGGGATGTTCCCTTTTCGAACAGCCAACAATTCTGTTAGGAGGAGTAAAGGTGGCAGGGACAGAGACAAAACAGAACTCTTTCTTTAATTCTCGGTTGTATCTGGGCCAAAGACAAAATCCAATGTCTGTGTCTCCTGCTTGAAATCTCTGTGGAATGACCTTCTTTGGATCTTCTGCTGCTCTTTCGCCATGAATATAAATATTTTCTCCACGCACCATATGTTACCCACGCACTTCCACAGACCCACCGCCACTGCCCTGCTGGGCTCCTTGCAAAAAGGAGAGCCGCCCCCTCTCAGCCGGGAGGGCAGGGAGAGGAGGGAACAGTGTTGTTTAAGGGACAATGTCACTTTCCTCTTCATCAAGATTCTTTGTCAATTGCTAGGGAAATAATTGACCTCAAGCTACTTCCGTCACAACCAATAGAAAAATGGACCGGTGATGTGTCCAGCTGTTAAGGGGAGGCTGGCAAGCAGGCTAGGGAACAAAGGTGGCCAGGAATGGAGCTGGCATGAAAAATATGTAAAGCTTCATGTGGGAATTCTTGGGAAACAGAAGAATTGCACTTAAAAATAAAGCAAGCGAACAAAAACTGGAATTCTGCTCATTTGCTCTGTCTCCAAGATTGCAGTCCTACGAACACGCCTTAGGATAGTTTAAAAGGACTGCCCCAACACAGGAGCCCTTTAATTCAGCTGTCATCTTTTCAGATCTCTGACCCTTTCCTTAACTTGCACAATGGTACTTTCTGCCAACATCCTCCACTCCACCGAAAGCCACAATGAGCCAGTTGGTGTCTGATTCAGGGGCCCAGGAAGTGATTTGTGAGTTCAGTGAGTATTAGGGGGGAGGGGAGGTTGTTTGTAAGCAGTGGGAGAAAGCGGGGGCGCTAGGAGGAGCAAGAGAGGTCACCAGAGACAAAGCCAGGGAGAAATCTAGCGATTGTGTTTTTTCGGTTCCCTTGGAGAGATGATCGTTAAGAGTGATTTGTTAAAACAGATCTCATATTTCAGACCACAAGATGTCCCATTTACAAAGCTGATCCTGTTCCAGGTTAGACCAGTCAGGCAAAAATCAATATGGACATTTGATGCCATCAGGATGGTAACAAGCAAGAACAATATCAAACAGCAGCTCAACTAGGCCTCAGATATGATTGCTTGGCCTGAACTGTACGATCTTTCAAAGGAAAGAAAAGAAGGCTGGGGGAGGGGGATTCTGGTACTACAAAGGCCTCCCAAGAGCATCGATGCTATACATATTTCCTCCTCTAGTGAGCAATTAAGCCAGTGTCCTAGATGTGTGAATGTTGACAAATAGTCACCATGTGAAAGAACCAAGGCCCCTGATTTTTTTTCAGGCTTTCCCTGAAACACAGAGTGAAGAGTCATATCAGTATAGCACAAACTCCTGACACCTGGATCCACACATGTATTTAACAGCCTGCATCTTCTCCATGGGATTGTAGGGAGTTCTAGGCACATGCACAAATCACCCCAAAAAAGAAATCACCATGCACAAAAAACAGTGGCACATCTAAGACTGGTAATGCTCACCTCAGATATTCCACGCTTTTTGGTGTCGCTGCAGAAATTACCCCATTAGTGTGATGCATTTTTCTTTAACAGAATTTTTTTATTTTATTTTTTTTTAATTTTTAAAGCTTACGTCTAGTCTAAGATGATCGTAGATAAATGAGCTACTGAGCGCTATGGTCTAATGTTTGTTTCCCTCTGAAATCCGTACGTCAAAATCCTAACCCTTAAGGTGATGGTATTAGGAAGGGTCCTTTGAGTGGTTATTATGTCATGAAGGCAAAGCATTCATGAATGGGATTAATATCTTTAAAAAGAAGCCTGAAAGAGACTCCTCACTCCTTCCACCATATGACAACTCAGCTGGAAGGCTCCATCTATGAACCAGGAAGCGGGTTCACTAGACACCGAATCTGTCTTCCTTAGTCTTAGACTTCCCAGTCTCCAGAACTGTGGGCAGTAAACTTTCCTTGTTGAGGAGGCTCCAGTCTATGATATTTTGTTACAGCAGCCTGAATGGACCAAGACAGGGAGCATATTTCCAAATTTCTCCAACCTCTGACAAGCGCTTTCTTAGATCTTTTCTAAGATTCCGTTAAATCAAGACCCAATTGGTAGCTATAATTTACTTTTCTCAGAATGACTAACTCCAACCAGCTGAGAGGTGTTAATTCAAAGACAGAAATGCCTGTTGATGGGATTCTCTAATTTTCATCACTGCTTAGAGCTCTCCATCTCTACTTCTCTTGAAGCTAGAAACACTTTTACATGCAACATCCTTGAAAAGTGCTAGGGCTGAACTATTTTTGTTCTAGCCAGATCTAGAACTTTTTTTCTAGAATTCAAGACTTGCTCAGTCATTAAATATTCTAATTAAGCCCCCCCATCATCACTGTTCACCTACAGTTTCAAAGATGAACCCACTGAGTTGACTGGCTAGTGATGGTGATGGATTTACATTGAATTCTCCGTGTTCTTTGTGACCCGATACTACTTACAAGATGGAAACGAAGTTGGGGTCAAATCTGTGGCTGTAGTAGTGAGACTAATTGGTTCACATGACATTGAAACTATGGCTTAGCCTCCTTAGCCGTGCATTAAAGCTAGCATATCAAAGTGTTGAATAGCCATAACTCTTTTTTTTTTTGGCCATAACTCTTGCCTGGAAAATATTTTTAATTTGGTAGATCTCAATATGGTTACCACTGAATGGACACTGCCCCAGCCCCCAAGATGTTCTGGACATAACTGAGGAAATTAGAATAGGATATAACCAATATTTTAGGTTTATGAATATCAAATGCTTTTCAAATATATATCCCAGGGAGGAGGATGTAGCTCAGTGGTGCCACGCCTGTCTAGCAAGTACAAGGTTCTGAGTTCAATTCCCAGTACAAAAAATAATAATAATTTAAAAATAAAATATATATCTTTCATCCTGAAAATTCATTTTCAATGTCTTACAACACTATATCATTACTGGTGCAAACAACGAGAACAAAAAAAACAGAAAAAAGCTAAAAAAAATCTAATGGTTTATTATTGTTATCTAGATAGCAGAATTGTGGAGGTAAATATCTTTTCTTCACCTCAACTTTCCAAAATGTTATTGAATGATTGCAACTACCTTTTAATGAAATAAACATATAATCATTCCATAAACATTTGTTAATATTCATGCATTAGAATCACTATCAAAAAAGTGACTCAACAAGTGTATTTCCTGTTTTCTGAGAAAACAGTAATTTGAGCAAGCAAAAAGGAGAAGTACAGGAGAAAAGGAGCAGTCACCAAGTGCTGCCTACCATCTGTCGGGCATTTCACAGAGTTATCTCATTTAATTCTCTCTCTTGGCAAAGGAGACTTGACACTGATTTTTACCAAGTAGGAAAATAAAGCTCTGAGAAAACAGTATATGAAAATTTCCCAAGATTTTACCAGTGAGAGGGACAGTCATATTCAGTTTTGTACGTCCAAGTTCTTTGTCCCTGCTACAGGAAACACATAGTGGCAGCGTAATCAACATTTGTTAATAAACAACAAGTAAATAAACAACATTCTGTCCTACTAAAAGTTCTGTACTCTACATTATTACTGGTAGACCACACTCCTTACACAGAATCTCACACACACACACACACACACAGCTTCACTTCTTTGACCAAAAATAGTCACTTGACCCAAAGCCACCATGCTACTAATTTCCCACTGACCAATCAGATCTTCTCTGCAAGAATTTGAATAAAGGGATGTGTACATTGTGGTAAAGCCCATAGCAAGCTTTTCAACTCTGATGTTCATCAGGATAGTTAGGGGTAAACATAAATCCGTTCAAGAGACAGCAAAATTATAGAGGGTGGAGGATCCATAAAGAAGCAGAAAAGAATGCTCTAGAAGGGGTTGGGGCCAGAAATGAAAGAGGTGCCCACTTTGCCCCATGTGACCCAAAAGAGCTGTTCCCTGTGTGCAACGCCGCTGTGAAGTCCTCTGTATTCAAATAATACCGCATTGGATTTGAACTAGGTTGAGTGAATTTTCTTTCTTTACAATCATACATCTCATACTCCAGAAGAAATGAACACAACTTATGGGAATCACTTTGTCAAATCTGTGTCTGGGTGCGCCACTGATGACCAGTGTTCACAACTCATATCTCCTTGAGTCTCTCAGGGACCTCAAACACAATACACGGAAAAGCAAATCTACCCCTTCCCTCTGTATCTTCTAATGTTTCTAGACTCTGAATGTCAGTGAGCCACGCTCAGTTGTTTGTTATTATTATTTTTTTTTTTTTTTGATATTGGGATCGAACTAGGACCTTGCGCTTGGGAGGCAGGCAGCCAGGCAGCAGAACTACTGAGCTAAATTCCTGGCTCTCCCAGTTGTTTATATCAGAGATCGAGTGCTATTTTCTCTTCACCTCTTTGTCCAACCAGCTACTGGTCTTCTCAGTACTACCCCAGTCTATCCACTTTTCTGCCTGCCCCTGCCCTGCTGTAGCCTAGTCACCATCATTTCTCATCTGGTAAGTGCCAACAGCCTGCTCCATGGTATCCCTGCCTCGGTCTTGCTTCTCTCCAATAGCTCTCCAATACTCAAGTCTAATCAGTGCACATGTATGGGGGGAGAGCATTGAAAATCCTCCTGTGGCTTTCCTTTGCCTTTTAGGGTAAAATCAGAACTCTTGTGCATGGTCTACAGGGCTCTGCTCATTGTACCCTCTCCAGTCCTGCCTCTCAGCATCCTGCCCACACCCTGCCCAGGCCAAATCTCTTTCAGTTCCTTAAAAATGTCATGCTTCTGTGCTGGAAGGACTTCTGTGTACCCTGCAGCTTTCAGCAGGGACTTCTTCCTCTACCTGGCAGTTTCCTACTCCTTTCCCACATCTCAGCTTCAATTTCTGTCCTCCACAAGGCCTTATCTGATTCCTCTTCGAGATTAGGGTTAAGTACCTGTAACATGTGATCCTGTGACCTTCTGTCATGACCATATGCCCTGCAGACCTTCATTGGAATTATTTGCTAATATTCACCATCTCTATCCATTTCTCAGTTAAATCCCCAACACTGAGCCCCCAGCGGATGTTTAGGGAGCACTAGAAAAATAAATGTATTCATGCATCAAAGCATTACTCTTGTCCTTCTAACAACACAGACCTTGCAGTGAACCAGCTCTTCTTTTCATTTCCATTGCAGCTTATACTCTGAAGAAGTCTGGAACAAGTATTAAAGGGAAGGTATGAGACAGGACCAGGAAACAACATTGATAGCAGTATGTATTATTGCTATTACTATTAGCATAATGAAAATTTCTCCACCCGATCGCATCCCAACCAGTAGCTTACACTCTTACGACTATTGACTCTTATCCTTAGGGTTAGCCCTTGCCAAAGATCCTTCTCTGACAGGCCTTGCCACAAGTTTCTCCTCTTAACATGAACCTGTGGTGGATCTAAGCCAAAATATCTCTGCTCTGCACACACAGGAGGATGTCCTTGCAAGGAAGAAAGCAAGTTCCCAAGCAGTGAAGCTTAGGTCAGAATGCTTGCTCTCTCCAAAGCTGCTCTGGTGGGCAATCAGTCTACTGCAGCACCATCAGAAAAAAGCACTTGGAGCCTGGAGGACAGTTAGGTAGCATCTAGAGCATCATAGCTACAAGGTGCTCAGGAACTTGGTGTATGTGAAAATCTCAGAAAAAAATAGTTGTAAGAGGGAGAGAGTGGTGAACCAAGATGCTTTATAGTCTCAGTAGATGGGGACAAGGGCTGAAAAGAAGTGTATCTGGGAGAAGATAGAACCAGCATGACTTCAAGAATAGAGCCACACATTTGGAAGTTAGGAAAAGATTTGTGAGTGAGAGTAAAGGTGATAATTTGGCTTTTAGGTAATTTGGTTTTGGATGGCACAGGAAGTCAAACTGCAACTGACAGTCACAGGATGCCAGCTGCAGAGAGGTAAGGGATGGAGATATGGAGGTGACTCATCTATTGTTGATAGCTATAGGATGGTTGAGGGAGATAATACAGGGTAAGCCCACCACAGAGCAAACAGGAACCCCTTTACTTACATCAAGGTGAACAGAAGATGGAGAGAAGGAAGAAGGCAGGGATGGCGGCCCCTAGAACATGGATAGAGGAGGGAGGAGCAAGGTGGAAGCCAAGAAGGTCAGGCAAAGGGAGAATGGAAAGCCAAGGGAGGACATCATTTAAGGAGAAGCTGGTCTGCAAGATCCAGTGTTGGGCTAGGCATATTTCAGTGATCTTATTTAATTCTCACAGCAATTCTAGGAGCTGTGTGACATAATTATTCTCATTTCACAACAGAGCTGACTGAGAGTCTGAAAAATCAGACAACTTATCAAGATCTTATGGGAAGTCTATGGCAGAGTTAGAGAATCCAACGCACTGTCACAAAATCCAGACCTGGGTCTTGCAAGATCAAGGGCAACATGAAATGGCGGCGTGGCAGTTGGGCAGAATTACCCATTTCCTGTGTCTTTAGATAGCTTGGTATAATAACAAAGCAGAAGTCTCTCTATACTGGAAGATAAGTGAAGTTGAAAAAGGTAGAAAGCCTTGTCCCTTTTCTGATGAGGTTAGATGAGGGAAGGGAAGGAGTCAGAGTGCCTGAAAGAAGGAGCCCCTGGCCTTGTGACCCAGCCCCTGCTTCTGCTTAGTCACTGCCCCTATCTGGGCATCCTGAGCAAGGGAGGTGTCTCTTAAGCCATGTCCTCTCCCTGGCTGGAAATGCAACTCCAGCATTGTTACCATTCTGGGTGCTTTTCAACAGGCCATGGAATCATGAGAGCAGGCAGTGCCACAATGGAGATCGGCTCATAATCAACTTTCCAGGGCCCCTGTGAAAAAGGGCCTCTGCAGGCAGAAAGGAGGCAGAGTCCCTAAAGAAAACTGGATGTGGCCAGGCCAGCCAGTTCAGAGACCCCACTAGAGGATTCCCCTAAAGCACACAGCTGGGGTGTGTCAACCATACCCCATAAAAAGAGGCCGGAATAAGCAAGTCATAGGGGCACAGGAGTTTACTTACAAATGAAAACAATTTTCTTTCCCCAATTTGGAGATCTTGGGATAGAGGCAGGGTTGGCTCCCATTCCCAGTCCAGTCCCTAGTTCCTTTCCTTCCTGCTGCCCCATTTAATGTTTTTCACTTCTTCCTATTCCCCATATTGTTCTGAAGGACTCAAAAACATCTGCCCACCAAGAATTTAAATTTAGGAAGAAAAAAAAAAGAGAGAAAGAAGAGAGATGTACTTTTCTCTTTTCCCCAGGGACTGAAGGCAACTTGCTGTTTCATATGACAGAAGAACCAAATTGGCCAGCTCATTCTCTGGATGCTGGGACAGACAAGAAGGCCAGAGATGGCGAGGGAAGGACACACCAGGCCTACTGGAAGATATCTGAAGCAGGTTTAGGGGCTGAAAGTCAGGCTCCTGAGACGTGGCCCAGTACATGAGCGGTAGGAGGAAGAGGAGAAGGAGCCACAGGTCTGGGCCTGTGCCTGCCACCCTTCCAGCCACACAGCTCCTCCCCAACCTGACCTCGGACGCCACTCCTTAGCTCTCCCCATCTCCTGCTCTCAGTAGATATGGCTGAGTTTAAAGTCATGCAAAGGAAGGCTCCAGATGACAGGCTAAGGCTCTGACCTTGCAGGCCTCTCGCTGGCTACCAGTGCAGCGCACCAGGCCAGACGCTGGCTGCAGGCAGGGCACAGAGAAGGCAGCACCAGGAGCTGTGCAAATTGCCACCAACTCCAGCAGGCAAAAAAGAATCAGAAACTGAAAGAACCCGGAGCCTGCTCTCCTCCCTATTTCTCCCCAAACCTGTGACACAGGATTTCAGTCTTTCTCTGCAGCTCTAATGGCCAGCCCTGCCCTTAGGCCTACCTGAGCCTCCACCCACCCAGACTCCTTCTCCCAAGTGGCACCTTCTTGGCTGGTTCCCTTTGGTCTTAGGTCTCAGCTCAAAAATCAGCTCCTCCGAGAAGGACTCTCTTTGTCCTGTTTTATTATCTTCAAAGCACAAATCCTTTTCCAAAAGTTATTTTACAATCGATTTCAGTAGGGCACTTGCCTAGTATGCATGAAGTCTTGAGTTCAATCCCTAGCACCACAGAAATACATGCAGGCATACATACATACTTCATATCTCTGGCCCCTGGAACATGAGCCCCACAGCCTTGGCTTTCTTGCCTCTCCCTAGTCTGGGCACCAAGAAAACACCTGGCTTTTATTCAGGCTGCTCACAGGGTCTCAAATTGAAGTCACTGAAGTGGAAAAGAAAAGTAGCTAAATGTTTGAAATGCTTTGTTGATGGACTACTGAAACTTAATTACAAATCATGATTTTTTTGTGCACCTTTCAAAGTGGTAGTCCACTGTCCTCTAATCTGCCACCTCTTTCATTCCAAGGGACAGTACATCGGGAACATCTGTAGACCCCTGGTGGTTAAAGGAAACCTATGGCTTTTAAAAGACAGTCATCACGGAAAATCGTTTTGAATGTGCTGTACAAGAGAAAGCTCCAAAGGAGATAAAGGGCATCAGGAGTGGGGTGTCTCGGTTCTGTGAACAGCTCTGAGGTGGGGCCTGTCCAGCTGCCCCAGCCAGCAGGGAAACCTCCTTCCCCCCTTCCAGGGCCCTCACTTCGGTAAGATCAGAAAGGTTCAGGCACTATTTGCTGACTGGAAGAAAACAGAAAAAGGAAGGGGAGGAAAAAAAATCCCAGTGCTGCTCCCCCACTCCCATCCTTTCTTCTCCCAAAGAGCCTTCTGTTCTGAGAAATTAAAGGACTCTGATAGCAGATCACAAACTCAGGACAGAAAAGCTCCACTACGCAGCAAAGGCTGTATTGTGGGTAACCAGACGTTGGATACTTTTTGCTTATGAACTTTTGGAGACCATTCATATGAAAGACTATTTGTTCCTGGACACTCACCAGTAAAGAAGGCTTTAAGAAGAAGGGGATTTTTGTTGTTGTTGTTTTGCATTTTTTCTGTGTAAGAGACAGACAGAGGGAGAAAGAGAGATTTCCTCTACAGTACTTACTTTGCAGATCAAAGTGCTTAGACTAATTTGTTTACTATTGCTGGTGATTCGAGTTTACAAGTTCCTGTGCCATCATGGTAAAAGAAATGCTATTTTTAAAAAGTTAAAAACCGGGGCCGGGGATTTAGCTCAGTAGGATTTAGCCCATCTCCTGCCTCCCAAGCCCAAGGTCCTGAGTTTGATCCCTAGTACCACAAAAAAAAAAAAAAAAAAAAGTTAAAAACCCTTACAAGCCTACATATTTAGAGTTCTTTTTCCCCTTCCTGCTTTCCTCACTTCCCACTTTCATTTTACTAATTGCCACAAACACAAAGGCCAAGTGAAAGCAGCCAGAAGGCTCTTTCCTTTCCCAGATTCCCTTTCAGCCCTCCCCACCAAAGGGCTATCCCTGAACTTGCTAAGTGATCTCCAGGGTCTAGTGACATTCTCCTTGCCTCAGCAGTCATACTTGGGTTTGCTCCCCTTCTGCAAACCAAACTCCTGGTGTACATGAATCTATAACCCAGGTTTCAACTCCCCTACCCCCTTTAGTTTTGCTTTTCCTTGTATTCTGGACCATTTCTGCAATCAACCTACCAAGATGTTAAATGATGTCCTTTTAAGACAGGGTGTGCCTTCACTGGGTCACCAGCTGTGTGACTGATCACAGTTGCCCATAACCACAACGACTGGGGCTTCAACCTGGCTTGGTCATTTGTAAACCACAAAGTGACCCAGCCACCTGCGTAGGGGCTGCAGGCACTGGAGCTCGTGGCTCTTCCCAGGCCTGTCCCTTCTCAGTAGCTGGAGAAATGCAAGTGGCCTCCGACTCTTGCAGCACCCAGAATGGGACTGATCACTTCAAATCTCTTATTCAGTCTTTACTGGTTTCTGCTGTAGGGAGAGTCACAGTGTTTGCAAGGAGAGTTGCTAACTAGCGGGTTCCATTTAGCAACACTGAGTCCAAAAGAGAAAAAGTCTAGAATAAATTTCTCTTCAACAATAAAGAAAGGAGAGAAAGACAGAGAGAAGGAGAGGGAGAAGGGGGGAGGGAGGGAGGGAGGGAGGGAGGGAGGGAGAGAGAGAGAGAGAGGGAGAGAGGGAGAGAGAGAACTTCCCTCAAGTTAGTTTGGGGCCCTTTGTTGTGCATATCACTTACTCATTTATTACACCAAAACTTGATAAAGTCTATAAAGCTTTCCTCAATCACTAAAGCAATTAAAAACATTTCAGCACGGGGGCACCTTTGCCCAAGAGTCCTAGAAATTATCCTAAAGGAGCAGCACAGAGGTTAGGCCTCAGAGTAGCCATGCAGGTCCTGGCCAGAGAGGGCTGAGCTCAGCAGCTGCTAGGAGGTGCAATTAACCCCTTCCCTTCCTGCTAACCAACTTAGCATTTTTTCAGGCCTGCAGCGAAAACAAAACAAATCAAAAAATAGCGCTTATTTATAAACGAGGGACGCGATTGGTGGTGATGGCGGCGAGTGTCATTCTCACTACCTCTGCCTAAGCTCTGCACTTCCCTCTCCTCTCGGGGAAGACTTCTTTTCCTGCATGTCTATGTAAAGTTAGTCCAAGGTACACAATACACCAAGCAACCTTTCTTTCATCCCCTCTCCTACCTGTGCTCCCCTCAGCCCTGCTACCAGTGACTCCGGTAAAATTCTGCTCTTTATTTTTCTTAATCACATTAATTCAGTATGGAAACTGCTTCTGTCTTAGGGAAGGTAAGAATTTTCTCCAAAAGGACAAACAGAAGCAACAAATGGGAAAGGAACACACTAGCTTGTGAAATCCCAAACCGGACTGGTAAGAACAACATCATAAATTACGGATCCCTCGGGCCGCCTCCCGCCTGTCACTGCAAGGTCTGTCTCCAGGGACCTGCCTGGCTCCTGTTGTCCAAGCGCGCAGGTCTCCGGAGTCTCAGAGGTCCCTGCCCGGTCAGGTCCCAGCGCCCCGCGGGGCAGCCTGGCCCAGGGCCGCGGGGATAGCTCGGGGCTCATCCCGGGGGGACGTCCCTGGCAGCCGAGCACAGGCTCGCCCTTGTCTCCAGAGACTCCTGCAGGATCACCCTGAGCTGGCCTGGGCGCCCTTAGCCCAGTGGGTCCAGGCCAGAGACCGGGACGCTTGGGACCCTCAAGGCGGCTGAGTAGGGAGGGCACGGCCTCGTCTGCCACCCCTGGGCACGGAGGTCCGCGGCCTTCACGGGCGGCCTGTGACATCTGTGCCTGGGCGGGGAGCGGGAGGAGACGTGGTCACACTCAGGACGCCCATCTGGACCGGCTTTCCTGCCATGCCAGAAGCCAGGAGGGAGAAGTCAAGGTTAAATGCGGCGCCCGCGCCCAGCTCGGCCGGCGCGCACGGCCCCGGCCGCCAGGAGCCCCGCGCAGCCGCGGCCCCACCTTGCCCTTTGTCTCCCCGGCAGCGCAGATGTGCAGTGACCCCAGCAGTCCCCGTGCTGTCAAGATGAAAGGCGCCTCCACCCTGTTTAGAAACTGCAACTCTTGTCCCGACCCCCACCCACCCCGCCTGGTGTTTTTCTTTTTGTTTTGTTTTTTTGGCAACAAGTCAACCACTCATCATAAGGTGGGCAAACCCCTCGGTTCACATTTAAATTTGTTTGTGTGCCAAATTGGCTGCTGTTACGCCCTTTTAGCTGCTGTAACCAGCACCACAGAAACAATGAATTACGAGATTAAAGTTACCAAAAAAACGACTCATCCTGCAGATGTTGTCTGCTGAAGGCTGCTCTATTGAGGAACAAGTAAAGGGTCTTTGTGTGTGTGTGTGTGTGTGTGTGTCTGTAGCCAACAGCCTCACATTTGTTCTTGGGCCATTTGTCTTCAATATGCCTTTTTTATTTAATGATAAAGGTTCAATTACCAGATTCAAAAATAAAGCAACCTTATCCGGCAGGCCTTAGCCTCAGAAATGAATGAGAGTTGGAGCAGCGAACAGGGAACTCCGAACCAGGCTGAATTGTGTGTGACTCCGGCCTGGGAGAAAATTGTGGGTAGAGGAAATGTGGGAGGGTGGTTTCCTGGATTTCTGCAGCAGGAAGAAACCACCGGTGGGAGGGAGGGCAGTTAGGGGAAGGGTAGGAGGGCGGCGGAGGAGCGCAGCAGGGGAGGGGGAGGGGGGAGGGAGCAGGGCCTCCTTAAGGCGAGAGGGAGGGGCGGGCGGCTGGGGAGGAAGCCGGCTTTCTTTGTTTTGTTTGTGTGGGCGGGAGCCGGGGCCCGAGAACGAACGCGCCCAAGTGTGCGCAGTGCGGTCAGCTGCCCGGGGAGGTAACAGCTGGCACCTGTGCGCGAAATGCAGCGTGCATTAGCAGCATCATTATTTAGCATTAGAGCATTACAAAGATAATTAGAAAAGCAGAGGACGGAGGGAATTGAAACCCCAGGCCCCTTGGCTTATCAGACTCCCAGGTTACAATTGTAATTTCAAGCAGGATTTGGAAGACCACCTCTCACAGAGCGGCCACTCTGGGACTTTCAAGAGAACTCCTGGGATACAGGACAGCTGGACCCAGGGTGGGAGGGGTGGGCCCTTGCCAGGTCTCCGCCCGTCCGGCTTCAGGGTCACAGATGTCACTGCGCTTACATTTTCTAATATCCAAAGCTGTTTCACCTGAAATGCCAGATTATCCATTTTTTAAAAATTTGAAATTATGTGTGTCAATTAAAGGAGAGCAGGGGCCTTTTTGTTCGTTTTTGTTTTTGTTTTTTTCAGACAGGGTCTTGCTTTGTAGTTCAGGCTGGACTTGAATTCACTGTGTAGCCCAGGCTGGCTCAAACTCATGGTGATCCTCCTGTCTCAGCCTCCTGAGGGCTGGGGTTACAGGCCTGCGCTACCACACCTGGCTGAGAAGAGGTAATAATTCTTAATAAAAATCACTAATGTGAACTAGGCAATTATTACTGTCAGGTATTGTACAGATGTTCAACTTTCATTTTTTCATTTAATCCTTACATGAAAGCCCTGGCTTTTACCCCTTTCCTAGTTCCTTCGCCACACAGTAGTCAGGGAGCTTTTTTAAGAAAGTCAATGTGGTCAAGTCTTGCCCGTGGTTAGTCTTCTAATAGCTTCCCATTGTGCTCAGGGAAACTTCAGCGGCTTCTGTTGGCCTTCAAGCCAGCACCACATGGGCCTGCACACAGCAATGCCCCTTTACCCCACCAGCCCACATCCCATTCTGGAGCTGTCAGCACTGCTCTGGCTTGTTCAGCCCTCAAAGACATTTGCTCCTCAAGGTCTGCACATGCTCTTTCCTCAGTCTAGGAAACCCTTCTTTTCCCATCCTTCCATGTAAATATCTTTATCTCAAGAAGTTCCTTTAAACTCTGTTCTTTTCCTTCATAGCACTTCACATCTTGTAAAATTACTTGTTTTGGGTTTACTGTTTATTTTTCTTCCTGAGCCAAAAGAGCCAGGAGGAGGTCTGAGACACACATTCACCATCACTCCTCACTGTAATCTCAGTTCCTGGCACTTTGGGACATGTTACAATACTGTTAAATTAATAAATAGAGAAGCACCCTTGGAGGTAAGAAGTATAATTATGCTTATTTTATATTGGAGGAAACTGAGGCACGGGGCGTTAAATAATTTCTCCAAAGTTCTACAACTGGACCTGAAATGGCCTATCTCAAATTGCTACCACTGACTGAGACCAATAGCACAATGACAAACACACCTGGCCACAAAGAAATCTTCCTATCAAATCAGATTTTATAGAGGGCTAGAATTATAGCTCAGTGGTAGAGCACTTGCCTAGCATGTGTAACACCCTGAGTTTAATCCCCAGCACCATAAAGAGAAAGAGAAAAAAACAAATTGTAATTGACAGAGAACAAGTTTATCTTAGGAATAATTTCAATTTATGTAAGGATAACATCTCCAGATACACCAGAGACTGACATATCAACTTGCATGTCCATTCCAGCCATATGAAGCATTCTGTTACTTTATGGGAGGGGGGGCGTTGGTGCTGGGGATTGAACTCTGGACCTTGCACTTGCAAGGCAGGCGCTGGAACCACTGAGCTAAATCGCCAGCCCACGTTTTGTTACTTTAGATGCAATGTTCTCTACTAGCTCTGATTTTTAAAAAAGGATTTCAAAGTATCTGGACCTTGAAACTTTGAAACTTTCTTTGACAGGTAGGGAGCCGCTCCATCCAATCATTCTGCTTTGCTCTCACCTAAAGAAACAGGCAGAGCCTGCTTTTCTAGCACAAGAGCAGGAGCTACAGGTAGCCCAAACCTAGTGACCTACCAGCTACTTTTTAAATCTTTGAACAATTTATAAGCAGCCCTTACCCAAGTAGAAGGTGAAATTCAAAAGAAAGAAAACTTGTTTCCATACTGGAGTCCCTGCACAGCTGTCCCTGCCCTGTTTGTTTAGACAGTAAGTGGATAGCTTTTTGGTAACAAGTCAAACGTCCTGGGTCTTATCTCTGTGCAGCTTTCTTGGCTTAGATAACCTGGAAGAAATGAACAGTGTTTCCAGCAAGGTCTCCAGGCTGCAGACAGAGTCACTCCCCTCCAGAGAATTAAGTCTCATTTCCTTCCGGCAGGAACTAGCGATGCTCTGTAGGAAAATACAGGAAGTTGATTCACACAGAACAAAAATCAACAACTGCGGGCAGGGGAGAGGGGATTTTCCTGAAATGTATGAATGTTCCTGGTCCCCGGTTTCCCATGACACTGTGTATGGTTTATATTTCACGTGCCGCAGGAGGCTGAAGGTGGTCATTTCCTGGCCCCCACCAGTGGTGGTTTTCCAGTGTGGAAAGCATTCTAACCAACAGCACCTTTCTTTCTCTCTCACTCTCCTTTTTTAACCTTGAGTCTTCATGCTAGTGAAGGAAAACTGCCTTACACTTTTATACTTGCAAGGGGTGAGGATGAAGGTGGGCTGCAGGGAAACAACTCAAGTTGGTCTTGCTATCAATCACCCCCCTATCATGAGAGTTTTAACAAACAAAACCTGACCCACACAGCCCGGCACTGGCAGACATTCGTACCACATTACTTCAAACACAAATGAAACGTCATCTACCTTTCCAACAGAGGGTTTTTAAAAAAATACACAATTGAACTAAACCGAGAGTTTGGAACTTGTAACATACAATCTTGTGACAACATAGGCAAGAGGGATTAGATGTACCTTCATTTGTTTTTAGTATGCAACTCTGTTTTCACTGATTTGATTACTCTTTCATATTTTGGAGTGTGGGTGTGGACACACATTGTTCATGTGTTTGTTGGGGACGTGCTTTCAGATCTTGAGACCTCTGTGTAACGTGTATTTGCTGTTATACTTAAACCAGGTTGAAGTTCACCAGAGACAGGCAATGCCAACCTTTGTTTTGCTTTGGTTCCGTGGATATTCTGATCATTTTTTCCTCTTTTGTGTAACAGTTAAAATTGTCCCTGTGTGGAATCATCGGCAAGGCCTACTCAGACCTTCAGGAAAGTCTCTGTGCGCCATGGCAACTGTTAGTGCACCAGATGCAATCCAGTGTCTGCAGACATGATAGATTCTGATGGGGTAGTCAGTGTATGTGGGGATTAGCGACATTTAGAAACCTCAGTCCTGCAGGATGATGATTGCACACTGCCAGGAAAGCAAGGTCATGTCACCAGATGGGCCCCTAGTTTATCACAGTGAGTGAATGAAGTGACAAAGTTTCAAGAAAGAGTCTTCCAGATCTGATGATCAGCATGGGGTCTTTTAGAAAAAGAGTCAGACCTAGAGATTGTCCATCTCTTCCCAGTATTGTTGGGGGGGTGGATGACTTCACCAGTGGTCAAAACTGCCAGGTGCTCTGAGATTCACCTCCCTACAATGGAGATCGGATGTAGGAGGATCTTGACCACGGAGATCAGCACCCACCCACATTATCCATATTCTTTTGGCTGGTGTATCTTGCACTAAATATGAATGGGCTGTTGTTGTTTTTTTTTGAATGAGCTGTTTATGGTTCTCATGTCAGCTTCTGTGGTCTGAGCTAAGCAAGGGGTAGTCCTAAACCAACATCTCCAGGTGCCCTAACAATTCATTTCTTGCCCTGAGAAACCCAGAACCAGACTGGGGACTCGCTTCCCCAGGGAGACCAGCCTGACTGTCCCAGCAGCCCCCAGGCTGACGGCCCCCAGCTTCTCTCTGACTGAAACCAACCAACCCGCCAACAACTGAAACAAAGCCCAGGACATGATGAGCCCACAATACGGAGGAGCATGCTCCTTTCTTCACAACATCTCTAGCTGGGTTTTAGCACCTACAGCTAATATTTTCTCTATGATGCAACCATCAAAACGCAGACCATCGTTTTCACGATACAATCTGAAAACTGACACCCCCAAGTCAAGTTTCTAAGGATTTTCTCCCAGGAAAAGTATTCATGCAAGAGTCTTCCTGAATGGACATAACTACTTCTAGTAGGGTGGGAAGCCTGGGATATTTCCAACAAAATTAAAGGAAATACTATGCTTATCATTCTGAGGGATGCTGAACCCAGAAGGTATGGCCTCTTAGGAAGTGAGAGAATGAATAAATAAATGAAGGCCTATGGCACCGTTCAGACAGTGAGAAAATGAGTGGGAATCAGGCCCACTGCCTACTGGGGAAGATACTTGGTCACAAAACTTTTTGTTAGCACTAGAAGGAAAGCCGTGCACACCCTGGCCATGTCAAATAGCCTGAAGACAATTAACCCAGGTTTTCAGAGAACACTCTGGTCTTGCCCAGCCTGGCAGTTGCCTCAAAGCCTTCCTCATCAGTGGTCGAGTTACTCAGGTGATCCTTCAATTTACCTGAAGGCATTAGACGAGTAATGTAAAATTCTAGAAGAATTGAGCTCATAACGTGATAAGTAACAAAACTCTGCAAGCCTATTAGAGGGGAAAATTGGAAAGGTTGCAGCCACTTATTAATAAGACACATTAACATGAAATGTCTACAGAGTGCTTGGACTACAGAGGACAGATTATCAATGCAGAAGTGCTTGGAGCAGAGGTGGCCACTTGGCAGCCCTGGGGGACAAATTCAGCCAGGATGTGATATTCCACAGGAATTTTTTTACTGAGCTAATGTGAAATCAAGATTTTCTTTTTACATTTAGAAAAATCTATATATTTTTGCCTTTCTGTCTTACAAATATACAGATGAAATTCTTCATTTTTAGCTTAAATCTATCAATCCAGGTAAGAAAGAGAAGGATAAAATGATTACTTCATCCAAATCATTAAAAAGTTTTTGCTTTTAGGAAAATGAAACCACCTCACTTTCCTAGAAGAGGACCAGAAGTACTGAGCCAGAGAGCCCAGGGTGCAGCATTTAAGGAGGCCCTTATCCTGAGGCTCCTGCAAGCACAGAGTTGGCACCTGGGAGTGAGGGCCTCCTTAAATTTTGTGATTTCCTTGTAAATTTCTTTTTCTTTTTTTTTTGTACCAGGAATCGAACTAGGGTCCTTGTGCTTTCAAGGCAGGCAGGCAGCGGAACCACTGAGCTAAATCCCTGGCCCAAACAATTTCTTCTTTTTTTTTTTTTTGGTACTAGGGATTGAACTCGGGTCCCTGAGCTTACAAGGCAGGCAGCAGAACCACTGAGCTAAATCCCTGGCCCTTCCTTGTAAATTTTATGTCCCCTTACCTAAACATACTACTAATCTTTTTTTGGGGGGGGGGGAGGCACCGGGAATTGAACTTGGGACCTTGAGCTTTCGAGGGAGACAGTGGAACCACTGAGCTAAATCCCCCGCCTCCATACTAATAATCTTGATGGGGAGGAAGGAAGGCAGGATGTAGATAAAATGAAGGCTGTTTTATTAATAACAATTACTTAAAGAGATGTTTGGCTTCCCATTTCTGTCACATGATTAGAACTAAAATTACAACTCTCCTAAATTTTAGTTCCCTGCCTACATTGAAGTCATGGGGCTTTTATTGCATGGCCCTATGTATGAACATACTTTTAGAAACTTCTAGAAGCTTATCTTAGTACTTCCGTCTGTGGTTAATAAGATTATTTCTTGCTACCATTGAAACCCCTCCAACATGCCCTGCACTTCCAGTATGTGTGGAATAGCTGAGTAATGTCTTCTTTAACTTTTATTTTCTAGAAAACATCTTGCTCTTCATATTTCTACAACAGAACATTTAGCCCTTCTTAAGCTCCTTTAACTTTTTAAAAAAATCAAACTCATTTTTCCTTTAGTCATTGAGAGGATTGGTTTCTAGTATTTTCATCTAGTTATCCACCTAATAATGGTACTATCTAGAGTTTAAAGAAACTGTAGTTTCTATTCTATAAAGATCTTTCTGTCAGTGAGTGTGGCTTTAGGCTTATATGAAATACATCCTTTAAGAAAAATATAGAAAGCATTCTTTCAACCACAAAACTGATTGTTGTACTCTCTTAACAAAGTAGCCAAAGGTTGTACCTTCTACATGGGTCCCTTGACTTAAAACACATGACTGTATCATCCTGCTGGATTATCCCAGGCAATAATCTGTAGCCTGAAGGAATAATTTGTAGACTAGCTGGTGGCTATTGGCTTTTTATAACCACACTACTTAGTAGGGTTGCTCGGTACTGGATGCTAACAAACCCACTTAGACATTTTCAAAAAACAGCAATGTGAGACATTAAAGAAGAAACAAAGCAGTAGAGTAAGCAGAGAAAGCTCAGAGGAAGAAAGTACACAGAAGCCATGAAGACAAGGAAAGTTGGGAAGCAGTAAAAGCCATGAGTTAATACAGTAGGTCCAGGGCCAGGGATTTAGCTCATTGGTTTCGCCACCTGCTGTGCAAGCACAAGGACCCGAGTTCGATCCCCGGTTCCAAAAAAAAAAAAAAAATACAGTAGGTAGAGGAAGGAGAGAGAGAAAGACTTCGGTAGTCCCTCTTTATCCCTGAGGGGTAAATTCCAAGATGTTCTGCAGATGCCCGAAACCACAGATCATACTAAAGCCTATACATACTGTTTTCCTATACATATATACCCATAACCAAGTTTAATTTATAAAGTACCATAAGAGATTAATAATAACTAATAATAAAATAGAACTATAAAATGTGCTGTAATAAAAGTTATTTAAAACCTATGAATTGTTTATTTACAGAATTTTCACTGAATGTTTTCAGGCTGTGGTTGACCTTGGGTAATTGAAACCTCAAGAAACAAAACCATGGACAAGGGGAACGACTGTAGATGTTAGTGACAGAAGAAACAGAAGCAGAGGAAGCAGGAACTAGGAGGGTCTGAGGAGTTGATGTGAGGTGTTCTGCCTGTGAATATCTATTCTCCTTTCTTAGGCATCAGCAACCTGTTGATCCAGAACTCCTCCCTCTGCCTCTGTCCTCCTGGTTCTGCAGGAAGAGATTAACCCTAGCTCTGCCTTTCGCTCCAGCTCCAGGCCTGGCCAGTAAGAGCATCACACACACTCAGCCACAGGCCCTGGTGACCAGATGGGTATGTGATCCAACCTGGGTGAAGAGAGTCACTTCCAGAGCTGCCGCTGCAAAGAGAAGCTCTCTGTTGCTGTTGGGAAACTAAGGTGCTCAGGAGCTACCATATCGAGTACATTGGCCACAAAGTGAAGTCACCCAGAGAAAAGCAGAGATGAAAGTTAGAAAAAGAAGGCAAATGTCCCAACGGTGAGGCACACCTGTAGACCTATCTGCTACAGAAGCCCAATAATGAGGTACGGAGCCTCACAAGGCACTCACTCCTGAAGAAAATCATCACAACTGGATCTGGCTTGGAAGGATGAGCCACCATTATTTCCAGAGTATACTGTGTAAACATATAATGCTTGCTAAAAGAAAGAAGCTTGCAATCACTGGCTTCTTAGCAAGTGATAGTTATTATTATAATAGTTATTATTATGAGATGGTTATTGTCATTATCATCAAGTGGAGTTACAGTGCAGCTTTTCAGAGCAAAATCACAAGACTTCTCAATTACCTTTGAAAGTCCCTTGGTGCAAACCCAGAGAAGATTTCTTCAAAGTCCAACACATTCAGATTCTCCACACTGCTGGCCAGATCATCACTTCTTCAGCAAAGCACCAGCTGGAGTTGTTGATTGCTCAGTGTGGGCTAGAGGAGAAGCCAGCATCACTCCACTCTCTCCATGGAAGGAAGGCACAGGGAAACTGGGGGCCCCAAGAAGTGCCAGACCTGACTCCCAACTCATCCCTGCACAATGCTGTTCATGACTTAGCACCCAAGGATCAGCTGCCTGGTAAACCCAGCTGGGAAGTCATGTGCATGTGGATTGTTAGAAAAGCTAAAGGAAACATTTTTCAGAGTCAACTTTATGGTAACTCTAAAAGTTTTTGAATACTTCCAAGTGTAAGAGTTGAGCAAACCAAAAGTCTGGCTTTCCCAAGAAAATGGTGATAGTCAATGACAAAACCAGCACATGCCCCACTTCCTCCCTAACTACAACTGGCCTTATTAAGGGAGATTTTGTGAAAACCTTGCCCAGAATAAAAGGCGCAACTAAAATACCACCATCATGACAAAAAGAGAGTCAAGAGAGCTGAAGAGTCGCCTTGAAGGAGGAAATTTGATTCAGCCAGACTTCAGGTCAAGACTCCATATGCATTTAGTGGTGAAAGGAGGACTGAAAGAAATAGAAACCAGAGAGCAGAGTAGGGTTTTGGGGGGTGAGAGGAAAGAAAAAAACATGAGTGAAGGTTACTGAAGGCAAATGTTGAATCAACTAGAACTACACCTGCCTTTAGGGAAAATTAAGCAGGTAAGAACAATGAACAGAGCCAAGGAACATTCTTGACAGATCAGAAATAATCGCTAGAAGGCATGGGACTTTATTATCTGTTCATTCTGGGTCTTTCCCTCCTCCTTTCCTCCAAAAGAGAGCAACTATTTTAATGATTCGGGGTCTGAATCAGATAACTCTGAATTCAAACTCTGACTCTGTCTATTGGTAGTTGTTTGCCCTGGGGTAAATTATTTCACTTCTCTTTGCTCCAACATCCCCACCTTGCCAATAAAGGTGATAATAATTCTGCTTGTCTCAGAGACTGGTCACAAGGATCATAAGACAATGGATGAGAGCTCCTGGCACATAGAAAGTGTGCAGTAAATATTAGTTGTTGCTGTGACACTCTCTCCCACCCTTAATTATTTATGCAGTACTCGTGATAACTTCTGTGTGTATAGATTATTGATAAGCACTGTTCTTCTCCAGGCATCCCAAGGCTGTACAGAATGCTTAGGATGTCATTTTGATCTTGTATGTGTTTATAGTCAGCAGAAATTAATTCACTACTAGATTTATCAGTTACCTTAGGCTTCAGGGTCCCACTTAGAAAAGACCTTGAGCAAAAAAAGAAAGAAGCATTCAATGTCAATAAGTGAATTTTAATTTTCACCAAAGTGGGCTCTGATTCAAACGAAGAGGCTTAAGATGTGAAACTTCTTAGAATGGCCTCCTTCAATAATCAGGTGGAGGTTTCGGTCTTTGTATTCAAAGGGAGAGGTTGTGAAAAACAGGCTTTTTCAAGGACTTCAGGTTCACACTAGAAAGAAAACAGCTAAAATATGTCCACAACAGGCTCTATCACAAACAAATGAGTTGAGAAGTGGTTATTCATCTTTGCAATTTTACATTTCTATTCAAGGATGGGTTTTCCAGATGTTGGCCCCACCAGGCGACTTATTCTTGTTTTAGAAGAAAGAGACATGTTTTGCTGAGAAGAATATCATACGTATTCTCTGCTGAATATATGTTCTGCCAAACACTTGGTTAATTGTGGTTTGCCATCATATGAATTTGCATAAGGAGATTTAGATTCATGAAATCATCTACTCGTCTTTTGGAAAGTAAAACAGTCTTTTAAAAGCAGGCTCTGATAATATTCCTTACAGTTTTAAACAACTCTTTTTTTTTTCATTTTATCACAGTCATAATCAATTTTGTGGCTCAGGTACACAAAGAGATTTAAAGCAATGTTTATAAAATGCATTAACCTCTCCTTCATCTTATTTAGAGTTCTCCATTGTGAATATCCTTAGAGTGTAATGGAGAGACAATTTATGAGAAAGCTCTCTAGTGTCCTTGCTTCTAGGATTGCTCTAGAGGATTTATTATTTCAGTTCTGCTCCTCCCTTAGGACCAGAAAACATTCCACATGGCCCAAGGACAGTGGCTTTGCTGCTTTCATTTATAAAAGAATTGTTGGGGGACTGGAGGTGCGGCTCAGGGATAGAACACTTGCCGAGCATACATAAGGCCATGGGTTCAATTCCAAGCATAAAAACAAAACAGAACAAACGAAAAAAAAAACTGTGGTGGGTGGGGTTGTAGCTCAGTGGTACAACATGTGCTTAGCATGCTCAAGGCCTTTCCTGGGTTCAAACTCCAGCACTAAAAAAACAAAAATAAAAAAGAGTTGTTCTTTCAACATCACATTTGGGACACTGTGGTGCCACTCCCCAGTGAGGGGTAGAAGCATCAAATGGGGGTGCACTCATAGGTCATTGATACTCACCAAGTTTCAAGTGAATGAGTTGCAAAAATAATCTCTAGTCCCAGGTGTGTGAAGGCACATGCAGCCATGGACAGCCTAGAATGCACCAGCTTCTAGTTCTGCTCCTGCTTCTGTGGTGCCCTCATCCTTGGAAAAATTGAATATTCCCTGTGGTCTACAACCTTCTCAGCAGTAAGATAAGAGGGATGAAACAGACAAACTCGAAGGTCTGCTAGCTGGAAAATGTCATGATTTTAGACACTGATTATAAAACTATTTCTAATTTTAACATGTCTTTGGGGTTTTGCTAGTGGATTATACACTTACTCATCTTTAAAATTATCTCTTTTTGCCTGCTACAGTTTGGACTTGAATGTCCCCCAATAAGCCATGTGTTAAAGATTTGGTCCCCAGGGTGGCACTATTGGGAAATGATGGAACCTTAAGGAGATGAGGCCTAATGGGAGGTCTTTAGATCATGGAGGGCACACCTTCGAAGGGAACTGTGGCTCTGATCCCTTCCTCTCTCTCTCTTTTGCTTCCTGGCCATGGAGCGGTTTTGCTCCATCACACACTCCCACCATGATGTACTGCCTCATCATGGGCTCAAATGGGCCCAACTGATAATGGACTGGAACTTCCACAACTAAGAACCATAATAAACTTTCTCTTTCTACAGGCCGATTGTCTCAGATATTTTGTTATAGTAATGGAAAACTAGCATAGAGCCATATCATGATCAATAGGAAGAAAGGGTTAAGCTAGTTACTTGAGCTATGCTGCTCAGTGTGGTATCTATCAGTCACACATGGCTATTTATATTTAAATTTGTTCTGGCCTTCACCAGCCACATTTCAAGTCTGGCAATGCCAGTTATGGCTAGCAGCAACAGGATAGCATGAACATAAAACATTTCTGTCATCATAAAAATTTATTTTTTAAAAAATTTAAAAATATTTTATTTACACATAATTATACATATTTATGGGGGAAGATATGTTGCTTTGATTCATGTATACAGTGAATAACTGTTATGGCTTATATCTAGATGTCCCTCCAAAGCCTCACGCAGTCGTAGGCATGGAGTTTTGAAAGTGGCTGGATTAGGGTGTGTGAAAGTGGATTAAAGATGTGACACTGTGTTTAGATAATGGAAGTCCCACCCTGGGTATGGGTAGCACCAATCAGTAGGCTTGCAGCCTGGATGGAATATACAGAGAAAAAAAGAAAGCAGGCTGCTGCTGCTGCTGCTCACTGCTTTGGCTGCTTGCTCCCTTCCTGCGTGCCATGTCATGGACTGTTTCTCCTCTGCAATACCCCTCTGCCATGCCACCCTGCTTTGGAACCAACCAACTATGGGCTGAAACCTCTACAAACTGTGAGCTGAAATAAACTTTTCTCCTTTAACTTTGAGTGTCAGGTATTTTGTCTCAGCAATGAGAAAAGTAACTAAGAGAGCAACCATCAAATCACAGTGGTTAACATATAACTCACCTTAAACTTTCACCATTTCCTTATAATGAGTACATTTAAAATCCTCTCTTCTACCTATTTTGAGATTTATAATGAAATATTATTAACTATATTCACCCTACAGTGCCATAGAACACCAGAATTTAATTCCTTTTGGCTAACTGTGCCATTCAGTCATAAAAAGGGGATAAAATACTTTCATTTGTGACATCACAAACCTGGAAGACATTATGTTAAGACAAATACATGTGATCTGAAACTGTTGATCCCAGAGAAGTTGAATAGAATAGAATGGGGAGAATAATGAGAAGGGAAGGATGGAGTTGGTGTTCACAGAAATTTCTTTGGGACAGAACTATTAAAAGGAAAATCATTTCCCGATAAGCAACTAGCCCAGGTGTCCAAAATTGGCTTAATCCATAGCTAATCCTAATCTGAGATCTATAAACTATGATTTCCAAAGCCAGTCCCATAAGCAAATAGTCATTTTAGGGGAAGAATTTAGAATATCCTGAAGGACTACTTAAAAGCCCTTCCCGGCCCACTGTTGCTAGTCATCCTGCTTTCCCTCCCTCCTACCTTCCTCTACCTCTGTCAGCCTCTGGCATCCAGTATCCAGACGTAAGTATTCCTATCAAGGAGGCAGCAGCTAGAAAAGAGAGAAGTAGTGCTCAAGAGCACAATAGTGCTTGTTTCTTAGTTTTAACTTTTTATTTCAAGATAATCCAGTGTTTCTTTTTTAAAAAATTTTATTTATTGGTATATTTTAGGTCTACAATATAATGATGTTCATCATTGGAAATTTGCACCTTTACATAATCTCTCTTGGTTCTTATTTTTTCCCCTTCCCCTGCCCTCCCTTCAACCCCTCCACCCCTCCCTATTTACAAAGACTTTATTTCCATTTTTTCTTTTTCTCATATTAATTCCATTCCTTTCTTTCCTTTCCCCTACCCTTCCCACTTCCCCTTCCCCTTTGCCCCTTTTCTTCCCATCAGAGTGTTTCTGTATATTTCACATGCAGCTTCACCTAATTAACCCCTTCCATGACCAGAAAATAAGTACACAATTCAGAAACTAACAGTATAATTCTGTTAGTGACAATATAATCTTCCATTTAGATTTCACCAGTTTTTTTTAAAGCTAATGTCCTTTTTCTTTTTTTTATTCATTGTTTATGACTACATTTTAGGTATACATTATGATCACATTCATCATGGGAAATTTGTACCTCTAATGTCCTTTTTCTGATCTGGACTCCAATCCAGGACCACCTTGACCCCACCCAAGCTGCATGGAATCACCGTGTCTCCTCAGCCCCCGTTAGCCTATGACGCTCCTCAGCCTTTCCTTTGTCTTTTAGGACCTCAACACTTTGAAGAGTACTGGTCAGGTATTTTGTAGAATGTTCCTTAGTTTGGTTTTGCCTGCTGCTTCCCCATGACTAGAAGAAGGTTAGGCATTATCAGGAAGGACCCTACAGAGGTGGCATGACCTCTCAGTGCATCATATTCGTGGTACACACATGCTGTCAGTGTGTGCTATGAGGCTGAGGTTGACCTTGATCCCTTAGTTAACGCGAAGTCTGCCAGTTTTATCCACAGTAATATTACTCTTTTTCTTTTTGTATTTTTAATTTTTTTGGTATCGAGGATTGAACTCGGGTCCTTGAGCTTGCGCAGCAGGTGGCAAAACCAATGAGCTAAATCCCTGGCCCTCTTTTTGTATTTTTTAAAGAGGAAGGGTATGAGATGCTTTCAGACTATATTGAAAACATGTTTCTCCTTAAACTTGATCTTACAGTTGTAGCATTCATCAGTATTAAGATTGCCTGCAAGTACTGGGTTGTTACATATTATTGGTTTAATAGTATAGTTATAGTTATTTTAATATTATAATATTATAGGACATTAAGAAAAAAATTATGTTACATATATTTATCAATTCTAAGGCCCAATTTGATTTCAAATATATGAAAGAGAGGGCCAGGGATTTAGCTCAATGGTGCCACCGCCTGCCTCGCAAGCACAAGGTCCTGAGTTCAATTCCAGGTACAAAAAAAAAAAAAGAGGGGACATTTCTGAATGGATGAGACACAGTCACAAGATGATGAAAATCTCTGAGGCTTTCAGAATCTGCATAAGTCTCCCCCCACTGCCAAGAGCCCTGAGTCTACACTCCGTGTGTGTGTGTGTGTGTGTGTGTGTGTGTGTGTGTGATTCTGAGGACTGACCCCAGGACCTTCACACTGCAGCACATCCCCATCCTTATGTATGTATTTATTTATTTTAATTTTTAAAACTTTATTTTCAATTTATTTTTATTAGTATAGTACATTTTTTCCCATACATAATCATCATATTCATCCTGGGGAATTTGTACCTGTACATATCTTAATTCTTCTTTTTTTTTCCCCATTTCCCTCCCCTCCCTTCAATCTTTCTTCCCTCCCCATTTACAAAAGCATTGTTTATATTTTTTTTTGCTTCTATTCTCTTTTTTAAAAATCCTTTTCCCTTCCTTCCCTTCCCCTTCCCCTTCCTTGTTCCCCTTCCCATTTGAACAAGTTCTTCCTACTTCCCAATATCTATCCTCCCTTTTGCTCCTTATTTACCCTTTAGGTTTTTCACATAAGAGAAACAATGTGATATTTAAACGTGTGTGTCTGATTTATTTCACTTACTTATTTTAATTTTTGAACAAGGTATTGTTAAATTGCAAAGGTTTACCAGGCTAGGCATGAACTTATGATTCTCCTGCCTCAGCCTCACAGAGAGATGGGATTACAGGTATATGGCACCATGCTCAGCTACACTTCATTATGATTTAACCTTTTTATGGGAGCAACTGGGAACTATGGGGTAAAACAAAACAGCAGTTCTTTATATGTCCCATTTATGAGACAAAAGTTTAATTTTGGTTTTTTGTAGTGCCAGGGATCAAACCCAGGCCTTGTGAATTCTAGACAAGTACTGTACACTGAGCTACACTCCAGCCCTAAAGCTATCCATTTAAAACTCAGTCTCAGGCAATGAGGATTCACTATCAAGGTGCAAACAGGTTCTAGAGAATTCAAGTCAATTTTGGCTCTCAGAAAGTCTCAGTGTACATTAAGCAATTTTAAATTCCTTTAGGCATCCAGCAGTAATGATGCATGCTCAACTTTCTTTAACTTAGAGTTCAAAACCTGACTTGTGTCAGGAACCATTTTTCCATGTGCAAATATTAGCTAGCAGGAGCAGTTCGCCAGGAACTCATTGTGGGATGCCTGGATTACAGCATGGGCCTAGAGTTAGATACAGTCATTCTCCCTGAATACAGATTCATTTTCATAGGTTTCAGTTACCCATGATCAACTATAGTCTAAAAATATTAAATGGAAAGTTCCAGAATAGGCAATTCATAAAGGTTAAATTGCACACCGTTCTGAGTAGTGTGAGGAAATCTTGCATTGCCCCACTACATCCAACCTACAGTGTGAATCAGCTCTTTGTCCATGTGTACACTTTGTATAAGCTATCCCTCTGGTTAGTCACTTAGTGGCCATCTCAGATATCAGATCAATTATCACAGCATGGCCTTGTTTGTGTTCAAGTAGTTCTTATGTTATTTAGTAATGGTCCCTAAACTCAAGAGCAGAGATGGTAGTAGTTTGGATTTGCCAAAATGAAGCAATAAAGTGCTTGCTTTAAGTGAAAAGGTGGAAGATTCCAACATAATGAGGAAACAAAACAATTGTATGATGAGGTTGCTAAGATCTATGATATGATCAAATCTTCTATCTATGAAATTGTGAAGAAGGAAAAGAAATTCATGCTAGTTGTGTGGTCAAAACTCAAAATGTAAAAGTTGTGGTCACAGTATGTGATAAATGCTTAGTTAAAACAGAAAATACATTAAATTCTAGAGTTTGCTGCTAGCCACAGTTTCAGGGTCCATGGGGTTCTTGGAACACAGGCTTCACAAAGGAGGGGAGACGCTGAGTCTGAGTTCTGTTCAGCTGCTGATCATGACAGCGGTCTTGCAGCCTTTCTTTCTTTAACCCTTTGACCCTCGATTCACTGACGTCTGAGGTCTGCCACCAGTATTTTACTAAATGCTCAAAAGAGGAGCCCAAGTCCTTCAACTGCCTACGGGAGCGGACTACCTCGGTCCCTGCTTAACCCTCCTGTATATATGACTTTGTTGATGTCTTCCCCTTCCCGATCTTCTGTTTTATTTCTAAAACACCTTTTCCTGCTTTTCCTCTTACCTCTCCACCTCCTTCCCTAGTCCTTTCCCATACAAACCCTAAGTGCTTTTGCTAACCTGGAGTTCTGTCGAGTCCTCTTCTCATCGATCTGCTACTTTCCCCAGTTGACCATGTTGGCTCTCGGACCAGCGACACATGCCCATGAACCCTGCATCTGCATTTCCAGGCTGGGTCTGTCTTCTGGTATCTGGACCCAATCTTCCAACTTGAATGTCTTTCAAATACTCTAAACTCATAAATTCCAAAAACCAAAGAGTATACTCTCTTCTCTTCTATTTCTTCTTCTTCTTCCTGAATTTTTACCTCACTCAAAGGCCTTCCAGCTCATATATTCAAACTGGAAACATTAAGGGTATCTCTCATCTTTCTCTTTTACATTTCATATCCATTTTATCACCAATATTACTCAGTTGTGTCTTCAAAGGACTTTCTGATCAATCCCATTCATTAACACAGCCGTGTCTTACTTCTGACCACTACACTATCTTGCCATCAACAATAACTTACTTAACTGGTATCTTGGCTACAGAATTTACCCACTTAAAACCATCTTCCACAATTCTCTTTCTGAAACAGAAGTTTCATAATTTTGCCTTTCTTCCTTAAGCATCTTTGATGGTCCTCCTTAGAAGATAAATATCTAACTTTCAAGACCACAAAATCTATTCCCAACTTTCCTTTTTCAGCTTGATTTATCCTACTAACTCTGACTATTGAAGTTCCCTGAATATGCTATCAAGTTTAATAAATTTTACACTCTGGAATTCTCTCCTGCCTGTCTCTTCCATCCTTACCCCTCATTTTTCTTTAATGAATCTTTTCTTAGCCTTCAAGGTTTGATGTAGATATCATTCCTTCTATAAGTCTTCCACAATTATCCCTGTTAGAATTGATTCACTCCTCTGTGCTATCCTAGCCTTTATAAATACTTCTACTAAGCACATATTGCAACTTTTCATAATTAGATACATTTTTTTCACATAAGACTCTAAACTCTATAATTTTAAGGACTTTATTTTATTCATTATCTATCCTCAAGGCACACAACAGTACCCAAGGAGAATTTCTTGACCTGTTCATGTATCATGTGACCTAGAAGTAGATATTTACCATAAATTTTTGGACTATTCCTTGCTGGGTTTTTTTTTTTTTTTTTTTTTTTTGTACCAGGGATTGAACTTGGGACCTTGCGCTTGCAAGGCAGGCAGCGGCACCACTGAGCTAAATCCCCGGCCACTCCTTGCTGTTTTTTGAATGTGGTTTGTCTCTCAGGGATTCATGTGCTGGAAGTTTGGTCCCAATTTTGTGATAATAAATGAGGGTGAGACTTTTAAGAAGGGCCTAGGAAGAAATTAGGTCAAATGAGGGACCTGCCCTGAAGGAATTGAAATAGTTCTTGAGAGAGGGCTGTTATTTTTAAAAAATGAGCTTGACGACTCTCCCTGTGCTTTGGCTTCCTGTGTTGCTATGTGATCTGTTCCTCTTGCATGTAACCCCACTACGATGTCATTTGCCATGTTGTGATATAGTCAGGGGTCCCTTGAAATAATCAGCTCCAATTTGTATGGATGTTTAACCTCTCAACTTGTGAGTGAAATAACTTATTTTCTTTATAAGTTATTCAGCTTTAAGTATTTTGTTATAGCAATGGAAAACTAATAAAATCCTTTCCCTAGCTTTAGGGAATGCCCCATTTTATGAGATTTATGAGGAGCAGATCCAAATTCCCATGAAAAGAGCTGGAAATGTTTTTATTTTCCTGGCCTGCCTGGTGGCTAGAGCAAGGGCATGGCTCAGTTCCACCGATCAAACACGTATGTCCTGCACTGGGAATCAGATTAGATGGTATAAAGAGACGTGAGACCACAGGAAGTTCTCTCTGGCACAGTGATGGCTGTAGCAGGTCAGGCCTAAAGAGAGCGGATTCAACAGTGCTGGTTCTCGATCTCGTGACATGAGCCAAAGGAGTGAGGCATGAGAGACAGCAGCCATGGCTCCTCACTAGATAAATCCTGTGCTGTGATTTATCTAAATATTACTCCTCTCACCCTCCTCGAAATTCTCTGAGATTCATGATATTATTGTATGAGTTTCTTTACTGCTCAACCTGTGGCATACACCAATGAATACTCACAGATGGAGAAATTGGAACCAGAAATGGTTATAGGAAACAGACCTCACTGTAATGAGGAAAATCTGGAATTGGTTATCCAGCCCAGTTGAGGCTGATGGCAGAAAAATTACAGGGAAGGATGTGACTCTGACAGATCTTATGGCATGGTAGCAGAATGGTTCATCATGACCTGACATTCTCCAAACTGCCCTTCACTCATGGCAGGCTTCAGGGTGACACACCCCTGCCCACAGTGGTCAGAAGGCCATGATTAATTTAAGATCTAAGGGTGGGGCGGGAGCTTCTACAAGGGTGGACAATTTAAGAAAAGCTCAAACATGTTAAGTCATGGCTCAAAGTATAGCCCTTAAACTCGGGGTTCTTAAAGTAATCTCCTATTTCTTGCTGCCATGGCTTGAAGAAGTCAAAAGTTAAACTAAAAGTTGCATCCTGTGGGCCAGTGAATTCACAGTCTTACTAGATCTTTTATGCAAAATGTAGAGCATTGACTAGCAAAGAGTATAAGCCTACAGGTCGGAATGGGAATTTAGGAGTACCCAGTGGTGTCTGAGTGTTGGGCTCTTCTGTCTCCCTTAAGTCTTTCCTGAAGGTCAACAAAGGCCATTCTCCTTTTTCTAACAAGGCTCCCATTGTCTTATGGAGCACTGTCCCCAAATATTTCATCTAGGCAAAAGTCATCCTCATTCCTTCTCCACACTCACAACCCTCTTAGACGTCTATCTTCATAACTAGGGTCAGGTCCCAGAATGTTCTGAAAGATCAAATATAATACCAAATCTTGGTGGAAAAGACTTGCACATCAAATAAATAATTTATTTTTAGCACAAATCTGATAAACACCTATGGGGATGTGTTCTGAAGAACTATGTCAAAGGGGGAGGTATGCACTTGTGCATTAAACAGTACTGGATAGAGGTGTATTTTCCAGACTCTGGATTAAATGAGCCAAGTTTGGCAGCTGGGAACAGATTTAGTTGTTTATTTAGAAGATTTGTCATGAATAAATAAGTGAAAAATATTTTCTTCACCTTACCATTGTTTCCAGAGAGGGCACCAAAAAAATACTCCCTCCCCCAAAGCATGGGGAAATGCATGGGTTAGGTGAGGGCCAATTTTCTTTCTTTTTTTTTTTTTTTTTAATTTTTTTTTCTTTTTTTTCAATTCTCTTTTTTGTATAGCATTGTGGTAGCTATTTTTTTAGTAGGATATATTGATGGTGCTCTTAGCAAACATCAAACCTTGGCAACAAGAAACACCACTCACTAAGGAGGGAGCTTTGGGGAATGAGGAAGAAATAGAATTTCAATCAAAGTCCTCTACTAGCAAACCCAATGAAATCCTGAGCCCTTCTCCCAGTTACTACATGTGTCATCTCAACAGTGGTCAGATCCTCACTTTGGCTCTCTCTTTGAGGTGGAGTAAGGACAACTGTGGTAGAAGAATTGAATGTAAATCGCTTAAACATTCTATTTCTAGTAAAAAGTAAATAACTATGTTCTATGTTCCTTGGGGAGAATTACAGAGATAATTTCTTTTACAAAAGACTTCACAAGTGGAGGGGCCATACAAGACATAAATCAGCCTGAACCAATTTCTTTTGCTTCTGACAAAGGTTGCCTGTGGATAAAGGAACTGGAACCAGATATAGTAATAGGCAACAGACTCAAGAGTGCTGCACAGGGTAGGTGAGTTTTGGAGAAGAGATGACAGTAGATTATCGTATGATTAGTAACATGGTTGTTCTATTGTAAATTCTTTTTTTCTTCTGCTTCTTTTTTTTGGGGGGGGACCAGGGATCGAACTCAGGTCCTTGCCCTTGTGCAGCAGGCAGCGAAACCACTGAGCTAAATCCCCGGCCCCTGTAACATGGTTGTTCTAATTGCCACTACTTTACCAGATGTGGTCTATCTTTACTGAAATAAAACAACTCAGCTTCTGGTACTTACTATGCAAATTCTGATCTCAAAAATACTTTCTTCCCTCACTACTAATAAGTAGGAAACAATGGAAGACATTTGTTTTTGTCTGGCCAGACCCCAGTTCCTCTTCATCATTTTATTTCGGGGCTCTATGCCTAAGGACCATGGACCATCTCTCTTTCCCAAACAATATCATGCTGGCCTATTACATTGATAATATGGTTATGATAGAATTCAGAAAACAAGAAGTGGCAGGTGTCATGGGTGTATTGGTAAGATATATGTATCTGTGCTAAAAATATCAGATATATCTCATGAAAACAAAGGTCATGTGCTAGCTTTTTGACACTATAACAAATACCTGAGACAAACTTGTGAAGAGAAAAAGGTTCTTTTGGCTCATGGTTTTAGAGATTTCAATCCATGATCAATTGGCCCTGATGCTCTTGGGCCTGTGGTGAAGCAGCACATCATGGTAACAGCGTGGGGAGAGCAAAATCACTCACCATATGGTTGGAAAGTGACAAGAAAAAGCAAAAGACTGAGCTCCCACAGTTCCCTCCTTTGGCACATCTCCAATGGTCATCTCTATCTCTCTTTATCTCTACCTCTCTTATCTCTGTCTCTGTCATCTCATACTGAGGATTAAACCCAGTTCTTTCACACTGAGTTACATCCCCAGCAGTTTTCATTTTGAAACAAATTCTTCTTAAGTTGCTCAGGTTGGACTTGAATTTACCTCAGCCCTCCAGAGTGCTGGGGTTACAGGCATAAGCCTCCGCATCCAGCAGTGCCCCATCTCTTAAAAGCTCCAGCATTTCCCAATGGCATTATGGGCTGGGGATCACGCCTTTCACATGGGGGCCTTGGGGACTCTTCCAAATCCAAGCTGTAGTGGGCCTCCTTTGAAAGTTTTCTGGGAAAACCATAGAGGCCTGAAGGCATATCTTTTCAAAAGTAAAGAACGAGGGCCAGGGATTTAGCTCAGTGGTTCTGCTGCCTGCCTCGCAAGCGAAAGATCCCAAGTTCGATCCCTGGTACCAGAAAAAAAAAAACAGAAAGAAAGAAAAAGCTGAGGCAAAAGTAAAGAACGATTTCTCTCATCTTGTAGTCCCTAAGAAAGAAGCACAATTCTTTCTGAACCTCTTTAGAAGTTGGAGGTAACATAGGCTACACTTGTTCTCCCATGTCTCAGGTAACTCAAAGGGCTGCCAGCTTCCAGGACACCCTTGTTGGTTTCCACCTGCCTGGGTCTGCAGTAGCAACAGCTCCTCTATCTTCAACCTTATGACAGTGAGTCCATAGGACCCCTAGCGTGGGTATAGATGAGCCCACTATGTGGGGCCTCACTGGGTCCCACAAGGTCTCACAGAGGAGGCCCCTAGGGTTCAGGAGCAAAGCCACAAGTTCTTGGCAAGAATTTTTCTTTGAGGAGGGATTGCCTCTGGACTGTGATGGATGTTGAAAATCTAATCACAGAACACAGGTGAACATGAGCTGCACATCATGAGGTGGGTTTTAACTCATTCTCCTGGCCATAAATTCAGACATTCCCAGAAGTACCCATCTTTCAGGCCTAGCAAGTCTTGAAGACAGAAAAAAATTGTCTGAGCAGATGGCTCTCATCCCAGTCTGAATCTTCCTCCTATATTATGGTCCTTCCCTCAACCTACACCTAGCCTTTATGAGGAATTTTCTTGATTAATTAACTGAAAAAAATTTTAAACACTTGATATCGGCACATAAAATTTTATATAGTATATAGGTACTAGCTGGAAATAGATGACTGAAGAGTAACACCCAACTCAGGGGTGGCCTTGAAGGATGTAAAGAGAGGAAATCTTACCAGTACAACTTGAATTGATTGCTTTTATTTTATATTTTACTTAGGAGATAGGAGCTGAAGTCAAGGGATATGAATAGTAATTAATTGTTTGGTAAGTAACTGGTAAAGCACAAGATTTAAGATTTGGTGACAAGATCAGGAAAAGAATATGGATGACCTCTGAGAATAGGCACCAAGAATGCCACGTAATGCTCACCAAAAGTCCCCGATGGTGGAGAGGGCTCTCTTTAATAAGATGGACATGACAGGGTATTCTGAATAGAAGCCAGCCACTGTCCCCAGCAAACACTGTTGCTCGTGGTTCATGAAGTGAGTATCATGAAGGAGGAAAGGAAGCTATGTGTAGCCTTTAAAACATGGGCATGTGGCTGAGGATCCAACTTGCCTATTATGTGTGTGTTGTTTGTTTTTGGTACCGGGGATCAAACTCCGGACCTTGCGCTTGCGAGGCAGGTGCCGGAACCACTGAGCTAAATCCGCGGCCCCAATTTTGCTTTTAAATTGAACCAAATTGTCAGTACCTAATCTTTGTTGACAATAATAATAATTAATAATAATAATAATAATAATAAAAACAACAATGGAAGTTCATACCATTCAACTTAATGATTTAGGGGAATACGGAATGTGCTGGATCAGCAATCAATATGTGGTTGTCTTTCATGGGAGTAGGGGTGGCCATGGGAATAGTATAACCTCATGATCATCTCCAGCCATTTTTTTTCTGACCCTGTAGCTCGGGGCCTTCTTTTGAAGTAGAATGCAGCCATGGGTACACAATATTTGAAGCTGAGAGTCTTATCAGAGGGTTTCCTGAACCTCCTCCTACTGAGTAAGGAAGCAAAAACATAAAACAAAACAAAAAGAATGTGTGGGTCAGGGTGTTACACGGGTTTTCACCGATCTTCTTGTAAAGAGGAAACAGAGATGCCACTCCACGAGGGACAAAGAGAAAAATGGGTGAGGCTAGGAGTGTTCCCTGGGGTGCCTTATGGAACCCCAGGTCAGTGCATCTTTAGGGACCTCAGATCGGTGCATTTTGCCAAGTTTTTCCTCCCTGAATAAAAAGTAATCAGTTGGTTTCTATAATTTGTATCTAAGAATTCTGACGCACTGGGCTGCACTCCAAGTCCAGACAGAGGTAAGAAAACTATCCGCCCTAAGTAGAGAGGCAGCTCAGGGGCAGAGTGCTTGCCTAGTGTGTATGAGGCCTTGGGTTCCATCCTTAGCACTGCAAGGAAAGAACATTAAAGAGAAAAGAAGAGGACAGGGGAAGGCAAGGGAGGGAAAAGAAAAGAAAAAGAGGGCTGGGGATTTAGCTCAGTGGTTCCGCCGCCGGCCTCGGAAAGCAGAAGGACCCGAGTTCGATCCGTGGTACCAAAAACAAAAAAAGAAAAAAAGAAAAAGAAAGCTGCCCAGCCATAGGGTAATGGTTAAGGATGCAGACTTGTGTACCAGAGAGTTCTTCATTTGAGTTCTTGCTCTGCCACTCCCTAGTTGTGGCATTTCAGGCAAGTCACCTGACACTTCGAATTCTGTTTTCCCATCTATAAAACAGAAATGACATGGGCTGGGGATTTAGCTCAGTGGTTTCGCCGCCTCCTGCACAAGCTCAAGGACCTGAGTTTGATTCTTGGTACCAAAAAAAAAATAGAAATGACAATAACACCCATATAACATGACCTTCATGGGAATTAACTGAAAAAAATCTGCATGAAATGCGTACAGCAAGGATCAGTGACACTATCTACATCTTCTCTGAAATGATGTGAGTCTGATAGAAATTTATCTAAAATTATCTAGGACTAGTTATTGTTTGGTTGTTATCTGCCTTGTTTTCTTTCCATGTTGTCTTTGTTCTTGATGGTTGCTTTTACTTTATTTTTGTGACAGGGATCACACTCAGGCCCTAAAGTGTGCATGCTAGGCTAGTATATTACCTCCAAACCACACCGCCAACCCCTTGATGGTTACTTTAACTGGATTTAATGGTAGGAAGGTATGTGCTGGTGGAAGTAAAACTGTGGTCAGAGTGCGCCCGAGTGTTGGTATCTGCTTCTCACTAGCTGTGTGTGCTGCAGGGTTAATTTCCTGACCATAACTTGAAGGGTAGACTCAGTTTTCTCTGGAATCATGTGGGTGCATAGGGGAAGGGCTGCCACCCTGAACCTCACCTGCATCTCTGGGATATAACCCAGGATGGGGCATTGAGAAGTGAAGAATAGGTGAAATTTATTCCAATCCCATTTTTTCCCAGAACCACATTTCTCTTCCAAATATTTGATTCAAAAGGATCAGACCTTTCAAATGAGCTAAGACATGGCAAATACTTATAATTACTTTGGGCAACAAGTCAAGCAAAAACTATGGGAGTACATACTTCCTCGATGTGTGCAGTTCAAAAAATGTTCCAAGTTACAGGTTCCCTTAAAAAAATAGGATGTGAAATTGACTTGGAAAAAATGATCCAACATGTATAGAAAAGGCCAGACCAGATCTGAGTAATTTGCTTGACTATATTAAACAAATAACTTGAGGAGAAGGGAAATGGTTTAGTAATCCTTAAATGTCGAAAGGGAGGTAATTATTAGGAATGTAATGCCATGACTTCAAGTATTTTATCTTTAATTCTGATTGAAGTTTTCTGAATTTTATTCCTCAAACTAAATTTTAAAGTGGTGCCTAGGGCCGGAGATTTAGCTCAGTGGTTCAGCCGCCTGCCTCGCAAGCGCAAGGTTCCAAGTTTGATCCCTGGTACCAAAGAAATAAAAAAATAAAAAAAATAAATAAAGTGGTGCCTAAATAAAGCAATTCTAAAAAGAAAGGACAGCTAGGTGCCTATATTTAATAGGCTTTAGTAATTATATCCTTATAAATTATAATCTTATGTTCTTGTCTTTTTTACAAGTATTGTGAAATGACAGAGTGATCACTTTGAGCATTTCAAATAGTATACTTAACAAGAAATGCAGAAGTGTCTATGAGGGACTCTCCAATTTAGGTAATAAAACTTTCACAGAATTCTGGAAAAATATTTTCTAAAGCAATAAAACTGGCATAGTTTGCACAAAATGTGATTATCTACCTACGAAAAAAAAAAGAATAAAAAATAAAGCATTAGAAATGAGGGTTTAGCAAGATGGGTGAGGGTGTGAGTCAGTGGGTAGAACATTTGCCCAGCATGGTCCAGACCCTGGGTTTGATTCCTAGTGCAGCAAACACACACAAACTGTACATACACACACACACACACACACACACACACACGCACGCACACACACAGAGTTTTGCAAAGCTGTCAGTGGGATCAACCTACTAAAATTAATAATAATTCTTTATGTCAGAAAACGCCCAACAAGAAATTTTAAAAATAAGAACTTTCATTCATAACAGCAACAAAAATCTATAAAGTGTATGAATTGACCAAGAATTTTAGAGTCTTCTGTGGAGAAAATTAAATTTGATAAACATAGACAGTGTTCTGAAAAATATGATAAAACACTCCATGCTCATAGATAGATGCATACTTAATAGTTTATGTCAATGTTTCTAAATTAATCCATGATTTTAATGAAATCATAATTATGATTAATAATTAAACTTTTGAGGAACACACGAGAAGTTCCTCCACTTTATCAGTCATTTAGAAAATGCAAGTTAAAAATCATAATTGGAAGCCACTGTGTGCCTATATAAGAAGGTCTAACCTTCTGCAGACTGGCCATGCCAAGTGTGATGAGAACATGGAGGACTGGGAATACGGCAACACTTCTGAAAAACAAAACGATACATTTCCTTTGGGGGAAAAAACTTGACACAAACCTACTCTATAATCCAGACATTCTATTCTCATGCATCTATCCAAAGGAAACAAAAACGTGTGGATGAGTAGAAACGTATGCATGATTGTTCATAACAGTTTTATTTGTAATAGCCAGAAACTGGACATAACTCAAATATCTATCAACAGACAACTAGATAAATAAACTGGTATATTCTCAGAGTGGATACTCCTCACCCACCAAAGAAATGAACTATTGATAAACACAACATGAATGAATCTCAAAGACAAAGTATACTTTGTGAGAGAAATCAGACAAAACATAGACACAAAATGATTCATTTGTGAAAAATTCTAAGAAATGCAAAGTAACCTATGGTTCAAGAAAGCATATCAATGTTGTCTAACTATTAGGGAACGTGGAGGGAGGTAGGGAAGAGGTACAAAGAGACCAGGAAGTTTTGGAGGGAAATGGATGCGTGTATCATTATCCTGAGCACTGTGACGGCTTCATAGGCACCCAAACTTGCTTAGTATATCAGCACCACATGTGTCAATTAGACCTCATTAAAATTGTTAAAAGTAAGATACACTCACAGAAGTTTAAAAAAAACAGAATGAAGCCAGTCAGAGTGGTGGCACATGCCTGTCATTCCAACACCTGGGAGGTGAGCAGGAGGATCACTACATGTTTGAGGCCAGCCTGCGTTACATGAGTTTGAGGCCAGCCTGGATTACATAGTGAGACCCTGCCTCAAAAACCACACATACAATAAATATGAGATTTGTAACAGTATCATTTACATAATAAAAAATAATATATACACACAAAGTAATGTGCATTTTGAAAAAATAAGCAAATATATACACATACATATGTCTGATAAACACAGTAGGGTGGTGGGTGGGTAGGCAGGAGCTGAGCGATTAGACCCAAGGTAGAAGAGAATAAAGGAAGAAATAAAACAGAGACTTTTACAGGTCAATGAGGATGAATGATGAGTTTTACAGAAAAAAATTTGTTTTTAAAATTTTCTTTATTTAAAAAAATTTTCCTATGTCAACAAGATACATTTCCCCCCTCAATTTTAAAAGGGAACATTTGTGAGATTTCTATGAAACAGAATCAATAATTTTTGACTCCAAAAGGAGCCAAGTTACATGTTACCACTCTTGGAAGCTGAATTCATGCTTGTATGTGGCACATTTCGGAAACTCCTGTTAGACATTCTGCTAGCAGCAAAATGCTGCAATTCAATAAGGCCATAATGACTGTGATGTTTATAAAGCTCCACCATATCCTCTATGTAGGCCCATTGCACAGATGTTTATGTACCTTCAAGCTGTGTTTTCATATGTACAGCTAATAATTAATTCCTAGCTGTGATTTCCCTTTAAATAAAGCCAACAGTAACCAGAAGGTTAGCTTAGCAGAAAGGTTTCCCTATGTAAAACATCATTTATTTTTAGTTTACTGCTGATGTGGTGGGGGGGGGATAATTAAAAGCGTGTGCTTCCTTATAACATGCTATCTCCACTAACTGAACTTCTAACCTGACATAAATACATTGCATACTGTAACCTGTTTCTCCTGATTATTAACCTTGAGTTTGGCAACCTATAAATCATCCCAGAAACAGCTGGCGCTCAGCATTGCCCCAAAGGTACATGATTACGATCGTTTTATATATATCTTGGTATGCAGACATGAAAAATTCATTGAAGAGGTTGGTATTGTAAGGCTTATTGTAATGAATTTTCTCAAAAACATAGATCATGCTTAAAATAGGTGTCTGCTTATTATAATGCAGCCATTTATATCTTCTTGAATTACCTTGCCCATAGCGCAGCCATTTTCTTAAAGTCAAACATGATGATACCTAAACAGATTTACTGCACCACTGTGCACTGCTTCAAAGTAGAAGTTTGCTTTTTTCTTCTCTCTCTCTCTCTCTCTCTCTCTCTCTCTCAATGCCTACAGAATTCAGGGTACAGATTTTTTTATAAAGGGAATCCTTTGGAAAGACTTTAAAGGCATCCCATCTGTTTGTGTTTGTTAACCATGAACACATGCAGAACCCCCCAAAAGCTTTATGCTTCCTATAACTCACCAATGTATTCCACTATTTCACACCAAAAAAAGTTTTATCATATCTACATTTATTAGAAGAATAAAATGTTAGTGGCAAAAGAGTCCACAGGTGTCACAAAAGCCATCACTGGGCAAAGGAAGCAGTCTCAGTGCTGTGGTGACATTCTCAAGGTCACACATCTAGAAAGGACAAGGGCCCAGATTTGGACCCATGTCTCAGGCTCTTAATAATGAAATAACTATTGCGATAACGTTTACTAGGTACACATTCAATGCTAAATGACTAACGCATGTGATCTGGTGAAATCCTTACTGCAGCTCATAAAATGGTCTGGAGGATCACCATACCACTCCATCATCCTAATTCCAACTTTACACCTGAGGAGCCATCCAGAGAGGTGAAGTTGCTTGTCCCTGGCCCGTGGCCTGCAATTGGTTGGGCAGGGATCACCGGAACTCACTCCGGCCCAAGTCCGTCCCCTAACTACAGCACGATACCACTTAGAAATTCAGGTGGTGGTTTCTTACTTTTTCTTTTTTCTAGGTGGTTGGCCAGACTCCTAAACCATAATAGTAATATGAGTTCCTAAAACGCATAGTTTATTAGTCTGTTAGGGCTGCCAAAATAAAGTTCCATAGACTGTGTGCCTTCAACAACAGAAATTCATTTTCTCCCAGTTGTAGAGGTGGGAAACTCAAGGTCACCAACATGGTTGGCGTCTTCTAAGGCCTTCCCCTTGGCTTGTACATAGCTGTCTTCTCCATAAGCCCTAAAAGCTCTTCCTTTCCTAATCTCTTCTTCTTATAAATACACCAGTCTGACTGGATTAGGGGCCTCCCACATGACCTCATTTTGCTTTAATCACCTCCTTAGAGGGCTTATCTCAAAATGCAGTCACACTCCAGATACCAGAAGTTAGGACTTCAACCTAGGCATTGGAGAAGGGCGTAATTCAGCCCATAATGAACAGTACTGTGTTGCCTTTTTTGGGTAGAAATTCTATACATATAAGCACCTGATCAGAAAAGTCTAGTTCTCGTAGGTGTTTAAATCATTATTCTTTGTTTGTTTGTTTGTTTTGTTTTTATTTTTGAGACAGACAGGGTCTTGCTCAATAGTTCAGGCTGGACTTGAATTTGCTGTTATACCCCAGGCTGGCCTTGAACTCACCATCCTCCTGTCTCAGTTTCCCAGGTGCTGGCTTTAAATCAGCATTCTTTACCAGGTATTAGCTGTTAAAAGCAGTAAACCTTTTATTGCTGTGTTCTTTTAAACTGAGCTTTGGGAAAGAGACAGGTGCCTGGCAGCAGACCTTTGGGTCTGTATTTCTGTATCCTGTCTCTCCTGGAACCCAGAGCCCACCCCATAGCTCCCCTGTCCCCCAAACAGACCAAGTCTGCTCCTTCTACTGACTGCAGCACTTAGAAATGTCCCTGGCATGTAGGGTACTGATGTTTGAGGTTGGACAGCCTGGCAGCAAATTAGATGCTGGACTTTTTAAATAAGAAGGCAAGAATTCAGACTGCCCAAATGGCAGGCAATTTAGGCCCTAAAGTCTTTTCCTTTCACCTCAGCTTCTTCCTAAGGAGGGAAAGCTGACTGTAACTCTCCAGGGCCCATTTTGTCCTGTTTTTATTTGATTTTTATTCTGAAGGGCAAGTAGGAACAGGAGCATGGTCCCTGAACGTGCTGGGACGAGGGAGTGGGACCAAGGGTGCCGGCTGCCATCTGGCAAGGGCGGGCACACCTGGGGCGTCCAGGGGCCTGTGTTAGCTTGGCAGGGATGCTGTGCAGGTCCCTTGGCCAGCTTCCTGGAGCCAGGCAGGGAGGAAAGGGCTGGTTTCTGTCTTCTAGGTTTGTGTGAAGACTGAAGGGAGGAGCCTAGAGGTTCATCCAATGGCTCAGCATCTGTGAGTGAGGGAACTAACTCATTCCACCAGGACAAGCATACACTCACACAAACACTGGGCAGATACGGTGGGGACAGCGTTCCCTGTGGTACGGTCACCACACAGGGAAGTGAGAGCACAATGGTTGACACTGTGAGTGTGCATTCTGTGCCAGTCTGCTAAGGAGCTCCAAGGATGACCTCACTCAGTCTCCAGGACTGTCGGCCAGTAGGGTGCTGCCAACACCCCCTATTTGCACAAAAGGAAGGCCGCAGTCCCCACTGCTTGCTGTCACACAGTGGGGGGGGGGGCGCTCTGCCCAGGAGGCGTTTTAGGAGAAAACACAAGTTAAATGTGGGATTTTCTCTTTAGGGATTGACCTGTTGTGTACTTTCCATTTCTAAAGTGGAATGAACAGCAATTCCCCATCACCTTCAAGTTCCTTTGCCAGCCTGGTCTCAGACAGAGGGTCACAGACACCCTGAAGACTAATTGGCATTTAGGGACTCTCTCTCTCCAGACAAATGCATGGGCAGAAAATTGTGCAACCATGTTCAGGGGATTTGGGGTCATTCAAATCCCACTTCCATGAAAGCCGATCTGTGGACTCCAGGTAGGAAACCAAACTGGTTTTCTTTGCAGGATTTTTCAGAGTTCAGGCCGCCAACCATTACTGGGTCATAAATCAGTTTAAAGGGGAATCGTCATTTATTTAATGAAATAGAATATAACAGAAAATATCAGAGTGCACTAGACAAAGAATATATTTTGTGAAGCTTAAAAAAATTCATCCAAACCCTAATGTGCATGAGGCCCTAGTGCTAGCTGTGTTGCTCACTAGCACTGAAGAAGCTGCACTGTAGAAGCCCACACCCAACCCTGCCCCATCACCCCGGCACAGGTCTGTGATGCTCTCTTAGCCTAGAACTGCCTATTTTGGGCTGGGCACCAGCCCCATTCATTTAGAACACTCCTTCCAGGCCAGAACCTCCCATCTCACTTCCTCAGTGAGTCGGCACTGCATTCTCCCATACCACTCCTTTGGAACTCATCCAGTGAGGATGATTTTGAAATTATTTATTGAGTGCCAATTCTGTCCTGGACACTAAGGATTTTGCATATTTCTTATTTCTAATGCTCACACAACACTACAAGGAAGGCATATCTATGATTATTATTATTAGAAATATCCAAATGAGGAAGATGAGGCTCAGAGATGAACTCAAGCTTCTGCTCTCACTTACTGATAGGAGATAACTGATTGGTGTCATAATGTGGTAGAAAAGCCGACATTCTGTGGTTGAAAGCCCAAAGACATACTAGCAACAGCCAACTAAGCCAGTTGCTAACCTGGAATCACTAAACCTTAATTTCTTTCATCTCTAATGTTACTCGACTGTTTCAAAGTGACAAGCAGCAGTTGAGACAAATGTATGCATACATGCTCTGAAATCTGAAAGGTGCAGGCAGATGTGTTATTTATATTAGTGACCTCATCACCATACAAAGACTAGGACCCTGACCTTTCTCTTCCCCTTACCTCACTTCCCAACACACCTTCCAGTTTCACACTAAATATTTTCCAGTTGATAATTACCAAAGGAAAGAATGATGCCTATTATTTTCCTTTGCTATCAAAACAAACTTTGAAGGGGGCCGGGGGTTTAGCTCAGTGGTTTTGCTGCCCACTGCACAAGCACAAGGACCTGAGTTCGATCCCTGGTACCAAAAAAAAAAAAACAAACTTTGAAAAAAAAATGTCAATAAGAGAAAACACTTTATGACATTTGTCCCTAAGAGGCCCTGTAGAAAAGCACGGGGTCAGGGGGAGGTTGGGGGGGGGGGAGAGAGAGAGGCCAGACCAGCCTCAGATGCCCTTTTCAGACCACTGTTGCCATTGTTTTTAGGTCACCATTGGTTCCACCTTTAAAGCAGTGGCATATGATTAAGTTAATGTAAGACAGAATGATGTGTGGGTTATTTAACTAAAGTTCCTAAACTGTTTTGTTGTGCAGTAATTTAAAAGCACAGATGCCCTCTCCTTAAAGCATCCTGGATTAGGTCAGGTGGAAAAAGCTCAAATTACAGGGAGCCTGGGACAACTGATCAAGTCACATACCCTCTTCTCAGATCTCTGGGCTCAGTACCTTCTCATTTAATTATTCAATACATTTAGCCAAATCAGCTGGCTAAGATAATTTGTACTTGCAACAGCTCTTAAAACGGTAATTCTGCCTAAACTTTTCAGTTCAGGAGGATCTCAGTGTCTCTTTGAGGACAGGGAGCAGTGTCATGTATGGTACCATCCAGGAAAATAACTGTGCCATATCCACACACATTTTAAAGCTGTAGGAACATGTCCAGTAGCATGGCACTGCCATTACCCTCAGCATCTGTGTGCACTTTGCCTTCTCATCTTAAGCTTTCTAAGAAGCATATCATCTGGAGATGAGATTTTGGTCATTTAGTTGAATTCCAAATGCATGCAGAAAGCAGTGATTCTTAGTTACTTTTTTCTTGCATATCATTTACACCAAGCTTTTCCAGTCCCTTCCCACTTTCGGAGGACCACCATTGTTTTGCTCATTTGGACTGCTCCCAAACCACATTAAAAGCCAGCTCGAGCACAAAAGGATCCCCCTCATGACATCATAAATATTACTCAGGTTTTGCAGTAATAATGCCCCCAAATAAGAGCTTAATAAACAATTGACTCCTGCATGCTCCTTGATAGACATTTTTTTTGGTTGAACTATAAAGGAACATTTTAAATTTTATTTCCCCCTAACCCCCACCATGTGTTCTGTTGGCCCCTGGAATTCTTTTCTCAAAGTAGGCTAGGGGCTGAGAAGCTAAGCCAAGCACCTGTCTTTGAGTTGCCTCAATAGTGTTACTATTTTATCTTTCAGAATACACAGGTTCTATCTAAAATAGAACGGGGATGAGGATGAAATGATCTTTGGTTTTGTGTGACCCTTCAGGCGATTCCAGGTCAGTCCAGCTGCTCCTCAGAAACTAGCCATGGCTGAAGAAGCAGAAACCAGGGGAGCAGAGTAGCAGGCCGGCTTGTCTGGGGAAAAACAATGCCTCTGCATCCAGACACAATGGTGGCTCTGTTTCCAGGAACTCTCACAATACACGGGAAGGAGTGTGGAGTTGCCTGGCAGGGCCCCCAACCTAGCAGAGAACATTAGCTCTGCCACCACAGATATGCAAATGCATATGAGAACAACAATAGCCCAGAAAGCCCTGTGGGTCGGGGAGTGATGAAGTAAGACTATTCTGCAGGAGCTGTTTCCCATCCCAGCAGGAAGTGTAGGGTCCAGATTCTGTCATCTCTAAGTCTACAGGCTGAGGCTGCCTTTTAGGGCCGGCCAGCCAGGTACGAGGTAGCAATGGATGAAAGGGGAATATTCACAATCCAAGAATCCTAGAAAAATGCTTAATAGTGTTCAAAAATAGATTGTCAGTTGTATAGGTTGTACCATAAAATCAGCAGGGGTGTAAAGCATGCTTACAATTATGAACACATTTAAAAAATTTAACCTGAACATTCATTTTTCAATCATCCTTTGTTAGTTATTTTTGTCTTGTAGCATAAGAATCTAGAAGCTTCTGGTGTACTCTTCAGAGCATAATACCAGTGATTACTAAAATAGCATGTAAACTGGTGTGGTAACATATGCCTGTAATCCCAGCACTCTGGGAGACTAAGGCAGAGGATCACAAATCCAACCCCAATCTGGGCAAACTGGTGAAATCCTGTCTCAAAATAAAAAATAAAATAAAAAAAGGGCTTGGGGATGTAGCTCAGTGCAAAGGTCCTGGGTCCAATCTCCAGTACTGCAAAAATAAGTAAATAAATAGGTTTGTAGCTTGATTGTTTTAGGTTTTGGTATTTTGAGATTGTAGGTTGAGTTAATGTTAATAGCTTGTAATTAATGGTTTACAGCTAGGAGAGATAGTCCACTGTTAGTAAGTACATGGAGAAGTCTAAATTCTAATTCTGGCCACCACACTTGTCTACCACAGGGCCTCAGGCAAATGACCCCAAGTCCCTAGGTAAAGGGGTGGTGGCAACAACTCAAGCCACCTCACTGGGGTGTGGTGTGGTGCGGATTAACTCACAAGAGCCTAGTAATAAGCAAAAATGCTGAATTCTACGACGCTGAGCTTCCTGACTTCTCCAGAAGCATAGTGAGATGTGTTGAGTCGACAGGATTTTCCATCCTCCAATCCCATGTGCACTCCCCAGAACTACGAGATGTGCAGCCTGCTTAGGTTTCAGTCCCCCAGTCTACTGGAGCTGGTTTGGGGTTGCAAAGCATGAAAAGCCTCTGTAGTAAATGGCTCCTGTCACAAAAGAGTCAGGTTTCTCTCATTTGTAATTTTGAAATTGAGCTTTCAGATCAAAATGCAGAGGAGGAAGGGACAATGAAGGAAGCCACCTGGAATGATTCCTAAACAATATTTTGATTTCATGCCTCTATTTGTTATACATTAGAAATGTACTACACTGTCCTTTAGCTACAACTCAAAATTCACCATAACAGATTTATCTCAGAAGAGACCTCGAGAGACAGCTGGCTCAAAGGAAGGATGCCACTGAAGGGAGGCGTCACTTCACTTAAATAATATACCTGTGAGTGTGCAGATACAGAATTCTGCAATCTTTGCTCAAGTCATGAAAATCTCAATCTTCTTAGGAGCTAAGCTAATTGTAAATCATTCTGAAGATAAAAGATGGCTGATGTAAAAATATTTGAAATTGGGCTGGGGATTTAGCTCAGTGTTTCTGCCGTCTGCTTTGCGAGCGCAAGGTCCTGAGTTCGATCCCCAGAACCAAATAAAAAGCCCCCAAAACAAAACAAAAAAAATATTTGAAATTTTGCTACTATCCCGTTCTTTCATTTAAATGATATGGTATATATTTGATTAAGGCTATCCCAATTAAAATTTAACTCTACATTGGCGGATCCAAAATAATCCCTATCGACCAACAGATCCACTAAGGTGGGACTACATTGTGCCAGATAAAATGACTTGGGTGGTCCCAAATACCTCAAAAATGACCATTCCCATCTTCATCTAAAAAAATTCCCAAGTTGGGTGACTTCTTTACCAAAAAAAAAAAAAATCAGTGATGAAACACTTTTTTTCATTAAAGGAGTCTTCTATTAGATGAAATCATACATTCCATCAAATTTCAGAGGTAATTTTCCAAATGTAGTTTACTATAAGGTGTCTATAAAACTGTGATAAATCTTATCTGAGCTAAGAAAATACATAAAATTGCTCATTAAAGAGCTATACTGAATGAAAAAAATCTATCCTAACTTTTAAGTGCTCGTTAGAAGTCATTTACATTGTTTTGCTTCCTAATTCATTGATTGCTCTAGACAAAAATGTTCATTGCACGCATTGCTATCATAATGCTTGTTCAGTCTCACCTCATTTACCTTTCAGAAGTAACTTTTAAAATTCTTTACGAAGACAGTTAACAAATAATTTTCATTAAACTGAAAATTTAGTAAAAGGACATGAAGGAAAATTTTCTTTCTGTATCTTTTTCTTATAACACTAATCATGACTTTAAAAAAAAAAAAGTTTGGCTTTACCTTTAGGTATATTTCAGTAACTGTCCTGAAGAGTTACTCCAAAGAAGATGCTCTACCTCTTTAAAATCTATCCCCCAATCCAACCCACTGTTTTCCAATTTTACTGCCACCTACTAGTAGATCCAGCATTCTCTCAGCTGCAATTCCTGATTCTCCATTACAAGTCTTATTTTTGCATTGCTGTCATATTGATCTTTTAAAAACATAAACATGATCGTATTACTTTCCTGCACAAAATCTTTCCAAGGACTTTCTGTTGTACTTAGCATGAAACTCAAACCTTCCACCAGGGCCATCCAGGCCCTTCACGATCTGGCTCCTGCCTCCTTAGTCTAAGCTCATTCTTGGATCAAAGTCTTGGCAATTGCAATTGGAACAGCCTCCCTTCCCCCACTGTAAGTCTGCCTACTGCTTCTCACACAAGTGTGAGCTGTCTCTTCAGAGACTTCCTTCCTCGCCACCCTATCACCTTTGAATAGTCTTGATCTGCAAAGATTTGTAATCTCTTAGACATTTCTTCCTGCTAGAATGTAACCTCTATGACAGCAGGGGACTAATTTTTTTTTTTCCATCTTAGTTCCAAACATGGCATCTAGCACATAACCCCCAGTACATACTTGCTGACAAATGTTGATCCCATTAGCTAGCACAGTGGTTAAGACTTGATTCCTTTATACAACAGAAACACTGGTGGGGCAGAATTAAATGAAAGGGGACTCAAGTTTACTTACCCGAGCTCATTTTGTTCCTGGATCTAATAATCCTCCCTGGTCTAGTACTGAGGATGAATAGCATGGCCTCGTGCGTGCTAGGTAAGTTCTCTCCCACGGAGCTCCATCCCCAGCTTTTTTTTTTAACCTTTGGCTAAGCGTCGATAAGCTGCCCAGGCTGGGCTGGATCCTCCTGCTTTGACCTTGAAGTAGCTAGGGTTATGGGTAGTAGGACCACTGTGGCCCTCAATAGGTTTTGTTTCCGCCACTGCAAACTTAAGATCCCTATGGAAGAATGAGGGAACGATGTACAAATATACAAACACTTCAGGTCACCCCTATATAATGATTTTTTGAGACCCAACAATGTAGTGCTTCAGGAGGGCATGTGTAGGTTCTGCAGTCAGACTGCCTTCATGGGGACCTGGCCAGTTAGTCACTCCCCTGCTTCAACTCCCTCATGAAAGTACAGCGCATCTCTCAGGATGGCTCAGCAACAATGCCAAGGACAGCAATCTGCACCTTGGTGGCTCCCTCACACTAAGCACACACTCAACACTGATCAGTATCAGATTGAACTGAATGTTTTCAATTTCATATGTGGATTCAATATCTAGTGTCAAGAACTGATTCTATTCTCCATATGAGCCAATCAATACAAGGAAACGTACATATATTGTTAGGGTTGCGAACAGTTAGTGCAGCCTGAAGCCTGAGTCTATCCAGAATGGATGTAACCAATTTTGACATGTTACAGATAACTAAGCATTGAACAATAAACCAAAGAACCACAGTATATTCTATCTTTAACTTTTTGTAAACCACGTTTTGTGGATACTTTGTTTTACCATAAGGCTGATGTATTTCGGTATTTTGAAAATATCAGTATTAATTTTGAGTTGGCAGAGGTAGCCTAATCAACTACCTTTATGTTTGGTACTAAGAGATAAAACTTTCAATAAAATTACTGAAATGCCAAAAAAAAAAAAAAAAAGAACTGATTCCATTGGAAGAAAAAAAAGTATTTCCTAATGTCATTTAAAGGCCATGTCAACAGATGAACTGCAAATAATGAGGAATGGACACTGACTTGTCAACTCAGGGTTCCCACCGGCTGCAAGCAATTGATACTTTTGTTTTGAAGATCACCACTGTTCTTAACAACTGATGCTAAGAGACAGTCATTTACAGGGACTCACAAGGAAATTTCCAATAAAGAATTTTAGGAAAAGATCCTTTCATAATGTATTTTATTAAATAAATTCTCCCTACTAAAGTCTTTGTTATTTAAATATTTAAATTCCTCATGCATTGTGCAGATCTACTCTTATTTTCCATGTTCAAAGAATTCCATTCAGATATTCTAAGGCACTTCCTTCCAATGCATGCTGTTAACTTTCAAGAGAAAATAGTAATCACAATTACTAGATACAACCACAAGACCTGGAGTGGAGGGTTCAAATGGCTCCCTTTCCAAACGTAATAGGTATATATTTTCATCCTTGGGATATAAACTGAATGAATCTTGTTGTCTAAAAGGAGTTTAGAGACTCTGTCTTATTACACATTGGGTGGGGGGTGCCCTGTGCATGTACACTGTGGGAGGATACGGAGGTAGCTTGAACAAACAAACATAAAACAACTTCATCTGCATTTCTTTTTTGGCTGGATGGAAGTATGTCTTTGTGTTTGTTCAGGTGACACACAAAGGTAAAAACAATGGATCTCAATTTATGTCTTCAAATATCAAAGGTCAGAAAGAGGTCTACAAACCTGGATGCTCTTGAAACTGTGTCCATGCACGTATGCTTAAGTAGGTCTGTTTTAATTCCACATGGGTTTTTCCACACAGGTTTCTGGCATCAAGTTCTGGTGTGCAGGACACCAGAGTGCCTTTGTGTCCCTTTTCTGACACGACAGCATTGTGTTTTCCTACCCATTATCCAAGGATAAATGACCTAGATATTGTGTCTATTAAAGCCTCATTTTTCTTTTGCTCTTTTGTGCTTTGGTATACCACATTATCACATGCTGCACACATTTTTAAGTATTTTCAGTCTCAGATGCTCTTTTGGGAGAGTAATAGAAGGTTTTTATGTGTGTTTCTGTTGAGATATCTGGCAGAAAACTGTGTGAAAGTAATTCAAGGTTTTCCTTCCCATCTAGTTTTGAAGATAATCAGTTTAGTGTATTACTAACAGCTAATCTAGTATAAGAGGCTATATCAAGAAACTATACAAAAGCCTGAATGCTGTATTTGCGTCTACTGTGAATACAAAAAACTGAATGAACACCAGTTCCCCTACACACTACATTCTATAATTACATCTCTGCATATCATGGGTCACTTTTATTAAAAGCATCATTACTACAGTTGGCAGCAATTTACATTTTATCTTACATGATAGCAGTTTTCAAAGAAAAAATAAAAGGACATCACAACAAAGAAAAACAATACATTTACAAAGTCATGTCTGTAAACTTCAAGGCTAGTTTAGAGCTGAGGTAATGGTGTTTTAGCTTTGTGGCTAAAGTAACAAAGTCCTTTAATTTAAAAAAGGTACCTGATTCTCACTTCTCTCACTCTTTATTTATTCTTCTATTTATTTTGTTTATACCAGTGCATTACAAGACCACAAGACAATGGAACTGAAGTTCTGTCTGGCAAGAACCCTCCCAGTAGGTTAATTTTCCAAAGGGACCCTTCACATTCAACAGCTGCCTTATTATTGCTGCGCCTCGGGACAGAGACGTTCACACTAACGTGGAGATTGTCAGAGTGTATGGATGTGTGTGTATAAACAAGTGTGGGAACCCCCATACAGTCATAAAGGGAAACGAATGAGCAAGTATATGTGTGGTAAATTTCATCTTGACCTTCACAGCAAAAAAATTAAAAGTTAAAATTAAAAAATTAAATATATAACTTCATACTTCCTTTGAGCAGCACTTCCTTCCATTAGTGCCACTCAGTTGCAAATCGCTCTTTATTATAATACCAATGGTACCAAAAGAAAAAAAGCAGAGCATTATGTAAGTTTCCTTAAAAAGACATGATCACCTTTCAAATTTCATCTCTCCTAGGGATAATAAATAATGCACTGCACAATACTTAATGACCAAGATACCTTTTGACACACCTGTATAACATGACTTGGACGTTTTTTTTTTTGCTACACTATGTTACAGAACAGCTTATAAAACTAGGTATGAACATTAACTGTGAGTGTAAACAGTAGGACTACCACTTGTCAAAAGTTTTAAACACTTTCACTGGAACTGGTACTGGTTATTCATCATTTTCATTGTTTTCTATTTCATCCCCCCCATCAAGTGAGTCTAGCTCTTCACCCTGTGCTATTTCATCTTCTAAGATGGAGGACTCTGCAGTCTTGTCCAGACTCTCCTCGGCATCACTGCCTTCAGGGTTCTCTCCATCTTTAAAGGGGCCTCCCTCGGCCTTGTCAGCAGCCTTCTCTTCACCGGAGCCCACAGCATTCTGGAGTCCTGCCAATGCTGGGAACCCAGGCAGCGTCAATCCCCCCAGTCCAGGAGGTAGGAACATGGATGGGTAGAAGAGGCCTGGGGCCACGGTGGACAGGAGGAAAGGGTTGAAGGCCAGTGGGTTGGAGGGTAACCCAGCCGGGGCGGTAGCAGCACCAACAGATCCATTTGCAGAGTCAGGAGCTGAAACAGCATCTGTGCTTTTCTCAGAGTCTCTGTTCTCACCTTCGTTGTCATTTGCTTTCTCTTCTACTTTTGAAGTGCCGTCTTCCGGTTCTCCTTGACTAGAAGCAGTAGTGGTGTTTCCAGTAGCAGCTGAGAGGGGGTTATTCAATAGGCCACCCAGTCCAAACACATTAGGCAGGCCTGCCATTCCTGGCAGCATCAGGGGCAGCACAGCAGCAGGGTTCTTAGGGTCCCCTCCGGCAGTGGCAGCCGTCGCCAGTCCTGGAGGGAAGCCCATGAGACCTGCCAGCTGTAGAGACTGGAGGTTCTGGAGATTCTGAAGGCTCGTCAGGTCCATCCCAGCAAATAAGCTGTTCACCAACAGAGGACTGATTCCCGAAGTGGAGGCGACAGCGGCGGCAGCTGCAGCTGCTCGGGCGATTTCACTCTTGGGCCTTCTTCCTCTTCTGCTTGCTCCTTCTCCCCGAACCACAGGTCCAGTGAGAAGACGGTCAAACATTGACTCAGGAACAAAACCCTGAGGAAAGGGAGAGACGAATAATGGCTATGAAGATTGTGTATGAAAATTTAGTTTCAATACTGGCCTTGTAAATTTTGACCTTCTCAATAGAAATACTCAATTTTCATTCTAAAAGCTGAACGACAGGGCTAGAGATCTAGCTCATGTAGAGCACTTGTCTTAGGTCCCATGCCTAGGACCCAGTATCAAAAAAACCAAACGAACAAAAAAACTCCAAACCAAAAAAATGAACAAACAAAAACACACAAACAAAAAAACTCAAGCTCAATGATAAAACTATTAAAAGGAAAAGTTCCTTTAATCGTTATGTTACCCTGGTGAATTACGCTGAACTGCAGGAAAAGTGCTCAAAGCTACTCTATCATCAATATAAATATCAAGGTAGTTACACCAATATCAAAAAATAGCTAATGACTGTGGTAATCAGTACATGGTGTATGCTTGTAACATCAAACCATCACACTGTATACCTGTGTATAATTTTTATTTGCCAATTAACTAAAAATTAAATAGCGATCAATTAAAGATTTTTTAATGATTAAAAATTTGTAATTCTTTCAAAATAGTATAATAAAATAGTTGTAGACTAAATATAAGAGTACTTTACACATTCCAGTGTGTTCTTTTGGATATTTCAAAAACAGAATAGGAAAAAAGTTATATAATTGAAAAATATAAAAAATTTAATTAACAAATTATAGTTATCTGTTCTACAGAAATAGTTATATTTATGTCAAAATCTTTATGCAGATGTTTACAGGTCTATTCTTTTTTTTTTTCCTTAAATTCTTTTATTGGTACATTTTAGGTATACAATACGGGGTTCTTTTTTTAATAAAATGGAGTACTATTCAGCCATAAAGAACAAGAAACAAGTCTATTCTTAATTTCAAAAATCTTAAAACAACTTAGAGACCCTTCAGTGGGTGTTGAACTAACACATGGGGACCCACCCATGCAATGGAGGACTGCTCAGTAGAGGAAAATAACAGAGTTTTGAGACATACAACCCTTTGGATGGACTGTAACATGATGAGTGAAAGAAGCTGCCTCAGAGGATTACATGCTCCATACTTCTGCTTGATCACCTTCCCCCACAGACAAAACTCTGCGGATGGGGGAAAAGGCAGCAGCAGTCAGGAGCTCAGGGTGGCAGGAGAGGACAGTACAAAGGGGCTGGGGCAACATGGGGCTGGGGGTGGGAGAACTCTATCCTGGTCATGGTGGCAGTTCACAAGACTGTATGTGTGTTATGACCAACAGAATTATACACCAAAAGCAAAGAGTCAATTTTATTGTATAATTTAAACAAAAACCCAGCATGTCATTAAATTTAAAAAGAAACTAATAAAAACAAAATCTAGGCAGAATTGTTGTGTTATTTACATATGTAAATTCAGAAATCAGAATTAATCACGTTACTGATCTCAGGTAGCACACATATGACTGCACAGATGCGCTGTACAATAGACTTACCTGGAATATACCACCTCCAAGACCATGAATGTGTACTTCTATACAATTCTTTTTTTTTTTTTTTGTACTGGGGATTGAACTCGGGACCTTGCGCTTGCAAGGCAGGCGGCAGAACCACCGAGCTAAATCCCCAGCCTTGTTACGTCAATTTTTAAAAACTAAGTTACAACTGAATAATTAATGGCCAACAGAAAATAAAGAACAACTCAAGAAAAGAGTTTTGTATGGATACCTGTCCTGACAGATACATGGAGTTTGTACTTACAGACTGCTTAACTATGTCAGTCCAGTCTGGTGCAACTGCAAATTCAGGATTTTCTTCCAGCCACCTAGGTAGATCCTTCATTGGAGGTGCCATAGCTCCACCCATCTGGGAACAGGCATTTGACGAAGATTAAAAACCCACAGAGTCTTCCCTTCCTACTCTCCTCACTTCTCCTCTTCGTCCCCCCCCCATATTATGGAAGAAACAGGATTCTTTCTCCTCGTGAATGATGGCAGGATAAAACAATTTTTTTCTATGATAAGAAATCATATATTGATTGATTCCATTTTCCAACATTACCTTCTTGCCATTTCGTTTATTGACAACAGGTACCCTTTCTTCTCCTGTCAAAGTGTTTATATCCAACTTATTAGGATTTCGACATCTATGTCTTTTCTGTTTCGGTTTCTGAAACGAGGAAAATAGCACATCTGCATTCTTCTGCAAAAGAAAAAAAGTATTCAGTAAAACTGTATTTAGTACTGACTCTTTCCTATATAAATGCCAAGAAGAACAGTCAAGTCAGTTTCAATTTTAATGAGGGTTTCAAAAATCATTTTAATAGAAAGAATATTTTCTTTTGAAAGGCTCTCCCCATCCCCATCAAGGAACCAAACAAACATGTAGGTTGAGAATTTGCTAAATCAATAACCCCACTTAAAGGTTCACTTCAAAAGTTTGACCAAATTATGGTATTTTTAAAGGAAGCTTTCTAAAGGACCTTTATTAGTTTCTAGTCAGCAACATGAATGAACACAGAGATGATATCCGATCCGAAGAAAGGAGATTTTCCCCATGTGGATAAAAGTATTTTGTCAGGGGTAAAGGTGATGGAACATTCTCAGTAGCAGGAACACTGGGATGAACTCAATAAAAACCGGAAAATCCCATATTTAAGTTAAAAAATAATTAATCACATAGTAAAGGAAATAAAAGATCTGCATTGCCAGCTAGCAAATAGTTTATGTGACCAATCACCTGGAGATATTAACTGTCTGGCAATCAATAAAAAACACAAGTTGGTAATAGTTAATAAAATCTTGGGCCAAATTAACTGGTCAGATTTCCAGAGTAATAGCATTTATAGCACTTTGGGATGGTCAGGCCTTATCTGAAGTCTAGGAAAAAAATGCATTTGAGCCCATTACCCTAATAATGGGGCCACTTGGAATCCATGTGCAGAAAAATGAAAGAAGTCATGCTTGTCAGGTGGAAAAGGAAAATGAACAGACATCTCCAAGTAACTCTGTAAGGCTGCTCTTCAGCAAGATCAACCTACTGAATGCAGAAGACACAAAAACAAAAAACTGTCGAGACCAGAGGACGTTCACACCAAAGGCAGAGAGGAATCAGCTCTCAGGGATGTCCATGTTGGATGGGAATGAAGTGGACTGGAGCAGTCCAAACTCTGTAATACTTACTGGTACATAACTTGGCATATCAACAGTGTAAGTGGGATGCAGCTTCAGCCACTCAACTAAATCCTTATTTTTAGGAGCATCTTCCCCCACCAGTCTTGTCCCATCTTCAAGATTTATAACAGGGATCCGTGTGTCTGGGTCCAGCTGTCCGGGAGAAGGAATGTTTCTTATTGGTGGAGTCTCTATATCTTCTTCAAAAGCTTTGGTCACCTCAGCATCCTCCTGCAGAAATTTGACAATGCCCTGAATTCTCAGAGGAAGAGAGATCCTGACAATGTCCTATCCCAAGAAAACACTCTCCTAGGATTTTTCACTAGAAATGGAAAAAAGTTACTTGAAACAATGGCAGTTTTGGAATGGCTATTAAATTAGAAGGTGATACTTCTATATCATTCTTCACAATGTACAATTAGCAATCAGGTAGAAAATTCACAATCTGGCAAGGCTACATGCTTTCAGATACCTAAGCAAGTCACTAGGACAACAACATGCAAGGTGTGGTCTGAGCTTGATATGTATGAAATGTGGTCTTTTCCTTTCCTCCTGGGGATCCCTGGATGATGTTCCAAAAGCACTCACTCTGTGCACAGTACAGTTTTGTTGGGGGAAGGTTTTGTGTTATGGATGTGTGGGAACACTGGGAAGAACAACCCTAGTGTAAGCTAACACTCGATTGTCATATGGCGAATGGAACTTCACTGTTCTTTCGACCTTCAGACACTCACCTCTCCGTTCCCAGGGCTTTGTCTTTTCCCACCCTATCATTATGGCCTCATGACTCTAGTCCTAGCACTCTAATTCAACCTCCACACAGATACACTAGACTGAGTTTGCTAAGATGCGGCTCTGTGCAGTTCACAAACGTGTATCACATCACTCCCCTTCTTAAACTACTTTAAGAGTTTGGTCTCTAGCACCTTAAGGATAAATCCAAGTTCTTCAGTATAGCAGTCAAGGTTCTCCACAGTTTGTATCCTGCCTTCTCTCCAAGCTCACATCTGCTGAATCTTGCCTACTCACCAAATTTCCCAGCCAAAACTTTCAGTTCACCAGACATGGAAAGGCCCCCACTTGCCTTAGGCATCTACTCCAACATGATCTTCAAAACTTAACCAAGTATGATCATCTCTAGGGAATTCCCCCATATCTTGCTTCCTCTACTCCCAGCCTTCCTTTGCGCTCATGAAGTACCCCAGGCACGACTTGGGCATATACCACTATGATACAGCATTACAAGTTGGGTCTCCTTTATCTGAAATGCGTGGAACCAGAAATGTTTCAGATTTCAAACTTTCTGGATCTTGGAATATTTACATGTACATTAGGAGATATTTTGGGAGAAATTTAAACACAACACTTATTTTATATACACCTTCTATGTATAGCCTAAGGATAATTTTATGCAGTATTTTTACTGCACCTTTGCTTTGACTGTGACCTTTCACATGAGGTCATATGTGGAATTTCCTACTTTTAATGTCATATCAGTGCTCAAAAAGTTTCACATTTTGAACCATTTTGGAGTTCTGATGCTTTTATTAGGATGATTAGGGATGCTCAAGATGTATTTATCTGTCATCTCACCCTGAATGCTAGTTCTCTAGTGCAAGCACATAGCGTATTAGGCTTTTATTCTTCATCTCCTAGTGCCTGGCACAGAAAACAAGGTGTGAGTTTCCATGATACTGCTGCAGGCACCCTTACTTTTCACGACAGCATGAAATGCCCTCCAGTTACAGTGCTAACAAAATATGAGATGTTAGGATATGTCCCGCTCTGCCCTGCTGACCTTTATATCTCTTCACTACTCAGTTTATTTGTAGATTAAGCAGCATTTTCCTTGTATTTTACCCACATGCACACCAAATGGTGAATTTCCAAATAACAAAATTAGACAGTTTAAAAAAAAAAATCTTTAAAGATACATCCTCTAACATCTATTGAAAGTTTTCTCAGGCTTGAGCTGTATTATTAGTAAATGTGACTCTAGAAGAAGAAAAATATCAATAAATTCTTGCCAAAAGTTTAAGATAAGAAGTGAATGAAGTCAACCCTAAGTTTAATTCAAAGTACATATAACCTTGCAAAAAGAAAATAGAACCTATGTTACATTATTAATTTCTAACATCTGTTCCATGGATGTGTATGCTTCATGATGTAAACACTGAACATGACAGGAAATGAAGGCAAATGTCAAGGTGCAGGAACCCCTCAACTGGCTGAAGTTCACGCAGAAGAGATGTTTTTTAATAAACAAAGTCTATCAAAGTGCTAGAGTAGTTGAATTCATGCAGGAAGGCTATACTCTAGCGACACAACTCTGACTGAAGGCCACACCCCTAGAAATGCATTCTAACTTATGCAACACACATTAAGTCACAGCTGATGCATTACAAAGTACACAGGGTTATAGAGAAGTAACCCTATGAGCAACAACTATACCATTATTACAACTAGTGCACTGCTAATCAATTTTGAAAGTTACTCTTAATCTCCCGGATACTTCTGTTTTAATCAGATCCACCAAGGGACAAATCCAGTTTGTCTTTTCTCAACCTGTCTTTTCCTACCTTTTTAAAATTATTAAATTTCTCCAGGTTTAAGAAAGTGAGGAAGAAATAGGGAGAAATGTGTCGAAACAACTGCCCTCCCTTAGTCTCAGATTTTAGTATTGCCTAAGTTGTCCCGTGGGCTATGGAAAAGGTTCGGGGCAGCCAGCTTAAGTGTCAATTGGGGTTTCAACTTGACAGGCTCAGGATACTGAGCACTAATTAGCCCTTTAAGAGGAGACTGCATGGAATGATGTAATGGGGTTCTTAGGCTAAAATCCTTGCTGTCAGTGAATAATTTGCTACAGTTTTGGATGGCACGCTTGCAGGGAATTAGGAAAGAAAATTATTTTGATTATATTATACTCATTTCCTTTGATTAAAAAAGAAGTAAGAAATTCATTGACTCATATATTCCATTCAAACCTAGACTAGCAAAGATCCAGCTCAAATTTTTGAAACATCCAGTTATAGAGGTTGGAGCATTCACAGTTATTAGGTTTGTACAAGAACATAAATTTTTGGTCTGAAACTAAACATATATACTATTGAATACTTGTAAGCCACAATACTTTTAAAAGCAGAAGCTTTTCTTCACCTCAAGAATTCAGAGATTAACAATTCTACGCTCAGAAAAACATGTTCTGTTTTGGGCTGTTCTTCTGAGAGCAACTGATACATCAGAACCTTGGGAAGAATAAATCCTTAAACCATACTAGGTTCAGGCCAAGTGATCTGTATCAATAATCAACACAATTTTCCAGGTCAGCACCACGACTGTGTTCACTGTAATTCTACTTCTTTGGTGGAAGAAGCTAACTTTAACATTGTGGTGCTGAGAGGGCATAGCCCAGGATGCCAGCACTGCAGGGTAACTGGCTGTCAGAGTGGGCACACGCAATAGAGTGAGCTTCCCAACTTACTGCACTCAATGCCGTCCGTTTGTGGCTCATGAAAAGCAGATCAAGGCCCTCGACGTTTTTCCTCCTCCCCCGTCTCCTCTTCATGGGAGGCTCTCCATCCACAAGGGAGCCATTGAGCAGGTGCCTGGTGGGTGTGCGTGACAGGCCTGCTTGGAGCAGTTCCATCTGAGTCTTAAAGGCATCAGATACTGGTGTTGAGACATTAGGCAAGATAAACTTTGAAGTAAGAGATGAAAAATTTGAGGTAGAACTTGTTGCCTCTCTTGAGGCCTTTGATAAATCTACAACTTTTGCTTGTCCATTTTCTGAGACCACCTGAGACTCTCGCAGCTGGGCAACCATCTCCATGAGATTTCGCCTCTTGGCAGCTCTTTCGGCCTCAATTTCAATTTTTCTCCTCCTCCGCCGCCGCTGGCGAGGGATGGAGAGGTTGAGGGCATCTTCCTGTTGAAAAATTCCAAAAGAACACAGTTGTAATGGGCCAAAGCTAGCTGCTACAGGGGCTGGCATTAGAAATAAGGAATACGAAGCTTAACAAATCAACCACTCATGTATATTAACCATATACAGTATTTCCAGTTGCTTGGAAGTTGAGGTAGGAAGATCGATGAGCCCAGGATTTTGAGGCCAATCTGGGCAACACAGTAAGACCCCATCTCAAAGAAACAAAAAACATACAAACAAAACAAGCAGGACCAGTGAAACACAAGCTCCAACCTGAGTTAAAGATTTAGACAGCTTTCCTTTAAACTCCAAAAAGCAAAAAGCAAATCCCTCTAACTTACCTTTGACAACTGAGGAGAAGTAGTGATGTCCTCACTCCCACTGACACTGGCCTGGCCGACCATGGAGAGCTCAGTAAAGCTCCTCTTCTGCAAAGGACTGTCCACGGCAGTGGGTGTGTACCCAGGGATAAGGCCCTGGAAATCAAACATCTGGCGCCTATTTACTGGCCATTTGCCTTTCAACACTGCTTCACAGATGTTGTCTAATCGGTTTATCATTACTCTATCCTGGAGGGAGAAAAGTCACATGAAATTGTAACAAAGACCTGGTTAAAATTACTAGGTAAATATGTCCCTCAAGATGCTGAAGAACATAATAATATATTTAAAACTCGAGCCGGGGATTTAGCTCAGTGGTTCTGCCGCCTGCCTTGAAAGCAGAAGGTCCCGAGTTTGATCCCCAGCACCAAAAAGGGGAAAAAAACAAAAACAAAACCCAAAAAACAACAACAAAAAACTCAATTAGGGGTAGAGGAGGAAAAGAAAACAAAGCCAAAATCAAACAAGAAAGTAAATAAAACCCACTGAAATAGTTTTGCTCTGGTGGGTGGCCCTAGGTGGCTCCAATACAGACAACTTACTATTTTTAACTATGAATACTGAACTACATAAAACAAAAACATATATAACCACCACCATTAAAATAGTCTCTTTTCTCTTGGAACTTGTGGCAATCCTCCTGCCTCAGCCTCCCAAGTGCTGGGATTACCACCACACTTGGCTGCAAGCCTGGTATTTTGAAAGTAACCCTCATTCCATCTCCACCAAGAACTGTTGGTGAATGGCAGTGGATGACAAGAGTCCCTGCACTTAGCATCCCAACACTCTGGCTCTTCAGATCCACAGGCCGGAGCACAGTGTGTCCCAGGAAGGGGGACATCATTAGCGTCACTATTAATAAACTTCAGCATTAGGAAATGGGCACCAACCTAGAAACACCTAATGAATGTCAATTTGAATTCTCTACCTATTACCGCTTCAAATTTCACTGAAGCATGTGCATTAAAATTTTCTAATTACAGCACTTAGACCAAGTTTCCACTAAAAGTGCCTGCTACTGTAAACCTCTGACTGATGTGGGAAACTCCCTTTTATACTCAATAAGGGAGATTAACCTAACAGGAAATGAAGGGATACAGACAGAGGGACAACCTCTTTGACAGCACATTCCTTGGTCCAAACTTTACCTTGTTTCTTAAACAACACTTAACACTGAAGACTGGCCTGAAGGAGATGACTCTACTCTACTGAAGCTTGTTTTTTTGTATTTTAAACCAGACAGCCCTGTTAATGGTGATTAGGATGATTACTTCCTCACCCTGAAAAACAGACCTAAAATGACATAGAGATTTATTACAAAATTACGCTATTTAGCCAAAAAAGTAATTTCCATTTGCCTTGTTACAGATAAGTACATTTGGAACGACCTCATGATGTATTAGAGCATTAGGGTCAACTTCCCACTCTCTTTAGTTAAGAAAACAGTAGGTGTTCAGTTATATGAAGTTGTCTTAAATCTAAAGCTTTGCTTCAGATAAAAGAAACTTAAAGTACATAGTTTTACAGGTCTACACATTTTATTTTGCCAAAGGATGAATCTATTAAAATAATAAGTCATAGATTCTACAGGCTAATGTAGTTCGGTTTCCTTATCTTAGACTTTCACAGACCTTTATCCTATTATAAAATGGGCTTTTCCAGATCACTCTTTAAAAACCTAAAAATCTAGTCTTCATGCACTGAATCAGTTTATCTTACAATTATATGAAAAATCAAGCTGGGAAGATTTCCTCTACCTGGCTCTTTTTTGGTCAACAGAAGAAAATGACGACAACAACAAATAAAAAACTCCTGCCAACCTTAGGCCAAAACGAGAAGGCAAATGTTCTTTCATGAAGGAGCTGAGCTACTGAAGGATCTCCATCTTCCATGTAGAATCCATCTCGGGTTTCATCCCTAGCAGTGCTCATGGAAGCATTGCTTTCTTCATCAAAATTCTTCCCTCTAGAGACAGTTCCTGCTGAGAAACAAGTTAATGTACATTATTCACAAACAGAGTATCACTGAAACAAAATTTAAAACAGGAATACCAACCAACTCCATTTTACTGAGTACCTACTACTACACATCAAGGATGGTACTGGGCCCTTTGCAAATCTTTGCTGGGAAAAGCTTGCAGTGGCAATTTAACATAGATGGTATTATTTCCACCTTACAGATAAAGCAGAGGCTTTCAGCAGTTCCATCACTAGCTGTCTTGGCCTGTGGAGGAACAGGCCTTGTACCTTAGAGGAAGCTGAGAAACAATCACATCTCTTGACTCAAATGCCTCCCTCCGTTCTTCTGCACAGGAAAAGGGCTAAGGTTCTGGGTACTGATGAAGATTCCACTACAGCCAGACAGTACAATGTGGTGCCTTATTTCTACTTTGTGTCAGTTTCTGTGACTTTGATAAAGAAAATAAGCTATTTTCAGATGCTATTCTGACCATTTACTTCTAAATTAAATTAAGCATCATTTGTTTTAATTAACATTATTTATTCAGTTAATGACTCTCTCCCCGCAACATTTGTACAAGTCAACACCGCATGGAATTAATGCACTTGACTGTGATGTTAACCTGTATTCTTAAGCCAGAAGTTATTAACGTGTGTGCAATTCTTCTTCGAGTTTGCACTGAAAGATCATGTTTCATGATGTGAAGTATCAGGGCGAAACACATCTAAGCATAACTGAAATTATCCCTTCACAGAAGAGAATGGACACTAATTGCTCTTGCAAAAAAAAAGCACGTGGGGTATAACGTGACACACCAAATCCCATGGTGAGCTGCCGTGAAATCAGGATGGGTTGAAATGGCCGGGCATTACCTTCAGGCTGGGAAGACTCCTCTGACTTGTCATCATCCTCCAGTTTTTCTTCTTCATCCTCTTCCGAGCCCTTCTCTGAGACAGACTTGGAGCCAGGTTCTGCACTGCTCTCCACTCCCTTCAGCTCACTCTTCACAGAACTGGCTTCAGCCTCACATTCCTGCTTGCTGTCCTTGCCCCTGCTGTTGGCTTCTTCTTCCTCTTCTTTTCTCTCAGACTTCTCTTTGGCCATGGAGTTCTCTGACTCCTCTGTTTTGCCTTCAGCTTGTTCTGTCATTTTCTCATCATGATTGTGAGCTGATGCAATGACTGAAGGAGTCTGGCCAAAGCCCACCGCTAATGGGTTCAAGGAGGAGACATTACCTGCACCTCGGTTCTGAGCAAAGTTTTTATGTGCATCCAAGAAAGACAACTCTGGGTCATTGAGGATGTGATAGTCTGTCCGGCTGACCCCATGCTTGGCAGCACCCACCAGCAGGTCCCGGTCATGCCTTCCACACTCCCACCACTCAGGCAGATCCAGGCTGGGCTGGCAGAGCTTTAGCCTCTCTCCCAGCTGTGGGTGATGCAAGACTTGTTCGCGAATCTTCCGCAGCAGCTCGATGCGGTACAGAGTTCTCGAGGCTCGCTCCTCTGTGATGGGCTCAATCAGGGAGGCAAGGTCAGGTGGCTCTGTAACACGAAAGCATTTCACATTCACATTTACTTGAAAAGCCCCAAGCACACTGTACTTAGCCCCAAGCCCAAGTACTTCAGCTGTACCCTCCCTGACGCTGCCTTGCGTTGGCGCCTGTCGCAGGGTGCGGCTGGCCAGCATACTCACACTTACCATCGTCCGGCTTGCTGGGCATTCGACAGACCCGCCTGCACATGGCCACAAAGCAGCTGAAGTACTTCTCCAAACTCTCATCAGACTTCTTGTCAAGTCTGGCAAAAGCTCGGAACTGGTTCCAGTCAAACTGCTGTTTCACGGGGTCAAAAATAACTCCGAAGGTGGACACGACACGGTAAAAATCAGCCTCTTCTCTTCTCGTCCACCTGTTAGGAAAAAAAGACGCTGGCTTGCACTGCACTTGAGGAAAGTAGTGAACGGTTACTTGTTTCTTTTCCTCGCCCCTCAGTCATCGCTTTTTTGGGGCTGGGGATTCAGACTGCTTGGCTGCGGTGAGCCTGCCTTTGCCGGTCACTATCAGTGACACGTGGCTGCAGACTCTCAAGGGCCGACAAGAGCAGAGAAGAGGGGGTGTGGGAGGAGCTGAGTGAAATCCCGAAGAAACTCACTTTTGCCGCTTCTCAGATATAATAGCTTCCCTTTCCGCCTCTAGCGCTCTCACTTCCTCCCGAGGCCGCCGTCTGCGCCGGTCAGTCTTCATTAGGGCCTCTTGCCTCATTTGTTGCCTTTTATAGCTGCGCTGATAGGCAGTAATGAGCCGGCGCAGACGCGTCGTGAGGGTTGAAGTGTTAGGCCAGTAAAGTTGGCCTAACTCAGCATTACTCTCACCATGCTTGCCTGGGGAAATGGGAAAAATATTTTTGAAATGTGTTTCTGCAATCGTGCAATACACAAGATTTTCCAACAAATAAGATGACTCACTAGCATTCAAATGACACTGTGGGAAAGAGCATCTCAGTGCTCTCATCTTAAAATATAAATAAAGGATAATATTAGTATGGAAATTATAAACTGTTTCTTTTGAACTCCTTAGGGGGAGGAAAAACACGTTTATCAGTCTCGCATAAAGAAATATACTTTACAACATGAACTATATAAGGGTCTCTCCTATAATATACTTACAATAATCTTGAACACACCAAATAATGATATAGTTGTTGCCTAATGATTTTAAGTACAAGGTCAATATTCTAAATAAGCTGGCAATGTTTCAAAAACTTAGCAAATGCTCTTGTTCCCCAGAGATATAGTTTAAAAAATGCTTACAATTTTTCACTCATTAGTGTGAATACAAATAGATCAACTATCTTAACCTAAAAAAACGTTCTATGAAAGAAATTCAATGTAATGAAAACTCAACCATAGTAAAGAATTAAAATTATTCACTAAATACAGGGATCAGTGTGGAAGAAATAACATAGATGTCGTCACCATCACACATATAGTGGCATAAGGCCCTGCTACACAAATGGTGACTGCCCACTGCCTTCTTTACTCCACGCGCTTCTCTGAGGCCTTACCTGTGGCATGTATTTCCATGGATTCTTCCTTATCCTCTGGAGAATTTGCAAATTCCTTGAAAGCAAAGCAAAAAACAGACTTACTTTAATTTGAGGTTCCATTTGCTTTATCTTTTAAAGAAAAGGCCATTATCTATAAAGTTTAACAAGTCTTATATGGGCACATAACACTTTAATGGTGCTGTAAAAGCCAATGTACTCAAGTTCTTACATCTATTTCATCTTTGAATGGTGTTCTGGTTGGTTTATATTCTGGGTCTTCATCTTCTCTATCAAATTCTCCACTGTGAAAATTGAAAAAAAATTGTTTTAAGTCATACTGGTAAGGACAGGGTAGAGAAGAATAACAATCTGTCTAATGCTACTTTTAATTTGGGGTTTGATATAAAAAATGACCAGTATTTAAAACATGTAACCCTGGAGGAATGGGGGTAGGGATGCCAATTGGTAGAGATGAATTTCAGATTGTCTGGATAATTCATGTTATTTAAACTGCCATTATGATACACAAATAGAATATATTGGTAAACATCACTCAAGTTCAAATCAAATGCAACGTAGCACATAGTACAGTGTAAGAAATGAACCCTGCCAATAGATGTGATACTGACATAAAGTTTATTAAAATTTTAAAATGTCCTTCTTACCCGTCACCGCCATCTGCTAGCATGTCTGTTCCTCTTTGCTCAGCAGCTATGGCCTTGGCATCAGGCATACCAACTCGTTCCAGAAAGCACAGCGCGGGGTCAGCTCGCATGGAATTGTACTTCTCATAGCCTGTGCCATGCCCACCAGCCCCACAGAGGACACACACAGAAACAAAGACAAGCCCCATCACTGTCAAAATCACAGCACTGCCACAACACACCAAGATTGTTTCTCAAGGAAGATTATCATCTATGATAAACTGAGCAGACCTTGTTTGAGGAGAGCATTCTATAGCGTGCTCATTCTAGGAAAGCTTACAGGGGCCAAGTCATACTTCATGAACAATGTCAGAATTACCACATATACAAATAAAACACAGGTTTCCCAGTAACAGCACTATGGCAGGGAGGATTTCTGACCCTGTTTTTCCCAAGATCTAATTTTGCTTGACATTTAAAAGGCTTTGTAATGTTCCTTGATGACCTCTGCAGGGTATTCCAAGTCCACTCCACCATCTCTGTGAACCACTTTAGCCCTACAGGAACGTGCATGGCTGGCTGAAAAATCTTCGTATATGTAAGACCAGCGAACCTGTCTGATTAGGTTTAAGATGATGCACGTCAGTAAGATGACACTGTTTCCTCTATGGTTTTCAAACTGCAATTTGCTTTTTGACTGCCCAAGTTGAATAGATGGAAAATGGCAGATCCCAACAGTGCACTGCGGGAAAATGATTTTGAGGCTGAGCTCACAAAACGCGGCTGGAATACATAGGCAGAACAGCACAATTCAATTAGGATGTGTACTACAACACACCACTCCTAACTGCTGTAGAGCCGCAAGCCAAACTGTAATCATGAAAGGTTTTATAAGCCATCATTCTCCCCTTTAGTCAGGCTGGGCTGCTGAGAATACCTTCTCGACCTCCAGAGAATTGGGATTATAATCAGGAATCGCTCACTGTATATATCATGCCAGTTCTGCATCCCCAGCCTTTCAAAGTTAACAAGGCTGCATCCCACTTGGGGGAGCGGCAAGTCCTCAGCTCTGACATTTGTGAAATATTGCTTGGAACAAAGCCCAGGAGGCACTTGTACAGATTAATAGCCGAGGTTAAGCCCACTGTCCACTCTGACACTGGCTGGCAGAGTTAGCAAGGGAAGCCGTGTTGGAAGCAAAGTTTAGGGAAGCTATAGTACAACTTGGCTATTATTAAAACAAATATGGTTTCAGTTTTATTTACAGCCAAGAAAGAAATGTTTTCTTCTCAAATACTCAATAAACATTCAAAAACAGCATCTGATATTTACAGTTCATATTAGATTTTTAGTACAGAAAAATGGTAGACGCCAAGAGCCCTCTGGAACTATCTTCATTAATATTACGACTTTGGAAAAGGGTTTATAAAGAGAGTTTTGAACAAAGATAAAGCCATACAGTCGCAGGATGTATTCAAACAGAAACATCACTTACCATGTTTGAACACTCCAATTAAGAGGGATTTATCTGCCTCCTTATCCCACCAATCTGTAGGAACTTCAGCATGGAAAGGTTCAGGGATCCACACATCTGTTTCACTGGAAAGATACCCATTGAAAGCATTTTATTGTATTTCACTTTATTTTCGGTACCAGGGATCGATCTCAGGACTTTACCCTTGAGATGCAGGCATGGTGCCACTGAGCTAAATCCCAGGCCCCACTAAACAATTTTAAAAAGAAATACTAGTATTAAGAAAGAACTCTAGTTTCAAGTAGTGAATATGAAACACACTCTGCCATGCCTTTTCTCTCATCCTAAATATCTAAGCATAGTGCAGAGGAACCAGCAAAGGTAAAAGAAAGGGTGTAAGTGGGGCCGGGGATTGAGCTCAGTGGTGTCACTGTCTGCCTCGAAAGCACAAGGTCCCGAGTTCAACCCCCAGTACCAAAAAAAAAAAGGTGTAAGTCAGTCGTCTTCTACAATGCCCAGAAATGGACGTGACCGCAGGCTACTCCATTGTAACGGTCACCTCAAAACATGAGTAACTTCGTTTGCATCTTTTTATATATAAACATATAAACAGCCTCTCCGCGACTCGCATCACATTTCGTAGCTCAGAGGACAAACACCGTATTCAAGATGGAAAAAAGGAAGTAAACCACCAATGGTTTGTGAAGGTCCTAAACACAGCCCATGATGTTTTCTGTCGACTTGAATTAACTCATGGAGGCACAGAACAAGTGTGTGCTTGCACCAACCTTGAGTCAGCACCCTCCAGGATCTTATCCGCTTGGTCTCCTATCACTTCTTGTCTTAGGTAGTACAGCATGCGGACACGCAGCAGGACCCTGGAGAGAAAGACAGAGGGGGAAAGTTCTTAACTTCAGGACTGTTTGCCAACAGTGGCTTTTGGCAGCTGCTGCTGTTCATCCATCATCCTGCC